>NC_060124.1:51638298-52888298 GCF_021461395.2 Schistocerca americana
TACTTCTTGTGAGTTAGTATGGGCAGAGGTCATTGTTGGTAACCGGAATAAAATAATAATTGGGTCCTTTTACCGACCTCCCTAAAAAAACGGCTCTGAGCACTATGGGACTTAACATCTGTGGTCATCAGTCCCCTAGAACTTAGAACTACTTAAACCTAACACAACACCGAGCCATCACGAGGCAGAGAAAATCTCTGATCCCGCCGGGAATCGAACCCGGGAACCCGGGCGTGGGAAGCGAGAACGCTACCGCACGACCACGAGATGCGGACCCGACCTCCTTAATCAGACAATACAGTTGCTGAAAGGTTCAAGGAAAAATTCAGTCCGATTTCATAGGATAATAGTTGGTGGTGACTTAAATTTACCCTCGATATGTTGGCGAAAATACATGTTTAATTCCGGAGGTACGCATAAAATATCATCCGAAATTGTGCTGAACGCATTCTCTGAAATTTATTTCGAGCAATTAGTACTTGAGCCCACGCGAATAGTTAACGGTTGTGAATACGCACTTGACCACTTAGCAACATATAATCCTGAGTTAATAACGAGCATCAAAACCGATTCAGGGATTAGTGAACACAGGGTTGTCGTAGCGAGATTGAATACTATAATCCCCAAATCCTCGAAAAATAAGCGAAAAATATACCTATTCAAAAAAGCAGATAAAAATTCCTTCCTGAGAGACTGTCTCCACCCATTCCAAATTTATAATATAAGTGTAGACCAGATGTGGCTTGAATTCAAAGAAATAGTATCGGCAGCAAGTGAGGGATTTATACCAAATACATAAACAAACGACTGAGCTGACCCTCCTTGGAACACAAAACGGGTTAGAACACTGTTGCAGAAACAACGAAACAAACATGCCAAATTAAACAGACGCAAAATCCCCAATATTGGCGATCTTTTACACAAGATCGAAATTTAGCGCGGACTTCAATGCGAGGTGCCTATAACACTTTCCACAAGGAAACTTTGTCTCGAAACCTGGCAGAAAATCCAAAGAGGTTCTGGTTGTATGTGAAGTATGTTAGCGGCAAGAAACAATCAATACCTTCTCTGCACGAGAACAATGGAGATACCATAGAAGACAGTGCTGCCAAAGCAGAGTTACTAAACACAGCCATCCGAAATCCCTTCACAAAAGAAGACGAAGTAAATATTCCAGAATTCAAATCGAGAACAGCTGCCAACATGAGTAACGTAGAACTAAGTATTCTCGGAGTAGAAAAGCAACTTAAATCACTTAACAAAAGCAAGTCTTCTGATCCGGATTGTATACCAACTACGTTCCTTTCGGCGTACGCGGATGCATTAGCTCCATACTTAACAATCATATACAACCGTTCGCTCGACGAAATATTCGTACCCAAAGACTGGAAAGTTGCACAGGTCACACCATCATTCAAGAAAGATAGTAGGAATTCTCCACTAAATTACAGGCCCATATCGTTAACATCGATATGCAGCAGTATTTTAGGACATACACTCCTGGAAATTGAAATAAGAACACTGTGAATTCATTGTCCCAGGAAGGGGAAACTTTATTGACACATTCCTGGGGTCAGATACATCACATGATCACACTGACAGAACCACAGGCACATAGACACAGGCAACAGAGCATGCACAATGTCGGCACTAGTACAGTGTATATCCACCTTTTGCAGCAATGCAGGCTGCTATTCTCCCATGGAGACGATCGTAGAGATGCTGGATGTAGTCCTGTGGAACGGCTTGCCATGCCATTTCCACCTGGCGCCTCAGTTGGACCAGTGTTCGTGCTGGACGTGCAGACCGCGTGAGACGGCGCTTCATCCAGTCCCAAACATGCTCAATGGGGGACAGATCCGGAGATCTTGCTGGCCAGGGTAGTTGACTTACACCTTCTAGAGCACGTTGGGTGGCACGGGATACATGCGGACGTGCATTGTCCTGTTGGAACAGCAAGTTCCCTTGCCGATCTAGGAATGGTAGAACGATGAGTTCGATGACGGTTTGGATGTACCGTGCACTATTCAGTGTCCCCTCGACGATCACCAGTGGTGTACGGCCAGTGTAGGAGATCGCTCCATGATGCCGGGTGTTGGCCCTGTGTGCCTCGGTCGTATGCAGTCCTGATTGTGGCGCTCACCTGCACGGCGCCAAACACGCATACGACCATCATTGGCACCAAGGCAGCAGCGACTCTCATCGCTGAAGACGACACGTCTCCATTCGTCCCTCCATTCACGCCTGTCGCGACACCACTGGAGGCGGGCTGCACGATGTTGGGGGGTGAGGGGAAGACGGCCTAACGGTGTGCGGGACCGTAGCCCAGCTTCATGGAGACGGTTGCGAATGGTCCTCGCCGATACCCCAGGAGCAACAGTGTCCCTAATTTGCTGGGAAGTGGGGGTGCCGTCCCCTACGGCACTGCGTAGGATCCTACGGTCTTGGCGTGCATCCGTGCGTCGCTGCGGTCCGGTCCCAGGTCGACGGGCACCTGCACCTTCCGCGGACCACTGGCGCCAACATCGATGTACTGTGGAGACCTCACGCCCCACGTGTTGAGCAATTCGGCGGTACGTCCACCCGGCCTCCCGCATGCCCACTATACGCCCTCGCTCGAAGTCCGTCAACTGCACATACGGTTCACGTCCACGCTGTCGCGGCATGCTACCAGTGTTAAAGACTGTGATGGAGCTCCGTATGCCACGGCAAACTGGCTGACACTGACGGCGGCGGTGCACAAATGCTGCGCAGCTAGCGCCATTCGACGGCCAACACCGCGGTTCCTGGTGTGTCCGCTGTGCCGTGCGTGTGATCATTGCTTGTACAGCCCTCTCGCAGTGTCCGGAGCAAGTATGGTGGGTCTGACACACCGGTGTCAATGTGTTCTTTTTTCCATTTCCAGGAGTGTATATTGTGTTCGAACATTATGAATTACCTCGAAGAAAACGGTCTATTGACACACAGTCAACATTGGTTTGGATAACATCGTTCCCGTGAAACACAACTATCTCTTTATTCACATTAAGTGTTGAGTGCTATTGACAAGGGATTTCAGATCGATTCCATATTTCTGGATTTCCCGAAGGCTTTTGACACTGTACCACACAGTTGGCTCGTAGTGAAATTGCGTGCTTATGGAATATCGTCTCAGTTATGTGACTGGATTTATGATTTATGTCAGAGAGGTCATAGTTCGTTGTAATTGACGGAAAGTCATCGAGTAAAACAGAAGTGATTTGTGGCATTCCCCAAGGTAGTGTTATAGTCCCTTTGCTGTTCCTTATCTAAATAACGAATTTGGAGACAATCTGAGCAGCCGTCTTCGGTTATTTGTAGATGACGCTGTCGTTTATCAACTAATAAAGTCATCAGAAGACCAAAACAAAATGCAAAACGATTTAGAAAAGATATCTGAATGGTGCGAAAAAATAAATAAATAAAGGAAATTGTGTGGTTATCCACATCAGTGCTAAAAGCAGCTCGTTAAACTTCAGTTACACGATAAATCTGTCTAATCTAATACATTCAACTAAATACCTAGGTATTACGAACAACTTAAAGTGGATGGAACACATAGAAAATGTTGTCGGGAAGGGCTAACCGAAGACTGCGTTTTATTGGCAGGACACTTAGAAAATGTAACAGACCTACTGAGGAAACTACCAACACTACGCTTGTCCGTCGTCTTTTAGAATACTGCTGCGCGGTGTGGGATCCTTACCAGATAGGACTGAGAGTACATCGAAAAAGTTCAAAGAAAGGCAGCACGTTTTGTATTACCGCGAAATACGGGGGAGAGTGTCACAGAAAAGATACAGGATTTGGGCTGGACAACATTAAAAGAGAGGCGTATTTCGTTGCGAAGGAATACCCTTCAGGAATTGCTGAGAGCAATGAATCCTATGACTTAACGAGTATTTCTCTCTCATTTAAATACATGGCCGAAAGAGTCAGCCTACAGGAACTATGAAAGGAACGCCGTCGTCTAGGACCGCGTGCCACAAAGGGCGCAGATCCACCACGAAATGGGGAAAGTCACAGGCGTCTATTCTCTATTGAGGACTAAGCACTGTTGTGTGCGAATGAGACAGACGAGAACCTACGGCAAAAGGTAATCCAGTAGAGCCGGCCAGTGTGGCCGAGCGGTTCTAGGCGCTTCAGTCCGGAACCGACGGGCCGCTACGGTCGCAGGTTCGAATCCCGCCTCGGGCATGGATGTGTGTGATGTCCTTAGGTTAGTTAGGTATAAGTAGTTCTAAGTTCCAGGGGACTGATGACCACAGATGTTAAGTCCCATAGTGCTCAGAGCCATTTAATCCAGCAGAAGCCGTTTGTCGCCAAGGAGACGTTGCAGTGTTCAATATGGGGGACCTAAGATCGACCATAAACTAAAAAACTTTATGAAAACTATTTAATTATGTATCAATTCACGGAAAGAAGCTACAGTAACTTTAATCTACCATTCTTCATAAATTTTCATGGTGATCCACATAAAACTTGAATATTGATCATATCTATAATAGTTTAGGATTTACAGGTAAAGTGAAATTCACAAGTGCAGTAACAAAGACCAGAATACTAAAATCTGAACGCTTTGGTCACTCTTAGCGATCGACATTTCATATAGAAGCGCATCATTAAAGTGACAAATGTTGTAAATATCAACTCTGTAACTTTATTTGTTTAAAAGATACAGTACATTTAGATTATCAGTATTTTCAGTTAAGCATCAGATCATTTCCGCCGCGCGGAGTAGCCGCGCGGTTAGAGGCGGCATGTCATTGACTGCACCGCCCCTCCCGCCGGAGGTTCGAGTCCTCTCTGGGACATGGGTGTGTGTGTTGTTCTTAGCGTAAGTTAATTTAAGTAGTGTGTAAGTCTAGCGATCTCCGCCACACACCGTCAGGTGGCGTGCGGAGTATAGATGTTGATGTAAATGTAGATGTAGACTAATGACCTAAACAGTTTGGTCCCTTAGAAATTCACACAAATTTCATCATTTTCTTCATTTCCTCCACACAAAACACATTGAATGATGACAGCATGACACCTTATTGAATCATTAGGCAACAGAATATTTGTTGTAAAGTTTAGTGCATAATGGTTACTTTTGTTCTTTACTTATTCATCAGAAAGCACATTGGTGCAAGGCTACTGGCCGTGACATTCAAAGTTAAGAAGGAAATTGTATTGGTTTTATGTAAAAGAATTTAACAATGGATATTATTGTTGCTTTATTTAGAACGTGAAAGTGGTCAATTTTTGATTATTTAAGTATGTTAAAACGTAAAATTATGTAGAATAAGCTGTAGCCAATCGGATGGACAGCTTCAGGAAAGGGAATTGCCCTAGTCGGCTGAGCGATTATGTTCGGTGCGAGGGAGACGCGGCCGGGGACGGGCAGAGCGACATTGCTGGTCCAGACGCGAAAGCGGACAGTTCGGCTGGAGACACCACAGGGTATAGTTCGGATTGAGACACGAAAGCGGACAGTCGGTCTATAGGCAGCTAGGAAGTGAAACGACGTAGAAAATTTCGCGTCGTGTGGTATCGCGGAACTTAGTCTCTGAGCGAAGAGTAGCCGCGCGCCTGCCGTGAAACCTAACGTATCGCGTAGTTAACAAGGAGGACTTGTAAGTCGCGATGAGATTGTGAATGATCGAACAGTGTCAAATGAATATGCGCTCGGGTGTAATAGTTATTTTAAATACGACCACTTTCGCTATTAGTTTGCTTTCTGAATAAACGTTATTATAACCAAATACCAACTGAGTGGCCTACATCATTTCTGTGTCGCCAATTTAGTTACCGATATTATTACTACTGTTATTATATGCTATACTAACTTTGTATTTCGAAAACTTGGCATCAGCCAGATTATTTAACCGAAGGATCACAAGTGTCTAATCTAGGGCGTGTAATGCGACACGTGCGGTTCAACTCCTAGACGAGTTTGAGCCAAGATATTTCGACGAAGAGGAACCGCATGTGAGCCCCAACATCTTTGGGATGTTAGATCGCAATCCCCTTTTGTTAGCAAGATAACATTGCGACGACAATTGCATGCAATGAACATTTGCAGTCGGTCACCTCGCAAGAGGCCATTGCCCACACAGGCACAGAAAGCTGCGCATCTCAACTGAACTAGAAATAATCGAACGTAGACAGCAGCTGACTGACGGATAGTAATGTGGTCTGACGTATCACGTGTTCGCCAACATTCATATGACGCACGTCGTCGAGTACACTAAAGCTCGAATTGATCATTTCATCCTGAATGTGTGCAAGGTCAGGTTAAAGCCGGAGGTGCTCTCAGATATTTTGGGAGTGAACTGGGACTGCTCGCTGAGGTGACCACTAACTTGAACCAGCATGCTTATTTCAACATTCTGAATAATCAGGAGTTGCCTTTCAGTTAACATCTGCGTGATGAATATGCTACGGTACCCATATGTTTGAAGACGACAACAGTGGAGTTTATGGCGCTAGAAGAATGTGAGACTATTAATCTGAACACCATTCCACCATGTTACATATCGACGGGCTTGCAAAATCACCACACGTGAACTCACAGAAAGTCTATGTGACGTTTGGAAGCAGCAGTTAAAACTCCAACATCGGCATCCTCGCAATCTGGTGGAACTGCGTGATCAAACCCACAGCGGGTGGCTTTGCGACATACCTGCACAACTTTGTGGACTTACTTCGTAACAGAATACAGGCGGTTATCAAGTCCAGGGCGGAATTTCGCGGTACTGAATTGTGCTTGTAATAATTTTACTATGGGTAGCTGACTTTTTTTGTCCGGTGAGGTTGGGTGTGGCAACGTATATAAGGCTTTTGGAAACTTTATGGTTTCCTTTGGAAGTGATGGAAGTTCTGATGTAGCACACGTCTGAGGATCCCTTTCAATGCAATTCAGAGAGCTGAATATTTGAAACTGACTGTTGACAACTCCACTCTAACTGGAGCACATTGGGAAGCGAGGAGCTGGTAGCGGTAAGGTGCAAGGTCGCAAGGAGCGTAACACTTCAGATAAAATATAAAAAAGTTCTGAAATTTAACTATCTTAAATGAATGTAAGAAAATGAGCAATAAAAAATTTATATTTGAAACCTGAGGGATTTTTAGATGAAATTTGACAGCATGACCTTAAATATAGCTCCTGTCTGCAAATAATGCCAGTGAAGTACATTATGGGTTAGGCCACTATTAAAATACACTAAAGAGATTTCAGTTAACACATTTCAAAAAATACATCAAGCATCAATAAACATTTATTGAACATTTACAGGTACAGCACATCAGAAAAATCAATAAGTAGTTATAAAAATTTAAAATATAATCTTTAGGTAAGGCAGAGCTATATTATGTGAACTCTTTAGATAGACTGCAGACACCTCAGGCTACTGCGATATAAAAAAATTGAAAAAATAAAGTTTGAATGACTCACACATGGCTTCGACTAAAACAGCAGGTAGTAAAATTGAACTCACATTACCTCTGAGTACAAAATAAACTACAGAAATCGTGTGCAAATAATACTGATAAGTTAGCATCAGGGTTCAAACCCTATAAAAAGTTTTATCAACATCAGTTAACAAAATTGCAACCAGGAAACCCTTAAATGAAACACGCGTCAACTCAGACCTAAGCACATCGCATGAAGAACCCTATGATAGCTTCGAATAACTGTTCGTATAGTTCACAGCAGACAAGTCCAACATGCGCCCACGACTATGGCTCAGTAATCCACTTTGCCCGTCAACTCTGCAGACATCAAACAGCATACCATGTTCTCATTCCATCTTCCACCAAACCTAAGCAGCGTGAATATCGTGAGTGAAAGCTGGCAGAATCAAGAATCCCGCCCGTTCACAATCTCAAGGTGATAACTCACAGCATCCATGTCTCACATAGCTGACAACACTCGTCCCAGATGGCCATAATGCGGGTGGTAAACGACTGAAAGGGATCTCGCGTTCTATCGGCGTAGTGCGGAGTGTACATACTCGCTAGTGGGACGCGATTAGGCGACTGGCTTAGCTACACAGCCAAAGTGATTGTATCTCGCTTTTAATTTCATATTGCAGTGCGCACCGGTTACTAGACGGAAATGATGGCACCTACCTATCAGCTGGTATGTCCATGTTTCATACGGATAAAAGTAGTGACGCATCGTGGCATGGAAGCAGTGAGAGTAGCTGGATGGAGTTGGCACCACATCTACACACACAAGTCACCTATTTCCTGTGATTTCCGCGGAGGAGGGCAAAGAGCTCTATCATATCCTAGATGTGTTGGATCGGGTTCACATCAGCCGAGTTTGGGGACTAGCACATAAACTGGAACTCGCCACTGTGTTTTTCGAACTACTCCATCACACTCCCGGTCTTGTGACAGTTCGCATTATCTTGCTGAAAAACGCCACTTCCGTAGGGAAACATGATCGTCATGAAGGGTCGCACGCGGTCTGCAACTAGTGTACGATACTCCATGGTAGTCGTGGATCCTTGCACGAGCTCCACTTCCACTGGACCCATGGATGCAGCGTTAATATTCCCCAGAGCACAATGGAGCCACTGCCAACCTGTCTTCGTCATATAGTACAGGTGTGGAGGAACTGGTTCCTCACAAGACGACGGATTTGCGCCTTTCCATCGGGACGATACAGAAGGTATTGGGATTCATCAGATCAAGCAACGCTCTCCCACTGCGCCAACGTCCATTGTCGATAGTCACACGCCCATTTAAGTCGTAGGTAACATTGGCGCATGCATGGTGGCTCATCGTTAGAAGTTTTCGGTGCACTGTGTGCTCAGACTCACTTGTACTTTACCCAGCCATTAACGTCTGAGGCTAGTTCCGCCAAAGAACGCCATGTTCCTGTTTTGCCAGTCTGCCCAGTCTGTAACGTCCAACATACGTATGGAGGGGTTTCCGTCCAACCCCACGACGTCTGGACGTGGTTTCACCTTGATTTCACCACGAGTTGAAGACACTCATCACAACGCACCCTGAAGACCCGACAAGTCGTTCAGTTTCGAAACTGCTTGTGCCGAGCCTCTGCGCCATCACAGTCGGCCAAACTCAGATAGATCGCACGCCTTCCCCACTCCACACACGAACAGCACGCTCAATGATACTACAGACACCATGCATGTGTCTGAATAGCAGTCGTTCCTCCCTAGGTGACGCTGTTATCGCCTGGAGGGTTTCTGTAGATAGTAGGTCGGTGGTCGTAATGTTGTGCCTCATCAGTGTATTTGTACAGCTGAAAGAGAGAGTGCCACAAAGAACTTAAATGAAACTAGAAATGCTGACTACTGAGGGATGAGTGTGGGTGTTGGGTTGCAGTTGAAGGTCACATTTTGTAGGTTTTGGATGAATAATTCGAGAACTGTGATATTCAGCGAAAATGTATAGCAGTATACAATTAACTACCTTAAATATCCTAAAAAAAGTCCGCTTCATTTTTTCTCTACGCTAAAAGAGCGAGAGAATACTGAAAAACTCACATGACACGCATTTGTTGTAGCTTAGGTGGTTTTAGTAGATCAACATCAATTTCTGGCTTGAATGACCACCCCTGTCCGATATGAAACTCTTTCTTATCAAGTACCTGGACATGAGTAACGCACTTCGTAAACAGTTATTGCTTGTACCAAGTATAAGGCGGCGTAGTGTTTTGTACAGGAGGGCAGCCAGTGAAGGAATATTTAAGGGAATTGGTTTAAGGAATATGTTGTTTCTAAGGCCCAGTTGAATCTTTACAAGTTTTCTCCCAGAGTAATTCGCGCCGTGTCTGCGTGACACAAGTCGCTTGTCTTTCAAAACCGAGGCAGTTCTGCCCGGTTAAAGCTGCTGACAGGAGACGTCCTGAGTCCCCTTCTGAAACCGCTAGCAAATTCACGCCGTTGATTTAAGCCAACAGCGTGCGCGGGATACCGATAACGTGTGTGGACGCCGGAGCGACCTGCGGTGCTGAACACACAGTTTATCACTCTTGGAATTCAGATTTCGAGGAGCACAGCCATCTTTTCTGAAGGCAAAGCCTCTGGCTCTGCTTTCCACGACTGACCACCAACGTAAGTTAACATGAACTGCTTCCCCTTCCGTTGCCCATTTGAATTAATTGTTCGACCTCCTAAACTAGCCTAAACCTGGTAGCTTCCGATCCTAGGAGCGCCCGTTGTACACCGGACATTGAAATACATCCTCTTTATTGTACCTAATTTCCTGTTTTGTTATGTAACGGCAGCTCTGGATGCCCACTCTCTATTCCTGACCGCTCGACCTCATGCACCCTGTCGTCACGAGGCATATGTAGCAACCGCCTCCCCACATTCCCAAACCCTGTATACATTTACAGTTGGTGTCAAAAGTGCCCGTATACTCTACAGTTTCTTGCATTAATGCGTTTTTTTTTTTCACCCTGGGAAACGTTTCCTTCGATTCTCTAACGTAGCTAATGCTCCTTTGTTCCGAGCCACAGGTCTCTCACTTCTTGGAAGGATCTCGCTGTGATCGTCTCTGGTTTCCCGGGAAAAGTCTCGAGAACTGACTGATATGGCCTTGTAACATCAGCCAAACAGGGCCTCTCTGTGAGGTACAGTTAGAAGAAAGGAGAAACAACAGCCATCATTTGCCCGAAAGGAAATAATTTACTCTGTACTGTTTAATGATGTGGAATGTTGCTGGTCCTTTGGTAAAATTTTTCGGCAGCAAAATAGTCCCCACATTGGAATCTCTGAGGGGGGGGGGGGGGGGGGGGGGACTACTCAGGAGGACATTGTGAGCAGAAAAGAATCTGCTTTCATGAGGGGTGGGGGATGGATCGCTTTATCTGTTAGCCAGCTTCTGTGATTTTTGCCATGAAATATGTGTCAGAATAAAGATGGTGTGTTACATGGCATTGCCACAGGATACCAATTCTTCTGAGGTGGAGAAATAACAAAGTATGCATCGGGGATGAAAAATATTTTCTTCTTCTTTCGTTTCACCCTCTTTGGGGTACGCTGGATCAATCATTTCTTTATGCGTTGTTCATTCTTTCTGATCTTCTTCTCCTCTCTTCTGCCGAGATGAAGGATTTGGACTTTTGTGTGGATTTGTCTTGGAACCTTATGTTTTCATCTTTAGTAATTAATTTAGCAGTTCGATCAATAAGTGAATTTTCTGAAATATTTAATTCCACTAGGTCTTTCTCAGTTTCTTTAAACCAGTTGGGTTTCGTTTTTCGGTTACGGAAGAAGTCAAAGATTTGTTTAGTTAATCTGTTGGAATTCATTCTGAGAAGATGACCATAAAAATTTATTCTCCTTTTTCGCATAGAATCTGAAAGTTTCTCAATTTTTTTGTAGAGAGTTTCATTTTTAATGTATATAATCTTATTGTCTTGAAATTTTGGCCCAATGATTTTTCTTAAAATTTTTCTTTCCTTTATCTCAAGTTTCTCCATTTGGCCTTTGAAATTCATGTTAAGTGTTTCTGCTGCATACAGTGCTTCTGGCTTAATCACTGTCTTGTAATGTGTAATTTTGGACCCCCATGAAAGGGATTTTTTGTTGTATGTATTTTTTGTTAGTTGGAAGGCCAATTCAAGTTTATTTTTTCTGGATTCCATTGCTTTGCTTTCCCCAGCATTCCAAGTAATCCATTCTCCGAGATATTTGAATTCTTTTACTATTTCAATCTTCTGTTCTTGAACTTTGAGGTATTTACATAAGTGCTTGATGTTTGTCAATATCTTAGTTTTTTCAGAGGAGATGTGAAGACCAATTTTAGCTGCTTGTTTCTTTAGTTCAAGGATTTGCTCCCGTGCTTCTTCCATTGTTTCAGCAAACAGGGCCATATCATCTGCAAAAGCAATGCAATTTACTTTAAGGTTCTTCTTTTTGCAACCCAGTCTTATACCACTCTTAATATTTGTGTTCCATTCTCTGACTACTTTCTCAAGAGCACAATTGAACAGCAACGGTGAGAGCCCATCGCCCTGTCGCACTCCCGTTTTTATTTCAAAGGGTTCCGACAGTTCGCCCATAAATTTAACTTTCGAAAATGTATTGGTAAGGGTCGCTTTTATAATATTAGTTGTTTTCTTATCCAAACCCATTTCTTCCAGGACTGATAACAGAGATTCTCTATCAATCGAATCATATGCTTTTTTGAAATCAATGAAGGAGATTACGTATGTCTTTGCCCTTGATTTTTGGTAAGCCATGATGTTTTTGAGGTTTAGTATTTGTTCCGAACATGATCTACCCTTTCTAAAACCTCCCTGGTATTCCCCGATTTGCGGATCCAATTGCGGCTCTGCCCTGTTCAAAAGGACTTTAGAAAGAATCTTGTACGTTATATCCAGCAGTGATATTCCTCTGTAATTGTTGGGGTCTGTCTTCAAACCTTTCTTGTGGATAGGGTGGATGAGAGCTGTTCTCCATTCTACAGGTATCTCTTCTTCTTTCCAGATTTGATCGAAAACACACTTTAGGGATGTAACTGCATTTTTGTCAGCCTTTTTCCGTAGTTCGGCCACTATTTGATTTTCTCCGGACGCCTTGTTGTTTTTAAGTTCTGAGATGACCTTCTGTAGTTCTTCAGTCGTCGGAGGTTCTGAATCCGGCTTCTCACGGTTGTTTGGAATGGATTCAAATTTTTCAAGGATGGGTTCACAATTCAAGAGTTTCTCAAAGTAGCCTGCTAGTATTTTGCAGTTTTCCGTGTTGTTGTGAGCGATGGTCCCATTTACATCTCGAAATTGGAGGGTGGGTGCTTTGTATCTTGATAACCTTTGTTTGAAAGTTCTGTAAGAACTCCTTGTGTTGTTTTTAGCAAATTCTTCATCAATTTGGAGGAGAGTTTTGTTTTCATGTGTCTTCTTAATCCTTTTTATATTTTTATCTACCAGTTTTCTAACTGTAATTAAATTCAGTCTACTTTCTTCTGTTTTCTGTGATTGCCAATTTTGCCATGCCTGTTTTCTCGTTTCAATGAGGGCATCACATTCCAGCGACCACCAGGCATGTTTTTTACTTTTTTTGTTAGGTGCTATCCGTTCAGCTGTAGTAATGAGGTTTTCCTTGATATCCCCCCATCTTTGTGTCTGAATGGTTTCTGTTGCTTTTGTGAATTCATCTGATTTTAAAATCTTTTCTGTGCTATACTTCCGACCCTTAATTTGTTTCATGCTGCGTTTCCTGTTTGGGATGACTTTGAACTTAATTTTAGAAAGGTAATGGTCTGAATCCAAGTTTGCACCCCTGAGTACCCTAACGTTCATGATTTCTTTGCTAGAAATCTTCTTAATTGCCACATGATCAAGTTGAAATTCCCCAAGGCTAGGATTTGGGGATACCTATGTTTTTTGTCTTCGTGGTAGTTTTTTGAAAGCTGTGGATTTAAGAATTAAATTGTGTGCTTGGCAAAGTTCTATTAGTCTCACACCATTTCTGTTTGTTCTCTTGTGTGCAGGATACTTTCCAACTATTTTCTTGTATCTTTTTTCTTTACCAACC
This sequence comes from Schistocerca americana, assembly GCF_021461395.2. NCBI lineage: Eukaryota > Metazoa > Arthropoda > Insecta > Orthoptera > Acrididae > Schistocerca > Schistocerca americana. The sequence continues at coordinate 51,651,819 of NC_060124.1, forward strand.
TGTGCATTAAAATCTCCAAGAAGAATGATGATGTTTTTATCTGGAATTTTCTGAATAATGTCATCTAGATGATTCCAAAAGGCCTCCACTTTTTCTTTGTTTTTCCCGTTATCCTCGTTTATAGGGGCATGTGCATTGATAATTGTGTAGATTTTGTTTGTGCTTGTGAATGTAAGACTTGAGATTCTTTCTGATTGGGAATCAAAGCCTACTATTGAGTTCAAGATTTGTTTGTTGATTATAAAGGCTGTACCAAGATGTGGTACATTTTTCATTACTCTCGGTCCCATTTTCCCTTTGTATATCCTAAAACCTTCGGACTCGAAGGTATCTGTATCCATGTATCGTGTCTCTTGAATGGCTGTTATGAGTATGTTGTGGTTCTTTAGCGTATCTGTTAGATGTTTTAGTTTTCCGGTTTTCAACAATGAGTTTGCATTGAAAGTTGCTAGGTACGTTGATTGCCTATATTGAAATTTGGATGAGATTCCAAGACACTCCGACTTGTCTTTGTGCAATGTTGCAGACTCCCCAGAATCCGAATGTCTGCTGACGTACTGGCGTACGGTGGACGTCCACCTGGGGTGAAATAGTTTACATCAAACACTTCCATGATTGATGAAAGTTATTTTGGGTGTGGCCCAAAGGCCACAAAATGTACAACCAAGATTGTGAGTCCTGGAGGTAGTTCTTCCACTCTCTCCGCCGTTGGGAATCTGCACTTCCTCTTCCGCCTTTGAGACCGTTGACCAGGTTTCACCTAGTAACCCTAGGCAGGGGCCCTTACAGGGTGCTACCATCCGGAGCCAGATGGACCCAGGTTTTTTTTTAACGAGGTGTTACTCCTCCCCCTCCTCCTTCCTCATCACTTGCGAAATGAGGCCCCGGACTTGGGACCGGCGGTGGTGGAGTTGAAAAAGATTTTATTTACAACAATTTTAATAAACATTTTGAGAACAGTGATCAAAATTTTTTTTTTTTTTTTAATTTTTCTTTTTAAAATTTTATTTAGGTTCCCCAGGGAAGCGTCCTGGGACCTCTGCTGCTCCTGATTTATATAAATGACCTGGGTGATAATCTGAGCAGTTCTCTTAGATTGTTCGCAGATGATGCTGTAATTACCGTCTAGTAAGGTCGACTTAGAGAAAGCTTTTGACAATGTTGACTGGTATACTCTCTTTCAAATTCTGAAGGTGGCAGGGGTAAAATACAGGGAGCGAGAGGCTATTTACAATTTGTACAGAAACCAGATGGCAGTTATAAGAGTTGAGGGACATGAAACGGAAGCAGTGGTTGGGAAGGGAGTAAGACAGGGTTGTAGTCTCTCCCCGATGTTGTTCAATCTGTATATTGAGCAAGCAGTAAAGGAAACAAAAGAAAAATTCGGAGTAGGTATTAAAATCCATGGAGAAGAAATAAAAACTTTGAGGTTCGCCGATGACATTGTAATTCTGTCAGAGACAGCAAAGGACTTGGAAGAGCAGTTGAATGGAATGGACAGTGTCTTGAAAGGAGGATATAAGATGAACATCAACAAAAGCAAAACAAGGATAATGGAATGTAGTCTAATTAAGTCGGGTGATGCTGAGGGAATTAGATTAGGAAATGAGGCACTTAAAATAGTAAAGGAGTTTTGCTATTTGGGGAGCAAAATAACTGATGATGGTCGAAGTAGAGAGGATATAAAATGTAGGCTGGCAATGGCAAGGAAAGCGTTTCTGAAGAAGAGAAATTTGTTAACATCCAGTATTGATTTAAGTGTCAGGAAGTCATTTCTGAAAGTATTCGTATGGAGTGTAGCCATTTATGGAAGTGAAACATGGACGATAAATAGTTTGGACAAGAAGAGAATAGAAGCTTTCGAAATGTGGTGCTACAGAAGAATGCTGAAGATTATATGGGTAGATCACATAACTAATGAGGAAGTATTGAATAGGATTGGGGAGAAGAGAAGTTTGTGGTACAACTTCACCAGAAGAAGGTATCGGTTGGTAGGACATGTTCTGAGGCATCAAGGGATCACCAGTTTAGTATTGGAGGGCAGCGTGGAGAGTAAAAATTGTAGAGGGAGACCAAGAGATGAATACACTAAGCAGATTCAGAAGGATGTAGGTTGCAGTAGGTACTGGGAGATGAAAAAGCTTGCACAGGATAGAGTAGCATGGAGAGCTGCATCAAACCAGTCTCAGGACTGAAGACCACAACAACAACAACAAGGTCATCCGAAGACCAGTATCGGTTGCAAAGCGATTTAGAAAAATTGCTGTATGGTGTGCCAGGTGGCAGTTGACGCTAAATAACGAAAAGTATGAGGTGATCCACATGAGTTCCAAAAGAAATCCGTTGGAATTCTATTACTCGATAAATAGTAGAATTCTCAAGGTCGTCAGTTCAACTAAGTACCTGGATGTTAAAAATACGAACAACTTCAGTTGGAAAGACCACATAGATAATATTGTGGGGAAGACGAGCCAAAGGTTGCGTTTCATTGGCAGGACACTTAGAAGATGCAACAAGTCAACTAAAGAGACAGCTTACACTACACTCGTTCGTCCTCTGATAGAATATTGCTGCTCGGTGTAGGATCCTGTAATGTCCCCACAGCAAATACCCTCTACCAAGCACAAATTAATCATGTTCAATCAAACCACCCACATTCATTCACTTTGGAAAAGTTATCTGATCTGATTTTCTCGTAATATATGCGGCGACAGCTCGACGACGCCAAAGTATTTTCTAGTGCGTTTATTCTTTGAAATAACAGAGATGCATATATGCTTTCTCCATGGTTGTTAGAGAGTGGTAACTAGGACAACTTCTGGAGTATCTGTTGAGGGATTGAGGTGTTTCTGAGAGATACATATTCTGCTTTTCTTCTCGCTACAGCGAGCCAATTAACATTTTTGCCGCTAGCGGTTTGTTTGAAGAGAAAGAGACTGTAAATGGAAAATAATTAAGACGTGGAATTACCGGAGAGCTGGACATGTAATGGAGATGGATTTAATACACAATTTCCTTCATAAATAAGGTTTGTGACTTTTTTGTTCTGGAGTGAATGAACGAATGAGTTTTTTCTGAATCATTTGATGATCGCGTTGGCCCTGTAATTAGTGGGGAAGTTTCAGCTGTCTCGAAGAGAGCCTGCAATCGCTGAGTCTGTGTTAAATCGTCCAAAAAGGCTTCGTACACATCTGGAATTCGCAATCTTTCGTAAAAGGAACAAATTGTCCAGACGATTGATTCTCCCAACTGAATGCAGTGTTTAACAGTAATAATAAATGTAAAGATCTCTTACAGCAAGCCAGCCGCTGATTACCAAGACGAAGGACTCCACCAAAGATTCTGTTTGGCTGATTTCACGTAATGAAATATTGTATTAAAAACTGTACATAGATAAAGGAGAGAAAGAGGGAGAGCGAATGAGAATAGAGATAATACTAATAATCCTCCATTAGTCTAACTTTTCGCCTGTCTTATCACGGATCAGCCAAGAAATGGGAGGCCCTTACTTTACTGTAGAGATTTAGGTGTGAAGTTGAAGGGATCCTAAAGGCAACAGATACACGTCTATACAGACAAGACATTACGCAAAGTGAGCGGCTAGCTGCATTCATCATCTGTTCTTAGATAAAGAGACGGCAACTTATTATCCTTAACATTTAAAAAATGTTAAAATCCTTGTCAGGTGGCGTTGATGGAGGACATCGAAAGGGTGCAAAATAGGGCAGCTCGTTTTGTATCATCACGTAATAAGTGAGAGAGTGTGGCAGATATGATACGCGAGTTAGGATGGAAGTCATTAAAGCAAAGACGTTTTTCGTCGTTGTGAGATATATCTACGAAATTTCAGTCACCAACTTTCTCTTACGAATGCAAAAATATTTTGTTGAGCCCAACCTACATAGGTAGGAATGATCATCAAAATAAAATAAGAGAAATCAGAGCTCGAACAGAAAGGTTTGGGTGTTCGTTTTTCCCGCGCGCTGTTCGGGAGTGGAATGGTAGAGAGATAGTATGATTGTGGTTCTATGAACCCTCTGCCAAGCACTTAAATGTGAATTGCAGAGTAATCATGTAGATGTAGATGTAGAAGATATGGTTTGAAGCAGCTCCCTATATAGCTTATTCTGCATGCGAGTACTATTACTACTTTATGTAATGGAACGAAGTGCAGAAATCGCTGCAGGAGAGCAATAAGTTGAATGAAGGGTTAATGTGTTCAGATGTACTACAGTGCGATGAAATATATCGTAGTAGGCTACGCGAGTAATCGGACTTCGAATACGAAACAATTTAGACCGCAGGTTCTACGAAAAAAGACGCAAATTTGCATATGAAAGCGCTCTGATGGCCTCGCAATCGTCACAACACCGAACTTAAGCTTCCCAGCCAATTAAGTTTGCTGCAACATATAACAAACTTGAACAAGCAATTTGTGGTATATAAGGTACATATTTAATAAGTAGTAAGTCATTTGAAATGAATACCAAAAGCATCAAAATAAAATAAGAGAAATCAGAGCAAATAATGGAATGTAGTCGTATTAAGTCGGGTGATGCTGAGGGAATTAGATTAGGAAATTAGACACTTAAAGTAGTAAAGGAGTTTTGCTATTTGGGGAGCAAAATAACTGATGATGGTCGAAGTAGAGAAGATATAAAATGTAGACTGGCAATGGCAAGGAAAGCGTTTCTGAAGAAGAGAAATTTGTTAACATCGAGTACAGATTTAAGTGTCAGGAAGTCATTTCTGAAAGTATTTGTATGGAGTGTAGCCATGTATGGAAGTGAAACATGGACAATAAATAGTTTGGACAAGAAAAGAATAGAAGCTTTCGAAATGTGGTGCTACAGAAGAATGCTGAAGATTTGGTGGGTAGATCACCTAACTAATGAGGAGGTACTGGATAGGATTTGGGAGAAGAGAAGTTTGTGGCACAACTTGACTAGAAGAAGGGATCGGTTCGTAGGACATGTCCTGAGGCATCAAGGGATCACAAATTTAGCATTGGAGGGCAGCGTGGAGGGTAAAAATCGTAGAGGGAGACCAAGAGATGAATACACTAAGCAGATTCAGAAGGATGCAGGTTGCAGTAGGTACTGGGAGATGAAGGAGCTTGCACAGGATAGAGTAGCGTGGAGAGCTGCATCAAACCAGTCTCAGGACTGAAGACCACAACAACAACAACAACAACAACCAAAAGCATTATTCGTAATTAACTTGAAAACATAAATATTGAGTTCTCAAATCTATCTAGACAGCAGAAAGAGTGGGAAGAATGTGGGATAATTAAGGAACATCGTTCATATCATATAAAACACCGAAATTTACTCATCGAATCTAATTACGTAAGATTTAGGTTATATAAACGGAACGTAATTAATCGACAACTTCAATTTTTACAGCACTGGGAATTAGTAAAGTGCGGTGGCAGTACAAGAAATTGCACCAAAAGGGTAATAATAGGTAGAATAAAATGTTTGTGATTCCTAAAAAGACGACAAGATAAAACTTTATATAAATCCAGTCAACACAGGACTAAGTTTAATTTTTCAATGAACTCCTCGACGGAATAGAATGAGTGACCCACGAAGAAACTCTTCAGTTTAGATGTGAAAGTACGTGGATTACTGCTAAGATTTTTATGATAGCTTATTGAAAACGGAAGAAGCGGGATACTACACGCGCACATGCACAAGAGTCAAGTAGATGATATCCAAATGCAGATTGAATTACTGCCTAGTATTAGCTAAGCTGCTAATTCTTGGGAATAAGGTGATATTTTTTAGCAAGAAACGAAATTAAAGAATATCTATATTGAGAGGCCAATGTTAGAATACCGAGACTAATGAACAGTGGTTGATAGGAGGCTCATGAACCTACACCGTTTTTTGCCCAAACTGTCTGTTTCTGAGCCAAGTATACCTTTTGAGAATGGGAAGAGGCGCCCAAAATATAATGCCGTACATCATAATTGAATTAAAATATAGCAATGTAGATTTATTTCCGTGTTGAATCGACACGTACTTCGGATACTGTTATAATAGTAAAAATGGTAGCATTAACTATTTCAACGAAATTCTGAAAATAGGCTTTCCACAGTATCTTTAGTTCCAGGGAATAGCAAGTTACGCGCTGAAACTGTTGCGCAGGCTAGGCAGCATTGTTTTAGTTGTGGCGACACTAATCACTTAATGCGCAATTGTCCTATTCCTAAGGAATGTGACGCCATAGGAAGACAGGGGGTAAGAATCGTAAGTTACCCTTCCAATGTGCACACATCTGTGCCCCCTGTAGGCCCCCTCTCCCCCACGTTTGTACTCGCGTGGGAACAGAGCCCTTTTGTGGACTGCTTGATTCCGGAAGTTCCGTGTCCTTGATTGACCATAAATGGTATATAGAGTTTCGTCAATTGAATAGGTTATCTGCTGTGAGGCCTACCTGGCAGAATTGTCACACAACGAATGGGGAACAATCACCCGTGGTGGGGGAAGTGCAGGGTAGACTTTCAATTTGTGATTTTACGTGGCCAGTTACCTTGTTGGTAGTTAAGGGTCTACCTGTACCCTTACTCCTGTGCTGCGATTTCAAACAGCACACAGGATTGGTATTAGACTATGCTAGTCGCACATTAAGCGTTAAGTTCAGACCGGAGGAAAAGATAGTTCGAACTTGGTCAGTATGATCGGCAGTAAAGCCGACGGGTTTGAGATTAGTCACATTCCTGATGATTTCGCGGCTCAGTTAATAGAATTGTTAGATGAGCTCCCTGACCCACTTTCTGAGCCTTATTGAATATCATTTTCATTTGTATGATGACCTACATGTTCGTTGGTCGCCTTATAGACTCACCCCTTCTAAAATAAGAACCCTAAAGGAAAAATTGGACACTATGTTGCGGGATGGCGTTATCTGACCTTCAACCTCCTCTTACGCTTCACCAATATTTATTGTTCCTAAAGCCGGCGATAAGGATTATAGACCTGCAGTTGATTATCAGTTATTGAACAAGAAGATCAAGTTGGAATCCGTTCTCTTACTCGATATTCATAATTGTTTTCCGTGGTTTTCAGGGGCGAGATTGTCCACTGTTCTTGATCTTAATCAAGCTTATCATCAGATTCCCTTTAGTGAGGAAACAAAACATGTTACCACATTCTGCACGGACTGGAATCTTTTTGATTTAACAGAGTTCCCTTTGGTCTGGCTACCTGCGCCGCAGTATTGTCGCGCTTGTTGGACCGCGTTTTGGTAAATTTCAAGCTTAAGTGTGTACAACTACTTGGATGATGTGCTGGTGTATAGCCAAACCTTTGAAGATCACCTTTCCCACCCTCTTGAGCACGTGTTGCATGGATTTCGTTCGCCTGGATTGACCGTTAAGCTGGCCAAGATTACTCTTGCTAGACACCAAGTTTCGTTTTTAGGCCGTCTTGTCTCAGGCGACGGAGTTAGAATTGATCAAGAGCGGACCAGTGGGATTAAGAAATTTCCGCCCCAAGGACTAAGAAGCAGGTCGCGCATTTCATTGGCATGGCTAATTATTTTCGTGGCTTCTTCCCTAATTTCGCATAGTTGGCTGCCCCTCTCAATGACTTGCGAAAGAAAGGCCAAGAGTTTACCTGAGGAGACAGCCAACAAAGAGTCTTCGAGGCGATTAAGACCGCAATTGCGAATCCTCCGATTTTGGCAGTTCCCGATTTCCAGAAATGTTTTGTGATCCAAACCGATGCTTCCAATGCCGGGATAGAAGCAGTCCTTCTTCAAGAGGATCAGGGAGCGAAGCGCCCCCTTGCCTTTGCTTCAAGGAAGCTTACCCCTACAGAGTTAAACTACTGTGTTTATGAGTGTGAGGCTCTCGCAGTGCTCTTCTCCTTGGTGAAATTTCGATTTTATTTAGAACATAGGGAGTTCGACCTCGAAACCGACAACCAAGCATTGAATTGGGTCCTAGCCCTACCTGGAAAAACCGGAAAGATTGCTAGGTGGGCGGTCCGTATTTCCGCCTTTCCTTTTAAGGTACGTCATATTAAAGGCTCCTACAATCAGGTAGTTGACGCTCTTGGTAGGATTTTGTGAAGACCTCGAATCTCAGCCAGGGGGAGACTGTGATTGGGGTAGTCAAGTGCTGAATAGAGTCTTCACAGAGATCCCTCGGTTATTCATTGACCTTAAAACCAAGGAGAATGAGAATCCGTATTTGGGGCCGATCAAGCGGAAGATTATTGCTGGCAAGAGCCTGCCCGGCTACTGTTTAGGGAATGAGGCACTCTGTAAAGAGGTTGGTAAGCCAGGAAATGTTAGGATTTGCTTACCACTGGATTTAGTTTCACCTCTCTTTCAGTATTTCCGTAACTCTGTACTAGGAGGGCACCTCGGGCTCTATAAAACTTTGGCCAAGGAATGGGCCCATGTGACGTGGCATTCTCTGTACCACGATGTGCGGCGGCTCGTCAGTCAGTCCGGCGACTGTAGAAGGAGCAAGGCCAGTTCTCACCCCTCTTTGGGTCTACTTCAGTCTCAAAGAGAGCAACGACCGATGGATGTTTATCGACTTCTACGCCCTACGCCTAGGACTAATGGAGGGTACCGTTACATCTTCGTCGCCGTGGAAGAGTTTTCGGGTTTTGTATGGTTGCTGCCCAGTACCGGGATTACTACGAGTATAACCATACGTCATCTGATCCGTATTTTTTCAGGGTTTGGCCCCACAAAACAACTCGTTAGCGATAACGCTCCTGCCTTTGTGTCAAGAAAATTTAAACAGTTTTGTTTCCGTTGTGGAATCAGGCATATTACGACCACCCCTTACTATCCGCTAGCATCCTTGGAGGAAAGGGTTAACCGTAACCTAGAGGCAGTGCTTATAATTTAACACGCCAAATCCCTCAATCGGTGGGATATTAAAATCCCGTGATTAAATTCCGCGATCAACACGGCCCAGTGTGAAACTTTTAGGGCAGTTCCGGCTGAGTTAATGTTGGCATATCCAGCCAATTCGCCTCTCTCAAATCTTTAGCAGATCAATGACTTGTTACTGTTTTCCATTACTCCGGATACCCTTAGGGAAAATTGGCAACGTGCTGAAAGCGACATGGAGTTCTCCCATCTTCGGCAGGCAGAACGTTATAACCAAGGCAGAAGCCTTTTTCAGGCTAACCCCGAGGATAAGGTGTTTATTAAGAACATGGCTGGTCGGAATGCTCGTGAGTTTATACTGCGTTACCTGGGACCGTGTGTCGTCGAAAGAGTCTTAGGTGCTGTTAATTTGTTAGTTATGGAGCTGGCAACGGGCAAGAGGTTGAGAGGGCACCTTAGTCAAATCAAGCCTGTTAGATATGTCTCTCCCCCTCCCTTCTGTGGCCGTAAGACAAAGGGGAGGGGGGGGCCTTTTCAGGTTTGAGCGGGGGGAGGTTGAGCCGCGGTGCGCCTTTTCTGGTACACCAGCTCTTTGGCAGAACTATCGATTACCCGGCTGTACCACTATCTTTGCCCCTGTTGTGCTCTGGGGAGGGGAGTTGGTCGTCGGACTCTGTACGAGGCGCTAGGATGTGCTTTGGTGGACGAAGGAGCAAAACATGCAGTCTACCTTGCAGCACGGTCGCGAGTTCGTGATGCACCTGCCTGATCTCAACTCCGGGCACTCCTCGTCGCCTTGCCTTGATACCTGTTTCTTCGAACAGACCATTTCCTCCAGACCATCTCGAACAACGCTCTCCATCGGAGGTGTAAATGGTTTTGGTGCCTTCGTTTTGTGGAACAATTTGCGTTGTAGCGACTGTTATTTGTGGGTTGGTTGGTTGGTCTAGTGTATGTGTTGATGAAATAAGAGGAGCCGGCAAGAGGTGTGACCCGAAGGAGACCAGCAGTCAATACTTCCTTCAGGAGATCAGCGTTCCCGAGAGATGTAGTGACTGTAAGCTGTTGAAGATATTAGGTCATAGTCTATTTGTAATTTGCTGCATACCAAACTTAAACAATTAAGTTACATTGCAGACCTATGCAAGGAAATTATGGTGCACAAAACCTAGTTTGTGCTGAAGTTGTGCATTTTAATAACGTAAATTATCTTGTAATTTCTCCATTTCATCTTGTTCGCATTGTCGGTCTTTATCACAAGTGGAAATATGGTTTGGGAAACTATGACGGTGTAAAGGTCTGATACCATATTTTCAGCATTGGATTTGTGTACATTTCTTAGTTTAAATGTTTTACAGCATTGATATTGCCGCAAAATCTGTCACATCTATTAATAGCACTTGGTTTTTATAATTAATATTATTGATCTCTTAACTTATATTAATTGATGTGTGTTTGGTGTTTGCCGTGTTTTCTTCGGTCTGTTTGTGTTCCAGTTTTCTGCGAGTTGGGGCGTGCGGCAGCGGCGCCACGTCCTGATTCAGTGCACCGAAGCTGTGACGTGTCGTCTAATGGGAAGTGACTCCCAGTTGGGCCCCGGCGATTAGGTGTTGTTTTGGACGACTAATCTACTGCTTCCGGCAATTTAAGTTAAGTCACGTTTTGCTCAGGGCAGCCTGGCGTCACTGCCCGTTTGATAAACTCGCATGTATAATTTAAAAAAAACCTTAAATTTGCTTACCAATGAATTATATAAACTGTAGTATCTTACTTGTGTTATTGCTCAATATATATATATATATATATTTGATGCCACATTCCACATTTCTTTAAATCACTTCTCATTTAATTTAGTGTTCGTTAAGTAATTGTAATTTGCTACTTGCTTAAGTAGGGAGCTGTCATTTTTCGATACTCTTTTAATGATGGCCACATGCTGGTTGCATGTTAGCTGTTTGATTAATGTGGTCTAAAATGAGTTATTAATTGTTTCTTGAACTGCTAGTTGCTGTGTTTAAGGAGTGACATTATAGAGGTCTTGACCGTCCATGCTACGTGTGCCCTTCATCCCCACTTCCTAAGTCACACTGTCAACAACGTATTCAGAGCATAAAATGAAACTATTATACATGCAAAATCCATATTAACATGAAACGTCAGTAAACGTAGTTCCCAATGTTGAGTTACTGCCATAAAGGTATTTTGGCAGCTTGTAAAACTTTAAATATGCAGAGCAACTCAAAGAAAGTTAAGCGCTGACGGTCATAGAAATTCTATTTTCAAACGTCTTAACTGTTCCCAGAAAGCTTGTCTGCGATTCTCCCATTGTGCTCAAGCAAAGACGTTGTGATTGATGTCACTTTCTGTATTGTTAGTATAGGTAAAGGACAAGGTTGCAGTAATTCCAATGCGTTGAATATGGATCGGAAAACTTGCGTGGCTGAATTCTATACGAGAGACAGTACGTATCAGCAGCCTGCGTAAGCGAATCTCACAAACCAAGGGTCTACATAGAATAAAAGTCCGAACACAGGCATCGTATCTTCTTGTGAAAAGTTGAGACATGTTCCAGTCCTCTTTCCGTTGCCAAAAGGCATTTGTGTGGCCAGTTTGAGTTCGTTCAAAATTCCAGATAATGTGAATTCAGTAGGAATATCGACCTCTTCGTTATTAATTTTGCCGCTGTGAGATTTAACCCAGGGGAATTCTATCGCCTGCCTTTACATTTCACAATGGTTGCGTTGCCAAAGACTGCTAAGATGAGGTTGCTGGTTGTTGAATTGCAATTCTTGTGCCTTAGAGGTCATAAAACCGACATGAAACAGGGTAAAATGAGGAACTTGAAAACCTGAATGGAGGTTGCATAGTACTACAGTTTCCGCAAAAAAATCGAACTTTCCTTCTTCAGTTGAACCATTATTGAGGCTTGTTCTTGTGAACAGAGACAGACACACATCCCACGTTTTCTCCCTCTCTTATTTTTGAGCTATTGGTATAAATGTAAAAACGTCAGACTATTTCTGGTATATACAAGGCACGTTTATTATTTTAGATGCGTAGATCATCCGTTAGTAAAGGATGGGGCCCCTCCACGCCCACACCAACGTGGTGACCAAACAAAACGTTCTACCGTCACCTCCGTATAACATGTTAGTTTTCGAATCGTGAGTCACAGGATGCGGGCTGTGATGTTATCCATGCGTCTGGGTATGATTACTTATTGACATGGTCCATGAGGAGACAGAAAGTCGACGAAAGCGATCGAAGGTTAGCTGTTTGTATGGGCAGAGGGAGAAAAGTACCAAGGCAAGCGCCAAGGGTAAAAAACCTCTGCGACAGTGGGACGGGTGGTAAGGGCAGTAGCGGCTTGCTAGCTGCCACAGTGCATGCAAGGTGTGAAGTAACGTGCATCCTTACCTTTGTCGTTGCGGAAGCTCGTTGTAGGGCTTGCTGCAGCTGTTGCGTCCCTGTAACAATTCAAGGTCGTCATACATTAGTGGGCGATCAGTCATAGATCAGCTCACAGTGTAGGGGGTGTGTGTGGCTCGTTTTCGTGCTGTGTACAGTACGGTTTCGCTACGATTGCCTGTTTTTCGGCGGGTCGAGCATCTGGGGCTACCAGTAGTAGCTATGTTGCTGGGGCTCACTAGTACCGTCGTGTTAGCGTGCTATGAACCATAGATGTTTAGTTTCTTGCTAATAGTGTCTTTGGTCTATTATGTTTCCATCTATGGTTGTGGTCGTAGCTACCTAGAGAGAGGCTAAACGGGTTATGCGAGTGTCTCGTGTTATTGTACAGTCGTGTGGAGAGTTTTTGGAATACCTGCAAGATGGTATCTCGCCGATACTCCCGGTGAAAGTCCGCGGTGCATGTGTAGCGCGGAGCGTTGCTTATGATTCTGAGTACTTTGTTCTGTATGACGGCAGACGGCGCAGGCGTGTGGATGCAGCGTATCCCCAGAAAGGGGATGCGTACATTATCAGGGGTCGAATAAGTGTCATGTACATGGACCTAAACACCCTCCTGTTCAGTGTGCTACGTCTGTTAAGCATAGGGTACAGTTGTTTGAGCCTCGCGTTGGTCACGTGTTGAATGTGGTCCCCCCAGAGTAATTTCCGGCCCAGCCAGAAATGGAGGTATTTGACCTTCTCGCGGAAACGAATTGGTCGTTTATGTAGTGTTATTGGGTTGCAGTGCTGATGTTTGCGCAGTAGTTTCGGTCTTCTAGTGAACAGAACGGTTTCGCACTTGTCGACGTTTACTCTAACACGCCATTTCACCAGCCAAGGCTCTGCCGCTCTGAGTGCAGTCTGTAGTCGTGAGATAATATTAGACGGCTTCCAGTCGTGCGCAAGGACGGCAGTGTCATTCTCGTAGATTGCCACCGCCGTGTTATGTGTAGCTGGGAGGTCGTTAATGTAGAGGTTAAACAGTAAGGGCCCTAGGATGCTTCCTTGGGGTACTCCTGCCTGGATACCATGTCGTGTCGATTGTTTGCCCTGCACGTCGGTGTTGAAACTCCTATCCGTGAGATATGAGTGTATGAGACGAACGAGCCCGTCGGGAAACTCTGCGTCGCTGAGTTTTCGTATAAGGCCGTTGTGCCATAGATGATTGAAGGCCTTTTCGATGTCCAGGAACACCGCCCCAGTTGCTTTGTTTGTGTTGTATCCGTGTGTTATGTATTCAACGACGCGGAGAAGTTGTTGTGTTGTCGAGTGGTGATTCCTGAAACCGAATTGCTCCGGTTTCAGGGTGTCGTTTGTGATGCAGAGCCTATTGAGTCGTTTTAGTATCACCTGCTCAACGATCTCGCTGAGTGAGCTCAGCAGACTGATGGGTCGGTAATTTTGTGGGAGGGAGTGGGCTTTCCCCGGCCTTCTGAACATCAGAACCTTGGCCGTCTTCCAAAAGACGGGTAAGTGTTGGTGTTTAAGTATGGCATTCGTGATATGTGTGAGGTATTCTACTGCTTTCTCCGTGAACTCCTGAAGGACACGGTTTTGAATGCCATCGTGATCAGGGGCCTTCCTAGCGGTGGTATGCATGATGGCCCATTTGACTTCAGCTGTGCTAGCCTGTCGGATGACGTTGGCGCTGGTTGGGCCAGGATGCGAGTAACCTCCTGGTCGGTCGCAAGTGTGACGCTGAGTCTGAAGGATCCACGTTCGGTGTGAATGACGCTGCGTGAGGGCCATCAGTTCCGCTTTTTCTTCCGTAGAATATGCTGGTCCGTCGGGCCCTTGTAGCGTGGTAGCGTGGGTGTGTACAGTTTCTGTCAGGTGAAGTGTAGGGCCATCTGCCACACGCTAGGTCACGTGGTGTCCAGCCCTTCGAGTTTCTGGTTCCACTGTTATGTTTAAATGTTTGTATTTTATTCGGGATTATTCCCTAGAGCCTGGTCGTGTACTGTTTGAAGTGCTGGCGCCTGGTACGCTGCCAGTGTCTCCTGAGGCGGTTTCTCATTGAGATAAGGCCCAGGATCTCCTGGAGCAGGGCACCACTGTGTTGTTGTGGTGTGCGGAATGATATGGTGTCGGCTACTGCGTCTTGGACGGCGCTGGTGAGGGTTTCAACGGCCTCATCAATTTGCGCTGTCTCGTTAATCGCGTGGGTGGGTGGGATGCGACTATCAAGTGTTTCCTTGAACAATTCGCGAGCCTGTAGTAGTAGTAGTAGTAGTAGTAGTAGAGGGGTTTTTTGGGCGCACGACAGCAAGGTCTTCAGCGCCCGTTCAGTAACATAGGGAGACGGGTGTCAAGAAAAATTCCAGAACAGTAATATAACACGGAAAATAGAACACGAACACGGGTAACAATTGTTGAAAAATATGTGCTCATCCACACCGAAGTGTGGGATGAAGCAGGGTGTCAACAGTAAAACATGGACAACACAGGAAGAAAATGATGGAGGGAGCTAAAACAATGTAGCAGGTGGAAGTGGCTGGCTGACCACAAGGAAAAAAGGGGAGGAGTCAGCTACTCTGCAATACACTAAAACCTCCAGCCCAAAAGCTTAGGCCAGAGTCCAGACACATCACATAACTTAAAAACCCTAGACACACTCGTCTCATCATTAGCTGAAACAGAAGGCAGATCCCCTTCAACTTGTGCTTCTGCCCGTGCATCACGGTATAAAATGCAGTCTGTTAAAATGTGCCGGACAGAGATGTGCACACCACAAGCATCACAAAACGGAGGATCCTCCCGCCGTTATAAAAAGCTATGTGTGAGAGGACAGTGCCCGATCCGAAGACGTGTGAGGGCCACCTCTTCCCGCCTGAGCAACCGGCAGGAGGAACGCCACGGCCGAGTGGTTGACTTTACCAACCGCAGTTTATTGGCCGTCACCGCCAGCCATTCGTCCTCCCACAACTCCATGCACTTCCTGTGGAGTGCAGCAATGACCGACTGCAAGGGGATAGGACACTGGACCACATCCTGCACTCTGCAGGCCTCCTTGGCAGCCCGATCGGCCTGTTCATTGCCCCCATATTCCTATATGACCAGGCACCCAGCAGAAGGATACCTCTTTACCCCGCTGTTGGAGCGAGTACAGTTGGTCATGTATCAGCTGGATCATCTCCTCAGTCGCGTATAGGTTCTGCAGTGATTGTAAGGCACTAAGAGAACCGGAGCAGCAGAGAAATCGATCGCCCCGAACACGATGCATCAGCTCCAGTTCCTTCAGGATCGCGTGGAGCTCCGCTGCGAAAACGGTATATTCAGCAGGGAGGCGAATCCGGGTAACATGATCAGGGAACACCACAGAACAGCCAAGGAAATTCTCCTGTTTGGAGCCATCAGTGCAAACGACAGTGAAACCGTGATGCACATGTAAAATGTTAAAAAACAGTGACTGGAATGTAAAATCTGGCGTGCCATCCTTCTGAAAACGAGTCAAATCTAAAATATGTTTGGGTCTAACATCCTGCATTGACCCATGTGTTCTAGTGTTTCTTCGATGTACAGTATAACGGGTTGGTGATTTGAGGGCAGATAATTTTCAACGGCAACGCTGAGTGTCGTTGTTATGCCCTTGATGAGGGCCATGTCCGACACGTCTG
The DNA here is from genome assembly GCF_021461395.2 of Schistocerca americana. NCBI lineage: Eukaryota > Metazoa > Arthropoda > Insecta > Orthoptera > Acrididae > Schistocerca > Schistocerca americana. The sequence continues at coordinate 51,667,745 of NC_060124.1, forward strand.
GCCTGTGACGCCTCCGGTAGGGAATGTGAGTCTGTTCGGTCGGCGCTAGTGTGATGTAGTTTCGTCCTAGTGCGTGTTCGTATAATTTCTTGCCGTTGGAATTTCGTATACGTGAGTTCCAGTCAGGGTGTTTTGCGTTAAGATCTCCAGCGGCGATTACGCGCAGTGATATGTTTGACTATTGTGCTGATGTCACGTGTTTTGATGTTCTTAGGGCTGTTGTATACTGACTACAGTGTATTGTAGGCTCCGTTGAACTTGACCCTGACGGCGGTTGTCCCAATTTCTCAAGTTAAGGGAGCACAATATTTGTGTGTTCTATGTCATTGTGTATGGTGATGGACGTTCCACAGCGACCAGAGCCGTCCGGTCGGTCGGTACGATAGACGCAGTAGCCGGTGATGTTTAGGTGGTTGGGTTGTTTGGGTTTAGTTTCGCTTAGTAGTGCGATAAGGGTACCATTAAGCTCTATGAGCGCGGCAAGTTCCGCCCTTTTGTCGTTGATCCCGTCTGTTTTCCAGAGCAGGATCTGTGCTAGTGTCTGGTTGTTTGCGATGGGGACTGGGAGTGACGTGTTATCCGTGAATGGGTGTGAACAGTGTGGTGAGCTCTGTTTGTATGGCAGCCCAGTACTGCCCGGGTTGGGCCCCCGTGAGCTGTGTAAAAAAGTGTAGCAACTATCGCCACGATCTTGCTAAAGATCGTTTGCTCGGGGAATAGTGTTGCCAATGTTCCCTCTGGTGTCGTGTTGGTGTTGTGTGTGTCGGCTTGTGGCTCGATTGTAGTGTTAGCGGCCGCTGGTGCGGGTGTTGGCGTTATGTGTGGGTTGGCGCTTGTGTTGCTGCTGTGTGGTGCATTCTGTGGTGCCTGTGTTACAGTTGTGGCGAGGGGTGGAGTAACGTATCCGTTAGTGGTGTTCAGTCTATGTTTATACGCACTTCGTGGGTGAGAACTAATAGTACATGAGGCACTGTCTGTGACGGAGCTGTTACACGACATTAACATCCCTGTAACGGACTCGCCTGCACAGAGTCCTGACCTGTTCTATACAACTCCTTTGGGATGTCTTATAAGGCTGACTTCGTGCCAGGCCTCACCGTCCGACAGCGATACCTCTCCTCAGAGCAGCACGCAGCACTCCGCGAAGAATGGGCTGCAATTCCCCAAGAAACCTTCCAGAATCTGATTGAACGTATTGCTGTGAGAGAGGAAGCTATCATCAAGGTTAAAGGTGGGACAATATCATACTGAATTCCAGCATTAGCGATGGGGGGCGCCACAAAATTGTAAGTCATTTTCAGCCATGTGTCGAGATACTTTTGATCACGTAATGTAGTTAGAGTGGACAATGGAAAAGTTGTTGTGCTACGTAGTTTCAAATACTGTTCCGTTAACTTAAACTGGGATTTTACTACAGAAGATATCTCTGGTCATCACTTGATTTGACCTACCACTTAATTACCCTGAACATTTGCTTTGAAAGAAAAAAAAAACAATTAGTGGATAGGCCAGTTTAGGAAAAAATTAATGGAATTTTTATACAGCTTGATACATCTTGAAATTCTGTAGGAGAATCAGCTTGGAATGTGCTTTGAAATATATAAAATATCATATACGTGTGAACTAACCTGACCTGGGAGAACCTTCATATCGAATTCGATAAACAGCGTGTGAGTCATTGAACAACAGGAAAGGTATTTACTGTACGTTTATTTCAGGGTTCAATTTTAAAAATGGAAGCACAAGAACCAACGCATACCTGATAGAAAAATCTTAACTTACTATGGACTGTTAGTATTAAATATTTCCGCTAAAACAGACCATCGTTTGAAATCTGGAGTGAAGTGCAAATAGGATTACACACAAACTTTCAAGTAAACTATTTATTACAGAGAAACAAGTTGTTCAATAACTTAATTAAGGGAACAAGAACTAAATTGGGTGGGAGAGAAACTATCCAAAATGGTCGGCTACTTTAATAGAAAATTATTTCCAAATTTATAAAAAAAATTACGTGTTTATTGCAATTAAGAACATTGAATCGAAAGTACATCCTATGTTTATTGAACGAGTATATTGTAAAGGCCTATCTCTGGGACCAATCGTTTTGTGTGAAAGCATGATGTGCGTATCTTCCTTATTGCATCATTGTGTGTATCTTGTATTGTTCCTTCGCCAGCTGCGCCTGCTTTATGCGTAATTTTGGACTACTTAATGTAACTGAATCCTGAGTGTGCGAAAATGATGTCTTTCTAACGGCGAACAAGGGCAAGTGGATTGCGTATTACATACCTGATTCGAAGAACGGAAGTCCGGCTGAAAAAATGGACGTTTAGGCTTCTTTTCAGATGGTGACACGAAGCTTTCACAACTTTCTTGTTTATGTTAACAGCACAGATCGCTTCAAGCAATATTGGATTGTTGACAGGCAACTCAGATAAGGATATATGTGCAATTAACTGACTGCATATTATTGTTGCTACACAGTGTTTCAGTGTCCATATTACTGAAATTTCATAATTGTGTCTCTTTTGAACTGAAGTGTAAATTAAGAAGTGAACATCTAAAAGCAAAACTCATTGCTGCATGTACGAACTATGCCAGCGCGATATTTGAATGTACGAGTTGAAAAATATTTTTTTGTGAAGTGTTGAACTATCGAACAATTCTTACCTCACGTTATTTGTCCCATTTATGAACACTGAAAGTATGTTCGCAAAATTTTTGTAGTACCGTAATGTATTGCCTTACGCTTCTAACTGATTTCTTTATAGTGTAGGATATTAATAGCTTTAGTCAACGACGGAAGGAGAGCTTAGATGTCTTATATTATATTTGTATCTCACTGCATACAAGACCGTATTATACGAAATGATAACAAGATGTTATGACGACAAACGTAACCTGTCCCTGGGAAACGAAGCGGCAAGTTTGCCTGTGAGCCGAGCTAAAGGTGACGCTGTGGTTGCCAAAATACGAAAGTTAATCTCATTCTTACCCGAGTGGGAGCGACGCCATGTGTTTGGAAAATGAACAGAACCAAAACGGTCCCTTCTATAGATATTAGAACAGTTATTAAACTCAAATTTTTCTCGTTGGAAGTACTACTCTGTCAACTGAAGTGAAATTTGTGAATGTGAGTTGCGAAATATTCAGCAAGATTAATTCGAATGTCAGTGTAAATGCTTATGTCCAGACATAACGCAGAAAGTGATTCTGAGAAGACAAAATATACTCCGCGGAGAAAATGGCTCTTCCACAGTGATGGTGTCAGCAATTTTACGAGTTTTCGATGTGAAAGGTACTGTTACCGACCGGCTGTCATTTACAAATTTATGCGGCCAAACAACACAAACACTGCTGACACGTTTTGATAAGCGTTTCATATGTGTTGGCAATTATGTGGAAATGCAACGGAATTAACGTTGTATCATATTAAGTAAATAAGTTAATGAAGGTTAATATAACACTGTTACTGATTTCTGTATTGTCCCCTACCAGCCCGCATCTCGTGGTCGTGCGGTAGCGTTCTCGCTTCCCACGCCCGGGTTCCCGGGTTCGATTCCCGGCGGGGTCAGGGATTTTCTCTGCCTCGTGATGGCTGGGTGTTGTGTGCTGTCCTTAGGTTAGTTAGGTTTAAGTAGTTCTAAGTTCTAGGGGACTGATGACCATAGATGTTAAGTCCCATAGTGCTCAGAGCCATTTGTCCCCTACCGAATCAGAAATTACTTCATAAAACTAAACAATACATATAATATAATAAGAATAAAATGGTTCAAATGGCTCTGAGCACTATGGGACTTAACATCTATGGTCATCAGTCCCCTAGAACTTAGAACTACTTAAACCTAACTAACCTAAGGACATCACACACATCCATGTCCGAGGCAGGTTTCGAACCTGCGACCGTAGCAGTCGCGCGGCTCCGGACTGAGCGCCTAGAACAGCTAGACCACTGCGGTCGGCAATAAGAATAAAAAAATAACGGAATCATACACCGTTATATCAGTCTATGTTTGATCCAAGAGGTGCAGTGGGAGGCCCACCCTTCCCATATTGCCATCCATCTCTCAGACAGCACACTGTTGAGAAATACTCTCACCATTTGCATAATGCTGTCAGTTAGGTCGTCCTCACGCTGTTCAGAAATGAAATACTTACGAGGCCAGATCTGCAATATGTAAGCAACAATATTCCTGTAATCGACTTTCCCGCAAAAAGAACGGTCCGCAAACGTGTTCCCGAAGAACGAAACAAAACACATGAAGTATTGGAGAGTCTCCATCACGCTTGTCTATGCTGCTGTGTAGACCATATTCTTACGTTCTGGCTGTTCACTTCTCTTATTAAATGAAATTTACCACCATCACGGAACACTAGACCATCTCCACGCAGAGACCGAATTTACAAAACTGTACATGTGATTTATTGACATCAGAATGGTTTTTTGAAATCGAATCTTGTGAGGAATGAAACTCAGATGTCGCCGCAAACCGAGCAATATGGAGTGGGGAACAGCTAACTTCTGATTTGTACGCAGATTAAACTCCTACGGATTACATTTCAAACGAAAGAAGGGATATTAGAGGGCTCTACTAAACACTTTGATGAATGTGCTGTAACTCTTGGGTGAATCTACAGGGCAACCCTTTCAGAAAAAATTAGAGTCTCGAAATTGTGGCACAAATCATAGTATCTGTAGAGTAACAGAAGGAGCGGTATCGTTTTCTTGGAGAAAACCAAGCTGCGCCGTTGGAAGTGAATTGTGCCTGTTGAAACGGAGAATTCAGTAAGCTATTTGTTGCTTGATATTTCTATCTTCATTTCATGCATTGTTGGGTAATGGACGAGCAGGTGTACGAGTTAGGTTGTCTAGGAGACTTCCTGCTGCAACTTCATGAAACAGCAACTTACAGTTGGCATCAAGGTACACTTTTGGTATCAAAGTTACATTTCACCCCAAATTTCATCAATACAGAGTATTGATTCATGCAACAGATAAAGTGCTGTGGAGTCGAACAAATATTTTCACAAGCCCAGTAACTTGTTATAACTTTCGGTTCGAGAGCATAGTAGCTTCTACATCGTCATCGAATGAAATATTAATTGCGGAAACAAATTAAAGAGCACGTCACCATAAATAATACCACGCCGCTTGAAAATGTAACTGTTAGTAGCAGAGATATAAAGGAAAGTAACTGCATCCCAATATTAAAATTTACACAGCAAAGAGTAGTGAAACTTATGGTTTATTTAAGGCTTTAGGAAGACATTCTTGACAATCAGGAAATGTAGCTAGATAGATAGGTACCTTATATGAACATGTACGCAGAGACTATGCATTTAATTGTCACCTCTGACAGCCGTGTATTGTATGTGTGCTGAGAATCAAGACATTAAAGCACTAGACAATGCCGTCCACACTCTTATATAACTGTACTGTTTGACAGCCTAAAATGTAAACAGTTACGGCCACTTTAAGAATGCATGAGTGTAATAAATTGGTAGTACACACAATTTTCTCAGCGATCACAGTTCTGCATCGTCAAAAAAAAAAAAAATGGCTCTGAGCACTATGGGACTTACCATCTAAGGTCATCAGTCCCCTAGAACTTAGAACTACTTAAACCTAACGAACCTAAGGACATCACACACATCCATGCCCGAGGCAGGATTCGAACCTGCGACCGTATCGGTCGCGCGGTTCCAGACTGTAGCGCCTAGAACCGCTCGGCCATCCCGGCCGGCTTTTGTAGTTAGTGTACTTCATTTAGTGAGTCTTCTTCTACACTATAGCTATTACAGATTTAATGTGCCTACTCAGAGAACACCGCGGCACCATTATAGCTAGTTGTCCTTTATGCATATTATTTCTTTGTGTCTCTTGATTTGGGAGCTGTTAACCACCAATCAGTCAGTGTTATGTGCCCCTATTTTTCCCACTGAATTGCTCATTAATCTTCAACAGCCATTGTTAGCGTCAGTGTTTTCGTTCTGTTCCGTGTCGGTTACATCCCATTGTTCAGGTCCATTTCGGATAACTGCCTCTCTGGTTCGTCTGTACGGTCTTCTTTCTTTTCAATCGGCATACAGTGTACGTGATGCAGCGCCAGTAGCTCGGTTAACAGTCTGCCATTTGTCTGTGTCTTATGGATTTTTAATTAAATTTGTTTGTCAGGTTCGCAAATGTAGTGTACAATGTAGGATAAGCTCACGAGTTCCTGGTCCGCCACAGGAGCACTATGTTCGCTGACCGAGGTGCATTCCATTAAAGTAAAGTTCTGCATTTTCTTCTTAGCTAATATTATCATCTTCCGACCTCACTTTCAGACCGTCTAGTTTTCTCCTCCGAATTGACAGTGCTTGTGCTTTAATATGCTTCGTCTGTATCTGCTGGTGGTTACGTCTGGAGTATGTTGGTAAAATTCTCAGACATACATGAAATAAAATTCCTCTCACTTTTCTTGTAACCATATCGTCCAGTCAGTCTTCGTAGTTTGGGTTTTTCACGTTCCATCCACCTAATTAATCTGCGGGATTATTTCCTCACGCTAGTGACCAGGCCTCCGTGTTTCCGACAGCATAATTAGTGCTTCCTCGTCTCTGGGTAAGATGGTGTTTAATTTCCATTATCCATTTCCACGAAATGTTGCTTCCTTTTGTAAACTGACTTTGGTAATATAAGTACAGCAGTGGGAAAAACTTATAGGCCAGATTTCTGACGTAGTGACGTTACGTAATAAATTACTGGAGGAAAATCCGGGATTTTCTGCTCGCTGAACGCCTAGTCATCTAGGTGTACAATAATAAGTCTGCGTTTCTTGCCTCCCACGTGTCAATTATCTTTAAATTCCTAATCCTGTATTCGTGTTCCAACCATATGTTGAAACATGGATTTTCGTCTTTCTTGCTAACAACAGAGTTAAAATCACCATCAAATACGACACTACTCCATGTCATTGGTAAAACGGAAGTAATTTCCTGCTTGAAAATCTCGGCCTTGTCTCTCTGCTGCTGGTTCCCGACGGAGCAAACAGTTTTAAAAAGACTGTGTCTTCTATTTTTGCTCATATTTCTCTTCCGTTTAGTTGCCTCCCAGTTTCTGCTTCTTGCATGCTTCTTTTGATAATATCACTGCAACTGCTTTTGTAGATCTCTTGAAAATGACATTTTATACTGATACTTCACCTACATTATTAGTTTCGACTTCCTACAGTAATGCTATATCAACTTCACTCGCGTATAAAAACCGTCAGAGACAGATCAGCTTGAACTTAGCTGATAGTCTGTTGATGTTTCAAGTATAAATTTTACAACTTTCACTAGTCATAAATGCCTTTTTGTAGTAGCGAATTGTTTTTTTTTTTTTTCAGTTTCGAAGTCTGCACTGAATGATCCTGATCTTATAACTGGACTGGATTCTGGACTAAGAGCGAACTGACGCTTCACCTTTCCTTTCCCGTAATTCCTCTTGCTTCTCCTTTGACTGCCACAATCCCCAGCTCCTCTACACCCTTTTTCGCCCTTCTGATTGTCCGCAGACAGTGGTGTTTGGCATGGAGATCGCTTCTTAGTCACACATTGTTATATCTTCAATTTCGCTTTTCCCTAAGACACTAGTTGATGTTTTTTGGGGACTGTTTGATCACATCATTTCGCACCCTTTGTTATTACTCGCAGATATTTTTCTCTGAGACTTTTCACTCGAAACTAGACTTACCTTCGCTGTACCAAGAGATCCAGTCGTGTCCAACTGTGACTGTTCTATTGCTTCTGATGCTGAATCCGCAGATTCCACTGCTGGGTGTATCATCGATTTAGGTCCAATACTTGTCTCCGGAGCACTGCCCTCGAGTCGCGAACACTTTTGAGTTGTTTGTTGCAAACTATCGAACCGCGATTGCAATATCTCTATGAGGGGCAGATTGTTTACCATTTAATGGCTGGACTTTTGCTAGAATCAGCTGTGCTAACATCTCCAGCAACACTACAGGCATGGGTGTGACTTTCAGCTGAGAGTCCAGTATGCGCCGTTCCTAAATCGGTCTGACTCCGCTCACGCAAAAAAGGCGGAGATCCATCTCCGTTTGATACATTTGTAATACCTCTACTGTGTTCACGCTTATTGTTAAAAGCCTCGTCTTTGTCAATAGCTACTGAATTGGTTTCAGCTAATCTACTTTGTGCATCCTGTTCACCACTTGCTTCTGCTACGAGGTCAGAAAGAAAAGTTTCACGTATAGCTAGCCAGAGTTCAAGACGGAATTTTCTCTCTGAACAATTTTGTTTAATGTGATCTGTTCCTTTACATGTGAAGCATGTTATCAATGTATGTAATGTGTGCCTGATATCCCCCAAAACTTATTATAGACGGGACATTGGCCATTCCTTCTGTAATAAGCCGTCGCTAAACTCTTCAAGACACACAGTATTGGTGTTTACGCGTTTGAAATTTCACGAACTCACTATGATGGGGTTACTGACGTTGGCTGACTGCGGAAATAGCGTAGTAAAGCAGTAGATTGTGACTCTTTGTCAGTTTCCTTGTCATTTTCACTTTTTCCTTAAAAGCGACTTTGAACAGATCTCTCACTGTGAACGTAACATTATGTGAAGGAAATCTCCATTAAGATGTGACAGATATTGCTCCAATCACGAAATAAACAGGGGAACGACGACTTTAGACTGATTTTAGATAATCACTCTATCGTTTCATTAGCTTGTTGGACTAGAGAACTTTGTCATCTTACAATCTGACAGAGGATGGTACTTAATTTCTCGAGAAAGGCACCACACCTTCATAATCGTCTACTACGTAAATGTTTGTGTGTGTGTGTGTGTGTGTGTGTGTGTGTGTGTGTGTGTGTGTGTGTGCGTGTGTAAATTAGGTAATCATGTATGTTTTTATTAGTAAGTTCTCATAGAGCTGTGTTATATATGAAAAGTGTGCATTTTAAACATTAACATTAGATCAAAGCCTTGCCAACCACAATTATTGAACAGAAACAATTTTAAAAAATGGTACTGTGTTTATTGCCTACTTTTCCATTTACCTTTATTTAGTTTTTTATTTGTTTGTTTTTGTATGTCACAGTGTCATATGGTTCTTCAAACGTATATCAGGTGGCGCCATTGCAATGACTACAACGTATCCGCTGTATAACATCGCAGTGATACCAATGAGCTACAGTAGCAGTCATCTTGTAACTTTTCCAGTAGCATCGTTCATTAGCGGATGTCTTTGTTTTCTGTTCTTTGATGGTACAATGGACTTCATAAAATCTGCAAGGCAACGTAGTTTATAGAGATTCGATTTCAGGTGCATTAGTGACCTTTTCGTCAGGCGGGAAACAGTTGGACAGTTAGACAGTCACCTCGTAATGTTACATTCAGCCAAAGACAGGTTAGTAAAAAAAAAAAGAAAAGAAACTTTCGTGAACTATTGTTTTTCAAGCTCTATCCTGAAACGGAAAATGCTAGCGTTGATTACCCATGACATTTCTAATTTTTAAGAAATTTCGTTGATAAATGGATAAAGCACTGACAACACCCCTGAACATTGATACATAACTATTACACGAATGTGTTTCTTGGTCGTAATACTAATTTCTAAAAAGTAGACGGCAATTATTGTGGTGGTAGGATGCACTAGGTGTCCACATTAGTGCCCTGGAGTTAGTCCATTTTTGTGTCAGTCATGATGTTTTCATTTCCCAAAACTGCCAACAATGCTGTAAATTTTGAAAACTTCATTCTGAGTTTCGATCTTGATGAGGTAACTTATCGCTTACAGTACAACTGTTTTAAATCCATCAACTTGGAATCAGACTTGTGAGAACTACAAATTATTTATAGCGTTAGGAAAGATACTTAACTGAGACGTGGAGTTTCTTTGCTTTACTACACATATTTTCTGAGAAAACACTTCTATCGGTAGACGCTATCCTATTAACCCTTTCACACCTGAGTTTTTTCTGGAGTAAGGAAAAATTGTCTGTACGTGGTAATGCTCTTAGGTTATTTTTTTAAGACTTCAGATTCACCATTTATACAAAAGTATGTACCCGTGTTTAAAGCGTACTTTGTACACTTGGCTTCATTTTAATAATTATTAAAATGATCATTCAATAATTACCACGCAAAAGAACGAAAATATTTAATTATACAGTGGAATATACCGAATCAGCCACATCCCTGTATTCTGGAGGTCACGAGCAGCTGCGCACTGCTACATTGACTTAATAATTGTTTCATAACGATGTCCAAAAAATGGCAGCTCTTGCTCATGATGTGAGGTTGAACATTCACGAATGTGTACCTAAATTTTCCATTGCGAAAATACTTCCGTGGCTTTCACACTGAGGCAATGCAGAGTTCAGCAGTAGGAGACTTCATCTTGAACACTCTTGGCTGGAACGAAGTAAATTTATAGGTACTTGCCGGAGGGGAGATCTCATTAAAAGAGCGACAATGCGCTTACCGTAATCCAGCATTATTGCCTGTAATCGAATAACGGTATACTCAGACAGAAGCAGGATTTTCCATTTACACGGTTCGGTAGAGTATTATCTTCCATTAATCTCCGCTGGATAGGTCAGGAGTCCACTACACGCAACATGCGGCTACACGGGTAGCAGGGGTTGTGTGGCGTGGGCTGGGCGGTTTTTTAGGTTAGATGGCCTTGGGCAAGTGCAGGAAGGGCAACAGCCTCAACGGGTGCGGGGCAAAGTCAGGACATGCGGGGACCAAGCAGCAATCGGTATTGTAATTGTCAACTGTCGAAGCTGCGTTGGCAAAGTACCGGAACTTCAAGCGCTGATAGAAAGCACCGAAGCTGAAATCGTTATAGGTACAGAAAGCTGGCTTAGGCCAGAGATAAATTCTGCCGAAATTTTTACAAAGGTACAGACGGTGTTTAGAAAGGATAGATTGCATGCAATCGGTGGTGGAGTGTTCGTCGCTGTTAGTAGTAGTTTATCCTGTTGTGAAGTAGAAGTGGATAGTTCCTGTGAATTATTATGGGTGGAGGTTACACTCAACAACCGAACTAGGTTAATAATTGGCTCCTTTTACCGACCTCCCGACTCAGCAGCATTAGTGGCAGAACAACTGAGAGAAAATTTGGAATACATTTCACATAAGTTTTCTCAGCATGTTATAGTCTTAGGTGGAGATTTCAATTTACCAGATATAGACTGGGACACTCAGATGTTTAGGACGGGTGGTAGGGACAGAGCATCGAGTGACATTATACTGAGTGCACTATCCGAAAATTACCTCGAGCAATTAAACAGAGAACCGACTCGTGGAGATAACATCTTGGACCTACTGACAACAAACAGACCCGAACTTTTCGACTCTGTATGTACAGAACAGGGAATCAGTGATCATAAGGCCGTTGCAGCATCCCTGAATACGGAAGTTAATAGGAATATAAAAAAAGGGAGGAAGGTTTATCTGTTTAGCAAGAGTAATAGAAGGCAGATTTCAGACTACCTAACAGATCAAAACGAAAATTTCTGTTCCGACACTGACAATGTTGAGTGTTTATGGAAAAAGTTCAAGGCAATCGTAAAATGCGTTTTAGACAGGTACGTGCCGAGTAAAACTGTGAGGGACGGGAAAAACCCACCGTGGTACAACAACAAAGTTAGGAAACTACTGCGAAAGCAATGAGAGCTCCACTCCAAGTTTAAACGCAGCCAAAACCTCTCAGACAAACAGACGCTAAACGATGTCAAAGTTAGCGTAAGGAGGGCTATGCGTGAAGCGTTCATTGAATTCGAAAGTGAAATTCTATGTACCGACTTGACAGAAAATCCTAGGAAGTTCTGGTCTTACGTTAAATCAGTAAGTGGCTCGAAACAGCATATCCAGACACTACGGGATGATGATGGCATTGAAACAGAGGATGACACGCGTAAAGCTGAAATACTAAACACCTTTTTCCAAAGCTGTTTCACAGAGGAAGACCGCACTGCAGTTCCTTCTCTAAATCCTCGCACAAACGAAAAAATGGCTGACATCGAAATAAGTGTCCAAGGAATAGAAAAGCAACTGGAATCACTCAATAGAGGAAAGTCCACTGGACCTGACGGGATACCAATTCGATTCTACCCAGAGTACGCGAAAGAACTTGCCCCCCTTCTAACAGCCGTGTATCGCAAGTCTCTAGAGGAACGGAGGGTTCCAAATGATTGGAAAAGAGCACAGATAGTCCCAGTCTTTAAGAAGGGTCGTCGAGCAGATGCGCAAAACTATAGACCTATATCTCTTACGTCGATCTCTTGTAGAATTTTAGAACATGTTTTTTGCTCGCGTATCATGTCATTTCTGGAAACCCAGAATCTACTATGTAGGAATCAACATGGATTCCGGAAACAGCGATCGTGTGAGACCCAACTCGCCTTATTTGTTCATGAGACCCAGAAAATATTAGATACAGGCTCCCAGGTAGATGCTATTTTTCTTGACTTCCGGAAGACGTTCGATACAGTTCCGCACTGTCGCCTGATAAACAAAGTAAGAGCCTACGGAATATCAGACCAGCTGTGTGGCTGGATTGAAGAGTTTTTAGCAAACAGAACACAGCATGTTGTTATTAATGGAGAGACGTCTACAGACGTTAAAGTAACCTCTGGCGTGCCACAGGGGAGTGTTATGGGACCATTGCTTTTCACAATATATATAAATGACTTAGTAGATAGTGTCGGAAGTTCCATGCGGCTTTTCGCGGATGATGCTGTAGTATACAGAGAAGTTGCAGCATTAGAAAATTGTAGCGAAATGCAGGAAGATCTGCAGCGGATAGGCACTTGGTGCAGGGAGTGGCAACTGACCCTTAACATAGACAAATGTAATGTATTGCGAATACATAGAAAGAAGGATCCTTTATTGTATGATTATATGATAGCGGAACAAACACTGGTAGCAGTTACTTCTGTAAAATATCTGGGAGTATGCGTGCGGAACGATTTGAAATTAATTGTTGGTAAGGCGGGTACCAGGTTGAGATTCATTGGGAGAGTGCTTAGAAAATGTAGTCCATCAACAAAGGAAGTGGCTTACAAAACACTCGTTCGACCTATACTTGAGTATTGCTCATCAGTGTGGGATCCGTACCAGATCGGTCTGACGGAGGAGATAGAGAAGATCCAAAGAAGAGCGGCGCGTTTCGTCACAGGGTTATTTGGTAAACTCAAGTGGCAGACTCTGCAAGAGAGGCGCTCTGCATCGCGGTGCAGCTTGCTCGCCAGGTTTCGAGAGGGTGCGTTTCTGGATGAGGTATCGAATATGTTGCTTCCCCCTACTTATACCTCCCGAGGAGATCACGAATGTAAAATTAGAGAGATTAGAGCGCGCACGGAGGCTTTCAGACAGTCGTTCTTCCCGCGAACCATACGCGACTGGAACAGGAAAGGGAGGTAATGACAGTGGCACGTAAAGTGCCCTCCGCCATACACCGTTGGGTGGCTTGCGGAGTATCAATGTAGATGTAGATGTAGATGTAAAGCATCATTTATATCGACTTTTTTTTCTAGTTCCTTGTGAAGCAACCTACCAAATAGACGGCCAGATTCATCTTATACAGTTTCGTAAACTGTATGAACAATTATGTCGCAAAGCATAGTACTACTTTAGCCGTTGGTACCGACTCCTACAACTAACGGCTGACGAGGAGTCAAGTTCCTGGTATATATTTTGTAAAAGAGTAAACAGCCATTTGAATGTGTTTTACTACGTTTATCTTCTGTACTACCCAGATTTCGGATTTTATGCCATCCTCAAGTACAATGTGAAAAGTTTCTAGATACTCATCATATTACATCTGTTAAGGCAATGGTATATCTTCAGCTTAGTACAATGTCTCGATCGCCGATCTTCAGCGTAAGCCACGCAAGACGTAACACCCCTTTATCTTGTGAGTAGTTCCAGATATCGAATCGAGGATTTCCGCAATTGATTGTATGCTGAACGGTACGTAATATTTTGTATGAACAATGGTCTAAACTTTAGTATCAAACCAGACACTGAAATAAGTATCGTTATTTTAACGGAAAGCATACTCTTTATAACGACATTCAGTAAATATTGCAAATACAATATTAACATAATACTTTCTATTGACTTTGAAATCTAGTAAAAAAAATTCTGAAAAATATGCTGAAACTTGAATGCAACGCGGGCAGAGTCGCCTGCTACGGTGTAAACATCGCCAAGCAGAGCTCCCTTGTCACTCTCCGTCGTTACGTGCATCAAGACAGGTCCACGTTGCTAAGATAAAACCTAATTTTCTACACGACATAGATACAGATGGGCTCTGAGCACTATGGGACTTAACATCCGAGGTCATCAGTCCCCTAGAACTTAGAACTGCTTAAAGCTAACTAACCTAAGGACATCACACACATCCATGCCAGAGGCAGTATTCGAACCTGCGACCGTAGCAGTCGTGCAGTTCCGGACTGCAGTGCCTAGAACCGCGTGGCCACCGCGGTCGGCAATGATACAGATTCATCTATGATTTATGCATATGGAACTAAGACAAACGATATCCTATGTTGCATCACATGGGGCTTAGGAATACTATTTGAAACGTGTATAATCTTCCAGAATTATTAAAAGCACTAGTTTCGTCAGTTAGTTGCCAGTTAGTGCGACCCATTGCTGCGTATTTCTCGGCTCCCAAAAAGAATCGTCGGTCGTTCACATTTCACAAAGATAAACTGAACTTTTCAAGCAAAAAGGGTCTACCAGTTAAACTGATTAGATTTGAGATACAAGATCCGTAAGCTATGTTTGCCTGGAGGACCTGAATGCTTCATGAAAGTAAAAATCCTGCCATCTATACGTGCTACTCGAAACTGCAGTCAGCTAAAAATACATTTGTAATAAACTAAATATAATATTCAGAATTACAACCGTTTAGTCACCTACAAAATAAATACTTTCCTTAACGAAACGTACCTTAACACTTAACTTAAGCAAGTGCTCAATCCGCAAAATTCCGCCAATCCATCGGTCAGGAAATTTTCATTTAGTATCTGCGTAGTTGATTGGGAGGAGCGAGCTGCCGAGATGCCATGTTGGAGCCACATTCACTGCAGTTATCTAGTGCCACTTCTTCTAGAACAACACGCAGAATTTTCGTAAGAAAGTGCCCGTACGTATTGCAGTCTTACATCCCTCGGACGAAGTAAGGTCCCACAACTGAATTTCCTGTGATGCCGTAGCGTCGATTTTAACCTGCCTCGCAGTGCATGTGACGTAAAGCTATAATGCCTTGTTTCGTAAACGTTGCTTCGTCTGTAAAGAGCACACGTTTGGGAAAACTTAGTGTTCCTCACAGTCGCTGCAGAGCAAACCGACAGAATGCTGTACGATATTCTACACCACATCCTCAACGTGCCTGATGTAGTATCTCATGGAAAGAGGAATTATGTTGATGCAAGATGAGAATGAAACTCGTATGCTGATCCCACATTCCTTTGCGTTACATTTAGGTACACAATGCGGACTGATAAACGTCGTAACCATATCATCTGTCAGATGCGGTCTTCGTCCTCATCGTCTGTCTGACGTTGAAGCAGGCTGTTATCAGTTCAAAAATGGATCAAATGGCTCTGAGCACTATGGGACTCAACTGCTGAGGTCATTAGTCCCCTAGAACTTAGAACTAGTTAAACCTAATTAACCTAAGGACATCACACACATCCATGCCCGAGGCAGGATTCGAACCTGCGACCGTAGCGGTCTTGCGGTGTTATCAGTAGTGACCTGATAATTCGCGCAAATGCTTCGCGCGACGAACATTCATGACTAGGACACAACACCAAGACAGACATCCCTCTTACCATGATACCGTTTCGGCAGCATTTCTCTCGCATTTGCCGTGTAAAAGTAGCGGTTCCAACTTTTCCTCACTGGAGTAAGTATCTTCATCCAAAGAATATTGAAGGAAAAATAAAGTACCGATAGACGATATATTTGCCCCTAGTTCTGCATTGCAGACAAGAAGTTGAAACGCCTGGTACAACGACGCAGCCTGGCGTGAGTGTGTTTACAACGAAATAGCCGATTCCAGCAGACTTGCCTTTCAGTTTTAGAATAGTTCTCGGACTCTTTAGGGCAGAGTTTCGGTCTCAGAATTAACTAGCATTATATCATTGTATCCGTCTTTTAAAGAGCTTTCGGATGACTTTAAAAATTATGTCTTCATGTTTTAGAAAAAAATGGTGCTTGTTTCAGTACCTCGATTGATATAAGAGTCAAGACTCTCATCGCTTAACAAAGATACGTTACCATTATCGTATTATCATTTGTCAAAAACATCGTTTCGATATCTGAAATCGTTCATGAAATAACAGGGGCGTTACGTCACACGTGACTTACCCTTCGCAAATAGCATTGTGATCCGGAGTAACGTGATGTTTACAGTGCAAAACACAATGCAAGGGAGCACTTATGCTTAGTTTCTCCTTTATTAAGTGAACGAATCTCCTAGGTGAGATTCAGAAATTCTTGCTGGCTCGTATTAGTTCTTTCTTTTTCGATACCTATGAAAGTTGTTAATAGCGCCGAACTTTGGTTCCATTATTTTGAGGTTATTGGCATCTGCAGAAAAGATTGTAGTTATTTACGTGTACTGGTTTATAAAATTTGAAACTACTCTGTTTTGGGAAGTTTTAAGTGTCGGCGAACTGATCATCTTTCAGAAGGATGATCTAGCAATACATGGTTTTGGAGTGACTCTGTGAAAATAGTGGCATCATCGTGTAATCTGTATTTGTTGAATTCGATGGTCTAGATAGATACGCAAAATGCAATGTCCATTCATGGGCTGCACGTAATGACATTCCCAATAGTACTGTCATCTCTGGAAGTATCTCATAGGATTTCTTCCTGCTGGGTTATGTGGAAGACATTCTGTATAATTCAACTGTAAGTGCAGTTGTGGATGTAACAGCGTTCATCCCTTCAGATATACTTGTGCACACATGGACTGAGGTACAGAATCGACATTTCGTTTGTTTAACCTGATGTGACTAGGATCATCAGGCACTAGATTATATCGGACCAGGATTTCGCACATATAGTGCTCTTTTAAATCATACTCAGCCAAGAAATAACAATTTAGTATGACAACTGATATTAAAGTGATTTTAGTGTCTGAAGCAGCAATATGAGTAAATTATACTGACTATCAACTCAAGAATTCCGCATCATGAGGGGTGTCAAGCAAGGCGATCCCATCTCCCCAAAACTGTTCTCTGCTGTATTGGAAATGGCTATGTCAAAGTTGAGGTGGGAAGGTAAGGGAATTAGAGTTAATGGAAGAAGGCTTACCAACTTGAGATTTGCAGATGATATTGCCTTACTGGCCAAAGACTTCGCAGAGCTCCAAAACTTAGTTACAGATCTTGCATCGGAATGTCAGCTGGTTGGCTTGAACATGAAACTTTCCAAAACAAAAAACAAAAGTAATGTCCAACAAATGGGTCCAGCTGGAGATGTGAAGGTCAAGGACAGTCTGCTAGAAGAGGTCAGTGAATATGTCTACCTTGGCCAGATTATAAATATGAAGGGAGACATAAGGCCAGAAATCTATCGACACATCAAGTTTGGCTGGCAAGCATTTGGGAAGAATTCAAAAGTATTCAGATCAAAAATGCCAGTAAATTTTAAGGAAGCAGTATTTGATCAATGCATTCTTCGTGTGATGACGTATGGCTGCGAGACATGGACACTGAACTCATTTACAAAAGGGAAACTTAGGACAGCACAGAGAGCCATGGAGAGATCAATGCTGGGCTATACAAGAAAGGACAAGAAAAGGGTAGATGACATCCGGTCTGTGACGAAGGCTAATGACATCTTAGAGACAGTAGGTTCCTTGAAATGGCAGTGGGCTGGCCACGTCGCAAGAGGAAAAGACAACAGATGGACGAAGCTAGTACTGGAGTGGAGTCCGAGAGAGCACCGGAGGCCTAGAGGAAGACCACCAGACAGATGGGACAAAGACATCAAGAAGATCGCTGGTAACACCTGGCAGAGAACTGCCCAAGACCGTCCCACTTGGAGAAGACTGCTAAAAGCCTACCTGAATCCACAACTCGAAGAGGCCACATCATTTAATGATTGAATTGGCTGATGATGATGATGATGATGACGATGATGATACTGACTATGAACATAAAGTTAACACTGGCAGTACTTGTCCTACTGTAACTGTTACCGCTAATAGTGGTAATAATAACAGTAATAATAATAATAATAAAGATTACGATAGTGGCAGACCTAAGAACTACTTACAGGTGCACAAAATGGATGTTTTCTGACATAATTAGTTCTGGGGAAAGGAAATTTAAAGAGACG
Organism: Schistocerca americana; assembly: GCF_021461395.2. Lineage (NCBI taxonomy): Eukaryota > Metazoa > Arthropoda > Insecta > Orthoptera > Acrididae > Schistocerca > Schistocerca americana. The sequence goes on from NC_060124.1 coordinate 51,686,120, forward strand.
GCTTCGGCTTAGAATACTGGGAAATGAGGACAATCAGCTTGGAAAGTGGGATGTACAAAGCTGACGCGTGCGTGGAGACACAATCTTAATCCTTATTTTAGCTTTAGTAGGTATTTCATTAACTGCCTCCTGAAAACGGAGACGTTATTCGGCTTTCCAATATTTTGTGGGAGGTGATTCCAGCGCACTTCGAGAAAGTAGCTGAACAATGGAGTGGGACGACCAGGATTTTGCTCTGAGGGATATGGGTGCTTGTGCTACGTTGTTCAGTCAAGAGCTATAAGATCGAGGGTAGATATGAGGGCCTGTAGAGAAGATTGAGGGTACGAAAATCTCTGCACTGGTCTGCATGGAACCTGGATATGCCATGAGTAGCTTGATTGGCCATGAGATCGAAGGTATGGGTAGTGCATACCATTATGGCCGCCTGGATGTTGGATGGGTTAATCATAAGGAGCCATTGGTTACACCCAGTGGTAAACTCATTGAAGTGGATTTGGAGGGATCGTTGGGTTTCTGGAGAACAGGAAAGAAGGCAAGTAAATTGGTGTCATCTGCATAATGAGATGGATGGGAGGAGGTGGTCTGGGCATATCAGCAGTCTATAAGAGGCAAAAGAGCGGGGAGAGATGGGGCAATCCGGCAATAGGGTGAAAGGTACAGGAATTGGTTTTATTAACAGTGACATAGAATGGCTTTGGTCAGGTCATCAGGTGAGGGTATTTGTTGTGAAGGTTCGTTTCATGGGGAATGGGGTGGGTGCCAGTAAGTAGGTGGAATGCCTCCCAGTATTTGAAAGAGTTAGCTAGGAGTGTCTCATTGAGTCTGGTGCATGTATGGCGCCAGTCCCAAGGCTTTTTGGCATTGAGCAATTGCTTAATGTGTCGCTGTACTTGCCAGTGGCATGTGAGTGTACCCAAATCACAAGTCATGAGGAAGGAGTCATATAGTGATGGGACTGACAGAGAAGGAATAGAGCTTGTAATGGGAGAGTTGGGTGATAAGGATATGGACAAAGATAGCATCTGACAAGGTCTGCTTCAGGAAGGCTGTGGCATGGGGGATATCATCCTGTTGCTGGAAGATTATGGGTGACTTCCAATCTTGGTATTTATTGATTCCGAGTAGGCATTGCAGCTGGCACTGGAGTAGTCATGGAAAACTATTGGATGGAGATTGGGAGGGGTGCATGGGGATCAGGTAGTGTGTAGGACTTGGTGAAGAGCACTCACTGATAGGTGCTTACTTCCAACTGGATAAAAGACTACTGCAGTGAGGTATACGTGGAAGTTGGTTGATGCAGGGATGACATCCAGGAATGGTGTTGCTTCCAATACCAGGGTGATGTGGGAAAGGGACAGTGTCACCTTAGGGACATCTGGTGAACTGGCACCACTGCCATAGCTCTCCAGGGTATCTGCCATGGATGCTGAGTTCAGTGGCAACAATATTGGTGGAAAATGTACAGTCGATGTGTGTGAGGAAATCATACAGGATGGGAGTATTAGGTTGCATGTAGATATTAGCATAGGTAACAGGTAGGGTTTTGAAGAACAGGGTGAGGATAAGGTGTTCAGTGGGATTATTAAGTGTTTTGCCCAAGGACATACGTTTTTGTGGTCGCCAGCTGCAACTTCACCTCTCTCTAGGTGGAGGGGATTATCTTCCTGATGGAGGAATAAGGAGAAATTTTGATGGTGTGAGGTGGCTGGATGAATGTTTCATTAAGGACAAATGTATCGACATTGCGTTGGAACTCGGTATGTAAGAAAAGGGGCCTGCTGTCACATCAGGATGGGAGCCAAGGGAGTGGGTTGTGTGGGTAAGAGAGTGGAGAGTTTTAAACGACATGTGAAAATGAGGTGGACTTGGGACTTGGCTTCGGGAGTATGTGGATAGGTGGCCTGAATATTGAGACAGAAAGCAAGGCAGGGGGAAGAGAAATCTGTTGTAGGATATTTTGGTGGACAGCGGTAGAGAATGTGATAATGCCTTCAGTAGCTGGAGTTGGAAGGAGTTAATTATTGGGATAGATAGGATAATCAATAGCATGGATAGGTATTGTTAATTCAGGTTCTATGGGTGGAGGGGAAGGTTGGTCTAGCACATGACAGAGTAGATAGGGTGGGGATCGTTGCAGGTGTTGCAAGTGGGAGGGGAGGCGAGTTTGAGACAGTGTTTGAGGAAGTGGGAGTCCTTACAGTGAGATCAAGCAGGGGGAATCTTGGGTTGGGAGCGAGGTGGTCGTTATAAAGAAGGCATTTTTGGATTTTTGGGAGTAGTAGCCCTGCGAGGGAGGGGGGGGGGGGAGGGAATATGAAGTGTTCCACTTTATGCCCATGATTGTAAATCAGGGCTCCCTTTGTGGGGGAGGTGATTGGTGGAGGAGCCAGAGGGCTGTAAGAATGTCTAAAGCAGGACTGGAACTTGATTCTGAAACCACCTTCTCTGCCATGATCACACAGCCTATCTTTGTTATAACGGCAGTGGGGGTGGAGGTATGGTGCAGAGGCTGGGGTTGTTTGGATGTGGAATTGGTGCTGAAGGGACTGAGGGAAGCATGAGTATAATACATGGGATTTTGAGGAGGCAGCGAGAGTGGAAGTTTGAATTCATGGATCTGATGAGGACAAAGTCTTCATGGTGTTGATTTCACAATGAGAATGTGAGGGATGTATTTTCGTATTTCCAGAGTGAGGGATTTGGCATTGAGGAATTTTGGGTCATATTTGGAGAGATGGAAAGTGACAGCAGCTGGGGAGAAGTTAAGAGGATGGGGGAGCAGTGCTCATGTGTTCAGTAGGCTCGGGAATTGTTTGTGGTTTTTTGGTTATAGTGCTGCTAGTGAGGTCTGCATACGGGAGCTTCTGTGGTTTTTTTGGTGATTGAGGGATGGGGTAAGGGTTGAGGGATTAGAGGAGTTGGAATATGGCGTGGAGCCAGTCCTTGCAGGAAGTTCGAGCAGGTTCAGTCACATGTCGATGGTGAGTTGTTATTTTGAGGACAGTTGCAGGGGAGGTGGTTGGTTTGGGAAAATTTTGAAGTGGGGGTTAGGCGAAGGACATGGTGGATGACGTGAAACAAGTCGTTGGAAGTGGAAGGTAGGCAAAGAAGTAACTATGAACTGAGACGATACTGTTCGAAAAGGGGTGGAGGGGGCTGGACAAAGGGTGGTGTGTCAGAGGAAGTGTTCTACATAGTGATAGCTGGAGGATAGGAAGTCGTGGTATAATCTGGGTTGTGTGTCCATTGTTGGTCAAAGGAAGCAGAAAAACAGAAGGTATGGCGGGGAACCACGGCAGCGGTATTCGATGTGATGAGGATGGCAGCAGCGAGGAAGATGGAGGCAGCGGCGGCAAGTAGACTGCGTCGGTGGCGATGGCAGGATGACGGCCACAGCGACGGCGACGGTGATGGAGGCCGAGGGGCGGTGGCGACGCCAGCGACGATTGGTAGACAGCTGAAGTCGGCGCCGACAGCGGCGACCGAAGTGTAAGGTGACAAGAAAACGATAACACACAGGATGATAATGTACACACAAACACTGACACTAGACAGTCTGGACGATACAAGCAAGCTACGTAGGTGAAGACAGACTTACGGAAATCATATGGTGTGGCCCTTGCGTGTCTATGCACAACGAGAGTAGCAACAAACGAAACTAGAGACACAAACTTCAGTCTTTTGGTGCTGTTGTGTGTGTACGTTATTCCTTCGCAAAACGTATATGCAATTAGGTTTGTTTATAAATAAATAAATCTTCTGCTACCAATCACGATTTTCTTTATTTTACTATTTGCACGACGCGTTTCGAGAAATAATTCCCATTTTCAAGTGCGTTTTTATGATGTGTGTTAAGCTATTTCTTTTGATGTTGTCAGTGTGTGTGAGTCTGCTCCGTTTTGTTGACTTTTACTGTAATACATAAGAAACGCGATTTTTAGTTGGGTATCAATATTTTCTGTGAGGTTAGTGGCTAAGGTTTGAGAACAATTTGTACTTACAATTTTCTAATGGTCCATTTGTGTAGAGAGTCACACACACTTAACATCACACACAACTTGTACATTTTACACATCGAAAATATCTAATATAAACAAAACAGTTACCACGATCTTCTTATAGGTAGTTCACAGAGATAACATTATAGGTCTTCCACAGATTATGATATGCTTTTGTACAGAGGTTAATTTATCTTTACAATTTGGCTCATGAATTACTTATACTGATTTTACAATTGTGCTTATTTCTATGTTCTACTATTTTTATTTAAGTATATTATCGAAACATCTGAAGAAATTCACTGATTCACTTTCAAGTTGTTCATTTAATATTTTATCTTCATATTTTCTGTAATGTGAATATATCCAGTTCTTCAAGCAAATCCATTTTATGTCCTTTATCTAGTCGGTGGAGTACTTTGACATTTTGCTCTATTTTTCCAAATGGGTGTCCTGTATTATGTATGTGTGTTGCTATTGCTGATGTAGCGTGTTTGTTGTGGGTGTATGCTCTAATGTGCTCTGTGTACCTGGTGTTGATATTTCGGCCTGTTTGTCCTATGTAGAACTTGGAGCATTCCTGGCATGTTACCTTGTATATTCCAGAGTCTGAATATGGATCATGATTATACTTTATATTATGTATTAGTTTTTGGTGTAGTTTATTGGATGTAAAAAACCCAATTCTTACTCTGTGATTTTTGAAAATATTTGCAATCTTCTGTGATACATTGCCTATGTATGGAATGCTAGATATATATTTGTTTTTCTCTTTTTCTTCTGTGGTGCAGTTTGTACCTGGGTTCCTCTTTATTTTGTCTAAGATTGTGTCAACCATGGAAGCATTGTAACCACTGGCAACTGCAATCTTCTTCACTGTGTTTATTTCTTGTTGTATATTTTCTTGGTTCAATGGTATTTTTGTTGCCCTATGCAGCATTGACCTGTAAGCTGCCTGTTTATGAATATTTGGGTGACATGAGGTTGCAGGGATTGTGGTGTCAGTCATTGTGTTTTTACTATAAATTTTGAATGTGCATGTGTTGTTGTGTCTTGTAATATTTAGGTCCAGAAAGTTGATACTTTTATTTTGCTCATGTTCCACTGTAAATTTGATTTTCTCATTTAGATTATTGAAATGATTAAGAATGTCTGTGATGTCTTTGGTATCTCCTTTCACTAACAGTAGTGTGTCATCTACATATCTCCAATAAAATTCTATTTTCCTTAGGCAGGGTTCCTGCCTGTCAAATAATTTTTGTTCTAAGTGATTTATGTATATGTCAGCTATGGTACCGGATATACATGATCCCATTGCTAGGCCATCTGGTTGCTTATAAACGTTGTCATTAAAGGTGAAGTAGTTGTAACTTAGGGTTAGCTGAAGGAGTTCCATAAATTCGACAATCTCTGTGTATGAAAGTTTCTTGTGTTGCATAAGGTTCTTTTGTATTACTGTTAGAGCTTCTTGTATGGGTATGTTTGAATAAAGGTTGGTGATGTCAAGTGATATAAACTGTGCATCTTGGGGGAGCTTTCTGGTTCTTAGTTCTTTGGCTAGAATCATGCTGTTTTTATGGGCATATGTTGTTTCATATGTATAATTTTTCACCAGTATGTTATTCAGTTTTTGAGACAGTTTGTATGCTGGGCTGTTTATAGAGTTGACCACAGGACGTACCGGGTATCCATTTTTGTGTATTTTTGGCTGTGCTCTTAGGCGTGGTGCTTTTGGATTCATACATGTAAGGTATTTATTTTCAGTTTCTGTCAACAGGAAATGGGTGTTCTTTAATTGTTCCTTAATTTTACTTTGGAATTGTTTGGTTGGGTCTTTTTCAATGTGCTGAATGTTATTAGCAGCAAAAAATTCATTTGTTTTGTCTATGTATTCTTTTTCTTTCATCACAACTAATGTATTACTTTTGTCTGACTTTACAACTATGGATTGGTTGTTTTTCAGTTTATTATTTATAGATTTTAAAGTTTTTGTATCATTTATTGTATATTTAGATCTAAACTTATCTTTATTCATTTCTTTCTCAAGAAGCTTGCTTACTTTGTGACCTATTGCTGCTTTTGTATTTGAATTTAATTTTGCAGCATCTGCTGCACTTTTAGTTGCAGCTATAACCTGTTTCAGTGTATGGTTGTTGAGGTTAGGTTCTACATTGTATTTTAGTCCTTTTTGGAGTAGATCGTTTTCTCTTTGGTTGAACTTTATGTCAGTGTTGTTTACCACTCTACTGTAAAATGTGTGTTTGTTTTTGTCAGTTATCTCAAGGTTGGATCTCATGTCTTGTTTGGATGTCAAGGTCTGTAGTTTCTTGTTATGTGTGTTGCAAATCGTCAAGTACTCCTTGTCGACTATTTCCTGGATATGCCTGCAAATTCTGTCATAAACTGTAGGTTCCATGTTGTTTGCTGCTTCTATCTGCATGTTGAGTAGCTTTCTGTTTAGTAAGTCCTTTTTCTTATGTAACTGCCTTATTTCGGTTTTCAGCCAGAGTTTTTCTGCTTTATGTTCTATAAGTTTTGCTATGTTGCTGCTAGAACATATTTTCACTTTTATATATTTCGGAATTATGCCTAGTTGTTGACAGTGCTTGTTGAATCTTATGTGTGCAACTGTTTTTAGTACTTTCATTTTGAGGTTTTTGTATTTATATATAGCTTTCATTGCCTGGCTTGGCACTAATAATCTGATTTGATCCATTATAAATGGTTTTTGAAAGCCTGCGACTGTAGATACACTTAAGACTATTTCCATGGGTTCGTCCCTCAAATTTCTCCCTCATATCACAAAATTGTCATCTGATGTAGTACAAACCTAAAAAGTAAATTCCCTTTAAAGCACAGTTTCGTATATAATTTATATTCAAAACCTTACACCTGTGTCACAGAACAAATCCTACATCGAGAATACTTCACACAAGTTTAAGCCGGTCGAAGTGGCCGTGCGGTTAAAGGCGCTGCTGTCTGGAACCGCAAGACCGCTACGGTCGCAGGTTCGAATCCTGCCTCGGGCATGGTTGTTTGTGATGTCCTTAGGTTAGTTAGGTTTAACTAGTTCTAAGTTCTAGGGGACTAATGACATCAGCAGTTGAGTCCCATAGTGCTCAGAGCCATTTGAACACAAGTTTAAGGGAAGAAATGCTTCCGATTATTATTACAATATTTAAAGAACATCCAAATATGAACAGGCTGAAATGAACAAACAGTACATGAGACTACGTTAATCAAACCAAATGTAAAAAGCTAAGGAGCATATTAGTAGCAAAATGAGAAATATGCAAAAGTGAAATGCCAAAATGAGCACTTCTCAACTGGGAGTAAATCAAAACAATCAGAATGGCTAAAAGAGAGCACAGTCACATGAGTCATAAACGTATAAGAGCTAAGCAACTAAGCAAATAAGAGAATAGGCAAAAATGAGATGCCAACAAAATGAGAGCTGGCCGAACTCCGTCGGCACTTCTATACGGTTGCGCTCGTGGCGGCACCTCGCGGCCCGTACGCAACACGCGCGCCTGCGACAGCAATGCACTCTTAGCGCTCGCGGCGGCGTCTAGCGGCCCGTACGGAAGTTGTGCGATTGCTGTCGCAGGTCGAACCTTTATCTATGATGTCACACAGGGTAATCGTTTTATGCTACATATTACTACTGCCATTTTTCAAAAATTTTTCCTTTTGTATATTTTGTACGTCCTTTCTTTTCTGCTACTTGCAATTTGCGTTGTTTGAAACATCTAAATATGTGTCATTTTGATGTAGTACTGTAACAGTTGAGCGTTTAACTCGCCACTAGCGTCCAGTAAATGGCGCGCTCTATATCGCGTTGATGTGGCATCACAACAAGGTGCAACATGCTTAGTCCAGTGTCTGCTGTTTTAAAAAGCTATAACTGTGTGACAATTTTTATTGCTTCCATGGAGGACGTAATTCCATATCTTCTACTTTTTTACTTGAGCTCCTTAGTTCTTCATGTACGCTTATAATTTTAGCATTCTTTAATTTATGTAAATACCAGTTTTATTCCATGAATGTTGTAATGTATTAAGTAATTCAGACTTTTATTTTATGGTCAAAATATCACAGGTGACTTTCCTTCTGAAGAAGATGCTCTTAATGGTATTGAAAGATGGTCAAGGTTTTTGGGAAGAGTAGGGAACAAAGGTTTGTTACCTGGAGGCCTATCCATTTGATTGGCTAGTCGGCCAATATCTGACTGATGCAATGAACTATAGATTTCTGTTTCCAGTACCGTCAAGTAGGCATTCTTAGTTAAACGACATGAACGGCTTCGACTCATATCTCCCGAGTACACCCAGTTATTTAGTTGAAGGATTCAAAGCAAAGCGATTTCGTAAGCAGGGATTAAAAACATGTAGGTCAATCTATAATTTCAACCACATACTGTGTCTGAAAAAAAAAACACACATAAGGGGTGGAGGAAACGAAAGAAAACATCACGGTGGAGGGGTATGTTATGCTAATTCAATGATTACAAAATCGAGTCACATTCACATATAACTTTGCAGTTTGATCCCATTAATCGACATTGCACGCCCTCTGGCCTAGATGTACCCATTGACTCAGTTGATAAGGGTCTTGATAAAGGTCTCATAAAAAAGTGGATCCTCTACTGAGACTAGATGGCCCACAACTGGTCTAACTGGTCTTTTTATCCTGTATACCTCATTGGCTGTTCGAGTAAGTAGATGTCCGAGCTGGTGTTACATGGCTTCTAACATGGACAAATGTGAGGATCTTACAGATCACAGGAGTACTTCACCATCACGCAGACAGTTCATAGAAAAGCACAGAGCATAACGATAAGGCCACATGAGACATACACAAGGGTGCTCAGGATATCATTGACGTATTGTGCGCCGTCAGTGAGCTCTTAGTCACTATCATTGTCTTGATGGCTCCCCACTCTAAGACGCCAGGAGTAGCACTACTTTGCCACTACGAGGCACGGAAAAAGTCGCAGCTGGGTTGCAGCCATACTCGCCGAAGATCCATGGTAGTGTAGAAGTGTAAGTCAGTACGAAACCATTCATCAGAAGCCCATGCCTCTCTGTCATGCCAACACTTCAGACGGAGAATTCGCATGGGACGGTAATTCCCTTAGTCCACCTGCAGCTAGTCTCTGATCATTGGTGTGGGATAACGCTGTATGTTGCTGGTAGTTCATCACTTATTCTCGGATATTGTGTACAGATACGGACGAGTTACGATGACCATCGCAATAAAGTCATGCGATTGTACAGTATTCGTTGCCAATGTTTTTTTTGGTCATCAGTCTACTCACTGGTTTGATGCGGCCGGCCACGAATTCCTTTCCTGTGCTAACCTCTTCATCTCAGAGTAGCACTTGCAACCTACGTCCTCAATTATTTGCTTGACGTATTCCAATCTCTGTCTTCCACTACAGTTTTTGCCCTCTACAGCTCCCTCTAGTACCATGGAAGTCATTCCCTCATGTCTTAGCAGATGTCCTATCATCCTGTCCCTTCTCCTTATCAGTGTTTTCCACATATTCCTTTCCTCTCCGATTCTGCGTTGAACCTCCTCATTCCTTACCTTATCAGTCCACCTAATTTTCGACATTCGTCTATAGCACCACATCTCAAATGCTTGGATTCTCTTCTGTTCCGGTTTTCCCACAGTCCATGTTTCACTACCATACAATGATATACTCCAGACGTACATCCTCAGAAATTTCTTCCTCAAATTAAGGCGGGAATTTGATATTAGTAGACTTCTCTTGGCCAGAAATGCCTTTTTTGCCATAGCGAGTCTGCGTTTGATGTCCTCCTTGCTCCGTCCGTCATTGGTTATTTTACTGCCTAGGTAGCAGTATTCCAACTTCATTGACTTCGTGACCATCAATCCTGATGTTAAGTTTCTCGCTGTTCTCATTTCTACTACTTCTCATTACCTTCGTCTTTCTCCGATTTACTCTCAAACCATACTGTGTACTCATTAGACTGTTCATTCCGTTCAGCAGATCATTTAATTCCTCTTCACTTTCACTCAGGATAGCAATGTCACCAGCGAATCGTATCATTGATATCCTTTCACCTTGTATTTTAATTCCACTCCTGAACCTTTCTTTTATATCCATCATTGCTTCCTCGATGTACAGATTGAAGTGTAGGGGCGAAAGGCGGAATCTCTGTCTGACCATGATGTAATCTTGTCTTACACCCTTCTTAATACGAGCACTTCGTTCTTGATCGTCTACTCTTATTATTCCCTCTTGGTTGTTGTACATATTGTATATGACCCGTCTCTCCCTATAGCTTACCCCTACTTTTTTCAGAATCTCGAACAGCTTGCACCATTTTATATTGTCGAACGCTTTTTCCAGGTCGACAAATCCTCTGAAATTGTCTTGATTTTTCTTTAGCCTTGCTTCCATTATTAGCCGAAACGTCAGAATTGCCTCTCTCGTCCCTTTTCTTTTCCTAAAGCCAAAATCATCGTCACCTAGCGCATTCTCAATTTTCTTTTCCATTCTGCTGTATATTATTCTTGTAAGCAGCATCTCTGCATGAGCTGTTAAGCTGATTGTGCGATATTTCTCGCACTTGTCTGCTCTTGCCGTCTTCGGAATTGTGTGGATGATGCTTTTCCGAAAGTCAGATGGCATATCGCCAGACTCATATATTCTACACACCAACGTGAATAGTCGTTTTGTTGCCACTTCCCCCAATGATTTTAGAAATTCTGATGGAATGTCATCTATCCCTTCTGCCTTATTTGACCGTAAGTCCTCCAAAGCTCTTTTAAATTCCGATTCTAATACTGGATCCCCTATCTCTTCTAAATCGACTCCTGTTGCTTCTTCTATCACATCAGACAAATCTTCACCCTCATAGAGGCTGTCAATGTATTCTTTCCACCTATCTGCTCTCTCCTCTGCATTTAACAGTGGAATCCCCGTTGCACTCTTAATGTTACCACCGTTGCTTTTAATATCACCAAAGGCTGTTTTGACTTTCCTGTGTGCTGAGTCTGTCCTTACGACAATCATATCTTTTTCGATGTCTTCACATTTTTCCTGCAGCCATTTCGCCTTAGCTTCCCTGCACTTCCTATTTATTTCATTCCTCAGCGACTTGTATATCAGTATTCCTGATTTTCCCGGAACATGTTTGTACTTCCTCCTTTCATCAATCAACTGAAGTAGTTCTTTTGTTACCCATGGTTTCTTCGCAGCTACCTTCTTTGTACCTATGTTTTCCATCCCAACTTCTGTGATGGCCCTTTTTAGAGATGTCCATTCCTCTTCAACTGTACTGCCTACTGCACTATTCCTTATTGCTGTATCTATAGCGTTAGAGAACTTCAAACGTATCTCGTCATTCCTTAGTACTTCCGTATCCCACTTCTTTGCGTATTGATTCTTCCTGACTAATGTCTTGAACTTCAGCCTACTCTTCATCACTACTATATTGTGATCTGAGTCTATATCTGCACCTGGGTACGCCTTACAATCCAGTATCTGATTTCGGAATCTCTGTCTGACCATGATGTAATCTAATTGAAATCTTCCCGTATCTACCGGCCTTTTCCAAGTATACCTCCTCCTCTTGTGATTCTTGAACAGGGTGTTCGCTATTACTAGCTGAAACTTGTTACAGAACTCAATTATTCTTTCTCCTCTTTCATTCCTTGTCCCAAGCCCATATTCTCCTGTAACCTTTTCTTCTACTCCTTCCCCTACAACTGCATTCCAGTCGCCCATGACTATTAGATTTTCGTCCCCCTTTACATACTGCATTACCCTTTCAATATCCTCATACACTTTCTCTATCTGTTCATCTTCAGCTTGCGATGTTGGCATGTATACCTGAACTATCGTTGTCGGTGTTGGTCTGCTGTCGATTCTGATTAGAACAACCCGGTCACTAAACTGTTCACAGTAACACACTCTCTGCTCTACCTTCCTATTCATAACGAATCCTACACCTGTTATACCATTTTCTGCTGCTGTTAATATTACCCGATACTCATCTGACCAGAAATCCTTGTCTTCCTTCCACTTCACTTCACTGACCCCTACTATATCTAGATTGAGCCTTTGCACTTCCCTTTTCAGATTTTCTAGCTTCCCTTCCACGTTCAAGCTTCTGACATTCCACACCCCGACTCGTAGAACGTTATCCTTTCGTTCTTTATTCAATCTTTTTCTCATGGTAACCTCCCCCTTGGTTGCCAATTATTAACATAAAAATGATGGCAGGCGTCAGACATGATTTTATGTCCTGTATATAACGATATGCTTCCTTAACAACATGGCGATCCTCTCGTATGCTGGTCATAAATGGTTGACCGGTACCTCGACGACGACCATGAGTGCCCTCACGTTCCCATGCAGTTAATTTGAGCTACTCTCACATCCAAATACCCCACAAATTCAGATACGACATGATGCACTCAGCAGGCCAACAGTGGCGCCCCTTGCAAAATCTGTCAAGCTCTGATAACACTGTCTCAGTCTGGTGCGCGGGATCTTCATCCTTCACAGTATCACTTACCTATTGAAGCTGTTCAATCCCCTAATGTGCACTACTGGCCATTAAAATTGCTACACTAAGAAGAAATGCAGATGATAAATGGGTATTCGTTGGACAAATATATTATACTAGAACTGACTTGTGATTATATTTTCACACAATTTGAGTACATAGATCCTGAGAAATCAGTACCCAGGACAACCATCTCTGGTCGTAATAACAGCCTTGATACGCCTGGGCATTGAGTCAGAGCTTGGATAACGTGTACAGGTACAGCTGCCCATGCAGCTTTAACACGATACCACAGTTCATCAAGAGTAGTGACTGGCGTATTGTGACGAGCCAGTTGCTCGGTCACCATTGACAAGACTTATCAATTGGTGAGAGATCTGGAGAATGTGCTGGCCAGGGCAGCAACCGAACATATTCTGTATCCAGAGAGGCCCGTACAGGGTCTGCAAAATGCGGTCGTGCATTATCCTGCTGAAATGTAGGGTTTCGCCGAGTTCGAATGAAGGGTAGAGCCACGGGTCGTAACACATCTGAAATGTAACGTCCACTGTTCAAAGGGCCGTCAATGCGAACAAGAGGTGACCGAGACGTGTAACCAATGGCACCCCATACCATCACGCCGGGTGATACCCCAGTACGGCGATGACGAATACACGCTTCAAATGTGCGTTCACCACGATGTCGCCAAACACGGATGCGACCATCATGATGATCTAAACAGAACCTGGATTCATCCGAAAGAATGACTTTTTACCATTCGTGCACCCAGGTTCGTCGTTGGGTACACAATCGCAGGCGCTCCTGTCTGTGATGCAGCGTCAAGGGTAACCGTAGCCATGGCCTCCGAGCTGATAGTCCATGCTGCTGCAAACGTCGTCGAACTGTTTGTGCAGATGGTTGTTATCTTGCAAACCTCCCCATGTGTTGACTCAGGGATCGAGACGTGGCTGCACGATCCGTTACAGCCATGCGGATAAGGTGCCTGTCATCTCGACTGCTAGTGATACGTGGCCGTTGGGATCCAGCACGTCGTTCCGTATTACCCTCCTGAATCCACCGATTCCATATTTTGCTAACAGTCATTGGATATCGACCAACGCGAGCAACAATGTCGCGATACGATAAACTGCAATCGTAATAGGCTACAACCCGACCTTTATCAAAGTCGGAAACGTGATGGTACTCATTTCTCCTCCGTACACGAGGCACCACAACAATGTTTTACCAGGCAACGCCGATCAACTGTTGTTTGTGTATGAGAAATCGGTTGAAAACTTTCCTCATGTCCTCATGTTGTAGGTGTCGCTACCGGCGTCAACCTTGTGTGAATGCTCTGAAAAGCTAATCATTTGCATATCACAGCATCTTCTTATTGTCGGTTAAATTTCGCGTCTGTAGCACGTCATCTTCGTGGTGTCGCAATTTTAACGGCCAGTAGTGTAGCATCCAGACACGGTAACAACGCTTAACGGGAACAATTCTAATGCATTGTTGTGGCCGTTCTACTGTCGCTGAGAGTTGCAAAATTAATAATTTCACATATCCACCTATTGTATGTACGGCCACGGGGTTACAATGACATCTGATTATATATTCTGGGTCTTTCACGCTCTTTTGTGAAATCTTGATGTTGCTTGGGAATGTCGACTGTCGACAGGCCTATGTTTGAGCTCAAATTTCTGTTTTTCTCATTGTGAAATGTATGGAAATAGACTCCTCTATGAATCTACGGTCTCGGAATTCCTGTAATGGGACCGCTCTCGTGTCTGCCACTGTAGCTTGTTGATCATCTGTGTAAAACTTCAGGACTCGATGGACCCTATGTAAGTTTTTTATTGATTGAATCTGGTACTAGTCGCATACAAATGAGCAATACTCAATAGTCAGTCTTGAAACAGTGAATTAAATTTCTACATCTACCTACACAATCTGTATGCCACCACACTGTGCATGGCTGAGGGTATCCTCTATGATAACTAGTCGTTTCCTTTACCGTTTCACTAGCAGGAAGGAAAAGAGATTGTCTATGTGCCTCCGCATGAGCCCTCATTTCTCGTATCTTCGTGATCCCTGCGAAAAACATACGTTGGTGGCAGTAGGATCATGCAAATGTCAGCTTCAAACACCGGTTCTCCAAATTTTCTCAGTAGTGTGAAAGTCATCCTTGCATGGGATCCCACAATGAAAGTTAAGCTGTGGTGCTGACTACATAAAATGATTGAGAATGTAGTAAAATTTACTAAGAACATTTACTTTTTAAAAGAAAAAAACAGACATAAATTATAGTTGTTGATTGAATACAGTAAAAAACCAAAAGTTGGGTTGATAGAACAATGGACAAGAATCCTGGATGGCAGAAGTGAGTCAAGTATTCTGGCTCTAAAAATGTGGATAACGGAATCTGAATTGATCTGACGCTGAGCAGACTTTGATTGATAATCTACGGAAGTCTATGTAGGTGCAGCCGAGAGCAAGTGGCGACTGAGGTCTGAACTCCCTGACAAGGCCGGAGCAGCGGTACGTTACCCTGTTTGCTTCGTGCAACGATGTAATTTACAGCTGGCGATATGTTTGCGGCGTAGGCGAAGCGTAAGGCGGCACCTGTGAATCGATCGTGGACACGAAAGAAATGCAAAATCTTACGGTCTAGCAATCAGGCAGACGGATCGCAGTTTACTCTCTACCAGAGCCCTGAAATCACTGTAGCTTTCAGTGAGTGACACAACCTTTCACTCGTCGTACCAAGGACCAATTTGGCTCACTTATACGACAGCGTGCACAAGGATACCAAATGTAAAGACTGGTAAACCAAAAACGAGTAAGTGTGCCCTCGGAAAACGAGTAGACGGAGACCTTTGAAGTCACACTGTGGGTACAGTAATAACTTCACCACAGGCTCTCCAGTCTCACTGCTTGCAAGTGAAGTCAGCCTCAGGACAGGTCCCAAGCACCAACCACACATGCCAGAGGTATGACCAGAAGATCACCTCCAGACCGAAGCCGAGAACCTGAGTCCCTCGCACCTCATCAGATAAAAATATTCCGTTTTTCGGCTAAATGCACGAACGACACCAGTTACACCCCGTCTTGAACCAATCACGGCGCTTTGGAGGCGCTGAATTTCCCCTCCTACACAACAGCACAAACTAATGTCGAACCAGAGGAAGAGTTAAGAAACCTGTTTCTCTGAAAAAAAAAGAAACCCTTGTAACAACAACAACTGTACATATAATAATTTTTTCTTCTGATTTTCGATAAATTAGTGTAAGCGATGTTCTGATTTCATTTCTTTTTTCTTTTCATGTCATTATGTTAAAGAAACTGTAAACAATTTTCGATGTGAATATTAATGTTTATGTCAAATTGCAAGCAGTATTATAACAAAATGGAAATGTAAGAAATGTTGAAACTGTTGTAAGATGTTAAAGTTGTAATTGTGCGCCTGGTCCATACGTAGGCAATGTATTAGGATATGTAGAATGCAAAACCTTTGGTGAATACCCGGTCTGTAGGGGAGCGGTAGAAGGTGGAGGCAGGCGAGCGCGGGAAAATCCACACGGGCGCTGCACGGCATAACGGGCTCAGCAGTAGTAGTCGGAGTTGGGCATCGGTCTGAGAAACACGCTCTGGATCGAGGAGGCTCTCCTGGAAAACGTGATTTCGTTGAGCCTCGGATGTGCCGTTTCCGACGTCTGTACAGCATGGCTATATTCCATAGGCACTAAATGGAAAAGGATTGCGACGCTAAGAAGAAGCAAAGTGCCGATACATCAAGAGCCATAGCTGTGATTGTATGTGTGCTGTGCGCCTCGCCATCTCGCCGCCCGCCAACCGCCGCATCGACACGAACAGGTTGAAACGTTTAGTACTGTATTCGTGTGGACCAGTGTTACTTTTGTTCCTGACTGTTCAATAACAAGTTAACTTTTACCATAACTGTTCTATCATTTAATTTTCCTCATCACAAACCTAGACAGAGTCCTTTCCACATGTTGTGCAACCCGAGTGTCCCGAGCGGAAGATTTAAAGTTTATGTTGATAATAATTACCTGCAGATCTATCTGAGTTAGAATGATGTTTAAGGAACTTTGTTGTTAATGAAATAATAACTTAGGTCTGACAAAGTTTGAAGATAATGTTGAAATTGGTTTAGTAATGAAGTTCAATTAATTTGGCACAAAATTAATGGTAGTTAAATGAGCAGAAAATAAGACAAAAAGAATAGTAACTCATATATTGGAAATCTTGAGTGCTTAACTATTTACGTAATCAAAAATTTCAGTACAGTGATCATAACAGTTTCACGCCCCCCCCCCCTTTTCTTTTCTATTCATTTGAATTCTGAAGTGTACTGAACTGATTTGACCAGCAAAGTTAAAGTCAATATAAAACTTTAATTTATCAATGTTTTACCTTTTTAAAATTGACATTGTATGTGTGTTTCGAAAGTGCTGTTTCTAGGGTAACCTATGCCCAATTTCAATCAGATCAATAGACAATACGAATTTTGTAGTAAACATTATAGTGTATTGTTGTGTATTTATAGCTTGTCCATATTAGTACAGAAAGTGAAAATATTAGTTCAGTAGATTTTCTGGTTCTGAAACTTACCATATAATGCAGTGTTACTACGTGTTGTTGTGCTTGAACGTAATCCCTCTTGTACAGGGAAGAAACTCAGTTAATGCCTAATTAGGCTGGCGACCGTATTATTAACAATTGGTAGCATCTGCTGTAATGTTTTTGTCCGTCCTAATGTGTAGTTGCACTTTAGGCTTGCTTGACGTGCCATTGTATTTACTGAGTGAGTATAAGTCTGATTTTGCCTCCATTCAGGTACACGCGGTCAACACATTTACCAAAATCCTTTCTTATAAGGTGAGGCCCGTCAACTTACTATAGTACAGGCTTTATAAAGTTAACGTACGCAAGAGCGTAGTCGTTACACAATCACGGCGCTTTGGAGACGCTGAATTTCCCCTCCTACACAACGGCACAAACTAATGTCGAACCAGAGGAAGAGTTAAGAAACCTGTTTCTCTGAAAAAAAAGAAACCATCAATTACTGTCTTTGTTAAGTTTTCGCAGACGGAGAAGATGTTTTCCTCTGAAGTCGCGCCGCCTCCTGAGACAACAAGCGAACAGATACAATCTTAAAGATGTTTATCTAATTCGCCTGTGCCTAGGAGCATGTTAGTCCTAGTTATAAGGTGTAATAAAGACAATACCTTTAAACGTTTCTCTACCGCCAGATTTTCTTATTTAACCGAGGCGGCTGATAGAAGTGAGTCATAGGCTTACTTTAGGTATCGGCGAACACGAAAACTTGTGAATTTTTGTTACACATGGCTCTGCACATAATGTCTGGTTTATGACTCCACTGTGTAGATGCGTCCCTTCAGTCTGTCGCCCCAATCCCAGCCTTTGCAGGCACAGCAGCATTGTCCTGCTGGAGGCCGGTCTCGGCTAGGGGCTGCTCTGTCTGCCCTGTACTGCTGTGGGCCTGTCTGGCAAGATTTACTGAGGGATGGGCTGGCCGCTAACTGCTTTCAACTTCCAACATGCCGTTTCTACGAACTAAGAACCATAACAATACCTCATGCTTTTAGCGCCATACCAGGCTCCATCAACGTCTGCTCAGGCTGCTAACTTTCTAGAGTGTCCCTCAAGGTGCGTAAGCTTGTAACAAAATCTTTAATAATTTTCCATCTATGAAAAATAGGTGAGAGAGTAACTTGTCCTCTCTTAAGTGTTCTTCGAATTAAATGTCTTCTTCCCTCCAGGGTTCTGACTTGAGCTTCTAAAACATATCCATAACAAATGCATGCTCATTGAACCTGCCGGCAACGAATCTAGCAGCTTGCATCCGAATTTGCTTCGATGTCTTTCAATCCGACCTGGTGCGGATCCAAAACACTCGAGCAGTACTCAAGAATAGGTTGTATTATCGTCTTATATGTGGTCTCCTTTACAAGTGAATCACGCTTTCCTAAAATTCTCCCAATAAACCAAAGTCGGCCATCCACCTTCCCCGCATCAATCCTTACATGGTCGTTCCATTTCATATCGCTTCACAACGTTACGCCATGTAATTTAAGCGAAGTGACTGAATCACGCAGTACTCAACTAGTGCTATAACCGAACATTACGTCTTAGTTTTTCCTTCTCATCCGCATTAACTTACATTTTTCTACACTAACAGCTAGCTGCCATTCGTCACACCAACTAGAAATTTAGTCTGGGTCGTCTTGTGTCAGCCTACAGCCACTTATCTTCGACACCTTCCCGTACACCACAGTATCATCTGTGAACAACTGCAGATTACTGCCGACCCGTCCTTGGGGCACTCATGATGTTATCCGATGAAGACTCACCGTCGAGGACGACATTCCTTAAGATTCCTGATCATGGTAACTGGTTTCACTACAATTACTTTTACGTGGTGAGTCTGTATTATGTCGCTCTCTTGCCGGTTGTGACTGCCTCTAGTGACTGATCACCAACAGAATAATGGAACAATACTGAATCTCTTCAGCTATTTATTTATGTTTACTGTCAACGACCATTCCCCCCACCATTCATCGAAACTCCGAATGTTTTCCCTCTTTTTTCCTGCAGCCTTCTAAAGTGGCAACCTTCCTATAGACAACAGCTCACGGAGTTTCCAACGTTATCGACTAGGTCATTGTAAATAGTAACTACACTGTAACACAGCTTTGAGGTACTGTAGAAATCACTGTAACACCTGAAGACTTCGTTTCTAAATCAACATGATGCTCTTCGCAACATTGCCTTGCAACGATGTTTAATTCAGTGAAAGAAACGACGCGATTCTTTAAGAGCCAGGTCATACAGAAACTATTGCACAGCGTAGTTAATGACTTCGGAACAATGAAGTTAGGAAGGGTGGTTTAAACTTTTCTTCAGAGTGGAAATCAAACGCTGTAAAATATTTCATATACAAATGTATCATTTTACACATCTTGTGTCTGAGGGGGTTCTGTTTATTGCATCATAAACATAGACGGAACGAAAGTTTCCGGGCAACTATGAGTGGATATTAATATGTGGTGTTTACACCTTTCGCCTTGATGACAGCTTGAACTCCGCTGGAGACACTTTCAGTGAAGTGTCTGAATATCTGTGCAGAGATGACAGCTTATTCTTCCTCAACATCCGTTTCAGAGAGGGTAGTGATGTTGAGCCCTGGGCTCTAAAGCGAAATCAACATTTTAACTCATCCGAAACGTGTTCCATTGCGTTCAGATCGGCCGGCACTCAGAGCAAGAGTCCATTTCGGGAATGTTGTTGAACACAAACCTTTGTCTCCCAGTGCTGCTTTAAAAACAGGGTGCTTCTCACGCTAATACAGCCTCCACACTGTTACTGTACGGTACGCAGTACTCCATACTATGGAAATTGTTCATATCTTCCACATTTAGAGTTTTCTTCAGCGCATTTACGAAACCTCACCACAACCACTAAAAGAAACGCATGTCGTAAGACTGCTCAGTCCGTTATGCAGTTTTGGCACTACACATGAAAGCACGTAAGGTTCAATAGACATTCGGACACCCAAATCATTCCATGGGGTGGCCATAGTGTACAGCCTGATTCATCATCCCAAATCGAGCATTCCCAGTCATCCATTCTCCATTGGCGTCCTTCTTTACATCACATCGAGCGTTGTTTAACACTGAGTACAGAAATGTGTGGCTTGTAAGTAGCTGCTAGATCCCTGAAATCAATTATTTTTAATTTTCTGTGCACTGTCATTGTGTTAACTGGACTGCTGGAAGCACCGTGAAACTCATTCCGCTGATTTCATGCACTTTTTACAACCATTCGCCACGATGTCCCATGGCTCCTGTCTGTAAGTACGTAAGGTCAGTCTGATCTTGGTTTAGCTGTTTCCACTTCACAGTCACATTACTAGCAATGGACTTGGACAGTTGTAGGAAAGGCTCAAATATCCCTGATGACTTTCTTCCCCAGATGTCACCTAATGACCAGTCAACATTCGAAATTGCTGAACTCTCCTCACCGGTCCATTCTCCTGTTACTACTTCTCTACTGAAAAAGCAATACTTCAGCCTCCCCCCACACCCCTCCTTTTATACAGGCGGATCTGCTTCACATGACAGTTTTTGTTCAGTTTGGTATTACATAGGACTGTCTATATACTTATGGTGATGTAGTCTTTGAAGGGTTCTTCGCATTCCATTGACTGATATGAATCACTGCTTGAACGCCTCTGTGATGTTGCCAGTTAATTTTCTCAGCCTATATGGGGTGCATAGATAGTATGCTTAAGAAAGTTTGTAATTTGTAGCCTGAAAATCTTTTTTGGTAATTCTAAGTAGTTGGCCAGCGTCTTTCTTCGACCGTCTGCCAGGTAACTATATTTCAACAGTTCTGTTACACTTGTATTCCAATATGCTCAGGAGATTTTTCTTTTTTTTTTGTATGCTATTTTCTTTGTAGACAAAGTGGAGATCTCAGTATCTTACCAATAATTTGTAGCCTAAAATTCGCTTTAACTGCCACTACGGCAATGTAATCGTTCCATTTCATATTCCTACACCTTCCTATTCCGAGATATTTGCATCAAATGACCCGCTCTGCCTATGACTTGTGATCTGGTCTTACTAAGATTTTACATTTTATTAAATACTGATCCAAAACAAGTTGCCAGTTTTTGCAGCAGGCTTACTTTGTCCATATCTAAATGGATATTATAGAAATCATTACTGGATATTATTTTTCATGGACAACTGCATCATCTGCGAAAATCCTGAGGCTATAAATAATACTGCCGCTACGTCATTCATTTACAGCAACTGGGCTATTAGTGACCGCTGCGGCATTCCAGTTACTACTACGGTATCTGTAGATGATTCCGCCAGGGCCAATGAGCTGCGAATTGCCTGTTAGATGTTCAGTCCATTCACAAAGGTCGTTAGATGTCTAATGGGAACAGTTTTCCTTTAGATGCCCATGTGTTAATGAACCAAATTTTTCGAAGGTAGAGGAACGTCAGATTAACCCACTATTATCTTCAGGCAAAACTGAAGGTATCATATGTGAAAAGGACATACATGACCCTTGTTTCCTGTAGCTATAACGATTTTCTTGAGGAAGGTTGTTTTATTCCAGGTAGGTGAAAATGTGGTTCAAATGGCCCTGAGCACTATGTGACTTAACTTCTGTGGTCATCAGTCCCCTAGAACTTAGAACTACTTAAACCTAACGAACCTAAGGACATCACACACATCCATGCCCGAGGCAGGATTCGAACCTGCGACCGTAGCGGTCACGCGGTTCCACACTGTAGCGCTTAGAACCGCTCGGGCACTCCGGCCGGCGATGAAAATGTATTCCGTAATTCTGCTAGAAACAGATGTCGGCGATACAGGATGAAAATTCTGGGAATCAGTTCCACTTCTATTTTAAAAGGGTGTTTCTGCGCTGGTTTCCTGTTACGAGAATATTCCTTCGGCAAATTATGGTGAAGACAGAAGCTGAACATCTTGCAAATAATTTGTTCCCTCGTAGATAGTAACGTATGCAGATTGCACCAGGAAAGGTAGGAAGATTGTAATTTAATAGCTAATGGATGATGGGATCGTAAAAGATCGATATTTCGACACAGAAATATAAAGCAGCCGGAAGGAAGAGCAGCATTCACTTTCTGTCTTAGTTCAACATGTACACTATCCCTGTTGCTCGCAAATCGATGTCTGCAGACAGGACTAACGCACAGTAATCCTGCTTTCAGATGGATGTCGGCTGCACTTTGCAGCATCACTCAACGCCAGCGAGAGTAAGTTCTGGTGCTCCTTCTCCCGCCTCTTCTCTCTCCCTCCCTTTACACCACACGTTCCATCTATGCCTGCCCTTAGACGGAGCACCAGTCCTATCTGAAGGGGAACGACGAACGATTCGGCGTTTAGCGGATCGGTTGAAGATAGCAGCGAGCAGCGTACCGATGGTGATGGGAGGGGGAAAAATGAGAATCAGGTGTGGGGCTCAAATAGCGGCTGGGGAACGGGTGGGGGAGAGAGAGTATAGGAGGTGTGGGGGAAAGGAGAGGTAGGGTGAGGGAATAGAAGTGTGGTTGTGGTGAGCTGAACTGGCCGTAACGAATGTGGAAGCACATAAATCAGGATAGCGCGGAAAAGGGTTCGGTGACTGGTGCAGGGGGTTTGCTGGAGGGGTGGTGGCGAGTGGGTGGGATGCGAGGGGGGGTGGAGGGGAGAGGAATTTGCATGCAGCGTGCTGCGGTGTTTGCGCTGCCCTGGGCCGCGCTGGCTGGTTGCGGTGGCTGGCGGTCTGGTCGGCTCACAGTAGCCACCACGATAGCGCTCGTTGTCCTCATCAATAATTCATCAGCCCCCAAATACTGGCGAAAGCTGCGCTGCCCGCAGTGGCAAATGTTTTCGCAACTTGCGCTCGCCGACGGATGTCCGCTCCAGTCGGTATCGGAATCTTCGGCTGACCGGCTGTGCCGCCAAAAAGGAAACGCCGGCGCCGAGGCGAGGTAAAAAGTCAATCGGTATCAAGTAATCGTTGTATGGAATGACCAGTGGCAACAACGGAAAAATTCTTCTGGAAAAGAGAACTGTTACTTTCTGCATGAGCCATACTACGTGCCCGCGATAATTATTCTCCATCGCACTGATTGGATGACAGAGTGGATGATGATGATGATGATGAGTCCCATACTTCTTTACATAGCATAGGGGAGCGACTCGAGAGACCAGCGCCGCCTTACTAGGCAAGGTCCTAGTGGAGGTGGTTTGCCATTGCCTTCCTCCGGCCGTAATGGGGATGAATGATGATGATGAGGACGACACAACAACGCCCAGTCATCTCGAGGCAGGAAAAATCCCTGACCCCGCCGAGAATCGAACCCGGGACCCCGTGCTCGGGAAGCGAGAACTCTACCGCGAGACCACAGAGTGGATACGAGTTTTAGTAAAAATGTTAATCTAGTACGCTATTGAACATTTGGAGATAAACACTAAATTTGATTGCAGTGGCCATGATTGAGCACTAATGTCCAGTCAAACATTCCGAGCGTGAACTGATACATTCCATAGCTGACAGCCCATGATTTGGTCATCTCAAATGGACTCATACAGTAGTCACATAATTCTACGGCATTACAAACAGGCGAACACAAACTACTGTTTCTTCCCTTTCGCCGGCCGGGGTGTCCGAGCGGTTCTAGGCGCTACAGTCTGGAACCTCGCGACTGCTACGGTCGCAGGTTAGAATCCTGCCTCGGGCATGGATGTGTGTGATGTCCTTAGGTTAGTTAGGTTCAAGTAGTTCTAAGTTTTAGGGGACTGATGACCTTAGAAGTTAAGTCGCATAGTGCTCAGAGCCATTTGAACCTTCCCTTTCGCCTGATGCTTTGCGCTGTACCACAGCATCAAGTATGATGCATTTCTATAGTTTCCCTACAACCAAATAATCTTCGAATAGTTTAAAATGTTAACTAATACCGTAGTAATGTAATCTTGTAAACCACCAGCTGACACAGGTTTTATGATTCTTTTTATTTCACTTTCCTTACTGATCAACAGAAAATACATGAAAATACAAACAGACATTTTTCTGGTGTAAGACTGTCCCCATAGTGAAAGTTCGTCTGATAACTGTAGTGCTTAATAACATAGGGTTCTATGGGGTGTGCCATTCCTTTGATTTCCTCTGACCTTTCGACTGTCTGCCACATCCAGCAGTTGGCATACCTACAGGATAAAGTGTATTTCCAATCCCCATATAGAATTACTCTTCACTAAATCTTAGCGGCTAAAAAAGTGCTACATGTCCGAAATTTCCAGAAAACGACTGATGGTCAAACACTGAACTTACAGATTTGTATTCGGCCCCTGAAATGTTGCTTTCTCGAATATTTAATAGAATATGCCCCAAACGTTTAGTTCAGGCTAATTACATCAGGAATTAACTTTTTCTGTTTAAATAAATCTGCAAAGTAAGGCGAAAAGGTCAAGATTTTATATAAGGATTGCATGTTTTTGCTGTTCCGATAAAGAAAGTTCCAGAGAAATGATTATGTATCGCAACTGTAAAGCAATTTGAAAGCAGTCACTGTAATTTCTTTTTGGATTATATGAAAGCAGGAGCTGTTAGCTCTCTCTCTCTCTCTCTCTCTCTCTCTCTCTCTCTCTCTCTCTCCCCCTCTCTATTTGTTTTTGATGGCTGTTTCACAGAATGAAATAGTCGCTCTCATGGCTATAATTTTGATTAAATAATTACGCTAATTTAATTACAATAGCCGTCGTTATCAGGAGAAAGAAACCTGGCGTTCTACGGATCGGAGCGTGGAATGCCACATCCCTTAATCGGGCAGGTAGGTTAGAAAATTTAAAAAGGAAAGTGGATAGGTTAAAGTTAGATATAGTGGGAATTAGTGAAGTTCTGTGGCAGCAGGAACAAGAAATTTGGTCAGGTGAATACAGGGTTATAAATACAAAATCAAATACGAGCAACGCAGGAGTAGGTTTAATAATGAATAAAAAAATAGGAGAGCGGGTAAGCTACTACAAACAGCATAGTGAACGCATTATTGTGGCCAAGATAGACGCGAAGCCCATGCGTACTACAGTAGTACAAGTTTATATACCAACTAGCTCTGCAGATGATGAAGAAATTGATGAATGTATGATGAGATAAAAGAAATTATTCGGGTAGTGAAGGGAGACGAAAATTTAATAGTCATGGGTGACTGGAATTCAAGAGTAGGAAAAGGGAGAGAAGGAAACATAGTGGGTGAATATGAATTGGGGGTAAGAAATGAGCGGAAGTCACCTGGTAGAATTTTGCACAGAGCATAAGTTAATCATAGCTAACACTTGGTTCAAGAATCATGAAAGAAGGTTATATACTTGGAAGAATCCTGGAGATACTAGAAGGTATCAGATGGATTACAGGTTTTAAATTGTAAGACATTTCAAGGGGCAGATGTGGACTCTGACCACAATCTATTGGTTACAAACTGTAGATTAAAACTGAAGAAACTGCAAAAAGGTGGGAATTGAAGGATATGGGACCTGGATAAACTGACTTAACCAGAGGTTGTACAGAATTTCAGGGAGAGCATAAGAGAACAATTGATAGGAATGGGGGAAAGAAATACAGTAGAAGAAGAATGGGTAGCTCTGATGGATGAAGTAGTGAAGGCAGCAGAGGATCAAGTAGGTAAAAAGACGAGGGCTAGTAGAAATTCTTGGGTAACAGAAGATATATTAAATTTAATTGATGAAAGGAGAAAATACAAAAATTCAGTAAATCAAGCAGGCAAAAAGAAATACATTCGTCTCAAAAATGAGATCGACAGGAAGTGCAAAATGGCTAAGCATGGATGGCTAGAGGATAAATGTAAGGGTGTAGAGGCTTATCTCACTAGGGGTGAGGTGGCAGGGGTAAAAAAAAAAAACAGGAAAACTGAAGAGACCTTTGGAGAAAAGAGAGCCACTTGTATGAATATCAAGAGCTCAGACAGAAACCCAGTTCTAAGCAAAGAAGGGAAAGCAGAAAGGTGAAAGGAGGGTCTATTCAAGGGCGATGTACTTAGGACAGTAATATGGAAATAGAAGAGGATGTAGATGAAGGTGAAATGGAAGATACGATACTGCGTGAAGAGTTTGACAGAGCACTGAAAGACCTGAGTCGAAACAAGGCCCCGGGAGTAGACAACATTTCATCCGAGCTACTGAAAGCCTTGGCAGAGCCAGTCCTGACAAAACTCTACCACCTGGTGAGCAAGATGTATGAGACAGGCGAAATACCTTCAGACTTCAAGAAGAATATAATAATTCCAATCCCAAAGAAAGCAGGTGTTGACAGATGTGAAAATTACCGAACTATCAGTTTAATAAGCAACGGCTGCAAAATACTAACGCGAATTCTTTACCGACGAATGGAAAAATGGTAGAAGCCGGCCTCGGGGAAGATCAGTTTGGATTCCGTAGAAGTGTTGGATCACGTGAGGCCATACTGACCCTACGACATATCTTAGAATAAAGATTAAGGGAAGGCAAACTTACGTTTCTACCATTTGTAGACTTAGAGAAAGCTTTTGACAATGTTGACTGGAATACTCTCTTTCAAATTCTAAAGGTGGCAGGGGTAAAAAAAAAAAGGGGGGGAGCGAAAGGCTATTTACAATTTGCACAGAAACCAGATGGCAGCTATAAGAATCGAGGGAAATAAGAGGGAAGCAGTGGTTGGGAAGGGAGTTGTAGCCTCTCCCCGATGTTATTCAATCTTTATATTGAGCAAGCAGTAAAGGAAACAAAAGAAAGATTCGTAGTAGGTATTAAAATCCATAGAGAAGAAATAAAAACTTTGAGATTCGCCGATGACATTGTACTTCCGTCAGAGACAGCAAAGGACTTGGAAGAGCAGTTGGACGGAATGGATAGTGTCTTGATGGGAGCATATAAGATGAACATCAACAAAAGGAAAACGATGATAATGGAATGTAGTCGAATTAAGTCGGGTGATGCTGAGGGAATTAGATTAGGAAATGAGACACTTAAAGTAGTAAAGGAGATTTGCTATTTGGGGAGCAAAATAACTGATGATGGTCGAAGTAGAGAGGGTATAAAATGTAGACTGGCAATGTTAAGGAAAGCATTTCTGATGAAGAGAAATTTGTTAACATCGAGTAGAGATTGAAGTGTCAGGAAGTCGTTTCTCAAAGTGGAAATGAAACATGGACGATAAATAGTTTGGACAAGAAGAGAATAGAAACTTTCGAAATGTGGTGCTACAGAAGAATGCTGAAAATTTGAAGGGCAGATCACATAATTAACTAGGAGGTATTGAATAGAATTGGGGACAAGAGGATTTTGTGGCACAACTTGACAAGAAGAAGGGACCGGTTGGTAGGACATGTTCTGAGGCATTAAGGGATCACAAAATTAGCATTGGAGGGCAGCGTGGAGGGTAAAAATCGTAGAGGGAGACCAAGAAATGAATACACTAAGCAGGTTCAGAAGGATGTAGGTTGCAGTAAGTACTGGGAGATGAAGAAGCTTGCACAGGATGGGGTAGCATGGAGAGCTGCATCAAATCAGTGTCAGGACTGAATACCACAACAACAACAACAACAGCCGTGTTTGAATTAAGAATCTACTTCCTTTTCCATTAATTTTACATCTCAAATTATTCTGGTGCATTTTAGAACTTTTTGAGGCTGCAGTGAAGGCGAGTTGCCGGCGAATTGTTTGGTGGCCACAACGAAACGCTACTAGTGTTCAATCGGCTATTACTTTATCCTGCTTATATTTCAATGTCCCTTGGATGTCTTTTTTTTGGGGGGGGGGGGGGGGGGCTCTTTTCTATCAGTATCCGGACAGTGTAATTACACAATCTACGAGTTCTGAGATCGGTCACTGGCCGCTAAACAATGCCTTCGGTCAACGTCCTCGTCGGTCTGATGGGAAGCTGATACTGGTTGGTAAAATATATAATTTCATTATCCACAACTAAAAATTGTCTATGCACCATTTTATTTCAGAAGCTTTTCCACCAGCAAAAGTGATAAATATAATATAACATTATTTTTTGAAGTGCCAGTAATGTATTGGAGCAGCCAACGTGGGGCTTGAACAAAATATTGTATGATGTTAAATGACGCTCTTTTGTTCTTTTTTCATGAATCGATGGTTATCAACGTCTTACCAGTTGCCTCTGCTATTGTAGTCTGCAACGCTTAGCTCATTTAATTCATGGTCAGTTCAGGATTTTCTCCATTTTTCGTAGCTTGCGACTTAGTAATTGCAGTAGGCTTGTTGCTAAGCTGTATACTAAGATGGCTACTTTTGCGATTCGCGCAAGCGAGATGAAGACGAATGATAGTGGATTGTTTTAGTCTGAAGCTTTCATAATGTCATTTTAGTAATACAACAGTTAGTTTCTGGTTAATTTACGCAAGCTATTGAGTGTACGGTCAAGAGATTTTATTTCGAAGTAAACTTTCAATATGTGTTATGAAAAAGCGAGGTGAACGTACAAACATGTATTCCGCAAATGATAGTGTTTCTGAAAATAACGCCGTTGCCGGTAACAGTAGTAGCGATCCGACTGTGACAGAATCCGATGCTCAAAATGTTGAGTCAGAAGCTAATACGCAGGCACAAGCTATTGAAAGTGCCGAGCAAATACCTCCTCTCGTCTTAAATTCCTTTTCTCTGTTATTTAATAAAATTGCCGCGATGGTTAATGCACATGATGAAGCACTTACATCAAGCATAAACACTACATTAAATGAAATCGATGAAGTGCTTGCGCCACGCATAAATACTACCATAAATGAACGCGATGAAGTGCTTGCTTCATGCATAAACAACACCTTGTCTGAAATCTCTAGGCTGGTCAATACTACTCTTGCTGAGAGAGATCTAGCGCTGACACCACAAGTCACTAAGGTAAATGAGGAATCAGTAAAAAAATTAAACACTGGTTTAGGAACAATACTATCCGAAATTACCAGCCTAAAGCAGGCATGTAAAGATTTACCCGAAAACGTTTCCAAACTGCCAAAAGATGTGAAAACAATACAACCAGCACAGAAGACGGGGGAAGCTACAACGCGCGAATTCACACATGTCGACAGTATGTCCGTAGAACCAGAAGAAGGCTAGATGAGCAAACTGAAAAACTAAATACCGAATTCGCCAAGTGGATTGAGCAAAAAGACAAAATGCTCACCGATAAAATAAATTTGCTGGGAAGGAAGCGATGGCAGAACTCGGTGCGGCAGAACAAACAATCCACTCGGAAATAGACCACATAAAGCACACGACACATCACGACTTTCCACAATGGTGAGACGAAGTTTCGTCACAGATACATTGGAATGAATACATGGTGTGGGATAACAATACTGTGTATCATTAATGGTTAGCTTTGATTCTAGTTACTATTGAACTACCTTCGACATTCTCACAAGTACATTTCTCCGAGAATACGATGAAGCAGCCCAGGTGCCACAGATTACTACTTAATTGTGTCATGGCCCTTTCCTAATTTGTCATGTTGGTTTCAATTGCGTCAATGGTTTATGTCTTTAGAGATAATATCACTGTGAAAGAGCATTAATTTTAAACGAAATGGTGGAGGACAACATAAAAATGTATAACATGTCAGGTAGATATTTTTTTTGCATTAATAATTTTAGCTCTGACTGTGAATGATGACCTCATGGATGAAACTAGATAATTATAGTGATTTTAGAGACTTGTACTTTAGCATATGACGTTCCCTCAGGTAGATATTAATCTAATTTCTCGTTATGACCGTGTAGCCTATGAGGCATGAAATACTTTTCATCATATCCTAATGTACCTCTTACTGCAACATTCACTCACGTTCAGTATAGACGTTGTAGACGTTGGTGTCAGTATCAATGTTGTCTTTTTCTTCTGAAGAGTGGTTGTGCATTGCGACTGTATCAATAAGGAGCAGCCAAATGGAAACGACAAAGGTGGTGAAAAAGTAAGTAAACTTATTATTAGTTCCAGTGTAATCGCTGTAACTATTAATAGATCTATCCCACTGTGAAGCAAGATGGTCGACATCTTCATCGTAATATATATGCTATTACCTGTGGAACCATGACTCTACCCTAGCTTGTAGCTCTTCATTTGAAGCAAACTGACGCCATTAATGTTTTTCTTCAGGGATCCAAAAACATGGAAGTAGCGTGGTCAGAGGATGGGACTGTATGGAGGATTTGTAAGGACTTCCCAGAGGTACTTCTGCAGCATATTGGAAACAGGGTTTTAAAATTCAGAGGCTTTTATGTGTGCGACAGCATTCAGGACTGCTGGTTATAATCAAGAACTTTACTCTCTTTGTACGTAGCTCAGCACCACAGAAGAACCTACAGAATTCAAAGTTCACGTAGTTCTTTCGACTGTGCTGCAGTAATTTCGCTGCAAACCGCTTACCAATCCTCCTCATAGCCCTTATGTCTCCCCATGTGATTTCCATATTTCTGGAGCCCTGAAGAAAGACAATAATGGTCATCGATTTGCATTAGACGAAGAGGTGCACGATAGTCGACGATGTGCCACAATTCTCGTGAACAGTAATACTAAAAATGTATTGATCTCAATAGCACTTTTAATAATAAACAGGGTGATTCTTTCCACCGTGTACAAACCCTAGCGAATGATCCATGAGAGGATACGGACCCAAAAGTGTCTATTGAGCTTATGTCCAGATATGCATGGTTTCCACACTAGAGACCATTTACTCAATCATTTATTGTTACGGAGACTGCGGTCTAATACGCGCTGTACCATGCAGCCACAGTAACAGTATGCATAGTTCCCTCATACGTCATGCCCTAGCGCCCTCTCCTGCCATATTAATTGGTAACGTTGTGTCCGATTCACTTCTCTTGATGGCCAATCCTGTAGTGAATGTGATACAGTGTTGTACGCAATGGTTCGGTATTCAAATCGAGAGCTTGCAGACGTGGTGTTTACAGAAAGGCAAATGGTAACGGGCGGCGGGCAGAGAGGTGACCTATCCCACCGACAACAACCGCAGCATTCAATGTTCGCAGCAGTGTTTCGGCGTTTGTCTGAGACAGGGTCGTTTCAGAAAGTAGGAAATCACGAAGAACGTAACCGAAATGTTCGGAAACCAGACTTGGAGGGAAGTGTGATTAACACTGTGGAAGGCGACCGCCGTGTCAGTACCAGGCAGCTGGACCGCCAGTACAGGGTCAGCCAGACTACCACGTGGAACATTCTCCATGACAATTACTGTTATCAATTACAGCGTGTGCCACGCGGGGTAGCCGAGCGTTCTGGGGTGCCTTGTCACGGTTCGTGCTGCTATCCCCGTCGGAGGTTCGGGTCCTCCCTCGGGCATGGGTATGCGTGTTGTCCTGGCGTAAGTTAGTTTAAGTTAGATTAAGTAGTGGCTAAGCTTAGGGCCCGATGACCTCAGCAGTTTCGTCCCATAAGAACTTACCACAAATTTCCAAATTACTTACAGCGTGTGCAGGGCTTACTAGCGACAGATGTTTCACATCGGCAGCTGTTTTTCCACTGGTTTCTTCAACAGGCAACCTCGACTCTGGATTTTGTGTCATCCATTCTATTCACAGATCAGGCCTCCTATACGTGGAGTGGTATCCTCAACTTCCATTACAGTCATCTGTGGGATAGTATACAGAATCCCCATATAGTGACAGCGAATCATCAGCATTGGTTCAGCCGGAACCTGTGGGCCGGGATCGTATTTTGAGACCAGTCTTCCTTCCACGTTGCCTAACGGGCTGTAACTATGCTCTTTTCTTGCGGGTGAATTTGTCTCCCCCTTTGGAAGAAGTGCAGTTGAAGATTCGAATTGTTATGTGGCTGGTACATGATGGTGCTCCCGTCCATTATGCCGTTAACGTCCAGACAAACCTCAATCGTGTCTTCCCTGGTCGATGGATGGGACGAGGTGGACCAGTTGCATGACCAGCTTGTTCACGGGATCTCATTCCGTGCGATTTCTGGTTGTGGGTTATTCTCAAAAGTCTTGTGTATCCGGAGTCCACTCCAGATACGGAGACACCGATGCAGAGTATTCATGCTACCTTTGACACTGTTCGGATGCAGCCTGGCCGATGTGAACGTGTGAGACAGAATATGCTAGGGCGTGTACACGCGTGCGTTACGGGACACAGAAACCTTTCTGGTTTCTATCCTTAGCTGTTCGGGCTGGGCCATGTTGAGTCAGTCAGTCAGTCGGTTAATCAATCAGTCAGGACATTGCTTTTACATATAGAAGTACTGTTTGTTTCTGCTTCCTATAACATTTATAAGAAAATCTGCTCTACAATTATACTCTACCACTGCAAAACAATTAAAAACATACTAAAGAAGAAACTTAACCAGTTACCCAACTATTAATACTACCTGTACTGTAGTGCTACAGATACTGATCCGGCTATGTTCATTCATTAGCGTGGTTTTAAACCGTTCATATTTGCTTCCACTGCTGAATCCACGCTCACACTAACCTGTCGTCTTGTCAATTAAATTCTGTAGAAGTTCATTTTTAGTGTTCCGTAGGCCTACCTCAACCGGTAGAATCGGAATCCTTGTGGGTTGACTTTGTTGTCAATCTGTGGCTGTCTCTCCGACATTTCTAAAGCCTTTTTTAAAGAACGCGTAGGCATATAAAGTTGAAATTCATTCACATATTGAAGTCAACGGTCCCTTGCCAATGTAAAAAAAACAAGCTTCTAAGTCAATGCAATGAAAAGATATGGCCATTTATGTTACATATTTTGATACTTGCAAACTCACTCATACACCGCTATAGGATACTTCCCATTGGTCTAGAATCATGAATTTTGGCAAGGAGCAAGGTTTCACACTACAACTAAACAGTAAGTCGAAAAATTGTTAATTTTCAATTATATTACACTAAATCAAAATGTTTATCATTTATTATTGCATTGTCTGTCTGTCTGTCTCTGTGCTAAGATCTCATTCTCTCGGGAACTAGACATATAAAGTTAAATTTTATGGCAGACAGTATTTTGGTGGTGTAAAAATGTACAGCTTCTCAGTCAATGCAATCAGAAGGCAAGGTCATTTATATCAGACATTTTGATACTCGCAAACTCATTCATTAAAATCTATAATATACCTACTCCTGACAAAGTTTCACAGTAAAAGTAAAGAAAAGCAATCAGATATTTGCTACACTGTAATTATCAGAAAAAACACTTTTCTTTTTTTCTTTTGTCAACCGACTTCGAACTTAAAACTAACATATTCTCGAAAGTCTTGGAATTGCTGGGACCTATATCGCACCAGTACAGGCAAAAATAGTACAAGTCGTTGATTCCTGGAGTGAATGAACTATCTACACACAAAATTAAGTTTGTACAGAACCCTCAGTGCGCAAGATCTTCTCGCACGTTACCAATTATTACATGAAAGAGAACGTATAAAGAAAATTATCTGTACCGAAAGGCAATAACTTAGTACTATAAACTTACAGCCAAAGAAGCTACTAACGTATATCATCGTTTTTCGAAATAATTTTTTCTTTGGTGTACATCATCTGACAATAATAAAACTTTCACTGTATAAGTAAAGGACAGAAATCAGAAAGCGGCTACTTTGTCTTTATCTCACACGTAAAAACTCACATGAGAAAACTTCATTACTTGATGAGTCTTGCTTCTCTCTTTTGGTGCTTGACCGTCCGATGTAAGTGTCCCGTAAGAAAGTTTATTTTAATGTAAACAGTATTTTTATTAAGATGTGTTTAAAGAGATGTATTAAAAAGTCTCATATGTAATTATTATAATCGGAATTTTCCGTCATCTAGAAAGGTGAGATCGAATTCTTTAGTGGTTAAAACAACCGTGAACATTTCGTGAACTATCGTTAAAAATTTTCATATTTTTCGCAAAGAAACTGCTTTCATATAAAACGAAGACCGCTTGTATTACAATTATAATTTCACTGAGTGGGAATTTCAGTATCTTACGCAGTCAAACGCCCCTAAACAATGACGGCAGCCAGCACTGCGTATTGGCCAGATTTAAATGACAACTTGCAATAGAAAAATCTTTAAAAAGTCAGTTTAAAGTAACTTCGGTACCTAGACATCAATTTCAGGTCCCATGCGACGAATTATAGATGCGATAAATTTACCTAAATTTCTATTCTTTGCAGTCGCATACTCTACAATAGACGAGCGGATACGCACCAAATTGCAGCACGTCAGCAGCGTTTGCACTTTCAAAGCGACTCCACGATTCACAGTAGCATCCTGGAATTCACACTTCAGTAATCACTTGCACCAACGTAATCTAGACACTTGAAAAACCTTATCATTCAGTGTTAGCCGACCCCAGATGCCTTCTCACCGTCTGTAGAGTATCTCGTTTAATAGGAAAGGCAGGTTATTACTGTCCAGTTGAATGCCTCACGAAGTCTTCCTTGGTCTTCATGGATACCGTGACTGCAATATCGTGCAAGATGCGCGAGCTGGAGTCTTTCCTCAAAGCTGCTCTGGAATCCAGCATCCCTGACGGCCGACAATTATAACCTGATGTGCCTTAGTAGAGTGCACAGTCCCATGAATGAATTCCGCTGGAGTGCCCTATTGCCAATAACGTATCTTCAGATTTTGCATAGGAAGTTAGCGTACTGGGCACTATGAGTCAGGTGATGTATGAATACACTTGACGGCTGAAGAAATTCCATTTCTAGTCTCTTCCTGGTGCTAGGGTAAAATTTGTGTGTCCCACCATCCATTGGCTAAATAATGCACACTCATTTTGACACGGTTGCTATGTATGATGTCGTAATAACATTTTGTACTGGTTTCATTCCAAAAATTCTTGCTACTTCCATTCGATTGCCTTCTTTTAACCAACAAAGTGCTCTCCTTTTTCTAATTTGCAAGTCCAGTATGAATATTCCTAGAAGTGCTAAAAATGCCTTATTCGTGGTTGTGCCGTAGATGCCTGCTAATCTTCTTAGCATTCCTCACTGAACTCTTGTGGCTAATGAAGTCGGATTCACAAGCTGCAGTCTATGAGCTCAACGCTACTGGTATATCGTACGACTGTTCTAGTTAAGTGCTATGCTCTGTTCATGGGAAGTCGAAGTTGCCTCTCTGTTAGGAATTATTTCATAACGTCAGTACCTTTTCTGCCTGCCCCCCATATATGGTGTGTAAAGTTACGACGTTCGCCCAGGAATACTCATAGATAACTCGTTACTGCCTTCTTCAAATAGTTACTCGTACATAGTTTAACTTTAGCTGAAGATTTCTTGTTTGTTCCCTATCTGCAGGAGGTGATGCGGACCACAAGTAAGAAGGAACGACCTATTGTAGAGAGGTAGGACCTGTACAGACAGACTGAAGTAGTGGTAGCTAATCACGGGCCTCAGGGTAGGTAGGGTGGCTGCATTTCAAGGAAACCTCAGGTAGCTCGTCAGATATGGATAAGATGAAAACGTTGTACATTTGTATCAATAACACTTGACATAAGACTTACTTTAGGTTGTTCTGAAAAAGTCTTATCATCACTTACAAGACATTTACGTTAGAACATAAACAGATTTTTACCTATTTGAATATGTTAAATAGATCCGAAATTTTATTGGAAACTCTCTTTTCATTTTAGGTTTGTAGGTGTTCACTGTCCACTGAACTGTATATTTTGTATATTGATTAATTTATTGTCTATTAATAAAGACCTGTAGCATACTTCACAGGAAAGTTTCATAAATGTCAACATCCTTTACAGTGTCCATGTTGGGCCAAGTTAAAAAAAAAATAATCTTACACTGCACAGTCTAAGTCAATAATGATAATGCAACCAAGAATCCGCTTACACGTTCCGATGCAATGTAGACAGTATTGTTAGTTGCACTGAGCGAGGACACAGTGGCTGTTCATTGTTCATTAACAAGGGCCTTGCGTGCACTTGCTTACTTAAAAGAGCTCATGTAACTCGTTTACAGCTGACGTCTCTGACTGGATCACGGATGTGAAAACATTTGTTACGGACTTGAATAGTGTGAGTGAGGAATCACAGTTTATTCACTATTGTACAAGACTTGTTGTCTCTAGCAACACTTTCTACCATTATTTGGAGCAGTCTATTTATTCATTCACTTCGCTAAGCTCAAACATCTACATTAAGTTATTAGCACCTTAGTCTTGCGTTTCTTTTTCACGTCAACAGTCGTTTTAAATATTGTCCCCACTGATCACATATTTTTCAGCGAACAGAGTGTAAGCAAAACTATTTACGTTGTATTTTCATGGTTCATCATAAACAGAAACTTAAGTCCATAATGATCACAGCCGTTCAGACACGTATTGTTACAAATTTATTATGCTTACTGAAAGTGTGAGACGTCACATTTTACGTGATGTCACTGCTTGTACTGTACTGACATCAGAATACAAAAAGTAGACCCTAAATAACACAAAAAAGCAATTGAAAGCTGAAGAACGACAAAATAAAAGTTTCCTGCCTATGAACCATTGTACATATCACAATAGGTTGTTCAAGGACTATTTAGATATAATATTTGTATGTTTAAGCCCATCAACATTTACAGATATATATCTGAAAATTGTTCTTACACTGCACTCTTATTACTTTCATAGAAGTATAAAATTTCTTTAAATATGTGAGTGTCCAACAGTACAGTTTTACAATTTTCTTCGTTTTAGTTATGTGCATTGTGAGAATGGAAACATTCTTTTTACTGTGTGCCAGTGGTTACTCTTGAAACACAGCTATTATACTACATATGCTGTAAAGAGTCAGACTCTTAGCTTCATCACAGTCACATCTGAGTTACTGAAACGTCTGTATTATTAAATAAGTGTTCGACTCAAAAAACTATACAAAAATGTATGTAATGAAACAAACTATACCTTGATGAAGCATGTATTTGTGCTTTTCGAACTGAGAACGCGAGTCTCAAGTTGACCTTCGCAATCTAATGAATATTTTTTCACACTATCATTAATGTTCACACATCTTTGCACAACTGTTACTTATCAATATGAACGTATTTGACCATAGTACTGTAGTTAGCCTTTAACAGTACAGTTCTGTTCTTGTTTGACATACTTTAAGTGAACTTTATTGCATGCGCCTCCTCACTCCTACAAACATAAATACAAATACAGCAGACATAGAGAAGATTTGTTAGTTACTCACTTACATTGTCTCACAGTTTAACTTTGTTTGTATCAGTCATTTAGTTGACAGTAGACAATTTCTGCTTCTGTATATTCTTTCAAGTACGTATTAAATAACTATATCATATATCTCCATTACACACATCATTTACGTAAGTACAGGTTATATTAATCACTATAGTTTACTCATCTCAACTGTACTTTTAGAAAAATGATACAAATATATATCCCCCCCCGACGTCCGTAGGACAGCTACCTTCTGTATAGATCAAAACTTTTACGTACTTCAATAATCCTGTATTTGTTCAGAACTTTAAATTCTGTATGTATTTCTTTAGGCATTCTTGAACTTATAGTCCTTTAATTTTGTTTGAGTCAAGGAAATTTAATAATGAGATGTTCCATTTTAAACAGACCTGAAAACTTCAGTCACCATTTCTCATTTTTCTTCTTTAAAAGCACTGGCTAAAGATGGGTTCTACCACACACAAAATTCTTGGCTATGTTTTAACCCTTATCACAGTATTCTTCCTTGGATGAGGATTTTCTGTTAATAAATCAGTATTTGTCTTATTTTCTCTTTCCAGGAGCTTTCTTTCCTGTTATTCAGGAAAGGGGTCGAAGTGCGTCTTTCAGTGCATTTATTTCTTACTGTCTAAACATTAATTAAGCTGTCGTGTACTGGGTAGAGGGATGTGCAAAGTTGCTATTTGTTCGAATGGCCCAAGGCATTGAACCCAATGTGGATGCTGAAAGGCAGTAAGTATGGGTGAATCGGTTAATGTCATTAAAAGCGTACCATGGACTTTGATGTTGGATGAAATTTTGAAATTAAAATTTGCTGAAATTTTTGTTCTAGGAGGAATGCTTTCCCCATTGCACTAGTCAAGTTATAAGCATTGTCTGAGAGTAACACACTAAGTTTATCAATCTGTGTATATGTTCAGCCGCTATTTTTTTTTAATAATAGGTACTGATATAGTAGTTTCCTGATGTATCTGAATCGGTTATTTATGAAAGGGCTCATGTCACTTTTTTTTTTTTTCAAATACGAGTTCGTCATGAAAATGGATTGTGCCAACATCCACGCATCGTTTACTTGTGAACGGTCTCTTCTCGCACCAATACTTTTCAAGATACGACCATTGCAAATCTGTGTCTAGTTGTGAAACGGCCCATGTCAATGATAATAGCCCTTTCTCATATAAAGCATGGTTTGCAGCAGTGGTCTGATAACCTGTTGTTTCTGTTCACTAGTTTGTGTAGTTCACAGTTCTATTCCTCTCTCTTCATTGTGACTGTTATTCTTGTAGGTTAGTTTCTTTAACCTAAAATTCATTCAATGGTTGTTGAGAAGATTTCGTGTGCTCCTAAAAAATGTCAGAGTGATAATGACGATGTGGAAGGTAATAAACCTAAAAGAGGAGTTCGCAAGGTCGAGAACTACAAATTAAATCGTATAAAAAAAGCAAGAGTCCGTGGCAATGGGTATATTAATTGCAAAAGGAATATTTCACAAGCCGTACTCGTAAGTTGGTTTATTTATTTTGAAATACTTTAGGTCTTGACAGTTCTGGTAGGTTTGTGTTGTAGGTTATGCTTCAATTTATTGTGTTTTGTCGTTCTATGTGAGCCCTAACTTAGCCTATATCTTCAAGTCTTACATTTTTAAACGGATTTTTCAAGATATAGGACCCACTTTTTTGTAGGTGCAGAATGAAATGTTTCAACCTCCTGTCTGAGGAGGACTAAACTGGCATTCTTAGCAGAGGCGGAAGTTTTGCAAGCAAAGATGAACAAGACTTATTAGTTGAATCATCTACAACACATTCAGAGCAACTATCTCGACACAATCATGCATTTCTCTACCCACACACAAAGTATACACTGAAAGAATACCTATTCCTAAAAAGAAAATAGATGATATACAGAAGGAACATGGAGAAGTAGAAGGTTAGGTTGATACCTAACTCCACAGATGACAAGGACGATGAGTTTACTAAACCTACGCATTCTGTGGAACATGTGAGCTCATTTTCGTCTCATGTTATGGCTGGTGAACAACGAGCTGAGGTTTGCAAAAATGCGTTTCTGAGTTTGTATGCTATAGAGGATTAAAAAGTTAGAAGACTGAAAGAGTTA
Source organism: Schistocerca americana (assembly GCF_021461395.2). NCBI lineage: Eukaryota > Metazoa > Arthropoda > Insecta > Orthoptera > Acrididae > Schistocerca > Schistocerca americana. Next base: position 51,725,547 of record NC_060124.1, read on the forward strand.
ATTTTGAAAGATGAGTCGCCTAAAGATTGGAGTGGACAACAGAAGAATCATAAGACTTCTCCGCAAGATTATACTGACCAAATCGAAGACCAGATTGTCATTTCCCCTAAAAACTAGTCGCTAATCGTCGAAATAAATACAATATTTGGAAGTAAGGCTTAACATAAAGAAAATGTACTACATGTTTTTAGAGAAATATCATGGTCGTGAAGTAAAATATAGTTTTTGTTGTAAGGTATTCAACGAACATCTTAACCACCGGTTTGGAAGGCCTCAAATTGACACTTGCTGTGAGTGTGAGATGCTAAATATGAGAATCAAAAAACCCCTGCTTAATGATACAGAAAAACGAATAGCTGTGGCACAGTTGCTCTTGCACAAAAGGCGGGGCAAGAATTTTATACTTCGTTACAGGAAACAAAACAATACAGTGCGGAACATGATAATGCTGTGCTTTTGTGTTTTAACTACATGGCAAACATTTCTTTTCCCACAATTCCAGTTCAGGATATCTATTACCTTAGGCAGCTGTCATTTTATCCATTTTGTATCCACAACTGCAGTACGGACACTGCATCCTTTTACTTGAACCACCAAGGGGTTGCAAGAAAGGGCAGCAATGAAGTTAGCTCTTTTATAATGAAGTATAACAGTGATAATATACCAGAAAACGTTGATGAATTGTACCTGTACAGTGATTACTGTCCAGGCCGAAACAAAACTCACACAATAATTAGGATCCTACTTTCTCTTATGGAGAGTGGGAGATTCAAGAAGATTGTTTACAGACTGCCCATAAGGGACCACTCTTTGGTCTTGTCAGAAGAAAATTAAGGAAATGTGACCGGTATTAAAAAATAAAATAAGTATGTTAAATGATATTAATGTGTACAGTACCAGGAAAGATTAGTGCTGATTTCATAGAAACAGAAAAAAATGGTGTTTCAAAAAATGGTGGCCTCAATTCTACAAAAAAAGTACTGTTTCAGAAGAAACCAAATCTGAAAGGAAGAGAAAAAGAGAATATTTTACTATTTCTAACTACCATGAATTCTCGTGCCAGCAATCAAGCACAGGAAAAGTATAGTACAGCTTTTATTGGTGGAATCCTCTACAACACATTCAAACAAACTATCCTGACACAATCAAGCATTTCTCTACCAATACACAAAGCACAAACTGAGAGAATACATATTCCTAAAAAGAAAATCGATGATATAAAGAAACTTGTTCAGTTCGTCCCTGAGGAACACGGTTTCTTTTATGACAAGATGATTCAGTGTCTTACTGAGAAATTTAATGATATGATACATTAATGTTAAGTTTTGTTTGTTAAAATCCCATTCTCGTGTATCTGTTACAGCCAGTCTCAATTGTGTATGCATTGTTTAATGTGAAATAAATAGCCAATCAATCATTGCAATTTTTTTTGTTTTGTCTCTATGAATGGGCTTTTGTCACCACTTTGTTTATGAAAGGACTCTTGTCAGACAACTTTGACAGGTACTATCACGCAACATAAACAACATAATTGTTTTCAATCATCGTTGATATTAGGGGTTAGTATAATCTAAGTAACTAGAACAAGAAATTTGTCATATTTAGTAATATTAGGAAAGTAAGCAGTTTTTAATATCCAACAGTTTACTTTTCGTGACAAGAGCCCAGTCATAAATGACCGATTCATTGATAGAAAAACCAAGTAGATTACTCCACCACAAACGTGAGATAGGGTACTACAAACGATAGTAGATACAACTTTTAACTCCATTTGACTGCATTTGTTTGGGTTTTTGGCCTTCTGACATATCACTCAAGTTCTTCAAAGCTTTTACAGTTGCCTATGCATGTTAGGAAAGTAACGTTATGAATATTTCAGACTAGGCTCTGGGAATACACACATCAAGAATCGTATTGTGCCATATGGGTGCATAAAATGCATATCATATTTTCATGGATTCAATAGTGTTGTGACAGTTTATCAGTGTGATTGTATTGCAGTAACTGTTTAAGCATTTTTTTGTCTATGGTCAGCATCCTGAAAAGTTTCCACACTCCTACACATTTCTATGTCTATATGTGTTATCCTTCATGAGTAAGCTTCAGTAATAATAAGCTCCCTCAACTAATCCTCAAAGTTCTGGGAACCATTGAAGAAGGTAAGATGAGGCATTTACCACCACATTACTGTCTACACGCAAGTTAATCATCTCAACATTACTTTCTTCACTCACATTAATTATTTCAAACTCTTTCTCTTGTAAACATAAACACCATTGGACTAAATGTGCACATAAGGCTTTACAGCATAAAATAAATCACAAAATACTTCAGTATGATTGCCATAAATAAAGTAAAGGAATTTTTTGAACACGAAAACTATGGCAGATGTGAATAAATTTGTGAAATACCGTGCTCTTTCACATACAGAGAAAACAGGGCTGGAAACTCCTATGACGCATGTGTTAGATTTATCCTCCTATTCATTGATTTGAAGTAAGCAAGCTATTAAGCCATAGCAGAAAGCACCTGTTACATGAAAGAAGTCCTTAGACACATCAGGATGGTGCAGGAATTGAGAATTCATTAACACTAGAACCGCGGCTGGATCACTCGTGACCCACTTCATAATTCTTTTCTGAATGAGATTTTCACTCCGCAGCGGAGTGTGCACTGATATGATAATTCTTTTGTTTGTCACTCTTTTGTATTATTGCCAGGAGTGTTATATTTCTGTGACTTTTTATGAAATGAGGTAATTAGTGATTATACTTATTTCACATTTTATGCCGATAACATAAAAGAGAAATATGGAGATTCACCTAGAACTGCGGAAGGGTCAGTTCTGACCCGCCCGGCGCAGTCGCTGTAACAATCGCATGTTTCATGTAGCTTCACGCCTATTGTTAGTGTGTGTTTGGTCAACAATCACAAAACTCGTTTTTACTTCACTTCCGGCTGACGTTCCAGTTTTCAGCAGGGAACGAGAGGGAGAGAGGTTCAAGCAAGTCTGACCTTGTGTGCAGATATTGCGCGCTCAGAGTTTTGTACCACCAAAACGCGTTTAGTAGTGCATTCTGTCTGTGTAGATAGTGCTTATAACTTACGAATATATTATGGCCAAATTTCTACGCACAGAAGAGGACATTGTAAATGCTCTAAATGAGATTTTAGATACTGAATCTGAGGGCGAACCGCTGGAGTCTTTATCTGAGGAAGAATTTCCATTGCCAATACTTCCAGATTCTTCATCAGAAGACGATGTTACTCCTGAGAGGGTTCTACTGAATGCTGATGAGAAAGGTATACTTGTCTATGTGTTTGTTTCACAATAATTTTTGTTTATGTATATGTTGCGTAGACACTAATTTCAATTGCAACACTAATGTTTATACTTAGATTCGTGTTGAATTTTTACAAGTTGTATATTACATTTATGAAGGTGTTTTTTTGTTCTAGTATTAGACAATATATTCAATATTAAATCTCGTTCTAATACGTATAACTACTATTACAGGAACAGCTGCCACAAAGACTAAGTCAACTCGAGGAAGTGGACGTCCACAAGGTTAGGGTTCTGGACTACTTCAGTTTCCTTCAGGTAGCGATATTGTAGCACCCGATGGAAAAACCTGGAATGTTGGAGTAATAGGTGACTGTTCAGGTGGAAGATATGGACAACAGAATGTTTTCAAAGATAGGACAGGACCATCTCCGCATGCAAAATGAAACGTGAATGAGACCTGTTACAGTGCATGGCATCTAATGATAACAGACAAAATTTTGCAACGTATTGCAAAATGTACAGAAACTGAAGAACGTCGTGTACGGAGCTCAGATGAGTGGACTATAAACATTGAAGAACTGGAAGCTTTTATAGCTACATTGTACGTCCGTGGTGCTATTGGAGCTAAGAGCTTAGAACTAGACACATTGTGGTCAGTGAAGTGGGGAAATAATTTTGTGAAATCAACAATGGCTCGTGACAGCTTCAGAGAGATAATGCATTATCTCAGATTTGACATTAGACCCACAAGATCAGAACGACTAAGAGAAGGCAAGTTTGCTTTTGAATCAGAAATCTGGAATGAGTTCATTGCGAATGCACAGTCTAGCTGCATACTGGGTTCGTATATAACAATCGACGAACAGCTTTTTCCTTCAAAGTGCCGTTGCAGATTCACGCAGTTTATGGCCTCAAAACCGGACAAATACGGGCAAAAGTATTGTATGGCGGTAGATAAAGACTAAGAATTTATTGTGAATGCTATTCCTTATCTAGGAAACGATGACACTAGGTGGAGTGATGAGCGCCTTGGTGACTTTCTTGTAAAAAAATTGATGCAACCTTACCCGAACAAAGGAACAAATGTCACATGAGACTATTTTTTCACCTCCTTAGCGATTTCTGAGAAACTGAAAGCTAATTCTACGAGTCTCGTGGGCACAATAAATCGATCTCGCAGGGAAATACCAGTCTGTATCAAGAAGGCAAGAGAACAGTTATACAGCACAGTATTGTTGAAAAAAGGTGATACCACACTCACTGTTTATCAGGGTATGAGTAACAAGCATGTCCTGATTCTGAGCACTATGCGTACTTATGTGACGATTGAGGATGGTATAAAAAACAAGCCAAATACAGTTACGTTTTATAACTGCTCTAAATATGGAGTGGACGTGGTCGACCAAATGGCTCGCAAATACTCTGTCAAGGCACCATCGGGACGTTGGCCTGTTCACACATTTTACAACTAGCTGGATTTGGCTGGGATAAATGCATGGGTATTGTTCAATTCTCTAAATGATAAAAAATTGAAACGCAGGGATTTCATTATGTAGCTGGGGGAGGAGCTTGCTGAGAAGTACGCTGCGACTAGAAAGACTAGCGTCCCTGTCAGACCTGATGATATCCCTGACAGACAAAAAAAGGAAACATGTTGCCTTGTAAAGTTTAACTGTGAAGGAAACAAATCATTTGTAAAGTGTCACATCTGCAAGAAAACTGTGTGCAAGAAATGTACATCAAAAGACTATTATTTGTGTTCATTATGTAACGTAGCCACTAAAAACACTCAGCAAATACTGTAAGTTTTAAAATATAAAATTGTAATTTGTGTAAACCTTGTTTATTTTTGTTAATTTCATTCTAAATATCCTAGTGCTTCTAACAATAGATTCATTGGCAGTAACAATAACCCATTGACATAGGGGAAATAAAGGAAAAGATCGCGGGTCATTAGTGACCTAGCCACAGTTCTAGGTATGTCCAAATATCAGCGGTTCTAGTGTTATGGCTTGCTCAATGGCATCAAAAGCTATTTGACAATCCCTCAAACACCGTATACTTTTAGTCAATAAATTTAGGAGTGCGTCACTATCTGGTGACAATCCTGGTGCATAAATTTCATTTCCAAGAAATTTGATTTTATCATTGCAAATTCTGATTTTTGTAGGTTTGAAAATACTATGCATCTAAATGTTTCTGTAAAATTCTTCCTATTAAAACGAGTAGATTTTTGTCATACAAGATCATGTTATCTAATAGTTCAAGTTCCAGAAATGTTTAGTGCTGTAATAAACACACATGAAGTGGCATTTAAAAGAATAGATGGAACACAGAACTGGTAACTTCAACCTCAGAATGTTAATGCAATATATTTCCGAGGTACCTCTGTCCAAAGGACCTGCCAGTAGGAGTTTCTCAGATTAATGCTCCCCAAATATTCTGTAACATGAAATTTTTGTATTTGTTGATCCATGTTCTCAAGCCTATTACAGATAGGATCAATAATTTGATTAATCACTCTGAAGTCAAGTGCAAGGCAACTGTTACCACCAGGTTCACTACGATTAATAATACTCTACTGTATGGTGGTAACAGTGGCTCAACAATCTTCTAAAATAACAGTTTATGCATTTCTTTGGTAACAGCTTTGGAATGGAGTAAGACATGTGACAATACATTTTATGAGAAATTACATCCATACTGTATTCAAAACCTTTCACGTTGCCTGGTCTTTCCGTAAATACATCTACACATTTTGATAACAAACTGACTAGTTCAGCTTGTAGCTCTTACAGTTTACCACTAATATGTTTGCACTAGAATTCATGACCATGCTGGCAGCTGTAACGCAGCATTTCCGTGCTAACAAATCTGTCTCTTATACTTGACAGCATTTGCCACATTTGGCTTTTGTTTTCAATAAATATACAGTATATTCTTTCCATCAATACATAGGTAGCGTTTATCATCAGAGATGTGTAATTTTCGTACCAATCTCGTAAAAATTCAATACCAAGAAAGCAATTTACAACAATTATGAACATTTATGTAATGGCTCCATTTCCTAGAATAACAGGCACTAGTGTTTGCATCTTGAAAATGTGTGGTGTTGTACCAACTGCACCAGACATCTTACAACTCTGAATTGACAATCCTGTTGAATAGGTAACAGGACATTACAAGCCCTGTAACCCTAGTAGCTAGTAGAATCATAGTTGGTACTAAAGCATTAACTAAATTTTCATGTTGATCATTGGACATGTTAAGATCAGCGCATAACTTGTCTCTGATATCTATTCCATCAATGCACTGCAACAGGTGAAGAAAACTGGTGTTATTGCTCTCACTCCATTTGGCGACCTACAGTGGAGGGCATAATGAGGTCTCTTTTAGTTTGTTAAATTTGGTATAACAGGGGGGCCTTCTCCCAGAACCTAAAAACCACCATCACTCAAACTGTTGGATTATGATTGTGCCAATTCACTTCAGCAGTACTGTTTTGTACCTGATTACTGCCCTGGTGAGTAGTATTTATATCTTGCTGACCATGGTTTCTTAAATTAGTATTCAGGCTGTTGTGATGGTCACTGTTATTATGCCAGTGGTGTTCTCCCTCACCAAAGTGTCAAAGATTATACATACCATCGTGTCTTTATTTTGGTTTATCCACCTCTGGTTTCCTTGTGTACGGTTTCAGAGGACCTAGCACTGGCGCTACATAGATGTCGCAGCACTCATTTTCCTACTCTTATTGTTAGTGTTTTTCCTGGTTGTGTCGACTGGCCTGTGCTGTGTCACTATTCATTTCAGAAACTTCATGTATCATATAAATTCAGCCCAACAGAGACATAAAATGTATTAGTTTTTCTACGATATTTAGTAGTAGTTTAGATTTGGTGTGTGACTGGTTCATCCCAATACCTTGTTTTGCTAAAATAATTTTCTATGTATGTACGTATGCTGCCTTGTGTGCTGTGAAACGGCTCTGAATTAAAAATTGTTTACCCTTGCTTTTCCTGCACAGACGAAGACTAATGCTTGGACATGAAAGACTTCTCAAATTGTTTCTGTGCCTCACAACACTCAGCATTTTCTGTGGCCCAAATCGTTGCTTCACCCTGGGTAACTCCTCTAGTAAACTGTATTTTTTAAAAACTCATTCCATATCTCAGGCAAAAACCGTTTAAATGATTTGGTGAAAATGAATGGTTGTGTAATCTTTTTATCAGATGAAAATACTTCGACCTTCAATGCTTTAGCAAACTTTCTTCTTATAGACCAGATGGCAAAGTAGGAGCGGCCGGTCTCCGGCGCTATGGGCTACTACAATCTATTTTATCTCAGTGTATCCTACCAGCCTGCATTGGAATATTGTAAGGATCATCAAGCCCTGAATGCATATTTCACTCTGCAGCAGATTGCGTGCTGATACGGAACTTCCTGGTATATTAAATATGTGTGACAAACTGATGCTTGAACTCAGGACCTTGCCTTTTGAGGAAGTGCTCTACTGACTAGCCTATCCAAGTACGACTCAAGGCCCATTCTCAATGCTTGACACTGCCCATACCTCATCCTCACAGCAGTTCTCCAGCATAACTTTCAGGACTATCGCCCCTGGAAAAAATAGTATTATGGAGACATGGCTCAGTCACATCCTGGGGGATGCTTCCAAAACGAATTTTTCAATCTGCAGCTAAGTGTGCGCTGTTATGAAACATACCAGGAGTTTAAAACTGTATAACACACCAAGAATCGCCGGTCGGAGTGGCCGTGCGGTTCTAGGCGCTACAGTCTAGAGCCGAGCGACCGCTACGGTCGCAGGTTCGAATCCTGCCTCGGGCGTGGATGTGTGTGATGTCCTTAGGTTAGTTAGGTTTAATTAGTTGTAAGTTCTAGGCGACTGATGACCTCACAAGTTAAGTCGCATAGTGCTCAGAGCCATTTGAACCATTTGAACACCAAGAATCGAATGCAAAGATTCCGAGTTCGAGTCTCAGTGAGGCACACCATTTTAATCTACCAAGAGATTTCGTATCAGCCCACATTCCGCTGCAGAGTGAAAAATTCATCCTGTAAAAATCGACCAGTCTGTAGCTAAACCATATCTCCACAGTATCCTTTCTTCCGTGAATGCTAGTTCCTAAAGTCATTCTGGAAAACTTCTTTGAAGTACAGAAGGTAGAAAATGAGATTCTGATGGAAGTAAATCTGTGAAGACGGGTTGTGAGTCCCATTTGGGTAGCTCATTCGATAGAGCAATTGCCCACGAAAGGCCAAGGTCCCGAGTTCAAGTAGCAATCCGACACACAGTTTTAACTTCCCAGAAATTTTCATCACGACCATTTAACGCACTGTTCCTTTAACAGCTGACACGTCTCTCCTTATATCATTAATTTGTACAGCTACATTGTCAAGCAACCCAGGGAGGTCCTTATTCGCTATAGTTTTAATTTGATAGAACTCAGACACATTTAGTTCCCCTGAAGAATCTCGTTCTGATGACGCACTAGTAGTAAACTGTTGTACAGAAGCTTCTAATTCAGATTCCAGTTACTCATTAATCGGTGCCTTTTTTTCCTCAAATACCCGTCTCGTAAATTAATGACAGAAATTCTGTCTCTATACATCAGGTTGGTCTTCTTATTGTAACTCCTGTTCATCAGCTAAGTTTTTTACTCTTTATGTTAGCTGCTGAACAGTATGCAGTGTCTCGATTGCATTGAACCCAAATCGTCTGTCAATTTTTTTTATAACTTCATGAATGTTTGGGTAAGCACCTCTCAGTTGAGATATTTCGGACCTTAATCTATCTCGTGTGGACTGACTCGTGTACATTTTTGTTGATGTGGAAACAAAACTTATCTTCAAACTATTTTTTATCCTTGCTTGTGTTCTTTTTTACATCTCCACAAATGGGTCCTCAGTGCAGCTAGTTTATAGGCTAAACTCCTCGTCTTCCGCTTGCCCCTCTATTATGCCAACTGAAAGCTCTATGTTATCAATTGGAGGATCAGCAAATTCGCTACAATCGGGATGTGATTAAGGGTCACTGTTTTCTACCGATTCCATATTTACAATTTTAACCATTTTATAAACCACAGACGAATAAAATTGTATTAATAAATTTTCTACAGAAATTTTAATCCGATCAATACAAAGATTTGCTTTACTAAGGGGAGGGAATTGAAGGAACACTATGTCCACGAAAAATTAAAAAGATCTCTTACTGTTGCTGACTTACATTAATAACATATTTTTTAAAGAGCTACTGACGTGTTAGTATTTCCAGAATACGAAAGTATCTTTCAGCACACTCTTACCAACATTAACACACTTTCAATAATGTGGAGTATCAAGGGAGGCTACATTAAGCCCACTATAAAATGAAAAATTTTAAAAATGCCAGTTTCATTAATGTTGTTTTTCACTCACGATATACGCTTCAAGGAGATACTGATGTACATGTTAGGCCCTTCAACCGAAAATATTGAGAATAACATTCATTAGCGAAAGTGACATCTTCCACTGACATTTAAATTTTTGGGTTAAGCTTAACATAAAATTTTAGGACATTTATGGGATGAAGAAGAATAATTCTTTAAAAACTATAAACATTACTGTCAGAATTTGTAAATACAAAGTAATCGACTAGATTTTAATATTTTCCGAAAGGGAGGATTAAGTAACACCACCCCCCCCTTTCGATACTACTGTGCTTAAACAGCGATGTAATAGTAATACTGGCTCAAGCCAAGAATTTTCAGTAAGAAATCATCGATCTGCAGAAACAAGATATTATCGTTAATTCTTATTGCCTGCTGTGTGCACAACCATCTTTTTTGAAGCTAAACTCATCAATGAAGTAATGAATAAAGGAATTTGAATAACAAATCTGAGTCAAATTATTGGAAATGAACAACGTGAATGACAAAGTTTTATCACCCACATAGGTAAGGGAATAAGCAGCGATATCCTTTCCTTATGTATGGCAGTGTATTTTAGGATATCAGAAAAACATTTGTGTCAGAAAATTTAATCTTCACAATTTTATGTATTTCTCTTGATCTCTAAGCCTTCTCCCCTATTATTTGTATTTCATTTATTACACTCCTCTACATTAGCAACTCTCATTACTAAAAGAAAGAATACCATTTGTAGTAAAGTAACAACAAAGTTTGTGAACACACGAAAGTCAACAAAGCTACGTTTAAGCTGTAATGAACAGTTACTACTTGAAGTGGTAGCCTTTGAATAAACTGATTAATTTGCTGTTCATGGATATCATAAAGTCTCAAACAAATGATCCACTTCAAAGATGACCAAAAGAGAGGGAGATACAAATGTTTTCATCTTTTAAAAATTGTTGCAAATACTGACTTTTAAAATTGTTTTGAACAATGCTGATTCTCAGTTTAAATGAAATTAAATTCATTGGATTTCCCACCTTGAATGAAATTGAAATTCATGCCAAAATGGTCATTGTGTGTTAACTGCGACCCTGGTGAGATATAACAGTACACATGGCTAGTGTTCATAAAAAAGAGATTATTTTGTAAAAAGTAAGTCAGACTTAGATTTAAGATAGAGGTTCGAGTTTCAAGACATAAAAATCGCTTCCAACTAAAATTAAATGGCCTGAAATTACATGTATCATACAATTACAACATGAGAATTGAAAGGTTGGTCATTTACAAAGTAAAACAAATTTTTTGACGTATACTGATCCAGTTATTGTTGGTAAAACGTTACTGCAGTTACATTTGCATCATGCCACTGCCACAAAGGGAAAATGAAACAGTCTACTGTCACTTTCTTTCATAGATGCTATGATTAAACGTTCATAAAGCAAAGATTAGTACAATGTTGTGAGATGACATATGTTATTTTTCAGAAAGACTTTACCCTCTTATAATGAAATTATGAAACGTATTTCTTTACTATACTTTCAATCATCTACCATAATTTTGTAAATATTTTAACTGAAATGACACCAGCGTTGTTGCTTATCGGTCTATTCATCAGGAATTTCACCTGGTATTAGTACTGTAATCAAGTCTTTCAAGGATTACTGAATGGGGCACAAGAGTGTTTTGTGGTTTTATCAAAAGATGCATTGCAGCATGTCACGTTATCCTATGTGACCTTCCCAGTTTTTTCCTCTGTACATTTTTTAGGTAATTCTCTGTTACATTCTTATTACTCTTGACGAACCTGACCTTGCAGCACAAGGTATGAATAGTTAATGATGTTTTAACTTTTTCTATAGTACCATTACCAGTATTATTTATGGTGTTACAGTTACGAAATTTGTGTATTTCGTCACTCGTTTTTCTTTTTACAATTTATTAGTAGATCTAAAAGTGATTTGCCAGTCAGATTGAAACGACTTCTGGTAATGGACAAAATAGTGACCCAGTCGGTGGTTTGTATTCATTACAGTGTTTGGTATGCCTTTGAATTCTACCAAATTTATTAAATCAAATTAAAATATGGGAATTCCTAAAGGTAACAAGAGATCAGGAGAATAACTGTATTTCCAAGTTACGTCAAGAGTGATCACTTACGTATGTAAACCTGCTAACAGGTTTATGGGTGGACTAACCAGGCAAGAACCAAATCACTGGGTCATCTCGAAGCATATCATCCTGCCGATATCCTGATACTCAGGAATCATAACACAATGCTTCTTGCTATAAGAGCGTGGTACGGGAACGGTCTTTCTGGTGATTCTTGCCCCAATGTGACAAACGTTTTGACTAAACTGATTTCATATTCATCATGGCAGTTTCCCGTCACTATGCACTCGAAAGATCGGAAAAGTAGATACTGTTTGAACGCCTAACGTACCTACAAACGTATTCCTGGATTTCACACGATAAGGAAAGACTGGGAACGTTGGAATGTGAGCAGTAGAGATGTGCAAACTCATTCATCCTTGGGAACTAGTTCACTGGTGATCGCTCTTTTTTGGGAACCGTTCATTTTTACTCGTTCACCGTTCATTTGTGCGTGGTATATGGTTCTTATGGAAAATTGAAAATTAGTAGCATAGGTCACTGAAGGATGAAAGGCGCCAAGAGGGGGCACTTCCCTCCTCCTCAGGAATAGAGAATTTTTATGCACTACAGAATTCTCACGCACTTGTAGATGTAATTTCTGTGATTCTGGGAAACCTCTCGTTTAGCCAGCTGTAGCGTTATGGGGCTGATCGGAGTGAAATAACACAAGGTGGCGCACAAAAAAAGGCTCCGAGCGCAGACTGCTCGCCAATTACGCACGATTTGTTGACTGCTACGAGCAAAAGTTAAAAAAGCAACACTAATCAAAACACAAACAACTAATAAAAGAAAATTCAAAATAAACATAAATAAATCATAAAGTGTCAATACTATTTGTAGAAAAAATCTACATAAATGAATTCTAAATTCAACACATTTATCTGTCAAAATTGTAATTTAATTAGTATTAATCAATAAAATAAAAAATATTTCAACTATATGGTTGTTGTCTTCAGTCCTGAGACTGGTTTGATGCAGCTCTCCATGCTGCTCTATCCTGGGCAAGCTTCTTCATCTCCCAGTACTTACTGCAACCTACACCTTTCTGAATCTGCTTAGTGTCTGCTTAGTGTATTAATCTCTTGGTCTCCCTCTACGATTTTTACCCTCCACGCTGCCCTCCAATGCTAAATTTGTGATCCCTTGATGCCTCAGAACATGTCCTACCAATCGGTCCCTTCTTCTAGTCAAGTTGTGCCACACACTCCTCTTCTCCCCAGATCTATTCAATACTTCCTCATTAGTTATGTGATCTACCCATCTAATGTTCAGCATTCTTCTGTAGCACCACATTTCGAAAGCTACTATTCTCCTCTTGTCCAAACTGTTTATCGTCCAGGTTTCACTTCCATACATGGCTACACTCCAAACAAATACTTTCAGAAAGGACTTCCTGACACTTCAATCTATATTTGATGTTAACAAATTTATCTTCTTCAGAAACGCTTTCCTTGCCATTGCCAGTCTACATTTTCTCTACTTCGACCATCATCAGTTATTTTGCTCCCGAAATAGCAAAACTCCTTTACTACTTTATGTGTCTCATTCCCTAATCTAATACCCTCAGCATCACGTGACTTAATTCGACTACATTTCATTATCCTCGCTTTGCTTTTGTTGATGTTCATCTTATATCCTCCTTTCAAGACACTGTCCATTCCGTTCAATTGCTCTTCCAAGTCCTTTGCTGTCTCTGAAGGAATTACAATGTCATCGGCGAACCTCAAAGTTTTTATTTCTTCTCCATGTATTTTAATACCTACTCCGAATTTTTCTTTTTTTCCCTTTACTGCTTGCTCAATATACAGATTGAATAACATCGGGGAGAGGCTACAACAATGTCTCACTCCCCTCCCAACCGCTGCTTCACTTTCATGCCCCTCGACTCTTATAACTGCCATCTGGTTTCTGTACAAATTGTAAATAGCCTTTCGCTCCCTGTATTTTCCCCTGCCACCTTTAGAATTTGAAAGAGAGTATTCCAGTCAACATTGTCAAAAGCTTTCTCTAAGTCTATAAATGCTAGAAACGTAAGTTTGCCTTTCCTTAATCTTTCGTCTAAGATAAGTCGTAGGGTCAGTATGGCCTCACGTGTTCCAATGTTTCTGCGGAATCCAAACTGATCTTCGCCGCGGTTGGCTTCTACCAGTTTTTCCATTCGTCTGTAAGGAATTCACGTTAGTATTTTGCAGCTGTGACTTATTAAACTGATAGTTCGGTAATTTTCACATCTTTCAACACCTGCTTTCTTTGGGATTGGAATTATTATATTCTTCTTGAAGTCTGAGGGTATTTCGCCTGTCTCATACATCTTGCTTACCAGATGGTAGAGTTTTGTCAGAACTGGCTCTCCCAAGGCCGTCAGTAGTTCCAATGGAATGTTGTCTACTCCCGGGGCCTTGTTTCGACTCAGGTCTTTCAGTGCTCTGTCAAACTCTTCACGCAGCATCGTATCTCCCATTTCATCTTCATCTACATCCTCTTCCATATCCATAATATTGTCCTCACGTACATCGCCCTTGTATAGACCCTCTATATACTCCATCCGCCTTTCTGCTTTCCCTTTCTTGCTTAGAACTGGGTTTCCATCTGAGCTCTTGATATTCATACAAGTCGTTCTCATATCTCCAACGGTCTCTTTAATTCTCCTGTAGGCAGTATCTATCTCACCCATAGTGAGATAAGCCTCTACATCCTTACATTTGTCCTCTAGCCATCCCTGCTTAGTCTTTTTGCACTTCCTGTCGATCTCATTTTTGAGGCGTTTGTATTCCTTTTTGCCTCCTTCATTTACTGCGTTTTTATATTTTCACCTTTCATCAATTAAATTCAATATTTCTTCTGTTACCCAAGGATTTCTACTATCCCTCGTCTTTTTACCTACTTGATCCTCTGCTGCCTTCACTACTTCATCCCTCAGAGCTACCCATCCTTCTTCTACTGTATTTCTTTTCCCCATTCCTGTCAATTGTTGCCTTATGCTCTCCCTAAAACTCTGTACAACGTCTGGTTTAGTTGGTTTATCCAGGTCCCATCTCCTTAAATTTCCACCTTTTTGCAGTTTCTTCCAGTTCATCACCAATAGATTGTGGTCAGAGTCTGCATCTGCCCCTGGAAATGTCTTACAATTTAAAATCTGGTTCCAAAACTCCGTCTTACCATTATATAATCTATCTGATACCTTCTAGTATATCCAGGATTCTTCCATGTATACAACCTTCTTTTATGATTCTTGAACCAAGTGTTAGCTATGATTAAGTTATGCTCTGTGCAAAATTATAGCAGACGGCTTCCTCTTTCATTTCTTAGCCCCAATCCATATTCACCGACTATGTTTCCTTCTCTCCCTTCTCCTGCTCTCGAATTCCAGTCACCCATGACTATTAAATTTTCGTCTCCCTTCACTACCTGAATAATTTCTTTTATCTCATCATACATTTCATCAATTTCTTCATCATCTGCAGAGCTAGTTGGCATATAAACTTGTACTACTGTAGTAGGCATGGGCTTCGTGTCTGTCTTGGCCACAATAATGCATTCACTATGCTGTTGATAGTAGCTTACCTGCACTCCTATTTTTTTATTCATCATTAAACCTACTCCTGCATTACCCCTATTTGATTTTGTATTTATAACCCTGTATTCACCTGACAAAAAGTCTTGTTCCTCGTGCTACCGAACTTCACTACTTCCCACTATATCTAACTTCAACCTATCCATTTCCCTTTTTAAATTTTCTAACCTACCTGCCCGATTAAGGGATCTGACATTCCACGCTCTGATCTGTAGAACGCCAGTTTTCTTTCTCCTGATAACGACGTCCTCTTGAGTAGTCCCCGCCCGGAGATCCGAATGAGGGACTATTTTACCTCCGGAATATTTTACCCAAGAGGACGCCATCATCATTTAACCATACAGTAAAGCTGCATGCCCTCGGGAAAAATGACGGCTGTAGTTTCCCCTTGCTTTCAGCCGTTCGCAGTACCAGCGCAGTAAGGCCGTTTTGGTTAGTGTTGCAAGGCCAGATCAGTCAATAGAATAGACAAACGTGTAATAATTAAGAAGTAAAGAAGTAACAAATAAGCTAATGCAAACAACAACTTCGAAACAATGGTTGACGATTGGTGGGTGACAGTGAGCAGTCTCGTACTCGGGCCGATTTTTGTGCGCCAACCTGTACCACTGAAATAATACTGCAGAAGGTGTCATATTCTCTTTACAGAATTAGAGACCAGACATTAGGTTGTAGGTCGGTCTGCCTTCCATAACAATGAACGTGCTGTTTTATCTTGGATCAAAAAGGACGGAAAATGGCCACTCGAGTGTGGCATACCGACTTCCTTTGCGTGTGTAGTAACGAGAAAATTGGCCTATTTATAGCTATGTCTTTTGCTGTTTATCGAAATAATGAAGTAAGCTGATAAGTCCTTTTGTTTTCTGAGAAGATATACGAGGTATTTTTATGTAATTTACGCGATTATAAAATACATTTTAATTACCGGTCGTCGATGCTGAATAGGATACAGAAAGAACCAGAAGTTCAGAGTTGACCAAAGGTTTGAAGCAGATCTAGAATGGGCGCACACAGCGAACGAAACGAACAACAACACGATACTAAACTAACTAGGAGCAGTCGGTAGTGGAGCTAAGGCGTGTGGTCACGCGAAGAAGGACGACTCCGGCCGAGGGAAACCGAGACAGAGACGGGAACGGGATCGAGGCTGGAAAGAGACCGACCGACACGCCGTTGCGGGAACGGGACTGACCGCTTCCCCTACCCAGGAACTGTAAGTAGAAAGCTGCGACCGAAGTTAACTATAAAAGAACGTTCCCTAGAATTCGTTCCTCGCTCTTTCCGTTCATCCTGGTGAACTGCTCCTTTGGACCCGTTAGTTCGCCAACGACCCATTTCTAGTGAGCAGACGACATCAGAAGACATGGAGTAGAAGCATGGATATAAAATACCTGATGAAAAGCATGTAGCGTAGAACTGGGGACTACATATCACGAGAGGCGAGCTGACAATACAAAATGAGGGGGGTGGTGGGTATCACTTTGTCAGTGGAGAAGAGGTTAAAGCACAGTGAGTTGGTCAGGAGAGCTCAGTGACTCCAAATGTGGGTTAATCACTGGATGTCACCTGCGAAAAAAAAACATTGGCAACATTTCTACCCTTCTATATCTTGGAGAAGTGATTGTGAAGCGGAAATGCGAAGGAGGAGCTACAGCCAAACCAAGACGACGCAAACCTTATCTACTGCCGAACCGGACCGTCGAGGATTTCGCAGGGCCGGTTGCAAAAACTAGCCTGAAATCAGTGGCAGGAATCACTCGTGAGGTACAAAGTGTTATCAGTAGTGTAGCTACTGCAATGACTGTACGTAGAGTGTTAAAATGTATAGATTACAATGGACGAACAGCTCCTCGTAAGTCACACATTTCTGTAGCCAAAGCGAAGCGACGCTACAGTGTAGAGTGAATGACTCGTTATGAGTGGTTTCGTGTGATGAATCACTGCGTACTCTATTTGGATCCGGTGGATTGTATTAAGTTTTGGGAATACCTGGAGAACGCTATCTTCGATAATGTGTAGTGCCAGTAGTGAAGCCACTAGGAGGATATGTTACGGTATGGGGGCGTATTTTGCTATTAGGGGTGTGGTCCACCTACTGTACTTACAAATCGCTAAATGCATAGGCATGTGAACACATTTTCAGCATTGTGTACTGTGTTCAGTAGACGAAGATTTCGTTGTATCTGCATGACATGTGTACAAATGCCGTTATCATTTGTGAAATGCAGTGTTATTTTTTTTCCTCATGCGTGACAAATAACGCAACATACTTGTTGCTACATCTCACTTTTGATATTAAATTGCTCAGTCATAGATCGCTGTAATCACTTGTCTGTAGTTTCTCTAATAACAACCTTGTCGGCTTCTTTATCTCCCTTCGTGGAGGCACCAAATATTATTTTCATCATAACTGCTTTTTCTTTACTTGTTTGTCCTGAAATATGGATTAATATCGGCACTAACTGGTCAACTTTTTCGCATTTTCTCGAAAGTCGGTTTCTTGCGACTTCAACATGTTTCCGTATTCCAACTTGGATTTTTTCTTTATCTGCTTTACAAGTGCTACAAGCCTTTTTTCGTTTTCTTTCCGTTCGCGTTTAACTCTGTCACGAACATAGTCTAGTATAAACGTTCAATCAGTTACCAATTATTTGACTACAACTAAATAATGAGTCAGGGATTGTTCTTGTACTGCTTTCTATGAAATCGTTCTACTCTTTGTTCTCTTCAAAACTATAACCATACCACGAGTACGTCGCTAGACCTCTTTTACTTCGCCTATAATTCAGAGCGCACATGAAAAATG
The DNA here is from genome assembly GCF_021461395.2 of Schistocerca americana. Taxonomy (NCBI): domain Eukaryota; kingdom Metazoa; phylum Arthropoda; class Insecta; order Orthoptera; family Acrididae; genus Schistocerca; species Schistocerca americana. Next base: position 51,743,777 of record NC_060124.1, read on the forward strand.
TTAGAAAATACGTCTAATTCTAAGATAAGTATAACAAGATTTAAAAGTTGTTAATATTCCAAATGCGACCACTGCCTTCCACGAATTACTGGTGATTTACATGTGTGTTTTCGAGAGAGAAATTAAATGACAGTAATAAAAGACTGATTTTTACACGGCTTTAAGGCCTCTGTCATTCAGTTTGGAGACGGAAGTCCCTGTTCCGTCATTTTCAGGATGCAGTGTCGGAATTCGATTCTGCTCCTTCATGAGATTTCCGTTCGGTTGGAGCTGCTGACAGCTGGGGATCCACGAAGCACATCAGATAAAACACGCCAACGAAGAAGCGCCATAAATATTAATGAGGCTTTCAGAAAATGTGACGTGGAGTAGAGACAAAGTAAATACCAAGGGACACGGAGAAGAGGAAGAAACCGCCCGCCCGTAACTCATTTCTTATTCTAATGGTGTCACGGCGCTAAATAATGAAAGAGTAAGAAACGAAATAGGTGTATATTGCAGTAAAGAAAGTTGGACAACATTTGCTTCAGTTTACAGAAACGTTAAGAACAGAGTAATAAACCAAATGACTAGACATTAAGAAAATGGTATGGCTATTGTAAATCCGTATCTAACAAGCGAAACCCCCATCGCACCCCTCTCAGATTTCATGGTAAGATGGCCCAATGGATACCCTGTCAAAAACTGAACACAGATGCCTCGTTAAAACAGGAAGAAGGTGTGCTGAGCTGCGAAAGAAAAAGCAAAATAAAAACAGTGGATCGAAAATTCATAATTATGTAAAAAAAAAAAATGGGCACGAAAGAGATATGAACACGGATCTTGCGTTTTAAAGTCAAACACCGTGACCACACAACCATGACGCCATAGCTTTTTCTATTCGTTCTATGTTGCAAATCTTGAGCGTGTATCTTTCACTGAATCTATTTTCCTTCATTTTCACAGCTAAGTACACCTTTTTCCAGTTTTCACGTTTGATTTGTGTTCACTTTTTGACGGGATGTTCAAAGGGCCATTTTAACACTAAATCTGAGGGAGATGCGATGGGGAGTTTCCCTTGTAAGTAAGAAGATTCTGGTGCAGTACCATACTTTTATCTCATGAGGCATTCAGGCAAAGGCGGAACAAACTGAAGTAAATCATACGCATCTACAAAATCAGGTATGTCCGTTGCATGCAGCGACTCGGTTTCTGCGACAATGGAACGAACTAAGCATATGCAGCATAGGCAGTGCGGTATTTGATGCTGTTTCTCAGGCTTATGCAGACCAGTTAAATTACTTTTCCTCAACCGCAGTACTTAGAGAGAACCTTAATCCAGAGCCTGCTGAGTGGAGACAAAATCTAATTAGACCAGTGTCCAAGAATGATCACCCAACATCACCTACCGATTATAGCCCCGTGAGTCTATCGGCTGAAGTAACTAAAACCTTGGAGTACTTTGTTTATGGACTGCTGAAGGACTTACTTAAAACTTTCAAGTTTCACGATAAATGTCAACTGCACTTCGGGAAACGTAGAAGCACTGAAACTACTTTAATCAAAGTGAATGATGACATCAAACATTATATGGACAGGTCTGAGGCGAGAGTGGTAGCACTAATCAAGACTTTTGACGCTGTAGATTTTCATGTATTACTTATGAAAATGAATCAGCTAAATTTCTCGATCAGTGTCAAAATTTGTTTCAATAGCTACCATAACAACCGAATCAAGGTGTCGTCTGTGGAAGTCATCACTGAGCCATGTGGTTTGAGACGTCCCAGACGGTTCTGTCATTGGCTTTTCTTATTGTATGTCAATGACAGTTCGTCCGTTCCATGTTATTGTAACTACCCCCTTACGTTTTAACGACATCCAATTGTTCGTAAGCGTCAAACCTAAGAAGATTCCTGCTGCCGTATCATGCACGACTGACGAACTTTTTTCGAAGTATTACGATGGATACTAAATATGGATCCTGAACCGAGCCAAAAGAAGTCACAGGCAACTTTCACAGCTACAGAAAATTTATCAACTAATATTTTAATGATATAGTTTCTTTTGTACCCTATATGGTGTCCAATTCCTAAAAAGAGAACTGCCTATCAAAACTTGCAGGAATTGTCACTTTTGTGTACACGCTATCCAGAAATTTAGAGAAATAGGTCCATAAAAAAGTAGATCCATCTCTAGTCGTACCAGATATTTACTGCTTTGATAATGAGAAGTTCAGACAATATGAGCTGCCCATGTACCTTCCGTGAAGTGCTAACAGGCAAAACCTTCTTTTTTAGAGCTAGCTGCTCCCTTTCCTCCCACAGCTGTTCACACTGTGGTGTCCCCTTGTAAGGACAAGAAGTGGTTACCGATATATCCTTGTAGACTTCGAATTATTTTCAGAATACGTCACATTAATAACTCTGAAAAAGGCTACCAGGAGCTCTGTCTCGCAGGCTGTCATCAAAGACTCTCTAGGTGTGGTTGGAGATGTTAAACCTGTGCTTTCAGATAGTGGAAAATAATTCCTTACAAAGACGCGGGAGATAATGATACGGAGGATAAACCCTAAAAAACAGTATACCACCGACAAGCGAACACAGCTGAGAGAGTCATGAGGGAACTGGGAAATTTGTCCGTAATCTGTTGTGCAAAAAGACCTGGCACATTAAATGAATTCGTCAAGGACTTCAAACTTGTAACGATTCAGCTTTCTCAAGGATTAACCCAAAGCTCGCCGACAAAAGTTTTGTTGAACGTGGATCCGTAGGACAGAATCAGAGAAGTGGTTTCATTTCTACTGTAGCACCCGGAAAAGCATACAGTGGTGACTGAGGAAGCCATTGTAAAAATAAAGAAAGCAGCACTGCAACAACAGAGGAGAAATGAAAAGAGGCCGGCCGAAGTGGCCGTGCGGTTAAAGGCGCTGCAGTCTGGAACCGCAAGACCTCTACGGTCGCAGGTTCGAATCCTGCCTCGGGCATGGATGTTTGTGATGTCCTTAGGTTAGTTAGGTTTAACTAGTTCTAAGTTCTAGGGGACTAATGACCTCAGCAGTTGAGTCCCATAGTGCTCAGAGCCATTTGAACCATTATTGAGAAATGAAAAGAATTAAGAATGCGAAGCACCATTTCTTCTATTGCACATGGAAGATACTGGTTAGGAACCACTTCCTCTCTTGTAAAAAAAAAAGAATAAATCTGACACGTTGTTCTCCCTGCATGTTGGACCCTTTCGCCTATGTGACAATTCTCGAGACACTGTGGACAAAGAAAATGATTGGAACCCACCACTTCTCAAACTTGAAACCATTTTTACTGTAGGGTTAGTTTATTTGTACGGTGTAACCTGGATCGCTTATGTAGTTAAGTTATATGCTCCTCTCCCGTAAGGTTGGAGAAGAGTTTAGCCAGAAACATTTGTATGACTTTTTGTGTCGTTTTCATGTACAGTCTTATGGTTACTATTGTTTTTCTACACGGACGTTCTTTAGTGTGTTTTGAGCCACGTTAGCAGAAACATTATGCGCACCTTGCAGTCATATGAGACGTGTAAGTTTGAGATTCACATGGTGTCGGTATCCTTAATTTACATGAGTACAATACGAGTTACAGGACTGTTCTAGCGAGAGGTGACCAAAATGCAATGGGTCGTTCCTCAAACGACCTCATCTTTTTTAAATTTCTAACTCCACCTCATATTTTCATTTTATAGTGTTTGATACGTTTTCTTTTATGATATGACAAATTTTTGTCTGTGTCTGCTACGTGTATGAAAGTTTAGAGTTAAATCTATCGCCTTGAGACTTGAAAGATGAGTTTTTTCTCTATGTTGTGTAGCACTGCGTCTGTTACCGTAGAGTTTGACTGACTCGGAATTTCTCCGCCCCCTGCCACGTTGTTGTGATGATTTGTTGGTCACCAGTTTTAGCTAGTACATCAATAGGCGAGCTTGATGATATTCGTACTAGAGATTTAATTTCCGTGTACAACACACGAATCAGCCTCGTACAAAGATTAATGTGTAAAAATCACAATTTTCCTTTAGTTTTGATGACATCACTTAACATGTGCTTATGAACCATCATGTTCATAAAGTGAATGTAACATCAATTTTTGTGGATTAGCATATTTTGTATGACTTCGCGTGTAGGACAAAACACTTCACTTTTATAAAGAAAGTTAGTGTCATGTTAAACACCATTGACATTTAGGAAATGTAGACGAAAACGACGAAGAGATCTTGTACAATATTACTCAAATTTTAAGTTAATTAAGTCAAATAAGTGCCTAAACAATAACAGAATGAGGTTACACTTCCTTTACATTTGGAGAAACATAACCATCTATGAAACAATTATAAACAGCACACTAATTTGCTGTGATACGAAACTGTACTCCTCTAAATGAGCCAGCAATGTTCACCCATGATATGAGATAGCTTTGTAGACATTTTATACACCTTAAGTGGAACAAAGTCTCCGCATTTCATACTTAAATATTCCTGGCACATTTGTTGTCATTTTCAATAAAACAGGTAATGATGCCTCGTATGTGATAGAAGAGTGTCTGTTGTTCCCTGGATTCGGATATTTTGTTGAAGTAGGCGATTGTTTTGAAGTGCCTATATGGCATGGCTATAAAGTACTGCAATAATGGTTGTTCTGTTGTTGTTGTTGTGGTCTTCAGTCCTGAGAGTGGTTTGATGCAGCTCTTCATGCTACTCTATCCCGTGCAAGCTTCTTCATCTCCCAGTACTTACTGCAACCTACATCCTACTGAATCTGCTTAGTGTATTCATCTGTAGGTCTCCCTCTACGGTTTTTACCCTCCACGCTGCCCTCCAATGCTAAATTTGTGATCCCCTGATGCCTCAGAACATGTCCTACTAACCGGTCCCTTCTTCTTGTCAAGTTTTGCCACAAACTCCTCTTCTCCTCAACTCTATTCAATATCTCCTCATTAGTTATGTGATCTACCCATCTAATCTTCAGCATTCTTCTGTAGCATCACATTTCAAAAACTTCTAATCTCTTCTTGTTCAAACTATTTATCGTCCAGGTTTCACTTCCATACGTGGCTACACTCCATAGAAATACTTTCAGAAACGACTTCCTGACACTTAAATCAATACACGATGTTAACGAATTTATCTTCTTCAGAAACGCTTTCCTTGCCATTGCCAGTCTACATTTTATAGCCTGTCTACTTCGACCATCATCAGTTGTTTTTCTCCCCAAATAGCAAAACTCCTTTACTACTTTAAGTGTCTAATTTCCTAATCTAATACCCTCAGCATCGCCCGACTACATTCGACTACATTCCATTATCCTCATTTTGCTTTTGTTGATGTTCATCTTATATCCTCCTTTCAAGACACTGTCCATTCCGTTCAACTGCTCTTCCAAGTTCTTTGCTGTCTCTGACAGAATTACAATGTCATCGGCGAACCTCAAAGTTTTTATTTCTTCTTCATGGATTTTAATACCTACTCCAATTTTTTCTTTTCTTTCCTTTATTGCTTGCTGAATATACAGATTGAATAAAATCGGGGAGAGGCTACAACCCTGATTGTTCTATTCTTATCAAAAATATGGAGGACCTGTGGCGTGACAGTCACATATTCCTTTGCAGTATTTTATTATATTTCTTTCTGTACCTTGGCTAGTTTCGAGGAAAGTTCACGGCTTGTCAACTTAGGAAGGAGGCATCGGATTTTCTTGTTAGAAATGAGCAGACTCAGGTGCTTTTTCCGACGTGTGGTCTGATCACTGAAGGTCAGTCGCAATGGCTTTATAGAAGGGACATGGTTCGCCGAGGCACTGCAGTTTGGGAAGTCGGGTATGGAAGCTTCTGCTCCACATTTCGACAGCAGATGCATTTAGTTTTCTCCTTTGAAGGCAGTCTGCTGCTGAGCCATTGCAGGTCCATAGAGTATCTCTTACGGTGGCGAATGCATCTCCCTGAACACAGATCTAAGAATGAGCCGCTGCACCTCTGCTTGGCCACCATGAAAAATGTGTTGCTTTTACCTCCAGATTTTGTTATCCAGTTAGCTGCCCGCTATCGTACTTTTGCGTGAAGGGGTTGACAAACGAGTGGAACATGGTTATCAGCAGATAACAATCTCCGGCTTGTTGTTAAGATGCGTTCTGTGACGGAAGAACGGGAAATTTCTGCAGGGTTCCCCTGTATTCACATAAATGAAACGATATTATCGCTGGTCACTTTGGAAAGGGTAGGGAGTCCTTCCATTCACGTAGAGTTTTAAAAAAAATGGGAAGTTGGGTTTGATAATGAGTAGCTGGGCGCACCTGTCTTGATGAACCTGTATGGGGCACTCGTGGTCGTGAAGTCAACGGCGGCAGGCGTTTTCTGCTGCTGTTTCGGCCGTTCTTATCCGGTACTGATTGACACTGTTTCTCACACGTTTTCTGAGATCGGAGAGATGTAAGTGTCGTCCCCTTTTGCAAAAAAGTAATCCACTTCTTGAGCTGCTCATAATTTGTCAGATTTTATTGTGCTAATTGTGTTGCTTGATTAGTTGTATTTTTGTGTGAGTTCTGAATTCCTTAACTTTGCATTTCCTAGTTGCACATGCTTTTTAAAGTCCTTTATATGGAGCGATTTCTCCGTCATTTATTATGATTTGTCGTAAGTTATTTGAAAGAGTAAATTTCTATTGTATTCAGATTTGTTATGAGTTTTACACCCTAAAGCGTCCTACAAATTTTCCGTGTTGGATGACAGTCCAGTTATAAAAAGATTTTGTTTGTCTCATTGTGATTATGTTCTGTTGCTATACAGTGGCCCAACTTTCTGATAGTTCAGATTTGGTGGTCAGTTGTTCAATTGATGCATAACGAGCACTTTGTGCAACTAATGACGAAAAAGTAACTGTTACATTTCAGAGTTTGGGTAAGATCTGCGTCTCACTTTAAGCTTGATAATGTCAGTCCTCTGTGTGCTCATACAGCTCTTCCCAGCAGTCTTCCTCTGTCCGACTTCGAACTAATCTTTCTGTCACATAATCAACATTATCCATGCTACGCTTGCCATCATATCTGATAACGGTACTTTAGCATGTGTCTTTCTTCTCACCATCAGCCACTTCCCCTAAATATTTGACTGCATCTGTACTGCTGCCATATAATTTGTAGCATAACAGTTTCCAAACAATGTATAAGGTAGTACACGACCTAATTTGAAAACTTCTGTGGAAATGTATCGTCAGTGCAATAAAATGATAGCAGTGTCACAGTAACGCTAGACTGCCTCAGAATCAAATATCGCGAGTGATAATCTCAAAGAAGCAAGCGTGCAGGACTGGGACTGCGGGTAGATGGCGCTGGGTGGGATTTTGGGTCGGCTGAGAGGTGTGCCGAGATACTTCGCGCATTTTCGATAGACACGGTGTCCGGGTTGCGGGGTAGTTGACGAAAACTGTAAATATGGTAGTGCAGTGCACACGCTTAATTCTATTTCCTACCAGAAATGTCAATTATCGAGTGCGCTCAAGCTATTATTTTGGACTGGTTATGAGCCTGTGTTTCATTAATACGCAGTCACACAAGTCACTAAAATAGTAAAAAATTAACAACTCCAAAATATAGCCCACAAAAACCTACAACAACAAACCAAAACGAAGTTTTTAAAACACGTTTCGTACGAAGGTAATTAAATTAAGCACAAGTGTTCGCAACTTCGATCCACAAAACCTATTCACATCGCCGCAATATCACAATACATCAAACACAACAGAAAAACAAAAACAAACAGAAACACGTTCAATTCTACATTCGTGTCAGTACAAGCGCTCACCAGCCATATGTCTTCAACCAAACCATATTCAGTACAATAAGTAGCACCTTGCCGTCTACGTAAGTGGAATGTAACGGCAAAAATATATCTTAATTTCACTATACAAGTAGCCAGGTGCAATGCAACACACTTCGACATTTAATGTTAAACCAGTACCTATGAGAATGTAACTTCAACTAATTATTCAGACTTTAATTACATAATCAACAACGGCCCCTGACTCATCTCTATATTTCAGGACAGAGAAACAGGTTTTAGTTTTTGATAAAATATGCCACATGAACAAAAAATACAGCTACAGTCCATTTGAAACATTATATGGTCCTCCATATTCTGTATGAAGTTACTGTAAATTCACAAAACCAGCTCAAGTAAAGTATTTCTTCAAATTGTCAGTGTAGTAGCAGTCACACGGGAAAACATCTTGAGTTTCGTCCCTTTGTGAATTCATACTCAGTTAATCGCGCAGCACGTCGCCGAACAATGTATGAGCATGTTTTCTACAAGTATCGTCAATATTACCCGTTCACCAAAATGCTTAGCCCATCACCACACACGCCCGTTCGCATTCTTTGCCAGTAACCTTCTCCCACGACGTATCTGTAACACAACACATTTATTACGAAAATGCTACAATTCCCTAACAACTTCTTGCAAAATAAGTGTTGTCAACAGAGATTTTCTAAATAAACTTTTCATTGCAGTGTGTAATTTCATGACACATGGTTAAATATGTATATACATCGAACAAAATCCGAATGTAACGATGTACAAGATAAATTTACTTTTCATAGAAAAGTAAATTTAACTGTTCGTAAATTGTCAAATTTATATTTTGTTCAATATGCATACATATTTAACTGTTTCTCATGAAAATACATAACGCACATAAGTTACATGAACGAGTTAAACAAACGGCCAAAAGAAAGCACCAAAGGTAGAGTCTAAGTAAAGCTAATATTCCATTCCATCCACTGAAGAACTTCTACTTGAGCCAGTAAAACACTCAAAACAACTGTTTTGAAGTGTAGTTGCATGAGCACGAATAAATGATAACTTGTTCATTTATGTTAACTCTTATCATGTATACGTATGTTGTAAACTGTCTCGTTACACATCATTTCAATAAAAGAATCGTCCTAATGATGTATGGGGCATTTAACCAGCTTACTATCCAACTAGCAGTTAAACTTCAATAAACTGCCAACAGATAAGAACAAAACCTTGTCAGATGGCATGTGCACACGGCTAGTAAGCCAAATACACAACGAAAAGGAAATAATAATAATAGTAACACATACGTGTTTGGCCTAAGAGTTATTGTTTCTCTTGGATATCATTACTTGGTCTGACAAACGCACAATCAGTATGGTAAACAAAGAACGAAAAGAAGATAATAATAACAATAATATCGACTTTTCCAGCCTAAGAGCTACAGTTTCTGTTGGATATAATTACTTGGTCTGACAAGAGTGTTATGAGGGTATTAACTTAACACAGAATTAATTACACTGACATTTCTGAAATATCATATATTGCACAGTGTATCCATTTATACTATAACAGTTAACACTGCAAACTGAACCACTGTGGACTTTGCATATTATCACCCATCGGACACGGCCCATGCTTTTAGGTCTGCATGATATGAGGACGTGCTGAGAAGTAATACATCCGAATTTTCTATTGTATTATCAATGTCGTTTGAGATGCCACACGTCATGCATATTACTCCGTCGACTTTTATGCTTCGCTAACGCAAGTTTCAACCCTCTACCCTAGACGGCTCTGAATTGTAGGGTGTAACGTGGTGGTTTGTAATCCAACTATGTCGGTGAGCGAATGACCCTCAGAAAACCGGAAGCACGAATCCGAATAATTCGTCGACACATAGAACATTCTCTTCTTCAGCATGACACTGCTAGGCCACTTACGAGCATTGTGACATCTGCAACAATCTAACGTCTTCGGTTCACTGTCAACGATCGTTTTCCATACCGTCCCGATTTGGACTAACCCGATTTTCTTCTGTTTTCGAAACTTAAAAAACATCTTCGAGGACTTCACTTTGATAGTGATGAAACGGTGCTAGCAGAGGTGAGGTTGTGACTCCCTCAACTCAACTAAGTCAAACGTTCTACAGTGACGGTATGAACAAACTGATCTCTCGTTGGGACAAATGTGTTTGTCGCCTGGGTGACTATGTTGAGAGAGAAACAAGTAGCCATGAACAATAAAGATGTAGAATGTTAATCAAGTTCGCTTTATTCCAAAAGCTTCATGAGTTTTCACATAAATGAGGAGGCATTACTTTTCAGCTCCCCCTTGCACATCGGTGGATAATTTGTGCCGATCCCAGTAATGTAGCATCTTATAATTAGCCGATGGAGAAATGGATATTTTATCAAAGCCAATGATTTTCAGGTGCCCACCATATTTTTTTGCCACTTCTCTGAAAGTGGCGAGAAACACTATGATTACCCACATTGTTAGTTCGTTCAGTTACTCTCATTTTGTAATTGTTTCTAATTGTGTCTTGTCGGTTCTGCTATCGCTTGAGAAGGCAGATGCTAATTTTGGTGTTGTGTTGGCAGAAGAGCCAACACCGTGTTACTAGTGGAGGCCGAAATGTACGAGTTTTAGTTCACGAAGGCTGGCGTGAAGAGGGAAGACTATACTGACGTGAGGTCTGCAACATGACAAGGAATTATAATTCAGAAAGCGGACGTAGCTAGTTTGATACTTAACTTTAATCCATTAATGATGAACGTCGCTCTTGATGGTACATGATTCACAATATTATCTGTTCAGATTATAGTAACTGAATATGGAGCCTTGCTAGGCCGTAGCAAATGACGTAGCTGAAGGCTATGCTAAACTGTCGTCTCTGCAAATGAGAGCGTATGTATACAGTGAACCACCGCTAGCAAAGTCGGCTGTACAAGTGGGTCGAGTGCTAGGGAGTCTCTCTAGACCAGACCTGCCGTGTGGCGGCGCTCGGTCTGCAACCACTGATAGTGGCGACACGCGGGTCCGACGTATACTAAGGGACCGCGGCCGATTTAAAGGCTACCACCTAGCAAGTGTGGTGTGTCTTGTGGTGACACCACATTTGGCATCGGTTCCAATGAATCATTTGGGCCACAGAGTTGTGCATTTGCTTGTGATCAGTCAGAGCGATATTTTCACAACATCTCAAGATTTCGTCGATTGATTCGATAGCATCATTGCACTATCTGCGCTTTAGGTTTTTTGCTAATTTCTCGATTCTGGTTCTAATGACTTGTTCCTGTGCAGCGAAAAACAGTCCTTCAGTTGCCTTCTTTGAAGTACTGTTGGCCATCGAAGATCAGGCCCTATTTTGCATTCAATCTTATCCAAAACTTGCCCGTATAATGCCCTATTGAGCGAGCTGTCAGTCCGGCATTTACGTGCAAATTTCTGGTTTAGATTCTTAGTTTCTTGTTCACTGAGAAACTTACTTTCAGAACCGATCTTTGACACACGGTCTGCCAATACCTGATTTCCTTCTCTCACTAACTGCCTAATTTGGAAGAGTCCTCTGCCACCTAATTTTCTGCAAAAGTACAGTATGTTGACGGCACTGAGACAGGGTAGTGCAAGGACAACTGCCGTACGTTTTATTGTTTTCCTGTTCTGGTTACCCAACTCCACATCAAGATTTTTGCAGTGAACCTTATGACGTGTATGAACCAGATTTTGCTTTCCTTAATGGTACTGCCGTCACTGGGTCTGATTTTCAAAACTTTCTACTCCTTAAGCAGTACTCTTCGCTGTCCCGTGCTAAAATAAAACATGTAGGCGCGAGACTTTTTAATAATTGTGATTTGGATTTGATTTTAAATTAAATTGAAATTATTTTTGAGATTCTTTTTTTTTTTTTTTTTTTTACTTTTGAGTTCGTGATTTTAATAACTGGCTGTTTAAGAAAGATTAAGATGAGCAAACATTTTGTTCACGCTAAAGTTACTTTAATGTGAGCCAGTCTAGAAACACATTGCCTTTTAATTGAAAACTGAAATAATATTTTTATTGGCCTCAGATAATATTTTTCAGGAGCATGAGTTCTTTCTTACAATTTGCAACTGCCTACACACGCAAGATAATTGTTATTACCGCCGTTAACAAATAATTGAAGTCCGAGTAGTGACTCTGGATCTCAGCGAGTAACTGAAAATAAAAATCTTAAAAAGTATTTTTTCTTCCGCTACGTCAGGCGGCTGTGGAAATAATATTTGTTATGTTTTGAGAGAGCGATCTCCTCGCTTCCGCTAAATTCGTGAACTAAAAATACCACGTAATGGCGTCTGTTGCTTCAGCGGCGGCTGCAACTGTTGAACTGAAAATCACTCAGAATACTGATTTTAAATGGAAACGGATATGAAACAGGACTTACCTTCTACAAGTAAAGGTGAGCAATAAGTTTTAACTACTATATTATTGAATTGGTATCACAAATGAACTTACAGTCGTCAGCAATTAACAAACATGTTCGACCTCTACCACTTCAGACAAGAGAAAAGAAAAGTAGAAGGCCAACTGACCACTGTTCTTCTTCACATTACACTTACATAGATCATATTGTGCATAATTAGTTCTCTCTGCATTCAAATATTGAAATTAATGTTTTACAGAAAAATAATACAAATGAGAAGAATTATGGCTCCTGTACGGCCACTATCGCACTCAACATAATATTTCGCATCAAGATAAAAGCTCTCGTCCGTACTAAATCTTTTTAATATTTGCGTTTAGGTTGTTTTTTTTCAATATTTTCACTGGGGACAGTAGAACACTCCCCGAAACATTCATGACACAATATACAGTATATGACATTAACATTTCAGTCCGTGCATCCACAGTACTCGCACAAGCAGTTTTTCACACTTTACGCCAGTCACATTTTTGGTAAAATTTCAACGCTTCGTCATACAGACTGATCAGTTTTCCTTATACGTTATGTTGTTTCTGCACAAAACAATACAAACGAAGTTATGTACAAATGGATATAGTATGCCATTTTATAACATGGAATTTAAAACATTGTGTAGGCTGTATTGCTACACAGAGATCATACTGTAGCTTTGGCTGCTTGCTTTTAACTGTTGCAGCTTGTGTGGTGCTCGGAGACAATCAACTATGGGTTACCAGAATGAGATTTTCACTCTGCAGGGGAGTGTGCGCTGATACGAAACTTCCTGGCAGATTAAAACTGTGTGCTGGACCGAGACTTCAACTCGGGACCTTTGCTTTCTCGGGCAAGTGCTCTACCAACTGAGCTACCCAAGCATGACTCATGTCCTGTCCTGACAGCTTTACTTCCGCCAGTACCTCGTCTCCTACCTTCCAAATTTTACAGGAGCTCTCCTGCGAACCTTGCAGAACTGAAAGAAAGTATATTGCGGAGACTTGGTTTAGCCACAGCTTGGGGGATGTTTCCAGAATGAGATTTTCACTCTGCGGTTGGTAGAGCACTTGCCCGCGAAAGGCAAAGTTCCCGAGTTCGAGTCTCGGTCCAGCACACAGTTTTAATCTGCCAGGAAGTTTCAACTATGGGTTAGTTAAAAATTTATGAAGGCCTAGGGATATTGGCTGTTCGCTCCCCATTCGGCTAGGCCTGAGGGAAAACCCGGGTGAACACCTAGGCGGAGCGGTAGACTAACCTACTTTGACTATCCTCAATTAATTACTCGTGGTACGACCTCAGCAAAGCAATGGAATGTGTATGTTAGTTAGTGATTGCTTGTTAAAACGTGCGAGAGAGTTGTATGTTAGAATGACGGTAAATTGTAACAATATTTGGTGCATATTTTTTTTTTTCTTTTTGTAACAGTTTATGCTGCTATTGATCGGTAGGTTGTTATCAATTCGGTTTTGATTTGTTGTGGTGGTGATGGTTGTTGTTCGACCGCGCGACGTTCAGCTCCCGACGGTGTTGGCAGGTGTGGTCTGCATCCGCCGTGGCGACGGAGAGGTCGACGCCCTCGTGACGTAGGCGTGGTACCCGCCAGCGCTGAACGTCGGAATCAGCTGATCCACCGAACGGCTGGCGATGCGCGTTTACCAGGAGCCGGGCGGGTCGGAGTGGTATGAGGATCGCCCCCCCCCCCCCCCCTCCCCTTCACTCTCCTCCCGCTCGTTGGCAAGATTCTGCTCAGCAACCAGCAACGCGTCTCCGGCATTGTACGCGAAACAGCACACACGCACAACGCAATATTCCTTTCCCGCTGCAGATGTTATGGCTAGTGGGATAAGAAAGTTTATTTGTTCGGCATCTGATGTGAAGTTTTCACCAGTTTTGGAGTATCAAGTCATCACTGTTTAGCAGAGAAACATGACGAGGCTCTTTTTCTTAAAAAGCAGTTTATACGTGACAGGTTTCGTTAAGAAACAAACTTTGATTCTGTTAACCCTAGAAACACCAACCACGGGCAAAAATTGCTCTTACTTTAATTTCTCCATTGCACTTACAGGCACTTTTGAGCGTCCAAATACGAGTACCCTTCTTTTCACAAACATTCGTAGCATCTGCGGTCGCTGTGTTTATGAAAGTCCGCACATAGCATGTTGTTGTTGTTGTTGTGGTCTGCAGCCCTGAGACTGGTTTGATGCAGCTCTCCATGCATACAGTAAAGCTGCATGCCCTCGGGAAAAATTATGGCTGTAGCTTCCCCTTGCTTACAGCCGTTCGCAGTACCAGCACAGCAAGGCCGTTTTGGTTAGTGTTACAAGGCCAGAACAGTCAAAAAAATGGTTCAAATGGCTCTGAGTACTATGGGACTTAACAGCTGTGGTCATCAGTCCCCTAGAACTTAGAACTACTTAAACCTAACTAACCTAAGGGCATCACACACATCCATGCCCGAGGCAGGATTCGAACCTGCGACCGTAGCAGTCGCGCGGTTCCGGACTGCGCGCCTAGAACCGCGAGACCACCGCGGCCGGCCCAGAACAGTCAATCATACGGACTGTTGCCCCTGTAACTACTGAAATGGCTGCTGCCCCTCTTCAGGAACCACACATTTGTCTGCCCTCTGAACAGATACCCCTCCGTTGTGGTTGCACCTACGGTACGGCCATCTGTATCGCTGGGGCACGCAAGCCTCCCCACCAACGGCAAGGCCCATGGTTCCATAACATACCGAACTCATATTGTTAGACTTAATGAATACGCAGTCTGTCTCAAAAATATGGGTTGTGGATATGTTTTGCGTTAAAAATTTACTCATTTATAGTAATACTCACAGTTTCTCGTGCATAATATTGTCGCTTTGCCTGTTCACAACTATTGAACGTTCAATATCTGCACTTCACTGCCCGTTATCAAAGTTTCGCTTTCACAGTTTTACACTGTTCAAATGTAACTGTCTCGTGTAGCTAACAAGCACTAACACACTAAGCTAAGTTCAAACTGGATTTTAATTCATACTTTGTTCTACTAGTTTATTTCACCAAATACACAGTTCAACCTTTCATTTACATATTCATACTTTCCATCAGATTCTTGACGATATCATTGTATTTGCATCTGATCTGAGGTAACTCCCATGTCATGCCTGCTTATAGACTGCCTACTTACCTTCCAGAGCCAGGCTCGACTTTACAAAATTTTCCTAAATTATTATTTATTCATTTGGCAATCTAGGCCTAACATGCAAGTTCCTAAGCTGTCAGTTGATTATGAATTGAAATTACACGATAAACTCGTGAAAATATCTCTCCATTCACAGGTAAAGTCGCACCTTAGCATTTCCTAGCATTATTCGTGTTTACTAATTATAAGTCATTCTTTGCCCACAACACATGAGGTACGTTTGGTGTTATACACACTTTACACTCATGTGCTATAGCAAATTGCGATCAATTGGTGTCTCAAGTTTGGAACACATATAGATACTGGGAACACAATATACAATATTTGCTTATACAAGCCTCATTACTATTTCAATTAAAACATTTTATACATATTAATAGTAATTCATTCAGTTTTGTACGCTTTTGCATATTGATGAATAAGATTTTAAAAGCCAGCCGGTGTGACCGTGCGGTTCTAAGCGCGTCAGTTTGGAACCGCGTGACCGCTACGGTCGCAGGTTCGAATCCTGCCTCGGGCATGGATGTGTGTGATGTCCTTAGGTTAGTTAGGTTTAAGTAGTTCTAAGTTCTAGGGGACTGATGACCTCAGTAGTTAAGTCCCATAGTGCTCAGAGCCATTTGAACCATTTTTTTTAAGATTTTAAAACATTCTTGAACCTACGTTTACTGTTACTTCAAAGTTGACATTATTTTCAGGGTAATGGTATTTTTAACCTCAACAGAAATGAATCGTGTGACACAGCTCTTTGTGCATAACTTTTCGTACATACTACATTGAAATATATGACATTTACATACGAAAAATACACTACTAACTTAATTTACTATTTACAAATTTGAACGTTGCTCTTTGAACAAATCGTTTCAGATCCTTATATGGATTTACGTCCTCTGATTGGACATCGCCCAACAAATAACTACACCCGTGAAGAACGTCTATTGTTTTACAAGGTCCGGCATATACCGGTTGCCATTTATTATTTCTCTTATCTAACATAGAAGACTTGGGGTGGGTCTTTAGTAACACCAAGTCACCAAGTTGATATAAGGTAACTTTTTTTTATTTTCTTGTCATGTTTCTCCTTCCTCTTTTCGCACACGTCCTGATGTTACAGAAAGTGTCAGTTTTTATTTGGTCATGTGGTGTAGCTTGCGAGGTACAGTTGGCAATGTTGATAGCCAGCCATCGGCCCCGTTTTTGCTGAACATGACTTCTGCTGGAGTGCATGCAATGGCAAAGTGTGATAACTTATTATACAGCTCCTCAAAAGCCGAAACATACTGTATCCACTTGGTATGGCGATTAGGGATAATGGTTCGCATGAACTGGTTCAGTTCCTTTAAAGTGCGTTCAACCAGACTACTTTATGGATGAAAGCGAGCTACAAAAATGTGTTTACTACCCTGTCCTTGTAGAAAAGTTTTCCATTTCATACCATAATGTATGTGGCATTGCCTGATACAATCATATGTGGTTTATCAATTTTAATAACATAGTCGGTTCGTAACTTCGAATGAGGGGTTTAGCAGTTGAAGCTTTCACTGGGTATAGCTTTCAGAAATTGGAGAAAGCATCATACACTGCAAAAAGACATATTTTACGCTTCCTATCCCAGTGGATATCCACTGAAACCAGTCGTAACGGTTTGTTGGATACAGTAGGATGAAGTTCGCTTACAGTGGTCAGACGGATATGCTTCGCCTTCTGACAAACTACACATGTCCTCACTATATTCTGAATTACTCTATTCATATTATTGAAGTGAAAATGTCTTGCCAGAAGGGCTCGACACTTCTCAATTCTTACGTGTTCCCACGAGAGGTACACATGTCATATCAAATCAGTAATACATACTTCGGGTAAACAGATACACCACATATACTTGTTAGTATCCTTTCTGTAATATAATACCTCATGTTATATAGAATGATTGCTTCCTACTTCATTTCCTTCAGAAGCCTGGAGTTCTTGTTTGATTCTTCCTAACATAGGATCTTCATTCAGTAATCTAGGTAGTTGCTTGCATATCTGCAGGAACTTTTTTCTGTAAGTATGAACTTTCATGATCAAGATTCTATACTCTGACGCCTGTTCCAGTATAGCTGTCAATTCTGGCAGATCTTGTGGCAAATGTGATAGAGCATTGGGGATTACATTGTCTTTAACCTAAATATACATTATTTGGAATTGGTATTCTTGGGCTGCAAGTACCCCGCACAGTGAATCTATCATGGACCAGCTTACACGTCAACAAGAAAGTCAGGGCCTGATCATCGCAAAACATTTTCACATTCGTCCCATACGCATAGTATCAGAACTTTTTCATGGCCCACACCACTGCCAGTGCTTCGAGTTCGGTAACAGTGTAAGAACATTCACAGCTCGATAGCACTCGACTTGCAAAACCAATTATTTTTATTTCCTTTCTTCCATCCTTCTCCTCAATTTGGAACAAACAAGCTCCTACATCAAGAGTGGAAGAGTCTGTGGCAAGACAAAACTCCTTCGACATATCAGGATGCGATAATAAGTTAGCATTCAAACGGGCTTGTTGTATTTGCTCGAACGCCCACTGACACTGGTCATTCCATATCCATCGTACATTTTTCCTCAGCAAGTTTAACAGTGCATTGTCATTCAATAGCTGGTCGGGTATAAACGGTCGAAAAAAGGGCAAAAGGCCTAAAAATGCCTTTAATTGTTTCTTAATTCTTGGACGAGGAAAGTTCTCTATCGCTTTCAATTTTTTTTTTTTTTTTTTTTTTGTATCAGGTACAATACCTGTGGGTCATATTGTGTGTCCAAGAAATTTAATTCTCTCTCTGCCAAACTTGGACTTCGCCAGGTTTGCAGTTACGCCTACTTCCGAAAATCGTTTACGTACACGTGTTAGCGTATCAATGTGGCTTTCCCAACCTGGAGTAGCTATTAACAGGTCGTCTACATATAATGCTACATGGTCCAGTAAATCTGGTCCCAACACTGTATCAAACGCTGTAATGAAAACACCTGCTGCTGACACTTAACATGATTGGCAAAAAATTAAACTCGTAGGTTCTCCCAGAAATCACAAATGCAGTATATTTTCTTCATGACTTGGTAAGATGGATCTGCCAGTAGGATGACTTCAATCTACAGATGTTAAATATTTTACCCCGAAAACCTTCTGGATTTGTTCCTCCCTTTTCACCCCATCATTATACCTCAGCGTACACAGATTGTTATTGTTATTATGGAATGTGCCCACACTACACCACCTCACAGCCAACAACGGAGAGTGGATTGTGGCTGTCTTTAGTTTGATGGGTGAGTGACATTGGGTTGACAGTTATCTGTCACCTCCACTCTCCTCGCACTATGATTTTGGTTGTTGCTACTATAGTTGGGTTGGCTGTCCTGCCTCCTCGATGGTGCAGTTTGATATGTCACATTGTTCCAGCCATGTTTTGTTGTGGACCTGAATTTGTATTCCTCTGTGGCGCTGCATTTTGTTGCCACTGAGCTTGTGGTTCGTTATATCTGCGCCACTGGTTCCAGTTCTTTCGGCACTGTGGATTACCATTACCATTGTAACCATTACTTATGCACACATCATGCCTTTTTCTGTTTGGTTATTGCGATGGTTACTATTGTTTGGCCCCGATTAGGTTGCCTATATTCTTCTGTTCTCATTACCGTTTGGTATTGGGTTATTATTACTGCAGTTGTAATCAGCATTCTGCTGGTTACAACCTGTATGATTCCGCTTATTTTTCATATCCTCGATTAACAGATCCACAGAGTCAACTGTGTCCATGAATTGTTCAATGTCATACTCGGGTACGTTGATACAATATTTCTCAATATCACTTGATAATTTCGTCTTTATCAGTCTGATCAGACATGGGTTTATCCCAACACTTAGTTTCATTTATGTATTTTTCAAAGTACTTGCGTAAAGTTCCTAATTTCGGATTGTACATTTCAGGGCTGTATAGTTCTTTATGCAGTCTTTCTTGTACAGTGTCTGACCAATATTTCTGCAAAACTGCACACTCGAATTGATGCTACTGTCCATTTCGTTTCTTAATTCGTGTTGTGAACTACATGGTATTGCATTGTTCATGTCTGTTATTGACAGCTGGTTGTGTCAGTTCTTAAGCGCTTTGCACACTGTTTATGTTGTCGTAATGATCTGTACGCTGAGTCTGACTGTCCGTCCTCCACTGTTTACCTGGTTCTCTAGCTCAGATAGCCTTCGTGCAACATCTCGTTATCAAATTGGTAACCCTGCCGACACACGTGATTTTATCTGCCCTAGTTCGACTTGTATTGCGGCAGCGCTGGCGTCCGTGTTGACGACCATAGCCGCTGTCACTTGTTCAACAGCTGACTTTGCATCGCTCTCCATGTTTGATGAGACTTCGCGATTTTTAAGTTCTAGCCATTCGTCAAGTTCCTTCTCAACTTTGTGTGCAAGGACTTCAAATTATTCATTAATTTTTTTTGGCGCGCCTCAAGCTCCACATCGTCTACACTATTTGTTAGGTTCTGAACATCGTCTTTGAGACTAGTATGAGATACTTGCAAATTTCTGGTTTTCGGTAGACAAACTTTGTACAAGATCGGGTATCTCCTGACACACATCCCGCATCTCGAAAAGTTAATTTTGTATAAAAAATGGTTCAAATGGCTTTGAGCACTATGGGACTTAACAGCTGTGGTCATCAGTCCCCTAGAAGTTACAACTACTTAAACCTAACTAACCTAAGGACATCACACACATCCATACCCGAGGCAGGATTCGAACCTGCGACCGTAGCAGTCGCACGGTTCCGGACAGCGCGCCTAGAACCGAATTTTGTATACCACTTTGTTTTGATTCAATACATTGCTCTCGCTCACTGAGCATTTGAGCTAGTTTTTGGTCTCTTTATCTCTTTGTTGCTCACGGTCATGGAGCATTTGCGCTAATTTTTGCTCCCGCTCACTGAGCATTTGAGCTAATTTATGCTCCTTTTCTCGCTCTATCTGGTCTAAAATTCTCTCCTTCTCCCGTTCTTTCTGTTCTGAAAGTCTACTCTTTTCTCTGCCTCCTTCCTCAAGTCTTCGCAAAAATTCTGCCAAGGGATCTGCGATAGGCGAACACACAGGTGCTCCACCTAGTCTAACATTTGGTTGGCCCCCCTGCACATGCAGAAGAGTCATTAATATTTCACTGTCATTCTGCTGTGGAGCATCATTTGACGTCCACAGATCCTCGCCGTCCGCTTCGGAAGGTATGTTTTCGGAGGCGGCGGCATGGGATTCGTTTACATTCTGAGTACGATTTTCAGTTCCTATGTCGAGCAAATTTCGCTCGTCCGGTACAGTTGCTTTAGCCTGCCCTACTTTACCACAGTGGATTCAATTCGACACAGTTACAAGTTCAAACATTAACACAAATGTACGTATATCTTCTCCGAAATAAACATAGAAATACGTACATAAATATACCCACTTCACTTTTCACTACTTACTGTTCTGAACCAATGGCATCTCATGTGCGTACCGCTTGAATATTTCGCACACAACTCTTTAGGATTCTTGCATAATAAGCCTTACCCTTTTATTTTTATTTCAATTAATTTCATTTTCTTTTACAGTATTTCTCCTCTCAAATTAGCCTCACGGTATGGTTTGGTGAACATGTAAGAAAATTTACACAAACATTAATACATTACAATGGTTATGCATATACATAATTTCATCAGTCATATTACTACATAATTTGGGCTCCGAGTTGCGGCGCCAGTCTCGTGGTAAAATAAAATGAGTGGACACGGGAGTTTTTAATGATTGTGCTTTGGATTTTATTTTGAATTGAATTGAAATTATTTTTGAGATTTTATTTATACTTTTGAGTTTATGCTTTTAATAACTGGCTGATTAACAAAGATTAAGATGAGAAAACTTCTTGTTCTCGTTAAAGTTACATTCATATGAGCCAGGATAGAAACACACTGCAATTTAATTGTAAACTGAAATAATATTTTTGTATTTACCTCGGCTAATATTTTTAACAAGCATGAGTTCTTTATTATAATTTGCAACTTCCCACACACCCAAGAGAATAGTTATTACCCCTGTTAGCAAATAATTGAAGTCCGAGTCGTGGCTGTGAATTTCGGCGAGTAACTGAAAAAAAAAAACTCTTAAAAAACTACGTTTTCTTCCCCTGCGTCAGGTGGCTGTGGAAAAAAATGTTTGTTATGTTTTGAGGGGGCGATCGCTTCCCCTAAATTACACGTAATGGCGTCTGTTGCTGCAGCTGCGGCTGCTACTGTTTAACTGAAAATTACTCAGAATGCTGATTTTAAAGGGAAACGGACATGACATAGGGTTCACCTTCTAGAAATAAATGTGAACAATAACTTTAAACTATTATATTATTGAGTTAATATCACAAATTATCTTATATTCGCCATCAATTAACAAACGTGTTCGACCTCTACCACCTCAGACAAAAGAAAAAAAAAGTAGGACAACTGACAGCTGCTCTTCTTCACATTAAACTTACATATATTGTACTGTCCATAATTAGTAATCTTTGCACTCGAATATTGAAATTAACAGTTTACGTAATAATAACAATAATACAAATGAAAAAAAAATTATGCCGCCTCTGCGTCCAGTATCGCACGCAATATAATATTTCGCGTCGTGATAAAAGCTCTCGTCCATATTCAATCTTTTTAATATTTGCCTTTAAATTTTTTTCAATATTTTCACTGGGGACGGCACAGTTGACCACAATTTTTGAATCTCTATGCTTGATGCTCTACAACTACAAAATGAAAAGGCGTTTGCAGGATTCTGGCGGGTGGCATTTGATGGAGTCTTTTTTGTGACAGATCGATGCACTCATTTTCTGACAGTTTAGCATTTCTTCACCGCAGTGTTGTGCCCGAATCCGATGGTGATTAAATTGCGGGTGATTCGAACTATATTCATCGGGATTTTGTTTCAGTTTCAGATTTACCGAAGGGCTTCAGGTCACCTTTGAACAGCAGGTGAGCTGTATTATGAAAATTTCTCGCTGTTTAATAACTCAAGTTTGTTTTCCCTATACGTTGCGGCTAACAGTGGGATGAAGGCCATAATGAGCAATGTCTCTGTTGATGTTGACAGGTCTGTACCTTTCATTTGGGTCAGATAGTTCTAAGTCTTGCAGTGTTTCATCGCATTTTCTAAGAATTACTGGTTTCTGTTGAGTCCGATGGTTTTCAGGTAGTTTATGATACATACGTGTGGCAGTACCTCAAAGCCTTTTATGTATTGAATCCAAGCCATGTGAAGATTTGTTTGCGGCTTTTTCTGGTCTCCTGAATAATTTTATCTATCAGGAGAAGATTTCGTGTCCTTGCTTCCTCACCTGCCACCTTTTTGTTCTACTGGTATGATGTCTTGTTCTTCCAGAAAGCGATGAATTCTGTCGCCTATAATGCCTGTCACATGTAACTTGAACGTCGTTGGGAGATACCTTATTGGCCTGTCATTTTCTTATAGGGCTTGTTCTGTTGTGACGTGTCATGTGAGAATTTCAGCTGCTTTCGTCTGGGATTGTATTTCAGTATTAGATTTTCCGTAGAGCTTCATGTCACCTGTCTACATTGGGTGGGTTATTTTTTGGGAATTTTTCACTGTTTCATGACTCAGTTTGTTTTCTATATGTAATGTGGTTGACAGGTGGATCAAGACGATAATGAACGGTGCCTGTCTTGATGTTCATGTAATAGTTCTGTCATACAGTGTTCCATCGTGTTTTCGAAGAATTCTGTGTTGCTGCTGGCTCCGATGGTTTCCGGGTACTTTACGCTATAACTGTGTGTCAGTAACTCAAAGCTTCCTTTTACTGAATTCAGCCCACGTGAAGATTTGTTTGCGTCTTTTTCAGGTTTCCGCAATAATTTTATCTACCAGGAGATTTCTTGTCCTTGTTTCCTCACCTGCCACCTTTTTGTTCTACTGGTATGATATCGGATTTTTCCGGAAAGTGATGATCTCTGTTGAGTATAAAGCCTGTAACAAGTAACGAGAAGGTGGTGCGCAGATACGTTATTGTGCTGGGTCATATTCATTTATTCACCAGGACTAATACTCCGAGTTTCAAGGGATGAGAAAATCGCAGATTATTAAAAATGTTCGTTCAATAGTGCAAAACAAAGATTTATTGTTAATTGAAGTGGTTTAAGTATAAATATTACATGTGCCAGTTAGTGGATAAATTGTGTTCTGCGGATGTAACAGTATAGAAATGGGCGGGAGGGGTGGGGGGGGGGGGGGTGGAAATTAGAGGCGTAAGAGAGGCTTGATACGCCATCGACCTGAAGAGCGAGCAGGAGTTTCCCGTTCTCTCTACTCCACTAAATCACAAAAAGCAATTACAGGGTGTTTCACAAAGTTTTGCCGACCGTTCCGCATCTCAGCAGATGAATCGCTGGCGACGCGGTGTGCAAACAATCCCGGTGGTGTTTATTTGGGTTAAAGTTTGTTAACACTGCATCGAATACAGATATGAATTACTGGCAACACTAACGCAACAAACGCATGATGATAGTTTTATATATCTAGTTTTTATTTGTAAATTTGATGTCAGTGCCTCGTGTAGCCTACAATCCTCTTGTAGTCTGCCGCCGAAGTGGCCGAGCGGTTCTAGGCGCTACAACAGTCTGGAACCGCGTGACCGCTACGGTCGCAGGTTCGAATCCTGCCTCGGGCATGAGTGTGTGTGATGTCCTTAGGTTAGTTAGGTTTAAGTAGTTCTAAGTTCTAGGGGACTGATGACCACAGAAGTTAAGTCCCATAGTGCTCAGAACCATTTGAACCATTTTTTTCTAGTAGTCTACAATCGAGGATGAACAAAAAGAACTTAGATAGTGTGAGATTCTGTTGTGATTAGGAATCCACTGTAATTTCTGAATTTTTCATAGTTAAGATCCGCCATTAGGCGACTTTATGTTAGTGAACGTTAAATCCAGGCGATCGCGAAATCTCTTGTATCAATACGCCCAGTATAAAATGATTGTTCATTATTGTTTTTAGGATATAGTTTCTGTTATTCAACAGTTTCCAAGTGTCTTTATCACATTTATTTCAGTACATGTGACGATTCGTAGCTTGTATGGAACGATGTTTCGTGGTGTCTAGTCGGACCTTCATACACCGTCGTATCCCGGATTTCTAGAAAAATTATTTCTTGTATTGGTCACCTAGCGCCCAACTTACGTTGATATTTCGGTTACTGCATACGAACTGACTCCATATTAGTACAATTTATGGACCAGGAGACCTCCCATCTGCTCAGTTTTGAGGGAAATATTAGCGTTCTACGAGAAACGGCAGACCTACGCCACGAAGATTGCAAGACTTCAGGGAGATTGCAGAAGATTACTGTAGTGCGTACAATCTCTACACCTTTGAACGAACGATCATTCCAGCTCGTGACACTTTCCACGACACAGAGATCGAACGTTGAGTGTATTACATAACGAAGTTTATGGTCTAACCCCATGCAACTTTGGCAAGGTAACAGCAGATAGCTAGTTGGGTGAACATCAAAACTGATTAAAGCATTACTTCACTTGCACTAACTTCTTCATGTTCTATGATTTTTAAAACACCTACTTAGAAAAATACTTTGGAGTCATAGCTACTCAGTTAGGCTCAACAATATTGTCAGACTTTTTCAAATATTCATTAAAAGAATCTACTTAAGTCTCTCCACACTGTCGTAAACATTCAGAGGCGAAATTGATTCTTACTCATCCTGTACGGCAGCTGTAGCGTTCTCACAGGAAAGGCAAATACGTCCACAATGAGCATTGTTAGCTGACAACAAAAGGGCTATTCGGAAAGTAAGTTCTGATAGAAACGGAAACTACTGTGAAAATCAAAAATGTTTTATTTTTGATAGTAAGCTACACCTTACAGCTACTTCTCTACATAGTCGCCGCTCTGACAGACATTTGTCGTAGCGTTGTGCCAACTTTCCAACACCCTCGTCATAGAGGGCAGCCGCCTGCGTTTTCCGCCAAGTCTCTACGCTCGCCTACAGCTCGTTGTCTGTGCCAAAATGTTGACTTCATAGCAGACAGAGATGAAACTCAGGACGAACCAATTGCGGGCTGTGTTGTGGCTGATCAAACACTTTCCATCGAAAACACTGCAGGAGCATCTTCATTGCCCCTTCAGAGTGCAACCGAGAATTGTCATGAAGAACGAAAGGCATGACAGTTACATTATGTGGGCTGCACAACTTCAGGCGAAATCTCTCAACGGGACCTCATGTTGGCGGGAGACACTATTTTCTTGGCATATTTACGGATTCACTTGGAGGTCAGAACTCTAACGAGCAAAATGGCGCGTTCGATGGTCAGACTAGAGACATCACCCAACACATATCTTCAAAACTTCGTCGGATTTTTACAGTGGTTTCAAATTCGCGACCGCCGCACTGGATTACCCGAGCGGTCTAGGGCGCTGCAGTCATGGACTGTGCGGCTCGTCCCGGCGGAGGTTCGAGTCCTCCCTCGGGCATGGGAGTGTGTGTTTGTCCTTAGGATAATTTAGGTTTAGTAGTGTGTAAGCTTAGGGGCTGATGACCTTAGCAGTTAAGTCCCATAAGATTTCACACTCATTTTGAAAAAAATTCGCGACCGATCGGAATTTACTTTCCGAACAGCCCTCGTATCTCTCCAGCATTTCCTGTTAAGTTTCCTCAACTGAGTAGACGAAATAACTTCACTGATCTTTTGTTAATATAGAGGAGCTATTTTCAGTTTATTGAGTATTTATTTGCGGGTGTTGTGCGAGCTGTTATGTACAAAAGCTGCACAGATGGAGATGTCAACTGTCTACCACACTGAAGAGACTGTATGAAGTGTAATGGCAAAATATATTCGACAATGCTAATCTCATTGTCATTGCTGCTAGTGGCTAGTATACTTTTTGCAACATGAGGTGCATGAAATGCGTCCACCCAACGCCAGCTGATTCAACATCTGAAGATGCCCACAGGCTTAAACTGGCCCTGTCTGTAACAGAAGTAAGTGTCATCCGTGGAATGGATAATCAGATATTTAAACATCAATAAAGCAATGCATTACAGCCCATCACTGTTCTACATTTGAACATTATCAGTACTCAGTAAGACATAATGCCAGCCACCTTGCAAGATATATTGTGAGCATGTGGTAAGTGTCCCCACTCAGTGTAGCACACTCTGAAAGTGCCAGAAATTCCTGAAGAGATTTATGCAATCTACCAGTACCACAGTGAGGTTCAGTGACACTCTGATCATTCATTAATCACCACTAAGTGACTAAACTACTGTCACATAGCTTTACAATGGGCTGTCAGTGGCAACAGCTGCAAGATGATACATCAATCATATACCTTCCCGACCACCACGACATGAGTCACTGATACCATCGCACTTACAAATTAAGCACTTCTCAGGCATTGTTTATACGAACTTATTTTACACTAACGATCCCACATTCTCTCTCTCTTTCTCCTCACTACGTATTATAAACTAGTCGGGCAACAGCATCTCTTGTCCGACTAGTTTATAATACGTAGTGAGGAGAGAGAGATTGCACGACGCTTCTGATTAGTCTTTTAGACATTCTAGTATACATTCCCACGCCCGGGTTCCCGGGTTCGATTCCCGGTGGGGTCAGGGATTTTCTCTGCCTCGTGATGGCTGGGTGTTGTGTGCTGTCCTTAGGATAGTTAGGTTTAAGTAGTTCTAAGTTCTAGGGGACTGATGACCATAGATGTTAAGTCCCATAGTGCTCAGAGCCATTTGAACCATTTTCTAGTATACTGAGGAAGACTCGACTTTTTCTAGGAACTTTTATTCATAAACAAAACCAAAACAAAACGTTAGGCACCCAAATCACAAAGCAAATTCAATAAATTAGATTTTGCTAGCCAAGAGGTCAAATATAATTTAACCTATGGGAAGAATCCATACAATTCCGTTAATTTTTAACACACAGTGCAGAATCAGTAAATCCGTATATCCTACGAAAGTAAATTCGGTGTAAATTCGTATTCTCCAAGATAAGACTGCCGCTCTTAATTTTGTCACTGATGTAAACTTCCAAGAAGAACTTCTTCCACTGATGTAAAAGAACTAACTGACATCTGTTGCCTCTATGGTGTACTATGAAAGTAACAGCTTTGTTTATTGGTTCTTTGATGTACTAGCCGTGATGATCGCGCCACTGAGGTAAACATCCGATATACTGAAGAGAACCCCCAAAACTTTAAATTGAGGTATCTTTTTATTCCGAGACCTGATTTTCAAGAAATGAAGCCTATATGTTGCCCCGAACTACGTTCATGTTATCTTTGAAAACCTAAAGAAAGTTCGTCAAGTAGGTTTGGATATTAACTCCTGTTCAGACAAACAGATCAATACACAAAGTTTCTTTAAAATAGCGTTATTGTATTCTGTTACACTCCCTACAACATCTACCATTAGTTTTAGTCAAATATTTTCATTATACACCCACGACGTTTCTACAGTTTCATTCCTAAATAAAATCTCTAGAACTGGTAAAAAGTGCTCACTTAATAAACTGAAAATAGTTCCGCTAAAGAAGCACACAGTCAGTGAAGATTTTTGTCTATGTACATAAGAGAACTGATCAGGAAATAATTGAAGGAAACTGAAAAGGAGCAGTGCTCGTGGTGGGAGATGTTGCTTTTCCAGGAAGAACACTACGGCTACCGTACAAGATGTCTAAGAGGCAATTTCCCCTCCAGCAGTGTAGAATAGTATACAGAGATTTACGTAGTATCCATCCATGTGCTTTATTTAAAATTAGTATTATAACTCCACTTAGCAACTCCCGTCTGTAAGCAATGTAGTGTTACACTCTGTTACGGTTTTTCCGCTTTCCACGATTCAACACCACACAAAGTTCTGATCCAAAGGTATGTTCTCAGACACATCTTCTTCAAATTAAGGACGTGTTTGATACCAACTGTCTTCTTTGCCTGCGCTAGTTTGCTTTATATGTCCTCCTTGCTTCGTCAGTCACGGTTTATTTTGCATCCAAGGTAGCAAATTCCTTAACTTTGTCTAATCCATGATTAAGAATTTTGATGTTCAGTTTCTCCTTCTCCTCATTTCTATTGTTTCTCATTGCTCTTTTCTCCTGTTTACTCTCAGTCCATAAGCTGTACTCACTACACTGTTCATTCCACTCAACACGTCCTGTAATTCTTCTCAGTTTTCTCCACGGATAGCAATGTAAACAGCGGATCGTATCATTGATATCCTTTCTCCCTGAATTTTAATCCCACTCTTGAAACTTTCTTTTATTTGAATCATTCCTCCTTCGATGAACAGATTGAATAGTAGGAAGCGAAAGACTGCGTCCTTGTCTTACGCCTTTTTCAATGCGAGCACTTCGTTCTTGCCCATCCAATCCTAATTCTGCTTCTTGGTTCTTGTACATGTTGTCTCTTCCCATCGATCCCTATAGCTGACACCATTTATCTCAGAATCTGGAACATACTGCACCATTTTACGTTGCAAACGCTTTTTCTAGATCTATGAGCGCGTTTTCATTTCCATTCACACTTGCTTACATTATCAAGAGCAACGTCAGATTTGCCTCTCTCTTGCCTTTATTTTTCCTGAAGCCAAACTGATTGTCATCTAACAGATGCCGTACATATATTTAGTAGTTGTTCCTAACCCACTTCTTTTGGCTATACACATCATTTTTATTCTACTAAAACACTATTTTTAACATTCTATGGTATTTCCATCCCCCGCAACGTGGAAACTATTTTTCGATAGAAGTCTCTATTTTTACGTATTCCAGGAAACATAATAACGTTATGGAATTACATTTTCCTGTAAACATATTGAATCTCAACTGTATCTTCGGCAGGTACAGAAGCTGAAGTAATGAACTGAAATTTTTGCCAAGACTGGGACTCAAACCTGGCTCTCCTGATTGCTATTCAGATGCGCTATCCACTACACGACCCTGGAATTGTGGCCTCTGATAACGACTCAGTCTGAAGTTATGAATCAAAATTTGTGCCAAGGTCAGAACTTGAACCTTGGTCTTCTGCTCACTGGACAGATGTGCTATTCACTACAATGTCAGAGCGGAGTATTGGACAGAACATCTGACCAATAAGCAAAATACCAACGTTCAACTCACAGTCATGGCACTGATTTTAATTCATGACGTGGGAAAAGGCTAAGAAGATGATAAAGATGGTGATGGCTTCAGCTTCTATCCTTATCGAAGCCAGTCACAGTGCCACGGTAGTGTAGTGGATAGCACATCTGCGTAGGAAGCAGGAGGCCTGGGTCCAAGTCCCAGACTCGGCAAATACGTTAATTCATTACTTCAGCTTCCTATCCTCGATAATAAAGTTACATATACACGTTCCCAACCCCAGCTCACACACTATCGATCAGTATTTTTAGTATGCTGTTCATGACACTCTCCCCTACCACACGAACTTTTAGCCCCAGTCGACCGTGTCTGGATCGTTATGGGCTACGCTACTATACTGTAGATGAGCTGGTTGATTTCTTCGATTGTTGCTATTTGGAAAGTAGCGAGGGTAGTGTAAACGTCCTACAACAGTGGAGCCAGATGATTTCTGAGGACAGTTTTCAATTTTTAGAGCCTGCCGTTGTCTCCGATATACGACACATGGGTCATAATTCAAACCCTCCTAACGTTCTTTAACGAGCTTACCTTTATCCCCTACTAAACAAATAAAATGTGCTTCCGACTCTTATTTAGCGCCTTTTTCTACGCTTTCAAAACGCAAACTTGAAAGCTGGGACTATTCCTACCGCATCACCTTGTCGGGAAGAATAACAAGTTTATAACACCGAGCGGCTACAAAATTAATTGCCGATCCTATGAATGTATGTGTATAGGGCAGACAGGTACGAACTTCCCCACGCTATTCAGAGAACACACATGCAACAATAGAGGTCTCATGTCACACCTTAAAAATTAGAGCCACGTACTTGCAGCTGTAACTGAGAATATAGTAATTTTGCACATCGATGTTATGGGGTGGAATCTGGACATCCGTGAAGAACTGGAAATCCATATACAGGTACATCGATCGAAAAATCCTTCTAAAATGGGTAATGAGCAAACAGGGGGGGACCACCACTGGTTGTTCAGTATATTTGAAAATCTGTTGAGTGCTTGCATTTACATCAGTTAGCTCTTGTTCTCTACCTGAGTTCACCCTCATGTTTTACCAACCAAAGTTACACTTGTAGTTCCTATTCTTTTGACCTCCCCCTGTTTTTACGCGCAACCCACTGCCTCTGACTCATTGTATCTTTTTTGCGATGGAGGGTTGTTATTTCTGAAAGGTTTTACTGTCGGCCCTTTGGTTAAGTTTGTGTTTTAATTGTTATGCTTAAACAGTGATTTTTTTCTATTTGTTATATCAATTTGGTCCTGTCTTATCATATTTTGTAATATGTTTCTCTTCTTCACCAGGCAATTTACCTTAAAATGTCACGATCACTCATACTTGGGATCATATATAGTGTTTCTAGTTTTTACTGTTATTAAGATACTTCGTTCTCACTCAATGGCTATCGCCTCTGCAACGTCTGCTTCCCATGTTTCCACACAATGCCACATGGAAACTTGTCAATCTATTTCCTCCCACGACACACTAGATGATTAATGGATCGATTGACCCCTTGCTCCTTCATGCTATACTTACGCTACAATAAAAGTGAAACTATTTTATTTGCTTATAAGCTTGCTACTTATTTACAGCCACTTATGCCAAGTATACAACGTCTTTTCCATGTAATTTTGATGATGTGACATTTTAGTCCAACTGTTATTGCATATTCCACGTATAGCATCGTTTTGTTTTTCGAATGTACTGCCGGCCGCGTTGGTCTAGCGGTTCTAGGCGCTGCAGTCCGGAACCGCGGGACTGCTACGGTCTCAGGTTCGAATCCTGCCTCGGGCATGGATGTGTGTGATGTCCTTGGGTTAGTTAGGTTTAAGCAGTTCTAAGTTCTAGGGGACTGATGACCACAGATGTTAAGTCCCATAGTGCTCAGAGCCATTTGAACCTCCTTTCGTTTCTTCACCCCTTACCTGTCCACACCTTCAGTTACATATACTGGGTTGTTTTAGCAACACTGTATGAGAAATGTCCTCTTTGGGATATTTTTACAGTTTATTTGTGGTACAGTGCTTCTTCATTTGTACGATCATTCTTTGACATTCTCCCTGTATTTTATATCTTTTTTTTCATGCTTTCACGCTACAATATGATACTCTTAGTGTCACTTAGTGCCCAGTTTTTTATCTTAGCTGTTATGTTATTCCTGGTGCAGTCAGTTAAGTTTCGACACGTGTCACATTCACATGACGCCGTGACTCCATACAGCTTGTATGAAGTACTTCTCTCTGACTTCGTATGAGATTTTCACGCACTCCTTACTGCACTGTCTTTTTTGTATTTTAGTTACTATCACCGTGCTATTTTTCATTTTTGTAAACTTTTATGTGGGTGAAGTACCTCTGCAAAGGTCACCAGGCCAAGCAGAAATTTGTCAAAGATTCCCGTGATAAGATCCTGACGAACGATAGGGTCATAGCTGAGAGATGGAAAGAGTACTTTCGACAGCTGCTAAATTGTGATGAACCCGGACTGCAGTTTGATTTCCAGTACCCAATTACAGCCGATGCAGACTATCTCCCACCTACCCTGGATGAGATAAAAACCAGAATCAGACACCTTAAACAGAATAAGAGTCCAGGTCAAGATGGAATACAGGCTGAAATGATCCTGGCAGAAGGAGAGAAACTTGCAGAAAAAATACACCGACTGATACAGGCAATATGGACCAAAGACGAACTACCAGGAGAATGGAAAACAGCTCTGATCTGTCCAATACATAAGAAGGGCGATAAACTGAAATGTGACAACTATCGAGGAATCGCACTGCTTAACGTCTGCTATAAGATCCTGTCCAATTGCCTCATACATAGAATTCAGCCAGTGGCAGAATCGGTGATTGGGGAGTACCAGGGAGGTTTCCGGCCAGGACGGTCAACAGTCGATCACATCTTCAGTCTCCGGCAGCTCACTGAGAAACTGGGTGAATATGGTAAAGATTTGCATATTTTATTCGTTGATTTTAAGAAGGCCTATGATTTCATACATCACAAGAGCCTGCTCAGCTGTTTAAGGGAGTTTGGCATAGCAGAGAAACTCATCAATCTGATAAAGATCTGTCTAGACGAAACACATGCAAAGTTGAAGATGGGAAATCGCGTAACTGAGGAATTTGAAATTGTTACAGGACTCCGGCAAGGAGATGGGTTGTCCCCTATCCTGTTCAACTTTGCCCTCGAGAAGATCATACGCGAGACCTTCCAAGAGAACGAAGGGATTGAAATCGACGGAAAGAGACTGGCATACTTAGCCTATGCAGACGCCATCTGTTTACTCTCTAGGTCGGAAGAGGAGTTGGAGCAAATGACCAAAGCACTAAAGGAGGCTGCCAGCAAATTTGGGCTAAACATAAACGAAGCTAAGACAGAGTACCTCGTTATGACGCGTGGTCATTGTCAGACTGCTGATCATCTACAATCACTGCAGGTTGGAGACCATTCCTACAAGAGAGTGCAAGAATTCAAATACCTAGGGGCACTTTTCACTGAGAACTCGTCATGTGAAGCAGAGATCAATGCCAGACTACAAGCAGGAAACCGATCTTACCACAGCCTAGCACAACTGCTTCGGTCCAAATCTCTCTCCAGACAGTTCAAGATTCGACTGTACAAAACCCTGATCCAGCCTGTTGTTCTATATGGCTGTGAGACATGGAGTATCCGGAAACAGGACTTCCATAAGCTCCTTGTCTTTGAGAGAAAATTGCTTCGGAAGATCTTCGGTCCAGTTCTGGATACAGATACAGGGGAATGGAGGATCAGATACAACCAAGAGCTTGAGGAACTATACCAGCAGCCCTACATAGCAGGAGCTGTCAAAGCCAAACGAATGCAGTGGGCCGGCCATGTGGCCTGGATGGAGGATCACAGATGGCCTCGGAAGCTCCTGGATTTCACACCTACAAGAAAGAGACCGCCAGGGAGACCCAAGAAGCGTTGGAGGGATGGACTCCATGAAGATTTAAAACAAATGTCAATAGATGTGGTGGCGGATAGCAGCAATGGACAGAATACAGTGGAGGAGGAAACTTGTAGATGCGTGCGGTCCACTGGGCCTGATCACGTAGTAATAGTAGTAGTAGTAGTAAACTTTTCCAGAGATTCTGATATGTTCCACACCCACGAGAATCATACCATTTTTTGGGTCTATGGAACGAAAACTGAATCTAATGTAATCTAATCTGACGAGAAGTGTCTTCGAAACGCGTCAATAAAGCACTTGCCTTTCATCTGGTGACTATTAAATATTTATACAGCGTTCAAATAAGCACTGTTTAAACATTTTAAACTAGCTGGGGTATCCAGCTTTCCTCAGGTAGTTGACATGACACTGTGTGGTAGTTGGAATAAAAGGGTAAACTTTAAAGTATAGAAGGTGAAAAAAAATTATTGAAAACATATTCTAACTATTTGTAATACTTGTTAGTGCATAAGAGGTAAAACATTTTTACTGAAAACGTGTTCTAACTATTTACGATACTTGTTCATAAAAACATTTTTCATTTTTTTATTTGGGGTATATATGCGCAAATTTTTTTGAATTTCCTACTCCAGAGCAAGCTATGTATAGTTGACCATGTTAGAAGCAGGAGTCTTTGAGGTTGACGCAGTTCTTTGTTAATTGTAAGACTGTAGGCTAATTTGATTTGAAATCACAGTCTTTTAAACTGGAATGGCAGTTCAGTAGACATCAGTGGTATTCTGAGGATAGACAGTGTGCGTCCTTTGTACTTTCCAGTCATAAGTTATTCTTAGACGATGTTATTCGATAGCTATTTGACGATCATCCTTATTTCATTGCATAGTTTCGCTGAGTTGAGATTTCTGAGTAGTATGATCAGAGATCCAATTTTAAGTAGAGGGAAGTGTATTGGCATTCTGGTCCCTGCAAAAAGTTCGGATATTCTGCAGGGAAGTTCAGACTTTCTTCACCGTTTACCATCGTGGTGATCGATTTATATATTCTCTCTTCAGAGGGAGTCATTTGTTTAAATTTTAAAGTTGAGAGCGTCGATTAACTTTAGTTGTCAAAATGGCCCTTTCAAGTAGCCAGTCCGGACTGGTGTAGTTGCGAACAGCGTTTGGACAAATTTGGTCAATGACTTCTTTTACATCAGTGGCCATGTTGCAGAAATCGATGTTGAGTTTAATGAGGCCGGTCGTCTGGTTGGATATGTGCCTTCCCTTTTTTGTAAAAGTTGTTGAGCAAAATGTGCTATTGTTTCATCTTTCAGTAGTTCAACTCTAAAATTTTTTGTTAGTCGCAGTATTTGTATGTGTGGCCAGTGACGTGGCTTTTTTAAGGATGCATTGATCTAGTCTGCTGGTGTTGCCTTAGGGACAACAGGAAGCGTTTATCGAAGATCTCCCGAGAGTATGAGTAGTGCTCCTCCCATCACTTCAGAGCTTCCTCGCAAGTCGTGTAATATACTGTCCATGGTTTCGAGTGATTCCCTATGTGCCACTGTGCATTCGTTCCAGAAGATAATTTTAGCATGCTTTAGAAGTTCACCACATCCAGATGCTCTGGAGATGTTACATGCCGGGGAGTGGTCTAGTGTTCTTCGGCTATGTTCAGCAGTAGTTTTAGGGTGGAATGGACAGGTCGTCGTTCTTCCATAAGTGTGGCTGCAGTTGCGCGCTGGTGCCAGTGCAAGTGAGATGTGATGGTTAACCCGTACTTCCGCCAGCAACAAATCTATTATAGTCGTTTTCCCGGTACCTCCTGGCGTGTTCAAGTAAATAATTCCGCCAATGTTGTTGTCGATACGGTCCATGATAACGTTGTACATTGCTTTTCGATTGTCATTGAAGAGCGGTTTGTCGTGAGCAATGTACTTAAGTAGTTCCTTGATGTTATAGCTTTTTTCATATGTAATTTCGAAGTTTAGTACACCGGTAACATCTTTTTGTGGTGCTTGCATCCCAAGGTGTATTAATGTATGATTGTTTAATGCTGAAAATTTATCTTCCAGGCGAATTAGTTTAGCATTGAAGATGTCGTCTTTGAATTCGTTGGTCGGTTAAAGACGAACTTGTCGAGTTTGGTACAGTATTTCATCCCTCATATTTTTTAGAAGGAATCCCGTAGCTGTTTAGGATTCGGTGGGTTACATGTTGTTAGAATAATGGAAAATATATCTCTCATTTGTTCAGCTGTGGCTGTGGGTGAGGCATCTTGTACTGTTAATTCCCAGTGGTTGTAGTTTTTCAGTAGACCCAAGCGTTGGCATGCATCTCTATACGTCTAACATGGGTGACCATCAATAGTCTGGAGATCTGTTAAAGCTGTTAGTCCCCGTCTTTCGTATAGTCTGGAGATCTGTTAAAGCTGTTAGTCCCCGTATTTCGTGTAGCAACATACGTAGATGGAAACATTCGGCGCTGTTCCGATGCACGGTGTATAATCGACCTAGTGCACCAGTTTTCATGATTGCCGGATGATCTACTGAAATTCCTTGTTTTCGTCGTTGAAAGGTTTTTCTTGTAGTGTTCAAATGGTCAAATGTGTGTGAAATCTTATGGGACTTCGCTGCTAAGGTCATCAGTCCCTAAGCTTACACACTACTTCACCTAAATTATCCTAAGGACAAACACACACACCCATGCCCGAGGAAGGACTCTAACCTCCTCCAGGATCAGCGGCTCAGTCCATGACTGCAGTGCCTGAGACCGCTCGGCTAATCCCGCGCGGCTTCTCTTGTTGTGTTCCAAGTATAATAGGTAAGGACATCGACATGTAGTAACTTTATCGTGTATGGATTCCATTGTCACACTGTTTCGTTACTGTTGATACATCTTCCATTTGGTACATAAGGATATCGTCGTTTCTGTTTTGTTGTTTTTAGCTGTTTCACTATTTGAAATAGTGCCGTGTCACTGCCTTCGTTCACATACTTACAAACATATTCAATGGATTTCACTGAATTGCCGTATTCTACTTTCATGTGTGTTTGGGCCGGCCGGTGTGGCCGTGCGGTTAAAGGCGCTTCAGTCTGGAACCGCGTGACCGCTACGGTCGCAGGTTCGAATCCTGCCTCGGGCATGGATGTGTGTGATGTCCTTAGGTTGGTTAGGTTTAAGTAGTTCTAAGTTCTAGGGGACTTATGACAACAGATGTTGAGTCCCATAGTGCTCAGAGCCATTTGAACCATTTGAACCATGTGTGTTTGGAACATTTTGGATAGTAGTGTGTTATAAGGTACAGCCCTTTGATTACCTGTTTTCAGTTCGTCGTGGCATCGTATTAGTATTTTTGCTGTGAGGCCACCGTTTTTGGCTGATTGTCTTCTGTATTTTTAATAGCCGTCAACTCCTGTTAGTGTGTCATCGAAGTATTGTTTAAACATTCCTCATCATTCATACATGGCGAACTGGGGTTTACGATACGCATAGTCCGTGAATCATGTTTTTCATTACTGTGTCACGTAGTCCTGGATCTTCTTGTGGATTGGGAAATTCAGCTTCGATGATTTTTTCGATACCAGTGGAATGAGTTCTGTAATGTAGCTACATGAGACTCTCTGAGTGAGGCAGTCCTCGTTTCTGCCGTTCGATTGTGAACATCCAACATCTAAAGGTTGCAAAGATTTGGTATTTTGTGATGACATCAATAGGTCTAATTTGTTTTTGTCGTAAAACGCGGGATATTATGTCTGGCGATGAACAGGGGCTTTTCCGTATCTTAGTTGTCCTTGATTTCCAGCCATTACGAGTTACACGTCAGTGTCATGAAGAGGTCAGATCGTCCATATTTTCTTACGTAAGTCATGGCGTGTTGAGTGTATTGGTACATGTATTCAATAAGGGCAAGATTACCATTGTTCCTATATCGTCAGTGTTTCCATCGTTTATGATTCTGTTTCGAAGATGGATGTATTGTTCCATGTGTAGTTTCTTTTCAATCAGTCTTATGTGAAGCATTCGTTCCGCTTCTATGTACGCATTCATATCTACTAGAAACTGTTGGAATAAACGACGAGTGTTAAGAATGTGATTGTATATTTCATTGTCTCTGATCATTAAGAGGTAATCATAGAACTCCTTTGAAGTGACTTTCTTGTTTGTTTCAACACCTTTTTCAGCTTGGATTTGTTTCAGATTTCCTGTACGTGCAGAAATATTAATGGATATTCGAGGACATGATATGAACGGTGTGTTTCTACAACCAGTTGTAGTCCTTCTCTTGTTCGTTGTACAATCATGTCACGGCTTGTGTTTTCAGTCTCCACAATTACGATGGCGGCTTGGTCTGCGTGAGGTGCGTTAAAGCGACTTTCATGTTCTTCATATGCTCTTTTGTCGGCTCGAGTTATAACTTGATAATCATAAGAAATCACGCCGTCTAGTGCTGTTTTGAATATGTGAATCAGTTGATTTTATTCGTGTAAGATCCACTGTACCGCTTGGACTACTTCTTGTGTCACTCCACTGATATTTGTGCAACGTTGACCAATTTCTGTTTCTTCATTTACGATGAAATATACTTGCAGAAATTTATGATCTTCATTGGGTAGTGGTAGTAAGGATCCCATGTTGTGATAGATTTTGCCCTTCAATGGGAAAAATGTAATGATTTCATCTCTATTAATGTTGATCGAAGTGACACGGAGAGAAGTCGTTTCGAAGCAGGCGTTGTACGCTTTCATATTTTTAGGAAAGTGTTTTGAATCTGGAGTTTCGCTGGTCATGTAATGTATAAATTCACCCGGAGGTGATTCTAGTAGTGGTAATCAAATTCTTCCATTCATGCAACAGAACCTTGCTATTTCTCTATGAACTTTTCCACGTTGCAGAAATGGCAGATGTTATCCATTTTCCCGATTTGCCTTTGTTATATTCT
Organism: Schistocerca americana; assembly: GCF_021461395.2. NCBI lineage: Eukaryota > Metazoa > Arthropoda > Insecta > Orthoptera > Acrididae > Schistocerca > Schistocerca americana. Next base: position 51,782,276 of record NC_060124.1, read on the forward strand.
TTCCTCAGGTCATAGTGGGATGCTTCATTTGTTGGGCTGTACTGTTTACTTGTCGTCGTCCGAGCTTCCCGTAGGGTGATATTTTCATAGCTGGCTTGATTTCGCAGTCTTTTTATTATACGATTGTGTCGTAACCCTTAATTAGTCAATCCGTTCATTTCGTTGTTCTTCGGTTTTTCTGCTTCTCACGGTGCTCATACTCGTTCGCTCGTTCGTTGGGAATCCAAACGTGCTTCGCGCTCTTCCCCTTTTTCGGATTTTCGCTGTTCTTTTTGTTTTGGCCATGTCGCTTCAGAACTGGAAAGACTTTCTCCTCTTTTACGTTTGGGTATTGTCTAAAATATAACTGAAATCAACTTTTTACTAACAATTACAGTAAAGGCACTTTACACACTTTTCACAGTGTATTTTCCATTTATATTCAGTCACTGTATCGCTTTGACTACTCATATTTCACTGGTTGTTTTTATTCACTCACTGCTCTGTTTTTTCGGTTCCTCTCTTCGTCACTGATAAGAAACTGGGTTCCAACTCACCATGGGTCTTGCTTTGTATACACGCACCAATGGGCGAATCCAGAACATACCAAAAGGTTTCGAAAGGTCCACAGAGTTCCAGAACATGCCACAACATTTGGCAGTGTTCTGGAATGTTGTACGATGATCAGGGACGTTCTGGATGTTCCATAACTTTCTAGAATCTTCTCGAATGTTCCAGACTCTTCCCGACCGTTTCACCCCATATCATTGTGGAACTTCTCATAACGTTCTGGAACGTTCTGGACTGGTCTCAAATACTCTCGAACGTTCTGAAACGTTCTCGAATATTCTGGAATGTTCTAGAAATTCTAGTGGTCGAAACGTGCCAGCCCTTACATCTTCAACAGTACTCCTTCAGTTAAAAACGAGAACCTTCTTCGTGGGCGGGGGATAGAGAGCTACCACACCATATAACTCCCTTGATCATACCGGGACTCGTTTCTGAGTTTTACCCACACGCACGCTGTACACTTACTTTCACAATATGTATTGATTATATAAAATGGGCGCAAACCTCTTGCACGGCTTCATGTAACACCCTGAACGTACTGATAACACAAAGTCTCGTCGTGCGTAGTGCTTTTTCCGGAAAATAAATGTCTAATCAAGGGGCTGCTTCGGAAAGGAGATAATGATAAATACATAAGATAGGGAGAAACAGTCAAATAAACAAGAATATTTCTGAATATACAGCAACCGAAGAATTTGCCTCTTTCAGGGGAGCTACGCAGTTGAATATCGACGTGAAGCGGTGAGAAGGTCGGAAATACAGTCACTGTACCACTACGTAAATCTTCTTTTCCCTCGACTGGCGTAGGTCGAATTATCTCTCGTACTGTATTTATGTCTTCTGGGCAATTGTATTTATACGATAAATTATGCTAGATAAAGGTCAACGTAAATGAACGCTTCGCTTTGTATCTGGCAGCAGTGCAACAGTTTATAATTATGTTTTTTAACGCATTTCGCAGATTCCGCCTCATTCACAGCCGATCCGTGTTTGCCACTTGTGCAGGGCCACTTGTTCCGTGAAATATTCCCTCTGCGCTACCATCTCGCCCTCGCCTCTTCTACAGCACGAAACGAGATACGATAAAATTTGCCCTGTTGAATTGTAACATTGCCAGGTAAATGAAAATGCGCGTCTCGCTTAACGCGACAGCACAAGTTAATATTCCGCCTCGCAGATATAAATTACGTGGCGCCGGGCGAGGTATTTCGGCGTCGCGTCGCGCCGGGCCGTACACAAAAGGGCGAATTTCCACGGCAGATTCACGTTCGCGCGGTGCAGCCGCCCGACTCCGGCCGCTAAACTTCAAGTTTCGCAGGCAATTTAAAGTTTAAGGGCAGTTCACTTTTAAACGGCGCTGCCTTCTTGAGGTTTCTTTCTGGCCACTGCAGTTCGCCGCTGGCTGACTCTTGCTGAATTAGCTTCGTTATACGGAGGTAAAAGCAAGTAGTGTCTAACTCGGTGTCACGTTTTCTACTATGTGGAGATCCAGTGAGCGTAGGTGCGTCGACAGAAACTTGTTAGTATTTGAACTAGCGTAAACTAAACCACAGTTACAGGATACTAGCTCTGTACCCGGCACTGCCCGAGTATGCACTTATTCCAGTCTGGTATTAGTCCATATCTTCTTTATTCTCTCTCTCTCTCACACACTTTCTCTATCCATCTCCTCCCCCCTCCCCTCTGTCCATTTCCTGTCCCTTCTCTCTGTCCATCTCCTCCTCTATCCATCTCCTTCTCCCCCCCCCCCATACTCCTACTCCTCCCTCTCTATCTGCACCTTCTTTGCCTTCTGTACACTGCTCATTTCTCCCTCTCTCCAGATTATTCCCCATCACCCACCCCTGAAGTCCGTCTTCTCTATAATATGATCATCCCACCCTCTGTTCATCTCCTCCCCCTTCCCTCTAGGTTCAGTCCCTTCTCTCACTTTGTAGCCTGATCATCCCCCACCCCTCCTCTTTTCATCTCCTCCAGCCCCTTAAGTCCATCTCATCTTTCCCGATTTATATCTTCGTTTCTCTGTTTTCTCCTCCACTCTGTCCATCTCCTCTCCTGTCCCTCTGTCCAACACCTCCTCCCCCTCTCTCTGTCCATCTATTCACTTTCCTCTCTGTCCATCTCATCCTCTTTCCTTCCATTGACACCGTACTCCTACCCATCTCTGTCCACCTTCTCCTCCCCCTCTTATCTCTCCAAACTACCATCTCCTCCACAAACAGAGGTTGCTTCTTCTTATCTCAGAGCATTTTGCCCCACATAGTGATATGTGGAGCAAGTCTGGGTGAATTAGGTCCAGAGGTTTAGAAGGAGCTTTTCACCCATGGCTTTGCCTGCGAATACAAATGTCACATATTTTTCACATAAGGATGCAATGGGCTAAGTGCACATATTTCTGTTGGTGACTAAGGACGGTGTACTGAATAACAGTATATCAGTATTTACGGCATTTATAGACTAATAATTTCAGTTATTACAAGTCGTACACATTTAGGTTGGAGAGCGATGTAGATGTGCGAAGAGCAAGCGAATAATGCTTATTTTGCGCTGGGCAGCAGAACAGGCTTTAGATTGTTGATGCGTCGATGCACTGAGAAGCGTAGTCCACTTCGTCGTACAGTCACGACCGTACACAAAACATCAGGTCTTCAAGTTTGCGACGGGGTTGTGGTTTAACTGTTCAATGAAAAAAAGGAAAAAATAAGGCCAACACACCGATTTGCGTACATACTAAGGTACCACATATAAAAATATCTGTACGTATACCGGTTACATACTGTATATTTATCGTATTCCACTCAAATTTGTACAAGTATTCCAGTTCTAGATTATCTCTCTATGCATTCTTCTTCACGCAGCTCAACGTTTATGACATCATATTTCCTGAACTACGTGTACAATGATATGATTTTGAAGGTACATTTAGAGGTATGTATGGATACTGTCTGCAAAATGTGTTGCAAATAGAATTAGTAGTAAAGAAGTAACAAATTAAAACGTCAAACCTAATGGGACAGATTCACTCCATGAACAGCGAAAATGTAGTAAGCGATAAACATTTTTGCTGTCGTCAGTATGTGGGCGTCAGCGATAACAAGGCTCGTAAATATTTTTTGCAAGTCAATAATTGCTCTCAGTATCATGTACTGGGAGAGTATAATCTGGCTCTTTGCTCGTCGTGAGCTATACTTTTCCACCTCCTCCAAGAGGCAGGTGGTTTTTACCTCCACAGCGATTATTTCCGGACAGTAATATTTGTATCAGTTTGTTGAAATCGGTGCAGTGGTTTAGGATAGAAATGTCGAACATACATACTCTTTTGTAATACTGTATTTAAGGGTGTCATAACTCTACAACCAAGCTTATTGCCCAACATTCTTCAAATTAAAGCCACAAAATTAACCCACAGGGCATCTTTGGCTGGGATACTACTAAAAGTATAACCATGTACATCGATATCAACACAGGATCACCAGACAGAATATTGATGGTTCCGTGTAAAACAGTAAACAGGTCACTTCGGAATGCTGTAAATGGTTGTGGAGTTGTTAACACGAACCCATCCACCCTCCTCCGCTTACATATTCACGGCAGTGAAGCAGCATGTATGTACCAATCGGTTTTACAGAACCGGCATAATACGTGGCTCGACACTGAGACGTGACAGAATGGCAGCGGAAGGAAGCGTCGTGTTTGGAAGATGACTCGGACGATGTTCTTCTATTTGTGTATCAACGTTAGTGGTCCACCGTGTCTACAAGGAATGACGTGCCACTCGGAGCTACGTAACAGTGCGTAAGAACAGCAGTAAAATGATCCTAACCCGTAGGGGGTGGAGACGGGAGTCGTACCTTGTCTGTTACAATCGTATTCAAGCTCTGAACAAAATAACTGTTGTCAGTGACTGCTGGTCTTTCTCAACCAGTTTACTAGTGAACACTGCAGTGGACATCTGGAGTCGGGTGCATCACAATTGGCCGTTACTCAGGGTGGCACGTTTTCAGTTTGTGAAATACGGAAAATGGACAGCTGTTGATAGGAAGCGTGAAATGTGATTCTAGGAGTCGGATTTTTACTCTTTCCTGGCGATGAGTGCACAGAGGCTTTGCACACGCTGTATGTGAAGGATGTAGCGCAGACCGTAGATGTTTATGTGCTTTTGATTGCGTTTTTTGTACCATGACTCGAACACACTCATTTTGGTTACCATACCGTGAACGTGGACCACTATTTTTCTTTCAGAACTCTCAGTGACCGACTGGTGTTCTCTCTTCTTCATCTTCACGATGCGTGTGCTGTAGGCACTCCTGTCTTCCAAGATGGTACACTATGTGATCAAAAGTATCCGGCCATCTGGCTGAAAACGACTTCGTTTCCATCGGTAATGCTGGAATTCAATATGGTGTTGTCCCAACCTTAGCCTTGATGATAGCTTCCATTCTCGCAGGCATATGTTCAATCAGGCGCTGGAAGATTTCTTGGGGAGTGGCAGCCCATTCTTCACGGAGTTGTGCACTGAGGAGAGGTATCGATGTCGGTCGGTGAGGCGAGGCGCGAAGTCGGCATTCCAAAACATCCCAAAGGTGTTCTACAGGACTCATGTCAGGACTCTGTGCAGGCCAGTCCATTACAGGGATGTTATTGCTTAAAACATCAATGTGCTGCGAATAAATAGAAAGAAATATCCTTTATCATTTAGCTACAATATAGCAGGTCAGCAACTGGAAGCAGTTAATTCCATAAACTATCTGGGAGTAGGCATTAGGAGTGATTCAAAATGAAATGATCATATAAAGTTGATCGACGGTAAAGCAGATGCCAGACTGAGATTCATTGGGACAATCCTAACGAAATGCAGTCCGAAATTAAAGGAAGTAGGTTACAGTACATTTTTTCTCCCACTGCTTGAATATTTCTCACCATTGTGGGATCCGTACCATATAGAGTTGATAGAAGGGATAAAGAAGATCCAACGGAGAACAGCGCGCTTTGTTACAGGATCATTTAGTAATCGCGGAAGCGTTACGGAGATGATAGATAAACTACAGTGGAAGACTCTGCAGGAGAGACGCTCAGTAGCTCGGTACGGGCTTTTGTTGAAGTTTCGAGAACATACCTTCACCGAGGAGGCAAGCAGTATACTGCTCCCTCCTACGTATATCTCGGGAAGAGACTATGAGAATAAAATCAGAGAGATTATAGCCCACACAGAGGCACACCGACAATCTTTCTTTCCACTAACAATACGAGACTGGAATAGAAGCGAGAACCGATAGAGGTACTCTAAGCACCATCCGCCACACACCGTCAGGTGGCTTGCAGAATATGGATGCAGATGTAGGTCTGTGCTGTGATAATGCCACGCAAAACAACAAGCGGGTAAGCCTCCTCCATGAAAAACCCGCCCACACCCTAACACCACCGCCCGAGAATTTTACTGTTGGCTCTACACACGCTGGCACATGTCGTTCACCGGGAATTCGCCATTCCCCTTAACCTGCCATCAGATCCCCAAATTGTGTACTGTGATACGTCACTACACACAAAGTGTTTTTCCACTGTTCAATCGTTCAGTGTTTACGCCCCTTACACCAAGAGAGGCGTCGTCTGGCATTTACTGGCGAGATGTGTGACTTATGAGTATCCGCTTGACCGTGAAATCCAAGTTTTCTTACCTCCCGCGTAACTATCGTAGTACTTGCAGTTGATCTTGATGCAGTTCGGAATTCCTGTGTAATGATCTGGATAGATGTCTGCCTATTACTCAGTAGACTCTCTTCAACTATCGGCGGTCTCTGTCAACAGACGAGGTCGACCTGTACAATTTTGTGTCCCTTCACGTTTCCACTTCACTATCATATCGGAAACAGTGGACCTAGATATATTGAGAAGTGTGGAAACCTCGCGAACAGACGTATGACACAAGTGACACCCAATCACCTGACCACGTGAGTTTCGCGGAGTGCCCCATTCTGCTCTCTTACGATGTGTAATGACTACTGACGTCGCTGATATGGAATACCTGGCAGTAGGTGGCAGCACTTAATACGAAAAACGTATGATTTTCGATGCAGACGGCTGCACGCAAACGTTCCTAGTTTGACGAACTCTCAGGAACCCTATCACAACCCGATTGGTCCACTAAACCACATAAGAAATAATTGCACAGGAACAATTACAAGCAATAATGCATGACATGAAACAAAGTACATACCTAGTAGAGGTCACCACGTAGAAAAGCAGCATTACAGACATAAATTATGTTCATGTTTGACACGGGTAAAACTGTTAACAGTTCGATATCGCACTAAGTAAAATGCCCTAGGGTAACTGGCATTAATAACGATCATGATTTGACATGTCAGACTGCTGACGTAATGTTCGATGTCGGACACTTATCAAGGAACAGGTCCTTCTTGGGCACTAAAAGACATTTTGCAGCTGTTATTTATGCTGGCTATCATGCACCCTCCCCTGTTTAGGCGGTTTTCAGTTCTTGCAAGGTTCGGAGAGGGATGTTCGTTGAGAAAAACGTCTGCCAAAAACATACCAGGATTGCCCTATAGGGTTTAGGTCACTCTATGTTATCAATATCTTCGTTTTCCAATGTGTGCGACACCTCAGTGGTCTTGTGTAGGCGGGCACAGCCATCGATAAACAGGACGCTGGGACCGACCATGGGATGATTTATTGGCCATCCTTAAGGGATACAGAAATGAAGACTGAATATTTCATAGAAGGTGGAGGCCTCACGGCCGGAGAGGAGCGGAAGCTATGTCGGACAACATCCATAATAATCTCCTTGCAGTACCGCTGCGCTGTTACGGTACTTCGCTCAAAGACACTGTAACGGAACTGAAATGATGGTGGGTTGACAGTAATTTGGAGCCCGCGCGTCGGAAACGGGCGCGCTGGTGGGAGACTGCCAGGGAGCGCACCCTGATGCCATCTATTGGCGAAACTGGGAATTAGCGCTGCCTGTCAGACAATGCACTAAGCTCTCGGAGTCAAATGTATTCTTTTTCTTGGTAATTATAGGTTATTACTGTATGATTTAATGTTATAAAGCGCTAGTAGTAAATTATTATGACTGGTATGAACTCCAGGGTAATAAATATAAATATTCTTAAATACTAAATGATTTCGGTGAAAAGGTGGTAGGGGAACGCCCCCACTCTTGGTGATAGGAGCGTAGCTAGAGGTAGCTGGAGACACAGGGACTGAACAATGGAATGGCCTGGGGAGTGCTGACGTGACCGGACGTGTGTAACTGTGCTCACGCAAAAGTGATTGTGCAACAGCGAAGAGGCGAATATCGTCGCCATTTGTGGAGTAGAACGCGACGAATGGTTGTCGAAGCCGTCTCTATGCCACTGGGGCTGATTGTAAGAGTTCCTGCGCCCAGATTTTATGGCGGACGTGCAGTAGCTTATACGAGTGCTACAGCTCGTAGTTCCAGCCGCCATTGAGGGCATGAGGCGTGAAGAGCTGCGTTAGCCACATGCATCTCACCACCAGCACCGACACATCTACCCAAGGCAAGACTGCTAGCAATTGTTAAGTCGAACTTTGTATACATGTAAAAGGAGAATACCAGTTTTCTTTTGTGCAAGTGCAGAAGACAGAATATAGCAATGAGTAAAATTACGACGCATGTTGTTCATTGTAAAGTGTAGTAACCTGAAACATAGTGTAGTGAAATCAGACTGAGGCCACCATCGCCTCTTTCATTTACAATTCTTTTGGGTGTAGAATACTTTAGCGTATAAGAATGTTGAAAAGAGCAATGGTCACACCAGAATGAGTCGCCTATTTATAGTTACTTAAATTTTTCTGAGTAACCTTTCAAGTAAAGTCACTTAACTAATTCTATGTCAATTGTCCAAAGAGTAATATCCAAAATCATTAAATAAGTTGAAGGATAGAATTTTGTTACCCTAAGTTGCATAAGTTGTCTTGGTGGTAATTACCAAGCCAACTCACAGAAATTGAGAGAGTATTTGCTTTGTAGAATCACCTAGAATGATCAGAAATAGTAATACTCAGAATTAAGTTTAAATTCAACTCAAGCCGTTTCACTTTGAAACGAGCCAAAAAACTGATTTATTCTGTTGCTCCTTCAGAGCTGGCGACCGTAGTTATAAGTATTTTCAGGAGGATTCGACGGTAAGTCTGCTGCTCTCGTCGTGCTGATAGGATTATCCACTGCTGCTAGCAGTGGTGATTGGATACATAAGCTCACTACCAAGTTAAGTGGGTCAGGTAGGCAGTGTTACCGTGTGAACTGTAGGGCACTGTAGGCCGTGGATCGAACCCGTTCAATCATCACAGCTCTCTGGGAAATAGTCCGGTTAGGAGTGTACTAATCATTAGGTAAATACTGGCTAGTAACGGTCAAAAATGTATACGCAAGTGAATTTAGCAAGGTCCATGTAGCACCTAGTTAATGTGGTGCAATGGCGAGGGTAGGAGTGGAGTAAAAGTGAGCTGAGCTTGTGGCAGCTGTGCTGTCTTCAAAGATTAATAACGTGAATTCACTACTACCTCTTACCATTAGGGCTGAGCTATTTACGGTTAAAATACGTAGCAGTAAGCGCAAAGGCGTGACAGCTACAAGTCCGTATTGGCTTTATACATACGGAAGTAGGAAGCGGGTCATTCCGTCAGTGGAGGGGTTAAAACAACCGAGTCAGTTGAGAACATACCCCATTTACTGATGGAAAGATTCGGCGGTTCGGTCGCAACACGCTACGGTATTCGGCAACTGTTCACAATGCCTGTACTTATTATAACTCCTTGTCCTTACACATGACTTTGATGAACATTTTGTGGTGTGTAACGTGTTCGCCTCTTCCTCCACGCTAACTGGTGCCGTGAAGCACTTGTCCCGGTAAACATCTATTCATCGGAGTACGTCACTCTGGACCGTTGTTGCTGACTCCAACCAACATGCTCTCTACACGAACGAACTCTTTCTAAACCGTAGCGTGGTTGAAGTGGAATGCCCGCAGCTCGTGGTCGTGTGGTAGCGTTCTCGCTTCCCGCGCCCGGGTTCTCGGGTTCGATTCCCGGCGGGGTCAGGGATTTTCCCTGCCTCGTGATGGCTGGGTGTCGTGTGATGTCCTTAGGTTCGTTAGGTTTAAGTAGTTCTGAGTTCTAGGGGACTGATGACCATAGATGTTAAGCCCCATAGTGCTCAGAGCCATTTGAACCATTTGAAGTGGAATGCATTTAACAGGCTTCCGAGAATACGATTCAGGCTGAATTAATTGCCGTGGAATGGTACTGGCTGAGACACGTGTACTGTTAGCGGTTTCAGTGTTTGCTGCGACCTGCCTAGGAGTGAGATCTCTGTTCCTTTTCGCCACTGGATCCTCTTACGGTGTGGTGGACCGTCTACGACCACCGCATAACATTTTCATCTTCAGCGGCTATTCATATTCAGGAGATGACACTTTCGGAATCACCCATTACTATGACCACAGAAGTTACAATTTGAATCCTTCTAGCGGTCCAACTGCTACTCCACGATCGGAAGCATCCAAATGATGTTTTGCAGAGATGTTACCGTACCACACGGAATGTCGCTCTAATCGGTTCCATTAGAAGGTCTGTGCTCACGCTTTGCTGCAGTTAATATTTGCTTTCACTTTCAATGGTCAGGGGTTTCGCAGCGATTTTCTGTTTTTCCTAGTGATTGGCAGTTGTTCCTTGGGAAGTTTCAGTTGTTTTTCAGCAAGCGTCAAGCAGTGAAGTTTTACCGCAACTTATCTATTACATGCCTAAAGAAACTAATGAACACACTTCCTTCCCGAATTCCGGTCATTACCGAAGCCACGGGCGATGTTGCAAGGTATCAGCGTGATGTCTCCAAAGGGTGGCTTATCTTTGGTTCAGATGGTTCAAATGGCTCTGAGCACTATGGGACTTAACATCTGAGGTCATCAGTCCCCTAGAACTTAACTATTTAAACCTAACTAACCTAAGGACATCACACACATCCTTATCTTTTGTCCGCTGTGTTTATGCACCCCGCAGGCTGCTGTACAGTTAATAGGCAGGCTTATTTGGTACGAATATTAACTATCCTTTGAGCGGAAAGGGAGAAAAAGGCTGTGTACGTGCCTCTTTACGCACCCTTTTTTTTAATTCTCAAGATATCTACGTGAGACATGCAATTGTGGTTTTTGTAAATTTACTCAACCACGTGAAAACTATGTCTCCTTTCACTGAATGAATCTGCATTAGTTATGCAGGTCCTCTGTTACTCCCCCTTCGGAAGTTAAGAGTCCTCCCTCGGGCATGGGTGTGTGTGTTGTCCTTAGCGTAAGTTAGTTTAAGTTAGATTAAGTAGTGTGTAAGCGCAGGGACCAATGACATCAGCAGACTGGTCCCATAGGATCTCGTTACAAATTCGCAAATTCTATGTTACACTTCTTTGTGGGCTATAACGACATGTTACAACGTAGCACCATATCTCTGAAGACGTTCGAAGTTGGTATCCCTTCTAGACGAGTACCCCAAACACTGGAACAATAAAATTGGTTGCTCTATCGTCTTGTATGTAATATCCCTCACAGACGCTCTCCATCTTCCCAGACCGCTTCCAATAAACCTATCGTCAGAAATGATTTTTAATCTACAGAGGAATGAGCGCCGATTTGAAACTGACTGCCAGGCCAAAACTGGAACCTTGTGCCTTTGCCCTACGATGACAAGTGCACAACCAATTCAAGATTCACGACCAGCCCTCACAGTTTTACTTTAACCTGTAGGGTTGTGAATCATGCTTTTATAGCCCAGTCGGTAGTGCACTTGCACGCGAAAGTCAAAGGTCCCAGATTCGAGTCACGGTCCACCACACGATTTGAACTTCCAGGATGTTTCACAACAGTCCACATTCCGCTGCAGTGCGAAAATCCATCCTGGAAACAATCCCCAGACTATGGCGAATCCATATCTCCGCAAAATTCTTTCTTCCAGGATGGTTCGAGGGAGATGAGGTAGTAGCGAAACTAAAGCTCTGAGGGCGTATCGCGAGTCGTCCTTTGGTAGGTCGTCTGGTACACTACCTGCCCGCCAAAGGAGAAGGTCCCAAGTTTTAGTACGGGACGGCCGCACAGTTTTCATCTGCTGTGAGGTATGAAATCTACCTTTATTTCACCTTCTGTAACGCTGAACTTCTATATACTTCTCATCTGAAGTCAGTTCTCATTATTGTGATGTGACATGCTCAAGGTGTTTCCCTTCAGTCGCCTTATATTATAGGTTTTCATTTCTCTCCCACAGTTCCACTTTGCTTTGTGAGGTACTCATTTTAAGGAACAACTGGAATGGGTCACGAGAGCATTTACATGTAGATTCTGTAAAGTGTAACACACTTGTCTTATCAGTGCTATATAGAAAATTTACTTTTTTGTGACTATGTGGCAAAATAAGAGGGCGAAAGCTGTGCTTAGTTAATAATCTACTTCTCTCGAATAGTTGCGAGGTATCCGGAGAGCAGATCACTACCAAAAAGTGTCGAATGTTCTCACTCAGTGATACACGTCGGAAAGTTTGGTCGTTGCCCAGAACAACGGCACACAGTCTGGCAAACAAGGATACTACACCAGTAAAGTCACGAGCGACTGGAAAAAAAGCGCAGGTGACCCCTGTATATTAGAAGGACGGATCCTCAAAATTAAAGACCAATATCCCCAACATCGGTTTGTTGCAAGATTCTTGAACATATTCTCAGTTCGAATATAATGAATTTCCTTGAGACAGAGAAGTTGCTGCCCATGCATCAGCACGGCTTTAGAAAGCATCGCTCCTGCGAAACGAAACTCGCCCTTTTTCACATGACGTCTTGCGAACCATGAATGAATGGTATCAGACGGATGCCATATTCCTTGACTTCCGGAAAGCGTTTGACTCGGTGCCCCACCGCAAACTCCTAACTAAGGTACGAACATATGGGATTGGTTCCCAAATATGTGAGTGGCTCGAAGACTTCTTCAGTACGTTGTCCTCGATGGTGAGTGTTCATCGGAGGTGAGGGTATCATCTGGAGTGCCCCAGGGAGGTGTGGTAGGTCCGCTGTTGTTTTCCATCTACGTAAAAGATGTTTTGGATAGAGTGGATAGCAATGTGCGGCTGTTTGATGATGATGCTATGGTGTACGGGAAGGTGTCGTCGTTGAGTGACTGTAGGAGGACACAAGATGTCTTGGACAGGATTTGTGATTGGTGTAAAGAATGGCAGCTAACTCTAAATGTAGATAATGTAAATTAATGCAGATGAATAGGAAAAAGAATCCCGTAATGTTTGAATACTCCATTGGTAGTGTAGCGCTTGACACAGTCGCGTCGATTAAATATTTGGGCGTAACATTGCAGAGCGATATGAAGTGGGACAAGCATGTAATGGCAGTTGTGGGGAAGGCGGATAGTCGTCTTCGGTTTATTGATAGAATTTTGGGAAGATGTGGTTCATCTGCAAAGGAGACCGCTTATAAAACACTAATACGACCTATCCTTGAGTACTGATCGAGCATTTGGGATCCCTATCAGGTCGGATTGAGGGAGGACATAGAAGCAATTCAGAGGCGGGCTGCTACATTTGTTACTGGTAGGTTTCATCATCACGCGAGTGTTACGGAAATGCTTCAGGAACTCGGGTGGGAGTCTCTGGAGGAAAGGAGGCGTTCTTTTCGTGAATCGCTACTGAGGAAATTTAGAGAACCAGCATTTGAGGCTGACTGTAGTGTAATTTTACTGCCTCCAACTTATATTTCGCAGAAAGACCACAATGATAAGATAAGAGAGATTAGGACTCCTACAGAGGCATATAGGCAGTCTTTTTTTTTCTCCTTCTATTTGGGAGTGGAACAGGGAGAGAAAACGCTAGTTGTGGTACGAGGTATCCTCCGCCACGCACCGTGTGGTGGATTGCGGAGTATGTATGTAGATGTAGATATTGCTCATGAAACCCACACTTTGCATGTTGTACCAACACACAGCGAGACCTTCAGAGATGGTGGTCCATATTGCTGTACATACCGATACCTCTAATACCCAGTAGCAGGTCCTCTTGCATTGGTGCATGCCTATTTTCGTCGTGGCATACTGTCCACAAGTTCATCAAGGAACTGTTGGTCCAGATTGTCCGACTCCTCAACGACGATTCGGCGTAGATCCGTCAGACTGGTAAATCACGTCGTCGATAAACAGACCTTTTAAATCTATCCCACTCATGTTCGATACGGATCACGTCTGTAGGACATGTTGGCCAATCTAATCGACCTTTGTCGTTATCCTGACGGCAGTTATTCACAAGATGTGCACGATGGGGGGCGTGAACTGTCGTCCATAGAGACGAATGCCTCGCCAATATGCAACCAATATGGTTGCACTATCGGTCGGAGGATGGCATTCACAGCATCGCACAGCCATTACGGCACCTTCCATGATCAGCAGCGGCGTACGTCGGCCGCCGACAACGCCACCCCAAAACAGCAGGGAACCTCCACCTTGCTGCACTCTCGAGACAGTGGGTCTAAGGCGTTCAGCCTGACCGGGTTGCCTCCAAACACGTCTCCGACCACTGTCTGGTTGAAGGCATATGCGACACTCATCGGTGAAGAGAATGTGAGGCCAATCCTGAGCGGTACTATCGGCATGTTGTTGGGCCCATCTGTATCGCGCTTCGTATTGTCTGTGTTGCAAAGATCGACCTCGCCATGCGTATAATTTGAGTCGTAGCGCGACGTCCTGTGGTTGCACGAAAACCATTCTTCAACACGGTGGCGTTGCTGTCAGGGTTCCTCCGAGCCACAATCCGTATGTAGCGGTCATCCACTGCAGTAGTAGCCCTTGGGCGGCCTGAGCGAGGCATGTCATCGACAGTTCCTGTCTCTCCACCACGTCCGAACAACATCCCTTTGGTTGATTCCGCGACGCCTGGACACTTCCCTTGTTGAGAGCCCTTCGTAGCATAAAGTAACAACGCGAACGCTATCGAACCGCGGTACTGACCGTCTAGGCATGCTTGAAGTACAAACAACACGAGCCATGTACCTCCTTCCTAGTGGAATGACTGGAACTGATCGGCTGTCGGACCCCCTGTGTGTAAGAGGCGCTGTTCAAGCATAATTGCCCGCATCTCGTGGTCGTGCGGTAGCGTTCTCGCTTCCCACGCCCGGGTTCCCGGGTTCGATTCCCGGCGGGGTCAGGGATTTTCTCTGCCTCGTGATGGCTGGGTGTTGTGTGATGTCCTTAGGTTAGTTAGGTTAGTTAGGTTTAAATAGTTCCAAGTTCTAGGGGACTGATGACCTAAGATGTTAAGTCCCATAGTGCTCAGAGCCATTTGAACCATTTTTCAAGCATAATTGTTACATCTTTTGGCGGGTTTAGTGACATCTCGGAACAGTCAAAGGGACTGTCTGTGATACAATATCCACAGCCAACGTCTGTCTTCAGGACTTCTGGGAACTGGGATGATGCATAACTTTTTTTGATGTGTGTATTGTTATATATGTATGAGTACAAATCTTTAACAATCTGGACGTATTACTTGTGAAGGTACGTAAATATTGCGGACTCATTCCGTGAATTTATTTCCTGTATTAAGACATTTCTTATATACAGAGGGTTTCAAATGGCCACTAGGTAGACAACCATCATATTACATGGATTACTGACCTTGTCTACGTAGCAAACAGTTTTAATGAATCAGCTCTGCCTACGCTGCTCAGCGGGTCCTTTTATTCATTTAACCTTAGAATGAATTAATGAAAACAGTAATCGTGCTCATTCATGTTTCAAAATTAAATCTTCGAAATGCTATTTTTCTCAAGTGGTCGTTCAAAACTTACTTTTATTCTACAAGAGAGAGAGAAAAAGTCACCCATTATCGATACTGCAGTTTAAAAATTTTCACTTCCATTTTAAGGTCTGTATAAATCTAATAGGTTCTGAATCTTTGGGTTTAACCAGGGTACAAGTTTCGACAGCTTGGCCATCAAGGCAATAATACGTCAGCAAGTTTCGACTCGGTCTTTTTCTGACAATTATTTTCTATGTAGAGTACAATGATTTGCAGGATGTACAATTCATGCTGAACCTAAGCCTTTCAGTAACCTGAATGAACCACCCCGGTGGCACGATGCTAGCAGACGAGCTCCTGCGGAGATTGGGAAGAGAATGGAGAGAACGAAATGAGGTAAAGGTTCATGTATATTATGATCATTGTGTCTTTATCATTACATACTGTACTAATGTTTCGTTGCCGTTACCATTTCCTACTACATATTCTCTTTCCGCACCTTCCTTCTCTCAAATATATAGGTGATTCCTTGATGATATTACAGCCTTTGAGGGATGATGGAGAAGGGTAAATGTTTCAATTTTAGGTAGGGACTCTGGTCCTGAAATTACCGTCCCAATGTTATAAGTGAAAATCTTAATAATACCACTTACAGTGGAATACATGTACCGGTAATGTTGTTTGTAAGATTTTAGGGCAGGCAATTTTCAGAGGTGGGATTATGAATCAAACATGAAAAAAACGTCTAGTGACCACGGCCTCTAAAACGCAGACAGTAAGAGCTGTGAGCACTGTTCATCTGCGGTACCGTGGAATGCTTCTCTTCGGCTATTAGCTCTTTCGTTTCTGTAGTTTTGGAGGAGGTAGTGACAACCTAAACTAAAAGATAAGTCCAGTACATATGGGCTCTGAAACATATACCTCAAGAGCTATGAGAACCTGTTTATCTCCGTTACTGTGAAACACGTCTCTACTACTGGACAAGTGCTCATAGTTTAAGGTATGCATTTTAGAATTTTAGACCCCGTGTTTACTAGATCCTTTTCTCTTGTTTTGGTTCATACTATCGCCTCTGAAAGTTTCCTGTCCTGAAACCGTACTTACTTGGAAATGGTCTATTAATAAGGGGTTGGACCACCATTTGCCCATATTACTGCTGCGACTCTTTGTGGAATACTGGCGTACAATGATTGTATAGTCTCCAGTGGAATGTTATGCACTCCCATGTCTGCTCTCTAATGCCTCACACGAGGTTTCGATAACGTTCAAGGCCGGTGACTGAGCTGGCCAGGGAAGACGCTGCATTTCAATTGCATGCTCCTCACTCCACGTTTGTACTGTCTTGTCTGTGTGAATGGGTGCATTATCGTCCTGAAATTTGGCATCATTGTTGGGAACATCATTTTTATCAGGGGGTGCACCTTATCACCTAAAATGTTCACGTAATCGTTAGCTGTAACATTCTGCCTTTGAGAGTAACGATGGGACCAGCAGAATACCGCGATACGGCTGCCCACACCACCACACTTTCACCTCTATGTTTACCCGTTGGAATCAAGCAATCAGGATTGTAGGCGTTCTACAGACGTAAACCTGGCCCGATGTTGGAAATTAAGAAAACGTTGACTCGTCAGACCCTATGACGTGTTTCCACTGATGAGCTGTCCAGGATTTATGCTCCTGACCCCATGTTTTATGCTTCTATGCGTTGGTTATCATCTCCAATGGTTTCGGTATAGCTGCTTCTCCATGAATATTCGCTTTATGGAGTTCTCGACGGACAGTGTCGATAGATACAGGATCTCAAAGATGGCTGTTAAACTTATATGGTTCAAATGGCTCTGACCACTATGGGACTTAACATCTGAGGTCATCAGTCCCCTAGAACTTAGAACTATTTAAACCTAACTAACCTAAGGACATGACACACATCCATGCCCGAGGTAGGATTCGAACCTGCGACCGGTTCACTCTCGCGGTTCCAGACTGAAGCGCCTAGAACCGCTCGGCCACAGCGGGCGGCGCGGTTGAACTCTGCAATCACTTTAACCACCGCAGTTTTGTGTTGTTTTGACACAATTCGTGTTACTGTACGCCGATCTCTGTCATATAATACTGATTTGTGCCCACTATTACGTTTACACGATGGTGCCTTTCAATGCTTTGTGTAGGCTGTCATGACTGTTGAAACAGTTGCTCTTTATACATTCAATAAGTTGGATGTCTTGTTTACTGATGCTCCAGCTAATCGGTCCCCCACAATCTTCCCTCTTTGGAACTCTGTTAGGTCTTTCATTGCACATCGACCTCGGCCTCTGAATGCAAATACGAAGTATGCACTACTCGTAAATAACCTGCACTGATTCCTAGTCCATACTGAACACGCGCATTCCAACGCGACACGTGCCTTACCTGCGTTATTGACCGTCAAACACAACTATCCCATTACTACCAATGTTGACATTATTTTGTCTATCCCCTGTATGTATAAAAGAACGGACGTTGATGACGACCCACAGCTGAAATAATTAGAAATAAATCTCATGGAATTATATTTCCCTGAAGGCATTTGTGTATTAACTTTATCTTCAATAAAGATAGATGATAAGGTAATAAATAAAAATTTGTGCCAACGCTGGAACTTCTTACTCTGCAGAAGTTTGTATTAGAGGAGAAATTAGATTACAGTAATCCGTGCATGAGTTTTACCCACGGTGCGAGTTTGGGATAGTGGGCAGCAAATCTGCCTAGCAAGTAGAAGGCTTGGCTTTAAGTTCCAGCCTTGGTACATTTTTGATTCATTACTGCTGCTTCTATCCTTATCGCAGAATTTGAAATTAATTCCCAACGCACGAATTCCTTGACATGCTGAATTACCTGTAGATGTATTACCCAATTTCGTGGAGTGAGACATAACGATGTAGAAACCGTTACATATGGAAGTTAGGGTCAGTCTGCGCAGCGTGCATTGGCAGTAGTTAAAGGAACCGCTTGCGATAACAGGAACCGCTTGCAATTAGAGAGATATCGAGGTTCATTTGTCACTTTTGTGTGGTAGGTGTAGACTTAATAAATCTGATGTCAAGGAATTCGCATTAAGTGAATTACTTTCGAATCATTCACTGATTTACCTTTTCTTTCTTTCTGCCGTCTATGTTTGTGATACGCGTCCAGCTTGTATGCCAGTTGGTGGCTTCTGAAATAGTTCATGGTGTCAGTGATCCCAAAGAGCTTCCTTTCTTGCACGATCTGATGAGCGACTTCTATTGCATCGGATGGCGTTGTAAGCTCAGGCTGTAATTTTTTTCCCACGAAATACAACTACGCAGATTCGAATGACAATACCACTTTCTGTCAAACTCTAAAACTTAATCTCTGTGAGATTAAAGAAAACAGCGAGCACTCCTAACCATGTGCGGTGGTGGGGTGGGTGAACTGTTGTGGCCTGTTGAGGGGTGTGAACCATTCAGGGCTACTACGAAATGAAGCTTCTCCGTCGTTTATAGGTCCCCATTCACACTCCTAACCACTCCTTGTATGTATTTTGCAGCTGTGCATACCTATAGACCCTCGTATGGAAGTATAATTCCTTTAAGCTGTTAGGTGAAGGTAAACATACATCAACGAAAGGTAAAATTGTTCACATTGTACGTCACACCACCAAGTTTTTTGGGAGGCGGACCTGAATCGAGTATGGAAAACGACGCGAAAGGTACTCGTGTTAAGAGAAACAAAGTTGTATTGAAGACAAGTGATCATACTACAAATTAGTCAATTGTCGTAGATAAGTAAGAACTGTTAGTGCGGCGAGATGAGGATTAACTAAGAAATTCGAAGGAAGACTGTACTAATATGTTATTATGGACGTTACGTTAGCATTTAATTGGATCAAGTGTTTAAAGTAAAGACTAGCACGGATAACCGATCGCGTTAGCACGCCGCTTCCGGGATTCGGGGAGACACTTTCGCCGTGGATCCAATTAGCGTACTGGATTACGACGAGGATCGGTGTGCAGGCCATCCTGGATGTGGTATCGAAGCTGTTTCCAACATCCGACTATTCAAGAATCTGTCTGATACCCACATGCCGACACAGTTACCCGATTCGCAAACATTAAGAAAACGTTCGCAGACTTTCTTATAGGATAACACTAGCGGCAGTTGAGGTAGGGGTAGGGGATCGGTGAGGTGGAGGTCGGGGGTGGGGCGGGGGCGGGGCGTTGGGGATGGGTAATGACAGGAAGGGATAAACACGAGGAAAAAGAGGAGGGGTTTAAGGTTAATAATCAAGTGGGCAAGATGAGAAGCAGTAATTGTCCGATACGCGGTTTCTTACAAGCTTCGAGAATGATACTATCCTAAGTGAAATGGTACTGTAAACGTAATGCCGAGTTTGATGATTGTGAAGAGCTTTTAAGCTGAAATTATTGTCCAACAAACAGTGACTATAGCTACAAGTATCTCGCCCCAGAATTCTTGCAAATACGGAACGTGTATTCTAACTTATGAAGTTGCAAAGTAATCAACCTGAATTAAATTCGAAACAGGGAAATGGGATTGGTATTAGACACGCTGTTCAAGCTCTTAACTTTCCCTTGTTTCCCTAGATGTGAGTCCTTCAAATCAGGCCCAGACAAATCATATGTGATTGCCTCTACGTTAATCTTACAGGTGTACATCAAAACCACTCTGACCCTAGAACTTATTGTTTGTTACTGTGCGTGCGCCACTACATATACACAGCCCCCTGCCATCAATGCAAATTCAGCTTTGAGTGAGATTTAGTAGAGGATGGATGTTAGAATTTTTTAGACACAGTTGTTTAATTAATTTCACAGAAATATTTTTTAAGGCTCACTGTGACCCTGGAGTAGATATTGTGCAATTGTTCTTTCGCTGAGCGTGAAGTTCATTTACAGCATTTTACTTAAGAGGGATCCTACTCTGGAAGAATTGTTAAAAGAACTCAGTTGTGAAACAGATTCAAGCGACTTTGGTAATGGAAGTGATAATGAAGCTGATGCTCCTGCTGCAGTAATGGGCAATGGTGAAACTGATCAGTCTACCGAATCTTCAGACAGTGATGAAGAAAATGTAGTCATCCATGGTAAGACTGGCCGTTGTTGGAACACAGCTGTCCGTAATATTTGAGGCCTGCCCGCTGCTGATGACATTGTAATCCATATGAGAAGAATGTGGAAATAATGAATGAACGGATTTACGAATAATTTGGAACACATGAAAATAACGATGTACTGTATACAGTTTATTAAATAAGAAGCATTTTCACGTGATTAAACTAAAAATAAAGTCTTCAGACGCGAATCAGTTTCAGTTATCTTCACTGAAATGTTTCCATGACAGTGTTCACTTAGTTTCCAATTCTGGTTTTTTTAATACTAGTGTTAATTGAGAAAGTACTTGAGGGACATGAAATAAAATGAGTTTAGCACATGAGAGTCCACTTTCGTTACAAAATAATCTATTTTCAACCAATTTCTCCAGCAAATAGTTCAGGATGACTGTGACCTGGTGTACACTTCGTATGACATTTTCAGAAGGGTACACTATTAAGGTTCAGTTTGCAACATCTTATGGGCATCGAAATATAGTAAGAGGGTGGAAGCTTGGACCCTCAGAAGCCGAGTAGTTCGCTACTACACACCTTATCAGATTTGAAGATTGTAACCCGCATCATCAGTGGTTTTTTACTTTCTCAAATGAGTGGAAATCTGGAAGGAACTACAGTCAACGAATTTTGAACGACACAGAGGTTAATCAACCTTTTGAAAATATTTGTGCGTAAATATATGACCGAGCGAGGTGGCGCAGTGGTTCCCACACTGGAGTCGCATTCGGAAGGACGACGGTTCAATCCCGCGTCCGGCCATCCTGATTTAGGTTTTCCGTGATTTCCCTAAATTGCTCCATTCAAATGCCGGGATGGTTCCTTTGAAAGAGCACGACCGACTTCCTTCCCCATCCTTCCCTAATCCTATGAGACCGATAACCTCGCTGTTTGGTCTCTTCCTCCAAACAACCAAACAACTAAATATAAGACTTCGTATTTTATAAATGATAGAGCGCAGAAGTCAGTCGTCCTTTCCGCCGGTTTTATGACGCAAATCCAGATATCGGCTAGTGCGTAGCCATTATCAATGCACTATTTTTTAATCTCGACGCATGTTAATTCCCTGTTGTTCGGGCGTCAGTCACAGTTCCCTGAGTATATCGAAGAAAGACGAAACAATATCAGAAATGAGAAAACGAGAAACTTAACATCAGGATTGATGCTCACGAAACAGATGAAGTTAAGGTGTTCTGCTACCTCGGCAGCAAAATAACGAATGACGGACGGAGCAATAAGGACATAAAAAGCAGACTAGCAATAGTAAAAAGGCATTTGTGAAGAAGAGAAGTCTACTCGCATCAAACATGGGCCTTAATTTGAGGATTAAATTTCCGAGAATTTACGTTTGGACCTTAGCATTCTATGGTACTAAAACATTGTGGGAAAGCAGAAAAAGAAGACAATCGAAGCATTTGAGAGGTGGTGCTACAGACGAATGTTGCAAATTAGGTGGACTTAAAAGGTAAGGAATCAAGAGATTCTAAGCAGAATCAGAGAAGAAAGGAATATACTGGAAACACCAACAAAAGAATGGAAAGGATCGAAGGAGATCTGATAAAACATCGGGGAATAACTTCCTTGGTACTAGAGGGAGATGTAGAGGATAAAAACTCTAGAGGAAGAGAGAGAATGACGCCCGAACAACAGGGAACTAACATGAATCGAGATTAAAAAATAGTGCATTGATAATGGCTGGGCACTAGCCGAAATCTGGATTTGCAAAATAATACAGGCAAAAAGGACGACTGATTGCTGCGCTCTATCATTTATAAATTTCATAACAGTCGCTGAGTGCATCTACTTTCCTAATGGAAGTTAACGTAATAAGACTTCGTAGATGACTCTCGGAAACGATAAGCTATTCAGCCACTGAGAGGCGCTTATCGATCACTAATCTGACGACGCTGAGTAAAATATTTGTCGACAGAGGGCCGGAGTAAGTCACAACCCCGGAAGTAGGCGTGGCACGCCGTGTTGTTCTGCCCGTCGCCGGCACCTCCCCTGCTGCCGGAAATGCTGTGCGGAGGGGGAGAGGGAGGCGGCGGCGGCGGCGGCGGCGGCGGCGACGCAGGTCGAGGGCTCTCAATTTCTTGGGGAATCGTTCTTCTCCAGGGCTGTCTTCCCACGGAGAGGCGGGGGGAAGCCCGTATTGATTTCCGCGGCTGCGGATTTTGGCTCGACTCACTACGCTGTACTGTTGGTTTATCTGGCACCGGAGACGGCAATTGGTTGTGTGTATCGTGAAATGGGCGCAGGACTGAGGACAATAAACCGGCTGTCTTAAAAAGATTCATCCGATTTCACAAGGCAGTATCTTCTGCATGAATTCAGACAGAAACTCGCGATAAATTTTATGCATAGAGCAATAAATTACGTACTTTTAAGAGTGCCGTTGGAGTTTGCAACTACGCACATAAAATCGTGAGATGGTTTTCACATTTACGTTTAGGATAATATTATTATATTTATTATTTCATTTACTATCCACCGGGTGATCGATTGCTGAAACGATTTATTGTTAAGAAATGCTCTTACATGCAGTTGCCACGATCGTGACACACTGTCGTTTTGAGAAAATTTTTTGGCATGTTCTTGCAATTGTGGGAAAAGCTAGTTCGCAATAAATCTACGTACTTCATTTCTGTGACAGCTTAACCATCAAAAGATAAAAAGGTCGCAACCGTTTCCTTCGGCTTTTTTTTATTGTACTTACGTCATCAGTCATCCCATATGGGTGGAGCGGAAGCGGTCTTTCATCTGTACATTCAACCCATTCTTCAGCCAAAGGGCAAGTAAGACTACCACAGTCGAAAAAATACTAACACGAAGATGAAATGCAAGACAAGTTCTCGATTCACTTGCCACGTCAAATTCTGAGAAAATTCCAAGCTTTCCTTGGAACAGCCACGGGTTCACAACTGCCACCAGCTGTAGCTAACCTTTTAATGGAGGATTCTGAAGCGCTGGACAGTGCTCTCTTCCGGCCATCTTACTTCTAGATATGTTAACGATTCATTTTCAATATGGCCACATGCCAGTGATGTGCTGCAGCAGTTCGTTCATTATTTGAATGGTATACATCCCAGCATAAGATTGACAGTGGAGGTGGGGAAAGACGGGAAATTACCGTTCTTAGATGTGTTGGTCCAACGGAAATCACGACGACGACTCGGACATTTTGTGTACAGAAAACCGACGCGTACAGATCTATGTATCAATACGTGTAGCTTTCACCATCCACCTCAGAAGACAGCTATGCTGAATACCTTAATACACAGAGGCACATCTATTTCGGAGACCGACCACCACGGTTGTGAGATTAAGCATCTGAGGACGGTGTTTAAAAGGAACGGGTGTTCTGTCCCTGACACTAGATCAATGTGTTGAGATAATAAAGACGCTACGCCGTACAAATAAGCCAAGAAGACCAACACGTGACGCGCCTTCCATTCTGCAGTGCAACAGCTAGCTATACAGGTAAAGACCTAAAAAGACAAGGAATCAGACCAGCCCTCCGGTCACTCAAAACATTAAAGAAATGTAGCGACTGGTTGAAGATAATATCGGCCTCAGAGTGGAGAGCATTTATAATATTACTTGCAAATGTGGCGACAGTTATGTGGCCATTCTATATGGACGATTGCCGATGGTTGCTTCGAGGTTCCCATTTTCTTTTCCTTTTTTTTCTTTATTGTTATTTCATCCCCCACGCTCTAAGTTCTAAGTTCTAGGGGGCTGGGGCTGATGACGTCAGAAGTTAAGACCCATAGCGCTCAGACCCATTTGAACCATCCGATTAAAAAAACACAACGATCATGTTATGTGAGATATGTGCGTCAACAAAGTACTTCTGGAAAGTGCTAATTCTCGAGTTTTACATGTTTCCCGCTAGGCAGCAGCGGTATGCGTCCACTTTAGTTCTAGTAAAAATGATGCCTGGACAACAGAAAGCGTTTTGTGTTCTACGTTTTGTGAATTGAGGGTCGGTAGTAACTGTACAGCGTGACTTTCGTACTAAGGATGGTGTGGATCCTCCTACAGCACAGAGCGTTAGGCAATGGCATGAACAATTCCGAGAAACAGATTGTTTGTGTAAAGACAAATAGCCGGGCCGTCCCCGAGTGTCAGACACAGACGCAGAACGCATGCGACATAGTTTCACAGGGATTCCGCACAAATCCGTTCGCGTTGCAGCTCGACAGCCCAACATGCCCCCGATGTCCGCCAGGCGTGTGTTGCGTCGGCGTTTACATATGAAACCGTACAAAATTCAGCTAGTGCAAGCTCTTCGTGAAGGTTACTAACAACGAAGTTTGGAAATCTTTGATTTTCTGGCCGGCTGGGGTGGCCGAGCAGTTATAGGCGCTTCAGTCTGGAACCGCGCGACCGCTACGGTCGCAGGTTCGAATCCTGCCTCGGGTGTGGATGTGTATGATGTCCTTAGGTTAGTTAGGTTTAAGTCGTCCTAAGTTCTAGGGGACTGATGACCTCAGATGTCCCATAGTGCTCAGGGCCATTTGAACCATTTTTGTGCTTTTGTTCTTGACAAAATGAAGGATAACAGTCTTCTTCTACACTTAGTGTTCACTGACGAGGCAACATTCCATTTAAATATAAAGGTGAACTGTCATAATGTGAGGATGTGGTGTACGGAACAACCACATGAAATTGTACATCATTAGAAGGACTCTCCAAAATGTAATGTGTTTTGTGCAGTTTCACGGCAAAAGGTGTAAGCTCCATTTTCTTTGCCGGGAACACTGTTACATGAAGCACATACCCCGATATGCATGAGAGCTTCCTTTCCCCACAGTTGTAGAATGATTACAACGACCTCATTTACCAACAGGATGGGGCACCCCCACACTGGCATCCGAAAGCGCGCGAATTCCTAAATCAAAAAATTACTGAACGATGGATCGGTATAATTCAGCCTTGCATTACTCGTGTCCGAGGTCACCGGACCTCACTGTGTGTGATTATTTCTTGTGGGACTTATACATCTACATCTACATGATTAGTCTGCAATTCACATTTAAGTGCTTGGCAGAGGGTTCATCGAACCACAATCATACTATCTCTCTACCATTCCACTCCCGAACAGCGCACGGGAAAAAGGAACACCTAAACCTTTGTGTTCGAGCTCTGATTTCTCTTATTTTATTTTGATGATCATTCCTACCTATGTAGGATGGGCTCAACAAAATATTTTCGCATTCGGAAGAGAAAGTTGGTGACTGATTTCGTGCCGCGACGAAAAACGTCTTTGCTTTAATGACTTCCATCCCAACTCGCGTGTCATATCTGCCACACTCTCTCCCCTATTACGTGATAATACAGAACGAGCTGCCCTTTTTTGCACCCTTTCGATGTCCTCCGTCAATCCCACTTGGTAAAGATCCCACACCGCGCAACAATATTCTAACAGAGGTCGAACGAGTGTAGTGTAAGCTGCCTCTTTAGTACACATGTTGCATCTTCTAAGTGACCTGCCAATGAAACGCAACCTTTGGCTCGCCTTCCCCACAATATTATCTATGTGGTCTTTCCAACTGAAGTTGTTCGTAATTTTAACACCCAGGTACTTAGTTGAATTGACAGCCTTGAGAATTGTTGTATTTATCGAGTAATCGAATTCCAACGGATTTCTTTTGTAACTCATGTGGATCACCTCACACTTTTCGTGATTTAGCGTCAACTGCCACCTGCCACACCATACAGCAATCTTTTCTAATTCGCGTTGCAATTGATACTGGTCTTCGGATGACCTTACTAGACGGTAAATTACAGCATCATCTGCGAACAACCTAAGAGAACTGCTCAGATTGTCAACCTGGTCATTTATATAGATCAGGAACAGCAGAGGTCCCAGAACGCTTCCCTGGGGAACACTTGATATCACTTCAGTCTTATTCGATGATTTGCCGTCTGTTACTACGAACTGCGACCTTCCTGACAGGAAATCACGAATCCAGTCGCACAACTGAGACGATACCCCATAGGCCCGCAGCTTTATTAGAAGTCGCTTGTGAGGAACGGTGTCAAAAGCTTTCCGGAAATCTAGAAATACAGAATCAACTTGAGATCCCCTGTCGATAGCGGCCATTGCTTCGTGCGAATAATGAGCTAGCTGCGTTGCACAAGAACGATGTCTTTGAATTTGAGACACATCTCGTCTACATTTGCATAGTCAGTTCGGAAGGAATGGAGATTGTCTCTTAGGAAGGCTTCTAGTGAGACTTTATCCGCTTTTTTAAATAAAATTATTTTGGGTTTGTTTCTTTTGGATTTGGAAGAAACGGTATTGAGCCTAGCTACAACGACCTGTTTCTGAGCCTTCGATATCAACAACAGTAAATGAACTGACACATCGCATAAAAGCAGCTGTGGAAGCTGCAACTCGAGGCATGCTCGCTGCAGAATAGGAACAGTTTGAATACCGCATTAACATGTGCCGTGCAACTCAAGTGGGGTGGGGGGTGGGGGGGAGGTGAGGGGAACATCTTGAACACCGATAAAAAGGTATGAAGAAAAACTTTTAGTTTTTCGTTCACAAAGGAAAAAAATTCGTTATATCTGTTTATTAGTTTCAGAAATATAGACGTGCTAAATCGGTTGATTATTTTTGAGACACCCTGTACTACTAAATACTAATTGATTTTTTCATACTTAGTGTACCAAATTCTACGGATAACACAACCATACAGCTAAAATTTCAAATCAGTGACTTCATTACTGTTGGAAATATAAAGTTTTAACTAAAACCCATATTAACTGCGCTGTCATTGTGAAACTTGAGTTAGGGGCTGTAATGTTTTCATCTACAGTATCAACTGAAACTACAACCAAGACGACAGGTTCATATTATCTAATTTTCTGCAATTTTCTTTACTTTCATTGCCACAGATATCTGACACAATTAAAAATATTTTGTGTTTTGGAGAGACTGAGAGCGTGAATGGAGGACATACGTAACGTGACAATGTGATAGTTTTAACAAAATATATAAATGTATGTATGAGAAAGTTGTTGTGGAATAGGGGAATTTGTGATGTGTGTCCGAGTGATCTTGATTTTGTAAATGGAAGACGGAGGGGATATTGAGTATAAAATTTTCTTTGTAATTTATTTTGTGGAAAAGAATCGTATTTTGTTTTCATTAAATTTTATTTACTTTGGAATTACGAATTTTCTAGTCTAAATTACTAGCGGTAATAAGGTTGGCTGGCTTTAGAAACACTGCGAGTATAGAAGTGCTCGAGATGATCTGACTGGCTGCTTAACATACTAGCCAACAGGAATTCAGCTTTTCCCACGCGTTTCAGTAGGGCTTTGTGCTTCAGATCTGTGTCGATATAGTCGCTCGGGAGCCGTCTTTTGGTAAACACCTATGTTAAATCGCGCTGATGAAATTTTCACGAAAATGAAGACATTTGTGCGCTTGAGCACCTCTCGTGTCGTTGACGAAAATCAACTACAGTAATGACTATGTGTATTTTTTAAATGTTTGAGCATATTGAGTGGTTCATTTTAAGAGATATTGGCGTGTGAACCTTTCACATCGTATATAAAGTCTGCGTAGCGTGCTTAGTACAGATTACGAGTCTCATGGCGAGCGTTTCTTCACAAGAAACCTACTGAACGACTTAGTGTATTAATTCACAAGTGGTCGTGCGTCAGTGACTTTAAGACATTTTAAATATCTGGTCGGACTAAATATCTTCTGCCTGTAGCATTGCATAACTCATGTCGGGACGTTAAATACGGACTTGATGGCCATTTTCCTTGTTTTAAAGACAATAAAACAATCAAAAGAAAATTTATGATATTTTTTAAACGACTCATACAAGAATCCCGAACGCTCGATAGTTTAACTATCTTTCAACTACTGGCTATGGATTGGAGTTAGATGGCCTTTGCGTGGTACGCATTTAGTCGAATTCTCTTCAACGCTGCTTTTGTCCACTAAACCAGTATCTACTATCGCAAAGTGAAGGGGCAGACAACCTGAAGCCTATCCAAGTAAGTGGACAGATTGTTTAAAGGATGGTGAGAGAACAACGCGCCCTGCTGCAAGCTCTTCAGCCAAGGGTATTTGTAAAAATATAACAAATATGAAAGAAGAATTATGAGAACTGTTTTCCTTTTAAATTAAAACCATTAATGATCGATAGCCAAAAGGACGAAAAACATTTACAATCAAAAAATAGAATCGCACTAAGGTAATATTCTTCTATGAAAAAAGGACTGGAGGACTGCACTTTCACTTAACGTCTGACGCACCTGCATTTGGTGAGAAGTATTGTGTGAGGAGATAATAAGTTCCTTAGAGGCTCAAGGATATGGGTAAAGAGCCAGGGGTCTGTTAGGAGGGAGATGATGGACAGGAAGTGAGGCGGTTAGTGGGAACACCGATGGTGGGAGAAACAAGGGGTGAAGGGGAGTAATGATGTTGGGTAGGTAAGTGAAACAACATGAAACTGATCGGGGTGGATGAAGAAGGGAGGAGAGCCCTGACGTTGGGTGGGATACGTGGGGAAAGGTTAAAGCTGCTATGAGGGATAAATATTGGTATTGATCTCACTGTCTGGGAGAGAGAGTTGGCTGAAGTTACAGAGTGTGTGCTGGTGTATGGATGGAGTGATGTGTTCTAGAAGGCACGGCAGCATAATGGGTGTAGCGATCAGAGGCGACACAGTGGAGTTATTGGAATCTGATTTGCACATAGTGTAGGAGATGAGGTGTCCGATGTGGGTGAGGAGGGGTGGGAATTTGATAAGATGGTAGAGGATCCATGTGGGGCAGCTAAACGTATGCGGAATGAGAGACGTGGTGCATGCCTTTCGAGGATTAGGAATGACTTATAGAACTCTGATGAGCTGGAGGCCCACGCAACATTTCTATCGCAGAGGATGGTTCAGATCAGGAATTTCTAGATGTGGAGAGTAATGGTAGGGGGAAGCGGGCGGGGTGTGAAACCTAAAGTTCAGCCTGTTAGTAGTTTTAGTCTAAAGCTACCTGGCAGATAAAATTTCTGTGCCAGGCCGAAACTGGAACATGGGACCTTTGCCTTTTGCAGGTTACTGCTCTACAAACTACCCGTCCTTACAGCTTAACTTCCGACAGCACCTCGTCTCCTATCTTCCAGACTTTACAGAAGCTCTCTGCGAATCTAGCAGAACTAGCACTCTTGGAAGAAAGGATATTGCGGAGACATGGCTTAGTCACAGCCTGGGGAATGCTTCCAGAATGAAATTTTCACTCTGCAGCGCACTTTATGCTGATATGAACTTCCTGGGATATCAGTGCACATTCCGCTACAGAGTGAAAATTTCGTTCTGGAAATACCGCTCAAGCTGTGGCAGTTCCCCTCTAGCGGCGGCACGGCTAGGACGCTTGTTTTCGTCCACGCTGCAGGGAGTTGCACAGGTTGATTACCGCATGTGTTCATCACTAGTATCTAGATAACATGGCTCACTCGTACAGAAAGTCAATCACCAAGACCAGCTTTTCTACTGCATTACCGCTATCCACAGACTTCGAAATCGAACGCTTCGTATGGAAAGAGATCAGATTACATCCACAGGACCTCATAGGCATTCAGCTCTCTATTAAAGGTAGTATGATCTACCCTAAATTGATCTACGATATGGTATGCGATAAAACTATACATGTCCAAAAAAATGGGATAAAATTCAAACATTCTGATGGCCACTTGGGGAAAGTGTCAACAGATCACGCGGGACTTGGCCACCGCACTGTGTTTCTGAACTTCCGTTCCAGGTTCAGGAAGACGTCGTGGGCAATGTTTTATAACTGTACGTACGCGTCTTCACCCATGTCGCCAAAAATGGACTACATTTACGACATAACGTAAGATGGGACATGCCTTGTAAACTCTATCCGAATTTGCGTCACCCAGTTAAGAACCGGGTAATGTAAGTTCGGATCGAGAGATAGTGCATGTCCCATCATACCTTCTTATTTATAGCGGCAGAGCGATATTATTTACGATGGACAAACAAAGACCTGATCTGGGTGTGGCAAGGAGGGTCACTTACGCTCAAAGGGCGAAGCACCGATGGGCGAATTTGTACCTGCACCCACCACATCATCCATGCCTCTTCTCTACACTGCCACATTCCGAACGGAGACCCGCTTCCAACGTTCCACAGTGCCAAATGACGGACGAGCTCATGAAACAGACGACACAGGTGATGACAAGGCGTCCAAGACGTCAACCAAGAAACGTCTCGCTTAGCAGTTGCCACAGAAGTTCAACGTAACGGGAACGGAGTCGAGTATGGAAATCGGCTGATCCTCAGAAAA
This sequence comes from Schistocerca americana, assembly GCF_021461395.2. Taxonomy (NCBI): domain Eukaryota; kingdom Metazoa; phylum Arthropoda; class Insecta; order Orthoptera; family Acrididae; genus Schistocerca; species Schistocerca americana. The sequence goes on from NC_060124.1 coordinate 51,813,093, forward strand.
AGCACTTCACTGTAACTGAAACTGAAAGGACCTCCCTGGGAAAAGTCTGTTGTTGAAGAGGAGAAGGTTGTGCATTGATGCGCCTTGAGGAGAGTAGGTAGATGGGAGGGAGGGGGTGTACATGGGTTAGGCGACTGCTGCGTAGTATCGATAGAGTGGATGTTAGAGGGGGGGTGGGGGAGTGGGCATGAAAAGAGTAATATCTGTGTTTATTTTTTGTTAACATGATGTGTAAATGTGCGATAGGAGGCCAAGGTCTCCGAGAGAAATTTTCAGTGGGAAAGGATATGAAAATAGTGTTGGTGTAGGGTTGGTGGGATTTGTCGATAAAGGCGTGGCAACTTAATAGGATTGGATATTAGAGGAGATGCAAGAGGACTATTGGAGTTAAGTTTCCAAATGGTTTAGGTTGTTAGAAGGTGTTCAATGTGCGTTCTGAGAGGTCAGAATTTGATGAGATGTACAAAGATTCATGTCGAGGAAGGTAAGCGAATGCGGAAAGAGGCAGAGTGAGTGATGTTCAAGGATTATGAGGGACTTACAGAGCTTAGATGAGGCAGATATCTATGCGACATTTGCATAGGAGAGAATCGATCGGATCAACGTTTTGTACTTGTGAAGTGTAGCGGAGGGGTGCAATCGTCATGTTCGGCTGTTTAGCAGTTTTAGTAGTCTATTTATTGCGGGCTTTCCGTCGTATGGTTAGCAGGTGAGCCTCCATATGAATTACTTACTGGACAGGGCAGTCGTAAATGGTAACGTAGATGTCATGGAGACAGAGAGTACTATAATTACTGCCTAGGTGCACGGACTGTTGATCTTAAGAAGCCATTTATAGGATAGACAGCGAGGAAAAGCACTGTTATCAACATACTGAAGAAGGTGTACCAGCCAAAATGATTTAAATTTTTTTTTTTTTTTCGTGAGTCTTCTGACTGATCTGGTGCGGCCGGCCACGAATTCCTCTCCTGTGCCAAACGCTTCGTCACAAATTAGCACTTTCAGTCTAAATTATCTGCTGGATGTACGCCAATCTCTGTCTTCCTCTACAGTTTTTATCCTCTACAGATCCCTCTGGTACCAAGGAAGCTATGCCTTAACAGATCTCCTACGACCCTGTCCCTTCTTCTTGTTGGTGTTTCCAATATATTCCTTTCTTCTCCGATTCTATGCAGAAACTCCTCATTCCTAACCTTATCAGCCCACCTAATTTGCAACATTCCTCTGTAGCACCACCTCTCAAATGCTTCCATTCTCTTCTTTTCCGGCTTTCCCATAATCCTTGTTTCAGTACCATAGAATGCTGAGCTCCAAACGTACATCCTCAGAAATTTTATTCCTCAAATTAAGGCCTATGTTGATGCCAGTAGACTTCCCTGATTCACAAAGGCCTTTTTACCATTGCCAGTCTGCTTTTTTGCCCTTCTTACTCCGTCCGTCATTCGTCATTTTGCTGCCTGTGTAGCAGAACTTCTTATCTTCATCTATTTTGCAAGAATCAAGCCTGATGTTAAGTTTCTCGCTTTTTCACTTCTGATATCGCATTGCTGTCGTCTTTCTTCGATTTACTCTCAATCCATATTCTACACTCTTTAGACTGTTCGTTCCATTTAGCATATCGAGAATTTTTTCTTCACTTTCAATGAGGGTATCTATGTCATCAGCGAATCTTATCACTGATATCCTTTCAGCTTGAGTTTTAAATGGCTCAAATGACTCTGAGCACTATGGGACTTAACATCTGAGGTCATCAGTCCCCTAGAACTTAGAACTGCTTAAACCTAACTAACCTAAGGACGTCACACACATCCATGCCCGTGGCAGGATTCGAACCTGCGACCGTAGCGGTAGCGCGGTTCCAGACTGAAGCGCCTAGAACCGCTCGGCCACACCGGCCGGCCGCTTGAGTTTTAATTTCACTCCGGAACCTTTCTTTTATTTTCATCATCGGTTCTTCGATGAATAGGTTGAACAGTCAGGGAGGGAGACTACATCCCTCAGTTACACCTGTTTAATCCAAGCATTTCGTTCTTGGTGTTCTACTGTTATTATTCCGTCTTGGCTCTTATATGTTGTGCATTAGCCGTTTCTTCCTACAGCTTACTCCCGTTTTCATCAGGATTTCGAACGTCGTTTTGCATTGGCGAACACTTTCTCCACGTCAACAAATGCTATGAACAGGTCTTCATTTGTCTTTAGTCTTACTTCCACATCAACCTCATCGTCTGAACTGCCTCTCTGATGCCTTTCTTAAAATGAAACTGATCGTCGTCTAACACATCCGCAATATTTTTTCCCATTCTTCTCTGTATTATTCTTGTTACAACCTTCTAAGCAAAAGCTTTTAAGCTGATTGTACGATGATTCTCTCATTTGTCAGCTCTTGCAGTGTTCAGAATTGTGTGGAAGGTATCTCTTCTAAAGACAAATGGTATATCGCCAGACTCATGCATTCAACACACCAGCGTGAATAGTCGTTTTGTTGACACTTCCCCCCAATGATTTTAAAATATCTGATGGAATTTTATCTATCACTTCAGCCTTACTTCAACTTCAGTCGTCCAAACCTCTTTTAAATTCTAAAACTTTAATCCTTATTTCTTCTATATCGACTCTAGTCTCTTCTCTTATCACATTGGACAAGTGTTCCGCCTCGTAGATTCCTTCAGTGAACTCTTTCCACCTATCCACTCTCTTCCCTGCATTTATTAGTGAAATTTCCATTGCACTCTTAATGTTACCACCCTCGCTTTTAATTTCAGTGAAGGTCGTTTTGACTTTTCTATAGTCTGAGATAGTCTTTTAGACATTTCTTTTTCAATTTCTTCACTTTTTCATTTAGGCATTTCGCCTTGGCTTCCTGGCACTTCCTATTCATTTCATTCGTAAGCGACTTGTATTTCTGTATTTCTGAGTTTCCTGGAACATTTTTGTCGTCCCTTCTTCGATCAATCACCTAAAGTATTTCTTCTGTTACTCATGGTTTTATCGCAATTCCCTTCTTCCTGCCCGTGTTTTTCTTTCCAACTTCTGCGAGTGCAGTATTTTGAAATGTCAATTCCTCTTAAACTGAGCTGCCTGCTGCGTATTTCTTCATTCCTTAGTGCTTCCGCATCCCACTTCATTGCTTATTGAATCTTCCTGACCGTTATCTAAGGCTGAGTCTGCTTCTGCATATACTTTAAAATCCAGTATCCGATTTCAGAATATCTACCTGACCATAATGTAATCTAACTGAACTCTTCCTTTCGCAAGTATACCTCCTCCTCTTGTGATTTTTGAACACAGTGTTCGCTTTTAATAGCTGAAATGTATTGCAGAACTCAATCTCCCTCGTCTCTCATTACTAAGTCCATATTCTTCCGTCCCTTTTTCTTCTACTCCTTCCCCTACAACTGCAACCGCATTTCAGTCCCCCATGTCGGCATTGTAGAGGAGATGAGGGAAGTGGATGCAGCCTTCTGACATAGTGAGATGGAATTCTTCGGGAAACTGCCCTTAACTTCCGTGAGTCTCTCTCGTGTTCGGGTACGGTATATGGATCTGTGTTGTCCACTTTCTTCAGACATGGTGTTTGCTTTTCTTCTTAAATGGAGCATAGCATAATAACTGAACCCTAAATATCAAAGAAATTTATTTTCCATCTCTACGCACAGAATCAATTATTTGCTGTGTCTGCCAGACCATGGGGTACTCATAAGCAGACGGAGCTACGCAGCGTGACCAGTCTCCAGTGAGGGGCGATATACTCGTAATTTTGGTCAGCGCCGTACGGTACGTACACGACACGGCTATGTTATGTTTCCGCCATACATCAGTGTTCATGTGGGCAGCCCTTCTCTAAATACGGATAAAAGTAGACACACTGGTCCTCTCAAGTCAGTATCTCTGAACAGCAGGTGAATCAGCAGCATCTGGAACATTTTACAGTCGCCAACAAGGAGAGCCACTCGACATTCTACAAGTGGTCTGTGGATTTCATCTTACATGAACTGCCAGAGTCCTGAAACTGTTGTTGTCTTCCTTCGAACAACTGATATTTTTACCAACTGAACTTTAAATTCTGTATTTGTCTTTTGTTCTGCAATTTATGACTCCCTTTCCAACTGTTATGTGCATAAAAGATACATTCCTTGTTTTACGGATACATCTGCAGACGATGATAAGTTCGTCAAAGGAGTCAGAAATTTTAGAGCGAAAGGCAGTTGCTGGATCCAGAGTTCAGTGGACAATAAAGTTATTCTGACCAAGAACTAGATGAATACGAGCCAAGTCGTGGTTAAAATAACAACACAAAAAACTTTCCGCTTGGTGGATCTGTTCAGGTAAATAGCAAAAATTGACGTATTAACAGTCAAAAATAAAGGCCTGCACTGAATTTTCTGGTAAACTGTTTAGGTTTATCAATTTCTTCAACTTTTCTCGTGATCCATTACACATAGTGGTGCGCAGCGCTTGTTTATACTCAAAGAATACGAGATATTAAGCAATATGTTAGAAACCTCAGGGGAATGGGCAGAGGGCTTAAGAAGAAAAAAAATCACATATACATATGATCAATTCCTTTTTATTTTCTTAATTACCAACACTTTTCTGTGATACACTTTTCTTTCTTGTTTATCTTTTTGGTTTAATATTTTCGGCATGGGACTACAAGTATTTCTTCTTAAGAAATGTTGTTTCTTTTGGGAAGTATTAAGTCAAAGGTTTTATACTTCTATTGTTGTTACCATTGTACTAGTAAATAAACAAATCCTTTTAGAATAATTGAAAAAGCCACGATCACTTCAATCGTTTATTATATGACAGGTTTCAGCGTTCTGAAGGTGCCATCATCAGATCTGTGACGGTATAACATAACAGGTTTGAGGGAGGGCTTGCATGAGTTAACTACATTCATTATAATTATTACAGAACCACATACCTGAAACGTGGATTAATATTTATAAAACCATATGGACATCATGGCATATGAGGCAGACCATCTGATAAAATCATTGTCACAACCATCATCATCATCATCATCATTTAAGACAGATTATGCCTTTCAGCGTTCAGTCTGGAGCATAGCCCCCCTTATAAAATTCCTCCATGATCCCCTATTCAGTGCTAACATTGGTGCCTCTTCTGATTGGTGCCTCATTCTTAACCGAATCCAGGTACCTTCTCCTTGGTCTGCCCCGACTTCTCCTACCCTCTACTGCTGAACCCATGAGTCTCTTGGGTAACCTTGCTTCTCCCACGCGTGAAAACATTATCCCACCATCTAAGCCTGTTCGCCCTGACTGCTACATCTATAGAGTTCATTCCCAGTTTTTCTTTGATTTCCTCATTGTGGGCACCCTCCTGCTATTGTTCCCATCTACTAGTACCTGCAATCATCCTAGCTTCTTTCATATCCGTAACCTCAACCTTGTTGATAAGGTAACCTGAATCCACCCAGCTTTCGCTCCCATACAACAAAGTTGGTCGAAAGATTGAACGGTGCACAGATAACTTAGTCTTGGTACTGACCTCCTCCTTGCAGAAGAGAGTAGATCGTAGCTGAGCGCTCACTGCATTACCTTTGCTACACCTCGCTTCCAGTTCTTTCACTATGTTGCCATCCTGTGAGAATATGCATCCTAAGTACTTGAAACCGTCCACCTGTTCTAACCTTGTTCCTCCTATTTGGCACTCAATCCGTTTATATTTCTTTCCCACTGACATTACTTTCGTTGTGGAGATGCTAATCTTCATACCGTAGTCCTTACATTTCTGATCTAGCCCTGAAATATTACTTTGGAAACTTTCAATCGAATCTGCCATCACAACTAAGTCATCCGCATATGCAAGACTGCTTATTTTGTGTTCACATATCTTAATCTCACCCAGCCAGTCTATTGTTTTCAACATATGATCCATAAATAATATGAACAACAGTGGAGACAGGCTGCAGCCTTGACTTACCCCTGAAACTACTCTGAACCATGAACTCAATTTACCGTCAACTCTAACTGCTGCCTGACTATCCATGTAAAGACCTTTAATTGCTTTCAAAAGTTGGCCTCCTATTCCATAACCTCGTAGAACAGACAATAACCTCCTCTTAGGAACCCGGTCATATGCCTTTTCTAGATCTATAAAGCATAGATACAATTCCCTGATCCACTCATAACACTTCTCCGTTATTTGCCGTAAGCTAAAGATCTGGTCCTGACCACCTCTAAGAGGCCTAAACCCACACTGATTTTCATCCAATTGGTACTCAACTAATACTCGCACTTTCCTTTCAACAATACCTGAGAAGATTCTACCCACAACGCTGATTAAAGAGATACCTCTGTAGTTGTTACAATCTCTTCTGTTTCCATGTTTAAAGATTGGTGTGATTACTGCTTTTGTCCAGTCTGATGGAACCTGTCCCGACTCCCAGGCCAATTCAGTTATCCTGTGTAGCCATTTAAGACCTGACATTCCACTGTATTTGATGAATTCCGACTTAATTTCATCCACCCCAGCTGCTTTATTGCACTGCGATCTATTGACCATTTTCTCCACTTCCTCAAATGTGATCCTATTTCCATCATCATTCCTATCCCATTCTACCTCGAAATCTGAAACATTACTGATCGTATTTTCACCTACATTGAACAACTTCTCAAAATATTCCCTCCATCTGCCCAAGGCATCCACAGGATTCACCAGCAGTTTTCCTGACCTGTCTAAAATACTTGTCATTTCCTTCTTACCTCCCTTTCGAAGGCTGCTAATTACACTCCAGAATGGTTTTCCAGCAGCTTGACCCATAGTCTCCAACCTGTTTCCAAAGTCTTCCCAAGATTTCTTCTTGGATGCTGCAATTATCTGTTTAGCTTTGTTTCTTTCTTCAACATAACTTTCTCCTTCTACCTGAGTTCTAGTATGTAGCCATTTTTGATACGCCTTCTTTTTCCTTTTGCAGGCTGCCTTGACTGTGTCATTCCACCAAGCTGTATGCTTCATCCTACTTTTACACACTACTGTTCCAAGACATTCTTTAGCCACTTCTACTACTCCGTCCCTGTACCTTCTCCATTACTTTTCCAGTGACTGTAATTGACTACATTCAACTAACTGGTACCTTTCTGAGATCGCTGTTATGTACTTGTGCCTGATTTCCTTACCCTGAAGTTTCTGCACTCTTATCCTCCTACATATGGACCTGACCTCCTGCACTTTCGGCTTCACAATCCCAATTTCACTGCAGATTAAATAATGATCTGTGATCAAAGAATCCCTGAATACACGTGTATCCCTCACAGCCTTCCTGAATTCCTGATCTGTTATTATATAGTCAATGACAGATCTGGTTCCCCCTCCTTCCCAAGTATACCGGTGAATGTTTAAAAAAGGAGTTTGTGATTACTAAGCCCATACTGGCACAGAAATCCAAGAGTTGTTTCCTGTTCCTGTTGGCCTCCATATCCTCTCCAAATTTACCCATAACCTTTTCATACCCTTCTGTTCAATTTCCAATCCTGGCGTAGTCAATGACAGATCTGGTTCCCCCTCCTTCCCAAGTATACCGGTGAATGTTTAAAAAAGGAGTTTGTGATTACTAAGCCCATACTGGCACAGAAATCCAAGAGTTGTTTCCCGTTCCTGTTGGCCTCCATATCCTCTCCAAATTTACCCATAACCTTTTCATACCCTTCTGTTCAATTTCCAGTCCTGGCGTTAAAATCACCCATGAGCAGAACACTGTCCTTATCCTTTACTCTAACAAGTACATCACTGAGTGTCTCATAAAAACTATCCATCTTATCTTGATCTGTCCCTTCACAATGAGAATATACTGACACAATCATAATTTTCTTGCTAGACACTGTCAAATCTATCCACATCAGTGTCACAACCAATAAAAAACAATAAAAAACTGCTCTCATGGTCGTTCTTTCCATAAAATGTAGAACTGAAGTCATTAGATACAACTACCACTGCTAGCCTAACACCGGTCGGCATCATGACTGCCCTATTCCATGCAGGCTTACCTGCTGTGATTCTAGCGGTTCACAACCGGCCACCAGATAGCGCTGTCCAAGTAGCGCCCTCCTAAAACACACATAAATAACACCAGTATTAGGAGGGCCTACCTTGGTAAAGTAATTACTTGTTATAAGGCTTGAAGTGTAGTTGGCCAGCTTCGCCAGTAAAACTTTACTCGATGATTACAATTGCCTGCCAAGCGTGTTTTCGTTACGTTCTTGGTTGTTTTTATTTTTATATTTTACAGATATATTTGTGTATGAAGCAAGAACGCTTGTGATTTTGTTATCATAGTTTGTCATTATTCCCCATTCGGTGAGACCCATGGACGAAACGAGTGCCATGCCGGTGGGAGCGTACATGGAGTCACTGGTCACTGTGTATCTTGGTTCGCAAGTCATTTCTCCCCCCCCCCCCCCCCCTCCCCCCGTCTTAATTCCATGTGCCTATGCAGGTTTTCGTACATTGCTCGTAACGAATGTATAGATGGTGAGACACTTCATAGCAAGCGAATACGTTCTTTTTTAGCGTTTACAATAGCTACGACCAGTGCCTAGACAGGTAAAGCCCAGCATACAGGTTTTAATCACTCGTCACATTCTACCTAAGTCGTGTTATGAACAGCTTTCTGTGTGCATATTCGTGACGTCCTTATATGAATAAAGGTATATTACAATATGTAATGGATAATGTCTGTGCCACAGATGCTTTTAATTTGTAATTGACGTACTTTATAGTGATTTTAGTATGTATAGGAAATGTATGCGCAAATCAGGGCTTTGTATGGATATGTGACAAGCAGTTATAGTAAAGTTGTGTTTTAGTAGTAATGTGTGGTAATACTGTGGGACTATGTATGCGCTGCTTGGACAGCGCTATCTGGAGGCCGGTTGTGAACCGCTAGAATCACAACAGGTAAGCCTTCAATAGGGTGCTAGGCGAGCAGTGATAGTTGTATCTGGTGACTTCAGTTTTATATTTTATGGAAAGAACGACCATGAGAGCAGTTTTTTATAATAATATTGGATCTGTCAATGATTTTTATCAGATGGTCTGCCTCATGTGCCATGATGTCCATATGGTTTGTAAATGTTAATCCACGTTTCAGGTATGTGGTTCTGTAATAATTGTAGTGTATATAGTTAACTCATGTCAGCCCTCCCTCACACCTGTTATGTTCTACCTTCACAGTTATGATGATGGCACCTTCAGAGTGCTGAAACCGGTCATCTAATAAACGACTGAAGCGATCATGGCTTTTCAATTATTTTAAAAACAGATTGATCGCCCCACGACACACCGTGTTCACTGCAAAATCCTTTTAGCATTGACGGGATTAGTAGTAGAAGCTTACTTTACGATTCTTATTGGGCCTACGTTTAGTGTGTACTGTACATTAAAGTAACCTCTGGCGTGCCACAGGGGAGTGTTATGGGATCATTGCTTTTCACAATATATATAAATGACCTAGTAGATAGTGTCGGAAGTTCCATGCGGCTTTTCGCGGGCGGATGATGCTGTAGTATACAGAGAAGTTGCAGCATTAGAAAATTGTAGCGAAATGCAGGAAGATCTGCAGCGGATAGGCACTTGGTGCAGGGAGTGGCAACTGTCCCTTAACATAGACAAATGTAATGTATTGCGAATACATAGAAACAAGGATCCTTTATTGTATGATTATATGATAGCGGAACAAACACTGGTAGCAGTTACTTCTGTAAAATATCTGGGAGTATGCGTGCGGAACGATTTGAAGTGGAATGATCATATAAAATTAATTGTTGGTAAGGCGGGTACCAGGTTGAGATTCATTGGGAGAGTGCTTAGAAAATGTAGTCCATCAACAAAGGAGGTGGCTTACAAAACACTCGTTCGACCTATACTTGAGTATTGCTCATCAGTGTGGGATCCTTACCAGATCGGTTTGACGGAGGAGATAGAGAAGATCCAAAGAAGAGCGGCGCGTTTCGTCACAGGGTTATTTGGTAACCGTGATAGCGTTACGGAGATGTTTAATAAACTCAAGTAGCAGACTCTGCAAGAGAGGCGCACTGCATCGCGGTGTAGATTGCTCGCCAGGTTTCGAGAGGGTGCGTTTCTGGATGAGGTATCGAATATATTGCTTCCCCCTACTTATACCTCCCGAGGAGATCACGAATGTAAAATTAGAGAGATTAGAGCGCGCACGGAGGCTTTCAGACAGTCGTTCTTCCCGCGAACCATACGCGACTGGAACAGGAAAGGGAGGTAATGACAGTGGCACGTAAAGTGCCCTCCGCCACACACCGTTGGGTGGCTTGCGGAGTATAAATGTAGATGTAGATGTAGACATTCCTTCCCCACCAGAAACCGAATCGGATATTTGGGGGAGGGGAGCCACCGACAAAGTGTGTGTTAGCGACCCCAGCCGGAGAGTGACGTTTTGCGTCTTACAGTTACGGGCGTGACGCCTAAAAAATGGCTCTGAGCACTATGGGACTTAACTTCTGTCGTCATCAGTCCCCTAGAACTTAGAACTACGTAAACGTAACTAACCTAAGGACATCACACACATCCATGCCCGAAGCAGGATTCGAACCTGCGACCGTAGCGGTCACGCGGTTCCAGACTGAAGCGCCTTTAACCGCACGGCCACACCGGCCGGCCGCGTGACGCCTGATAGACTGTATTGGACTGGTGTGTACTGTACATTTATAGTTAAAACGTGTTCCAACCTGTACCTTGAGGACATGCACAAGTTGTGTGGACTTGCAAACTGCAATGCGTCTGAAGCCACACATCTGTTTGCTGAAAGCTTTCGTAAGGGATACATAGCGAGCAATAAAAAGTTTCGAGCAGAACATGGACGACTTGTGGAGACAGACTTTCTTGGGAAATGGTTATTTTACTGTGGAAGACGAAATAGTGTTAGAACACCTAATATACAGCTTGTTCGGATATTCCTGTTACAAACTTCTAGGACTTGCATTGGGGACTGAGTAGACATTATTCTGAATCGGAGCAATGTCCGGGAACGTAACCTTTCCGTGCTACAACCGTTAGGAAACATTTTTCTTATGCAGTTATGCAACAGATGAAAGCTTAAGTCGGACTGGCCGATGTCATTTGGCGTGTACGCTAACTCTCTTACCTGGTTCGAGCCTCATTCACTTGTCTGTGAGTGTTAGAGCAACACGGTTAAGTGCACATTTGCAGAATACACCGACACGATCCTTCCGTATGCCGAAGCTGAGGCTAATGGAGGAGATGATCGTCGCCTCCACCAGGATTGTTATCCATGACGTATGACCCCATCATTTACCCTTTTCGCCACAATTACCCAACGGCTTCGAGAAACGAGACGCCGAACAACCGAAGTGGGAGAGGCCGTACTGCATCGTGTTGAAGAGAATCCGTCAATGAATACACGAGTAATTTCTTGGTTCCAAAAAGTGAGAATATGAGTCATGCGACTGTGCGGAAAGTGTTACGAGAGCAACTCCCGTACCCGTACGATCTTCAGAAAGAGTAAGGTCTTACTAAAATATATTTTCAGTCGAGAAAAGCTTTGTGTACTTGGTTCTGGGGATGTGTGGTCAGGACCAATACTTTCTGTCCACCATAATATTCACTGATGAAACAAAGTTTACCGAGAATGGAGTGCAGAATTTTCACAACACTCATACACTAGCGGATAAGAATCTTTTACGGTTTTGGAAACAGGATATCAACAAAAGTTAAGTTTTATTGTATGGGCTGCCATAACTGGAGGTAATTTCGTGGTACACAGACTGGAGTATCACACAGTGAACTGTTAATGGAACATTTAAATGTTCTGCTATGCGTAGTCAGAATACATGGTTCATGCAAGATGAGGTACCACCTCATTTTGGTCTGCTAGTAAGAACAATTCGGTGTCAATGTTTCCCCAATGAAACGTCGTGCCGCAACAACATGTTGGCGTGTTAGATCTCTTGATCTCGATCCTACAGATTTTTCTTTTTGGGGGGACAGTTAGAGGACAGAGTGTACTGAAGACGTATTACGAATGTCGACATTCTTCAACAGCGTGTTCAAGAAGTTCTGAATATATGTACAGCAGAACATGGTGTATGGGAATGATTAAAGACAACCCACGATGAAGCGTTTAAGGCTTATGTTAAAGTTACTGACAGATATATTGATCACTCATTTAGGCATCAGAAGACAACATTTGAAAATAAAAAATACCGGTAGGGGAAGCTGGAAATATGGAAAGAAGTATGAAAACAAAAAGAAACAAAGCAAAAATGTAAGAACAAAAAATCGTCTGTAACTAAGAAAATTAAAACAATGCTCGTAGTTAAAGGTGAACATTTTTGCTTCTTTTTAAGTCCTCTTTCCATACATATCAGTTAGCACCCTACATATTGCTGTATATTCTCCTAGATATCGCCTCTAAACGACATACAGTCATCGTTAACAACCCTCCCCGTTCCCATTGGCTTATGTGTTGAGAGAATGACAAATGAGTTGTTGGGCCGGTAGTTCACCACGTGGGTGTATAGAGATCTTCCCCAGTCTTCACAACAGCGCCATTTTCCTAGAGTTCCGTCAGTTTCTCATTTTGTTTCCGCACCTGGAGAAAAGCGGCGTTCCCCAGGAAATTGCTATCTAAGGCAGGCAATTCTTTGCATAAAAATCTCCAGACTAACTTTAGCTAGACAGCTACAGATTATCTTTGAAATGAGGAACGTTCTCTCGTCCTTTGATATATTAAACTATAATTTGTAGAGACAAGAAAATACCGTGGATTATTGAAAGGAAGATATTAGGAGGTGTTAGATCACTGACTTGAAATGGACGACAATTTAATTTATGGCATCGTAATTGAAGTGTCGCATGCAGAATTTTGTACCAGTTTTAAATTCCCCCTTTATTATATACTAACGCGATGTAAAACCGTGTTCAGTTTCTGTATTTCTATGTAAAGGTGTTAATGTGTTTTCCATCTGTACAAGGCATTAGAGCCGTCCTTAAGCCTCGTGGAAAGAAGGTGAAAACAAGTATAGTTCCACATTATGTACTTGTTACTGTTTCAAAACGAGTCTCACTGCTCTGTCTGAGATTCCTTCGGTATCCATAAGACTCATTGCCATTGGTACCAAGAAAATTTCTAGTTGTTCCGCAACTAGGGTCGACGGTTTATTTCATCACTTCGCAGAATTTAGAATTCAAAATCATGTATCATACACATCCATTTTACTGACTAATTAGTAATATGAGAGCTCATATCATGTTATGGATTCAAAGTATCTAGCCAAAACATTCTACATCTGCATCTACATACATCCTCCGCAATCCACCATACGGTGCGTGGCGGAGGGTACCTCATACCACAACCAGCGTCTTCTGCCCCTGTTCCACTCCCAAACAGAACGAGGGAAAAATGACTGCCTATATGCCTCTGCACGAGCCCTAATCTCTCTTATCTTATCTTTGTGGTCTTTACGCGAAAAGGAAGTTGGCGGCAGTAAAATTGTACTGCAGTCAGTCTCAAATACTGGTTCTCAAAATTTCCTCAGTAGCGATCACGAAAAGAACGCCTCCTTTCCTCTAGAGACTCCCACCCGAGTTCTTGAAGCATTTCCCTAACACTCGCGTGATGATAAAACCTACCAGTAACAAACCTAGCAACCCGCCTCTCAATTGCTTTTATGTCCTCCCTCAATCCGACCTGATAGGGATCGCAAACGCTCGAGCGGTTCTCAAGAATAGGTCGTATTAGTGTTCTATCAGCGGTCTCCTTTACAGATGAACCACATCTTCCGAAAATTGTACCAATGAACCGAATACGACTATCCGCCTTCCCCACACTTCCTTTACAGGCTTTTCCCACATCATATCGTTCTGCAATGTTACGCTCAAATATTTAATCGACGTGACTGTGTCAAGCGCTACACTACTAATGGAGTATTCAAACATTACAGGATACTTTTTCCTAATCATCTGCCTTAATTTACATTTATCTACATTTAGTGTTAGCTGCCATTCTTTACCCCAATCACAAATCCTGTCCAAGTCATCTCGTATCCTCCTACAGCCATTCAACGATGACACCTTTCCGTACACCACAGCATCACCAGCAAACAGCCGCACATTGCTGTCTACCCTATCCAAAAGACCATTTACGTAGATAGAAAACAACAGCGAACCTACCACACTTCCCTGGGGTACTCCAGATGATACCTTCACCTCCGTTGAACACTCACCATCGAGGACAACGTACTGGGTTCTATTACTTAAGAAGTCTTCGAGCCACTCACATACTTGGGAACCAATCCCATATGCTCGTACCTCAGTTAGGAGTCTTCGGTGGGGCACCGAATCAAACGCTTTCCGGAAGTCAAGGAATATGGCATCCGTCTGATACCCTTCAACCATGGTTCGCAAGATATCATGTGAAAAAAGGGAGAGTTGCGTTTCGCAGGAGCGATGCTTTCTAAATGCATGGACAGCAACTTCTCTGTCACAAGGAAATTAATTATATTCGAACTGAGAATATGTTCGAGAATCCTGCAACAAATCGATGTTAAGAATATTGGTCTGTAATTTTGAGGATCCGTCCTTCTACACTTCTTATATACAGGCTTCACCTGCGCTTTTTTTCCAGTCGCTCGGGACTTTACGTTGGGCAAGAGATTCGCGATAAATGCAAGTTAACTAAGGATCCAATGCAGTAGAGTACTCTCTGTAAAACAGAATTGGATTCCCTTCAGGACCTGGCGATTTATTTATTATCTACCCCTTCAGCTGCTTCACAACCCCAGGGATGTTTATCACTATGTTCTCCGTACGGGAATCTGTACGAGACTCAAACGGCGGTATGTTTGTACGATCCTCCTGCATGAAAAATTTCTCAAAAGCTAAATTTAAAATTTCAGCTTTCGTTTTGCTGTCTTCCGTTGCCAGGCCAGACTAATCAGTGAGTCACTGGATGGAAGCCTTCGAGCCGCTTACCGATTTTACGTAAGACCAGGAGTTCCTAGGGTTTTCAGCAAGATCTTTCGCTAAGGTATGACGGTGCTAGTGGTTGAATGCTTCACGCATTGCTCTTTTTACAGTTGCACGAATCTCTACTAACTTTTACCTGTCCTCATTCTCCCGATCTTTCTTCTACAGCGAGTCGCAAATGCCTTTGCTTTCTGAACATTCTTCGAATTGCGCTGTTAAACCACGGTACATTAGTTAGATTACAACATATTTATTTTAAATTAATAGATCATTGGTATGCCCTCTTTTAAACTGTGAAGTCTGCAGAAGTTGACATAATTCGATACAGGCTAGTAATGATTTTAGCAGTATTCTGGAGAGAACATAAAAACAGCTTTCATAAAAGCTACGGAGCACGACCTATGGAATATCTGCTACAATTTTTGTTTATTATTTTTCTGTACTCACACCAGCATTTCCATTTCAGATTCTGTGCAAGTGGTTTCTCTAAAAGGAATACCCGACATTTCCGTCCAAAAGTGACCTGTGCTGTTCACCTCAAACAGAACCAGTTGGTCAGCTCTGACAGCACAATCCGCTAACGGAAATGGAAGCATCTCCACAATTGAGCTACCACAGCCTGAACCGCGTCCACGTCGAGTGGAAGCAAGTGGTCCCTTCTGCGGCTCGCTGCAGCCCGCGCTCTCGCTTTCTCGGACGGACGTCTGACATCCCATTTCCCGGAGGAGCGGTGCCGTCCATCACAGGGTTTCCGGCTGCAGGCCAGGACGCAGACGATTTGCCGTGGGTTCGGCGAACCGCGAGGCTCGCCTGTGATCTTCAGCACCGCGCGCAGCAGTTGCCTCTGTGCGAGACTGGACTGCCGGTCGCTGAAACGAGAGGCCACAGGCAGCTGTGGGGGCCAACACAGACAACTCTACGAGCTTTTGACTGCAAACACATTTGGACAGGGCTGAGTTGGCAGTGAGATTCCTAGGAGTAATGGCACGTGTCTGCAAGGGGAAATCCGACGTAAAGAACATATGCTTTCATCACTTTAAGAAATACAGCAAATAGCCCCTATATTGTACGTTTTATTTATACCAATAAGTGTTTCGAGCAGTCACCCATCCTCGGTTAGCGTATTACACACCTATATCTCAAATCAGCACAGAATTAGAAACAACGATTTTAATGTCGATACTGCAGCTGCCCGGGGCTACTCTTTGCAAGTTGGATATTTACGATAAGAACAACTGACGAACGATATACAGTAAGTCTTCGTGAAGAAATAATGAGCAGTCAAGCAGCATCAGAATATAAGAGGTTTATTTAAATACCTTGACCATGTTTCCAATATTTATACAAGAATCTTCTCCGGCCGCGGTGGCCGAGCGGTTCTAGGCGCTTCAGTCCGGAACCGCGCGACTGCTACGGTCGCAGGTTCGAATCCTACCTCGGGCATGGATGTGGGTGATACCCTTAGGTTAGTTACGTTTAATTACTTCTAAGTTCTAGGGGACTGATGACCTCAGATGTTTAGTCCCATAGTGCTCAGAGCCATTTGAACCAAGAATCTTCTTCAGAATAATACTAGCACCAACTGGGTTACATGTTGCAGAGGAAGTGTGTCAAAAATAGCCGAGAAGAATCAGTAAAATATGAAATTTCACCTCCATGGCCGGCCGGGGTGGCCGAGCGGTTCTAGGTGCTACTGTCTGTAACCGCGCGACCGCTACGGACGCAGGTTCGAATCCTGCCTCGGGCATGGATGTGTGTGATGTACTTAGGTTAGTTAGGTTTAAGTAGTTCTAAGTTCTAGGGAACTGATGACCTCAGCAGTTAAGTCCCATAGTGCTCAGATCCATTTGAACCATTTTGAACCACCATGACATTAAAAACATGTCCCACATGGTGATAGTCGCTGAGCAATGCTTCACCAATAAACAGCTCATGCGTATATGTTACCCAGTTGTCAGTAATATCCTCCTGAGGAAGATGTTTTTATAAAAGTGGAAACCATGGTCAAGAAACTGAAAATAAATCTTCGATTTTGTGACTGGTTGGCTTCTTATTTTTTCTTTAGGAAGATTTCGTAATATGGTTGCTGCTCCAGCCATGTACGAAACCTATATGAATTAAAATGTTAATGATCGTTTGTTCAAACTCGTTAATCTCCGAAACTTCTTGACCGATTGCTTTGAAATTTTGAAAGAACGTCGAATTATAATACTGGCGTGTCTTTAGGTTCTTACTTCTTTCATATATGTATATTATTAGTACATACACACCCCTCAAAAAACGATTTGCATCACATCGGTTCCGAGAGTTCCAGAACGTGTACAGAAAATTTGAATAGAGATCAACATAAACAATATTTCCGCCCTTTTTATTGCTCCTGAAAACCACACATTGCATGTTGTACCACCATACAGCGAAATCTTCAGAGGTGGTGGTCCAGATTGCAGTAAAAACTGGTATCCCTAATAGCCGGTAGCACGTCCTCTTGCATTGATGCATGCCTGTATTCCTCGTGGCATACACTCCACAATTTCATCAAGGCACTGTTGGTCCAGATTGCCCGCTTCTCAAGGGCAATTCGGCGTTGATTCCTCAGACTGGTTGATGGGTCACGTCGTCAACAAACAGCCCTTTTCAATCCATCCCAGGCATGCTCGACAGGGTTAATATCTGGAGAACACGCTGGCCGCTCTATTCGAGCCATTTCGTTATCCTGAAGGAAGTCATTCGCATAATGTCCACGATTGGTGGCGCGAATTGTCTTCCATGAATACGAGTGCTTCGCTAATATGCTGCCGATATGTTTGCGCTGTCGCTCGGATGATGGCGTTCACGTATCGTGCAGCCTTTACGGTGCCTTCCATGGCCACCGTGGCGTACGTCGGCCCCACATAATGCCTCCCCAAAACAGCAGGGAACCTCCACCTTGCTGCACTCGCTGGACCGCGTGTCTAAGGCGTTCAGACTGACCAGGTTGCTGCAGACACGCCTCCGACGATTGTCTGGTTGAAGGCATATGAGACATTCATCAATGAAGAGAGCGAGATGGCAATGCTGAGCGGTCCATTCGGCATGTTGTTGGGACCATCTGTACCGCGCTAGGTGGTGACGTACTTGCAAAGACGGACCTCGCCATGGACGTCGGGAGAGAAGTTGCGCATCTTTCAGCCTATTGCGGATTCGTAACACGACGTCCTGTGGCTGCATGTAAAGTATTATTCCACATGGTAGCGTTGCTGTCAGGGCTCCTCTGAGCCATAACACGTAGGTAGCGGTCACCCACTGCAGCAGTAGCCCTTGGGCGGCCTAAGCGAGGCATGTCATCGACAGTTCCTGTCTCTCTGTGTCTCCTCCACCCCGAACAACATCGCTGTGGTTCACTGCGAGACACCTGGACACTTGCCTTGTTGAGAGACCTTCGTGGCACAAAGTAACAACGCGGACGCGATCGAAACGCTGTTTTGACTGTCTAGGCATGGTTGAACTACAGACAACACGAGCGGTGTACCTCCTTCCTGGTGAATGAGTCGAACTGATCGGCTGTAGGGTGCTCTCCGTCCAATAGGCGCTGCTCATGCATGGTTATTTACATCTTTGGCCGGGTTGAGTGAATCTCTGAAAAGTCGATGGGACTGTGCCTGCCATACAGTATCCACAGTCAACGTCTATCTTCAGGAGTTCTGGGAACTGGAATGATACAAAACTTTTTTGATGTGTATAATATATAAACGTATATATTTAATACGCAAAGGGAAAAATTTGTTACCAAAAAAAAATCTCAAAATGTACCTTACCAGTTTATTTCATATGTGTGTATCATACGACAGTGAAACACTGTTAGCAAACAGGGAAATGGCTTTCTGGTTTACGATCAGATTAATACTATAGAATCTGAATATGTAATAAAAATAAACATGGCTCACAGCCAGAGAGAGTGCGCAAGAAGAGAAGGGCAGAGGAGTGGGAGGAAATGGACATATAAAACGATAAGCGGGAGATGGACGGAGACTGGAGGCAGATGAAGATGGAGAGAGAAAGGGGGGGAAGATGAAGGTGGTCAGAGAAAGTGGGGAGGAGGTGATGTTCAGAGAGAGAGGGAGAGAGAAGTGGCAGGAGGAGCTGGAGAGAGGAGGGACTGGAGAAGATGGACAGAGAGAGAAAACTGAGATTTCTCTTTTCTTTCTTTTCCATTTAAGCATATCGAGACACTGAAAAGTGCTAGTTTTAAATTAGAAAATGAGCGGACAAGCTGTACAATGGTGAAGTATTACTTAGTGACAATCACCATGTTGGGCATGTTTTTAATATTATAGAGGTACAATTTTACGCTTTCAGAAGCCCTTCGACCGTTTTTTTAACGTACCTCCGTTGCAACATGAAACCCAATTGTCACTAACATCCTTTTGAAGTTGTTGTTTTACAAACGTTGCAGCCACGGTCAAAAGGTTAAAATAATTTTTCCATTTTCCAACCGATTGTCTTTGTATTATTTCGTCACGAAGATTTCACCCTACGGTTGCTGCTCCTGCCACATACAAAATTTTCATATGCATAGCAAGTTTTTCTTTAAATTATTTTGTTGTAATGTATGCAAAGTAAGTGTCAAGCCTTTTGAATAAATTTAAATCGTGTGCCAAGATTCGGAGAATTGTGTATTTAGATATCTATAGCAACAACATGGCTTTATTGATTATTATATTTCTTTAATAATAATAAATAAAAAATAAAATTAATAATCAGTTTCTCATTCATAATGGAGTTATGGATTGTATTCTATTTTCGTTATTTCTAATAAACTGCGCTACTGATTGAAAGACAAAAATTTTACATTTCCACAACTCCATCCTTTCCACTTCACATTAACAACAGCTACCGCTGTGTTAGAAAGTAACTAAATCAAGTGTCAGTGCTTTTGTAACAACGGATTAGCGAAAACAGCTCATATCGGATGCCCCTTACAAGAGCTTTTACCTCACGCTGAGTAAAATGTTGTTGGCAACTAGTCGCATGACGTAAGAAAAAGGAAATCAAAAGTGAAAAATATATTCCTATATTGATGTCTATTTGAGTAAATACGTGTGAAATGATTATATCTCAAAAATTGGGAAATTAGTAGCAATTATATCGTCAAAAATGCAATGTAGGTACATCGAAATGAGCTCTTAATGTATGTGAACTTTATTTTCGAGCCGGCTGGAGTAGCCGCTACAATCTGGAACCGCGCGACCGCTACGGTCGCAGGTTCGAATCCTGCCTCGAGCATGGATGTGTATGATGTTCTTAAGTTAGTTAGGTTTAAGTAGCTCTAAGTTCTAGGGGACTGATGACCTCAGAAGTTAAGTCCCATAGTGCTCAGAGCCATATGAAATTTATTTCTCGAAAATCAAAGTTTTTGTAGTCTACTAGTGGTTACTGCCGAGAATACTCCCACATTATATACGTTTATCATAGTGAGATTGGTGGTGACAAACAAATCTTAAAAACATATCCTCCGGTTGTTGAGTATTTCCATAATGCAGTACTCCCTCGTTTTGGTCTTATTCCTAAAGGGGCAGCGTGAGGGGGAAGGACGGGTCGTTGTGCTGCATGCAAGGTAAGACACGTGGCGATGCTTGTTTTCCCCACCTACCACCGCCTTACGTCTGTACTTCCTGGAAGTAGCTAATTACCGGCAGGCAGAATAATTGTCCGCGGAATGTCCTTTCCTGTTGGTGGGTGGGGCAACGGGCGCGCCCTCGAGCATCCCAGAAGGTGCGGAAGACAAGTGACGAGCGAGCCAACGCCCTTCCTGGCACACGCGACCTGCCCGTTATGGCGGATGTCATGACTCTGAAAGGGAAATAGATCTGGGACACGGCTGTGGTTTGAGTTAATGACAGAGCACTGCATCGCAGTCCGGAAATAATTTTTGTAGCTAAATAATATCTGATGGTCCCTTCATTTGCAAACGGATGGAAGGAAGATTTTGGTTTAACGTCCCGTCGGCGACGAGGTAATTAGAAACGGTGCTGACGGTCTGGTTGGAGAAAGATGGGGAAGTAAACTGACCGTGTCCTTTACGTTTCATCCAGCCCCGCACTTGCCTTTAGTGATCCATGGAAGTTACTATAGACCTAGATCTTAGTACTCACCAGGAGGAGTGTCCCAAATGGATATTCAGTGCCTTACCACGGCACCACCTCGTTTACAAACGGCGTAGGTCAGATCTTTGTGGGAGTTTGTGATTGCCGAATGCCAAATATTGTGTGACATCCCGCTAAACCTTATAACCACCAGCCTGCTTAACAGCAAGTTGGTCCACATCTGAAACGCGTTATGGGAGCGATTCAGCGTCGTAGGAATTCCACAAGACCTTGGTAGGCTTCCAGAGCTATGAGGCAGAAAATGTCCAAGCACAGGTCACGCAGTTCACGTAAATTATGGGCCGGAGGTTTGCGGAAATGAAGCTGCTGCCCTGTATATGTGTTCCAAAAAGCTCAGACCAGACGAATTTGGTGACAAAGGCATCAACTCGAGTTCCATGTCATGCTGCTCAAACCGCTGTAGGACGATTATGGGTGTGTGACACCCATAGCCGTCGGGGAGACATACGGAATACATGTTGCCTTCAGCTGTCATTGTGAACATTCCTCATATCACAGTACCGTCCGCATCAGCATGGTCCTTAACGTGGCGCAGGTTGGAGTTTTCATTTGTCTGAGTGATTGTGTATTCCAACTCATCACCAGTCTGATGCAACAAGAAACGTGATTCATTCAACCAGATGAAAGGTTTCCGTTGATTCATGGTCCAGTCTCACTGATCCCGTGCCGACTGCAATCACGATTGAGGTATCCGTTGGTTTAACGTGGAAACACGTACTGATCGTCTGCTCTGGTCGTCTGCTACCTACACCAAAACTGATTTCTGTCATCATATCTGTCGCAAGTAGTCCCTATCATGCTTTAAAGAACGAGCGAACTACAGAGCTCCATGTTACGTGATAAGGTGCGAACGTCCAACAGATTGTCGGCTGTTTATGGTTTCACCGTCTTTCAGTCATTTTCCACACATGCTCAAGAGAGTAGCAGGAGAACAGCTGACCAACTTCACCATCTTCGAGATGGACATTCCCAGGCACTGTGCCTTATCAGTCTGTCCTCTGTCTAAGCCGCTTATGTCAATAGACTTCCTCACTTGCGACCCATACCATATCAGCTTCGCTTATATAATTTCCTCACTGAGCCACTTGGCCGCACGTCATCAGGAAGCATTTATCTCGTGGCAGACAATGGGCACAATGCTCTGACTCGCAAGTGTGTGATTCTGTATTCACAACGATCCTGTGTTACAGGCAATCAGCGAAATGATGGACACACATCAGCAGACACTAGTGTACCATACTACGCCTGTAGTGATTCGTCGTCGAATGGACACATATAATTCGTAAAATTATGCGAAATTTTTAAGTGAAATCAATGACTTCGTTATACAACCGTCAACTGAACTATAATAGTCGTCGAGAACAGTATCCCAAATACATGACTTCAATCTGGCTTTGAGAGTGTATAATCTGTTACGGAGGTTACGTAGAAAAGAAAGGGGAAAATATAAGCCGTGTGTTGTACAATAGACATTTTATAAGAAAATATTTTTGCATTCGTTTCAGGTTTCTGAAGACAGTTGAGTGAAAACAAGATCTAAGAACAGAGTAGCTGAAGTTTACACCACTTGGGTAGACCGAAGCTCCTTCCTTCCCCCCCCCCCCCCACCCCCCACCCCACCCTCAATTAGCCTACCATCATAAACTAGTTGGAAGATAAGTGAAAACAAGAAGTAACTAGAAACATTCTGAACTCGAAACAGGCAGAATGCGATACGCACTCAGAGCAATACAGGTATATGTACTCTTGTGACGATGTGGTTTGGCTTTTTCTTATATTAATCTATATCTTCTGACGTCAAATCAAAGGTGGTGCATTCATATATGCTGGAAAACTACAGACGACTATTTCCTCCACTACCGTTGAATATGTTATTCCTGTAAGTACCTTATACAGTTGGTACATTCTCTCGTCTTGTTTTAACAGGAGTGTTGAGCAAGTAGAATTTCTACTGCAGTGCCTCACATAGTAGAAAACGACTGGATAAGAAGAATATCATATACAATGAAAGAAGGTTACACTAGATAATGATGAGAGATTTATAAAACTCCATATAAAGAGAAACAATGCCATCTGAAACACTTCTGTCTGACTCCCCCCACTCCCCATCAAATTAACGGCATTCCTATAAGTGAAATAAACAGTAATGAAAGGTGCCACCAACGAGATAACGTCCATGGCACGCCGCTGCAACCAACAGATCTGCAGGAAGCACAAACTTTGTGGACGCTATCCTGTGCAAACTTTTCGCAAATGGAGCTCAGAATATTCATGAGTTCTTCAGGTAATTTGAAATTCACATAGGACGGGAGGCTATATTTTATTTTTCATGAAAACTGCTCATCACACTTCAGCGAAGTGTAATCCTTTCGACAGCCAAAGATTATTTACATTCGCAGTCCAGAGATACGTGTGTGTGCAATTTTCTCCATTTTCTCGCGTCGCTCGCTTTGAAACAAGGTCCGTACATAGCCTTAAGCTGTCGTGTGAGTCAACGTAATTACAAACCCAGGTGACGCAAAAGAAACTCCGTTAGAACAGCCTATGCATATTGTTTGCTATTAACGTTTAGAAACCTCCGAAGCGAAGTAGATGGCTTTGAGACAAGTAATTTAACGCAAGACGGGGTGACTCTTCTCAACGTTAAAAACCACGTAGCGAAATAGATGATGCTGAGACAAGTAATTTAATGCAAAAAACATGTGGCTGCAAATGTCGTGAAATATCTCAAAAGTGGATGACAGATGTTGAACGTGTAATGTCACCAGATGAAATTCCTTGCCGCACATGCAGCCGTTGAGCACAGTGGTCTATTGGACCTGATCAAATATAGAAGTCGGTATGGTTCCGCGCCTACGTGCGTGACTTCAGCGCGTGGGCTCAGAGTTCATCCACGTTTGGGGGTATTTTTAAACGCACTTGTCATTGAAACAGAAATCTTGTCAGGGTGTTGCGTGTTTCACACCTTTTATACAACTTCAATTGCACTTGTAGATCAGAAGAAACGTGAGAAACATAGTTTTCTTTTTATTTTCTTGAAATTTAATTGTTATTAGTTTAACAGAATCATATATGGCGGTTTTGTCGCTTATTATTTCTTTTACCTCATTTGATGGTTTATATAAGTGATAAAAGTTACACCATGCTTCCAAGCGCCCATCAAACTGTAGCTGCTCTTGTAACTGGCTGGTCGGAAGAAGACGAGGCCATATTACCAGCAACAAGTTAAGTCCTGCGGCCTCCAGAATGAGATCAGACTTACTTACTTTTATCTATTCTTGTGTATGACAAATGGGCCTGGGAGTTTTCCATATTCCTTAAGGAAACGAATTCCTCCTGCAATTATCAATATTTTATACATGCTCTACGGACTTTCTGAATAATGATATACGATTATGCAGTATACAGATATATTAATGTTATACACTCCTGGAAATTGAAATAAGAACACCGTGAATTCATTGTCCCAGGAAGGGGAAAATTTATTGACACATTCCTGGGGTCAGATACATCACATGATCACACTGACAGAACCACAGGCATATAGACACAGGCAACAGAGCATGCACAATGTCCGCACTAGTACAGTGTATATCCACCTCTCGCAGCAATGCAGGCTGCTATTCTCCCATGGAGACGATCGTAGAGATGCTGGATGTAGTCCTGTGGAACGGCTTGCCATGCCATTTCCACCTGGCGCCTCAGTTGGACCAGCGTTCGTGCTGGACGTGCAGACCGCGTGAGACGACGCTTCATCCAGTCCCAAACATGCTCAATGGGGAACAGATCCGGAGATCTTGCTGGCCAGGGTAGTTGACTTACACCTTCTAGAGCACGTTGGGTGGCACGGGATACATGCGGACGTGCATTGTCCTGTTGGAACAGCAAGTTCCCTTGCCGGTCTAGGAATGGTAGAACGATGGGTTCGATGACGGTTTGGATGTACCGTGCACTATTCAGTGTCCCCTCGACGATCACCAGTGGTGTACGGCCAGTGTAGGAGATCGCTCCCCACACCATGAAGCCGGGTGTTGGCCCTGTGTGCCTCGGTCGTATGCAGTCCTGATTGTGGCGCTCACCTGCACGGCGCCAAACACGCATACGACCATCATTGACACCAAGGCAGAAGCGACTCTCATCGCTGAAGACGACACGTCTCCATTCGTCCCTCCATTCACGCCTGTCGCGACACCACTGGAGGCGGGCTGCACGACGTTGGGGCGTGAGCGGAAGACGGCCTAACGGTGTGCGGGACCGTAGCCCAGCTTCATGGAGACGGTTGCAAATGGTCCTCGCCGATACCCCAGGAGCAACAGTGTCCCTAATTTGCTGGGAAGTGGCGGTGCGGTCCCCTACGGCACTGCGTAGGATCCTACGGTCTTGGCGTGCATCCGTGCGTCGCTGCGGTCCGGTCCCAGGTCGACGGGCACGTGCACCTTCCGCCGACCACTGGCGACAACATCGATGTACTGTGGAGACCTCACGCCCCACGTGTTGAGCAATTCGGCGGTACGTCCACCCGGCCTCCCGCATGCCCACTATACGCCCTCGCTCAAAGTCCGTCAACTGCACATACGGTTCACGTCCACGCTGTCGCGGCATGCTACCAGTGTTAAAGACTGCGATGGAGCTCCGTATGCCACGGCAAACTGGCTGACACTGACGGCGGCGGTGCACAAATGCTGCGCAGCTAGCGCCATTCGACGGCCAACACCGCAGTTCCTGGTGTGTCCGCTGTGCCGTGCGTGTGATCATTGCTTGTACAGCCCTCTCGCAGTGTTCGGAGCAAGTATGGTGGGTCTGACACACCGGTGTCAATGTGTTCTTTTTTCCATTTCCAGGAGTGTATAAGCTGTCAATTTTCTCAGTATCAATTAGTAAATATGATGTATTTTTCGCAAAAATGCATCAAATTTGGTAAGTGATTCACGAACAATAAGATTTATACAGCAAGTATTATATGATCTCCTGACCCAGCATAAATGCAATTCATCAAATTACTTATAGCTGTGTCAACGAATCTTAGAAACATTACGAAAGTGAACTAGCCTTTTTATCAGTCAGTTTACGTAGATCCTGCGGTTACTCAACAACTGACATCTATCGGCCAACTCATCTATACTAACGCGCTGCCAAAACGAAAGTCATTATTATTTAACATCTTTACCTTGCTTGTGAGAAGACTTCTGCTTCCATGTCCTCGTAATACCTACATTAATCTAATACTTGGTGGCTTCACACAGCACACCACAAAAAATGGTTCAATTGGCTCTGAGCACTACGGGACTTCACTTCTGAGGTCATCAGTCAAATGGTTCAAATGGCTCTGAGCACTATAAGACTTAACTTCTGAGGTCATCAGTCGCCTAGAACTTAGAACTAATTAAACCTAACTAACCTAAGGACATCACACACATCCATGCCCGAGGCAGGATTCGAACCTGCGACCGTAGCGGTCACGCGATTCCAGACTGAAGCGCCTTTAACCGCACGGCCACACCGGCCGGCGGTCATCAGTCCCTAGAACTTAGAACTACTTAAACCTAACCAACCTAAGGACATCACACACATCCATGCCTGAGGCAGGATTCGAACCCGCGACCGCAGCGGTCGCGCGGTTCCAGCCTGTAGCGTCTAGAACCGCTCGGCCACTCCGGCCGGCAGCACACCACAACAACTGCCTCCACCATTCTCTTTCACTCCCTTCAAACCGCTGTTTCTCTTTCATGGCACTCTACTCTTGTAACTGCCGTCTCTTTACTATACAATTTTTACGAGTACATAACCTTTCGCTCCATGTATTTTACCCGTGCTACCTTCAAAATTTCAAAGTGTGTTCCAGCTGATACTGAAAAAGCTTTCTCCACATCTAAACGTTTTAATAATTACATGTAGACATTTGTAACCGAGGTCTTCGCCAACCATTCATCGCTAGGGAAATACGTCGTTTTCAGTGGTGCACATGTAGAAAAGACCAAACACTAATGTCAAGTTTCCAGTTCTCATCTTTAAATTTTTGAGGTGATAATCATTATCACCTCAGAAATATTAATTTGCCATCAGGAAACTTGTGATTGTGTTTAGCCTTCACTACCTATGCCCCCTTCAGAACGACACATTTTCCTAGTGACGAATGAGTTGACGAGAAACTAGGTTTTATATGTCTACATTTTGGCTGTTCAGGAGATGCTGCACTCCAAAAAATAATCTCGATGACATTCTGGATATGGGGCCCATGCTACGACTTCTTCATCCGAATAAAGAGGACGAAAGCTCTGTGTATCGAGGAAGGGAAAAAAACGGTGAAAAAATGGGGGGGGGGGGGGATATGGCACAATTTGAATGACAAAAGAAACTGCTTATGTGGCTGAGTCCTGTGTATAATGAGCTGGACTGACGTCGTGGAGCGAGAGCACCCTTTTGTGCAGATTCCTACAAAGTTTGGTCTTTACAGCTGCCTTTCATATCGTCAAAAGAATTCTACGGTATACCTGTGAGACGTTTTCTGCTTACGTGCTTAATCTGCCAATACCACAAAAAGACTGTTCGAAAAATCAGGGTCAACTTGTCTGAAGATGGTTAGTCTTCGCCATCTTCGGTGGTGATGAATCATCAGAAGTCACCTGCTTGCGTTGCTCTTTAGGAGATTGATACATCCTGATTCGTCCATGCTGATTAGGTGCCTATGAAACTTGTCTGCAATGGTCTAACACAGCAGTAACATTTTCGCTGCTGCCTCGGGTCGGCGGCTTTTTGAATGCCTGTGAGCGGTCGCGGAGGCCAGCGGACGGTGATCTTTATTTACGGGAAATTTCGTAGAAGATGCTGGAGAGAGACCCATGAATTGCTTTTATTTTCTTTCCACTATCAACTTATTGTCAGACACCAGTCTTCGCGCAACAGGGCCTCCAGTTCTCACGCGGTACCTGGTTCCTCTGAGAGAGATGTTCTGCAACTTTCGTCTTCGTCACTGAGCACTAGAGGCGTCAGCGGCATCAAACCATTGAGACATATTAAGCTTTTTTGTGGCCGTACACTCATCAACCCAACATGAATTGTTGCGGCGTTGTTCCCCTTCAAATGCGGGAAACTAGTTATCGCACGATACTCCATCAGTGAACTATGCCATTTTACTGGGGCTCCCGTACGTTCGTGCAAGGTAGTATGTTGCGAGGATTTCAATGTTTACCGGGCCTGTGGACGTGAACCTGAAAACTAGCATAAAACTAATTGCCTAAATGTATTATTTCGAGGTATTAATTGCAACTTTATGACTATTCTTCGTATTTGCATAGTATAGAAACATACACTCTCAGAGGACCTCACATGCACGAAAAGGTGATGCAGACTGTTATTTATACCGCGTGATTCAGTGATGATTTTACCAATTTCAGTGAGAAAGGACAACGATTATTGTATCATTCTAATGTGAGGGATCATGATCCGTAAACGATCGTATCAACATTTATAAGCGAAAATGATTCTCAGACCTCTGACTCTGGAATGCATGTACCAGTACTGATGTTGCTAAGATTGTAGCTTAGGCTGCGTTCACACTGCCTGCCGGGCCGGGCCGGGCTGACGCGTACTGGCTCGGCTCGTGCCTAGCCAGCTCAGGCCGACGAGTAGTGCATTCACATTGCGCGCCGCGCCGAGCCGGGACGGCGAAATGGGGGAAAATCCACTTCTCCGATTTTCATGTTTTAAAAATTCTTAGCGGTATATAAGACTTCGCCACATCGTTTATGAACTTATTTTTTCCTTAAAAGCGTTACTTACGTCGTGAAAAAAGAAAAAGTCTACTTTTCGTTTCGCGTGATTTCTTAGTTTCGTAACGCTTCCCAACCGATTTTGAAGAAAGTATGCGGCTAAAGAATCTGATTTTTGTACACGTGGTAGTGCAACATCTTAGCTTCATATTGAATCATTTATCTTTCCATATTTCTTAACAGTCATTGTGAAATGATGCTATTTGTCAACGTTGTGCACTTGATTTACAAATCTTGTAGTGAAAAAGTTATGTAGCGGGTAGCTTACTGTTAGATCCGTTTTAGACCATACATTGTTGGGAATGAAATGTAGCTAAAAGTACCAAAAACTTTTTGAAATGATAATGATACTGATATCTGTCTCTGGTCTCAAGTAATGCGAGCTATTCAGTGGCGTCAGTGCCGCGTCCGCAAGCCACGGAGTTCGCGCGGTTACAGCTTGGTTTAGTGTAGTCATATAATGTAGGACAGAAAAAAACTAATTACTAGTGATCAGCGCAGACCTAGTGCCGGCCCCTCTTATTATTTTAATGGTCTCATTCTCTAGATAAATCCAAATGTATAAGAATTTTTCCCTCGGCTACTGGACAATCATGTGCTATGCTTTTATAATCGGCCACACGTTGCATCACAAAAGACAAACAATTATTTGTTATCAACATCCTACAATTAGTATGATGTACATTTCGTATTTCGAACTAAAAGATAAGTGAAGCGCAATTCTGTAGTCTAGTTGTCTACTTTGACAGAAAAAATAATGGAGAGTTAATGAAACTACTGTAGATCGGCACAGATGTGCGTTTCATTGTTATTCATTGTTTTTTTTTTCTTCCTTGGCGGGCTGCGCTGCACTGTCAAGGTAATCCCCACTCTTTGGCTAAATGGCTGGCGGGAGGCCAAATAAATAAATATAAAAAGATCCCCACCCTTCGACAGCTGACAAGCAAGTCAGTAGAAAACGCAGCTGCAGTCAACAGTTGCTCGCCTTTAGCTAGTCTGTGCTGTCGTGTAGAACAATGTCTTCACTCTTTTATTGGTATTTTTTTGACTCTGCAGTAACTCGTCGAGTTTTGAAGTACAGAAGAACTAGGAGGTTATGGATTCGTCCTATAAATAGCGACAGACATTTAGGAGAGTTTTTTTCTTTATATGAAGAACTTAAAAACTATCCTGAAAAATTTTATTCAAATTACAGAATGAATCATAATACATTTCAGTGTGTGCTGCAGAACATTCAAGACAAAATTTCTAAACAGAACACAAATTTTCGCAGAAGTTTTACAGCAGAAGAAAAATTGTGTATAACGATAAGGTAAGATTCGTTAGTACGCACTTTTTGGATTGCAGTAGAACTTTGTACAGCATTCATTACCTCCAATTAACTGTATTCGTGCTTTTGTATTTTAAATTTCACAAACGCTTACCTCTGAGAGGAAGAGAGTTTATGGGACTCCTGAGAGTCATTAGGAAGTAATTAGCTTCGTCATTTTGGGTAATATCTTGCTGTGCCTTCAACGAAGAATCGCAGAAATACTCCTTCAGAATTTTCCAACTTTTTTCTTCTTTTTTCTTCATGATGCAGCGCTTGGCAGTGGTGATGGTTCATCATGTGGAGCCACTGATGACCTCACAGAATTCTTTTCATTACCTTGTAAGATAGACAGATTGATAGGCGAAGAGTTTTGAGATAATGCCCTTTGACTCAGTGGTTCTATTTCCACTGATAAGGAACTGCCACAGCATGACTTTACAATGCATTATCATCTGGTAGGGACACACTTCCGTCCCTCAGTGACACTCATATCTGTCTCCGTTTACAAGTAAATGCGAACTATTCAGTGGCGGCAATGCCGCGATCGCTGGAAAGCTATTGTTGTAAATGCATGTAAATACGGTAGATTAAATAAATGAAATAAAAGTAATTTCGCATGTATCATTATAATAAACGTAATTTTTCCTCACTGATTGTGAAATGTGAGGTAACATCTTAAAATAAAAGACGTGTGCAGTCACACTTGTGAAGAAAGCAGAAGGGAGACGTGTGATGCGTGTACTGCAGAAGCTGTAGTGCTGCTCCACAGGCTCGCGCCTGCAGTCGGCTCGCGCCGGCAATATTAAACACTCGGGATGTCGCCGGCTCGGCTCCGGGAGGCTCACGCCGTGTCGGCGCGGCCCGGCCGCCAGTGTGAACACCGCAATTTAAAAGCACTTAGGTAGGTTGGGATAATTACTCAGCTAATCCAACCGAGATGGTGTACTGTGTACTGACATGAGCAGTCCTGGTGTACAATGTGTTTAGTATTCCTGTACCTCTTGATGGAAGTTCAAAGCATGAGTTTCATGTGTAAGCTAACTTGTGGAAGCAGCAGAGAAGCGAAAAGATATACAGGACCCAAAATCAGCGTATAAGACATCCAGCGCACACCATGTTTTCACGATTGTTCCAACGATTACGTTAAACATTGAAACAGGTATCACAGTACAATGATCGAGGAGGACGACGAACTAAATGGACTGTCGGCTTGCTTACAGGTTTTCTCGGGTGGATGAGGTCGCTGTAATCAGCACTCAGTTACATGTGAAATGAATGCTTCGCAGAGCACTGTGCAGCGAGTATTATGGCAAAATGTAGCTACACCCCTACCATCCAAAAAAAAAATGGTTCAAATTGCTCTGAGCACTATGGGAGTTAACATCTGAGGTCATCAGTCCCCTAGAACTTAGAACTACTTAAACCTAACCAACCCAAAGACATCACACACACCCATGCCCGAGGCAGGATTCGAACCGGCAACCGTAGCAGTCGCGCGGTTCCGGAGTGACCGCCTAGAACCGCGAGACCACCGCGGCCCGCGCTACCATCCACAGGATGTGTACGTTTTGGCTCCTGCCGACTTCGGACCTCGTGTCGTGTTTAGCCAATGGCTTTTCTAGCGCCTTTCAATCGACCATCGCTTTCTTGTGTACGTACTCCTCCCGGATGAAGCCCGTGCAACAGAGGCGTAAAGCTAAATAGTAGCAATAGGCATGTTTGGGCCTATGAGAATCCCTGCGCTACAGTTTTCAAGAGCGACCAACAACTAAATTTGTTAGCAGATTTAGTCAATGATTAAGCACTGATCTAGTTTCTGTTCCCTCCCCGCTTAAATGGACCACTGTATACAGTTTTTATCACACATGTTATCCAGATTCTTGTAACAGAGTCCACTTATAATTTACGACATATGTGGCTCCAACAAAATGGTGTCTCACCTCGTACTGGTCTGAGGATTCGTGTGGACCTGTACCAGACATACCCTGAAAGCTGGATAGGCCGCACGTTCACCTGATTTCACCCCAATTGATCTCTTCTTGTGGAGCCATGTGAAAAGGTTTGAGTACGAGACGCCTGTCACGACGCGCAGGAATTCTCGATGCGTGCGACACTAGTCAGATGACACAGAGGATATTAGAACGGATACGATAGAACTTTGTGGGACATTATTTTGAGGAACTGTTGCAAATGTAGCAGCTTGTAGCAGGTGGCAGGTAAAGGGAATTAATTATTACTGTACCGTAGACCGTGAATTACAGACCCATATCACTGACCTCAATTTGCAGTAGGATATTGGAGCATATACTGTAATAGAACATTATGTATCACCTTGAAGAAAATGACTTATTGATGCATAATCACCAGGGATTGAGAAAATATCGTTCTTGTGCAACACAGCAATCTCTTTATTCCCATGAAGTAACGACTGCTGTCGACAAGGGATCTCATATCTATTCCATATTCTTAGATTTCCAGAAGGCTTTTAATACCGTTCCTCACAAGCGACTGTTAATCAAATTGCGTGCGTATGGAGTATCGTCTCAGTTGTGTGACTGGATTCGTGATTTCCTCTCAGAGAGGTCACAGTTATTAGATACAGACCGTAAATCATCGAGTAGAACAGAAGTGATATCTGGCGTTACGCAAGGTAGTGTCACAGGCCCTCTGCTGTTCCTGGTTTTAATAAATTATCTAGGTGATAATCTGCGCAGCCCGAATAGATTGTTTGTAGATGACGCTGCAATTTACCGTCAAGTAAAAACGTCAGACGATCAGTTCCAAATACAAAAATATCTAGAGAGAATTTCTGTATGGTGCGAAAAGTGCGAGGTCATCTGCATCGGTACTAAAAGTAATCCAATAAATTTTGTGTATACGATAGATCGCACAAATTATAAGGACTGCCAATTCGAATAAATACCTAGGAATTACAGTTACGAGCAACTTAAATTGGGAAGACCACATAGATAATATTTTGGGGAAGGCGAAACAAAGACTGCTCTTTGTTGGCAGAACACTTACAAGATGCGACAAACCCACTAAAGAGAGAGCCTATATTACACTTGTCCGTCCTGTGCTGGAATATTGCTATGCGGTGTGGGATCCTTATCAGGTAGGATTGACGGAGGACATCGAAAAAGTTCAAGGAAGGGCAACTAGTTTCGTGTTATCGCGCAATAGGGGTGAGAGTGTCACTAATATGATACGCGAGTTGGGGTGGCAGTCACTGAAACAAAGACGGTTTTCTTTGATGCGGGATCTATTTACGAAATTTAAATCACCAACTTTCTCTTCCGAATGCGAAAATATCTTGTTGACACCCACCTACGTATGGCGAAATGATCATCATCATAATAACATGAGAGAAATCAGAGCTCGAACGGAAAGATTTAGGTGTTCCTTTTTCCCACGCGCCATTCGAGAGTGGAATGGTAGAGAAGTAGTATTAAAATGGTTCGATGAACCCTCCGTCAGGCTCTTAAGAGTGAATTGCAGAGTAACCATGTAGATGTAAATGTAGATAGATTTACACTTAGGAATTATCGACCTCCATGATATCAGGCTACGTGCGCCGTTACTAGACCATCAGCAGGGGAAATTATCTGAGGATACAGAGAAGCATCTGCGGGAAATCTGTACATTATGATCAGGATTCGGAAGTTTGAACCCTTAATTTGAGAGCTGCGTGAGGCTAAGGCGGAACTTGAGTAGGTTTTGTAAGTTTCGAATCTTTCGTTTCCGCTCCAGGGTCCCTTACCTCAAATTGATACATATATCATTCTCCACCTACAAGGGGAAGAACCATGCGTTGCCATGTAGATAAGTAGCGAGGCTGTTCTGTCGAGGCCCTGGACTTAGGGTGAGGAATACAACTGGCAGTGCAATTCAATTGGATCATACAGTATTTCATCACGGGCGTTACAAGAACAAAACCAATATTTTCATAGTATTAAGCCCAGTGTGACGTTCAAAGAAGCATACTGCAGCATGGCGAAATGATGTTACTACACGTACTCGCTTTTGCAGTTATCCTTCTACTCGTACATGCTTGCAAGAATTTCAGAAATTACATCTCACAAAGTGGAAACTGGGAATAGTTTTAACACAGTTTACAATTAACTTTTAGCGCCAGGAATGGGACGTGTCGCTCGTGAGGGAGAGACAAAGGTAGAGAGAAAGAGAGGGATAGAGAGAGAAAGCGAGAGAAACAGTGAGTCACAACGACTCACGACTCAGAGTAGCTCTTGCGTCACATATTACATGCTGCTCGCTGTCGCGTTGTTATATAGTTCGTTATTCTAGGGAGAGAGTACTGCGGAGGGCTCCATCTCCTGTTTATTCCGCTTCCGCTTCTTACTGCCTTATCTTTTTGCCTAAAAAACAAATTTTTTCACACGTGCGTGTGAACTAGCGAAACCACGCACGTAGGGGAAGGTGTCAGAGAGCGGAATTTAGTGGTGAGAAGCAAAGCAGGAGGTGGACAGACAAGGTGTGTGTGTGTGTGTGTGTGTGTGTGTGTGTGTGAGAGAGAGAGAGAGAGAGACAGAGAGAGAGAGAGAGAGAAAGATTGAGAGTAGTGGGTGTGAGGGATAGAAGCATCAGTGGAACAAACATCTGCGAGATGCATACGAGGCTGCATATTTTTACAGGACTTAATGGTCGCCACCAACAGAAGAGCGCACAGAACAGGACACCTTTGTACGCAGTAGCAGCCATCGCGTGAAACAACGTAGAACTGCTGAAGCCCCAATGTAGCTGCCGCCACGCAACACGCTCTGTGCCGGCGCATACATTTGCATTCGTCACGTACCGACGACACCTAAGCATACAAAACGAAGCGCTTCTACTGGAATTCCTCACCCTATATTTATTTTTTCCTCATCCCCATGGTCCGTTTCTATTTCACCCCAACTCCCATTCTCTTCTGTATTCCTCGAAGCTGCTACATTTCTACTATTTACCTCGGTTATTACTGTTTCGTGTTGAGAAGTGCTGGCCGGCCGGTGTGGCCGTAAGGTTCTAGGCGCTTCAGTCTGGAACCGCGTTGCTGCTGCGGTCGCAGGTTCGAATCCTGCCTCGGGCATGGATGTGTGTGATGTCCTTAGGTTAGTTAGGTTTAAGTAGTTCTAAGTTCTAGGGGACTGATGACCACAGATATTAAGTCCCATAGTGCTCAGAGCCATTTGAACCATTTGGGAAGTGCTGCGAATCAATTGGTGGCCTCATGCTGACAAGGATGCCTGAGGTTCCGCGCTGGAAGAGGGTTGGCTCTTTTCAAGTTCAGCCGTCGAACAGCGAGGTTCGCTGAGGAGCAGAGGCAGGAATGGGTCACTAGTTTACTCCAAGTTAACTTGAGCGTTCTCGTGGTCCAGGTCCGTCACCGGGGACCTTCCCCGTGCACGCGGGGCGTGCTGGCCATGGCGACTTGAGGGATGAAAATGGGGCCACCTGCGCGGAGCGAGAAGCACTTGTGTTTATCGCCGTAACAACGTTCTTATGGGCAGCATCTAGCAGTGAAGGGGTTCTAGCCCTGGGGGAAAGCAGCTCTTATACCGACTTTCTCTAGCAGCATGTCGGACATGTATAGCAAGTAGGCACGTTATGGAACTTACCCTGTGCTTAAGTTTTTTGTGTCACAGGTTGTGGAATTAGGGCAAGACAGTTTTCTTTGCGACCAGTTCTTTCAATTTCTTCCGAGGCTTTAATCAACGATGCTATGTATTCTGCCCCTCGTGTAGTGACTTCTACAAATTTTGTTTTCCAGAGGCCATACAAGAATGTTTTGGACTTATAAATTTGCATGCGGTGCAGTCACGCCCCCTTAAAGAGTTCTTTATGTAATTACATTCTATGTTACGTTTTTTAAGAACTGTTCTTCTTAAAGTTTGGGTACTATGAAAGACTTTTGTAACGAACTCATCTTTTGCGCTTCGTCTCTATGAACTACTTAGTCTGGGTGAAGTGCGAATAAATTCTGCTCCCTTTCTGTGTGTTTTGGCAAGAGATGCCATCCTTTTCTCGGTAACGCTAGGCTCCACGCACTCTTAGCAAAATGGAATGGCTAAGTGAACCCCGTTTCTTGTTTACTGACTTGCCGTGCAAGTTGCCGGGGCTTAACTCACCATGGTAAAGAACCTGATCCTTATTTAATTCAAAGCATTTTTCCTAATTTTAACACAGTAGATAATCTTTGTTCACATTTGAATTGCCTTCTGAATCCACTGATAACTGGTTAAGGTATCTACATTACTGGCCATTAAAATTGCTACACCACGAAGATGACGTGCTACAGACACGAAATTTAACCGACAGGAAGAAGATGCTGTGATATGCAAATGATTAGCTTTCCAGAGCATTCACACAAGTTTGGCGCCTGTGGCGACACCTACAACGTGCTGACATGAGGAAAGTTTCCAACCGATTTCTTATACCCATAAAGCAGTTGACCGGCGTTACCTGGTGAAACGTTGTTGTGATGCCTCGTGTAAGGAGGAGAAATGCGTACCATCATGTTTCCGACTTTGATGAAGGTCGGATTGTAGCCTATCGCGATTGCGGTTTATCGAATCGCGACATTGGTGTTCGCATTGGTCGCAATCCAATGACTGTTAGCAGAACATGGAATCGGTGGGTTCCGGAGGGTAATACGGAACGCCAAGCTGGATCCCAACGGCCTCGTATCACTAGCAGTCGAGATGACAGGCATCTTCTCCGCATGGCTGTAACGGATCGTGCAGCCACGTCTAGATCGCTTAGTCAACAGATAGGGACGTTTGCAAGACAACAACCATCTGCACGAACAATTCGACGACGTTTGCAGCAGAATAGACTATCATCTCGGTTACCCTTGACGCTGCATCACAGACAGGAGCGCCAGTGATGGTGTACTCAACGACGACGTGGGTGCACGAATGGCAAAACCTCATTTTCTCGGATGAATCCAGGTTCTGTTTACAGCATCATGATGGTGGCATCCGTGTTTGGCGACATCGCGATAAACGCACATTGGAAGCGTGCATTCGTCATCGCCGTACTGGCAATATCACCAGCCGTGATGGTATGGGGTGCCATTGCTTACACGTCTCGGTCACCTCTTGTTCGCATTGACGGCACTTTGAACAGTGGACGTTACATTTCAGATGTGTTACGACACGTGGCTCTACCCTTCATTCGATCCCTGCTATACCCTACATTTCAGCAGGATAATGCACGACCGAATGTTGCAGCTCCTGGACGGGTCTTTCTGGGTACATAAAATGTTCGATTGTTGCCCTGACCAGCACATTCTCCAGATCTCTCACCAATTGAAAAAGTCTGGTCAAAGGTGGCCGAACAACTGGTTCGTCACAATACGCCAGTCACTAATCTTGATGAACTATGATATCGTGTTGAAGCTGCATGGGCAGCTGTACCTGTACACGCCATCCAAGTTCTGTTTGACTCAATGCCCAGACGTATCAAGGCCGTTATTACGGTCAGAGGAGGTTGTTCTGGGTACTGATATCTCAGGATCTATGCACTCAAATTGAGTGAAAATGTAATCACACGTCAGTTCTAGTATAATACACTCCTGGAAATTGAAATAAGAACACCGTGAATTCATTGTCCCAGGAAGGGGAAACTTTATTGACGCATTCCTGGGGTCAGATACATCACACGATCACACTGACAGAACCACAGGCACATAGACACAGGCAACAGAGCATGCACAATGTCGGCACTAGTACAGTGTATATCCACCTTTCGCAGCAATGCAGGCTGCTATTCTCCCATGGAGACGATCGTAGAGATGCTGGATGTAGTCCTGTGGAACGGCTTGCCATGCCATTTCCACCTGGCGCCTCAGTTGGGCCAGCGTTCGTGCTGGACGTGCAGACCGCGTGAGACGACGCTTCATCCAGTCCCAAACAAGCTCAATGGGGGACAGATCCGGAGATCTTGCTGGCCAGGGTAGTTGACTTACACCTTCTAGAGCACGTTGGGTGGCACGGGATACATGCGGACGTGCATTGTCCTGTTGGAACAGCTAGTTCCCTTGCCGGTCTAGGAATGGTAGAACGATGGGTTCGATGACGGTTTGGATGTACCGTGCACTATTCAGTGTCCCCTCGACGATCACCAGTGGTGTACGGCCAGTGTAGGAGATCGCTCCCCACACCATGATGCCGGGTGTTCGCCCTGTGTGCCTCGGTCGTATGCAGTGCTGATTGTGGCGCTCACCTGCACGGCGCCAAACACGCATACGACCATCATTGGCACCAAGGCAGAAGCGACTCTCATCGCTGAAGACGACACGTCTCCATTCGTCCCTCCATTCACGCCTGTCGCGACACCACTAGAGGCGGGCTGCACGATGTTGGGGCGTGAGCGGAAGACGGCCTAACGGTGTGCGGGACCGTAGCCCAGCTTCATGGAGACGGTTGCGAATGGTCCTCGCCGATACCCCAGGAGCAACAGTGTCCCTAATTTGCTGGGAAGTGGCGGTGCGGTCCCCTACGGCACTGCGTAGGATCCTACGGTCTTGGCGTGCATCCGTGCGTCACTGCGGTCCGGTCCCAGGTCGACGGGCACGTGCACCTTCCGCCGACCACTGGCGACAACATCGATGTACTGTGGAGACCTCACGCCCCACGTGTTGAGCAATTCGGCCGTACGTCCACCCGGCCTCCCGCATGCCCATTATACGCCCTCGCTCAAAGTCCGTCAACTGCACATACGGTTCACGTCCACGCTGTCGCGGCATGCTACCAGTGTTAAAGACTGCGATGGAGCTCCGTATGCCACGGCAAACTGGCTGACACTGACGGCAGCGGTGCACAAATGCTGCGCAGCTAGCGCCATTCGACGGCCAACACCGCGGTTCCTGGTGTGTCCGCTGTGCCGTGCGTGTGATCATTGCTTGTACAGCCCTCTCGCAGTGTCCGGAGCAAGTATGGTGGGTCTGACACACCGGTGTCAATGTGTTCTTTTTTCCATTTCCAGGAGTGTATATTTGTCCAACGAATACCCGTTTATCATCTGCATTTCTGCTTGGTGTAGCAATTTTAATGGCCTGTAGTGTAGATCGTTTGCCGTCTGAACGCTTGGCACTGGAAAAAAAAGGAAAAAAAAAACATGAGGCTGATTGCAATCAAGCATTTTTAATTTGTTTTTAAAAAGAACGATTCTTGTGATCAGCCTATGCTCTCATTTGTGTAGTCCCGTCAAGCATTTTTTGTTGGTATTTATTCACCTTAGGTTTCTCATTATTCACGTCGGAGAACTTGAATTAATCTTTCTTTTCTGTAGTATCTTTTGCTGAATAGCTATTTTTCCAAACAGTGCGGCGGGGCAGGGTTGGTTCCTCTTGATGTTGTTATCACATTCACACAATTGAAACCATTTACCTCGATAGGCTTCATGTTTGCTCCTTGTCCCATTACTCTGTCGTAGCTGCTACTATCTAGTTTGTGAAAATTCCCACCTGATACCTACCAGATAGAGGCCGCAAAACTCTATTCAAAAATCTGTTACTGAAAGTTCATGATAAACATCGGGTGATCGGATCTTTCCTTCTCGTAGCAAGATGTTTAAAGTTCTGTTGACTATTTATTCCCGCTAAGACTCATAAAATGGATATCAAATCCGTATTTACGTCTGCACTAATATTGTCTCTGCAAGTTTACAATTACACGCAGTCACACGAAAGCAGCCAGAAATTTTGCAAGTTCCATCCGAATATTATTATTCATGATCTAAATAGTCCCTAACCCACAACTTTACGCGAGTTAAACATTTGATCGATTCAGTGGTCTTCCCTTGTAGAAGTGCTCGACATAGTCCTCTGTCCCGAATGCGATACATGCCACGCGGATTTTCTAAGTTCGACCAGAGTATTTCGCACGCGATTATCTTTCAAACGGCAGCACATAAAAATACCAGACGTAAAATAAAATGCCTCCCTATCAAGATGCTTTCTGTTAGCGATAACCGAACCCAATTTGCGTCTCTAACTCTTCATTTTTCACACTGTTTGCGGAGAGCGATCTAATTTGATGTGTTCGGTACAATGGTTCGGAAGCGACTTCACTAGGCAGTGTCGTCGTACAGATACCACCCCTCTCTCCGCACGGTTAGCTCTCAGTTCTGATCTGATCTGAATGACAAATCAGAACATTCTTTCTTGATGATTCTTGCGGCATAACCCGCTCTTGCCGAATCACAATTTAAAAAGTAATATTACAGCAGCAAAGCTTCAATTTATTACAATAATAAATCAAATAAAACACGAAATAGTTCCAAAATTAAATAACACCTATTCCGTTCTTAACTTCTTTTCTGGCTGCTTATCACAAAAGCAGGATCACTCAGACATACGTCACGTAACACGTGGTTCTTCCCATGAAATTTCTCCATGGTTTGGCTTTCACATAGATCACAAAATAAAACATTTCGCATTTCATACGTCCCTCATTCACTCTCTCACTCACCCCCACGCACCAGCATAACAAAATATAGGCCTAACAGTATCTATATTCTGATCCCACTTCAGCTACTGCCGGCTCTGGGTGCTGACGAGTCCTCTTCATGTGGTTCGGTCCTCCCACCACTTTTCTTCCTCCACTTGCTGCCATGCCACATCTCGCCTTCCACAGATATTCTCACTCCTGTTTTCCACCGTGTTCTTGGGCGCCCTCTAGGTCTTTTTCCATCCATCCTTAGTTCTTCCACAATTTTGGGGAGTCTCTGCCCATGCATCCTCTTAACATGCCCGTACCAACTTAATCTCTTTTTTCGATTTCTTCTCTCATACTTTATTGTTTAAGGTCTTTTCTAATATCAACATCCCTTACTCTGTCCATTCTTGTTTTTCCCTTAACTGCTCGGAGAAATTTCATTTCCCATGCTTGCAATCTGCTCCAGTCCCTTTCAGTCATTGTCCATGTTTCTCCTCCATAGGTGACAATAGGGAAGTAATAACGCTTATACATAAGGAGTTTTGATTTTTCTGAAACTTCCTTATTCCAAATCAGTTGTTTTATTGTTTGTTAGAAATTGCCTCCCTTCTGTAACCTCCTATTAATTTCCATCACTAGATATTTAATTCCCTAAATAAGTGAAACTGTCTACCACTTTGAGGGGTTCGCCATTCAAAGTAATATTACCATTGATCCCTTTGTCTCGTCCAAATGCCATTACTTCATTTTTATTTTTAATCCATATATTTTCATTATTTCCTCCCACGCATCAAGTTGTAAGTTTGTAAGTGTACATATACCTCTTTATCGCCCCATATTACAATACCATCTGCAAAAATCATCTTTTTGTCTTTTTATTTTACTATATCTTTTACTGCTCTATTCATTCCCTCCATCACAACATTCCTTGTGATTCTTCATTCTCACAAGGCGTATTTCTTGCTCCAACGTCCGCAGCTCGTGGTCATGCGGTAGTGTTCTCGCTTCTCGCGCCCGCGTTCCCGGGTTCGATTCCCGGCGAGGTCAGGGATTTTCTCTGCCTCGTGATGACTGAATGTTGCGTGCTGTCCTTAGGTTAGTTAGTTTTAAGTAGTTCTAAGTTCCAGGGGACTGATGACCGTAGATGTTAAGTCCCATAGTGCTCAGAGCCATTTGAACCATTCTTGCTCCAACAGTCCACTGGTGTACTGCCCGTCCATAGTGTCCAACGGGTACTACAGACACTATGGATAGGCAGTACACCCCTGCACTGTTCGAGCCAGAATACTTCCTTGTTTAAGTCCTTGTTTTATGTCGAAGTATTCAGAGTTCCTCAATAGTGTTCTAATTCTACAGTTTCGTCCTCTGAACATTGTCTTTATTACATTAATGTATTCATCTTCTATACCTATCTTCTTCATTTCTTCCCAGAGTCTTTCCCTGTTAAGTGAGTCATATGCCTTTTCTATGTCTATAAAAACAATTATCACCCTTTTGTTATACTCACAACTTTTTTCCATCAGTTGATGGACAGAAAATATCAGGTCTATCGTGCTTCTTCCTTTCCAGAACCGATGCTATTCTTCCCTCTGCTCCTTTTCTATGTTTTCACTTATTCGATTTAGTAAAATTCTTTCAAAAGTCTTGGATGTGTGACTCATAACGGTTGTTCCTCTGTATTTTTACACAGTATTTTATTGCCTTTTTTCAGATGGGAACAATGTCTCCTCTTCTCCAATCGTCAAGTATTGTACTACTGCTCCAACACACTTGATAGTACTCTATACAGCCACTGCATTCCCACTGGACCTGCTGCTCTTATCATGTCCACTGATACTTCACCAGGTCCTGGGGCTTTCCCTCCATTCATCTTCTTCACAGCTATTTCCATTTCTTCCGTGTAATTTGTCCTAAATCTTAAGGTTCATGTACACTGTTCAGGTGTTTGTTTATTTCCCTCTCTGCAGTTACGAGAGATGTGTACAAAATAGCTTGTTTTACCAATTAGCCACCAGATGGCGGTATTGTCTTGAAGTTGCCACGGCCTACAAGTCAC
The DNA here is from genome assembly GCF_021461395.2 of Schistocerca americana. Classification (NCBI taxonomy): domain Eukaryota; kingdom Metazoa; phylum Arthropoda; class Insecta; order Orthoptera; family Acrididae; genus Schistocerca; species Schistocerca americana. Next base: position 51,855,791 of record NC_060124.1, read on the forward strand.
ATGATGTTTCAGTTTTGTGTTGACTGTAGCAGAGGACACATGGCAGCCCCTAGTGGCTTGCACCGCTGTTGCATTTTATTTTAATTCAGACTATCTGACGCTGTCAGGTATGACCGCAGCTATCGTATTTTTTGGTACGTTATGCTGTAACATTTAGTTTTAATTTTGTCAAAAGGTGTCCATTGTGACACCAAAACCTAGGTTACAAATTAATTGCGTTCGCGACTGAGGGCTGTGTCTTTCAAAATTTTGTCCTAATTCTGCTTCCCAACTTCTCTCAATTTCTCGATTATTTGTTGTCTCTTTGTGTAACTGTTCCTCAGTGTTTAACAGTTTCTGAAAAATGTTCTCTCCAGAGATCTTTTATATTCCCTGGATCTTCAATCACAGTACGACCCTCTGTTTACATTTTAACTGGTACTTCAGAAGCCTTCCTTTTGTTTTTCATTGTTTTATAGAACATTTTCTTATTGCTCTTCACATCTTTTTTTTGTAAACTCTTCCCATGCCTTTTTCTTTGCTGTTTCCACTATTTCTTTGCACTTCTTCTTTCCTTCTATATATCTTTTGCGGTCTTCGTCATTTTTAGTTTTCTGCCACTTTCTCCATGCTCCATTTCTTCTTCTTACTGCTTGGAGTGTGGTAACATCCTGCCAACTAGTCTGTATTACTTTTTCCTTTCCAGATGTTCTACCACGTACTTTTTGTGATGCTTCGACTAAAGTGTCTTTCAATAAACTTCATTCTTTTTCTACATCGCAGAAAACTCTTTTTGGAAATTTTTGTGTTGTTAATTCTCTATACTTCTCAGCACTTTCACTGTCCTTCAGTTTCCAATTCCGTATCCTCATCACTTTCCTGTGTTTTCTATTTTTCACACATTGATTCATTTTCCATTTTCCCACCAGTAATCTATGATATCCATCTGCACTCACAGCTGGAATTGCCTTCACATTTGTTACTTTCTCTCCACAATCTCTATCTACTGAAATATAATCAATTACACTCTTGGTTCCTCCATTCCAACTGTATCTGGTGATAACATGCCTTTCTCTCTTCATAAACCAGCTGTTTGCTTTTTTCATTCCATTCCTCTGGCACAAATCCAGGAGTCATCACCCTTTTTCATTAAGGCCTCCGTATCCAAAACACCCCAATATTTGCCCTTATCCCTTTCTGTCTTTGCCTACCTGTTCATTAAAATCTCCCATCACTATATTAACACTCTCTATATGGTCCTCTAACTCATTTTCAAAGTCCATCTTCTCTTCTTCACTACATCCCCCTTGAGCTGCATAAATATATATACCGTTTAGTGTTTCTTTTTGGAATCTCAGGTTTAAGATTATGAATCTGTCTGATATATATCTCACACTTTCAAAATAGCTTTGTAAATTCTTATTCACCATCAGTGCCACACCATTTTTTCCAAACCTGTTACTCCCGCTCCAGTACAGTTTTCCTCCTCCTCTCAAAATCTTCTCACCTTTCCCGTTCCACTTTGTTTCTCTTAATTCCAAAGTATCTAACTTGCTCTCTGTTAGTACATCTATCATTTCTTCCATTTTTCCATTGAGGGTTAACATATTAAGGGTGTCAATATTTAGGTTACCTTTTAGACATTTGGTTTCATCTTCTTGTAGTGATGAATTATCCCGTCTTTCGCACCAGTACTTGAAGAAGTAGTGGGGTCAAATCCAGAGTGATTCGTTCCAGGGCTCGTCTGTGTTTTGAAAGCAATATATGAAGACATTCCTACGGGATTGCTAGGCCTAACTCAAGAAAGGATTTTCTGTTGGGTTTGTCTTCCTTAGCCTCCTCCACCACAAGGAAGTGGTTCTCTTCTCATTTAATCCCCAGAAAGGAGGGTTGCCTCATCTGCCATCTTCGGAGTTCCGAAGTCTTTCTTCTCCACCGTCGCTGCCATTAAGGTCTTCACCGATAACCCTGGGAATGGGTTCCGAGCTATACCCCACGGGATTGGATCCCTGTCTGAACTGAGCCATCCTATCACTCCGGCCTACTGAAGTGTAGGATGCCCACCACCGCGACGCGGACGCACCAGACAGGAATTACCACAGTGGAGGAATAGGAAAGGGGACCTTACCTCCCTGGAGCCGGGTTAAGGATTGTGTATGGTGCCACAATCAAAGGTAATAAAATATAATTGAATGTTAATTTTAAAAGGTTCCAATATTACGTCAAATAAAAATTAATTATCTTATAAATTGAAAAACTCTAGTTAACTGACTTTTGGAATCTGGACATTTCATAACACCTATATAGTATGTCGAAAGTTAATCTATTGCCATTACTATCTCAATTTTCAAATACCAGAATGACTTTTTTTATTTGTAGATAAAATCTTTCTAAATTATAATATACAACGAAATTAAATTTGGGCAGTATCAGTTTAGTCATAACACAATGCAATGTTGAAAGTTTGAACGAAATCGGAGAGTAACTATGCAGTTTATTTAGTTTCATAGAGAGTACAAACATTCGTAGCCTTCTATTGACAGGCTGTCACTGCCACAGCCGTAATCTGATATAGATGCGTCAGCTGTGTTGTAACTAAAGGGGTGAAAAGGAACATGAACGAATCTCGTGCAGCTATTGGACCAGAGGCACCTACCGCTCCTTACTTTACTGCACCTGTGAGAACAGGGAATAACTTGTTACATTACAGTATCTACCTCCCGTACACCCTTAGAGTGTAATCATGTTTTCCACAGAGGCATTTTTCCTTTTTTTGAGAAACCAACCGAGAACATCAACTCGATAGCCAGTAACAGAGCAACTCCACCATGAAGGTTATGGCCTTATTGAAAACAGGAGCTCAGTAAGAAAAGCATCGAAAGCCTTAAGCAAATGTCTTAAAACCGGCAAAGGTAGTGGGCATGTAGGCCGATTCACAAGAATGTTTCATTGGAGGAAGAAGTTGCAATAGTTTAGCACAGTACTTCAACCGATACACATTTCTTCGACCTAACAGGACGTTATGACACTTTTTCGAAATCGCCGAAAAAATGTTCTTCATTTGTAATTTCACGCATTTATTTGTAATCCTTTTCATTTTCTTCAGTTGGGGATAAAAATACGCACAGCGTACTCTCCTACAAGACCGTGTACTCTGACACTCTGGGTAAGAGTAAGCAAAATTATTTTTTAGGAAAACGTTTATTACTCTTCTAGTAATAATTGGATGACAATGAAACTTTTACAAAATGTCACCAATATGTCAAAGTAGGTGTTTCTTGCACAATTTCTATAATATTCCTGCAAGATTTTTAAGTAATTAGTAAAACCTAACATGCATTCTCTTACTCCCACATAATCCATGTGTCGATATGAAATGTAAGCCGCTCTTTTCCACAGGCAACAAACGACTATCGGCACGCAACGTATGTAGCGTGAAAAGATCGCAAGTATTGATTTAAAATAAATAACAAAATAATTTAATCATTCAGTTCATTTGATTTCATCGAAAGTTCCGCAGCGGTTGCGGAATTAGCCCTGTAGCGCTACTGCGTTCTCTGATATACTTTGCGGTGGTACGGAGATGAATGTACACTCCTGGAAATTGAAATAAGAACACCGTGAATTCATTGTCCCAGGAAGGGGAAACTTTATTGACACATTCCTGGGGTCAGATACATCACATGACCACACTGACAGAACCACAGGCACATAGACACAGGCAACACAGCATGCACAATGTCGACACTAGTACAGTGTATATCCACCTTTCGCAGCAATGCAGGCTGCTATTCTCCCATGGAGACGATCGTAGAGATGCTGGATGTAGTCCTGTGGAACGGCTTGCCATGCCATTTTCACTTGGTGCCTCAGTTGGACCAGCGTTCGTGCTGGACGTGCAGACCGCGTGAGACGACGCTTCATCCAGTCCCAAACATGCTCAATGGGGGACAGATCCGGAGATCTTGCTGGCCAGGGTAGTTGACTTACACCTTCTAGAGCACAATGGGTGGCACGGGATACATGCGGACGTGCATTGTCCTGTTGGAACAGCAAGTTCCCTTGCCGGTCTAGGAATGGTAGAACGATGGGTTCGATGACGGTTTGGATGTACCGTGCACTATTCAGTGTCCCCTCGACGATCACCAGTGGTGTACGGCCAGTGTAGGAGATCGCTCCCCACACCATGACGCCGGGTGTTGGCCCTGTGTGCCTCGGTCGTATACAGTCCTGATTGTGGCGCTCACCTGCACGGCGCCAAACACGCATACGACCATCATTGGCACCAAGGCAGAAGCGACTCTCATCGCTGAAGACGACACGTCTCCATTCGTCCCTCCATTCACGCCTGTCGCGACACCACTGGAGGCGGGCTGCACGATGTTGGGGCGTGAGCGGAAGACGGCCTAACGGTGTGCGGGACCGTAGCCCAGCTTCATGGAGACGGTTGCGAATGGTCCTCGCCGATACCCCAGGAGCAACAGTGTCCCTAATTTGCTGGGAAGTGGCGGTGCGGTCCCCTACGGCACTGCGTAGGATCCTACGGTCTTGGCGTGCATCCGTGCGTCGCTGCGGTCCGGTCCCAGGTCGACGGGCACGTGCACCTTCCGCCGACCACTGGCGACAACATCGATGTACTGTGGAGACCTCACGCCCCACGTGTTGAGCAATTCGGCGGTACGTCCACCCGGCCTCCCGCATGCCCACTATACGCCCTCGCTCAAAGTCCGTCAACTGCACATACGGTTCACGTCCACGCTGTCGCGGCATGCTACCAGTGTTAAAGACTGCGATGGAGCTCCGTATGCCACGGCAAACTGGCTGACACTGACGGCGGCGGTGCACAAATGCTGCGCAGCTAGCGCCATTCGACGGCCAACACCGCGGTTCCTGGTGTGTCCGCTGTGCCGTGCATGTGATCATTGCTTGTACAGCCCTCTCGCAGTGTCCGGAGCAAGTATGGTGGGTCTGACACACCGGTGTCAATGTGTTCTTTTTTCCATTTCCAGGAGTGTATTTAATTAACTAGGCTTCAAATCACAGTCTATACATTTACTGAGTTGGCCAAAATTCAAATATCAGTGAGTTACAAATGTGTATAAGGGTCTGTCAGAATGTTTCCGTTTGTGGAACAGGTTGCTGCAGATTGTATGCAAGGCAGCGCAACTCCGACGCAGGTATATAAGCATCGACATTTAGGCAAGGCCCTCAAACGCAAACTTTTTGATCGCTCATATATATTCGAATAAGCATTGAGTAGCGGAGAGGACACTTATCTAAAGTTGTTTTATACCGAGAGAGTCAATATGATGTCTGAGACATTGGAGTTGTGTTGGAACGTGTTAGAATTCAAAATTCTTATCCGTGAACCAGTTTTAAGTTTTCATGGTTTGGCTGAACAGCTTAAGGTAACTGTCGAGTGATTCCTTTGGGGGTTACAGGGCCTTAACGGAGCGGGAAGTCCAGATATATCCTCCTTTGCCTTTAAACACTTATAGACACCGAAAAAAGGTTCGTGATGAGGTAAAGATGTTTTACAGTCCATCGCATAGATGAAATTTTGCAACATGTTGCAAAAAACGGCGGCGGAGAGAGATGCAACCTTCTTCAAACTTTTACGAAACGCGAGACATATTCCAGTAGCTACTATTTCAGAAGTATCGGAACGAAAATGGCACTGCAATCAGAAAATTTGGAAATTGTTAACTCAACTACACTGCGTGCTACTCGTACTAGAGAAGAATTTTTGTGTACAAATTCAATGAAAGGAAACCATTACTGTGTAGGAGGAGGTGGGTAGTAGTTTAACAAAAATGTTATTTTTGTCAAATTTTTATAAATATATTCGTGAAGACATTGTTTCTTCCATATATCTTCATGGATCCCTTAATAACAAGCATCGCACATTAAAACCTTTCAGTCTGACATGAAAATTAAGGCAAACCTGCCACCTTTTGGTTTCCCCCAGGCAGAAAGGTTTTGTAAAGTCATTACTACATTTTTATCTGACACATGTGTTATTCCCGATCATTTTACCATCAAATTGAATTGGTTTCTTAATAGGGAACTGTACTAAAACATAATTCTATGGAACAGCTAGCCTAATGTTTTCTTCTTTGCTCTTATTCTGACCTACATTATCCTTATTGTCTGAACAATGTCATGGAATTTACGTTTCGTCTTCCACTGTTCCTGCAAGTCAAATTCTTATGCAAACATATTTCTCTTGTTGTTTTAGCTCTCCGTTCCCCTTTCCAACATCTGCTGCTTTGAATGATTTTTAAACACTTCTTTAACTAAATTATCTGCAGCAATGGTACTCATTTCCCTATTTCTATTTTTGCAGTTATTCCCATTTTCATCAGCTTTAGGGAAACCTCTAAAAATATAAGGACCAATTAATCTCTGGCATAGTGCATCTTGCCCACTTGGTATACATGCTAAATTCAGGAGGAAAGGTTCATGTTTTTAGGTGATAGTATACAATTTCAAATGAAATAATGCCCTTTTCTTTACTGCATCCGCTCCAAAGTCGGCTGAAAATCACCGGCGTCAACTGCTTGTAGTCCTTCACCAGCACTCACGTGCGAATACAACCAAAGTCACATTAGGCTACGTGGTGTTGTCTCTACTCACCATTTCAATACGTGTGGTGCGGTATTATTGATGACAATCTCATCGGTCTAGCTGTTTTAGATAACCGTCTCAACAAAGTGCGGTATCTAAATTTTCTCCAACCAGAATACTTTGAAGACATCCCTTAGGCAAAACGTCGTTGTAAGGGCTTTCAGTGCGACGCAGCTCCTGCACGTTCTGTACCACCAGTGACGCAGCAGTTCAATAACATGTATGCAGAGCATTGAATCTATTACAGGGTAAAGATATTTCTTGGCCGCCAAGGTCATGCTACCTTACTACATTGGACCATTGCCTGTGGGAGTGGGTTAACAGCGAAGACTCAAAGTGCAGAATCGACATAGGAAAGGAACTTCTCGGTATTTTACATGCGTGTGTCCAAGTTAAGGACGCAGCAGTTGTCTGTAAGAGCTGCCAAATGCATAGCAGTGGACTTTTTGAACGTCTATTGTGAGGACATTTAAACAAATTTGATAATTCATAATGAAAACCTTAGTGCCGGGCCAGGATTCGAACCCATTCACGCGCAATATGTGGGAATGTTGAAGAATCTGCAGTTTTGAACAAACAACACGTTGTAGTCGAGCTGTATTGTCACGAAGGGATCAAATTCCGCTTTAAGGGCAGTCTGAGTTGCATTCTCAGTTCAAAACCAATTTTATCGGCATACAGAAGCTCAAATAAAAGATGGAATAAGTGTCCTGTGACCCTACATGGCGTTTGTTTCATCACTAGAAATAAATAACTAGTATAAGAAAGGATACTGGTGATAGAGTTTGTACATGTCGCCACTCCTGACTTTATTGCGGTTCAACCTAACGTCTACTTGGTAGAGAAGGAATATCATGTTTTATGTGAATTTCAGACCACAATGCCATTATACCTTCTTCACTTGGCGTTGCCAGAAGTGAAAAGAATCCGTCACTCGCTATCAAGAAGCATCAGCAGAAGTCGGAATCGAACCTAGACCGTCAGTATACGAACCTTTCACCAATCCACCAGACCACCAAATCCTCTTCTCTGTGACCCATTTATCTATCATAACACCGATGCGGCACACTCGATGAGAATTCTGACACACAGGCTCCCTGTAGTGGTTTGCAGCATGTTCAGTACATTCATTTACTTGGCTAACCGAATCACCATGAACTAGCTGCCTCGGCTATCCAGTGCATACATTCGACTCTATTTTGTAATCACCGAAATAAACTAACATAACTGCCACCTACACAGAACTGCCAACACTGTATGATGCATAAATTTAAATAGGAAGTGTTTCTTTCTATTTGAGCTTCTCTATTGCGCTATCTGTTTGTTGAAACCGTCGTGCAGTGCAAAAGAAAAGCTGTAACTGTCTGTCTCTCAGGTGTCTAGATCCGGCCATATGTATTATCTCATAGCACTGTGGAATGCGAAAGTTCTGGAGGAACTGTTGTTGACTCCTGGCGCAGCTGTAGCTATGTGACAGATAGTAGTGTAACGGTAAGTGTTGCACACTGTAGATAAGACGTCACGAGTTTGAATACATTCACTGCTGCATTTTTTGAAACGCAATTCTGCTGTCTGCTGAAGTTATCAATTTAATGGAACTTTGAAGATAATTCCCTTCACATCTCAACCCAAAATAGTCGCATGTGGAAAAAAGGCTACCTTCTGCGACATTTTGTTCTTTTCAGGTTTAATAGATGGCCAGGCAGCAGATGCATCTCGAAGCTTTTGTATTATGCATGGGGAGAGTGCAGAACAGTTCTACATGCATGTAACCAATAAACTGCATGTGCATTGTCACACTGTTATAGATAACATCAGAGAATTCGCATTTATCATTCAAATGGTTCAAATGGTTCAAATGGCTCAGAGCACTATGGGACTTAACTTCTAAGGTCATCAGTCCCCTAGAACTTAGAACTACTTAAACCTAACTAACCTAAGGACATCACACACATCCATGCCCGAGGCAGGATTCGAACCTGCGACCATAGCGGACGCGCGGATCCAGACTGTCGTGCCTACAACCGCCTGGCCACTCCGGCCAGCATATATCATTGATGATTAATTTCTCTCTCATGTTTAGTATTGTTTTAACAACACTAAAAGAAACCTTACGAAAATTGTGCACTGTATTATAAGAAATGAAATAGAGCTACCCACGATAACCTTATGACAAAGGTCTGTTTTAATAAAACTGAGTATCTGTATACATGTGTGCCTCTATCGGCATGAATTTGTAAAATACTACTCACTTTGATTTCAATTGGATATGTGTTTAATTGGTGTGCTGTGTCATACTCAACAGGTATGTAAATGTGGCATTTCATAAAAAGAGTTATGTGTTCCTAGAAACCCAAAATTTGCTTGTCATCAGCGGAAAGAGGCGTTACCGGTTGTGGAGCATTGTAAGTTTTTCACCATTGCACTGTGTATTGAAAGTATTTTCTTGCGATTTGCTTATCGATGTTTGATCTGGCTGCTTGTATCTCTTTCACAGAAGGGATAGAAACGTTACAGTCAGTGAGACTGGAATCACGTACCATAACAGTCGTTTTTCTACAGGTCAGCACTTCACCACACAGCTAGCGAAGAGGTATGTTTCGTGCCTTCCTCTTACAAGGGCAATAGTGGCTAGAACTTGTAAACCGCTATTTAAAGGACGAGATTAGTTGCGATTCCCACGTGCAACTACTTCTTTGGGCTGAAAAACGTAAATTTACAATCTTCTGTTACACCTCAAGCGATAACAACTAAGATTATTGAATGGAAATGACAGGAAAAATCAAGTGGTTCAAATGGCTCTGAGCACTATGGGACTTAAATGCTGTGGTCATCAGTCCCCTAGAACTTAAAACTACTTAAACCTAACTAACCTAAGGACAGGAGCTGCGGACAGGAGAATCCCATGCTCATGTCATAGGAGGAAACGGACAGGAAGCGCGGGGTTTGGTTAACATGCAACGTTTTTTCTTACCACTTGTGTCAAACATTCAGGCGTGTAATCTTCCATCAAGATTACAGTTTCCCACAAAATATATACGAATAAAACACTTAACTTGTTACTTTGTGACAAAAGATTATTTGAGTACAATAAAAAGTCTTTGGAAATCAACTGTGTCCCCCTGTCATGAAAAGTGAGATAACAAACACTTTGCACCTCGAAATCGATTGAATCTATGTTCAATCTTGACGGTCTAGGTTCGATTCCGACTTCTGCTGATGCTTCTTGATAGCGAGAGACGGATTCTTTTCACTTCTGGCAACGCCAAGTGAAGAAGGTATAATGGCATTGTGGTCTGAAATTCACATAAAACATGATATTCCTTCTCTACCAAGTAGACGTTAGGTTGAACCGCAATAAAGTCAGGAGTGGCGACATGTACAAACTCTATCACCAGTATCCTTTCTTATACTAGTTATTTATTTCTAGTGATGAAACAAACGCCATGTAGGGTCACAGGACACTTATTCCATTTTTTATTTGAGCTTCTGTATGCCGATAAAATTGGTTTCGAACTGAGAATGCAACTCAGACTGCCCTTAAAGCGGAATTTGATCCCTTCGTGACAATACAGCTCGACTACAACGTGTTGCTTGTTCAAAACTGCAGATTCTTCAACATTCCCACATATTGCGCGTGAATGGGTTCGAATCCTGGCCCAGCACTAAGGTTTTCATAATGAATTATCAAATTCTAGTATGAAAACACCTATTGGCTGGAGGATAAGAATTTTGATTTTTAATGCATTTTCATTCGTTGTCAACACTAACGATATCTGACGTTTTTGACTCCCAGTGAGTCATATAACTATTTGTGAGATAACTGTAAGTTCAAGGATGTTATTCGGAGCTGCTGATGGAGAGAGATTCGGTACCTGACGTCTGTTTGTGTGTAGAAGCGATATGTGTGGGGTTCGATTCCCAGTCAGCACTGAACTCTTCGTAATACACTCCTGGAAATTGAAATAAGAACACCGTGAATTCATTGTCCCAGGAAGGGGAAACTTTATTGACACATTCCTGGGGTCAGATACATCACATGATCACACTGACAGAACCACAGGCACATAGACACAGGCAACAGAGCATGCACAATGTCGGCACTAGTACAGTGTATATCCACCTTTCGCAGCAATGCAGGCTGCTATTCTCCCATGGAGACGATCGTAGAGATGCTGGATGTAGTCCTGTGGAACGGCTTGCCATGCCATTTCCACCTGGCGCCTCAGTTGGACCAGCGTTCGTGCTGGACGTGCAGACCGTGTGAGACGACGCTTCATCCAGTCCCAAACATGCTCAATGGGGGACAGATCCGGAGATCTTGCTGGCCAGGGTAGTTGACTTACACTTTCTAGAGCACGTTGGGTGGCACGGGATACATGCGGACGTGCATTGTCCTGCTGGAACAGCAAGTTCCCTTGCCGGTCTAGGAATGGTAGAACGATGGGTTCGATGACGGTTTGGATGTACCGTGCACTATTCAGTGTCCCCTCGACGATCACCAGTGGTGTACGGCCAGTGTAGGAGATCGCTCCCCACACCATGATGCCGGGTGTTGGCCCTGTGTGCCTCGGTCGCATACAGTCCTGATTGTGGCGCTCACCTGCACGGCGCCAAACACGCATACGACCATCATTGGCACCAAGGCAGAAGCGACTCTCATCGCTGAAGACGACACGTCTCCATTCGTCGCTCCATTCACGCCTGTCGCGACACCACTGGAGGCGGGCTGCACGATGTTGGGGCGTGAGCGGAAGACGGCCTAACGGTGTGCGGGACCGTAGCCCAGCTTCATGGAGACGGTTGCGAATGGTCCTCGCCGATACCCCAGGAGCAACAGTGTCCCTAATTTGCTGGGAAGTGGCGGTGCGGTCCCCTACGGCACTGCGTAGGATCCTACGGTCTTGGCGTGCATCCGTGCGTCACTGCGGTCCGGTCCCAGGTCGACGGGCACGTGCACCTTCCGCCGACCACTGGCGACAACATCGATGTACTGTGGAGACCTCACGCCCCACGTGTTGAGCAATTCGGCGGTACGTCCACCCGGCCTCCCGCATGCCCACTATACGCCCTCGCTCAATGTCCATCAACTGCACATACGGTTCACGTCCACGCTGTCGGGGCATGCTACCAGTGTTAAAGACTGCGATGGAGCTCCGTATGCCACGGCAAACTGGCTGACACTGACGGCGGCGGTGCACAAATGCTGCGCAGCTAGCGCCATTCGACGGCCAAAACCGCGGTTCCTGGTGTGTCCACTGTGGCGTGCGTGTGATCATTGCTTGTACAGCCCTCTCGCAGTGTCCGGAGCAAGTATGGTGGGTCTGACACACCGGTGTCAATGTGTTCTTTTTTCCATTTCCAGGAGTGTATTATTTCTAGTTCAAACATGTTCACATGTCGCTGCTGGTGTAACAAACCCACATTTAACGTTAGTTTTTTCAAGAATATAACAGCGATAGGTGCCGGGTTTGAGTCCTAAGAAGGTTAAAAATTGATGTTTCGTCTCGTCATTTCAGTTAAAACATCTAGCTACTGGCGAGAAAATCTGGTATGTCACAGCTGATTGTGCTTCGATAACAATCAGATTAGTTTCTGGGTTCGAATCCCTGTCCAACACAAAGCTTTACCTCACGGCATTTCAAGTAAATTACTTGTGAAGAAGCAATATTTAACATCTCTCGTAGTTCGTTAACAGGGACAATAGATGAAGGGTAGGAATTCACGTCCGTTAAAAATGTTTACGTTATGTAATTTAAAGTTGATATTTGCTAACTGATACTGTCGAAAATCGAAGTATATCACTCTGTGTATGCCTAGTCAGGAATGACTGTTGTTTTCCGTCAGTCACGAAATCTTAGTCTGCATGACATGGGTTTGAATCCATATGCAGAACGAGAAGGTTCGTTGTATCATTTGAAGTTCATACATATTCTAAACTAGCTGCTCGTGAGTAACTTATATTTTTATTGTCATTTTGTGTTAAATAACAAGTACGGTATGTTACTTTGAAGAGGAAATCATAAATACGACGAACTTACTACGTGCATTACCTACCTGACGTAATAATGAGAGTCGTAACATTTCAGGTATGTCATTTATTGCATTAAATGTGAGTTTACAAGCCTTAAGGTCAGTCTTATCTGTGATACGGTGTTTCCTAATATTTGTAGTATCGTGTTATTACTTTACATCTTGAGTTATTGCGATACAGAGCAGTGTTTTCTAGTGGTGACTTGGAACCATTTTGAATAGTCAAACGAATGTACCAAGGAGCGATTATGTGGGTTGCATCCGAACCAGACGAAATGGAATTCAGTTCGTTCGGATACTTTTGAGCATGACTGTACATCTGGAGTACAGCATTGTATTCTTAAAAATGTTCTTCCTCAAATTAAGTCTGATAATTGACAGTTCTAGACTTCTCTTGGCCAGGAATGCCCTTTTTACCAATGCTAGTGTGCATTTGATTACCTCCTTACTCCGTCCGTCATTGTTTTTTTTACTGCCTAGTTAGCAGAATTTTTTAACTTCATCTACTTCTTGACCATCAAATTTGGTGTTAAGTTTCTCGCTGTTCTCATTTCTGCTACTTCTCATTACCTTCATCTTTCTTCGATTTACTCTCAGTCCATACTCTATACTCATTAAACTGGGGCTGGGTTGGGTTCTTTGGGTGAGGAGACCAGACAGTGAAGTCATCGGTTTCATAGGATTAGGGTTGGCCGGGGAAGGAAGTCCACCGTGCCCTTTCAAGGGAACCATACCGGCATTTGCTTGGAGCGATTTAGGGAAATCACAGAAAACCTACACTACGATGGCCGGACCCGGGATTGAACCGGCGTCCTCCCGAATGCGAGTCCAGTGTCCTAGCCAATGCGCCTCCTCGCTCGGTATTCATTAGACTGTTCATTCCGTTCAGCAGATCATGCAGTTCTTCTCCACTTTCACTCAGGATAGCAATGACATCAGCGTCATGCAGGATAGCGATGTCATCATCGAATAGGATCTGTGATATCCTTTCACCTTGAATTTTATTCCACTCCTGAACCTTTCTTTTATTTCCAACATTGCTTCCTCGATGTACAGATTGAACAGTAGGGGCGAAAGACTACAGCCTTGTCTTACACCCTTTTTAATACGAGCACTTCGTTCTTGCTCGCCCACTCTTATTATTCCCTCTTGGCTTTTGTTCATGTTGTATATGTCCCGTCTCACCCTTTAGCTTACCCCTACTTTTCACAGAATTTCGAATATCTTGCACCATTTTACACTGTCGAACGTTTTTCCAGGTCGACAAAGCCTATGAACGTTCCTGATTTTTGTTTAATCTTGCTTCCATTGTTAACTGCAACCTCAGAATTGCCTGTCTCGTGTCTTTACCTATCCTAAACCCAAACTGATCGTCATCTAGCACATCCTCAATTTTCTTTTCCATTCTTCTGTATATTATTGTTGTCGGCAACTTGGATGTATGAGCTGTTGTGTGGTAATTCTCGCACTGGTCAGCTCTTGCCGTCTTCGGAATTGTGTGGATGATGCTTTTCCGAAAGTCAGATGGTTTGTCGCCAGAGTCATACATTCTACAGACCAACGTGAATAGTTGTTTTGTTGCCACTTCCCCCAATGATGTTACCTATTCCTACCACTTGATTTGATCTGAAGTCCTCCACAGCTCTGTTAAATTCTGATTCTAGTACTGGATCCCCTATCTCTTCTAAATCGACTCCTGTTTCTTCTTCTATCACATCAGACTAATCTTCCCTCTCATAGAGGCTTCCAATGTATTCTTTCCACCTATCCGTTCTCTCCTCTGCATTTAACAGTGGAATTCCCGTAGCACTCCTAATGTTATGACCCTTGCTTTTACTGTCACCGACGGTTGATTTGATTTTCCTGAATGCTGAGTCTGTCCTTCCGACAATCGTTTCCTTCTCGATGTCTTCACATTTTTCTTGTAGCCATTTGGTCTTAGCTGCCCTGCAATTCCTATTTATATCATTCCTCAGTGACTTGTATTTCTGTATTCCTGAGTTTCCCGGAACATTTTTGTACGTCCTCCTTTCATCGATCAACTGAAGTATTTCTTCTGTTACTCATGGTTTCTTCGCAGTTACCTTCTTTGTACCTATGTTTTCCTTTCCTACTGCTGTGATGGCCCTTTTTACAGATGTCCATTCCTCTTAAACAGTGCTGCCTACTGAGCTGTTCCTTACTGCTGTGTCTATTGCTTTACAGAACTTCAACCGTATCTCGTCATTCCTTAGTACTTCCCTATCCCACTTATTTGCGTATTGATTCTTCCTGGCTAATGTCTTAAACTGCAACCTACTATATAGTGATCTGAGTCTATGTCTGCTCCTAGGTATGCCTTACAATCCAGTATCTGATTTCGGAATCTCTCTCTGACCATGATGTAATCTAACTTATATCTTCCCGTATCACCCGACCTTTTCCATGTGTACCTCCTCCTCTTATGATTCTTGAGCAGAGTATTCGCTATTACCAGCTGAAACTTGTTACAGAACTCAATTAGTCTTTCTCCTCTCTCGTTCCTTGTCCTAAGCCGTTATTCTCCTGTAACCTTTTCTTCTTCCCCTACAAATGCATTCCAGTCCCCAACGACTTTAGATTTTTATATCCCTTTATATACTGTATTACTCTTTCAATATCCTCATATACTTTCTCTATCTCTGCATCTTGCAACGTCGGCATGTATACCTGAACTATCGTTTTCGGCGTTGGTTTGCTGTCGATTCCGATAAGAACAAGCTCATTGCGAACCGTTTACAATAACACACTCTCTACCCTACCTTTCTATTCATAATGAATCTTACTCCCGTTATGTCAATTTCTGCTGCTGTTGATATTACCCTATACTCATCTGACCAGAAATCATTGTCTTCTTTCCGCTTCACTTCACTATATCCAGATTGAGCCTTAGCATTGCCCTTTCCAGATTTTCTAGTTTTCCTACCACTCTCAAGCTTCTGACATTCCATGCCCCAACTCGTAGAACGTTATCCTTCCGTTGATTATTCAATCTTTTCCTAGTGGTAACCTCCCCCTTGGGGACTATTCCGGAATCTTTTGGCCAATGGAGAGATCATGATGACTCTCCCTCAACTACTGGCCACATGTCCTGTGGATTAACGTTGCGTGTCTTTAATGCAGTGGTTTCCATTGCCTTCTGCTGCCTCATGCTGTTGATCATTGCCGATTCTCCCGCCTTTAGGGGCAGTTTTCCACCCCAAGAACAGAGAGTGCCCTGAACCTCTGTCCGCTCCTCCACCCTGTTTGAGAAGTCCGTCGGCAGAATGAGGGTTGACTTCTTAACCGGAAGTCTTCGGCCGCCAATTTTGATTATTAATGAAAATTTATGCGGTCGCGGGATTTGAACCAGGGCCCGAAGACGTTTTGATTACTAATCAAATCAAAGACGCTACCCCTAGACTACTTTTTTTACACAAAACATTTATTTAAGGAACAATGTTACACATTCCAGATACATACTAAGTACATGTACTAACCATGCGCACATGCTATACGTGAAATATTTTAAACAAAAATACTTTGATCATTGCAATTATGGTGGCATTAAAGAAATACAAACATCAAGAAAAGTTTTTTTTTTAAACATTCAAAAATCTTCATATATGAATAAATAAAAAGCATCATTTTGAATTACATGTAATCCAAGCATATATAGCATATATATCACTTTATGAAAGATATCGCCAAGTTTTTGGGATAATTTTTAATATATTAAAGTACACAAGGAAATCGTCTCCGTGAGAGACTGGTTAAGGGAAGAAACTGACTTTTAACCTTATCAGGTCAGTCAGACTAGCTATGAGAATTTCACACAACTGTATGGAAGTCACCAAAACGTATACAGAATATGGATGATTTATGCCCATCGCACATGAAAACAATTTAATAATTTTATCAGACACTCTCTTAAATACTTGATAATGGAAAAGAGATGTGATAAAGTTGACTCGCCTTCCAACTACACTTTGTGGGCATTAATGGAATGTTAATTATCTGAAGTGATCACACCTATATAATAGATTTTTCACTGGAAAACTGACTTACACATCACAGTACAAAAATGAACAGGGCAATTTGCCAGCCATTGAATATTACATTGTATCGGATACAATCTTATGGTTTTAACTAATCGATACACATTTCCATAAAAACTGTAAATTTTTATGCTTATACTGTAAACCAATAATGCAGCTTTATTTTTTTACGTTTTGACGCTATTAGACACACAATCCGACTGTAACGTAAGTTCTGTAAATTAGCTTATAACACTTCAAATACTACTTTCTGAAGTAGAAAAAGGACACACCAAAGTTTACAGTAAAGAGTTAGATAATATCCTTAAGGTAACTACAATGCATCACTGTCAACACAGTATTCTTGTGCTATATTAACCATGCCCATTGTTTCAAATATAAATTTTAACATTTTACCGAACTGTTTCTTGTGATTCGAATACCTACTAATTTTCTGGTATTCCCACAGTATGTGTACCTTGATGCTGCTGTCGGATCCTAGTTTCTTAATGACGCAATTAACAAAATTTCCCAGCAACGAGTACACAGCGTTATTTTCCGCCTCTCGGAAATAACGTGCTTCAGGCCTGTATATCAATGACAGCGATATACACTCCTGGAAATTGAAATAAGAACACCGTGAATTCATTGTCCCAGGAAGGGGAAACTTTATTGACACATTCCTGGGGTCAGATACATCACATGATCACACTGACAGAACCACAGGCACATAGACACAGGCAACAGAGCATGCACAATGTCGGCACTAGTACAGTGTATATCCACCTTTCGCAGCAATGCAGGCTGCTATTCTCCCATGGAGACGATCGTAGAGATGCTGGATGTAGTCCTGTGGAACGGCTTGCCATGCCATTTGCACCTGGCGCCTCAGTTGGACCAGCGTTCGTGCTGGACGTGCAGACCGCGTGAGACGACGCTTCATCCAGTCCCAAACATGCTCAATGGGGGACAGATCCGGAGATCTTGCTAGCCAGGGTAGTTGACTTACACCTTCTAGAGCACGTTGGATGGCACGGGATACATGCGGACGAGCATTGTCCTGTTGGAACAGCAAGTTCCCTTGCCAGTCTAGGAATGGTAGAACGATGGGTTCGATGACGGCTTGAATGTGCCGTGCACTATTCAGTGTCCCCTCGACGATCACCAGTGGTGTACGGCCAGTGTAGGAGATCGCTCCCCACATCATGATGCCGGGTGTTGGCCCTGTGTGCCTCGGTCGTATGCAGTCCTGATTGTGGCGCTCACCTGCACGGCGCCAAACACGCATACGACCATCATTGGCACCAAGGCAGAAGCGACTCTCATCGCTGAAGACGACACGTCTCCATTCGTCCTTCCATTCACGCCTGTCGCAACACCACTGGAGGCGGGCTGCACGATGTTGGGGCGTGAGCGGAAGACGGCCTAACGGTGTGCGGGACCGTAGCCCAGCTTCATGGAGACGGTTGCGAATGGTCCTCGCCGATACCCCAGGAGCAACAGTGTCCCTAATTTGCTGGGAAGTGGCGGTGCGGTCCCCTACGGCACTGCATAGGATCCTACGGTCTTGGCGTGCATCCGTGCTTCGCTGCGGTCCGGTCCCAGGTCGACGGGCACGTGCACCTTCCGCCGACCACTGGCGACAACATCGATTTACTGTGTAGACCTCACGCCCCACGTGTTGAGCAATACGGCGGTACGTCCACCCGGCCTCCCGCATGCCCACTGTACGCCCTCGCTCAAAGTCCGTCAACTGCACATACGGTTCACGTCCACGCTGTCGCGGCATGCTACCAGTGTTAAAGACTGCGATGGAGCTCCGTATGCCACGGCAAACTGGCTGACACTGACGGCGGCGGTGCACAAATGCTGCGCAGCTAGCGCCATTCGACGGCCAACACCGCGGTTCCTGGTGTGTCAGCTGTGCCGTGCGTGTGATCATTGCTTGTACAGTCCTCTCGCAGTGTCCGGAGCAAGTATGGTGGGTCTGACACACCGGTGTCAATGTGTTCTTTTTTCCATTTCCAGGAGTGTATTTTCAGGGGGTGTCCTTATAATCAGAACTATTTGCTCTCGCATCCACTCCCAACTATTCATGTGACCGCTGAAAGTGTATCTATGAAATATTGTGTCAATTATTGTTGACATAAACTTGTTTCACAGAGACCGACTGCGTACAGTCTTTCAGTGGTGCTAACTATGAAGTTAACTGTCTTGTACCATGACGTTTTTATAAACGTGAGCACATTAGAACTAACGTTTTTCCAAATCTCAGTTTGGAAACTGTCGTTCTGTTTTGTTACTTCCTTCGCTTTTCTTTCGTTCCCGCATTATGGCTCTTGATGCTAAGTGTCGTCACTGTCTGATTTCGGCACTTACATAACTGAACTCACGATGGAAAACCCCACATGCTGTAAACGACTCTTAATATTCTACACGTCGATCGGGGGAAACAGGCTTCGAGGTTGAATGATCTCGAAAAGTTGTCTGGTTACGTTTTCTCGCGAGCCTCTTATTAAATGAACTTGCCCTTTGATAAAAAGTGCAGAGGCTTTATCTGTTATATCAGTTAATCCTAGTCCACAATTTTTAGCATCCAAAGTGCCTACTTTAGCAGGTACTCTGAACACAAAAGTTTGTGATTGGACATTATTCTCCTCGCTATCATTCTCGGTATTGGAAACAGCTTGGCAGTATAATAAGCTTTAGTAAGGATGCATTAGTTGATATACTTTGCCCTTTGAACTTGGTTCAAATTCGCTATAGTGGCTTCAAATTCGCTATAGTGGCTCCTTGCACTTTATCTGCTGCAACTTTCCAATTTAATGCCGTCATTTTTCATGGGACATGCTGTCATGGTGATCTCAAGTGTTTTATGTTGTCGGACTAATTTTTCCCACTCGACGTTGATATTATCAAAACTTCTGAGATTTAACATGTTACTTTTTTCTCGTTTGTATTGGCCCCAGATGCTCTACAGTATCAATCACTATTTCTAGCGTGGTTACCTCATCTTTATTCCTTATAAGAGCGCTACATCGTCAGCATAGGCTCTTATAACTCTTCTATGTCCTTATAATGTTAAACCTTTTAATCTAGTATGGACATGTCGGAAAACAGGTTCAGTGAAATAGCGAAGAGCGACATGGACAGAGGACTTCCTTGAGGAACACCTCGTTTTATCTGTATCGGCCTGGATTGTTGACAATTCACCGCTATTTTTGCATTTATTCCAGTTGCTATGTTCGGTATCAACTGTATGATATTATTGTTGAAATCTATTTTCTTCAATGTCTGTAGAAGGTATTCATGATTTACTACAACGAAGGCTCTATAAAAATCTAAAAGAAGTAAAGCACACTTAATGTTTCGCTACGGTCGCAGGTTCGAATCCTGCCTCGGGCATGGATGTGTGTGACGTCCTTAGGTTAGTTAGGTTTAAGTAGTTCTAAGTTCTAGGTGACTGATGACCTTAGAAGTTAAGTCCCATAGTGCTCAGAGCCATTTTTGAAGTTAATGTTTGTTAGAGAAGTTATTACAACGATACCCCTGAATTCCGCTAGAGTTTGAAAAATGGTTCTGCCTTGCGCGCAGTTATGTAGTTTACTAATAATTATATCTGTAAGGTATGAAATTCTCTTGTTTACGATTGTAGCTATTAATTTATAATCAGAATTCTGCAGTGAAATTGGACGGAAATTATTTAAATCTTTGTATCCATTATTTTTTCGCACAAGAACTATTTCACTCTCCTTAAACTCAGCCGGAATCATTTTACCCTGAATAACGTCATTTACAATGTCCGCGATTTTCGCACCCACGATTGACCAGTAATTGATGTAAAACTCTGCTGGCTCATCATCCGGTCCTGGGGATTTTTTTTATGAAGCACACAGAGTCTCATACACGTCCTCTTCACTGACTACCTCGAGAAAATTTTCGTTGTCATCTTCTGTCAGCTGTGGGTCTATGATGTCAAGGAATTCTTCCAAGGATGCATTACTACTTTGATTTACAGAATATAGCTCGTAAAAATAGCGATAAATCTCATCCATGATATCCTGCTGGGTTCTGGGAATCGTACCTTTTTTTCGAATTTTATCAATTAAAGTCCTTCTTCCGTTTTTAGTATGCTTCACTAAATGATACGGGGAAGTATTTTCGTCGTCTGACACCGAATTTGTCTTAGATTTTATTTTCAACCCTCCGTTTGGTTTCTTTTGATATTAAGTAACTTGGCTTTGACCTTTTTATGTCTGCTACCGGAAATGAGGAACCTGCTGAAACCTGATCTTATTAATCTCTCAAAACGGAATAGTAATATTCTGTAGTGCTTCTCATTTCTCTCGCGTTCTGAGCACAACATTGAATAAGAACCTTCCTCAGCTTTGGCTTCGCCATTTTAACCCACCAGTCGATAGCAGTGGCATATCTACTACGAGCACGCCGACATATTGCCCGCGCTTCTTTAATCAGGTCTTCTAAATCATGATTTACTAACAATGAAATGTTCAAATTCCACTGATTCTTGAGTCGGCCAACTGGCTGTCTTGTTAGATTTATGCTTGCTAAGACACTTGAACAGTCTGAAAAATATGTACGAATTGTTTCAACTTTTGTCACGGAGGTTTCAAGATTTTTCGAAATATATAATTCATCAATCCTGCTACGAGCTGTTGCTTCGACATAAGTGAACTCAACAATGGAGAGGTATTTGATTTTGCAGATATCCTTTAACTTTAAACCAGCAACTACATGTTTTAGTTCACTTGAGTAATTAAAATTAACTAACGGATCTTTCCGATTTAAAACACAAAATCATCTCCAAATAATATCTGTCTTGGATCTCTCCCTAACAGGTATATCACTTCATCTTTGAAGAAACGTGCCCTGTCTGCTCGGTGAGAACTTCCTGAAGGGGCACACAAGTTGACGATAAGCGCATCATAGACATTTAGTCCTAATTCCGGATTCCAGTCGTTCCAGCTCACTTGCTGGAATTCCTTCCTTCACCAAAACAGCTGTTCCAAAACTTGTTTCGTGAGACACATTGATGTAACTGACATAACCAGGAATTACTAAATCCGACAATAGAACTTATTGTAACAGGGCAATATCAGTCGCGGATTCGTACAAAAATTTCTTAAGTGCCGCTGAATTCAAACCGGTCGTACTTTTATTTATGTTTGTAGTGATGACAGAATAAGATAGCGTCATTGTGCTGTCACTGTGCAGTTGTTTTGATGACCTAATTTAGTTTCCTGTTGTTCAGGGTTCAGTAAAACTATTATCAGTTTCGTTGGAAGGCTGACCAAGGAATATCACTGTAATTAGTCTATTAGTAACTGGCCCGCTTTTTTTGTTTTCTACATCTGAGGTTTTCTCTTGTACCGCTAGCAGACTGATTTCCTTGTAAACGTTCTAATTTTTCCTCCAGTGATCCGTGTAGGGCCGTTTCGTACCGAACATTCTTTGGGCTATGGTCGCCCTTTCCGCATTTTCCCTTCCCTTGATTACGAGTTGCATTCAAATTTGGTTGCGTTTTTATCTTCCTTCGCGGCTTATCTGGAGCAGCAGCAGACGCTTTCGCAATTTCTGTTGGTGGCGCTTGTCCTGCCTTGTTGACCGTCATTTCATTTTGACCACCACTTCCTCGTGCTTTATTAATATTACTTACTTCTTGTTCGAGGGAAGCAAATGGAGACGACAGTTGTGCAACCTCTCGCTGAATTTGTTGACGTTGATCTTTTAAACAGCTACTTCACCTGTTTTTTCTTGCAAATTAATACTGACTACACCCCGTTCATTTTATGGTATTGTGTGTTTATTATCTTTGTGTGCATCAGTTTCCTTTCGCATTTTGCCTTCCGTTTCCTCTTCCCCCTCATCACACTGTTTCTGCTTGCAAACTGAGGGAGTTGTACAGGACAGCTCATCATCTGAACAACGACCAGTTGTCTCCAGAAGACGTTTTTTCCGTTGCATATCAGTTTCACGAGTAGTGGTAACAGGGTTTTCGCTTTGTTCTTAATGGGGTAAATTGACAGTTATCGTGATGGGGGACACCAGCTTGGCCCCCTGCGTTAACATCCTCAACCAGTTGATCCGGGATATTCCGTGGTAACATATCATGTAAAGTAAATTTCTGACGCTGTATCAAATTACTGTTAAGAACAACAGTTCGCCACGGACAGTCCTGTCTGAAGTGGCCCGTTTCGTTACATATATGACATGTAGCTTCCTGAGCTGTATAAAGAATTTGTGCTTTATACCTAGAAATACACTCCTGGAAATTGAAATAAGAACACCGTGAATTCATTGTCCCAGGAAGGGGAAACTTTATTGACACATTCCTGGGGTCAGATACATCACATGATCACACTGACAGAACCACAGGCACATAGACACAGGCAACAGAGCATGCACAATGTCGGCACTAGTACAGTGTATATCCACCTTTCGCAGCAATGCAGGCTGCTATTCTCCCATGGAGACGATCGTAGAGATGCTGGATGTAGTCCTGTGGAATAGCTTGCCATGCCATTTCCACCTGGCGCCTCAGTTGGACCAGCGTTCGTGCTGGACGTGCAGACCGCGTGAGACGACGCTTCATCCAGTCCCAAACATGCTCAATGGGGGACAGATCCGGAGATCTTGCTGGCCAGGGTAGTTGACTTACACCTTCTAGAGCACGTTGGATGGCACGGGATACATGCGGACGTGCACTGTCCTGTTGGAACAGCAAGTTCCCTTGCCGGTCTAGGAATGGTAGAACGATGGGTTCGATGACGGTTTGGATGTACCGTGCACTATTCACTGTCCCCTCGACGATCACCAGTGGTGTACAGCCAGTGTAGGAGATCGCTCCCCACACCATGATGCCGGGTGTTGGCCCTCTGTGCCTCGGTCGTATGCAGTCCTGATTGTGGCGCTCACCTGCACGGCGCCAATCACGCATACGACCATCATTGGCACCAAGGCAGAAGCGACTCTCATCGCTGAAGACAACACGTCTCCATTCGTCCCTCCATTCACGCCTGTCGCGACACCACTGGAGGCGGGCTGCACGATGTTGGGGCGTGAGCGGAAGACGGCCTAACGGTGTGCGGGACCGTAGCCCAGCTTCATGGAGACGGTTGCGAATGGTCCTCGCCGATACCCCAGGAGCAACAGTGTCCCTAATTTGCTGGGAAGTGGCGGTGCGGTCCCCTACGGCACTGCGTAGGATCCTACGGTCTTGGCGTGCATCCGTGCGTCGCTTCGGTCCGGTCCCAGGTCGACGGGCACGTGCACCTTCCGCCGACCACTGGCGACAACATCGATGTACTGTGGAGACCTCACGCCCCACGTGTTGAGCAATTCGGCGGTACGTCCACCCGGCCTCCCGCATGCCCACTATACGCCCTCGCTCAAAGTCCGTCAACTGCACATACGGTTCACGTCCACGCTGTCTCGGCATGCTACCAGTGTTAAAGACTGCGATGGAGCTCCGTATGCCACGGCAAACTGGCTGACACTGACGGCGGCGGCGCACAAATGAGCCCTAACATGGAAAGTAAGCTTTTGCGGACACATGTCCACATAACATATTTTCTTTCTTTGCGTGTGAGGAATGTTTCCTGAAAGTTTGGCAGTACGTTTTTGTAACACCCTGTATACAAGAGCTAAGAGGGGGCAATAAGAGTGGACGACCGAGAACGAAGCGGTCGGATTAAATAGGGTGTAATACAGGATATAGTCCAACAATTGCATACATAGGCCTTAATTTGAGCAAGAGATTTCTTAGAATGTACGTTTGGAGCACAGCACTGTATGGTATGAAACATTGACCGTGGGAAAACTGGAACAGAAGGGAATCGAAGCATTTGCGATGTGGCACTGCAGACGAATGTTGAAAATTTGGTGGATTGATAAGGTAAGGAACGAGTAGGTTGTACACAGAATCGGAGAGAAAAGGAATATGTAGAAAACACTGACAAGGAGAAGGAACAGAATGATAGTTCATATGTTAAGACACGAGGGAATGACTTCCATGGTACTAGAGGGAGCTGTAGAGGGCAAAAACCGTACGGTAAGACGGAGATTCGAATGCATCCAGCAAATAATTGATGACGTATGTTGCAAGTGTTACTCTGAGATGAAGAGGTTGACACAGGAGAGGAATTCGTGGTGGGCCGCATCAAACCAGACGTAAGACTGATCATTCAAAAGTGTTGTCGAACAACAAAAATTTGGCAGAACTTTCCGATTTTGTTAAAAACCTTGATTTGACGAAGATCGCAATACAAACAACGGTTATCACTAGTTTCAACAACTTAAACAATGGGCCCATGTACACAGTACTAGCCAATCTGTCTGCCAGTTTGATCCGATTAACTTAGAGACAGTAGGTTGCAAGTGTTACTCTGAGATGGGAAAGCTGGAGGATTCGTGGCGGGCGCATCAAACCAATCAGAATTCTGATAACAACAATATTTGTGCATTGTTCCACATACGTATTTAGTAAATAACGCAGTAAGACACTTCCTTAAGGAAGTTAACGATATAATGACAAAGACGCTTAATTATTCCCTCGATTTAGACACCAGTTGTTTGTATTCTGATCTGAAGATGACTGTTTAAGAGGCTAAAACTAGTAATCAGTATTCTCTGCTCTGCAATTTTGGCTAAATAATGGCTTTTAACAAATCTGCAAGGCCAAGTTTAAAGATCACTGTCTCCATTTTATGTCAGGTAATTAATGATCTACATAATTTTATTTTTTACATGTGGCAAGATAATGACGATTATTAGCAGACCGTGCACAGAAAGTAGCATGCTGACTCAATACAGATGTGACTGGTTCCCCATTCTCGTCTGATGATGTAATGTGTATTCTGAAATAAATCATAGAGTATATGTTGCACCAAGACCGTGAAGTGCTTGAAAACTTATATGTAATAAAATATGTTCTTGACTTATTAGCATGGAAGACGAGGGGATAAATACAGCTTGCTAACAGATCAAAACACTTTGCGCCACTAGGATTGGAATCTGGAACCATTTCTTCCATTGTCAGTCCTCTTAGTAGTTGAGTTAGCTACGCCCGTCTCTAACTTGGAAATCTTGTCCTTTTTGTTCACAGAACTAAAAGTGTGATAGCTCTTAGTTAGGTGTTTTGAATATACTGTCTTTACGAGCATTTCCTATGAAAGATAACTTTGCTGGTTACTGTCCTGGCCCAGCACAGGTATTATTAAAACAGCACAAATTCCACTGCACAGCGAAAATTCATTTCAGAAAAGAATATCCACAGAGTTCTCGAATAAGAAGGAAGAAAGTGGTTTATGCTTGTTATACTTTTTTCTTCTTCTAGTGCTGCTTTGTCAGGTACGTACAACCAGGGGAGTTACAGTCTTGCCTCCTCTAAACAAGTGCACCAGCCGCTCTGTTTGTACGTACCAGCTTGTAACATGAGAATGCTGGAAGTTTTATGACCATCCCACCATTTGCACAAAATCTCAGATTGCAGCAGTCCCTCTTAAATGGCTTCCTCCACTCACTTTCCGCCAACTGTTTGCCTTTGCAACAGTCTGTCTCCTGGCCCTCCCGTTCCGACACTAAGTGGGAAGTGGGGAGCCCCACGGCCCAAAGTCCCTTTGCAGGTACAATTCACAGAGCACTGCTTCCCAGATTCACTTGCAAAGCCAGATCGCTTGCCACAGCTTTTATGGCCCACAATTCTTCAGTCCCCCTGTTCTCCGTCACCTTCACTACGACCCCTCGGGTGAGTGATGTCCCACCTCTCAATATTTTGTAAAAAATCTCTCAGTTGTTGCTTAAATTCTTTAATCCAATTAGTGGTTCTCAGACCTGATCAGACAGCTGCGATATTTAGTATGCTGCTTCTGGGAATTAGGGAGGAGTGCAGTATCAGATCCGCCTATCAGATTAACGACGAGAGCTCATGTGCCTTCCAAGCCCGTATGTGGTTTCTAGGTTGTTTACCACATCCCACTAGGGGGATACAGGGCTTGTACCTATGTCTCGGCTAAGTTACGTGATTCATAAGCATTTCGAAACCCTTCTCTTTTTTTTCACTTCGGATAACAATAGATGCAGTTCGTGTCCTCAAATTTTGTCCCAGGATGGGGAGAGGGATGGGGTGAAATAGAGAGGTGGAGAGGTGGTGAGGGTGAGCGGTAAAGAGGGAGAGAGGAGTCACAAAACATCATCATCGGTTTCTTCACTTGTTTCCATCGGAATCAATCTTGCTACTCACGTCAGTTTCCAAGATGCTTATCTATGTTCTGACTTTAAATCATTTGTTGTAATCTTCTGTTTCTTGTTCTAGACGTGATGTCTGTTCGCCTCGGGCCTTCTTGCGTCCTTTGTTTACTTCATTACCTGTAACTCTTCGTTCAGTTACAGAGTTTCTCAACTCATTTTCCGATTCTTTCAGTAACCTCTGTAAGTTCAACAGTGAGGTGATCACAGATTTTTCGCAACATATTCTGTGGGTCTCTCCCGAGATTCCCTGCTTCGTTTAATAGCTTCTCTTCTTTGACTAACACATTCTTCATGACTTTCCCGATGCTTGACAGTATCTTCTCTACTCTGATTGCCAGATGCCAAGAGCTGCTTTATGACGGTAGCTAAGTTCATTTCTTGTCCATGCACGTCTCGTTGGAGAGTGCCATAATTTGAACCTGCACTTTTCATATTTGATACCATACTATTATCAGTGATATCATAATCATTTGACAACTCATTATTGGTCACTTCTCTCGTTAATATCCCTATCTATACCTCGTCACGTTTATACTTGAATGATAGTTACACCAGTCAATCAACAACCATTATTTTAATTGCCATGAAAAATTTTCAATGAAAGTGACTCATACAGCCTACCCTTGATGTATACAAAACGTAACGTCAATTAACACTGGTACTCTACAACAGAATACACTTGAACAACAGTAAACATGCATTCAGTTTCCGCTAGCAGCAATTCTCACCATTCATTTGCTTACGATAATTACTTTATATACATTTATATTCAAGTCTATTACAGCATATTTACTTACTTAATGTTACTGGTGTATTGTTATTATTATTTGTTACGCATCTTCTTTGACACTTATGTCTGCTAATTCGTTGCACGCCATCAGGATGTATTGCGTAGTCGTGAGGTAAGAACTAATGATGGTATGGTATGAATCGTCACAGAGCAGCTCTGATTATCTCTTGATATGCCTGCTCCACACGTTTATGATAGAGAGAATGGTTTGTGTGTTCCAGTGTCCTGACTGTTAGCTCTTCAAACTTTCAGGATATAAGTAATTGCTAAGCTATTTCGACCGCCTCTTGTCACATCTCCTCCATACGTTCATGATGGCGGTAGCTGGCGAAGATCCTCTAGAACTTCTTTGACTTCAGGTTCCTTGCATGTAACCGCTGTTTCGGGTGCACAAAAGTACACACCAATTCGTTGTTCATCACTTTCCGACGTCACAACCTTGTTTCAATTAATTTATCAATAAATGCAATCGGCATTGCAATCTCGAACTTCAAGTCCTTCAGAGTCACCATTTAAGTGACTACGCTGGAATTTAGGACAGTTTTTGTTTTACGATAGTGCTCCATACCATCAACCTGAACCACTAGCATAGGCTGTCACTGTAGTAGAAGATAAAGTGAAATATTCCACCACAACATATCGTTCGACAAGGAGGGAATGGATGGGTATTATTACAGCAATGAAGGTAACACAGTTATGGTGCATTGTTAACAATTTCTTTCTGAGTACTGCTATGTTCATTGTTATTTTGATACTTGTGTCACTTTCATAGTCAAATCTTTCAAGTCTACTGATCGACTATTCGTGAAAATAATGATTATCTTTGTGTCCAGTAAATGTAGACAAATGTAAGTTTTTAAAACACAGGATTTAGCTTAATTAGTACACTAACCTTATCGCCTGCACTGTTGTGCAGGACATAGGTACACGCATCACCAATTTATCTTTCAAATTAACTTCGTAGCTTCATATCCCGCTACATGTTGATACAGATGAGCCGGCTTGCATTACTCTACATGGGGCCTCCCAATGATCTACCTTTTTGAAGCATCCGTCACCACACGAGCGCCAAAGAAATAAATGCGTCGTTAACGGCGGAAAACAGATAAATGCAATACGCAACTTAGAACTGACACAATGCACTACCTTTCTGTGAGCCGTTTCCTCGCTACTGATCTATGGTGGTGATGAGCCAATTTGTGGCATATTAGATGGAATTACAAGATCAAAATCTGCAATGTCATACTGACGGGATGAAGCAGCAGTGTCCTTCTCTATATAGGTCATTGTTTTCTGAACATTGGTATTTTATCTGTCAGTAAATTTAAGTGGGAATTTGTCCTCTAATTTCGATGACTGTGATACACATCTTAAAATTTTGTAATTGTCCGTTACCCAACTGCAAATTTTTGGTTTGGGCTTTTGATGTTTTGAGGAGCATCTGGCGCATCTAATTTTAATTTAGCAGTCTGCCAGTCGGCCAATAGCCTTGCCACAGTGTTAACCCCGGTTGCAGTCAGATCATTGATGTAGGTCTAGGCTAGAACTGGATGGGTCACCAAGTCCGCCGGGTGCTGTTGGCAAGCAGGATGCTCTCAGCTTTCGTGAAGCCTAGTCAGGAGCTATTTGACTGTGAAGTAGCGGCATCGTCTCGAAAACTGACAACGACTGGGAGAACGATATGCTGTCCACCTGGCCCTTCATATCCGCATCCAGTGACGTCTATGGGCTGAGAATGACACGGCGGTCGGTTGGTACCGTTAGGTATTAAGAGCCCTGTTCCGGCGGAGTCTCAGTTTCATATTTCTACTGCGGTATATTCATGTTTTAGAGGTGACCCCTCTCTCTGATTTAATGACACTTGCTTTTTAGAAATAATATATCTGAAACTTGTATGTGTATACGTACATATGTATGTATGTATGTGTGTGTGTGTGTGTGTGTGCGCGTGTGTGTAACTGTGTGTGTGTGCGTGTGTGTGAATGTATTTACTTTAAGGAGTGTTGGTAAGAACTTCACATTTATATTCTAGTACAAATTTTACTCAATTTTGTAACATTTGTCTCATCAGACTTAAATAGGGCCTAAAGACAAATGTGTCATACACCTGTACAATTCTGTCATGATCATTATTGTCATTCTATAGCAACTGATGCCTCAAACATAGCGTAGACCATTTAATTAAGTTTCAAGTACCTTTATCCCTGCTCAGACAAAACACAGTCATATAGAAAAGGCTACCACCATAATATTCAGGTTCAAAAACTTCTGTTTATATCTTTGCAGGGCAAATTTCACTTCGTAACTGATCATGCCTCTGATAAACGTTTTTGATCCGAAACGCAAACTCTCGGAAAAAAATAACGGACTTCTAATGTTGAACTGTTTTCCTATCAAGTTGTCAATATCGAATCCACTAGTAGGTAACAGTGAAGTAACCTAATGTGGTCCGCATATCATGAAACCCTCCGGGCCCAGACGACCTCTTTTCTTTGTAGACCACACGTTGCAGACATGCATTCACATCCAAACGAACATAATGAAGACAAAGAATCTGCGCTAATAAAAAAAAGTAACAGAAACTTGCCCGAATATAGCCAGAAATCACTGAGGCGTGCTCCACTCTTTCCTCGTTGCCATAGTCGACAGACCTGTGTTCAATTTAGGAAAAATGGGTAACATTGGTTAGCTAATAATCCAAGTCCCTTGTGGCTAGACTATTTGACCTAGGTATTGTCAGATATAGTAACAATAATCATTGGGTGATTAGGTACTATATATTATCTCTAAAAATTCATAGCATCAGAACTTTTTAATAAGACGTTCTTTATAGAAAAAGGCAAATCAAATGGTCTTACCCTTTCCGTGGGGCAAGAGCACTTACACACACAAACTTTACGGGTACATAAAAAAAAAAGATTTTCCGTGGAAGAGTAGCACGGACGTTCATTGTTCAAATGTATAAACGTGTGTGAATTCCTTAGGGTCCAAACTGCTGAGGTCATCGGTCCCTACCCTTACGCACTACTTAATCTAACTTAAACGAACTTATGCTATGAACGACACACACACCCGTGCCCGAAGGAGGACTAGAACCTCCGGTGGGAGGGGCTGCACAAACTGTGACATGGCGCCTCAAACAGCGCGGCCACTCGGCGTGGCAACGTTCATTCAAATATAATTTACTTAACAATATTATTCACAAAACTCAATGTGAAGTAACAATTCTCATCGTCTGATGCAATACAGCTTTCGTGGCCCCAGAAAACACATTTCGCGCATTGAAAATGGTTCAAATGGCTCTGAGCACTATGGGACTTAACATCTAGAACTACTTAAACCTAACTAACCTAAGGACATCACACAACACCCCGCCGGGAATCGAACACGGGAACCCGGGCGCGAGAAGCGAGAACGCTACAGCACGACCACGGGCTGCGGACTTTGCGCATTGAATCTAAGCTTCTTTTTTGACTTTGAAAATATCTCGTCACTATATTAATAACTAATGTCTCATTTGTACTCGTATTTATCCTCTTCATCCATAGAATCATTGTCGAATGTGTAACAATACTTTGATAAAATTCCTTTTTTGTAGTGCTGTTCACATGCGTCTCTCTTTGCTTATTTGGACCGATAATGCCTTTTTATGCTTTTCCGAGGCTCCAAAAAACAGCTTTTTCTTCGTTGATACTATTTTCTCAATTATTTTCTTTTCTTTTCTTTAAGCTGACATTGCAATTCAATTTATACGGTGAGGATTTTAAAAACGACATTTTTCTCCCCTTCTTTTACGTTTGTTTCTGTTTTATTGTTTGTAATTCCAGGTTGTGGTATTATATTATCGATGACATATCCAAGATGTCACTCCAAAACCTTGCGGTTCCAAGCTTTTGGAGTAGCAGGGCTCAGTCGTAGACCGTTCAAAATTTTTCATTTCTAAAGAAGATTTTATAATCTTACCCTCCCACAAATCACAGTTAAAATTCTCTCTTTCTGCACAAGTTTTGAAAGCTTCGAGAGGCGTAATATATACAAACGAAAAACTTTTTACTTATCTTCATTTTCTCTTTTTATTGTTGGCTGCAGTTATTGTGTCCAGGGGTTAATTCCTGCGGCTGAAATTTTGATTTATAACGTTGTGCGTTCCTGATGACTTAATAACTGATGAAGATTTGCCTGTATATTTCTTGAATTATATTAT
The DNA here is from genome assembly GCF_021461395.2 of Schistocerca americana. Taxonomy (NCBI): domain Eukaryota; kingdom Metazoa; phylum Arthropoda; class Insecta; order Orthoptera; family Acrididae; genus Schistocerca; species Schistocerca americana. Next base: position 51,887,727 of record NC_060124.1, read on the forward strand.
TTGTTACATTTTTCAATATCACACCGTATTTACAATTTCCACATCTATCACACCCAAAATTACATTATTAGTGACACAGTCAAAAACACATCTGATTGCATAAGAGGCATGCCAACTGCGACTTTATATTCCGCGGCACTAACGATATTCCAAAGAGTTAAAAAAAAAAAAAAAGAAATTAAAACTTTCCTGATTACAGAAAAATCTTCACTAAAATACACCAATATTTTGTAAATGAGTCCGGAAATAATTTTTATAACTATCGGCAGATTGTGCAATTAATAACAGGAATTGTAAGTATGCCAGGTATTTTGTAATTTCAAATATTTTTAAATGTAGAGTAATTTTAACAGCACATACAGATTTACTATGTACTGATTCTAAAAAATTAATTTCTTTTTCATACATTTCAGCCTGAAATATAATACATTGTATACAAAATCAAATGAAATTCTTTCAGTGAAACAGCTGAGATAATGTTCACCTATACGATTAATCCTGGTATCGGCTACGTCTTTAAAAAAAAATAAAGGGTACGTTAGGAAAGGGTGTCCCATTACAAACGATAAACTTTTTACTTATCTTCTTTTTCTCTTTTTATTGTTGGCTGCAGTTATTGTGTCTAGGGGTTAATTCCTGCGGCTGAAATTTTGATTAATAACGTTGTGCATTCCTGATAACTTAATAACTGATGAAGATTTGCCTGTATATTTCTTTAATTATATTCTTTGTTACATTTTTCAATATCACACCGTATTTACAATTTCCACATCTATCACATCCAAAATTACATTATTAGTGACACAGTCAAAAACACATCTGATTGCATAAGAGGCATGCCAACTGCTACTTTATATTCCGCAGCACTAACGATATTCCAAAGAGTTAAAAAAAACAAAAGAAATTAAAACTTTCCTGATTAAAGAAGAATCTTCACTAAAATACACCAATATTTTGTAAATGAGTCCAGAAATAATTTTTATAATTATCGGCAGATTGTGCAATTAATAACAGGGATTTTAAGTATGTCACATATTGTGTAATTTCAAATATTTTTAAATGAAGAGTAATTTTAACAGCACATACAGATTTAGTACGTACTGATTGTAAAAAACTAATTTCTTTTTTATACATTTCAGCCTGAAATACAGGGTGATTCAAAAAGAATACCACAACTTTAAAAATGCGTATTTAATGAAAGAAACATAATATAATCTTCTGTTGTACATCATTACAAAGAGTATTTAAAAAGGTTTTTTTTTCACTCAAAAACAAGTTCACAGATGTTCAATATGGCCCCCTCCAGACACACGAGCAATATCAACCCGATACTCCAACTCGTTCCACACTCTCTGTAGCATATCAGGCGTAACAGTTTGGATAGCTGCTGTTATTTCTCGTTTCAAATCATCAATGGTGGGAGAGGTGGCCGAAACACCATATCCTTAACATACCCCCATAAGAAAAAATCGCAGGGGGTAAGATCAGGGCTTCTTGGAGGCCAGTGATGAAGTGCTCTGTCACGGGCTGCCTGGCGGCCGATCCATCGCCTTGGGTAGTTGACGTTCAGGTAGTTACGAACAGATAAGTGCCAATGTGGTGGCGCTCCATCCTGCTGAAATATGAATTGTTGTGCTTCTTGTTCGAGCTGAGGGAACAGCCAATTCTCTAACATCTCCAGATACTGTAGTCCAGTTACAGTAGCACCTTCGAAGAAAAAGGGACCATAAACTTTATTGGCTGCAATGGCGAAAAAATGTACAACTAAATGAAACTTTATAGCTCCCTTAATTCGCCGACAGATAGTGCTTAGCTCTGCCTTTTGTCGTTGCAGAGTTTTAAATTCCTAAAGTTGTGGTATTCTTTTTGAATCACCCTGTATAATACATTGTATAGAAAATCAAATGAAATTCTTTCAGTGAAACAGCCGAGTTAATGTTCACCTATACGAGATTCAGGATTAATCCTGGTATCGGCTACTTCTATAAAAAATAAAGGGTACGTTACGAAAGGGTGTCCCTTTGCAACTTCGGCTTATCTAGAGTTTCAGCATTATTCTTCGTTGCACTTGCAGATGAACCTCTAATTACCGCTTCCGCAGAATTTCAAAAATGGTTCAAATGGCTCTGAGCACTATGGGACTTAACATCTGAGGTCATCAGTCCCCTAGAACTTAGAACTACACTCCTGGAAATGGAAAAAAGAACACATTGACACCGGTGTGTCAGACCCACCATACTTGCTCCGGACACTGCGAGAGGGCTGTACAAGCAATGATCACACGCACGGCACAGCGGACACACCAGGAACCGCGGTGTTGGCCGTCGAATGGCGCTAGCTGCGCAGCATTTGTGCACCGCCGCCGTCAGTGTCAGCCAGTTTGCCGTGGCATACGGAGCTGCATCGCCGTCTTTAACATTGGTAGCATGCCGCGACAGCGTGGACGTGAACCGTATGTGCAGTTGACGGACTTTGAGCGAGGGCGTATAGTGGGCATGCGGGAGGCTGGGTGGACGTACCGCCGAATTGCTCAACACGTGGGGCGTGAGGTCTCCACAGTACATCGATGTTGTCGCCAGTGGTCGGCGGAAGATGCACGTGCCCGTCGACCTGGGACCGGACCGCAGCGACGCACGGATGCACGCCAAGACCGTAGGATCCTACGCAGTGCCGTAGGGGACCGCACCGCCACTTCCCAGCAAATTAGGGACACTGTTGCTCCTGGGGTATCGGCGAGGACCATTCGCAACCGTCTCCATGAAGCTGGGCTACGGTCCCGCACACCGTTAGGCCGTCTTCCGCTCACGCCCCAACATCGTGCAGCCCGCCTCCAGTGGTGTCGCGACAGGCGTGAATGGAGGGACGAATGGAGACGTGTCGTCTTCAGCGATGAGAGTCGCTTCTGCCTTGGTGCCAATGATGGTTGTATGCGTGTTTGGCGCCGTGCAGGTGAGCGCCACAATCAGGACTGCATACGACCGAGGCACACAGGGCCAACACCCGGCATCATGGTGTGGGGAGCGATCTCCTACACTGGCCGTACACCACTGGTGATCGTCGAGGGGACACTGAATAGTGCACGGTACATCCAAACCGTCATCGAACCCATCGTTCTACCATTCCTAGACCGGCAAGGGAACTTGCTGTTCCAACAGGACAATGCACGTCCGCATGTATCCCGTGCCACCCAACGTGCTCTAGAAGGTGTAAGTCAACTACCCTGGCCAGCAAGATCTCCGGATCTGTCCCCCATTGAGCATGTTTGGGACTGGATGAAGCGTCGTCTCACGCGGTCTGCACGTCCAGCACGAACGCTGGTCCAACTGAGGCGCCAGGTGGAAATGGCATGGCAAGCCGTTCCACAGGACTACATCCAGCATCTCTACGATCGTCTCCATGGGAGAATAGCAGCCTGCATTGCTGCGAAAGGTGGATATACACTGTACTAGTGCCGACATTGTGCATGCTCTGTTGCCTGTGTCTATGTGCCTGTGGTTCTGTCAGTGTGATCATGTGATGTATCTGACCCCAGGAATGTGTCAATAAAGTTTCCCCTTCCTGGGACAATGAATTCACGGTGTTCTTATTTCAATTTCCAGGAGTGTACTTAAACCTAACTAAACTCAGGACATCACACACATCCATGCCCGAAGCAGGATTCGAACCTGCGATCGTAGAGGTCGTGCGGTTCCAGACTGAAGCGCCTCCTTCTGTGCTCTCTTACCTCCACGATTGTCTGTCTTCCACTGACAAGTCCTCGGTGTATTTGACACAGCAAGAGGGAAAAAAGTCTGTAGTACTGCATTATATGATGGGGCAAGACGGGGCCTTGCACCCTCCCAATGTTCCAGGTCTTATCCCTGTGCAGAGGTTATAAAAACGGAACTAAAGCACAATAATGTTGAATCAAACCCCTATTGTTTGCTAACGTATAAATAATGACTAGTCATCTAATACGCCTGACAACATAAAGTTTTTATAAGTGTAATGACTATGACATTAAGAGCATTAATCAATTGATACCATAAAACAAACATACCTTCACAGACAAGGTGAAGTGAACAGCAACAACATGTCATGGTCGCTCTTGCCTAGCACACTGTAATTATGTATCTCTCCACAAGAGAGCATAAATAGTGAAACGCGGTACTAATTTTCAGCGCACTACGCGCTCTTAACCCACTTTCTCCTAGCATCTGACAAGGTAATAATGGACAGTGCACAGTTCGACTTTACTTCATGTTAAGTTATCAAAACTGTTCCAGTTTGCTGGTATTACATGTCTTCAATCAACTGCATGACACATGTACTTCTCAAATTTTCCGACATATGCGTTTAAATGACGCATACCTTTGAAAAGCAATTTCTTGAAGCTATGCTAAACCTCTAATATTATACTGAGAAATTTTGTGTAATATAGAGATGCTGTTTTCAAAATACAACTCATCAATAGAACGTTAAATGTGTGGGGGGTGATAAGTTATACTTCGTGTTGGGAGATGAAGGAGAGATGAGGGGGGGGGGGGGCAGGAGAGTGTCAGACTGCGGCTACTCCATAACTGAACTCTCGATACGCAGTTGTCTCAATAGCGAAGCGAAGACAGGGAATGAAATGTTGCGAGATCTATCCTTGCGGTCATTATTAGGTGATAAGATGTGACTACATCTAATAATGTTTTGTGGATTATGGAAAAAACTTCTGCCCATAGAGAGACACAAATTCTCTTATTCTTTTACCCACCCCTATCGCCTATGTTCAAAGGTTCTCTTCATGTTAATCTGGATTTTTCAATGTTAGTCGTAGAGGATGGTCAGAGGTGCCGCTCCTGTTGCTTGATGCACTGTGTATCCGGAAACCACTTACTGGCAAATACAGAGTGAAGGAGTATTCACCAATTTAGCAAATTTCTGAAGCTTTAGTCTGAGTGGAGGATGGCATGGGATAGACTTCCTTAGACAGCGTAAAGAAATAACGCCAGAATTGTGGGATGATCACAAGAGTATATGTAACATCACGCATGGAAGGAACCATAGACAGTTGGGAAACAAGGATTGGTAAGGATTGTAAGAGATTTGCAAGAGTTCTTACAAGAATTCTTAAACCAATTCTACTCATGAACGGCACTTTTATTTAGAAGAGCCAATTAGAGCAAATACTTTTTTTTTTGTGTCATCAGTCATCTAACGATTTGATGCTACCTCCAACGAATTACTCTTCTGTGACAATCTTCTCGACTCAGAGTAACAGTTGCCACCTACATCGTCAATTATTCTCTGAATGTATAGCAATCTCTGTCTTCCTCTATAGTTATTATCCTCCACATTCTACAGCTCCGCCTCTATGGATGTTATTCCATGAGGTCTTTACACCTGTTCTATGAGTATCGTCCTGTCCCTGTTCCTTCCCTTGCCGATTCTCCGCCGAATCTTATCAGTTACCTTGTCCGTCCACCTAATATTCAACATTCTTCTGTAGCATCACAAGGCTTCTCTTCTTTTCTGGTTATTCCACAGTCTATATTTCACTAAAAGACAATGCTGTGCTCCAAACGAACATTCTCAGAAATTTGTCCCTCAAATTAAGACTTGTGTTTGATACTGGCAACCTCCTCTTGGCCAGGAAACCCTTTTTGTCAGGGCTAGTGTGCTTTTGATGTCCTCCTTCCTCCGTCTTCATGTGTTTTTTGCTGCCCAGGGAGCAGAATTCCTTATCTTCAGCTACTTCGTGATCCCCAATTCTGATGTTAAATTTTTCGCTCTGCTCATTTCTGCTATTTCTCATTACGTTCACCTTTCTTGGATTTACTTTCAATCCATACACTTTATTCTCCAGATTGTTGATTCAATTCAATACATCGTGTAACTCTTCTTCACTTTCACTGAGGATGGTGATGTCATCAGTGAATCTTATACTGATATCTTTTCACCTTGAACTTTAATCCGACTCTAGAACCTTTCTTTTCTTTTCGTCATTGCTTCTTTGTTGTGTAGATTGAATATCAAGGGCGACAGACTCTATCTCTGTCACAAAGACTTTTTAATCCGAGCTCTTCGTTCTTGGACTTACTGTTCGCTCCTGTTTCCTGTACATACTGCATACAACCGTCTTTCCCTAGAGCTTACCCTTACTTTTCTCAGAAACCTTGGACCAATTTACTCTGTCGAGCGCTTTCCCAGGTCAACAAATCTAATGGATGTGTCTTGAATTTTCTTCAGTCTTACTTCCATATCAACTGAAACATATGATCTTCTGTCTTTCCTAAAGCAAAACTGATCGTCATCTAACAGATCCTCAGTTTTCATTTTCATTCTTCTGTAAATTACTCTTGCCAGCAACTTGCGTATGTGAGTTATTAAGCTGCTTTTGTGATAAGTCTCTCACTTCATTACCCTTGCTGTCTTCAGAGTTGTGTGAATGACGTTTTCCCGAGAGTCTGATGGTATATCGCTGGTCTCATATATTCTACCTCCAAGCTTGAATAGTCGTTTTGTTTCCACTTCCCCCAATGATTTTAGGAATTCCGATGGAATGCTATGTATCCCTTTTGCCATATTTGATCTTAAGTCTCACAAAGCTATTTTAAATTCTAGCTCTAATACCGGATCTCTTGTTTGCTCTTCCATCACTTTAGACAAGCCGGCCCGCTAATGGATGCCTTCAGTGTACTCTTTCCACTAATCCGCTCTCTCCTCCGCATTTAACAGCAGAATTCCCAATCCATTCTTAATGTTATCTCCCTGACTTCCAGTTTCAACAAAGGTTGTTTTGACTTTCCTGTACGCTGAGTCATTCATTCCAGCAATCATTTATTTTTCGATTGCTTCAAATTCCTCATCCAGCCGTTTCGCCTTAGCTTCCGTGCACTAAGTATTTATTTCCTTCCTTGTGACGTGTCTTTCTGTATTCCTGAATTTCACTGGACATTTTGTGATGTATTTCCTCTGTTACCCGTGGTTTCTTCGCAAAAAAATGGTTCAAATGGCTCTGAGCACTATGGGACTTAACTTCTGAGGCTATCAGTCCCCTAGAACTTAGAACTACTTAAACCTAACTAACCTAAGGACATCACACACATCCATGCCCGAGGCAGGATTCGAACCTGCGACCGTAGTGGTCGCGCGGTTCCAGACTGAAGCGCCTAGAACCGCTGGGCCACACTGGCCGGTGTTTCTTCGCAGCTACCTTCATTGTACCTACGATTTTTTTTTCTCCAGCTTATGTGACTGTCCTGTTTAGAGATATCTATTCTTATTTAGCTAAACCGCCTACTGAGCTATTGCCGCAGCGTCTTATAACTTCAGAGAACTTCTGCAGTGTATCTTCGTTTATACTAAGGAACAAAGGTTCCTTACTACTTCTGTATTCCAGTTCTTCCTGAGTAATTTCTTAAACTGCAGTTTACTTCATCATTACTAAATTGTGACACGAGTTTATATCTGCTCCTGGGTATGCCTTACAGTTCAGTACCTGATTTCAGAATCTGTTCCTGACCGTGATGTAATGTAAGCGGAATATTCCCATATCTCCTGGCCTTTTCCAAATTTACCTCCGTTTCTTGTGGTACTTGAACAGAGTATTCGCTATTACTAGCTGAAATTCATTGGAGAACTCAATTAGTCTTTCTCTTGTCTCATTCATACTACCAAGGTCAGACTCCTCTGTAACACTTTATTCTACTTCTTCCCCAACAATCTCATTCCGAACTCCCATGACTATTACATTTCTATTCCATTTACGTACTGAATCACCCATTCACTACTCTTCCTATACTGTCTCTTTCTCTTCATCTCCTTCTTGCCACGGCGACACGCACACATGAGCACATGTTGTCGGTGTGGGTTTGCTGTCGATTCTGATGAAAACACCATATCACCGAAAAGTTCACTATAACACACTCACTGCTATAGCTTCTTCCCCCCCCCCGCCACTCCCGTTATACAATTTTCTGCTGCTGTTGATATTGCCCTACACTCGTCTGACTAGAAATTCTTTTGTTCTTCTCACCTCCGTTCACTGACCCTCAGTGTATCCAAATTCATACTTTACATTTCCCTTTTCAGGTTTTCTAGCTCCCTTACCGCGTTAAAACTTCTGACATCGCACGCCCCGATTCGCTGGCTATTATGACTTTTCCACATGGTCGCCTCCCCGCAAAGGGCGGAACGGACGGAAGACCAGTCTGGAATCTTTTACCAATGGAGAGATCATCATGTCACTTTTCCAATTACAGGCCACATGTCCTGTGGATACCCATTATGTATCTTTCATGCAGTGGTTTCTGTTGCCTTCTACATGCTCATGCAGTTGATGACTGCTGACTTATCCGCCTTTTAGGGGCAGTTTCCTGCTCCAAGGGCATGGGAGTTTCCTGAAATTCTGCCCGCTCCTCCGTCCTCTTTGACGAAGTCTTTGGCAGAATGGGGGTGAATTCTTAATGCCGGAAGTCTTCGACGCCTTTTTTGATGATTTTTATTGAAAACTTGATATTGACGAAGTTCGAACCGTGCACCCAGGAACGTTTGTTTACTAGTTAAAGAAGCTACCCACAGACCACGGGTTCTGAAGAAGCTACTGTATCATCAATAATATGTAAACCGCCAGCATCAATAGAGAAGAAATTAATAGCAAGCTGCAGAAGCTAATACATCCGTATTAGGAGAACTGCATACACTAGACAACAGAAAGGCATAGAATAGAACAAGAAGAGGGCAACCAATGAGTGATAAATTAACTAATTAAGAATTAATTAATTATTAATAAAAGATGATATGATCCCCATGGTACACAGAAGATGTTAGAACACAAATGCGGAAGCATCGGAAATAGCATGCCATATATAATAGAAGGAAAGAGTCTCCAGGACTAGCGATGGTTTACTGAAGATCAAAATTTAGTGCAGACTGTACTGTCACATGTTTTTAATAGTTTCCACGTCGAAACTTTGTCTCGAAATCTGGCAGAAAATATAAAGAGATTCTGGTTACACGTAAAGTAATGCTGCTATAAGACACAATCAGTATCTTCACCGCGCGATAGCAATTGTAATGTTACTGATGACAGCGGCACTAAAGCAGAGTTGCTAAATATGGTTTTCCGAAATTTCTTCACAAAAGGGAACGAAGCAAGTGTTCCTGAATTCGAATCAAGAACAGCTGCCAACATGTATAACTTAGAAATAGATATCCTTGGTATATCGAAGCAGGTTAAATCACTTAATAAACGCAAGTCGTTCAGTCCAGATTGAGTACCAGTTATGCTCTTTTCACCGTATGCTGTTGAAATAGCTCCACGCTCAGCAATCAAGTACATCCGCTTACTCGGCGAAAGATCAGTACCAAAAGACTGGAAAGTTGCGCACATCAGTTCACAAGAAAGGGAACAGGATCAGTCGGCTGAATTACAGACTCATATCACTAATGTCGATTTGCAGTAGGTTTTTGGAACATATACTGTCTTCGAACTTTATGAAATACCTCGAAGAAAACCATTTATTGACATATAGTCAGAAAATATCGTTTTTGAGAAACACAACTAGCCCTTTTTCACAAAAAGTTACGAGTCCTATAGACAGGGTATCTCAAATTAACTACGTATTTCCAGAAGGCTTTTGAAAGCGTCCCTCACAAGCCGTTTTCAATCAACAAGCGTGCATACGGAGTATTGTCTCAGTTGTTCCACTGAATTAATGATTTACTGCCAGAAAGTCACCTTAGAGACTGTTGGTAAGTCATCGAGTAAAACCGGAGCGGTACTGGTATTTCCCAAGGAAGCCTCTGCAGTTCCCAATCTTAACGATTTAGGAGACAGTTTTTGCAACCATCTTAGATTACATGCAGATGATGATGTCATTTAGCATCTTGTAAAATCATTGGATGATAAAAACTAATAGTAAAATTATTTAGAGAAGAGATCTGTAACTTGTTGAAAGTGCCAATTGACTCTAAATAAAGCCAAGTGTGAAGTCATCCACATGAATACCAAATGGAATCTGCTAAATTTCGGTTACTCAATAAATCACACACATCTAAAGGCTGTGAAGTCAGCTAAATACTTAGGATTATAATTACGAGTAACTTACACTAGGTGATCACATAAATATTGTTGTGGAAAAAGCTAACCAAAACTACTGTATATTGGAGGAATATTTAGATGCAGCAGGTCTATTGAAGAGATTTCCTACACTACTCCTGTCCATCCTCTTCTGGAGGACAGCTGCATTGTGTGGAGTCCGCATCAGATGGAACTGACGGAAGACATCGAAAAGGTTCAGGGAAGGGCATCTCGTTTTGTATTTAGTTTTGGCCTTACTGGCTACTCTTGGAAACCGACATTCTGTGGAAAAATTACTTATTTGTATTTTCTGCTGCTAGTAACTTCTGTTTGTTTTTACATTCTGCAACACGTTTCGAGGATGTTCTGTTCATGTTCGAGCTTTGTATATATATATGAAATTGTTACTTACAAATAAAATGTCTTAAAAGTAATTACTATAGACTATAGAACCTTTTTTATATTGTTCGCTACTGCTGTGGCTGTTGGGGTATCTGGAAGGAGGTGAGGCAGTGATTGGGCAGAACATAGTGTCCACTGATGTCCTCAACATCTACATCTACATACAAACTCCGAAATCCACCATACGGTGAGTGACGGAGGGTACCTCGTAACATAACTAGCATCTTCTCTCCCTGTTCCACTCCCAAACAGAATGAGGGAAAAATAGCTGCCTATATGCCTCCTGCACGAGCCCTAATCTCTCTTATCTTATCTTTGAGGTCTTTCCGCGAAATATAAGATGGCGGGAGTAAAATTGTACTGCTGTCAGCCTCAAATCCTGGTTCTCTAAATTTCCTCAGTAGCGATTTACGAAAAGAATGCCTCCTTTCCTCTAGAGACTCCCACCCGATTTCCTGAAGCATTTCCGTAACACTCGCGTGATGATCAAACCTACCAGTAACAAATCTAGCAGCCCGCCTCTGAATTGCTTCTATGTCCTCCCTCAATCCGACCTGATAGGGATCCCAAACGCTCGAGCAGTACTCAAGAATAGGTCGTATTAGTGTTTTATAAGCGGTCTCCTTTACAGATGAACCACATCTTCCCAAAATTCTACCAGTGAACCGAAGAGACTATCCGCCTTCCCCACAAATGCCATTACGTGCCTGTTCCACTTCATATCGCTCTGCAATGTTACGCCCAAATGTTTAATCAACGTGACTGTGTCAAGCGCTACACTACTAATGGAGTATTCAAACATTACGGGATTCTTTTTCCTATTTATCTGCATTAATTTACATTTATCAATATTTAGAGTTAGCTGCCATTCTTTACACCAATCACAAATACTGTCCAAGTCACCTTGTATCCTCCTATAGTCACTCAACGACGACACCTTCCCGTACACCACAGCATCATCAGCAAACAGCCGCACATCGCTATCCACCCTATCCAAAAGATCATTTATGTAGATAGAAAACAACAGCGGACCTACCACACTTCCCGGGGCTCTCCAGATGATACCCTCACCTCCGATGAACACTCACCATCGAGGACAACGTACTGAGTTCTATTACTTAAGAAGTCTTCGAGCCACTCACATATTTGGGAACCAATCCCATATGCTCGTACCTTAGTTAGGGGTCCGCAGTGGGGCACCGAGTGAAACGCCATCCGGAAGTCTAGGAATATGGCATCCGTCTGATACGCTTCATCCATGGTTCGCAAGATATCATGTGAAAATAGGGAGAGTTGCGTTTCGCAGGACCGATGCTTTCTAAAGCAGTGCTGATGCATAGAAATCAACTTCTCTGTCTCAAGGAAATTCATTATATTCGAACTGAGAATATGTTCGAGAATCCTGAAAAAAACCGATGTTAAGCATATTGGTCTGTAATTTTGAGGATCCGTCCTTCTATCCTACTTATATACAGGCGTCACGTGCGCTTTTTTCCAGTCGCTCGGGACTTTACGTTGGGCAAGATATTCGCGATAAATGCAAGCTAAGTAAGGAGCCAACGCAGTAGAGTACTCTCTGTAAAATCGAATTGGAATCCCATCAGGACCTGGCGATTTATCTATTTTCAACCCATTCAGCTGCTTCACAACCCCAGGGATGTCTATCACTATGTCCTCCATACGGGAATCTCTACGAGACTCGAACGGCGGTATGTTTGTACGATCCTCCTGCGTGAAATATTTCTCAAAAGCTAAATTTAAAATTTCAGCTTTCGTTTTGCTGTCTTCCGTTGCCAGGCCAGACTGATCAGTGAGTGACTGGATGGAAACCTTCGACCCGCTTACCGATTTTACGTAAGACCAGAATTTCCTTGGGTTTTCAGCAAGATCTTTTGCTAAGGTATGACGGTGGTAGTGGTTGTATGCTTCGCGCATCGCTCTTTTTACAGCAGCACGAATCTCTACTAACTTTTGCCTGTCCTCATTCTCCCGATCTTTCTCGTACCGCGAGTGCAACTGTCTTTGCTTCCTGAGCATTCTCCGAATTGTGCTGTTAAACAGCTGTGGGTCTTTTCCGTCCGTAACCCACTTTTTCGGCACATACTTGTCCAATACGTGATTTACAATGTGTTTAAAATTTGCCCATAATTCTTCCACGTCCATCGTACCGGAAGTAAATGAAGTCGATTCATTTACTAAGTGGAATGCTAACAACTGCTTATCTGCTCTTTCTAGTAAGAATACTCTCCTAGCCTTTTTGACCGAGTTTTTAACTATCGTAACGTCTTCTCCTGGCGTGCACTTGTGTCATGCTGTTTATAATAAACAATGAAAGGACACTCCTTAACACCAGAACACGTTACTTGACTTCAGTTTCTGGCCAACCACTGCCCCTCCCCCCCCCCCCCCCCCACTTCCCACCCTGAAAATACTCCAACAGCCACACCAGTAGCTAACAATTAACAAGAGTTATCTGTTAATTTAGTTTAAGACGTTTTCTTAAGTAACAATTTTCTGTGTGTAAAAACGCCTGAAGATGAGCAGAACATGCTCGCAACTCATTGAAATACGTTAAATTATATATAATAACAAAGAGAAGAGACTGATAACAGATAATACAAACAAGTAATCGTTCTGTATTATCTAGAATTCTAGGCGACAGTATTAGTGACATGATACGTGAGTTGGGGTGGCAATCACTAAAACAAAGGCGTTTTCCTTGTGGGCAGGATCTTTCACAAAATTTCAATCACCAACTTTCCCCCCAAATGTGCAAGTACTGCAGTTTTACAGGTGATCGAATTACCATATACTGTACATACTGCCCCCGATCACGGTACAAGCATTATTTCTGTTATAATTACATTACAAGCAAACCAGTTTATTGACATCATAACATGTTACTGGATCACAACGTTCAATTTTAGAGTTCCGATAATATGCAACTTTTATTTTGACCACTGTACTCCAAATGTCGTTAGCAGCAAAATATGTTTCATACGGTCTTACGGATGCCCATAACGCTGAGATTTCGGTCTTAATTAATTGTTGAATACAATTATTTTCATTTGAAATATTGCTTTTTCAGTAATGAAAACAATTGGCAGAATATCCCACAAACAGTATTAACTACTAAGATCCTACTTCTTTCGGTTCTACGACTGCAAAGTCATTTTACTTAGAAGGGACGTCGTCATATACACTTTAAAGCTCTAGAATGTAGTGTTAATGAATCAGCCTTCCTTTTAATCAAGCTTTCCCCCACCTACATGCGGAAAAATTATCATTCTAATAAAATAAGAGAAAAAAACCGAGTTTGCGCAGAAATATTTAAGTGCTTGTTTTTCCTGCACTACGTTTGAGAGTGGAATGGTTGAGAAATACTTGAAGGTGGTTCGATGAACGCTCTGCTAGGTGCTCAAGTGAGAATTGCACAGTAGTCATGTAAACATAGATGCAGATATTGTTACACAGTAACATTCCCTCGTCGAAATTGTAAGAATTGCCCCAAATATAGTCATGTGTCATGTCACTGTTGACAATGCATCTCACCACTATCCTCCCCATGCATGTAGACGTCCTGAGGGTGTGATGTCATATTACCGACCTGTATATTATATTACGAGTGTTCAAGGTCGGCAAAAGTAGCCCAAAGTCGCTATAGTTATACTACTCTGATGGCAAATACACTGTTTGGTTACAATACGTTTCCTTCAAAAACTTCACAGTAATGAACTACTTCCTCACTCAAAATGATGACCAATACATATTACCAGATCTGTGTTCAATAAAGAATTGTTCTTTTGTGATCATAAGCATCTTAATGCATACAGTCAGCTAATTCTTTGTTAATATGGTTAATTCTTCTGTTACGACTATTTAGGTCGCGGATGCAAAGATGCTAATTCTGTGTTAATATGGTGAATTCTTCTGTTACAGTTATTTAGGTCGTGGATGCAAGGGTGCAAAAATGAAGAGTTTAGTAGTATGGGATGAGAAAAGATTAGCTCAGATCCAGCTTAAAATTACGGATGGCGCTGGAAAAACTGTGCCAGTACAGTTAGTTAGGTAGAAGTCTGCTTTAAAATCTATGAAATTAAACTTACGGATGGCGCTGGAAAAACTGTGCCAGTGCAGTTAGTTACGTAGAAGTCTGCTTTAAAATCTATGAAATTAAACTTGTGAGAGCTCTTACAGACTCTTAACCATTAGTTTATTTCTCATGCATCAGCTGTTACCCATCCATCCAAAATCACAAACTGTTTTCCCAATTAGTAATAAATCTAGATTCTAACTCCAATAACAGCTGAAAATACAGCACAGTTTCCGTCCCAATTTTTTGTGTGGGGCATTTAGACAGCTTTTAAAGAGTCGTTATCTCGCTGGCTCTTGGGCGGCCTTTGATAGCACGCAATTAGTCTGAAAGCAAGGTGTGTTCACAAAGCTGTCCATTCAACCAATCCCGAGTGAAATTGCAGTGGATACGTTTGTCAGTAAATAAAATAAAACAAGCAGTTGACGTAGGCCTCTCATTACTTTCCCCTACCAGGGACACTGAAAAAATACGGGCAGCACTTATCGGAAGCAAGTTGATATTTGCGTGCGCACTGTAGCGCAGCAACAGGAGATGGTGTAATCAAGCTTCAGAGATCGCAGCAGCAGACGCGATGGTGAAACTCGTCGCAAATTTAAAACAAATGATGTCCACGCTACACCCAACAAAAATAGAACTCGAAAGATGGCAATAATTCGTATCTTATAACGTTACTGAACTTTCGTATATCCAAAACAAAATATTTAGTTTAATTTTCAGTAATATACTAGGCAACCAGAATAATGTGAGTTAAACAACAGCCTCAGTCATTTGGAAAACACAAGCACAAAATCTACGCCTACGGACACCTGGGAATATCAAGCGAATTCCGAAGCTTTTACAGTATACTCAACGTTCTGCAGCTCCATATAACTACATTAACACATGCCAGTATCGCAAATATTGGCGCCCAGCATGGTAAATTTTCATTTTTTCCCCTTGGATTTTAATCAGTGTCCACTGGCAGCAAATGTCAGTAATTACTTTGTGTCTTGATTATTCATAATGGATGCGAGGTCAAAATTGTGTCCGTTGTTTCGGACATATCGTTCTTACTACATTTTTTTCTAAACCGCAGGACACTAAGTTTGAGACATAAAATATTAGTTACTTACCAGACGTAACTTTCTCCACATAGACAGAAATACTCCTTAGCTGTCCAAATTTCTCCAGATACACAGAAATACTCCTTAGCGAGAGCTGTCCAAACGGTAAACGAAGACGTTTGGTTACAGGACTGTCTAATAAGTTTACAAGAAAATTTACATCCTCTTAAGCTGGTTTCATATCATAAAAAAACTGTTGTTATTGTGTACTTTTTGTGACTTACGACTTGTTTTGAAGACACTGGTATAACATTACAAACTAAAATACAGTGGCATCAAGGGAATTGTTTAAAACTGCTCCAAGGTTTGTGTGATGTGAAAGAAAAGTCGCTGTGTACATTCACGTAATTAGAAAATACCTTGCATCAGATGTGAGACACAAGACCCTTTCCTAATTAAATCTGTGTCAGTGACATAACGATGTCTACGTGTGGAACCAACGAAAATAGCGTTTGAACTTCAACTGTATCGTAAACTGCCACCCTTATCAAGGCGGTTCAGTCATGTTTTGGGGTGGAATCATGTACAATGGAAGGACACCACGCCCAATGCATTGGAAGATGATTGGTCTGAAGTATCGGGACGACTTCCTTGCTCACTTTGTGGTTTTCTGTTGGTGGCCGTATTGGAGCGGAATTCACGCTGATGGACGACAATGCACGCCCCTATCGTCACAATCTTGTGAATACCTTCGTAATGGAGTATGCAAATAGATGGAATGGTTCCTATATTCCCCAGATCTCGACTGCATTGAAAATGCATGCGCCACGCAAAAACGAAGTGTTGGAAACCGTCATGTTACACCCCCGAGAGCACTTATAGTCCGCTGTGGCGGAATGGAGCAATATCCCACAGGTTTATGTGGACATTTTTGTAAGGAGTATGCGCAACCGCATTCAAAAGTGTTTCCAGTGACTATGAAGGCCAGTTAGTTCACAAACACTGTGTTATGCGAGGAGAAACTATAGTGCTTCTAGTGGAATCTTTTGTAAAGTTTTGTTTTTATCCTTAGCTTTCTGTCTCTGAGTGGAAACTTATCTAGCTTTTGTATTTGTGATACAAAAAAACTAGTTTTGCTTCCTATTATGTACAGAATTAACAATGAAGCAATCTGCAACATTTATTTTTACCACTGTGAATTCAGCTGCTGGGTTTAGCTTATTCAGTGGCACTATAGTGTCTGTTGGTGTCGTGTAATACTGTAACTAACTCTATGGAGGAAAATTACTACAGAAGCGGAAAACTTTTTTTAAAGCTATAGAAAGCAGTGATATATGTAGGGTGGTCCATTGATCGTCACCGGGCCAAATATCTCACGAAATAAACGTCAAACGAAAAAGCTGCAAACGACGAAACTTGTCTAGCTTGAAGGGGGAAACCAGATGGCGCTTTGGTTGGCCCGCTAGATGGCGCTGCAATAGGTCAGACGGATAGCAACTGCGTTATCTTTAGATGGGAACCCCCATTTTTATTACATATTCGTGTAGTACGTAAAGAAATATGAACCACTTTTTTCACTTTGTGATAGATGGCGCTGTAATAGTCACAAACATATGGCTCACAATTTCAGACGAACGGTTGGTAATAGGTAGTTTTCTTAAATTAAAATATAGAACGTAGGTACGTTTGAACATTTTATTTCGGTTGTTACAATGTGATACATGTACTTTTGTGAACTTATCATTTCTGAGAACGCATGCTGTTACAGCGTGATTACCTGTAAATACCACATTAATGAATAAATGCTCAAAATGATGTCCGTGGGCCTTAATGCATTTGGCAATACGTGTAACGACATTCCTCTCAACAGCGAGTATTTCGCCTTCCGTAATGTTCGAACATGCATTTAGAATGCGCTGACGCATGTTGTCAGGCGTTGCCGGTGTATCACGATAGCAAATATCCTTCAACTTTCCCCACAGAAAGAAATCCGGGGACGTCAGATCCGGTGAATGTGCGGGCCATGGTATGGTGCTTCGACGACCAATCCACCTGTCATGAAATACGCTATTCAATACCGCTTCAACCGCACGCGAGGTATGTGCCGGATATCCATCATGTTGGAAGTACATCGCCATTCTGTCATGCAGTGAAACATCGTGTAGTAACATCGGTAAAACATTACATAGGAAATCAGCATACATTGCACCATTTAGATTGACATCGATAAAATGGGGCCAGTTATCCTTCCTCCCATAATGCCGCACCATACATTAACCCGCCCAGGTCGCTGATGTTCCACTTGTCGCAGCCATCGTGGATTTTCCGTTGCCCAGTAGTGCATATTATGCCGGTTTGCGTTACCGCTGTTGGTGAATGACGCTTCGTCGCTAAATAGAACGCGTGCAAAAAATCTGTCATCGTCCCGTAATTTCTCTTGTGCCCAGTGGCAGAACTGTACACGACGTTCAAAGTCGTCGCCATGCAATTCCTGATGCATAGAAATATGGTACGTGTGCAATCGATGTTGATGTAGCATTGTCAGCACCGACGTTTTTGAGATTCCCGATTCTCGCGCAATTCGTCTGCTACTGATGTGCGGATTAGCCGCGACGGCAGCTAAAATACCTACTTGGGCATCATCATTTGTTGCAGCTCGTGGTTGACGTTTCACATGTGGCTGAACACTTACTGTTTCCTTAAATAACGTAACTATTCGGCGAACGGTCCGGACAGCTGGATGATGTCGCCCAGGGTACCGAGCAGCATACATAGCACACGCCCGTTGGGCATTTTCATCACAATAGCCATATATCAACACGATATCGACCTTTTCCGCAATTGGTAAACGGTCCATTTTAACACGGGTATTGTATCACGAAGCAAATACCGTCCGCACTGGAGGTATGTTAGGTGTTACCACGTACTTATACCTTTGTGACTATTACAGCGCCATCTATCACAAAGCGAAGAAAGTGGTCCAACGAAAACATTCATATTTCTTTACGTACTACACGAATATGTAATAAAAAATGGGGCTTCCTATTTTAAAAAAAGGCACTTGATATCCGTTTGACCTATGGCAGCGCCATCTAGCGTGCCAACCATAGCGCTATCTGGTTTCCCCCTTCAAGCTGGAAGAGTTCGCTTCTTTGTAGTTTTTCGTTTGATGCATATTTCGTGAGATATTTGGCCCTGTCACTATCAATGGACCACCCTGTATATATAGCGCTGAGGATTCCGTAATGTACCACATGAGTGGTAGGTTACATGAACTGCGTTATAAATCAAAAAGCAATGGCCTACAGATAGAAAAAGAAAACTGCATTTCCTGGAAGAGGCTTGGCTGAAAGGAACTGAGAGTGGACTGTAGAAGAAAACAAAGCGGTAGCAAAGCCGAGGACGTGGGCTCTGTTAAGTCGAAAAGACGTCCTGAAGACTTGAGAAAGGTCACCGTATAATCGACTATATGACTCAGCCGTATCTATTGAGCTTAGTACTTCAACGAGTTACAGGTTGGCCACACCATCTCTTTAAATATCCAACTGCATGACGCATTCCGACAGGTCACAGCCAGACGCACACATTGCCGTGTGTGTTCACCATTCCCCAGATTAGAGGACGTTTAAAAATGCTTATTTGGAATTATTATAAATGACAAGAAGAAAACAGCATGACAGAGAAAATAAGGAGGGAAGGAATGAGGGAGTGGAGGAATGAATAGCAAAGGGGATGGAGGAATGAGGGGGAGAGGGCGGGAGAATGTTGGCTGAAAGGATAAGGCAGAGGGAGAGACAGTAGAGAGAGAGAGAGAGAGAGGCAGTGAGGCAGAGGGTGTGGCAGTGAGGCAGAAGGAGAAGTAATGAGGCAGAGGGACAGGGTATGAGGCAGTGTGAGAGAATGGGCAGAGTGAGATGCACTGAGAGAAAAGGTGATACAATGATGCAATGAGCCTGCGGCAATGAAGTAGAATCAGAGGAAATGAGGCAATAAGGAAATGAGTCTCTGAGGCAACTGGGCAGTGAGGTATAGGCAGAGGCTACGAGGGTAACGTAGAGACAATTAAGCAGAAGAAGAAGCAGTGGAGGAGAGGCAGATTCAGATGGAAAAAAGCAAAGGAGAGACTAAGGGAGAGTAAGAGGTGGTTGTTTGTTGTATAAATGGAGGAGGCGAAAGGTAAAGTGACATTATGATGGTTCCGTGCTGTTTCTGATGCAACTGGCAAAGTGAATGTAATGTTACTGACAGCAAAAGTAAAGTTGGGAAAATTGATATATTGGCTTCAGAGGCAATTAGGCAGAAGAAGAAGCAGTCGGGGAGAGGCAGATTCAGATGGAAAAATGCAAAGCAGAGACTAGGGGAGAGTAAGAGGTGATTGTTTGTTTTACAACTGGAGGAGGCGAAAGGTAAAGTGACATTATGAAGGTTCCGTGCTGTTTCCGACGCAACTGGCAAAGTGATTGTAATGTTACTGACAGTAAAAGCAAAGTTAGGAAAATTGATACATTGACTTCTATGATATCTTCCTTCTACTCAAACCAATCCAGAAGAAATTCTCCATCATGATACCTGGATAGATTATGTGAAACGACTGACCATTTGACAGAACTCCTCAAGAGTAGTATGCCTCCTAACGTTCCACAGGCCTTCACAAGGGAAATAGACGCAAATAACGTGTTGACTAGTGCTGGGTCAACTATGGACGTGATATCAGCCGTAAACTGATATTTTCTTAACTCTATCTAAAGGATTATAAGAATACGTGGTGCCTGTTTTTTCAGACGTATCCGAAAGAACAGGCTCCATGCGGAATCCAAAGCTGTGATACGTGTTATTGAAATGGGAGGTGGATGGGGAAAAAAGGAAAGGAAACGGAAGGGGCTATGGATGTCAGCCGCATCGAGACATTATGCAGTATCAGTGGCGACGAATGAAAATTTTGTGCCAGGTCAGGATTCGAACCCGGCATCTCGTGCTTACCAGGCAGTTGCTTTGGAGCAGTCAGGACCAAAGGACCAAGATACGGCCACAGGTCTCTTCCTGCTGCAAGGTGTTTCCAATGCAGCTGGTGAGGGCATCACTATGATAACTATTTACGCAAATCAAGTTCGCTACGTTTTCAGAAAGAATATTAGTACTATTTACCTCCTAGAGTCCGGGTAATCTTCTGTCTCACAAATGTGGTACAATTAGAGACCATTATATGCTCATGTCAAGAGCTACAACTTAGAGCTATGGACTTCGTCTTAACCAAGTACTTTACAATGAGCTATAGACAGCTCCGCAAACAGAGCGCACATGAGAAAGGCGTAGTTATTAAGTTTCTCATTGTCAAGACAAAAGTCACAAATGTCTTTTTCCACGATATATTGGACTGGCGATAGGCCGTGTCTTGGTCAGTAATTGCAGATCTAGATCGCTGCAGTAACTCTGACACCGACTCGTCTGTATCCAACTGGACTGTGTACTGGCCACATCTGAGCCGTATGCCTGCAATATCGATAGTAGACACGATGCGGGAACGTCCTTTTCTGGTAGCTGGGAAACTCGTGGACACTTTCTACAACGGAGTAGGGATGTGATGCTGAGCAGCGATATATGGGCATGCACAGAATAAGTTAGGAGAGGTTACTTATGGGAGGCACGGTGTGCTATTGTGGATTTTGTGTTGCTGCGGACGTGTTTAGCTTCCCATCGGGCTGGTTACTGCGAAAGAAGCGATAGTCTTGCCTGAGGACTGTTGGGCTGTGACGGCTATTTTAATTCAAGACACTAGCCACAGATGGGAACTTGACCCGGGATTTCTTCCCATTTGAGAATTGATGGAATTTTTATGATGGGAATCTACACTCCTGGAAATGGAAAAAAGAACACATTGACACCGGTGTGTCAGACCCACCATACTTGCTCCGGACACTGCGAGAGGGCTGTACAAGCAATGATCACACGCACGGCACAGCGGACACACCAGGAACCGCGGTGTTGGCCGTCGAATGGCGCTAGCTGCGCAGCATTTGTGCACCGCCGCCGTCAGTGTCAGCCAGTTTGCCGTGGCATACGGAGCTCCATCGCAGTCTTTAACACTGGTAGCATGCCGCGACAGCGTGGACGTGAACCGTATGTGCAGTTAACGGACTTTGAGCGAGGGCGTATAGTGTGCATGCGGGAGGCCGGGTGGACGTACCGCCGAATTTCTCAACACGTGGGGCTTGAGGTCTCCACAGTACATCGATGTTGTCGCCAGTGGTCGGCGGAAGGTGCACGTGCCCGTCGACCTGGGACCGGACCGCAGCGACGCACGGATGCACGCCAAGACTGTAGGATCCTACGCAGTGCCGTAGGGGACCGCACCGCCACCTCCCAGCAAATTAGGGACACTGTTGCTCCTGGGGTATCGGCGAGGACCATTCGCAACCGTCTCCATGAAGCTGGGCTACGGTCCCGCACACCGGTTAGGCCGTCTTCCGCTCACGCCCCAACATCATGCAGCCCGCCTCCAGTGGTGTCGCGACAGGCGTGAATGGAGGGACGAATGGAGACGTGTCGTCTTCAGCGATGAGAGGCGCTTCTGCCTTGGTGCCAATGATGGTCGTATGCGTGTTTGGCGCCGTGCAGGTGAGCGCAACAATCAGGACTGCATACGACCGAGGCACACAGGGCCAACACCCGGCATCATGGTGTGGGGAGCGATCTCCTACACTGGCCGTACACCACTGGTGATCGTCGAGGGGACACTGAATAGTGCACGGTACATCCAAACCGTCATCGAACCCATCGTTCTACCATTCCTAGACCGGCAAGGGAACTTGCTGTTCCAACAGGACAATGCACGTCCGCATGTATCCCGTGCCACCCAACGTGCTCTAGAAGCTGTAAGTCAACTACCCTGGCCAGCAAGATCTCCGGATCTGTCCCCCATTGAGCATGTTTGGGACTGGATGAAGCGTCGTCTCACGCGGTCTGCACGTCCAGCACGAACGCTGGTCCAACTGAGGCGCCAGGTGGAAATGGCATGGCAAGCCGTTCCACAGGACTACATCCAGCATCTCTACGATCGTCTCCATGGGAGAATAGCAGCCTGCATTGTTGCGAAAGGTGGATATACACTGTACTAGTGCCGACATTGTGTATGCTCTGTTGCCTGTGTCTATGTGCCTGTGGTTCTGTCAGTGTGATCATGTGATGTATCTGACCCCAGGAATGTGTCAATAAAGTTTCCCCTTCCTGGGACAATGAATTCACGGTGTTCTTATTTCAATTTCCAGGAGTGTAGCTTCGTCGCTGGACGGCGATTTGAACTTTTTAAACAGATGTCCTTAGTCCCCGTCATCCTTGTTACGTCACTTCTTGCTAGTGTGTTTTCTGTGCCTTGTGTAAAACCAAGCGAAACTGGTCTCGTTAATTTGTTGTATTTGGTTATTTATGGCCATTTTGAGCTTGCATCGGGAATTGTGGCATGCGGGAATTTTTTGCTGAATTTTCTTTTTAACTGCACCAAGCGAGCTGTTGCCATACTTACTGAAAGTGTGCATCTCGTCGATGCTCACACATTCTTCGCGTGTTTTGTTACTCCTTTAGTGAGCTGTGCTCTTAAGAGACTTATTTTAAAACTTCATTCCTATTTTACATTTCAGGTCCTTGTCTATGTAGTAAAGATAATTTGTGCGTGTGTGCTTGTGTTAGCAGGAATATCATTAGTATCATTTCGTACATTGTGAGGGAGCATAAGTTTATTATTGTTGTTGTTACTGTAAATGATACCGAAGCCCGAATGGGTGCCTCGATGTCTATTAGCTGGCTGGCTCAAATGGCTCTGAGCACTATGGGACTTAACATCTATGGTTATCAGTCCCCTAGAACTACTTAAAGCTAACTAACCTAAGGACATCACACAACACCCAGTCATTACGAGGCAGAGAAAATCCCTGACCCCGCCGGGAATCGAACCCGGGAACCCGGGCGCAGGAAGCGAGAACGCTACCGCACGACCACGAGCTGCGGACTCGATGTCTATTCATTTTTGCTTTATTCCCTTGTAAAGAGAGCACTTTTACTCAGAGCAATTTCTTGTTGGGAACCTCGATGTCCACTGAAACTGGCGGTCAATACACATTTCATACACGAGATACCAATTACTACACCTAGGAAATTCCAGTTGTTCACTCACTATCCTGTGTACGCAGTCACACAGGTACACAGCGATGGCGATGCGCCACCTGCCAGACAGCCTCCTGTCATTGCGACACAAAGTTCCGAGCATTTGTCACAAAGATCATACTGATAGATGCGAAACTAGACTTTCAAAGAGTTCGAGAAATCGGCCGAAGTCATGTCAGCCGCCACAGACGGCGCTGCATCGTAAACTACTTCCTACATCGACCTATTAGATGCCAGATTGACGTCCTTCCGCCCTTAATTGACAAATGCTGATACACAGCAACACCCGATGATTGAGTGGCCATTTCCAGTTACAGGTACCCACCTGTAACCAGCCATTTCCTGGGCCTCCATTACAGACCAGCAGCTAGCGATGGTTGATAGACAGTAAACGCCTACTGTCGAAGTGTTATTCAATACGGCATCAACAAACTTGCTTACAGCAACCCAGACTGAACTTCTGTAGATTGGATCGTTCTCTTTCTGTGTGACAGGTTAGACTGATTTGCAGCACTTTAGCTAGAGCGCCAGGCATAATTCAGCAGTCAAAGCTGAGAATTAAAGTTTAATTACTTAAATACACTCCTGGAAATTGAAATAAGAACACCGTGAATTCATTGTCCCAGGAAGGGGAAACTTTATTGACACATTCCTGGGGTCAGATACATCACATGATCACACTGACAGAACCACAGGCACATAGACACAGGCAACAGAGCATACACAATGTCAGCACTAGTACAGTGTATATCCACCTTTCGCAGCAATGCAGGCTGCTATTCTCCCATGGAGACGATCGTAGAGATGCTGGATGTAGTCCTGTGGGACGGCTTGCCATGCCATTTCCACCTGGCGCCTCAGTTGGACCAGCGTTCGTGCTGGACGTGCAGACCGCGTGAGACGACGCTTCATCCAGTCCCAAACATGCTCAATGGGGGACAGATCCGGAGATCTTGCTGGCCAGGGTAGTTGACTTACACCTTCTAGAGCACGTTGGGTGGCACGGGATACATGCGGACGTGCATTGTTCTGTTGGAACAGCAAGTTCCCTTGCCGGTCTAAGAATGGTAGAACGATGGGTTCGATGACGGTTTGGATGTACCATGCACTATTCAGTGTCCCCTCGACGATCACCAGTGGTGTACGGCCAGTGTAGGAGATCGCTCCCCACACCATGATGCCGGGTGTTGGCCCTGTGTGCCTCGGTCGTATGCAGTCCTGATTGTGGCGCTCACCTGCACGGCGCCAAACACGCATACGACCATCATTGGCACCAAGGCAGAAGCGACTCTCATCGCTGAAGACGACACGTCTCCATTCGTCCCTCCATTCACGCCTGTCGCGACACCACTGGAGGCGGGCTGCACGATGTTGGGGCGTGAGCGGAAGACGGCCTAACGGTGTGCGGGACCGTAGCCCAGCTTCATGGAGACGGTTGCGAATGGTCCTCGCCGATACCCCAGGAGCAACAGTGCCCCTAATTTGCTGGGAAGTGGCGGTGCGGTCCCCTACGGCACTGCGTAGGATCCTACGGTCTTGGCGTGCATCCGTGCGTCGCTGCGGTCCGGTCCCAGGTCGACGGGCACGTGCATCTTCCGCCGACCACTGGCGACAACATCGATGTACTGTGGAGACCTCACGCCCCACGTGTTGAGCAATTCGGCGGTACGTCCACCCGGCCTCCCGCATGCCCACTATACGCCCTCGCTCAAAGTCTGTCAACTGCACATACGGTTCACGTCCACGCTGCCGCGGCATGCTACCAGTGTTAAAGACTGCGATGGAGCTCCGTATGCCACGGCAAACTGGCTGACACTGACGGCGGCGGTGCACAAATGCTGCGCAGCTAGCGCCATTCGACGGCCAACACCGCGGTTCCTGGTGTGTCCGCTGTGCCGTGCGTGTGATCATTGCTTGTACAGCCCTCTCGCAGTGTCCGGAGCAAGTATGGTGGGTCTGACACACCGGTGTCAATGTGTTCTTTTTTCCATTTCCAGGAGTGTAAATTGTTACTTCTTTCATTTGTGCACATATCCCTTGTGTTACAAATATTATAGCTCTGTGACCAAAACAAGTGCCTGTGTATCAACAACCTACATTTGTACTACTACTTTACCATGGTAGGGTGTTTGCTTCCTGCTAATATGTATGTTGAGTGCTAGACTTGTTTTGGTGAATACAATGCGCTGATTCTATTTTTCTGTGTTTTGTGAAATGCCTGATTTTACATTTACGGGTAATCCAAAAGCTATACTGATAAAAATGTATCTCAACAATTTAACACAAAATTGCCTTGTTTCGTTTTACAGCTCAGCATGTCCCTTAGTGTTAATTGTAAATTTTTCAAGTTTACCCATCAGTCTACTTACTTTTTCCTAATATGCTTAAGAATTTCAAACGTTTTCTTTTTCAGTTGGCGTAATTTATTAGGTTGGTGCATTTTGGTTTGAACGTTGGTATTCCAGTTCCTAGGAGTTTATTTATCAGTTGCCATTTTTATTTGTGGTTCACTATTGCTGTTTGGGTTCACATATTGTCATTTTGTCATTTGGAGATAATTGATGGAGCTGTGGATGCTAGAAAACGGAGTACAAGTGGCGAAATGGGAACATTTCCGATATATTCTGTTGTCTCAGACCAGTAGAGAAGTGACAGCAGCGGATGCAGTCAGAAAAATTTGCGCCTTGTATGGGGATAATGCCACTGGACATAGACGAGTACAAAATTGTTTTCTCACTTCATGGAAGATCATTTTGACATTAGTGACTCTTCACATCAGGAAGATCTTCAGGATTTGATGAAGATTATTTAACGCGTTAATCTACAATCATTCACGTCAGTGTACTCGAGAACTGTCAGATTTGATGAACTGTAATCATTACAACATCGTGCACCATTTGCAGGCAATAGGGAAGGGTCAAAAACCGGGTTTAGGGACCCCGTTTGTGCTAAGCCAAAATTACAAAAATCAAAAGTTGGCCATACGTGCAGCTTTGCGTGCCAGTCATAAATTGGTTCATGACGATAAATAGTATCTTTATGTTGACGTAAGGAAAAGAAACGGGATGTTTGTGCCCAAATGAACAAGGAGTTCCCCATAAAAATACCTGCGCTTATCCGCAAAAAATAATGTTATGCATATGCTGGAACAGCGACGGTGTATGGCTACGAATTTCTTTCCCGAGCTGTAGCCCACACTGTTGCCAATTACAGTAGTCTGCAACTGAGAAGTTTTGCAGACACAATCCCAGAACAACTAACAGGAAAACGGGGTGAAATAAAGCTGCCCCAAGCAACGCCCGCCGGCATTCTGATAGACTCACAGAAAATACTATGAAACTAAACTATACCCTGAAAACCAACAGCGCTGAAAAAACTGGCAAGCTAAAAAATTTCTAAGGAACTTACACTCGTTAATACTCTTGTCACTCCCAAAATCACTATGCTGTATTAAAATCACAGACGGAACAGCAAGTGATCGCTATCACACACGTTCGTCTCGTGTGTAGAAATATTCTGTAATTAGGATACATCTGAAAAGGAAATGAAAATTTTTCCGGATTACAGCACTTGCGCTACAGCCAATGTGTCGCAAATTGTAATATGGCATACCCAGTGACACATTTTCTAATCACGAGTTATAGATTCCGTGTATACTACTACAAAAGAAGCTAAGACAGCATGGAAGAATCAATACAGTACCATATTAATCGACCATGGAAAGCTGAATTTTATTCAGTACGTGAATTACTAGTTTAGACCAGGAAAGTTCTACTGTACTCTAATAATAGTGCTAAAATATTACTAAGAAAATAGAAGGAGTTTCCAATTATCTCAAGGTAACCTAGGAGATGTTGCACTATCAAAACCTCGCTTGCAGAGCGTTCAAAAGACGGTAGACATTTGGAGAGATACAATGTCTCTAGAGATATAGTTTATACGCCTCCACATTGGGTGAAAAAGGGACAGGGGGCCGCTGAATGAAATTTCTGATTCTACTTTTCAGAATTCACAGATCAAGATCGTATCGTTGTTCCTCTGTCGTACGTAAACTCTATAGTTGATGTTAAAAGACCTCTCTGCGACTTTTAAAACCGACCGTTTGTTGGTGCATGCAGTACAACTAAGTGTTTTCTGTTAAATTCTCCGTGCAACGAAGTTGATCATAATTTTTATAGCTATCTAGAACGGGTTTCTCTACAGGACACACATTACCTGCTTTAGAAATGCTCTGGTGGTAGCCCTTATTTAAAAAAAAAAGATATTGTTAGGAACATTGGCTGCGTAGTTCTACGATGTATTTTGTGTTCTAAAATGAAGAAATCTCTTGAGTTCGAATTCTAATGTGTTAGACTCAGTATCACGAAGAATTTTTGAGTTAGAATCATCAAACAATTATCCGAATGGGACGGAAATCGATAGACGAGACTTACATGTAAAGACAAATGAATTGTAACTGTTTCAGAAAAATTGTATGATTTACTCAGTACAAGAACCTTCACAATTTGAGCAATTCAGTAATGCGTTGGTCCATGTTGAGTCCTAATGCCAGCAGTTGTTCTGCTTGCCATTGACTCACAAAGTCGTTGGATGTTCTACTGAAGGATATAATGCCGAATTCTGTCCAATTTGTGCCTCAGACTGTAAATATCCCGACGTGGTAGGATAGTCTGATGCAGACCACCACGAATTCTTCGAAATCTCTTCATCTCACAGTAGCACTTGCAAACAAAGTCCTCAATTAATTGCTGGATGTGTTCCAATCTCCTCTTCCTCTACAATTTGTGCTTTCTGCATCTACTCTAGTACCAAGGAAGTTGTTCCCTGATATCTTAACAGATGTCTTATCATCCTGTCTCTTCTTCTGTAAGTCATCATCATATCCTTGGCCCTTTGCCCCACTACAACAGAAAAAAATTGGAAATTTTTGGTAAGGACTATGGCACCAAATTGATAAGGTCATCGGTCCCTAGGCTTATGCACTACCTAATCTAACGTAAACTATCTTACACTAAGGACAACACACACACCCATGCCTGAAGGAGGACTCGAACCTCCGATGGGGGGGGAAGCCGTGTGACAAGACACCTTGGACTGCATGGCTACCCCGCGACCACTTCAACGCAGGGTCAACCTTGTTAATATGGATTTGGCGTTGTCAGTGTTGGAGGGTGGCCATATCCCCTTCCTATCGCCACCCCTTACCCCCAGGACGGGATTAGTGTACCCCCGCTGTCTGCGCCTTGTGTAAGCCAGGAATTTGTGCAAACTTATTCAAATGTCTGCGAGTCGTGTAACTGAGGTGGGACATGGGAACCAGCCCGGTATTCAACTAATGGGATGTGGAAAACCGTCTAAAAACCACATCCAGGACGGCCGGCGCACCTGCCCTCACATGGGCCTCGTCGTTAATCTGGCAGGCCAATTTGATCGGGGGCTCGAACGCCTACCTGAGTCCTGGAAGCAGCGCATTAGCACCCTCGGCAGACCTGGCGCGTTCTTTTCTTCTGTAAGTGTTTTCCGTATATATCTTACCTTATCAGTCCATCTAATTTTCAACATACTTCCGCAGCACCCCATCTCAAATGCTTTGATTGTCTTCTTTCCCGTTTTTCGCCCAGTCCACATTTCTTTACCGTGTAATGCTGTGCTCCAAATGTAAATTCTGAGAAATATCGTTCTCAAATTAAGACCTTTTTTTGGTACTAGTGGACTTCTCTTGGCCAGGAATGGTTTCTTTGCCAGTGATAGTCTGCTTTTAATGTCCTTCTTGCCCCGTCCGTAATGAGTTATTTTGCTCCCTGGGTAGAAGAATTCCTGAACTTCATCTACTTCGTGAGCACCAACCCTGATTTTAAGTTTCTCGCTGTTCTCATTTCTGCTACTTCTGCTTTCTTTCGCCTTTCTTTCATTTACTGTCAGTCCATATTCAGTAATTATCAGACTGTACATTCCGTTCAGCAGATTCTGTACTTTTGTTCACTTTCAGTGAGGATAACAATGTCGTCAGGGAGTCTTATCATTCACATACTTTCACCTTGAATCTTAATTTCGCTCTTGAACCTTTCTTTTATGCCCGGCTTTGTTTCTTCAATGTACAGACTGATAGTAGGAGTGAAGGACTACATCCCTGTCTTACACTCTTTTTAATCCAAGCACTTCATTCTTGGTCTTACTGTTTTCTCTAGGCTACTGTACGTCTTGTATATTACCGTTCTTTCTCTACTGTTTGCCCCTATGTTTCTCAGAATTTCGAACATCTTACACCATTTGGCATTGTAGAAAGCTCATTCCAGGTCGACAAATCCTATTTTTCTAGTCATGCCTCCTGCCTCAAGGCCAGAATTGTTCTTCTCTTGCCTTTACATTCCCTAAAACCTAGCTGGTCGTCGTCTAAGAGATCCTCAATTTTCTTTTCCGTTCTTCTGTATACTATTCTCATCAGCAACTTAGATGCAAGGGCTTTTAAGCTGATTGTGCGATAATACCCGCACGTCGACTTTTTTAGCCTTTGGAATTGTGTGGATGACGTTTTATCGAAAATCATATGGTATATCGCCAGGCATAAATAGTACACACCAACATGTAGTGCGGTTTTTTTGCAAATTCCCTCAAAGATTTTAGAAATTCTGGTTGAAATTTGTCTAACCTTTCTGCTTTACACTCTTTTAAGTCTTTCCAAGTTCTTTTAAATTCTAATACTGGATCCCCTATCTCCTCTATATCGATTCCTGTTTCTTCTTCTATCACATCATCAGACAAGTCTTCCCTCTCGATGAGCCTTTCAGCTTATTCTTTCTGCCTGTTAGCTCTCTCCTTCCCATTACACTCTAAATGTATCCACTGAGTCAGTAATTTCCCCAACCATTCCTTTTTCCATTTCTTCGCATTTTTCATGCAGCCATTTGGCCCTAGTTTCCCAGCAATTGCTGTTTATTTGGTTTCTAAAAGACTTACGTTCCCGTATTCCTGTTTTCTCTCAATAGTTTTCTACTTCCTTTTTATGTCGATCAGCTGAAGTATTTCTTCTGTTACTCATGGTTTCTTCGCAGTTACATTTTTTTCTATCTACAATACTGGCCATTAAAATTGCTATACCACGAGGATGACGTACTACAGAAGTGAAATTTAACCGACAGCAAGAAGATACTGTGATATGCAAATGATTAGCTTTCCAGAGCATTCAAACAAGTCTAACGCCGCTGCCGACACCTACAAAGTGCTGATATTTCCAACCGATTTTTCATACACAAACAGCAGTTGACCGGCGTTGCCTGGTGAAACGTTCTTGTGATGCCTCGTGTAAGGAGGAACAATGCGTACAATCACGTTTCCGACTTTGATAAAGGTCGGATTGTAGCCTATCGCGATTGCGGTTTATCGTATCGCGACATTGCTGCTCGTGTTGGTCGAGATCCAATGACTGTTAGCAGAATATGGAATCGGTGGGTACAGGAGGGTAATACGGAACGCCGTGCTGGATCCCAACGGCCTCGTGTCACTAGGAGTCGAGATGACAGGCACCTTATCCGCATGGCTGTAACGGATCGTGCAGCCACGTCTAGATCGCTGAGTCAACAGATGGGAACGTTTGCAAGACGACAACCATCTGCACGAACAGTTCGACGACGTTTGCAGCAGCATGGACTATCAGCTCGGAGACCGTGGCTGCGGTTACCCTTAGCGCTGCATCACAGACAGAAGCGCCTGCGATGGTGTACTCAACGACGAATCTGGGTACACAAATGGCAAAACGTCATTTTTTCGGATGAATCCAGGTTCTGTTTACAGCATCATGATGGTCGGATCAATGTTTGGCGACATCGCGGTGAACGCACATTGGAAGCGTGTATTCGTCATCGCGTATCACTCGGCCTGATGGTATGGGGTGCCATTGGTTACACATCTCGGTCACCTCTTGTTCGCAATGACGGCACTTTGAACAGTGGACGTTACATTTCTGATGTGTTACGACCCGTGGCTCTACCCTTCATTCGATCCCTGCGAAACCCTACATTTCAGTAGGATAATGCACGACCGCATGTTGCAGGTCCTGTACGGGTCTTTCTGGATACAGAAAATGTTCGACTGCTGCCCTGACCAGCACATTCTCCAGATCACTCACCAATTGAAAACGTCTGGTCAATGGCGGCCGAGCAACTGGATCGTCACAGCACGCCCGTCACTACTCTTGATGAACTGTTGTATCGTGTTGAAGCTGCGTGGACAGCTTACCTGCACACGCCACCCAAGCTCTGTTTGACTCAATGCCCAGGCGTATCAAGGCTGTTATTATGACCAGAGGTGGTTGTTCTGGGTACTGATTTCTCAGGATCTATGCACCCAAATTGCGTGAAAATGTAATCACATATCAATTCTAGTATAATATATTTGTCCAAGGAATACCCGTTTATCATCTGCATTTCTTCTTGGTGTAGCAATTTTAAGGGCCAGTAGTGTACGTTTTTGCTTCCACCATCTGCCAGTGCTCTTTTTAGAGATGTCCATTCCTCTTCAGCTGAACTGTCTACTGCGCTGTTCCTTATCGCAGCATCTGTAGCCTCAGAGCACATTAAGCTTATCTCTTCGTTCCGTAACACTTCCGTATCTCACTTCCTTGCGCATTGTGTGTTCCTGAACAGTCTCTTCTCCTTAGCGCACTTTTCATCACTACTAAATTGTTAGCCGAGTTTATGTCTGCTCCTGGGTAAGCCTGACAATCCAATATCTAATTTCGAAGTCTCTGCCTGATCTAACCGAAATATTCTCGTATCTCTGGACTATCGCAAGTATACGTTCTGCTGTTATGATTCTTGGATAGGATATTCGCTACTTCTAGCTGAAATTTATTGTGGAACTCAATTAGTCTTTCTTATCTCCCATTGCCAGTACCAAGCCTATATTCTCCTGCAGTCCTTTCATCTACTCCTTCACCTACAACTGCATTACAATCCTCCAAGACTGTTAGATTTTCATCGTCCTTTACGTACTGGAGTACCCGTTCTATATCGTCACATATTTACTCTATTTCTTCACCTTCTGCTTACGACGTCGGCATGTAGACCTCAACTATCGTTGTCGGTGTTGGTTTCCTGCTATGAATAGAAATGGCACTCCAGTCCACCACTCCTGGTCGTCGGGTCGTATGGCTGGTGGCAGTCAGTGTGGTAGCCCACCAATGTCAGAGGGCACAGCCAGACACCTCTTAGCTGGTTCAAAGTAAGACTCGTCACTGAAGATAAAACTACTCCGTGTGATGAGATTATAGGCCGAAGACGTGGTTGGAGACCCCCCTGGGCAGCGTTGCTATGCCGACATAACTGTGGCCCATCACACGGCCCGACAACCATGAGTGATGGTCTCGCGGTGCGTCGGTACATTTCTTTTCTCAGAGTGTAATTCTTGTAATTAGCTCCTTAAAAGTGCACCAGAAAAAAATGAAATATAAATATCTGAATATTTTGAACCAGAGTTGACTAAAATGCAGAATCACTAGTGAATGGAAGTCATCCCTGACTGATCCCGCGTTAAAGCTACATGGCAGATTAATGTGTTTTAATTAAAGGAGAATAGGTTCCCTAATTGTGCGATGCCTAGTTCAGAATAGAAAGATCAATGAATATTAAAAAGCATACCATATTCGAAAGTAAAAATGGTTTAACAAAAGATGTACTGATGCTGTACTGATGCTTTTAATGTAAAGTAATTTACAGGCAAGAGACACTGTTTTCATAAAGAGAGGCATATTGTGTTCTGTGAGACCTCTGTCTGCCGCCAGCGGCCAGCGGCCGAGGAGGAGGAGTGACCCAGACACCCTGCGGCGAGGAGGAGACACTGCAGCCTTTTAGCAAGCATACAATGGGAAGCTGGACGCCCTAGCCTCGCTCGAGAAGGGGCTCGTTCAAAAGGATCCGTTGCGAAGGGCCTAATTTACCGAGAACCTTGCTCAGAACTGATGGACATCTGCAGCCATTCGGACGGAACGTCATGAATGTACGCGCGAAAGCAAGTGAGTTCCTCTGGCCTCTCAGCAGTCATTATACCTGCCTTAGAAAACAGGAATGTGCTGACAATGCCAGCACCCGATAGGCACAAGGAAGAGCGCACACAAAGCGCAGAGAATTCGAGTAGGAAGGCATGTGAAAGAAGCCAGCATCCTTAAGATATTTCTCTCAACAGTAAGGGCGTTCCTTGCAAATCACAAACGCCAGCAGAGTCTGAGATGAAGGCCCAAACATGAGTCTGTCCAGGCCTCACGCAGACATAGCGGTCACGAAGATGTGTTGTGTAGTTGCTTTCACAACAGCTTCGGAATGCAGGAAAACGCGTAAGAATGTGAAATCGTGAGAAAGATGCTGATTCACAATGCACACATCAGCCTACGCCGGATAGGATAGTTCCATCCTGCACGGAGAGACGTGACTATGAAAAGGCGATCTGTCATTGCGCAGTTTTGAAAATTGGCTGGGTCGAGGATTTTCACCGCTCAGGGACTGGGTGTTGTGTCGACTTCATCATCATTTCATCCCCATCCGCCGCACAGGTCGCCCAATGTGGCGTCGAAACCTGCACCAAGGCGGCCGGACCTGCCCCGTAAGGGGCCTCCCGGCCAATGACGCCAAACGCTCATTTCAATTCGTATTTTGATCACATAAGCAATCTTTTAGATTCGTTCATGAACCCCTTCCATTTAGTACCCCTTGTGTTCGATCTCCTTCAATTATTGTTATCATTTAATTGTTGACTTATAGCGTGAGGCAATCCCATTAATCATCAACACATATTAACAGAATCTTCCGTCGGTTCTTGGTACAACAACATTATAATAATAAATGAAAAGCACCAGTTTGCTTTTGTTATTGTAGAACAAAAGCAAACTGGTGCTTTTCATTTATTATTAATCATCTACTCGTCATTTCTTGTCCGAAACAGAGAATATTATCAATTCACCACAGTTCTAAGCTCATTGAAAGCTTTTGACCGCATGAATAGAAGAATATAATGGGAAACATAGAAGGTAAGAGATATCCAACCGCATTTGAGTTAAATATCGGAGGCCAATAGAGGGATGGAAAAGAGTTCATACAAAAAGGTAGACCCCCTTAAATACCAGACACTAATGTGGAACAACAACAGAGGCGTAACTTATAGTTCATACTTTTAGTTTATACCTTGGCTATGGCTGCTATAGAAGAATGGAACGCTAACTGAAACTAGTAAATTTCCACAAAGAAAATACAATTAATAACTACATTTGTACCCTTATGGTTGAAATTGATAAAGTTACCAAATAAGATCAGAAGGTAATTTGTAAATGAATATTTTACGAGTTCGATAAAACTATACATGATTTCAGTCTCGAAATCTGAATCCTGAAAAGCAAAGCAACGTCCTTCGTCCAGAACAGGGGGATATAAGTAATTCTCGAAACTAATTCTTCATCAAATAAGTCGATTCCCGCTTTTCGATGCGTGGGTATCATGTATCTAAGATGTAGATACTTTTAGTAAGTTTTTAAGAATTTCAGCTCTGAGAACAAAAATGCCGAAAAGAACCAGGAAATATATAACGAAATTCTACAAAGCAATTGCTGATTCATCTCTATCTAAGTGAACGACACTTGCCGAAAGAGAAGTAGAGGAAAATATTGTTGACTAGGTAACTCAATGTTTGACTCATTGTGAAATAATACTGAAGAAAGAAAAATACTCACATCTCCCAGACGAACGTATTTTTGAAAACATACATCGCGTCTCATAAACGCAGATTTTTAAACGCAACGGAGCAGAAAATCTACTGCCTAAATAAATTCGAGGAAGAGGAAACAAATGCCGTTGAGGATGATAAATAAGATTTACTGTATGTGGAAGCATTGAGAGTTTATATCCCAAAGCACATTCCTTATTGATGACATCAGAAGATAGTTTGTTCATAATGCATGTATCTTACGGGTGTTAAAGTAGCCATCTGGGGTCGCCGGAACTTTGGGAATAAGACATTCCACTGATTCACGGACGTCTTGTTCGGTAGAACTCACTATATGGGGAGAATGAAGAAAATTCCTGCTCGAAAGGTTTACTGGTAGAACAGAAATACATTCTGTAACTTAGTGCTTCAGAAGTTCGCCTTCATTTTACCTTTTTTATCTGAAGAGGGAACATTCAGTTACTACGGTTACTGCTAGAACGAGGAAAATCACAAGAAAAATCTATCTTATTTGATCTACACAGCATCGTAATGGCAAACAATCTTCATATTAGTTGTATTGCAGACCTGAAGAAATGAGATGGTTGATTGTAATCTGAACGGGCGAAAATGAAACACAAATGAGAGTGGCTGGCAGTATGGGGATTTTAAATAGTCAGTGATTCCAAAACCATGTTCCGGGAGGGCGCAGAAAATACATAGACACGAAATCGGTCAGGTATCATACTTGCTGAACAGGCACTATTTTCTGTCCTTCTCCGAGTATTTTGCTGCTTTACGTTCCTGGCGTTTCGCACGTGGCTCTATGGTAGAGGTGTCCCCCCCCCCCCCCTCCCGTCCCCCCCGTTCCCTCCTACAGGTCACTACCTACGTCAGAATCTGACACGCGGCTGCTCGGGTCCGATTTCCCGTGGGTGCAGCAGCGGTAGCGGTCGATGACAGACACTGATAGTCTACCTCCAATAGTGCAGTCCAGTACCTTGTCATAATGGCAGCGTGAGGTTACAGCATTAGTTGATCAGCCTGAAGGTCGAGATGGACACCAGAGCTCTGTGCTAGTGCAGTAAAAACGTAAATAATAAAGTCGAGAACTTGGTTAGTAGATATTGCTGATATCTATACTTTCCAGAGAGTAATAGTCCCAACTTATATAATCGCCGTACACGGTCCGCCTTCTTGTGGCTCAGCACATTACAAAAGAAACTAAACGCCGTTATTAAAACTTCTCCTACATTCAGACTGCTACTGACGATTATCAGTGTATGTATGATGCTAATTTAATGTATATTGCTAATTTAATAAATAGTCTGGTAAAGCTCACTTACATTCCACTTCAGAGATGTTACTGATATCAGCCATGTCGTTAGTATATGCATTAAGGTGTTTATAGAAATTACGAATTGCGCTGGTGGAGTGTGCATTAATCGAGCTCACAAGGAAATATGCGCAAGTTCCGATTTGAATTGCAGTAGAGTTGTCAGCTGTATGAATATGTTTAAGTTGCTGATTACAAAAATATATAAATTGAGTACCATTGTCAATTACACTATAAGCCACGAAGGTGCGATATTTCACTCACAGTGGACCATATCTAACATGACATCGCGACATTAGTAACTGTAGTCGTCGTAGACAGTGTTCCTCTAGCTAATGCATTCACACGCCGCGCCGTCAGCAAGGTCACTTGGAGTACTCTATGTGACATCCAGGGGAGCCAGACAGGGATTATCCATAAAAGCAAGGGAGTCAATATAATAGTGACCCCCGTCTGTGTAGCATCAACATCAGCAGCTAATCCGTCCGTTCGTGGTGTTACCCATTTCGTACCTTGATACGTTACTCTCACTGTCAGCGCACTCGTGTGACATTGAATCCTACAAATATAGTTAGCTTGACTATCAGCTATTACAAACACAAAAGAAGATCCGCAGAAATTACACATCTATAACCAAGGTGATAGATGATACAGTGGCAACCGTTGGAATTAATATAATCACGAAAATACAGCAGACTTCGCAGGCGGTCCTAAATGTGGAGGACCCTTCTTGTGATGTTCGATTCTGGTTAAACTAGATCGCAATTATTATGACCGGTTTCGACTTTAAAGTCAGTCATCTTCAGAATATGAGGCCTACAATTGTAGGAATAGCAGAGTTATAGTGGTATACCGATGGCTTTACAAGAAAATACATAAATGACGTAGCCACGCGGGGTAGCCACGCGGTCTCAGGCGTCTCGCACGGTCCGCGCAGCTGCCCTCCGTCAGAGGTTCGAGTTCTCCCTCGGGAAGAGGTTGTGTGTCGTCCTTAGCGTAAGTTAGTTTAAGTTAGATTAAGTAGTGTGTAAGCTTAGGGACCGATGACCTCAGCACTTTGGTCCCATAAGACTTTACCACAAATTTCCAAATTTCCATAAATGACGTAGCGTTTACCCCTACGGCTGGTGTTGGCGTGTCCTCTGCTGTTCTCGAGGTAGCACGACCGCAATTGCGACCGATGACCGTAGAGCCAAGGAATAAGTAACGTGTGCTTTCCGCGCCCGATACGGATTGCGTCAGAATTAGCCAATACCAAAAGCGAAATGTCAGTGTCATATTAAATTTATAAACGAAGTTCTCGTAGGGCAGCTACGAATAGTCCGCAGCTCGTGGTCGTGCGGTAGCGTTCTCGCTTCCCGCGCCCGGGTTCCCGGGTTCGATTCACGGCGGGGTCAGGGATTTTCTCTGCCTCGTGATGACTGGGTGTTGTGTGATGTCCTTAGGTTAGTTAGGCTTAAGAAGTTCTAAGTTCTAGGGGGCTGATGACCATAGCTGATAAGTCCCATAGTGCTCAGAGCCATTTGAACCATTTGAAGCTACGAATAGTATAAGGTTACACAATTACAAATAATAAGACAGATTGTCTTTTATGTTAAACATAGGCGAACTTACAGAGTGGGCGGGGATGCAGTATCACCTACTTACATTGGTGTGAAACACACAGACATCGTTCTTATCAATATTTTTGCCAAAAACAAATGAACTGGAGAAAAGTAATTACATGAAAGTGCTGATATCACCTGAAAATGTGCTTAGAAAGATCTACAAGTCATCTTTTATTTGCTAGGCTATGTCCTCTAGTGTATTCTCGGACTTGACGCCGTTGTCAAGACTAAGCAGAGGCAAAGATGGTAGCCGTGATATCAGAGAATTGTGTACTCAAACAGGGGTAAATGCTTCGTCATTTTTGTATTTTCTAGTATCGCCATACGATCCAGCACTCTTTGCACCTCTTCTGTTCCTACACTTGCAGAGCGCACATTCTGAAGATCACTAACTGCAAGTCGAAATTGGTGGTAATAAATAAATATTATTGCGATCTAGGCTGTTATTTCAACCAAGTTGTAGCACCAGATCGCTGTGTTCCTATAAACAATGTTGCCTAAATTTATGGTGCTCGCTTTTACCTGCTGCCATTTATTTTATCCTAACTGTTTTCTTTCTGCCACCCGTTCATAGTTGCACAAGTCAGCTCCTCAGTTACACGCCACCTGAGAATCCTGTGTTCCCTTAAAGCACGAAAAATTATTACTTTCTGCTTGAGTACCAAAACAGAAGCGGACAGTTTGGCAGCAGCACTGCTTTATAGGCCTCACATTTCTTCCACCAGGCCGATTCTTCTGACTTCCCGGCCGCTGCGCCCCTGTCCAGTTAAACTGCATCACGCCTCGATTGGTAGCATGAAAGGTTCCCCCGTTCTCCCACGGCACGGATGACCTTCATTAAACGCTCGCAGCGCCGCGAGAAGTGGCCGCCGGCTAATTTACTCGCGCACTGCCTGCCGGATAGTCGACACCCCACACTCCACTCTCCCCTCGCCATCCACCCCCCCCCCCCCCCACCCCAACCCCTTCCCATAGCGGCCGCCGGCACTGCTACTGCGTTCCGATAATTAGCCCGTGCCCGCGTCCGCACCCCTCACCCTCTGACACACCGGCGTTTTTATTATACGCCTGGTGAAATGTTGCCGCCCAGCGCTCTTTACGGTGTGTGCGTGCCGCGTCCAAAGACCCTGGCCTCTGACGAGGAGCGTCGCTGCCGGAACTACGCGGCCCCGCCGTTGTACACTCCGGGTATAAATTTTATTTTTTCGCTGCGGGTGCGCCGCCGGGGCATAAAAGATTTTTACTGGTCCATAATATCAGCGCATGTTGCGTAAAGGTTTACGGCGTTACCGCTCATCCTACACTTAAAGTAGTTCTTGTGCGAAAGCGTTACTGAAACAATGATTTACGCCAGAAATTTCTACGTACTCTTTAACCTGCTGGAAACGTTGACTCTTACCATCCTCTACTAAAGGGACCCCAGTACCATAACGTATAGGCTTTACAGGCATATTTTCCTAGTGAATCTCAAGTGGTGCTCTTACAGTAGGTGTACGGAGGTTCATATGGTTTGTTGCTGTTCCTCCCCACAAGAAATTTCCTCCATGAATATTTTAAGTTCATCATAACTTTTTATGGGCTCCTGCAGTTTCATCCCTAACATTTTTAGCGATATAATTCACACATGTTGTTGGCGCGATCTAACGTTGTAATTTATGATACTAGAAGCCAAGATCGCTTGGTGTAAAATAGTCTATTTAATGAGAAGGTTAGACAGTAAGTAGCTGTCATCCCCAGATATATGGAGTACAGATTGAATAACGTTAGTGATAATTCAATAGTTATATATTAGGAACCGTATTGCATATTTTTATTCCTTTATTGTATTTCAATTCCAGAGGGAGGTGGCGGGGGGGGGGGGGGGGGGGCTGGCAGTAGCGTGATACGCTGCTCTTCAGCCCACAGATAAAGTTAAAATACATAATGTGCCGATGCAACAATAAAAACAGGTGAGAAAACGGTGACTGCTTAAAACGAACATGGTGAAAAGTTGTGAGGAAAATATATAAAACAAAGGGTGGGCAATGCTGGATAAAACAGGTAGTAAGTAGACAGGCACAATTAAAAAACATGGTGACAGTCTGGTTTCTGTTCGCAACACATAAAAAGGGGGACACACAACACTTAGAACCCACGGTAAACACTGCACTATAGAGTACAAATGCATATTGGGGAGAGGGGGAGAACCCAGACAGATGAAGGGGGAAACGGGGGGAGGAGAGGAAAAGCAAAAAAGGGGGGACCAGAAAAAGGGAGAGGACACAGAAATGAATGGAGGTGGGGGCAGGGTGGCTGCGAGAAGGAGTGGGGAAGGCAGTGGAGGGAAAAGCAAAAAGACTCAGTGGAGAGAAAGGAGTCAAAGAGAGGGTAGGTGGGAAAAGGAAACAGGATGGAAGGGTGAAGGGGGCACAGGGAAAGGACAGAGGGAGGGAGGGGGAGATGAGGATCAGAGATGACAGGAGGGATAAATGGAGGGAGAGAGGGCATCATCTCGGAGGAGGAGTTGATAAAAGCCACCATGGGATACGAGATGATGGTTGTAGAGATGGATGGGAGACACACCGGTGAAGGCATGGCAGTGGGTGGGGGTTGTAGAGGAGAGGAGCCACTAGGGGATGGGGGGATCAAGTAAACGGGAGGTGTAGGGGACTCAAATATGTTGGAGGAAAAGGAGCAGATGGGGGAAAGGAATCAGGTCATAGAGGATCAGCAAGGGGGTAGGTGGCGTATATGGAAGGTGAAGCAGAGTGCATGGAATTCGAAGTTCTAGAGGGACTTACAGAATTTGGGGGAGGTGCATATCCAGGTGGGACAGGCATAACAGAGGATGGGATGGATTAAGGATTTGTGGTATGGAGGATTGTTGAAGGCGTGGCGTTTGCTGTGTTATTCAGTGGTTTGATATTTAACTAAGTTGTAAATGTAAATGATAATCTTATTTTATTTCATTGAGTAATTACTAAATAATTTTTCTCCTGGCTAAAGAATTGATCAAGTTGCTAAAGAACTCCAAGTTAACGTCGTATTAAAGTGTTGTCTGTAAGTTGTGTAAGTGTCACTAAATCACAGGTCATACAACATATTCAATACAACTATTGATTAAGATGGAAGCAGTTATCTTCATCAAAATGATCATTAAAACCACCGAATGTCAGCCGCCAGAATACTGACGTATGTTCCCTGAAACAATATTCTTTGCAACTCGTGCGTAATTAATTTCGGCTCCATACATCAGCTAGAAAAGTTTCTTATAAGGATCGTGCTATGAGCGCTGTTTTTAAAGAACCAATCTGATTCGAATCATTTTCATTAAAATGAGTTCGGGACCACCGGTGCACATTTATTTTTACACATTTGTAATACCTTCGGCATTTATTCTGCAGTGTTGCGTAATTTAAATTTGAATTTGCCGCTGAGATAATTGTTACGGTGGCGGCAGACAATTGATAGAGACTTTCTATTGTTAGAGCAAATAAGTAAATATTTAAAATGCTTATTAAACGCTTTAAAATCTACTTTCGTATTGTGCACTATTTAGACTTCATCAAACAAACATTTGATTTGTTTCTAAGGAAAACACAGACAAAAACGCGATACAAATCGCGACCATCAATGGCTGCGCTCCTTGCAGCGAAAAGAAATAATTAACACATATAATGCTTACTGAGAGAGGAATTAAAGTTACAAATAATTATTCACTCATGTTTATAATAATAATGAACTCTATTTTCAAGTAATAATTAACAAATAATTACAATTTCTTAACAGACCTCAGTTCGATATGCATCCGCAACCTACAAAAGCCAACCAACAAAAGGTAAAAACAAAGGAAGACAAACGCAGATCATAAAAGGAATTTACAATTATCATTGTCTTTGTATGATACACATCGATATGTCCAATTACATCATAGAATATTATATAAATAATTAATATTTATAAGTTTTCACTGTGTTTTCATACGTCAAATAGATAATGTTTATAACTGTTAGAGGCATAATTTCCTCTCGTCGCACTGTAGCCAAAAATTTATCTCGTGGATGTTACAAGGGGTTGAAATCCCATGTCCAACCAGAGAGGAGTTTAAGATGACAGAGGCAATTGTGGGCTCTGGATTGGATAGAGCAGAGATGAGGGATCGAGGTGAGGTGACAGTCAATGGTGAGTCCAAGGTAGGTGAGGATGGGGCAGAGGTGGATAGGATAGGCAAAGATGGTAAGTAAAAAGTCAGGAAGCCAAAAGGAGCGATTGGTATGATGTATGATGATTGCCTGGGTCATAGAAGGATTGATTTTGAGGAGCCTCTGGTTACACCATATGGCAAAAAGGTCAAGGTGATTCTGGAGAAGGCGTTGGGACCGTTGAAGGGTAGGAGTGAGGGCAAGGAAGGCACTGTCATCAGCATACTGCAGGGTGTGGACTAGAGGGGACGTTGGGGCATATCAGCTGTGTGCAGGAGGTACAGGAGAGAAAGAACAGAGCCCTCGGGTACACCTGTGAAGGGATAGAACGAG
This sequence comes from Schistocerca americana, assembly GCF_021461395.2. Taxonomy (NCBI): domain Eukaryota; kingdom Metazoa; phylum Arthropoda; class Insecta; order Orthoptera; family Acrididae; genus Schistocerca; species Schistocerca americana. Next base: position 51,930,618 of record NC_060124.1, read on the forward strand.
CTAGAATCGGCATTATGGGTGGTAACATAGGTGAGGTGGTGGGAGAGGAAGGAGGCCATCAGATAGACATAGTTGATAGGAAGGACGTAAGCCTCGAGTTTAAACAGGAGACTGGGAAAACATACACAGTTGTTGGTGTTTCCAAGGTTTAGGGAGACAAAAATGGCAGAGTGAGAAAGTTAACCTGGAGGGACAAGAGATGAGCGAGGCATAGGAGTTTGTCATCAGCAGAGGAGGAATGTCGAAAGCCACATTAGATGTTGGGGAGGAGGTGGTGTCGGTGGATGTGGTGATGGAAGCGCCAGGTAAGGATGGACTCCAAGAGCTTGCTGAAGCCCAAGATGAGAGGAGGCTTGTTGGGGTTGGGGAACATCAGGATATGGGAGATTTTCCACATGTCATGGTAGAAGAGAGTGGCAAGGATTGCGTAGTAGAGGGCAGCAAGGGCTGCATGAAGGGAGGGCGGGCAGTATTCGAGACGGCAGCACGTAATGCTGTGGTGGCTTGGAGCAGTTTTGTGTTTAGTGCGGAGTGTGAGGTTGATGTCCTTTGCAGTGATGAGAGTGTTAAGTTCTGATGGTGTGTGGCCCAAGTATTGGACGCTAGGAGCAAGGGGAGGATCTGTATATTCGATGATGTCGAGGAAGAGGGAATTATCAAATTGGAGGTCATCTGGAATGGAAAAGACATCAGGCAGGTAGTAGGCAATGTGGTTGGCCTTACTGAGGTTGGTCGGCAAGGGTTGGACATCAAGGAGGAGAGGATACTGTAGGGTAGTGCGGTTCCCAGTAAGGCAGTGTGTAACGCCGGAAATGCATATCCTCCTATTTCCATCTATTGCACTGCAAATTTTTTTCCTTATTTTGTTACCTGAAGATATAATATTTCTGTGTCTTTGTATATTGTAATTGTTTTACTATTTGTATATATATGCATTTATGTCGATGTATAATTGGTTTGTTTTGTGAATATTATTTGTATTTATACGCTGGGTCTGGCCTAGGGAAAACTATGCTATCGAACGAATACATCGATAGGTCGTGTGGAGAACCAAAGTGTTTAGGATCTTTGGTGGTGTTAACTCTGACGCGTGGAGCGCGGGCAGAGGGGAGTCTGGCTGGGGTGGTGCAGTGGAGCAGGTGTGTTGTGTGATGCTCCCGCGAGTTGCCGCGCTTTCAGGGTTTGGCAGCATGTAATTGCGCTCGACTTGCGATGATAGTTTCTGACATGGTATCGCGGACGGGAAGCATTAGCTGGCAAACATCAAGAACCCGTTTTGTCTGGTGACCGTGTCGAGAAGAAGGCGCGCCAACATCCAGCTTCTGCAACAGCGACAGCCGACAATTAGTGACTGTCGCCACCTCCTCGATCGACGGCTTCAAACCTTCAATCAACCAACAAGGAAGACTGGAAGCATGTAAAGTTTTAGAACTGTATGGCAGACCTCAGCTTTTCAAGCTTATAAAATTGTTGCATCACGAAATTACAGCAACTTAGCATGAACCTTTGTTGCTCATTGTCCCAATTGCATTACCAAGCAGGGTCCCTTCCTTTTCCGAAATGAACCTGAGTGTCGTTGAAATTCAAACGCCAGCATTAAAATAATATAATTCGATTTCACTGCTTTAATTTCAATGTTCAGTTAAAGTATTCTTAGCTGGCTACAATATTTAGATTACACGAGCACAAATTAAGAGTGTGAGTTTTGTTAGCATATTTTAGCTACATGTGACTGCAGCTCAGTTTGGTACGTACTAAATTTTACTATTGTTAATTGTTCAGAATCATTTAATTCAAGTTTGAAGTTAAATCTCTTATTTCTAAATTGCGTAGATTCAAGTAGCTTTTGAAATGATTGTTGAGGTAGTCCAAGACTAACCGTATTTTACTGAATTTCGATGTGCTTCAGAAACAAAGCTCACTATTAACTTCAGTCACTAAATTAACTTTCGATTTTCCGGTTTTATTAGTTCTTTTGCTTAAATTAAGTCAGAGTGTAACGAAATTTATTACTTCTGACAAACTTTCAGTTTTCACACTACACGTGCCAACCTTCAGTTGCCGCGCTTCTAGTGCTAAATATATGTGTAATAACCTGTCTTTTTCAGTTACTATAGTAATTGTCCTTAGGACTGGCGACCATAATTTCCCCCAAATCTCAAATATCTGATTACCGCTAGTTAAATGTTAACGTAATGGCCGCACATTTACTTTCATTATTAACTTTACCCCTTTTCAAAATTAATTTCCACCAGTTTCATTTGCATTTTTCCTTTCATTTCGATGTAACCCTTTCCTCCCTCTTTACTGACAGATTAACTTCGGTGACGATTGCTTTTCCCAAATTTCCATTAGGTACACGCGGTTTAATTTTTCGCTGTCATTAAGGTCGATAAGTGAGTGGGAGGTTACACGTGGCGACCGTGACAGGACAATCTTCAGATTTGAGGTTGTTCTGGACACGAATTTTGTGTGGTTGCTAATCTCGTAACAAAGTATTGGTTACGAACAGGTCGTTACGTCAGCGAGATTAAGTAGTTGGAGGAATCCTAATTAGATTTGAGATTTGACATTTATACTGAAAATTATTAAAATGAGTGAAGGCAACAATTGCCTAAATCTGGTAGACTTGGATACGGAACAATCGGTCGAACAGTGGGAAACGCGCACCGCGGTACTCATTGTTCAGGGGCAGGCGGCTGGCATGAAAGACGCGACCGCCGAAACGCAACAAAGAGCAGAAATGGAATTCCAAACATTAGAAAATGTTTCGGAATCGGAAGTGAAAATCAAATCTGAATCCCTTGATGACGAATACGGGGGGACAATTAAAGAGGAAGCCGCTACGGAAGTAAAATCGGTAGTTTCCGGGAATTTAACTGATTTATTGAATGTTTTGATTAAGGAAATCAAGAGTCAATCGGCAGAAATTAAAGCTCTGTCTGCCAAGCTAGAAGCTCAGTCTGAAAAAATTGAACGAAAGCTAGACAATCAGAACAAAGCTATTAATGTTGTTAAGAACAATGTTGGAGTTGTTAACACAAAAGTTGATAAAATGAAAGAAGATATTGTTGTGATTAATACCGAAATCGGTAATCTAAAACAGCAAATGATAGGCGTTCAGGCGGAAATTGCGAGTATAAATACTCGTTTTAATTCCGAAATTAGCAGAATTGAGAAAAGTGTAGGAGAAGCAGTTGCTCCGATCATCGAGAATAAGGTGACGGAACAAATTCAATTAGTGAAAAAATAGGATCAACAGAAGGTGAAAACTTTAAAGGCTTTAGTATCCGAAGTAAATACCAAAGTGAGGAAGCAGGCTAATACCTGCGAAGAGAAAAAGATGGAAGTGGAAACGCTTGCGACAACCACTTGCCAAGTAATTACGAGAGTGTCGGAATTAGAAAAGAAACTTGACGAAAAACAGAGCTATGTGCCAATATGTGCACAACATTACGAACCTGACTTTTGACGAGTTCAAAAATTTGTTTCTGGCTGAATACTGGTCAGAGCAAAAACAACAAAGTGTCTGGCGCGAATTTGTCGTATCGAGACCTTTCGATGCGAATTCGCGCAGCTCGATGAAGGAGTTTTGTGAGGGCTGGATCCGCAAGTTGGAATATTTGCGTGATCGCCGCACGGAATCCGAAATAGTCTGGGAACTCTACAAGAAGCTTCCAGATGATACTAAACGATACGTAGGAAGCAATTACAAGACAATCAATGTTTTCCTGGAAAGAGTTGAGGACGAGGACAATTGGCGCAATAATCGCGACAGTGGTAGAGGCCGTGGTAACAACAACGGGTAGCACTGCAACCACAACAACGATAACCATGGGAATAATCCATACCGCAACTTTGGCAGCAATAACAATAGTGGTTCGGACCGTAATAACAATCGGTACAATGCAAATAATAACAGGAATGACGGAAACCAGTATCATACTAATGTGATACGGGCTTCACAGAATAGTAATAACGCCAGAGGGTGTGATCAGCCTCCTCAGCAGTATCCGGGGAGCGGATCTGCTGGGACGAGACAGGGAAACCATTAGCCGCGCCGGTGAGGGGCAGACCGGGCGTGGAGAAATTTTGGCGGCCCAATAACAGGAGAAAACCCAGCTGTCGTCGTTATGAAAATTCCGTGTGGAATAGCCAACGGCGGGAGAGTGTGCCAGTGTTAGGTGAAAGGAGTGCGCCTACGAGTAGTAGATCAGCTGTAGACACGGCAGTAGAAAGTACATTCACTGTCAGTGAGAACAATTTAAGTAGTGTTCCGGAAATCGATTATAAAGTTGCAGCTGTAATACCCACAGCGGAACTGGAGATTGAATTTAAGAATGATTCGCAAGTGTTTAGAGAAGATCAGATGTCGGATAAAACGTCCGTCATCGAGCGAGGGGATGCAGAGAGGGATGAGGTCTGGTTAAGGCAGTTCGGTCGCTTATACGACGAACTAAGAGATTATAGGGGCCAGTATGGGAGAAGGGTTTATGGGGAGCGCGTGCAGGATTTTCCGCGTCTCGTCCCGCAGGAAGATAGTGTTTGTGAAAGGATAGAAAGTTCTGGCCCCAACCGGCAGACTTTACCAGAAATAGTTGATGTTAATGGGGAGCACGACCAAGATTCGTCGTGTTTCGTCCCGCAGGAGTTGGATGTTGAAGTAGTAACGGAAAGATCTGGCCCTGACCGGCAGACTTTACCGAAAGTTATAGTGTTAGGAGTGGCCGACCCATCCGACGCAAAACTCCAGTTTAAACATTGCGAGAGTATTAAGGAAACAGATTACGAAAATTTTGGTGATAGCAGGACACGATTGGTAGAAAAGCACGTAGATTACAGCGTGTATGAGGTTAGAGCTGACGTTATACGGTCGGACGGTAGCAGTGTGGGTTGCGCAGATCCAGAGGAAGTAATTGCAGATACTACTGGGCACATTCCTCCAGGTAGATTGGCAGATGAGATCAATCTGACCAAAGAGGAATCAACAAAAGTGACAATTAGTGAATTGATGGCAAAGCAACACTCACTAGTTGACGAGTTACAGGAAAAGGTTTCGGTATTGGGGGCGAAGCTACAGACTAAGCCTCAGGACAAACGTCTTGAAATTAAAATTGTATGTGAACAGGGGCTGAAAAAGCCGCCAGATAAGCCGGATTTAGGATCAAAGCCGGATGGTTTTTTCTGGAATGACCTGGATATAGACGAGGATTTACTGTGGGAAAATAAAGAAACAGTCGAGGACAAGTGTAGGCAGTTACAAGTGTTTGTTAATATGCACGACCTACAACTAAACGTGTTGATTGACACCGGTGCAGAATTGAGTGCTGTATCTGGGAAAATGTTTGAGTTACTGAAAGACAGACCTGGCATCGTAGTTATGCCAGTAACAGGAGTGAAAATTATCGGTGCTACTGGGAAGGCCAGTAAACTGGTCACAAAACAGATTTTTGTCAACTTCGAGATATGTGGGGCACGATTTGAACAAGAGTTTGTCGTCGTGCCAGACTTAACTACGGAAGTAATTATCGGGTTGGATTGGCTATTAAAGTACCGTACAGTGATTAATTGCGAAAGCAAAACTTTGACATGTGCGTCACAAGATAAAACAATAGTACTTAGTTTTGACGAGGCAGGAGACGGTGTGCGTAGGCAATACTAGCCTATACACATTGTTAACTGGCCGGATGCCATTGACTTAGGTATGAATTTGAACTACTGTAACGTGAGGAATCTCGGCATTGACAATAGTGTAGAAAGTGAATTGGAAAGTATTGTAGACGGTGTGTCAAACGTAACACACGAACAAACACAAGGCCTTTATGAAGTAATAATGAGGAATAAGAGTGTGTTTCCAGACAAACCGAGTATTGGTGTGAAAAAAGATCGTTTGCCAGAAATAATGAAGCTAAAAACCGATGGTCGCATACGTCGTCAAGACGCTAAAGCGCGTTTTGCTAAGTTTGCAATCGGAGACTTAGTACTTGTAAAAGCTCATGAGGAATCGAGCGAGATAGACAATGAAATCTCTAAATTTAAGTTTGTTTATAATGGACCATATAAAGTCATTGGTATACCTCACACAAATGCTTATTGCTCAGAGCATCCAAGCTCTGGAAAACTATTAGGTATACGGAACATTGTCGACTTGAAATTACACCAACCTAGGATTGATTAATACCACAGAAGGGTAATTTGTACAATATGTACATATAGAGTGTAAGATTTAAGGTTTGCTAGATTGCCATGCTTTTGCCTGACCAAGAGGACATTAAAGAAATTGTAATTAATAAGTAATTAATTTTGACTAAATGATTTAAGAGGAATTGATTAACAATCAATTGATAAATCCAAGCTGCTATTTTAAGTTTTCAGCTGAGTCACAATAGATTAAGGAATGTAAATATGATTTTGTAACTATCTGTAAGATATCATAAATATGTGATTTACTAGTCATTGCCGATGTACTTAGACGCTGTTTTAAGTTTCAGGCTAGTACATGCGTGTGATGGACAGTGTTGAGTTATCCACTGTGACAGTGTTAATGGACTCCTTGAGATTACTCGGGAGTGAGTTTTTCCGAAAGAATTCAGTGAAACGGACGTTCTGGAAGTGCCGTTACAAGGGCGAGTGAGATCAAGCGTGCCGCACAGGCGGGAGCAACAATACTGACGAGGCGGAGTCGCTGTCGGCTCTTGTGCCACTGTCGGCTCTTGTGCCGCTCTCGGCATTCCTTGTACTTGCGAGTATGGAAGGCGGAGTTATTTTTCTTCCCGGACAGCTGATGTGAAAGAATTCTGCTGTCAATATTTATGTTTTTTCGATCTGATGTGTATTATTTTCTTGTTTAGCGTTTAATGGACTCTCATGACGAGAATATTACTTACGAAAAGGTTATATAAAAATGTGTATTCTAAGTGATTAATTATTAATTTGCGTATTTTGATATACCTGTTTTTATGACCATGTACTCTGATTACTTTTGTAAATAGTATTTCATTTCTTGATACTGTTAGGAATTTTGATTTTTTGGATTGCTAAACCACTTTCTATGTTTTCTATGAATTTTAATATATTATCAACCTGTTTTCTTTTGTGTAAGATGACAGAGTGGAATAAGGTTAGGAGTCTCCACTCAATTATTACGGTGAAAAAATTGGTTTATCGTTAAATAGCCTAATGCTAAATTTTCTTGATGTTTTGAGCATATGCATTTCCGTTGTTTTTTTTTTTTCCTTTGGGACATTTTCTGAGTCTGTTTAGGTTACACGAACATCCTCAGACAATGTGGGGCACGTGTAACGCCGGAAATGCATGTCCTCCTATTTCCATCTGTTGTTGTTGTGGTCTTCAGTCCTGAGACTGGTTTGATGCAGCTCTCCATGCTACTCTATCCTGTGCAAGCTTCTTCATCTCCCAGTACCTACTGCAACCTACATCCTTCTGAATCTGCTTAGTTTATTCATCTCTTGGTCTCCCTCTACGGTTTTTACCCTCCACGCTGCCCTCCAATACTAAATTGGTGATCCCTTGATGCCTCAGAACATGTCCTACCAACCGATCCCTTCTTCTGGTCAAGTTGTGCCACAAACTTCTCTTCTCCCCAATCCTATTCTATACTTCCTCATTAGTTATGTGATCTACCCATCTAATCTTGAGCATTCTTCTGTAGCACCACATTTCGAAAGCTTTTATTCTCTTCTTGTCCAAACTATTTATCGTCCATGTTTCACTGCCATACATGGCTACACTCCATACAAATACTTTCAGAAATGACTTCCTGACACTTAAATCTATACTCGATGTTAACAAATTTCTCTTCTTCAGAAACGCTTTCCTTGCCATTGCCAGTCTACATTTTATATCCTCTCTACTTCGACCATCATCAGTTATTTTGCTCCCCAAATAGTAAAACTCCGTTACTACTTTAAGTGTCTCATTTCCTAATCTAATTCCCTCAGCATCACCCGACTTAATTAGATTACATTCCATTATCCTTGTTTTGCTATTGTTGATGTTTATCTTATATCCTCCTTTCAAGACACTGTGCATTCCATTCAACTGCTCTTCCAAGTCCTTTGCTGTCTCTGACAGAATTACAATGTCATCGGTGAACCTCAAAGTTTTTATTTCGTCTCCATGAATTTTAATACCTACTCCAAATTTTTCTTTTGTTTCCTTTACTGCTTGCTCAATATACAGATTGAACAACATCGGGGAGAGGCTACAACCCTGTCTTACTCCCTTCCCAACCACTGCTTCCCTTTCATGCCCCTCGACTCTTATAACTGCCATCTGGTTTCTGTACCAATTGTAAATAGCCTTGCGCCCTGTATTTTACCCCCGCCACCTTCAGAATTTGAAAGAGAGTATTCCAGTCAACATTGTCAAAAGCTTTCTCTAAGTCTACAAATGCTAGAAACGTAGGTTTGCCTTTCCTTAATCTTTCTTCTAAGATTAGTCGTAAGGTGAGTATTGCCTCACGTGTTCCAGTGTTTCTACGGAATCCAAACTGATCTTCCCCGAGGTCGGCTTCTACTAGTTTTTCCATTCGTCTGTAAAGAATTCGTCTTAGTATTTTGCAGCTGTGACTTATTAAACTGATAGTTCGGTAATTTTCACATTTGTCAACACCTGCTTTCTTTGGGATTGGAATTATTATATTCTTCTTGAAGTCTGAGGGTATTTCGCCTGTTTCATACATCTTGCTCACCAGATGGTAGAGTTTTGTCAGGACTCGCTCTCCCAAGACCGTCAGTAGTTCCAGTGGAATGTTGTGTACTCCCAGGGCCTTGTTTCGACTCAGGTCTTTCAGTGCTCTGTCAAACTCTTCACGCAGTATCATATCTCCCATTTCATCTTCATCTACATCATCTTCCATTTCCATAATATTGTCCTCAAGTACATCGCCCTTGTATAGACCCTCTATATACTCCTTCCACCTTTCTGCTTTCCCTTCTTTGCGTAGAACTGGGTTTCCATCTGAGCTCTTGATATTCATACAAGTCGTTCTCTTATCTCCAAAGGTCTCTTTAATTTTCCTGTAGGCAGTATCTATCTTACCCCTAGTGAGATAAGCCTCTACATCCTTACATTTATCCTCTAGCCATCCCTGCTTAGCCGCTTTGCACTTCCTGTCGATCTCATTTTTGAGACGTTTGTATTCCTTTTTGCCTGCTTCATTTACTGCATTTTTCTATTTTCTCCTTTCATCAATTAAATTCAATATTTCTTCTGTTACCCAAGGATTTCTACTAGCCCTCGTCTTTTTACCTACTTGATCCTCTGCTGCCTTCGCTACTTCATCCCTCAAAGCTACCCATTCTTCTTCTACTGTATTTATTTCCCCCATTCCTGTCAATTGTTCCCTTATGCTCTCCCTGACACTCTGTACAACCTCTGGTTCTTTTAGTTTATCTAGGTCCCATCTCCTTAAATTCCCACCTTTTTGCAGTTTCTTCAGTTTTAATCTACAGGTCATAACCAATAGATTGTGGTCAGAGTCCACATCTGCCCCTGGAAATGTCTTACAATTTAAAACCTGGTTCCTAAATCTCTGTCTTACCATTATATAATCTATCTGATACCTTTTAGTATCTCCAGGGTTCTTCCATGTATACAACCTTCTTTCGCAATTCTTAAACCAAGTGTTAGCTATGATTATGGTGTGCTCTGTGCAAAATTCTACCAGGCGGCTTCCTCTTTCATTTCTTAGCCCCAATCCATATTCACCTACTATGTTTCCTTCTCTCCCTTTTCTTACACTCGAATTCGAGTCACCCATGACTATTAAATTTTCGTCTCCCTTCACAATCTGAATGATTTCTTTTATTTCATCATACATTTCTTCAATTTCTTCGTCATCTGCAGAGCTAGTTGGCATATAAACTTGTTCTACTGTAGTAGGGGTGGGGCTTCGTATCTATCTTGGCCACAATAATGCGTTCACTATGTTGTTTGTAGTAGCTTACCCGCATTCCTATTTTCCTATTCATTATTAAACCTACTCCTGCATTACCCCTATTTGATTTTGTGTTTATAACCCTGTAGTCACCTGACCAGAAGTCTTGTTCCTCCTGCCACCGAACTTCACTAATTTCCACTATATCTAACTTCAACCTATCCATTTCCCTTTTCAAATTTTCTAACCCACCTGCCTGATTAAGGGATCTGACATTCCACGCTCCGATCCGTAGAACGCCAGTTTTCTTTCTCCTGCTAACGACATCCTCTTGAGTAGTCCCTGCCCGGAGATCCGAATGGGGGACTATTTTACCTCCGGAATATTTTACCCAAGAGGACGCCATCATCATTGAATCATACAGTAAAGCTGCATGCCCTCGGGAAAAATTACGGCTGTACTTTCCCCTTGCTTTCAGCCGTTCGCAGTACCAGCACAGCAAGGCCGTTTTGGTTATTGTTACAAGGCCAGATCAGTCAATCATCCAGACTGTTGCCTTTGCAACTACTGAAAAGGCTGCTGCCCCTCTTCAGGAACCACACGTTTGTCTGGCCTCTCAACAGATACCCCTCCGTTATGATTGCACCTACGGTATGGCTATCTGTATCGCTGAGGCACGCAAGCCTCCCCACCAACGGCAAGGTCCATGGTTCATGGTTCTATTGCACTGAAAATTTTTTTCCTTGTTTTGTTACCTGAAGATATAATATTTCTGTGTCTTTGTATATTGTAATTGTTTTACTATTTGTATATATATGCATTTATGTCGATGTATAATTGGTTTGTTTTGTGAATATTATTTGTATTTATACGCTGGGTCTGGCCTAGGGAAAACTATGCTATCGAACGAATACATCGATAGGTCGTGTGGAAAACCAAATTGTTTAGAATCTTTGGTGGTGTTAACTCTGACGCGTGGAGCGCTGGCAGAGGGGAGTCTGGCTGGGGTGGTGCAGTGGAGCAGGTGTGTTGTGTGAAGCTCCCGCGAGTTGCCGCACTTTCGGGGTTTGGCAGCATGTAATTGCGCTCGACTTGCGGTGATAGTTTCTGACATGGTATCGCGGACGGGAAGCATTAGCTGGCGCACATCAAGAGCCCGTTTTGTCTGGTGACCGTGTCGAGAAGAAGGCGCGCCAACATCCAGCTTCTGCAACAGCGACAGCCGACAATTAGTGACTGTCGCCACCTCCTCGATCGACGGCTTCAAACCTTCAATCAACCAACAAGGAAGACTGGAAGCATGTGAAGTTTTAGAACTGTATGGCAGACCTCAGCTTTTCAAGCTTTTAAAATTGTTGCATCACAAAATTACAGCAACTTAGCATGAACCTTTGTTGCTCATTGTCCCAATTGCATTACTAAGCAGGGTCCCTTCCTTTTCCGAAATGAACCCGAGTGTCGTTGAAATTCAAACGCCAGCATTAAAATAATATAATTCGATTTCACTGCTTTAATTTCAATGTTCAGTTAAAGTATTCTTAGCTGGCTACAATATTTAGATTACACGAGCACAAATTATGAGTGCGAATTTTGTTAGCATATTTTAGCTTACCTGTGACTGCAACTCAGCTTGGTACGTACTAAATTTTACTATTGTTAATTGTTCAGAATCATTTAACTCAAGTTCGAAGTTAAATCTCTTATTTCTAAATTGCGTAGATTCAAGTAGCTTTTGAAATGATTGTTGAGGTAGTCCAAGACTAACCGTATTTTACTGAATTTCGATGTGCTTCAGAAACAAAGCTCACTATTAACTTCAGTCACTAAATTAACTTTCGATTTTCCGGTTTTATTAATTCTATAGCTAAAATTAAGTCAGAGTGTAGCGAAATTTATTGCTTCTGACAACCTTTCAGTTTTCACACTACACTTGCCAACCTTCAGTTGCCACGCTTCTAGTGCTAATTATATGTGTAATAACCTTTCTTTTTCAGTAACTATAGTAATTGTCCTTAGGACTGGCGACCATAATTTCCCCCAAATCTCAAATATCTAATTACCGCTAGTTAAATGTTAACGTAACGGCCGCACATTTACTTTCTTTATTAACTTTACCCCTTTTCAAAATTAATTTCCACCAGTTTCATTTGCATTTTTCCTTTCATTTAGATGTAACCCTTTCCTCCCTCTTTACCGACAGATTAACTTCGGTGACGATTGCTTTTACCAAATTTCCATTAGGTACACGCGGTTTAATCTTTCACTGTCATTAGGGTCGATAAGTGAGGAGGAGGTTACAAGTGGAAAGCAGACCAATACTGGGAACAGTTTATTTGGATCGTGGTGTTGAGTTGTGTGCATGTCTGTCGCCAGTAAGCGTGTTGTGGCTGTGTCATTGTAATTGCCGCGGTGGGTGAGTGTGTCCCAGTCATGAGTGTAGAGGAGGGATCAGTAGAGGTGATGGGATTCACGAAACAGAATGACGGCCTGTGAGGCAGGGCTGGGTGGTGATAGTGGACAGCTTTGGTACGGATATGGGTGGCTACAGCGTCAGACAAGGTCTGGAGGAGGAAAGCAACAGTTCGGGTGATGTCACTGAGAGATTGGAAGACAGGGTCGTTGCGTTCGACCTGGTTATGTGTGGAGTCTCAGTAGGCATCGCAGTTGGTGTGGGAGTAATTGTGGACAAGTTTAAAAGGAATGTCAGGGTGCGGAATGGGGTGGGGATGGCGACCATCAGAGATAGTGAGGAGGACAGGAGCATGGTCACTGCCAATTAGTTCAAGGAATTTCGTGATGATGCGGTCAAGGAGGTAGGCAGAGGCTAGGACCACAGTAGAAGTGATGATGTATTCAGGTCGAGTGTGATGGGGGAGGGGAACCAGGTCTCGTTAGAGGGTGGTGATAAGCCAGTACCACTGCTGGAGTTTGGAAGGAGCATAGCTGTGGATATTGAGGTCGGTGGAGAAGGTGCGGTGAATGTGGACCAGGAAATCGTACAGAATGGGGGTATGAGGGTGGGTGTAGATGGTGGCAAATGTGATGTTAAGGGTGGGAAGAAGAGGCCGAGGGTTAAATGCTCAGCAGGATTTTTGAGGAGACGGTGTCGAGCAGGGAGGTGCTTGAGGTGGCCGATAGAAACCCTGCCAAGTGCCAGGGAGTACGGAAATGTATTGCATGAATAATAAAAATTATATACCCCCAAGAAACTTAAGTACACGTTAGCCTCGTCGAAATGTTGAGAACATGCTCCAGTTATAATAATACAGCTCGACAACAGTATATGAAATACATAAAACTAGCCAAAAAGAAAAAGGAGTACAGTAGCAAAAAAAGATATATCTCTAAAAATTATGTGTCGTCAGTAATTTTGGATTGCCATTAGAGTCTATGTTAACTGGTTCCAAGCTTGGTAGCCAGGCAGTGCTACTGCCCTAAAACAAAATGCGTACATCATATGCCGAAGATTTTACTAACCTACTATACAGAAGGAAGAAATATTGCAACACCAAAACATAATTAACGTAGAGTATGGAAATATCGCGACTATGTTTGTCTATGCAACATATTTAAGTGATTAACATTGCAAGATCACAAGTTAATGTAACTGCGACCTAAGCCATTCCCAATGCGAAATGATAATACCCGGCGTATCCAGCAGGATGTTGAATGCAAACACGAGTAGCAGGACTAAGTATGTGAAAGGCCACGCTGCGTTGTTGCCAAATTTATTCAAGATGGCGGCAATGACGTCATCCAAGATGGTGGCATGTAGACTTGGCAACAGCACATGACGTGTTCCAATATGGCGGCTTTTGGCGGCATAATAGGCCAATTGTGCTACGTCCACTAACCTAACATCAATAAAAAATGGCGGGAATTTTGAATTTTGGCGGGAAAATAGCCCAATTGTGCTATGTCCACTAACCTAAGCCACCAGAAGAAAAAATGGCAGGAAGTTTGAATTCCAACAGGATAAAACAATACTTGTCTTTATTATTATTGATTATCATTTATTAAAACCTCAATAAAAAATGGCGGGAATTTTGAATTTTGGAGGGAAAATAGCCCAATTGTGCTATGTCCACTAACCTAAGCCACCAGAAGCAAAAATGGAGGGAAGTTTGAATCCCTACAGGATAATGCATGCAAAAACCGTACTTGTCTTTATTATTATTGATTATCATTTATTATTATTTATTATCAATTATTATTATATATTATCATTTATTATTATATATTATCATTTATTATTATTTACTATTATCGACCTGCCTCCACTAGAAAATTCCATCCAAATTCAAATTCCAACACGATAATGGCTGCAAAACTTTAGTTTTGTTTATTATTATTCATTATCATTTATTAACATTAATTATCATGCATTGTTATTTATTATCATGCATTATTATTTATTATCATTCATTATCATTTATTATTATTATTATTATTATTCATTATTATAGGCCTACCTCTACTAGAAAATTGCGCCAAATTCAAATTCCAACACGATTATGTCTCGAAAACTGTACTTCTATTTATTACTATCATTTATTATTTATTCAAGATGTCCGATTTTCTCGGTGAGAAAGTCATTTTCCTTACATCCATGACAAAAATCTATCACAAGTTCAAATCCCAACACCACAATTGATCACACATACGAGCTTTCTCCGTCACTTATCTTTTTTTCACTGGTAGCCTACCACAATCGCGTCAAATAATAAACTGCACTTATAGTAACGTAAGTCACGTCCTTTGATTTTGAAGGGGGGAAGGGACTGAAGACTTTATTTAAAGCAGTACGGTCATCACTTGTTCTCCAACACAGTCAGCACACACATCTTTGATATCGCAGTGCAGTCACCATGACGTCCGCGCTCCTACTGAATTAGTTCAAATTCTCGCCACCTCCTGCCCAGCACGCGGAGACACTGCCGACGCCTGTCATGTGAGGCGGCTGGCCACTCGCGCTGGGGGACAGCCCAGCGATCGCTCCCACGTCGTAAACATGTTTCCACTGGACACGCTGGAAATTGCCGAGTTTGACGTCACAGCAGCCCCTTGTCCGCTCACCACGTGTATTCGTTTTCTTCCGCAAGTTTCCCACCAAAATTGTTTGCCTTGGGGCTGAATCACACAACGGCCGACCGTCCCCTGCCACACTTTTGGCGCCAAAGTTGTTTTCCTGGGCATGTTCAAACCTGTCGATGCCGACTGCTCACCGTCCACCACGTATCCTTGTGCGATCGAGAACGCTGTGCTACACTTTTGGCGGCAAAGTTCGCTCGACAGTAGAATCCACCATGACTATATAACAGCACGTTCGGTCCACACTAGAAAGCTCACTAATTGACTCGTTCTCGCGCGCGTAATAACTGTACAATTGCTGCGCCGCCGCCCCGCTAATGTCTAGTGGAGGTAGGCCTATAATAATAAATAATATTAATAATAAATGATAATGAATGACAATAAATGATAATGAATTATAATAAATGACAATGAATGATAATGAATGTTAATAAATCATAATGAATAATAATAAAGAAAAGTAAGGTTTTGCAGCCATTATCGTGTTGGAATTTGAATTTGGATGGAATTTTCTAGTGGAGGCAGGTCAATAATAATAAATAATTACAAATGATAATAAACAATAATAAATGATAATAAATAATAGTAAATGATAATAAATAATCATAAATGATGATCAATAATAATAAAGACAAGTACGGTTTTTGCATGCATTATCCTGTTGGAATTCAAACTTCCCGCCATTTTTGCTTCTGGTGGCTTAGGTTAGTGGACATAGCACAATTGGGCTATTTTCCGACCAAAATTCAAAATTCCCTCAATTTTTTATTGAGGTTAGGTTAGTGGATGTAACACAATTGGCCTATTTTGCCGCCGAAATCCGCCATATTGGATGACGTCATGCGCTGTTGCCAAGTTTACATGCCACCATCTTGGATGGCGTCATCGCCGCCATCTTGAATAAATTTGGCAATAATGCAGCATGGTCTGGTACATACTTAGTCCTACTACTAACATGTAAATATACTTGCTTTGTGATGTACAGGCGGTGGATATCAGTTTGTGGGATATCTGCTTCACTTGGTTGGACAATACAGCAGCGATTAACGCTGTTTGTGAATGACACGACAGATGTGGACCAATTGGAGATCTGGTGGTCAAGCAGGTCAAGGCAGTATGTCGACACTCTGTAGAGCCCATTGGGTTACAACAGCATTGTGTAGGCGAGCATTATCCTGCAGGAGGACAACCCTTGGAGTGCTGTTCATGCATGGTAGCACAACAGGTCTAATCACCAACTGGATGTACAATTTTGTAGTCAGAGTGCATGCGTTAACCACGAGAGTGCTCCTACTGTCATGTGAAATCCCTCCCTACATCGTAACTTCAGGTGTCGGTCCAGTGTGTCTAGCACTTAGGTTGTTTGCAGATCCTGAACTGGTTCAAATGGTTCAAATGGCTCTGAGCACTATGGGACTTAACTGCTGTGGTTATCAGTCCCCTAGAACTTAGAACTACTTAAACCAAACTAACCTATGGACATCACACACATCCATGACCGAGGCAGGATTCGAACCTGCGACCGTAGCGGTCGTGCGGTTCCAGACTGTAGCGCCTAGAACCGCGCGGCCATCCTGGCCGGCTCCTGAACTGGCCTCCTTCCAAACAACACACGGCCATCACAACCGAGCGAGGTGGCGCAGTGGTTAGCACACTGGACTCGCATTCGGGAGGACGACGGTTCAATCCCGTCTCCGGCCATCCTGATTTAGGTTTTCCGTGATTTTCCTAAATCGTTTCAGGCAAATGCCGGGATGGTTCCTTTGAAAGGGCACGGCCGATTTCCTTCCCAATCCTTCCCTAACCTGAGCTTGCGCTCTGTCCCTAATGACCTCGTTGTCGACGGGACGTTAAACACTAACCACCACCACCACCACGGCCATCACAGGCAGCGAGCCGGCCGGAGTAGCCGAGCGGTTCTAGGCACTTCAGTCTGGAACCGCGCGACTGCTACGGTCGCAGGTTCGAATCCTGCCTCGGGCATGGATGTGTGTGTGATGTCCTTAGGTTAGTTAGGATTAAGTAGTTCTAAGTTCTAGGGGACTGATGACCTCAGATGTTAAGTCCCATAGTGCTCAGAGCCATTTGAACCATTTGAACAGGCAGCGAGGCAGAACCATCTTTCATCAGAAAACATATGTCTACTTGGCCCTCTACTGTGCTCTAGCTTGACCCAAATGAAGTTGCAAATGGTGGTTGTTTGGATCACTGGACTGTACACTAAATGGCATCTGGCTTGGAGTTGAAATAAACCATTTGCAACAGTTGGTGGTCTCATTGTGAAACAACTGCTGCTGAGTTGCTGCTGTAGATGCAGTACGATGGGCCAGCCATGCGCCGAAGACGATTCCCGCTCGGTAGTGACACGTGGCTGACGGAGCCCGGTCTTCTTGCGACCGTACAGTCTCGTGACCATTGGCGCCAAGTCACGTACAGGGTCTATATCCCCTCAAAATCTTTCTTCGGAAGAAACATCCGGCTTCTCGTATCCCTGTTACAATACCTCTCTCAGACTCAGAGACTGTCAATTTACCACGTCTAATCTTAAAGGTAACTAACGCTCACTACCGTTATAGTGTGTACTTAAAGCAAAACTGATTTGCATCCACGTAGTGGCGCTACTAACGTCATTCTTATGTGACTGCCACGAAACTTGAATTGACATCATCTTTTTAGCTGTAGAAACACGCATATCAACTTCCGTTTGTGTTACACCGCTATCTTCGTTTTGCGGTTCTTTTCCGTCGGTACGTTTACAGAAAAAAATTTTAAACCATAGAAAATAATAGACAGGAACACAACTGCAACTGACTAGTAAACACTGGCAAGGCTCTTGCCACAAGAACATAACCACGCATGGGGTCGAATAGATTGCAGATATCTAATATTACTATACATACGTGCTTAGTGGTAGGCCCATATCTAGAGCAAGAGAGATAATTACGTTATGTAAATGACAAAACAAATGGATAGGATTGGACTCATGAGAAACGTTATGCACAGTGGATGGTACTTTCGAAGATAACTAACCTACGTGGATGATGGAAATTGCGGGGGTGGGGGGTGCGGGGTGCGGGGGGGGGGGGGGGGGGGGGGGGAAGGGGCGGGAGGACGATGAGTCAAATGGGAGAGAGGGTGAGGGCGAGAACGTAGGCAACACATTTAAGAACTGACATACTAAAACGACAGACAGGAACTAAAAGATAAACACTGATACACTTCAAACTATAACAATAGTTGTCCATAAATGAATAAAGAATCATATAGATACAGATATACAAAACGTCAGGATGCCAGCAAGAGCAGAAGAAATATATATATTACGTAACTGACAGCTACTAAATCGAAATACACGAACATTGTTTAGTGTTGAATATATAGAAAGATTTAAAAGGGTCTTTTTGGGATAGTATGTAAAAACTGTAGTGTAACATTAACAGTAAAAGGCAATATAATAAACCCCGCCCCCCGTCGGTTGGTTCCTTAGGTCACTGATCCTACTCTAGCCCCACCAACTCTTTATGATGTTCTTGTTAATCCAGTGTTGTCCAGATATTTAGTAAGGTCGCTTTTATAGCTGTTAAACTACGTGAATAGCATGCACTTCAAAATGTATTCAATAACAGATATGTTCATATGTTTCCATTTACACATGTAATAACGTAATAATCTCTTCAGCTCTGATTGTGAGCCTATCACACGTATATCTGTATCTATATGATACTATGTCCGCTAATGGACAATTTAAGTTATGTTTTGAGCTATGTCAATGTTTAACTTTCAGCTGGTACTTTGTTCCTGTCTGCAGTTTTATTATGTCACTTGTTCTTTTTAATTTGTTTTCATCTTCCCCTTTCCCCTCTCGCTCATCTCCCCCACCTTTTTCCAATCCCCCTCCCCTCACTTGTTGGTTTTTTAGTTTATTTACCATTCACTTTTTGTAACGTTTCTCCTAAATCCAATCTGATCCAGTTGTTTTGTTGGTTCACTCTTTATAACTACTATATTTTATTCTGTGCCTATCTTGCATTTAAGGATTGCCCTGTACTAAGGTATTTGTACATGCTTCCATTTACTGGCGGTCAATCTCTTTTGTTCTAGGTATGAGCCTATCATAATTCACTTGTAACACCTATGTATTTTAATGACAGATTCATAGAGATCTGAAATAAAAAATATTTTTTTATTAGCGTAGCTTCTACTGTTATATTACTGTTTTTAGATATTTTATATATAATTCCCGCATCCCTCCCCCCAAAAAACCCTTAAAAGTGTTCATTTCAAAAAATGTTCATATGTTTCTATTTACTAGCTGTCAATTACGCATTGTAATTATTTCCTCTGTTCTGGTTGTCAGCCTACCATCATGTATATCTCTATCTATATGAATCCATGTCTGCTTCAGGACAACTTTCGAGCTATGACAGTCTTCATCTTTCAGTCAGAACTTGGCTCCTATCTGTAGTTTTATTATGTCACTTCTCAAATTTGTTTTGTAATTTCCTCTTTCTTTCCCCTTCCCCTCTCTTTCCCCCTTCCCCTCTTCATTCATCTTCCCCCCTCACTTTTCCTTCCCCTCCTTTCCCCCTTCTGCATGAGGCTATTGGTTTTGTAGGGTATTTACTTTATGAAAGTACCATCCACTGGTTATAATTTTTCGCATGACTGCAATCTTATACAGTTGTTTTATTACTTTGCCCATTGTAAGTGTTACGCTACGTTGTGTTCCTATGCTACATCTGAGGATGTGCCTGGTACTAAATTTTCTTTCTATGCTCCATTTACTATCTGTCAATTACATAACAAAATAATCTCTATTACTCCAGGTACGAGCCGACCATCAGGTACAGGCAATACCTATATATGGTAATCACAGGTATTTGAAATAATTTCCACCCTATGCTCTGCCATGAACTTCTGTTATGGTACGAGCCTTGACAGTTTTTATTATATAGCTGAAGCTATGTTCATGTCTATACTTATCTAACGTAACATGGTTTAAAATATTTATGTAAATATTTGGTCAATATAATCATCGAAATAATTATGAACACTTCATTGCCTTATCGTGGCGGCGTTGCCTGGTGACCAAGCTTGGAACCGCTTAACAAGGCCTAAAGTGCTTCAGCACAGTCTTCATGAGTTGGCGCTGGCACATCATTTTTGCTAGTTTACTTCTTTTAGCTACTGTTCTTATTGCTACCAAGGATATTTCATTTAGCAATTTTTATTTAATCTGTACATTGTACATCTGAGAATCTCAGTATTGCACCCAGTTACTGTCGAAACTGGTCATGAAATAAACAATTTCACTTCAAGCAATTTTTGCTTCTGATACTATTACATTTCATTATGTTACTTAAATAGTGATTTATTTCATCTGTTCAACACGTCCAAAATCACCACAAAGCTACATTTTTAAGCTTTCGTGATAATTGCTTCCCTCTCAAATAATTTCTGGCTTATACTGTCTACAATCATAAATGATATTATGTCATGAGAGGGGTGGAGCTCTATCACATATGGAAAATTCATTAGGCTTTTCTCTATGATTTGTATATTGCCACACTATGACAATATCTTTCTTAAGAAAATTAAATTTTAAAAGTGTGTAATAGTTCCTTCTGTAACAGACAGAATTATTGAAGTGTATACATGAATTTTTTGTCCATACAGGGTGATATATATATATATATATTTGAATTAGAAAAAACAAATACTTAAAAAAAAGTAGCATGGCGCCAGAATCGATCCGGCGACCTTCGGATTACGAATCCGACCGCTTACCGCTGCACCACGACGGTGTAGAAAATTAGTAATCGTAGAGAATATTTCACAGCAACGGTTTCTTTTAACTGTCGATTTTCTCGACAACGAATGAGAAGTGCATCTTGGTGCTTTGCCACATTATACCTCTGGCCATGAGGTTTTATTATGCGCAGTATGAATCGAATCTGAATTTCACAATTGGCGGCCTCCCCTTGTTAGTTTCGCCACAAATAGCTCTGTAATCAGAGGAATAGAAATGGCTATACCATTGAAATTTTCGACTTGCTACTCAATGGCCCTTGAATATCCAGTGGCACATGGGACACCACCTCCATGCTGCGATGATAGGACAGGCCAGTATTTCAAAACTTCTAGGCGTGTTTTTCCGATATGCCGAACAGGTGACTACAACGCATCACTGTAGCCATGGCTCGAGGCGAACGCTACTCTACTTTTCCAATTAGAGTAAGTGTTCAAATATAGTACCGCCAATTTCAATACACTTGGTGATGTGCGTTTCAAATGACAGTCACAGGACCGAAGCAGAACTGCGGAAATTTCAGCACTGGGGTTTCTGATGCGGTCAACCATGTCCTCACGGACTGTTGGCAACGGCGACATCAAATCCGGCGACCTAGCGGACCAATTAGTAGGGCAACCACTGCCGATCCATCGACTAGTGTAAACACGGTCTAATACCTCCCGGGCTTCAATTACGTAATGCTTTGGGCAACCGTCATGCTGAAACCATACACGTTGTCGACCGTGCAGGGCAACATCCTGCAGTGGCACCGGCAGTTTCTGTTCCAAAAATGTTCAATATTTGCGTCCGTCCAACGTGCCGTCGATAAAATACGGACCATTGAATTTGTTCCCGTGATGCCACAACGTACGCTAACCGACCAGAGAGCTTCATAATCAGCTTGCCGTAACCAGTGGGGATTGTCTACACTCCAATAATTTATGTTAACGCTTCCATGGTTTATGAATGTAAACTCATCGGAAAATGGTAGCTCGGCAAAGGACGTGTGGGTCGTCCGCATTTGTTGACGTGCCCATTTACAAATCACTTCCCGTTTATGAAAATCGGTGCCATGAATTTCTTGATGCAGTGACACGTGTTAAGTATGACACATATGTCGATGCTGTATTGCGACAATACTGTCTACGGACACACCGAAATAGTGGTGTAATTGCCGTGCGCTTATCGTGCGTTGTGGCGCACTGCCGCTAGTACAGCTATTGCATTAGCCTCTTCTGCAACCCGTTTGCTTCGTTTCCTTTTGCCGCTCTGTACGCTGCCATAAAACTCCGTAAATCAAGACCATTTCAATTGTTCTTCTGTGGGTACAACATTCTTCGTCCACTTACACGTCTGTTTTTCAAGTGATAGGAAGATGTGCAGGCGATAAACACTGCGCAAGTATTGTAATGTTTAGAGCCGCTATTTGTTATACGTCTGCAAGATACGTGAGCTCCTCTCACAATATACTGCCTTTTATGATACGTCGTAGTACCCTACAAGGCCACGGTGGCGCGTCGAGAAGCCCCTGTTTGATATTCAGAAAGAATATAATGTTGCAAATTGGGTTTCCAATTATAAGTTATGAAATACCGGTCTGTCCTACCGTCGCAGCATAGAGGTGTAGTCCCACGTGTCATTGGACATTCAGCGGCCATTGACTAGCATGTCGTAAATTAGGATTGTGTACCCATTTCTATTCCTCCGATTGCAGGGCCGTCTGTGTCTAAACGAAGAAAATGCTTCAGGCACAAAAAAGAAAAAGTAGATTTTGCTTTAAAATCGTAATCTACAATAAAAAATGGGGGTTGCCATTGAAGATTTCAAAGTTGCCCCCCACCACCCACGCACGGGGCAGGATGACGGATCTGGTGTGGTATCGTTGGATGCCCCTCTTGGAGACAAACTAATTGTAATTACAACTTTTTTAAATCTGGTGTGTAGTTTTAGAGATACTTCAATGTCTTCAGTTAAAATGAATCCTAACATGGTAGCTCTCTAGACGATTACCCACTCAAATGAAATTCCAAAGAGAGCGCATCAGGGCTATTATGTAAGAATTTTATGTTATTTTACTTTACTGAAGATTCTTCAGGTTTTGTCTTTATGATACTTTGTCGAAAACTGACATTTCGAGCCCTTGGCTGTGTACAACTTTTAGATTAATTCTCACATAGAAGATAACAGGAACCATCCACTTTTTACAGTGCTTATTTATTTATTTATTTATATACACAGTGCTTATTTATTTATTTAAACAGCGCCATTGCCGGTTTCGAACGACAGTTTCATCTTCAGACAGATAGTTCACTTTAAGGTACATTTTACATTAGCTTTCGCCTTTTGTTTTCCCAATCTCTGAAATTTCCTTGGAGTGGTTGTGCCCTACAACTGGTGCATGGCTGCATGGTTGTCTGGTGAGTAGTTTTGTGGACTAACACAAGACAAAATAGAAAACAGCAGAAAGTATATTGCACTACCTTTCTCGGAGAGCAGATCCTGTAAAATGAGCAACCTATCTAAAAACACAAACATTAAAATAAGTTGCCACACAAACAACAAACTTCTACAGATAGCAGTTAACAACGGAACGAGTAATAACTCCCCATACAAAAAATCTGGCTTTTACAAACTCAGCTGTCAAAGTCTCCCCTCTTACTATTCAGGACAATCTGGGAGAAACATCGAAACAGCTCAAAGATCATAAAGATAACATACGTTTGAACCACGTTTCATACCTCCATGTGGTGAAGCTTCTTAGTGTGTGATTGGTGCCTTACATTATGTATATACATATACATAAAACGTGCATCATACAGTTTTCACTGCTGCAAGATTACAAGCAGTCTTCACTGGAACTTAATGGCACGGTATTTTCTCCGTGAGTAACCGAAACACCTTCCCTTTAATAATTTGTTTAAATCACTTAAAATCGTTGTGAAGCACAATTAGAATTAAAAAGACATTATATCAAATCTTGTTTTGGTTGTAGGGCACCGGCACCCAAAGGAAATTTCATCAATAGGGAAAACAAAAGGCGAGAGCTAATGTAAAATGTATCTTAACGTGACCTAGCAGTCTGAAGATGAACCTGTCTGTTCGAAACCAGTAACGCCACTATTTGAAAAAGTAAACAGTAGTGTAAAAAGTGGCTAGTTGCTGTTACCTTCTACATATGAGTCAACCTGTAGTGTGTCTTTATATCTTTTGACACACATAAATGAAATAAGTTGTATGAAACTTTTGTTAATCTATTTTAATCCATTAGTCTTATCATAAAATTCTGAATGTTTTTGTGACAACGTAACCCCACATATGATTCAAAATTTAAGTTGCATATACTAGACATACCGTATCTTAAGATTAATGTAGCGGTTACGGTCTTCAATAAAAGTAAACTATAGCTTTTTCAATGTATACTGCAACCGTGGTCTCTACAGGCCCTCGATGAGTTATATTCATGGTGTCTGTTCCGGCGGTAAACAACAGCCTCAGTTTTGTTTCTGTCATGTAGAGGTTAGTGTCATTGGTTACAAGTTTGCCTGGTTATGTTGGCACCTGCATGACTTTTCTGGTAGTGGTATGTCACTGCTATGTTTTCACTTAAATTGATTCCCATAACTGCATTATATACATATCGTGTACGCCTTCGATTCTAATTCTTTTTGTATTTTAGCACCGATGATGATGACGTCATACTCGAAATCTAGATGTGCGAGAAACTACTGATTTTTGCGCCTAACTGCTATCACTTAACTTTTAACATTCGATATGCTACAGCCGGGTGGGCAAACGATTGTAGCTCTCCTATTAGTGGGAAGGGCTGATCGATTTGTCTTTCTCTTCAGGGTTTGAGTATCATTGTAGTACCAGTCAGTAACTACAAACTCCTTGTGATGGCGGCATTACATACATTCAGCCATGATGGTGACTATAAGTACACCATAGCTCGAGTCGACAGAAGTTTGTTTGTTTGTTTGTTTGAACGCTAGTGACCACTTGTTGGCGTTAGTCAGCCAGCCAGCCAGTCAGGCAGCAGTAGCCGGCCGAGACACATGCAGCAACAGGGAAACAACCGATATCGAGATTTTTAGGAGTTCCTAATCATGAGTGAATTTTATAATATCATCGGTGTGCTTTAATAGTTTCTTGAGTTTCAGCGTGTTGGTTGGTTGGTTGTTTCGGGGAAGGAGACCAGACAGCGAGGTCATCGGTCTCATTGGATTAGGGAAGGACGGGGAAGGAAGTCGGCCGTGCCCTTTGAAAGGAACCATCCCGGCATTTGCCTGGAGCGATTTAGGGAAATCACGGAAAACCTAAATCAGGATGGCCGGACGCGGGATTGAACCGTCGTCCTCCCGAATGCGAGTCCAGTGTCTAACCACTGCGCCACCTCGCTCGGTTCAGCGTGTTAGTTTAATCTCTAATAGCCACAGTTCTCGCGTTTTAGTTTCCGTCCGAAAGAAAAGCGATTTTTTGACAATTTACAAGTTCAAAATCAGGGGCGAATTATTTGGTTTCACCTGAGTGCTTCGGAAGTTAGGTTTATTAGGTTTATTAGACACAGTTCCTGCGTTTTCGTCAGGGTCTACAGTAGAGTTGCGCAGCATCTGCCGATAGTCTCTTTGTCCTGATAGTTTAGTTTTCCACGGTCTTTAGTATGGATAGGGACTGCGATTGTTGTGTGCAGATGCGAGCGGAGTTGGTGACTCTTTGATCTCAGATTCAGACTGTGACGGCTTCGGTTTCACAGCTTCAGGCTGCAGTGGATGGGCACCAGTGTTGTGGGCGGGCCATGGGGATCCAACGGACGTCCAGCACGTCCGAGTCCTCTGATCGGTCCTCACCGGTGGCCAGCCCAGTTACTGCTCGCACTGAGGTTGACCCTTCACCTGTGGTCAAGGTCGCGCGGTTCCCGACTGAAGCGCCTAGAACCGCTTGAATACACTGGTCAGCCACAGCCCCCCCCCCCCCCCCCCCCCTCCCAGATGCCATGAAGAGCACAGGGTGCATTCAACTGCTGGTGGTTGCTCACGTCGGTACCAATGATGTGTGTCACTTTGGATCAGAAGAGATTCTATCTTGTTTCGAGCGGCTAACAGAAATGGTAAAGGCTGCCAATCTTGCTTGCCAGATGAAAGCAGAGCTGACCATTTGCAGCATAGTTGACAGGACCGATTGCTAAACTCTGTTGCAGAGCCGAGTGGAGGGTCTGAATCAGAGGCTCGGACTGTTCTGGACCGTGTAGGTTGCAGATTCCTCGACTTGCGCCAAAGGGTGGTTAGGTTTCGGGTTCCGCTGAATAGGTGAAGTGTGCACTATACACAGGAGGCGGCTACACTGGTAGCAGGGGCTGTGTGACATGAAATGGGCAGTTTTTTAGGTTAGAGTGTCCCGGAAAAACACAAAAAAAAAAAAATGGCTCTGAGCACTATGGGACTCAACATCTTAGGTCATAAGTCCCCTAGAACTTAGAACTACTTAAACCTAACTAACCTAAGGACATCACACACACCCACGCCCGAGGCAGGATTCGAACCTGCGACCGTAGCAGTCCCGCGGTTCCGGACTGCAGCGCCAGAACCGCACGGCCACCGCGGCCGGCAACACAAGAAAAGCTTCAGTCACAGAGGGTGCAGGCCGAACACAGGAAGAACGTAGATACAGGAACCATCGGTATACCAGTTGTCATCTGTCGTAGCTGTGTTGGGAAAGTAACAGAGCTCCAAATGCTAATAGAAAGTACTGATGCTCAAATAGTTATAAGCAGCCGGAGATAAGCTCAGCCGAAATTTTACGAAGAACCTAACCGTGTTCCGAAAGGGTAGGCTAGAGACTGTTGGCGGTGGCGTGTTTGTTGCTGTTGCAAGTAGTTTATCTTGTCGCAAAATGTAGTAGATAGCAGTAGTCAACATAGGCCACTATCCGAACAGTAACTGCTCGTAGTGTTGTTAAGGGAATGGTTGAGGGCTGAAAAGTGTCCTTTATAAACACTGCAACCACAGCTTTTGCCCCGTCACCAGTAACGCCTCTTTTCTATGAAGGTGATGGCCTCCAAGAACATGTTTATCAGTCTCTGTAACATGAGTCTCTTGAAGGGCGAGGCAAGAGGATCTGTCCTGTAAGGAAGTTTCAGTTCCTCCAAATGAGCCTTGTATATTCCATTGGAGCACAGGAGCCATTTCAACGAAGTGTTCTTGATTTACCCCTGCCTTCGCGCTGTGGTGGTGACGCTCTTGTAGAGCGAGGTGGTGTGGTGAGGCTGACTGGGTCTGGTGCTGAGGCTTCAAAATCCGTGATATCATCAGTCAGACATGTCAGAATGACATCTGATGGCGCCCAGGTCAACTTTCGACCCGAATGTTGGGGTCCTTTCCTTGCACCCTTTCCCAGCAAGTATGAGGGGGAAAGGAGGTGGTGAGAGCCACATTTCTTTGAATAAAATTGGCGTTGATGGGCACTCTGCTGTTGGGGTGCCTTCGGACTGAGCACTGTGGAAGCATTACTAACATCTTCTGTAGTAGCTGCCAGGATCGCTATGTCTTTCACTATGCTGCGGCACATATAGGTGCAAGTGCAGGTGCTAGAGGTTGATAATGGTGCACTGGACGTCGTCTGAGTCGAAGCGTCGACCTTAGTAACAGGTTTCCGCACCAACGAAGCATAAGAAGTGGCGAATACAGGGGGTTTCATCGCCTAATAGTCCTTTTTGGCTTCTGCGTAGTGGTTCCGCTTGGTCACTTTGATTTCCTGAATTTTGCGGTCCTCTGCAAAAATAGGACAGGCTCGGCTCCAGACTGGGTGGCTCCCAGAGCAGTTAAAGCTGATTTCTGGAGATGGACAGTCAGTCCCAGCTTCATAGGCTGCCTTTCGAGACTTCCCACAAATCGCTTCGTCTCTGCAGTTCAGCATTGTATGGCCAAAACGCTGGCATTTGAAGCATCTCATAGGGTTAGATACACAGAGACTAACCCTCAGTCAGAGGAAACTTTCCAAAATGTATTCAGGTAGCGTCGGAGAATTGAAGGTCGCAATAAAGGTGTAAGTCTTCTCAATTTCTCCATTGTTCTTACGTGACCTTTGTTCCATATCTATTATCCTCTGTGGTACCCATTCTTTTATGAGTTCAGCAATGTCCATAAAATCACGGCAGTTTACCACACCTTTGCTGGAAATAAGGGGTTATGCAACTCAACAATGATGTCGTATTCAGTCAATACCTGTGACTTCTTAAGTAGTTCCACCTGCTTAGTCCAATTAGTTTCGACCAGCAAGGAACCATTTTGCAACTAGTTAATATACTTTAGGGTACCAGCAAGCCGTTCCAAACCTTTATGGATACAGAAGGGGAACACTTTTTCAAACGTCCCCTCCTTTCTCTCGACCACTATAAAGACATTATGATTCATTGCTCCTTGATCCCCGTTATTGACAACAAGTTGATTATCAGGAGAACTAGCCTCCCTCATTCTTCTTGATGACTGAGTGTGAGTACTCCGAGGCAGTACACCCTTCCCGCCGGGAGGAGAAGAACATTTCGAGGGTTCCATTTCGGTCCTTCGAGTAGCTAGAGAAATAGGGGTCCACTCAGACAGAGCCCCGCATGCCTGAGTAAGCCTTATACAACTGAGGTGCGGCAGGTTCCCCAGAGGCTGCTCACTAATAGCTGCTCCACCTCAACAGCCATGCATCTCATCAGCGCGCAGCACACCTTGAGATTGAGGAGTTTTTTTTTAGAGATTTATTCCATCGTCGAGATCCGGGCGGTCAAGCCGAGATCCCCATTCCTTGTGACACATAACGATCCACCGCCGCGCCGCACGGCGGTCGCTGAAGCGTGCCCAGAGCTTACGGTGGCAGAGAACTGGCAGCACACACCAGTCCCCACCTCAGGAACCCCGGGGTCGCCAAGCCAGTACTCAGCAAACAAATTCTCAGCCCCTTAGGGCTATCACTTCGTAATGATAATCCTTCCACTATGGTG
Source organism: Schistocerca americana (assembly GCF_021461395.2). Lineage (NCBI taxonomy): Eukaryota > Metazoa > Arthropoda > Insecta > Orthoptera > Acrididae > Schistocerca > Schistocerca americana. The sequence continues at coordinate 51,959,385 of NC_060124.1, forward strand.
TCCACAGTATGAGTGACGAGTTTATCTGATGACCAAGATGCTGCGCTGTATGTGGTGGGAATAAGCGACTGCAGCTAGACGGAAATTGGAAAACTGACTTTTGGAGTAAGGAAGAAGTTCTAGACCCCTTAGTTGCTGGTGACGTCATATTGGGTCATAAATTATGTTGGTTATTACACGAAATAAATATCGTTACACAATGCGTATCGCTTTCCAAGGGACTGAAACACACAGGAAAGCTACTCGTGATCAGAGGGTTCCGTACAAACTTCATTATGTCTGCGGGAATTCTTAGGCTTTCGAGAATGTCTCAGTTTTAAATTTTAATTTTTCTGTAATTTCGCATTTTCTATTGTAATTCCTGAGAAAAAGGGGTCTCAACATACAGACAGACTGACAGTTGGAAGTTTTGAGGAGTCAATTTGTATCAAAAGACGAATCTTTTGAATGCTTTAACTTAGAAGCTAATGTTTTTTACACAGCCAAGGGACCTTGGACTTTAGAATGTGACATAAATTTCGACTCGATACGCCCAATCTTTACTGAGGAAAAGGATTCTTAACAGTCAGAAAAACAGACAGATAGACTGACAGACGTACAACAACGCAATCTTGTAAAGGTTCTGTTTTTACCAGCTGTAATACGATACCCTAAGAATGGAAGTGGGCTGAGACAATCTCCTGTCAAAAGTACCTGTTGTTAATCGCAACCCTTCATCTACACAGTGTGGTGGAAATGGCCTGGTTAATGAGATCCTGGTAATAAGGTAAGATGAGGGCAGAGGACGACGAATCGGGAATAATTTTCCAGAAAAGTATAGGTTGAAAATGTACCGTTGTAAAGGTGTGTGCATTTAAACTAACTTACCTCACTTAATTGTTAAGTGCACAGTTACTAACTACATTAGCTGTAGACATGTTTCAGCTCAAACTCAGAGCTAGCAAACATTTAATTCCTATTTATGAGCGACTGCTACGGTCGCAGGTTCGAATCCTGCCTCGGGCATGGATGTGTGTGATGTCCTTAGGTTAGGTAGGTTTAAGTAGTTCTAAGTTCTAGGGGACTGATGACCACAGACGTTAAGTCCCATAGTGCTCACAGCCATTTGAACCATTTGAACCTATTTATGACTGTTTACGTCATCCATTAATTTTCTACGATTTTTACTGCGTAAGGTTCGATTGTTAAATCAACTGCACTGAACTCACGAAGATGCCATTAATTCTTTAAGATAACAGGCTATACCAGCCTCCGTGAACCATAGACCTAGCCGTTGGTGGGGTAGCTTCCGTGCCTCAGCGACACAGGTAGGCGTGCGGCAGGTGCAAACATAAAGGAGGCCCATCTGTTGAGAGTCCAGACAATGTGTGGTTCTAGAAGGAGGGCAGCAGCCTTTTCAGTTGTTGAGTGGGCAAAAGTATAGATGATGACTGATCTGGCCGTGTAACATCAATCAACGGCCTTGCTGCGCTGGTACGGCGAACGGCTAAAAGCAAGTGGAAGCTACAGCCGTAATTTTCCCCGATCGCATGCAGCTCTACTGTATGGTTAAATGATGATGGCTTCCTCATGGATGAAGTAGTCCTGAGATAAAATACTTCCCCTTTGGGATCTCCGGGAGGAGACCACTGAGAAGGATGTCGTCGTCAGGAGAAACAGAACTGGCGTTCTACGGTTCGGAGCGTGGAAAGTTAGATCCTGCAATAGCGCAGGTAGGTTAGAAAATTTGAAAAGGTAAATGGATGGGTGGAAGTTATATATAGCGGAAATTAGTGAAGTTACGGGGCAGAAGAAAAAGGACTTCTTGTCAGGTAAACACAGGGTTGTAGTTACAAAATCAAACACGGGTAATGCAGGACTAGGTTTAATGATGAATAAGACAGCAGGAATGCGGGTAAACTACTATGAAGAGCACAATCAACGAATTATCGTACTCAAGACAGACACAATGCCACCACCGACGACATAGTACAAGTACATAGTACATAGTGCCAACTGTCTCCGCAGATGAACAGATTGAAAAAAAAATGTATGATGAGAAAAGGAATTATTCGGACAGTTGAAAAACTAAACTCCATCCGAACAGGCCGTGAAGGTCCTAACGTGCCGACCGGCCGCCGTGTCGTCCTCAGCCAATGGGCATCACTGGATGAGGATTTGGAGGGGGTTCAGGGAGACGAAAATTTAATTGTGATGTGAAACCTGAATTCAATACAAGGAAAGATAAGGGAAGGAAATATTTTAGGTGAATGAGGACTGGGGAAAGGAATGAAACAGGAAGCCGCCTGGTACAACTTTGCACAAAGCACAATTTAATCATCGCTTACTGTTGATTTAACAACGACAAAAGAAGTTTATGCGCGTTGAAGAGACCTGGAGACACCGGAAGGTATCAGATTGATTAGAGCCTATATAATGGTAAGACAGGGATATCGGAAACAAATTTTAAATTGTAAGCCGTTACCAGGAACAGATTTGGACTCTGACCACAAAGTATTGGTTATGAAATGTAAACTAAAACTGAAGAACTTGCAAAAAGGTAGGAAATTAAGGGGATGGGATCTGAATAAGTTGAAGGAACCAGTGGTTCTTGAAAATTTCAGGGGGAGCGTTAGGTAACGGATGACTAGAACAGGAGAAAGAATACAGTAGAAGACGAATGGGTAGCTTTAACAGATGAAATATTGAAGGCAAAAAGACCAGGCCTAGTAACAATCCTTGGATACCTCAGGAGATATTGAATTTAACTGATGAAATGAGAAAATTTAAAACTGCAGTAAATGAAGTTTGTGAAAGGGAATACATACGCCAAAAAATTGAGGCTGATAAGAAACGCAAAACGGCAGAGTGGGAAAGGCTAACGCACAAATATAAGGATTTACAAACACATTTCTCTAGGGAAATGGTAGATAACATATGCAGGAAAATTAAGGCCTTTGGAGAAAATAGAATCATCTGTATGAATATGGAAAGCTTGCATGGAAAACCAGTCTTAAACAAAGAAGGGAAAAGATAAAGTGGAAGGAGCATACCGAGGGTCTATACAAGGGAGATTAATTTGAAGGTAATATAGCAGAAAGGAAAGAACATAAATGATATGGGAAATATGACACTGTGAGGAGAATTTGACAGAGCATTTAAAGACCCAAGTCGAAACAAGGCCGCAGGAGTACAAGACATGCCGGCAGAACCATTGATAGCATTTGGAGAACAATCCGTGACCAAGCTCTTCCATCTGGTACACAAGATGTGTCAGATAGGCTAAATATCCTCAGACTTCAAAAAGAATGTAATAATTAGTATCAAAGAAAGCAGTTGCTGACAGATGTGAAAATTGTTGAACTGTCATTTTAATAATTGACGTTATAAAATACTAATAATAATTGTTTACAGGAGAATCGAAAAACTGGTAGAAGCCGACCCTGGCGAAGATCAGTGTGAGTTACGGAAAAATGGAAAAAAAAGGGAAGCAATACTGACCCTACGACTTACCTTAGAAGGTAGTTTAAGGAAATTCAGAACTACCCTTATAGTACTTGTAGACTCAGAGACAGCTTTTGGCAATGTTGACTGGAATACTGTGTTTGTAATTCTGAAGGTAACACGAAAAAAAATATAGGGATCGAAAGGCTATGTACGACTTGTACAGGAACCAGATGGCAGCTATAAGAATCGGGGGGCATGAAAGGGAACATTGGTTTGGAAGGGTGTGAGACAGGATTCTAGCCTATCCCTGATGTTATTAAATTATTCAGCAAGCAGTAAAAGAAACCGATGAAAAATTTGGAGTAGGGGGTTGAATTTCAGGGAGAAGAAACACAAAATTTGAGGTTTGCCGATGACGTTGTTTTCGTCAGAGCAGTTGGACGGAATGGGCAGTGTATTCAAAGAAGGATATACACTCCTGGAAATTGAAATAAGAACACCGTGAATTCATTGTCCCAGGAAGGGGAAACTTTATTGACACATTCCTGGGGTCAGATACATCACATGATCACACTGACAGAACCACAGGCACATAGACACAGGCAACAGAGCATGCACAATGTCGGCACTAGTACAGTGTATATCCACCTTTCGCAGCAATGCAGGCTGCTATTCTCCCATGGAGACGATCGTAGAGATGCTGGATGTAGTCCTGTGGAACGGCTTGCCATGCCATTTCCACCTGGCGCCTCAGTTGGACCAGCGTTCGTGCTGGACGTGCAGACCGCGTGAGGCGGCGCTTCATCCAGTCCCAAACATGCTCAATGGGGGACAGATCCGGAGATCTTGCTGGCCAGGGTAGTTGACTTACACCTTCTAGAGCACGTTGGGTGGCACGGGATACATGCGGACGTGCATTGTCCTGTTGCAACAGCAAGTTCCCTTGCCGGTCTAGGAATGGTAGAACGATGGGTTCGATGACGGTTTGGATGTACCGTGCACTATTCAGTGTCCCCTCGACGATCACCAGTGGTGTACGGCCAGTGTAGGAGATCGCTCCCCACACCATGATGCCGGGTGTTGGCCCTGTGTGCCTCGGTCGTATGCAGTCCTGATTGTGGCGCTCACCTGCACGGCGCCAAACACGCATACGACCATCATTGGCACCAAGGCAGAAGCGACTCTCATCGCTGAAGACGACACGTCTCCATTCGTCCCTCCATTCACGCCTGTCGCGACACCACTGGAGGCGGGCTGCACGATGTTGGGGCGTGAGCGGAAGACGGCCTAACGGTGTGCGGGACCGTAGCCCAGCTTAATGGAGACGGTTGCGAATGGTCCTCGCCGATACCCCAGGAGCAACAGTGTCCCTAATTTGCTGGGAAGTGGCGGTGCGGTCCCCTACGGCACTTCGTAGGATCCTACGGTCTTGGCGTGCATCCGTGCGTCGCTGCGGTCCGGTCCCAGGTCGACGGGCACGTGCACCTTCCGCCGACCACTGGCGACAACATCGATGTACTGTGGAGACCTCACGCCCCACGTGTTGAGCAATTCGGCGGTACGTCCACCCGGCCTCCCGCATGCCCACTATACGCCCTCGCTCAAAGTCCGTCAACTGCACATACGGTTCACGTCCACGCTGTCGCGGCATGCTACCAGTGTTAAAGACTGCGATGGAGCTCCGTATGCCACGGCAAACTGGCTGACACTGACGGCGGCGGTGCACAAATGCTGCGCAGCTAGCGCCATTCGACGGCCAACACCGCAGTTCCTGGTGTGTCCGCTGTGCCGTGCGTGTGATCATTGCTTGTACAGCCCTCTCGCAGTGTCCGGAGCAAGTATGGTGGGTCTGACACACCGGTGTCAATGTGTTCTTTTTTCCATTTCCAGGAGTGTATGATGAAGATCAACAAACAAGGATAATGGACCGTAGCCGAATTAAATCAGGCGATGCTTCGGGAATAAGATTAGGAAACTAGACGCTTATCTTGATAGACGAGTTTTGTTAAATGAGCATCAAAATGACATGACAGCCGAAGAAGGGAGAATATAAAATGTAGACTGGCAATGACAATAAATTGATAGGCCGTGCTACAGAAGGGGACAGGTGTTTCATGAAATGGGGCCCCGGATCACCAGATCTCACTCCATGTGACTTTTTTCTCTGGGGACACATTAAAGATCTGATGTATGTACCGCCTCTACCATGTGAAGCAGCAGAGCTCCGGGAGAGAATACAGAAGTGACTGCCACAGTCGACGATGCCATGCTTGGACGAGTATGTCAAGAATTCGATTACCGTATTGACATCTGCCGGGTCACTCATGGTTCGCATATCGAATGTTTATAAAAAAAAATTCAGACTTTCTCTTCAAATTACAATATGTATGACATCTGCACAATGTTTAGTTCTTGCGAAATAAATAATTGAAAGTGTTTCCGGACCTTATATACACCCGGTATATTTTTCTTATTTCGAATAAACCATTTGGAGGGTACGATGAATCAACTTTGGCTACTCTTCATTTTATTAGATTTCCTTAGTTTCCAAATATCCTTCATACTTTTAGAGTGTTGTTCCCTCTCTTCTTGAGTCCACTTCCGTCTAAATGTTTTCTTTCTCCCCTAAAATTCTGCCTTTTGAACTGCCTTTCTGAAATGTGTTGTCTTTTCTATTGTGTCTATTGTAATTCCAGCGTTTCCCATGCCCTTTTCAATTTCTATGAACCATACAGGCTTAGATTTGTAGCTATTGAGTAATGTGAATATCAACTTGGTTAGTCTGTTGTTATCCATTCTGAATATACGTCCCATAAACCGTAGTCTTCTCTTCCCCATTACATCACTTAGTTTATCAGTTTTCAAGTATAGCTCTCTGTTTGGTCTTATCCTGTATTCAGCATTATCGTTTCTTTTAGCTCCCAGTATTTTCCTTAAAGTTCTTCTTTCGGCCTTCTCTAGTTTCTCAAGATATCCATTTGTTGTTGGTTTAAGTGTTTCTGCCGCATACAGAGCTTCAGGTCTGGCCACTGTTTGGTAGTGTCCTAATTTCGTGATCCAGGACAGGGATTTTTTTATCATAAACGTTTTTGGTCATATGAAACACTATCTCCATTTTGTGCACTCTAGTTTCTATAGCTGTCTTTTCTTTTGTATTGTATGTAGTCCACTCCCCTAGGTATTTAAAGGAATCTGTTTTGTTTTATTGTATTGTTGTCAACTGCAATATTTTGAGGAGCATCACAGACGTTTGTCATGAACTTTGTTTTTTTCAAAGGATATTTGTAGTCCTACTTTGGCTGCTTGATTTGTTATTGGGCATTATCTAGCTTTTCTGTAATCAATGCCATGTCGTCTGCTAAGGCTAAACAGACGACAGTGATCTTGTTTGAATTTCTTCCTAATTGAATCCCTTTAGTATTGATGCCCTTCCTCAATTCTCGAACTAGGTTCCCTAAGACACAATTGAAAAGCAGGGGTGACAAACTATCTCCCTGTCGGACACCTGACTTTATTTCAAACGATTTTGAGAGCTCTCCCCTTAGTTTTAGTTTAGACTTTTTATTTGTCAAATTTGCTTTAATTATTTTAGTAGTTTCGGTATCGAGTCCAAATTCTTGTACGATATCAGGCAGTGTATTCCTGTCAGTTGAATCATATGCATTTTTAAAATCCCCAAAAGTACTTACATATTTTAAGTACTGATTTTCCTTATTTCTGTTATATTATTTAAGTTTAAAATTTGTCTCCACATGACCTTCCCGACCAAAATCCAGCCTGATACTCTCCCAGTTGTTTGTCAACTATTTATTTTGCTCTCTTTTAAGGCGCCTTAAACAAGATTTTGTAGGTCACTGGTAACAGGGAGACTCTCTTATAATTTCTAGGGTCTGTTTTCTTCCCTTTCTTATGTAGTGGATGTATTAGTGCAGTTGTCCATTCTGGTGGTAAGCTGTGGATTGTCCAGATTTCTTTGAGTATTTCCGATAGGTGTTGTATCATGTTGTCACTAGAGTACTTCCATAGTTCAGCAACTATATTATCCTTGCCAGGTGCTTTATTATTTTTAAGGTCTTTTATTATTTCTTTTCTTTCTTCTGTGGTTGGCAGCTCTGAGTCCGGTGGAGTTGCGTTTACAATATCGAAATTAAATTTTTCTTTCGGTTTATCAAAGTTATGTAGTTCTTCAAAGTATTTGGCAAGTATTCTACAGTTCTTTGTGCTGTTATATGCAGTTTTCTGGCTTTTTCGATCCGTGAAAAATAGACTATGTGGAGTGTATTCCTTTAAGCTACTTTTGAAAGTTTTGTAAAAGTCTGTAGCATTGTTCTACTTGAAACTGGAGTCTGTTGATGCTAGTTGGTCTTTCATATATTGTACTTTGATCCTTCTAAGGCCCTTTGATTCTTGCTTCCAGGCTTCTTTCACGGAGATCCAATTTTTATCATTTTTATTTGCATTCGGTATGTTAGGATTAGTTCGTCACACTCACCATTCCACCAGGCATGTTTCCATTTTGTGGTTAGGAGAATGGTTTCTCCTGCTGTCTGTACTATGTCTTTTTGAAGTTGTTCCCATGTTTTAGGAGTTATCTTTTCCAAAAGTATTCTGAAATTATCTTCCTTAGTTAATATCTGAGTGACAAACTCTTTAGGTTGATATTGGCTCTTTCTCTTGTATACTGAATTTAACGATATACAGGTAGTGATCTGAATCTAAACCTGCACTCTTAGCAACTTTTACATTGAATATCTCGGATATAGACTGCCTGCTTATAGCAAAATTGTCTACTTGTTTCTCCCAACAGACTAGATTCGGGGATAAGAATGTAGTTTGTTTCCTAGGGATTTTTTGAATTACGTTGATTTTAGAACTATGTCATGTTCTCTGCATAAACTAATAAGTCTTTCTCCATTTGCATTGGTTCTTTTATGTGCAGGGAATTTGCCTACTATCGATCGGTGATGACATTCGTTGCCGATTTGAGCCAGGCAGCAATATTATTGTGTTTCTCGATGAAATCTGGTCTAAGATGTTTGACATTTCCTACAAAAGAAATTCTGTTTGTTCTTTTTGTGTTCTGTTTTTCTCATTTGTTCGTGCATATGTATTTACAATGGTATACAGTTTGTTTACTGATTTAATGTTAATGCTGAAAGTCTTTCATTGATAGATTTAAATTCTACTATTGCGTTTAGTATATTTTGGTTTACAATGAATCCTGTTCCAAACTGAGGTACATTCTTCATAACTCTTTTTCCCGGCTTCCCTTTGAAGATTCTTAATCCCTCTCAATCAAATGAATGTTCATCAGTATACTTCGTTTCTTGTACCGCTGTTATCATTATATTTTTCTGTTTTATTAAATTTATTTACGTTCGTAAGTTTTCATGTTTTTAGAAGGGAGTTTACGTTGAAAGTTGCCTAATATTTTATATTTTTGTGTTTAATTTTATTTGTTGCCTGCTTAAGGCAGATTTCAGGATGCTCCGACTCAGTCTTTGCACATTGCTGTAGGCCGCCAGAATCCGAATACTTAATTTTTATTTCCTTAGAAATTGGAGATTGGTTACTCCCTGGGGTAAAATCTCTTACAAGGTGCGTATCCATTGTTGATTGTTTGTTGGATTAGGGGAACAAGTCCACTAAGGATTCTACTCGAGGCTGTTCGCTCCAAGGAACGGTTTTCAGCCGCACCACTGGTGAACAGTCGCTGACCACTTAACTGCTCGCTTCAAGACGTACGCCAAGAAGATTTTTTTCATTGTCTGCCTCTTCCGCTAGTTCCACCATACCGAGAACCATTCTCTCTGCCTTCACTACCGTTGAGGTCTTCACTATAGTCCTAGCAAGGAGCCCTTACAAGATACCATCACCTGGGCCAAGTGAACCTTGGTCTCTTTCATCACATCTTGTATGGTGAGGCCCCCGGCTTGGGACCGGTGCAGCGGAGTTACACCCAACTAATGGCAACTGTTTTTGCGTGGGTAAACCTGGTACATGAACGTGAACGTTTGTTCTTACCTTAATTCCGTTTGTTGGCGGGTGGATAGTTCAGCTCAATCGTTCCTAGCTCCTGCTTTCAATACCCGCCTACCAACAACTGGAATTAAGGTAAGAAAGCAGCAGATAGGAATGATTGAATTGAACTACCCACCCACCAAAGAAAGTGGAGACGAGATATTGACAGAAGTAAAGCTGTGAGGACGGGGCGTGAGTCGTGCTTGGGTAGCTAAGATGGTAGAGCACTTGCCCGCGAAAGGCAAAGGTCTTGAGTTCGAGTCTCGGTCCAGCACACAGTTTTAATCTGCCAGGAAGTTTCATATCAGCGTACACACCGCTGCAGAGTGAAAATATCATTCTGGAATTAATCAGGTGTTAGGCGATCGCGATACAGCAATTACGACTCATTTCAACAAAGAAATTACTGCAATAAAGACTAGTATTAAACTGTTGGCATACATACCAACAAACCAAGTGAATAGTCTTCAAACTGAAGTAGATAAGTTTGTAACGTATTTCAAAGCTTTGACTACTATTGTGGACTAAATACAAAATAAAATCCACACCGAAGTACAGAAACAGGTCCGAACGGAAGTAGCCAAGCCACTGAACGTTGAAAATCACGATATTGAGGCAATGTAAGCACTCAGCAAAGAGAAAGCTGGTACTGACAGGCAAAGGAACATTGAAAATTTGCCGAAAACCTCTACTGCAGAGCATAATAGAGCAAGTTTTCGGTAATCATTCTGTATTACCCCAGCAATTCGTTTCACCAAGAAACCCTAATTATGAAACAGAGCGTACTTGCAATAAAGTCAGTACACCGCCTGCTAATGACAACAACTCCATGCACCTAAGTACATTTATGCATGAAGAGAGCCTGATTAATCACCACAAATTCCAAGTATTTAACGAGGAGAGTAAAAAGAAAATTCATCCCGCAGTTTTTATTAGAAACTTTAGAAATCTTCTTCCAAAATCTTGGACAGAGGAGCAGACAATCTAGTTTGCGGTTTCACACATTTCCGGTGACGCATCGCTCTGGGAGTTGAATATAGCAGAAACATGCAAAACATTTAACGAATTTGTGAATGCGTTTCTCGACCAGTTCGGGCCAGCGTCGACTCAAGAACAACTAAGGAAGATTGTATATAATGCAGAGATATATAACACGAAAACAGGCTATTTGAGAAAATAATTTCAAAAATATATTAATATGACAAGATACTGGGATGAACAGAGACCTGTTACGAGTATTGAAGGCAAGATTGCCTATAAATATTAGAGAGAAACTGTTTAAATCACAGATACTGATTTTAAGGAATTTTTGTCTGTGTCAGGCTAGTTAGACTTAGTCCAGGAAGACGCCAGACAGAATTCTGACGTAATAAATAGTGCCAACTGTTCTAACGGAAAAGGTTCCTGGAATTGAAGCAATGGAAATAGCAAGGAAAACAAAAACATAACCCATGGCAATGGAAAGTACAGTAATAGTAACACCATTACAGCCAAAAAGTCTAATCACCTCTGTAATAATAATTATTATTATTACAAAGGAACCAATGACTACCAGCATTATAATGTAATCAAAGGAAATATAGTAATGAAAATGCAACCAATACTAATAATTCTAATCGTAAAAGACGAAATGAAAATAAATCGGACAGACAGTACAATGATAAACAAAAAAACCTGTGTGGTGGGAATGAATATTGGCAACAATCAAGGCCAAGTCATTGGCAGCCGCAACGAAATTTTGTGAATCCTGGTCAGCCAGTAAATTACGTACAGGCTATACCCATACAGAATAACCAGTATCCACAATGATGGGACCCGAGTAGACCACCTCTGACTGCTGAATCACAAAGTGTGAAAATAGTGGAGGTATCCTCGGGCCCGAAACAGAATATAACAAACCGAACGAACTAATCTCGGTCCCCGTGGGCCTTTCACAGATGAGCAAGACCAAGAACGAAGGCAATAGGTTAATGCAAGAGAACGTCAATATGATTAGCTATCAGGGTGGTAAGAAAATCGAAGATGAACTCTATAAAGAATCTATCGTCGCGGATAGGGAAGAACAGGAATGTGTCAACGGGACCATCAATGGTGTAACAGTCATTATCCTCCTCGACACAGGTACGAGTGTATCAGAGATGAACGCACAAATTTTCAAGATGGGAATGTAAATAAAAAGACTGCCAATTTTGCCTGTTACCGAATTGTAAAGTTATAGGAGAGCTGGGAAAGAAGGCAAAAATTATAAAGTACCAGACACAGGCTGAGCTTTCATTTGAAAATGATAGCGCTATATGCACGTTCTTGTTAATGGAAAATTATCAATGCCGGTGTTACTGGGCCGTGAGTATTTACAGGACAGAGAGTCTATTATAGATGTCGCCCGGGGAACAAGTGCACTTAACTACCGGCAGTGACTAATAACGTTGAAGCAGAATTGGGATTTCGGTGCGAGCCTTCCACTGAGAAGAGTATTAGACGTATCTGTCGGCAAACAAAAATTGTTGGTGTTAGAGTATGATCACCCAAAAAAGTGTCATACTAACCGAAACAAAGATGCACCCAATACCGTGAGTGACATCGGCGCAACAATAGAGGAGTAGGTCAAAGAGGCATCTTGCACTGGCGCTTCAAAGGCTGGACAATTAATAAAATTGCTGTCCAGATACCACGAAGTATTTGTAGATCGACCAGGTATCATAAAAGATTATGTTTATGATATGAAAGTCCATCCCCATCAGGCCTATTGTAGAGCTTCATACTCGGTCCCCCAGACAAAGAAAAAAGAAGTAATGAAGGAAAATATATTAGTGTTGTGCAAATGTGGTTACTTATAATACATCTAGCTTCTTTCTTAGTTATAAATGATAACTTTTGTGTATGAACTTAATGGCATTGGTACTGCTTGACAGACAACATTGCTACACGTTCCAGAATAACGTTCATTAGCTGGGAAAAGCAGTGATTGAATAAACCTAATGTTACGTTAATAATAGGTAACTAGTTTTATCGTTATCTTGCTGAAATTGTGCAACACAACACACACAAATTGCACCAAACGCCACACCGTATAACAGTTCTTGCACAAACATAATGTAAACCCACAGGCGCCGACTCCATGGGGCTGATGGGGCCAGAGCTCCCTCAAAAATTCGTTTGGGAGGAGGGAGGGGGGGGGGGAGAGCCCCCCAATAATTTAAGAAAATTATTAGTTATTATATGCTTCGTAAAATCACAAAATTATGTTGGAATTTTTTATTTTCCTTGTTTGACGATCGTTACCTTCTAAAATACATTCAGTAATTAGTCAAAACAAACAGTTATTACGGTAGTAAGCAGGTTAAGTGAAAACGAGTGGTGTGAATCATGATAGTGTTAGGGGGCAGCAGGCACACTTACAACTTGCCCCGATGCACGAACCTTCGGGTAAAGTCTGGCGCCGGTGGGCTACTGCTGCGGCAGCAGCGACATCAAAACGACTGGAGCAGAAGCGCGTGGAACCCTCCGCCTCATGTCGCCTTGACGCTTCGGAGACATTACGACGCCGCGGCTATGTAAAGCCCACCCTGCTGTCGCAGTCATTGTTTCGTTCAGTGCATACTGCAGACGTGTTTAGTGTCCCGACTTTAGTGTCTAGTTGACTATTTTATGTGACTACATTTTATTCGTTTACTTTAGTCTCTTAGTGTATTGTGAATTAAGTTTGCAATGAATAAAGTTGGTACCAAAAAGGCGCGCTTTGAAGCTGGTCATGCTGCAAGTCAACCTCCAAAAATTACTATGTAGTCAATTGCTTCGTCGTCTTCAGGCGAGAACCGTTAACAGCCGCTACCTGGACAGTCCGATAAGGGAAGATCATTACAGAATCTTTACTGGTCAAATGTACATGGCTAGAATATGAAATGTTTTACAAAGGCTGCAAGTAGGCATATGCTAAAAATCTATTACAATTTTCATCAAAAAAAGAAGATGCATTTACTTCCATAGGGTTTTCTAACTGGAAAAAGGCTTTGGAAAAGTTCCGTCTTCATGTTTTACGCATAAAACATGAAGTTTTACGCATAAAGACTGTGTTCTGAAACTAAATTCTATCACTAAAGTAAGTGTGGCCTCCCAATTGAATGAACAGTTAGATATTGATATGGAAAAAGGCCGTTTAGCTCTTGAGACAATTTTTACTACTGTGCAGTGTCTGTGCCGACAAGGTCTAGCAGTTAGAGGGCAGGAAGATGCAAACTCAACTTTTTTTTTTCAATTGTTAGAACTCCGAAAGAATGACATACCTGAGTTTGAAGATTGGTTAGGGTGTTCGGGGTATAAGTGGACGTCCCACGATATTAAAAAAAAACAAGATCATTGATCTACTAGGAAAGTCTGTGTTGAGAAAGATATTGGCTTCAATGAAGAAGACTGAACGTTTTTCTATTGTGGTTGACAAGACAAGTGATTCTTCGATTCACAAACAAGTGTTATTTTGTATTCGTACTGTCGATCCTTACTCATCAACAAAGACTATATTGGATCCTTAGAGATCGTCAGGCCATCAAAAAAATCCTACACTCATGCCTCGCATGCAGGATCTTGAAGAATCCACGAGGGCAGCAGATCGAAGCACCACTGCCACCTGAACGAGTTTCGCCTGCCAAACCATTTGCTGTGACCGGAATAGACTTTGCTGGCCCACTATTCATCAAAATGGGGCAGGAAACGCACAAGTCATATATCACTCTTTCACATGTGCTACCACATGAGCTGTACACCTCGAACTCTGTACAGACTTGTCAACGGACAAGTTTCTTATGGCACTTCAGCGATTCACCGGAAGACGCGGACTACCCCACACAATATATACAGATAACGCGAAAACATTCCACGCCACGAATATGGAACTAGCCCAACTTTGGAAGGCATTAACTAACACAAAAACTTATCAGTTCCTCGCCCACCACGGTATTACTTGGAAATTCATTGTCTTCCGGGCGGCTTGGTGGGGAGGATGTCACAGAGTGATGTACTTCGGGCAAGTGAGAGACTGTTTGTTTACTCTTAGGACAATGTATCTTTGACTTGTTGTATTGTATGTTCTGTGACAATGTAATAAAGTGGTTAGAGTGCTAATCGCTGCTCTACTGTGATTCACGACATAAGAAATTTGGTGCCGAAACCCGGGAGAGACTTTGCCCGAGACAATTTCCACTATTGCCGTTGTGAAACGCGAATTCTGGACGCACGTCACGCGGCAATACTACGAGGGGGCTCACTGCAGCGATTTGTCACACCACGCAACAAGCTCTTCGACGACAACCGCCTGCATACACAGTTAAGTTCAACTGAATATCACACGACATGTTTTGTAGTGCCATTTGTAAAGGCAACTGATTACATTATTGCCGCTGTGTACTGCTATTGTAGCTGTTTCATTAGCGCTTTAACGAATTATCAGATCCTACGCTACGCCTGTAGATTGTTTATGACTAGTGCTGCCATCTAGCGACCATCAATTGAACTACTTCGACTAGCTATCCAAAGATAACGCATTACTAGGACCAGCCGATCGCTAGCCGACACTGCTTTAAACTTTGGGGTAATCGGACGGAATGGACATGTCAGAACACAAACCAGAAGCACAGTTACACTCTCTAAAGAGAAAACGTATGAGAGAAAGAGCAAACATTACGCGACTCGTAGCAGAAGTTGCAAGGTTGTCAGACACATCGGGAATCGCGGATTATAAATATTACAATGACAGATTGGGAAGCGTTCTGAACCGCCTCGTCAAATTAGATGAGGATATTCACGAGTTGTTAGACGATGACGAATACGAAGAAGATGTTCTTAAATGCGAAGATTATATAGACACCGCGAAACTCACAATTTCTCGATTGTCTCACGAAACAGAGAAACAGCTTGCAAAATCGGTAGCAGACATAAAGATTCCCGACAATCCGCCGGTACAATCTGTAACAATGAGCGTTCCCACAGCTTCAGTAAAACTTCCACCGATCAAGCTTGAGCCTTTTTCAGGCGATATCGAGACATGGGCGCGATTCTGGGAGCAGTTTGAGTAGTCGGTTGACAACGATCCGACGGTAACTACAATTAATAAACACATTTTTCTTCGCGGCTATCTCTCGGGAGAACCAAAGCATTTAGTGTACGGTATTGCCGTGACGGCCGAGACGTACGCAGAAACGAAAAGGATTCTCCGAGCACGTTATGGCAACAAGGATGGAATAATTCAAGCCCACTTAGATTATCCCGGGTTTCGGCACCAAATTTCTTATGTCGTGAATCACAGTAGAGCAGCGATTAGCACTCTAACCACTTTATTACATAGTCACAGAACATACAATACAACAAGTCAAAGATACATTGTCCTAAGAGTAAACAAACAGTCTCTCACTTGCCCGAAGTACATCACTCTGTGACATCCTCCCCACCAAGCCGCCCGGAAGACAATGAATTTCCAAGTAATACCGTGGTGGGCGAGGAACTGATAAGTTTTTGTGTTAGTTAATGCCTTCCGAAGTTGGGCTAGTTCCATATTCGTGGCGTGGAATGTTTTCGCGTTATCTGAATCACAAACTCTGTTTAGTATTTTAGAAGACGTTTTTGCTCGTCTTGATTTGTCGATGGATAACTTAAGAGGACGTGCTATGATGGTGCCTCGAATACGAGAGATAATTTCAAAGGACTAAAGAAGTTTCGGATATACAAACCAAATCACGTAATGTGCACTGCCCCGCTCACAGTTTAGACTTGGCAGTTGTAGACAGTCTCTGCCATTTTACGTCTATGAGGGATATTGTGGTTTTAGCCAAGGACTTAATAAACACCATAAGGGAATCCAACAAAAGGATGGGATTTTTCCGAAGCACACGCTGTGAGAGCGCCAACGACCAAGCTGGTCTACGACCCCTTAGCCCGACTCTATGGACGATGCAAGCTTCTAGTATCTTGAGAATATTGAAAAACTTTGAAGAACTTCTAGAGTTTTTAAACATTTTATGGAGAGGACAAAACAGATTCAGGTTACAGATGTGCAGGCTATCTTGAGTCAGTGTTACAATTCAAGACTTATTTCTTTTTGCGTCTTTATTGCCATGCAATGAACCCAGCAGAGAATGTCAACGACAAAATTCAATGCCCTCATCTAAGTGCTGCTGAACTGGAAAAAATACATGAGGGCTTGATTTGTATATTGAGTGGAAGTCTTGATACTTTTGAACACTTTTGGGAATTGTGTTTAACAGAAAAACGTTCAAAAGTTGATTATCCTTTGCATCCTCGGAATCGAAGTATACCAAAGAAGTATGAAAACAACGAAGCCAGCTCACCTCACACTTTCAAAACCCTAAAGCAATACTACCAAGCTATTTACATTGAAGTTCGTGAAACGGTGGAATCTTGCATTACTGAGCGTTTGCTTCAACTGGACTCACACAGGTCACTGCACATAAAAAAGAGTGCTTGATATTAGTAAACAGGGGTGAAACAAATTTGGAAATATCAACTGAGTTTTTCAAAAATGACCTAGACATTAAGAAACCGCGCTTACACTGGAATATGTTAGCCGATATCGCTAGTAACAAACAACTGGTCTTAAAAAGCATGCGTGATGTAAGAAAGTACATTACACAACAGCCGGCAGTTGGAGAAATGTTATGTGAAGTAGTGAAGTGCATTAAGGTTCTCCAAGTAGTTCCAATCACGACAGCAACAGCAGAGCGGTCATTTAGCACCCTTAGACGTCTGAAGTCATATCTCCAATCCACAATGGGATAGAAGCGATTGAACAACTTGGCTGTTCTTCATGCCCACCGAGATGTTTTGCATGAATTGGATATCCGACCAGTCATCAACGACTTCATATTCTGTAATCCAGTCAAATGGTCAAGATTTGCACCTCTCTAAAGACACTCTAGCCCTAATAATGGCATTTAGAGCAATATTAAAAATCTTAATAAAAAAAAGAATTAAATACATACATAATGTTAAATTTTGAGTTTCGAAATACTAGTACTAGTTTAGTACTGTATTACTATACTACTATAGTACCGTATTAGTTATTTTCAAATACTAAAATATATTTAGGGTGTAAGACACAATTAAAACCCACTATTTACATACTTTTTGACTGAAAGTATTAGTCACACTGTATTGACTTTATTAATCGTATTAAATCATTAAATTTGGGACATTGTTTTTATTTAATGAAACCTGAGCCTTATTCAAAGTAAGTTTAAATTAGCTATTTCACTTATTAATCAAAGTGCTATTACTGTGCAACAGCAATATTTTCTGTTTCATTCTTTCAATGATGGTTTAGGATTTATTTAAATGTAATTTCAGTCTTTTCAGAGGTATATATTTACTTCTCTGTAATAGTATATAAGCATGATTATCACTATAAATTAAATTAGGTTTTTACGCATATATCGTGCGTGTTTATGTTTTGTTTCTTTTTTTAAAGCCAAAAAATGTGTCAGGCTTGTAGATTTTCCCAGAGTGTCAAGTTATCGAGAGTCCAGACGCTTTAAAAAAAAACTTTAAAACTCACTATTTTTCATCTAAAATTTAGAAAATTTCCCAGGACAAGATCCTCAGTATGCCCGCCCCCCCCTCCCCCCCCCCACCCCCCAATATTTTTTGTAAGTCGGAGCCCTTGTGTAAATCACTAAGCAAATCAGCAAAGTTTCACTCGCGGCTTCAAATAGGCTAAAGTAATTGCAAGAAAACCTCATCTTTCAAACTCCACAGGTGAGGCTCACCGAGGGAATAAACACAACACCCACCATAACTTTTTTAGTACTCCATGTACCATCATTCAAACCACTATTCCGGCCGCCAGCATCCGAAACGAACAGGGCGAGAAACTTCCAGAAGGCAAATTGCTAGTGCACACTCTGTCCAAAACCCAGAAATCAGCCTCAGTGGAAGCTGTCGTGCATAAGGTTGCGAATACAGCAAGAGGACGTACACCTACCATGTCAACAGACTGGCCCCACGTGCTGGCGCCTCGTACCATGACTCGCAAACCGCGATAGGCCGAGCGAATCAGTGCGGCACTCGCGCCACGTACGGGGACGCCAGTCAGTGGATCCAAATAGCACAACGCCGCCATGGCGCGGCGTGTACTATTCATTCATTTCCAGTAGCTTACCAGTACATCTGAAACGATATGCATGAGAAATCTCAAGTATTCAAATAAAGTTGAAAAGCTTCCTTGTGGCACACTTTTTCTATTCTGAACAGGAATTCCTCACGAAGTTGAGAACTTTTCTCTGTAATCTGTTATTTTTTCGTACAGTCTCTTGTAATTTTTTCACATTTTCTTGATGTGTTTCTTTGTAAATGTTCTAATCAGCATTTTGTAAACTATGGCGAAGTAGCCATAAGTAATGGAGCAAATTTGTTTCCTGAATGCTGGTCGGTGTTTCTCAGTCTTCCAATACACGATATTATTACATCTACATCTACATCTACATACATACTCAGCAATCCACCATACGGTGCTTGGCGGAGGGTACCTCGTACCACAACTAGCATCTTCTCTCCCTGTTCCACTCCCAAACAGAACGAGGGAAAAATGACTGCCTATATGCCTCTGTACAAGCCCTAATCACTCTTATCTTATCTTTGTGGTCTTTCCGCGAAATCCAAGTTGGCGGCAGTAAAATTGTACTGCAGTCAGCCTCAAATGCTGGTTCTCTAAATTCCCTCAGTAGCGATTCATGAAAAGAACGCTTCCTTTCCTTTAGAGACTCCCACCCGAAGCTTCCTTGTGGCACACTTTTTCTATTCTGAACAGTAATTCCCCTCGTAGTTGTGAACTTTTCTCTGTAATCTGGTATTTGTTCATACAGTCTCTTGTAATTTTTTCGGAATCTATTGATGTGTTTCTTTGTAAATGTTCTAATCAGCAATCTGTAAACTATGTACTGACACATTCCATGGCGAAGTAGCTGCTCCTCGTATGGCCCCACAGAACCCGATGAATAGATAGGAGGTCGCTCAATAAGTAAAGGAAAACATTTGTTTTCTGAATGCTGGTCGGTTTTACTGAGCCTTCCAAGGTACCATATTATTCCCCGCTCTTTTGGTTGCAAAATCCTATTTTTCAACATAATCTCCGTACAATGCGACGGCCTTTCGCCACCTCCCTGAGAGGGCCTGTACTACCAGATATTACCACTCGACTGATGGATATCAGACACAAGGTCGTCGTGCATCAGTAACCTCTTAATCATCCACATACTGCTTCCAGCTGAGTGTAACCTTCCTTGGGCCAGACAGATGGAAGTCAGAAGGTGCGATATCCGGGCTGTAGGATGGATGAGAGAGAGTAGTGTGAGAAATGGAGAAGTTCGGTTCCATTTCTATGGCGACAGATACGCAGAGGCCGTTTCTTCGATTTCCTAAGGGTAGCACAACACACTTTAAAATTTATCGTTGCACCATCATGGAGGATATCAAACAGAATAAACCCTTCAGGGTCCCAGAATACCGTCCCCATGACTTCACCGGCTAACGGTGGGGCTTTAAACTTTCCTTCGTAGAGACGCTACTCCGTGGATTGCCTTTTTGTTTCCGGTTGGAAGTGATGAACCCATGTTTCATCGTATATGACGATGGTCGACGAAAATTTGTCACCATCACTCTTCTAACGCGCAAGCAGTTTCGCACAGGTGATCTTCGTTGCTCTTTATGGTCTTCTGTTAGGCAGCGAGGAACCCCCAGGGGGGCCGGCCGCTGTGGCCCAGCGGTTTTAGGCACTTCAGTCTGGAACCGCACGACCGTTACGGTCGCAGGTTCGAATCCTGCCTCGGGCATGGATGTGTGTGATGTCCTTAGGTTAGTTAGGTTTAAGTAGTTCTAAGTTCTAGGGACTGATGACCTCAGATGTTAAGTCCCATAGTGCTCAGAGCCACTTGAACCCAACGGGCACACACCAACTGGTGGACGAGTGTGTCAGCACTACCACCAGAGATGTCCAGCTAAGCAGCGAGGAGTTTGGTCGAATGAGAGTGTCCGTACGTTCCTACTTCAAAGTGGTCACAACTGCGACACACTATCAGCACACTGGAGAGCGGATACGCTTGCACGACCTTGTTAAGATGATGACAGACGCCCTACCCAATAACTAACGGTGCTTTTTTCACTACTAGGTCTCTGTAGATATTCTGCAAGTGCCTATGAATACCTGCGATGCTCTGGTTTTCCGTCAAAAGAAACTCGATGACAGCTCTCCACTTGGAACGCATCTCCGTTACAGAAGCCATGTTGAAGATTTTGTATAGCGCCGCCACCTATCGGATTTTCATGTAACTATAGGAGCTGACGCTGGAATATTCCACGATGTTCCACAAAAAATTCCGCATTTTTTCAACCGAAAATGACCAATAAAAATGTGTAGCATTACTTATTGAACAGCCCTTGTAAATAATTAAATGAACATAATCTATATCTCCCCCTTTTTACGAGCTCAGTTAATGTATTTTACCATCCATGACGATAGTAATGCTAAGAACTGACCGTGAGGTGTGGTATTTGTTCTTATTTAATTTATCAACTTCTCAGTTTTTTAGTTCGTCGTTATAAGTATACCCTACGCTGAAATTTCCCGGGTTCAATTCCCGGCGGGGTCAGGGATTTTCTCTGCCTCGTGATGGCTGGGTGTTGTGTGCTGTCCTTAGGTTAGTTAGGTTTAAGTAGTTCTAAGTTCTAGGGGACTGATGACCATAGATGTTAAGTCCCATAGTGCTCAGAGCCATTTTTTTACGCTGAAATACAATACAGGTGGGAATCTCCAAGCTTGGTAGTTATTAAGATTCCCTTGCTCTATTTTTATTTTTCTTCGCACACTGCAACAAATTATTTCATCATTGAATAACTTCTCATGTAATTACATTAAACTGTAGCAGGTTTTGTTGCCCCATCCCTACCAAACACACTGTTACAGTTTCGTATTTATCATATCACTATTTCAATCTTTCCAGCTTCTACTTAACACATTACTTCCCTCAAGTAATCACTATAAGCAAAAGTTAATTGAAAAATCAAGAGAAATAATTGTATTGGTAATCATTGGTTATCTTCGTAGATAGTTAGCTACAGAAAACAGTACTTAAATTCATGACCTGATGTTGAAGTCAAAATTTTCACACCAAAACAGTTTCAGGTAAAACTTACCTTAGAAACTATAAGAAATTAGTATATGTCTCGGTTTGTTTTCTTATGTATTTAAGCCTCTGGGTATTTCAATTTCACCTGTGTTTTTGATGTCGAAAGCTGAGGGGAACCGCGTTAAAGAAGAGTAGATGTTGCCCTTTGAATTCACACCACTTGATCTTGAATAGGAAGACACTATTTCTCTTAAGAAGTGGAATTGGTAAAGCCAATGACTACACCTACCGACTGGGCCTTCTTTAAGCCCTGGACATTACGGAATACTATAAATCTTTAAGCCCAAACAACCAATGGAGACTACGGAATACTATAAATCTTTGGTACACATACCATCAGAAGTGTTAAACTCTTCTGAGTACTGATCTAGTTCGAGCACTAGCATAATGGCACCAAGTAACTGCAATATTACATTGTATTGGAAGTACAAATCTATTCTGGGTCGTCAGTCTTGTTTGATGTTACCTGTCCTGACTTTTTGACCTATTTCAGCCTGTCCATCTCAGATTACACTTACACCCAACACCCTCAGTGATCTGTTGGATACATTCCAATCTCCGTCCTCCCTTACAGTTTCTATCTTCTACAACTCCCTCTGCTAGCATTGCAATTATTCCCCGATGTCTCAGCACATGTCTTATCATTGCGTCCATTCTTCGTGTTAGAATCCGCTATATGTTCCCTTTCTCGCCGATTTGTTGGAGAATATACTCATTTCTTATTAGTTCACCTAATTTTCAACGTGCTTTTCCAGCACAGCATTTCAAACTCATCAATTCTCTTCTTTTCTGGTTTTTCCGAAGTCCAGTATTCACCGCCAACAACCTTGTGCTCCAAATGCACATTTCAGGGATTTCTTCATCAGTGTTAAGCTAATGTTTGATAATTTCCGCCAGAGATAACCTTTTTGCCTGTCCGTCGAGTATAATTATACTTCCAAGATAGCAGAATTCCTTCACTTCTTTACTTCGTCTTCCACGGTTTTCTTGTTAAGTATATTGGTGTTCTATTTTCTGCTGCGCCACATTACTTGCGTCTGATTTACATTCAACCTAAGCAAGGTGATTCTGCGATGATTTTACAAACTTTCAGTGATGCAAATGGATCAATTTAAGTAAGGACCGTAGTCCGGAAATGACCTGGTCGCAAGTTATAAGTGGAAATCTATCTGAGACTTCTAAAAGTGGAATACGAGTACCGATACTGTTGCTGTTAAGATTGTAGAGTAGGCAATCTCGACTAGCACCTAGGTGTTGAGGTATGGATCATAACTCATCCAATACAGACGGCGTATTCTGTACTGAAATTTATTGTATTACTTATTGGTTCTTGCATATATTGTTTAGGCCCATTGTGGTATATGCACTTTATTATTGAAGGTTGCAAATAGTGCGATAGGCATAACCTGCCGAAGAAGAGCATTAAATGCTCGAAACCTGTCAAGAACTTAAATTTATCATGTGCTACTTGGTGCTTATTATTTCATTATGTACCAAAATGAGCAGTCCCTGCGTACAGTATCTTTACTGTAGTAGACTGCAGTCTATGATTACATGTTGAAGTACTAACGTCGGTCAGCTCTAACCAAATGGAATTTTACCTACAGTTTGCGCATCTGCTCGACGACCCTTCTTGAAAACTGGAACTACATGTGGAAAAGAGGACAGGTAGTTCCAGTTTTCAAGAAGGGTCGTCGAGCAGATGCGCAAAACTATAGGCCTATATCTATGACATCGATTTGTTGTAGAATTTTAGAAAATGTTTTTTGCTCGCGTATCATGTCATTTCTGGGAACCCAGAATCTACTCTGTAGGAATCAACATGGATTCCGGAAACAGCGATCGTGTGAGACACAACTTGCTTTATTTGTTCATGAGACCCAGAAAATATTAGATACACCCTCCCAGGTAGATGCCATTTTCCTTGACTTCCGGAAGGCGTTCGATACAGTTCCGCACTGTCGCCTGATAAAGTAAGAGCCTACAGAATATCAGACCAGCTGTGTGGCTCGATTGAAGAGTTTTTAGCAAACAGAACACAGCATGTTGTTCTCAATGGAAAGACGTCTACAGACATTAAAGTAACCTCTGGCGTGCCACAGGGAGTGTTATGGGACCATTGCTTTTCACAATATGTATCAATGACCTAGTAGATAATGTCGGAAGTTCCATGCGGCTTTTGCGGATGATGCTGTAGTATACAGAGAAGTTGCAGCATTAGAAAATTGCTGCGAAATGCAGGAAGATCTGCAGCGGATAGGCACTTGGTGCATGGAGTGGCAACTGACACTTAACATAGACAAATGTAATGTATTGCGAGTACATAGAAACAAGGATCCTTTATTGTATGATTATATGATAGCGGAACAATCACTGGTAGCAGTTACTTCTGTAAAATAGTAAAATATCTTGGAGTATGCATACGGAACGATTTGAACTGGAATGATCATATAAAATTAACTGTTCGTAAGGCGGGTGCCAGGTTGAGATTCATTGGGAGGGTCCTTAGAAAATGTAGTCCATCAACAAAGGAGGTGGCTTACAAAACACCCGTTCGACCTATACTTGAGTATTACTCATCAGTGTGGGATCCGTACCAGATCGGGTTGACAGAGGAGATAGAGAAGATCCAAAGAAGAGCGGCGCGTTTCGTCACAGGATTATTTGGTAACCACGATAGCGTTACGGAGATGTTTAGCAAACTCAAGTGGCAGACTCTGCAAGAGAGGCGCTCTGCATCGCGGTGTAGCTTGCGGTCCAGGTTTCGAGAGGGTGCGTTTCTGGATGAGGTATCGAATATATTGCTTCCTCCTACTTATACCTCCCGAGGAGAGCGCACGGAGGCTTTCTGGCAGTCGTTCTTCCCGCGAACCATACGCGACAGGAACAGGAAAGGGAGGTAATAACAGTCACACGTAAAGTGCCCTCCGCCACACACCGTTAGGTGGCTTGCGGAGTATAAATGTAGATGTAGATGTACATGTAGATCTTACTGATGATGGAATTTTCAGACATGATTTTCGTGTATGGGCAAGCAAATGGTAGAAGCAGAGAAGCGGTGACGCTTTACAGAACCAAATATACGTCTAGAAGGCATCCGGCTCATCCCATGTTTCCAGGGCTGTTCCCTCGATTAAGTAAAACAGGGCAGTTGGTACCACCATGCAACCGCTGTGGAGGACGACCAATTACAGGGCCTGCCGACTTGTTTGCAGTGTTTGCTCGCGTTGATGAGGCGCTTGCAGTCAGCAGATAGTGGACTTCATTATTACGGTACCGCAGACTTAGGATTTTTCGGTTTCTCTGACGTCAAGTTACGTGCGCTGTTACTGCTCCATCAACAGAGGAAATTACCTGAGCGCATTGGGGAATATTTAGTGGGAATTCTGTAGGTAATGAACAGTACTCTCAAGGTGGGACACCTAGTTTGAGCGCTGCTCGCGCCTAAAGCGGAACTAAAGTAAATTTTC
The DNA here is from genome assembly GCF_021461395.2 of Schistocerca americana. NCBI lineage: Eukaryota > Metazoa > Arthropoda > Insecta > Orthoptera > Acrididae > Schistocerca > Schistocerca americana. The sequence goes on from NC_060124.1 coordinate 51,984,487, forward strand.
TTATACCTTTCTACTCGGTCGTTTCCAGATTAGAGTCCCTTACCTCAAGTTGATACATTTACTCTTCTCCTTCATCCCTGAAAGTTCGTAACGTGTTCAAAGAATCACCCCGTATTCTGTTCCTTAGTTATCTGTTTGCTCCATTCAAAAGGTGTTATATTCTGTACTCACTTAGACAGCAGATGGTGTCATGAAGAATCTTATCAATTTCGTTCTGAATTTTAATCCCACTCCTGCATCTTCCTTTCATTTCCGTCATTGTTTCTTCGAAATGCTGGTTGAACAGTAAGAGCGATAGATAGTTTTTAACCCGCTTTAATCAGAATATTTCATTTTTCTGGTTTCAATCTTATTGTTCCCTCTTGTACGTATTGTATTTTACTTGTTTTCCTCTGTAGCTCACACTTATTTTCCGAGAACTTCAAATATCGCACAGCTTCGTATGTTGTCTAACGCTTTTTCTAGTACAAATCTTAAGACTGTGTCTTGATAGTTTTATGTCCCGCTTGCATTATCAAGTGTCTCGTCAGAACTGCCTCTCTGGTAAGCTGCTCGTCATCTAACAGATCTTCAGTTCTCTTTTCCATTCTTCAGTGTGTTACTCTTGTTAGCAATTTAGATGCATGAGTAGTTGTCGCACTCATTTGCACTTCAACACATGTTAAAGTCACCTAAATGACATGCAACGAGGTTCTGATCAGTCGACTGCACAGAGAGAACCACGTCACGCATTTGGAGTACATTCTGAAGCATCAAATATAGGCCATTACTATAGAGAGACGTGGCTGTATTATAGCCGCCGTGGTGGAAGTCCAAGGCATTGTCTGCAGGCTGAAAGAGTCGCGCCGGCCTTGGAGCGCCTGCCAGCCGCCGGCCGTTGTTTACGCGCCAACCCCCACCCCCACCCTGTGTGCGTCACCTCCGCCCCCAATGCCCCGTCTGCGGCTCTCATTAGGGCCGTGACGTCAGCAGTGGCGCCGTGTGCGCTAACGACGCCGGCGCCGCGACGCAGCGACCGGAAGCCGGTCTTCCCGCCGGCGCCGTTGCGCCTGCCCCATCCGGAGGTTGCCAACAGCCCACCAGGGAGCACAGCGCAGATCTAACGCCGAAACCTGCTTCACCACACAGCCGTAGTCAATGGGTGCTCGGCGTTTTCGTATTCTCAAATCAGGTGATGCCTCTGAGGGAGACAACGATGTCTATAGAGAACTGTGTTGGTTCTGCACAGGAATAAGTCCCTTTACTTGGATGGCGAGTAGCGTCTACAATATACACTCCTGGAAATTGAAATAAGAACACCGTGAATTCATTGTCCCAGGAAGGGGAAACTTTATTGACACATTCCTGGGGTCAGATACATCACATGATCACACTGACAGAACCACAGGCACATAGACACAGGCAACAGAGCATGCACAATGTCGGCACTAGTACAGTGTATATCCACCTTTCGCAGCAATGCAGGCTGCTATTCTCCCATGGAGACGATCGTAGAGATGCTGGATGTAGTCCTGTGGAACGGCTTGCCATGCCATTTCCACCTGGCGCCTCAGTTGGACCAGCGTTCGTGCTGGACGTGCAGACCGCGTGAGACGACGCTTCATCCAGTCCCAAACATGCTCAATGGGGGACACATCCGGAGATCTTGCTGGCCAGGGTAGTTGACTTACACCTTCTAGAGCACGTTGGGTGGCACGGGATACATGCGGACGTGCATTGTCCTGTTGGAACAGCAAGTTCCCTTGCCGGTCTAGGAATGGTAGAACGATGGGTTCGATGACGCTTTGGATGTACCGTGCACTATTCAGTGTCCCCTCGACGATCACCAGTGGTGTACGGCCAGTGTAGGAGATCGCTCCCCACACCATGATGCCGGGTGTTGGCCCTGTGTGCCTCGGTCGTATGCAGTCCTGATTGTGGCGCTCACCTGCACGGCGCCAAACACGCATACGACCATCATTGGCACCAAGGCAGAAGCGACTCTCATCGCTGAAGACGACACGTCTCCATTCGTCCCTCCATTCACGCCTGTAGCGACACCAATGGAGGCGGGCTGCACGATGTTGGGGCGTGAGCGGAAGACGGCCTAACGGTGTGAGGGACCGTAGCCCAGCTTCATGGAGACGGTTGCGAATGGTCCTCGCCGATACCCCAGGAGCAACAGTTTCCCTAATTTGCTGGGAAGTGGCGGTGCGGTCACCTACGGCACTGCGTAGGATCCTACGGTCTTGGCGTGCATGCGTGCGTCGCTGCGGTCCGGTCCCAGGTCGACGGGCACGTGCACCTTCCACAGACCACTGGCGACAACATCGATGTACTGTGGAGACCTCACGCCCCACGTGTTGAGCAATTCGGCGGTACGTCCACCCGGCCTCCCGCATGCCCACTATACGCCCTCGCTCAAAGTCCGTCAACTGCACATACGGTTCACGTCCACGCTGTCGCGGCGTGCTACCAGTGTTAAGGACTGCGATGGAGCTCCGTATGCCACGGCAAACTGGCTGACACTGACGGCGGCGGTGCACAAATGCTACGCAGCTAGCGCCATTCGACGGCCAACACCGCGGTTCCTGGTGTGTCCGCTGTGCCGTGCGTGTGATCATTGCTTGTACAGCCCTCTCGCAGTGTCCGGAGCAAGTATGGTGGGTCTGACACACCGGTGTCAATGTGTTCTTTTTTCCATTTCCAGGAGTGTATTACTAGTGCTTAAAATACTTCCATTGCAATCCCATACACCGATCAGCCAGCGAATTTTGACAACCGACCTGCTGTCGACAGTATAGTCGCAGGGAGGAGAATGACTGCTAGTCAGACACACAAACGACGCATTAGTATCTGTGGGCGTGCTGTCCGCATGTAGAATGGCGAAGGCGCCCGATCTATCTGAGTCTGGCCGAGCACCGATTTGAAGGCCCAGAGGCTCGGCACGAGATTTCGGAAATTGCATGACTTGTCGGACGTTCGGGGATTTCTGTAGTGAGTGTCTTCAACACGTGGTGAAACGAAGGTGAAACCATATCCAGACGTCAAGGGGTGGAACGGTCACCCTTCCTTCATTACTGATGTCTAACTCGTAGGCTAGGCAGACTGGTACAACAGGACTGGCGGCGAACTGTGGCGGAACTAACTTCAGATTTTTTAATACATGTGCCAATGGCCGGCCGTTGTGGCCGAGCGGTTTTAGGCGCTTCAGTCCGGAACCGCGCTGCTGCTGCGGTCGCAGATTCGAATCCTGCTTCGGGCATGGATGCGTTTGATGTCTTTAGGTTAGTTAGGTTTAAGTAGTTCTAAGTCTAGGCGACTGATGACCTGAGATTTTATAAGTCCCATCGTGCTCGGAGCCATTTGAACCATGTGCCAATGTTAACATCACAATATCGGCAACGGAGGAGTAAAATGGGCACGTGACCATCGATACTGGATGTCGGTGCAGTGGAAGAGCGTTGCATCGTCTGATGAATCAGGATACCATCTTCATCATGCCGACCGGAGGGTGCAGTCCGTCGTCTTCCAGGAGAACAGCTCCTTGGTACCTGTACTACAGAACAAAGACAGTCTGGTGGCGGCTCCATTATGCTCTGGGGAACATTCGCGTTGGCACCGTGGGTCCACTGGCGCTCGTGCAAGACTAAACCACGTACAACCCTTAATGACAATCATGTTTCCTGGCGACAGTGGCATTTTTCAGCAAGATAATACACCCTGCCAAAAGACCAGGACTGTGATATAGTGGTTCGAGCAACACAGTGTCGAGTTCCACTTGATGTGTTGGCCCCCAAATTCGCCAGATCTGAATCCGATCGAACACATGTGGGATATGATTGAATGTGGCGTCACAGCTTATAGCCTCCTCCCCGGAACTTACGGGAATTAAGTGACTTGTGTGTGCAGATTTGGTGCCAACTCCCTCCAGCGACCTATTAAGGCCTCACTGCCTCCATGCCGCGACGCGTGGCTGTTGATACCCGAGCCAAAAGTGGACATACCGACTATTAGGTAGGTGGTCGTAACGGTCTGGCTGATCATTGTATGTCCCAATTTACGAGGACGAGCTGAATGTTGAAGCCTTCATATTTTTTTATGTGTAGAACCATAAACCTTTTCAATAAATCAAACGTTATTAACATTCTGCATCTTTATTTGTCATGCCTAGATATTTATAGATACCGTGGAAACGAACACATTTTTTTCCCCAAGGAGAGAGCAGTTTGTTGACACCGTCACTGCAGAATGTCTGAATTTGTAGACGGAATATCAACATCACCTCTGCTTGCACCGCTTCATCACTATTAGAGCGAAGTTCTCGATGGTGTTCTCTAGGTTTTGGAAACAGATGAAAATCGGATGGCGTCGAGTCGGGACTATATGGAAGATGACTGACTGATGACTGTGGACCCAAGGGGTCCGATTGTTATGGATGTCGTACCACTCTTGTGTGGTCTGGCAATGTCGAGCTGAATGAGAAGATGCTCGATGTGTGGACAAACACTTTGCAATCGAAGCTCAATTACAGGATGTTGTTTCTCACGCTCCAACGTAGTTCCGTTACATGCCTCCATGTTACAACTACAGTTCAGAGCTCTCTAGTCGCAAAGCCGCGCGGGGTAGCCCTGTGGTCATGGGCGCCTTGCCACGGTCCGCGCGCTCCACCCCACTCCCCTCCCCCCCTCCCTCCGTCGGAGGTTCGAGTCCGAGTCCTCCCTCGGGCATGAGTTTGTGTTTTGTCCTTAGCGTAAGTTAGTTTAACTTATATTAAGTAGTGTGTAAGCCTAGGGACCGATGACCTCGGCAGTTTGGTCCCACAGGAACTTACCACTACTTTCCAAATTTTCAAGTCCCTCAGGGTTGCTAATGTATAGACATTAAGAGTAAAAATGTAGAATGTTAATAACGTCTGTTTTATTTAAAAATCTTTAAGAGTTTTCATACACAAAAATTGGAGACATTACTTTTCAGCATAACCTCGTATGTAACACAAAACTTCAGCGACTGATCCTTTATTTTCAGTATTTACCACACATTACTTTGTAGACCCAACTGTTTTTCTGGAGCTTATGCAATTTTTAAAATAATGGTACCGTTGATAGCTACAGAATTAAGCATATGATACTTCTTAAGCTTGTAAGACTACACCATATGTATTCTGTATAATTTCATACCATAATTTGCGAGTCTCAGATTAATGGTAAGATAGTAAATTTTTTCCCAAAACTATTTGTAACAACACATTAAAATTATTTAAACACTACCTTATATGATTGTTGAGTCTCTCAAGCTTTTCACCTAAATTACTTTTATTTCAGTAAAGACATTTATAGTCTGTATTAGCTAGACGTACAGCGAGCGATGTTTAAGAACTGAGATAAAGGATTATCTTCGTTTTTTATAAGTGAACTATGCTATTTTGACGAGACATTAGCAGATCTTCTTGGGACAAATTCGGTGATGAAATTCTGTTTCAGGTTTAAGAAACCACGGAGTAAACTTACTTTGAATGTAAAGAGTTTTGCGTTATTGTCGCAGCCGTTGGATGGACCAACGCTCTAAAGTTGGCATCACTCTCCAAGGAAACTAGCCGAGACAATAGGTGGGTTTCGCGCTGCACTCCGAGAAACCCTATGTCGAAGAGATGGGAGGTGCGTCGCCAGTTTTATGTTGCCCTACGGAGGAAACATCGTAGACGTCTCCCAACCAATTTGATCTGTGAAAAGAGATCGTTAACTCAAGGAAAATGTATTATACCACCTAATTTAGTTAATAATGTAGAAGTAATATTTTGCGTAGATCATGCTTTTGTTTTGTACTTTCTGATTTTGAAGTTTATCCAAACCCAATAAAGCTTATTTTTACATGGAGAGGAACAAAACTGGCTAGTAGACACAGCAGGTTCCGAAAATTACTTTATAAGAGCCCCATTGTATGCGTCTTCAACTTTAATTCGGTTTGTTTTGGAATAGATACTTAGTTTCCGACCTATTTATATGCAGCATCACACTGACTAGTGTTTAAACAACTGGACCTAAAGAGGATATATATTACAAACTGTGTATTTCTCAAGTTTACGGTAATTCTTCAGCTAATTTTATTTATGAAGTAAAATAAATTTTTTCGCGTTAGTAATTACTAAGCTAACTGTTTGTGTGAAGAGAACTGCATGTTAAAAGCTCATCTTATTTTTTTGAATTAAGGGGTAGCTCTGAAACCAATTATGTATTTCTTTACAACTAACAGTAACTTTAGAGATAAAGATGATTATATCCCTTTTTATGATTTTAGAAGTTGTTTCTCTTAAGGGGGATAGGACATCAAACGGGACTTCCTGGTTATGCTGACAAAGTTTTATGAATTTATTTGTAAAAGTATAGACAGTAGAAAATAAAATGTCCTGTGGTGCCTCTCCTGCTCCAAGACGGCCCGTTTGTTGTCCTACCCCCCTTAAGCTAATCATAAATTGATTGTCAATCACGTTTCATCATACCGTACCGACTCAGTTTTATTACACTTTTACCCTTGTGATCCTATATTCTAAGTGCAACAACCTTGTTAGTTGTGGAATTACTGAAGAGACGCTTAAAAGAGTTTCACTTTTTCTGATGTGCCCCTGAAAAGAAAAATGGGTTTCCCATAAAGCATACAGGAAACGGAACTTTGACAAAATATGTTCCGTACAGGCTGACAATTACTGAACTACATGAAAAAAAGTAAATTACTTACAAACTGTGGGGTGCAAACATTTTATTCTACATGTAAACGTCAGTACGGATATTCGGATTCAGCTTACGACAGTTTAGATATGCCTGCCACCATTGGCGATCATGTGGCGCAGGCGAATAGTGAAATTCCGCAAGACACGCTGAAGTGTCAGAACATCGATGCTGTCGATTACCTCCTGAACGGCTGTTTTCAGCTGAGCAATTGTTTTGGATTTATTGCTGTTCATCAAACTGGTTCAAATGGCTCTGAGCACTATGGGACTCAACATCTTAGGTCATAAGTCCCCTAGAACTTAGAACTACTTAAACCTAACTAACCTAAGGACATCACACACACCCATGCCCGAGGCAGAATTCGAACCGGCGACCATAGCAGTCCCGCGGTTCCGGTCTGCAGCGCCAGAACCGCACGGCCACCGCGGCCGGCGCTGTTCATCTTGTCTTTAATATAGTCCTGCAAAAAGGAGTCGCATATGTTCAGATCCGAATAACATAACGGCCAATCGAGGGCCCTGCCAGTGGCCTCTGGGTACCCCAGAGCCAGAACGCGGTCCCCATAGTGACCCTACAGGACATCAAACACTGTCCTGCTTCGATGGGGTCGAGCTCCGTCTTGCATGAATCACATCTGGTCGAAATCAGGGTCACTTTCGATAATGAAGATGGAATTATCTTCAAAACCTTCACGTATCGTTAGGTAGTCACCGTGCTATTAAGCAATATCGTATCGATTATTCCGTGATTGGACATTGCACACCACACAGTCACCCAATGAGGGTGAAGAGACTTCTCGATCGCGAAATGCGAATTCTCATTCCCTCAAATGCGTAAATTTTGCTTATTGATGACTCCATCCAGATGAAAGTGGGCTTCGTCACTAAACCAAAACGTGATGCGCATACTAATTCCCATCATTCCCGCGGTTAACCGTTCCATTTGAACGTCCTAATTCAAATCGTTCAGAAGTTATGACGATTTTATATTTACAACGATTTCATTTCATATAGTTCCGTAATTGTCATCTTATATGAAGAAATGTGAGAAATACACATACCGCCCATGATATACGCTTTGTTTGGTGTATTTAAACAACAGTATTTCTAGCACTGTTATCGTTTTGGATCAACATTTGATTATGATAGTAATCTGCACGCTCTCTAAGAACAGCCGAATCAGCCTTCATCGAAGACATTGGTCCAAGCATAGATTGCGAATCTGAGTTGTAATCCCTGGGACAGTGTTACATGATGCTTTACTTAATCCCAAATGTATCTGATTCGCCCGGAAGGCTATGAAACATTTAAGATATTTCGCAACAATACGTCATTATATGTTTGAAGACAGAAACTTCGCGTGAATATTAACTTGAAATGGTTCAAATGGCTCTAAGCACTATGGGACTAAACATCTGAGGTCATCAGTCCCCTAGACTTAGAACTATTTAAACCTAACTAAGGACATCAAGCACATCTATGCCCGAGGCAGGTTTCGAACCTGCTATCGTAGCAGCCAGTGGAGTTCCGGACTGAAGCACCTACAACCGCTCGACCACAGCGGCCCTGCAATACTAACTTAATCAACGAAATAAAAATTTACGTAGATGACAGTTCTAACAAGGGAACCTCCCCATCGCACCCCCCTCAGATTTAGTTATAAGTTGTCACAATGGATAGGCCTTGAGAAACTGAACACAGATCAATTGAGAAAACACGGAGAAGTTGTGTGGAACTGTGAAAAAATAAGCAAAATATACAAACTGAGTAGTTCATGGCAAGATATGCAACATCAAGGACACTGAGAACGAAGGAGCGCCGTGGTCTCGTGGTAACGTGAGCAGCTGCGGAACGAAAGGTCCTTGGTTCAAATCTTCCATCGATTGAAAACTTTAATTTTTTATTTTCAGTTTATGTGACAAATTCTTATGTTTTCATCACTTTTTTGGGAATGATTATCACATCCACAAGAAAACCTAAATCGGGCAAGGTAGAAGAACCTTTCACCCATTCGCCAACTGTACAAGTTAGGTGGGTCGACAACATATTCCTGTCATGTGACGCACATGCCGTCACCAGTGTCGTGTAGAATATATCAGATGTTTTTTCCTGTAAAAGAATCGGTTGACCTATGACCTTGCGATCAAATGTTTTCGGTTCCCATTGGAGAGGCACGTCCTTTCGTCTACTAATCGCACGGTTTTGCGATGCGGTCGCAAAACACAGACATTAAACTTATTACAGTGAACAGAGACGTCAATGAACGAACGGACAGATAATAACTACGCAAAAATAAAGAAAGTGAATTTTTCACTCGAGGGAAGACTTGAACCAAGGACCTCTCGTTCTGCAGGTGCTCACGCTACCGCGGGACCACGCCGCTCCTGAGCACCCAGTCTCCGTAATGTTCTCTATGTGGCTCATGGACTACCCAGTTTGTATATTTTGCTTATTTTTTCACAGTTCCACACAACTTCTTCCTGTTTTCTCAATTGATCTGTGTTCAGTTTATCAAGGCCTATCTACTGTGCCAACTTATAACTAAATCTGAGGGGGGTGCGATGGTGAGGTTCCCTTGTAAGTTGTTGATTAATGTGGTGAACGGCAGGGGTCTCCATTAACCGTCTAGCTGGCTAGCTTATTATGTTTATCGAGACGAGGTAGCAATATCACACCAACAAAATGCATTTCTCTTTCCACGTTTCAACAGGTGAAATTCAGTTTCAACTGTGTGGCATAATTTTCGTCGAGCGAACAGCTGCGTACTTCCACTGGTCAAAGCATGCGACAATTGCTCCAGCTTACTTATGTCAGGGGAAATCAATAAGTTGCCCCAGTGTGCTCGTTCGAGGTGGAGAGGTCATTCAACAGGGTTTCCCACGTACTCCAGAGAAGTTTGCTCGTCATGCCTGCCCGGAGTTAACACTTCATCATGATTCTCTCTGACGTATTTTGTGACCACGTTTCTGTTTCAAACCACACAGGAGTCTATTGCTAAAAGCCTTCAATGATGGTGATAACACTGAAGTGGAGTGTTTTGTGCAATCATTCTAGATGTAGAGATGAAATGTAATAATTTCCTTTCATGTTTGATATTCAATAATGAACCTATTCTCCATGTAAGTGGAAAATTCAGTCACGACATCACATTAATATGGGGAACATTGTGGCTACATGCAATAGTTTAACACGAGAGACAGTCCAAAGGTAAATGAGCTTGGCGCATTTTCTGTTTGTATTTCTGATAAAGACCGCTACAGATAGCAGACATATAACAGAATTTGGAGGAAATCGGTATTTTTTCACAGCTGCGAAAACATACCGCTAACTTAATTTCTCGATAGGACGTAGTACCACCACTCTAACACTTGCATGGAACAGCATTTCTTCATGATGAATCGGCCATTAATGGCGTACGGATCTCGCATTGTACCATTGGCCTCCAAGGTCACCTGCCCCCGCGGTATGTAACTTTCTTTTGTGAGGCTTAGTGAAACACATGTTTCCTGCCCCCTCCCCCCCACCCCCTCCCACTCCATCTGCTTCAACACATAGCAGTCAAAGTATGGGACGAGTTTTGATATCGTCTGGATGTTTGTGTGTCTGAAGGAGAAGAAATCAGGCATTCGTGAAAGGTGAATAAAAACTTTGATACTAAGAGTAATCGTGAAAGTAACCCAAGATTATGTGTGCATGTAAATGGTAAATAAGGTTGTTCTCTTGAATATAAAAACCTTTTAGTTCAATGCGTTACCTGATATGTTCCCGAAGGTTCTATCTTCACTTATATAGACGATACTGAACTGCTACATTGATAAATTTTTCTGAAACAATCTATACGTCACTGCTGCGGCAACAGCTTTAAAAGTGAGTCAGTTTCTTCTTCTTTGCGACTTCGAACTGAAACGTCTCAGGACATATATTCCCATTTAAAATTCTATCTTTTAAACCCCCATCGAATAGAATTTGGGGAGAACCCTACATACATATAACATAACCATTTTGCAGATCCCTTGATTTGTAAGTGGTTATATTGTAGAAAGACACTCTTGCAAAAAAATATTCACCTTTCGCGTCACTATCTTCCTGTTTTCCCTACCGTTTGTCCATCAGTTATTCCTCAAATCAAAAATATTGAATTACAAAACAAGTATCACCCATATTTACTAAAAGCTTTATCAACGAGCGAAGGGCTGCAGTGTTTATGACACTGAAATCAAATTAAGAAAGAGCAGAGTTTCAGTGCCGAATCGATTTCTCTGATTTAGTTTTTCCACGGTTTATTTAAATCGATTATGGCGGTATAGTGACATGGGTCCTTAGAGAAAGGATTTGGTCAATTCCCCTCCACATTGTTGCCCTATGCGAACTTTTGCTACATGAAGACCTTGTCACTAACTTTAAATCCTAATCTGCTTTCTATCCTGCCTGGAACTGTATTAATTATACTCACAGAACTACTTTATATTAACTAAATTATTTGCAATAATATAAAAAACGAACTGTCATCAGTCTCCACACTTAAAGTTCTTATTCATGCAGGGTTTCTGGGGTATTGTTGCACCATCATGATCAGTTTCGGAGTACAGCTCGGACGCACTAACCCCCTGACACCAATGTCCAAATATCTTGTACGTTCTACCACATTTATTGCAAAATTCTTTCGATGTACTAGTAAAAAGAACTTTTTAGAACTGGTGTGGCACATCTGCAGTCATGTTAACCTTCCTTGGGCTCCACATCATATGCAGTTGAGCCTACTCTCACCTTTACCTCCGCCTGTACCTCAGTTTCTGCCTCCCAAATTTCGCAGTTTTCTTGTGAGCCTTGCAACACTACCACTGTTGGAAGATAGAATATTGTGAAGAGATGGCTTAGCCATAGCCTAGGGGATGTTTCCAGGATGCAAGTTTCACTCTGCAGCGGAGTGTGCGCTGAAGTTAAACCCCCTTGCTGATTAAAACAGAGGACCGGAGGGAGACTCGAGTTCGGATCCTTTGCCTTTTGCGGGAAAGAGCTCTACCTACTGGGCCATCCAAGCACGGCTCATGACCCACCCTTACACCTTCATTTCCGCCAGTACATCTCTTACCTTCCTAACTATACAGTTCTCCTATGAACCTTGCGAGACTAGCATTACTGGAAGAAAGAATACTGCGGAGACGTGGCTTAGTTACTGACTGGGAGACGTTTCCAGAATGGAATTTTAACTCTGCAGTGGACTGTGAGCTGATACTAAACTTCCTGGCAGATTAAAACCGTGTGCCGCATTGAGATTCGAACTTGGGACCTTTGCCCTCCGCCGCCAGGTGCTTTATCTACTAGGCTTACTTTTCAGCAAGATAATGCCCGCCTGCACACTGTGAGAGTTTTTACCGTCTGCTTGGTGCTTAGCAAACCCTACTTTTGGCAGCAAGGTCGTTGGTTCTCTCCCCAAAGGAGAATGTTTAGAGCATCATAGGCCAAGCCCTCCAACCAGCTTGGGATTTTGACGATCTAACTCTCAATTGGACACATTTGGCTCGACATCCTTCAGGAGGGCTTCTGGTAACTCTGACAGACGGTACCAAGCCGAATAATTGGTCGCATAAGGGCGAGAGGTGGACTAACGCATTATTCACTTGCTAGATCTGTGAAGCTCTTTGCCTTGAATAAATCATTCAATTTTTTTTTTAAATTGTAATCATTTGTATTTCTGTATGTGTGCTTTATACCTAATGATTTCCATCCCATTCGGATAATTCCTTCCTGGCGTGTGGTTTTTTTATTCTCTTAGAGCGTGTTTCTTATTACGAATACACCGAAAACATTCCGCAGTTAAACTGCTTAAAAACTGTAAATATTTTGATAAAAAGCTGTAAAAAATTCAGCAACCTTGGTTCTGGGGGGGGGGGGGGGGGGGGGGGAAATACACTTGAGATAAAAACCGAAGTTTACGGTCGGAGCTTTGGCGCCTCTGAAACGCCTCATAAATAAAAAAAAATCAGTAGGAGGTTAAGTTGTATTTATTATTTATATTTCAAACCGGTGGTTGCTGAAACAACCTACAAAACGTGTTTATGTGCAAATTATTTAGACTATACTTTGGTCGCACCGCGTTGTATCGTCATAGTGTAGTACCATAATTCTTCTGTCATGATCATGACATTCATTTTTCCTTTCTAGCAGGGTCACCAATCGTCTCATATTTTGAAGGATTTCCCGTATCAGAAAGTTAGAAAAATTGTCCAATATGAGCCTTCCATAGCGCGTAACATTCCGCATATGAAACTTTTCCGCTACTTTATCTAATTCATGAAACTCATTGGTCGATATTACATGTATGTTTGGCCTGTTGTTACTGATCAACATACTGACGTATGAATTTGTCTTATAGCACGCCTACGGAATCACGGTATGGTATATCACATTACTTTTTTTGTTATTTGACTGTACATTTAAGTTTAAATTTCCCTTATTTAAACTGTAGCCTAAACAAATTGCCAAAGTAACTTAAATAATGCGGATTATACATTCCTGTAAAGAATTTAAAATCAGAGATTTTGCTTTATTTCAAGGAGCCAATACTAACTCCAGCTCGGAACCAACGGCAAATACAAGTAGACTATAGACGTCATTAGTGAACAGTCGACACTCCACATTAACTTTTTGCTGTATGAATACGGTTAATATCGAAGTAATAACGTCTAGACTCATTAGCCCGAAGTGTCTAGAACCCTTATCATCTTTAACCCTAAATGGAACAATTACCAATTTCTCTCTATCGGCAATGAGTCTAGGATAACAATAGTTGAAAATCTGAACTAGACTGATCAGGTAACTGCAGAGTACAAGAAGGAATCAGTATCTCTCCATGCCCTACAAAAATATAACAAGCTATAACATCTTTACCTGAAAAAGAAACTTGTACAAACACTTTTGTTTACAATTATTTCTCACAGCGATGTTATCCTGCAAATCCTTCCCAAGGTAACCTCATGATGTGTGGGACTGGTTATTAATGCCTGTGCTAGTTATGTCTCTAATGTTTGACTTTTTAACCATTTACACTTATATCCTCGCTGCGAGCAGGGAAGTGTAGAACTTTCCATACCCCCAGTCTTCTCTACTTTCTTATCAACGAACACTATCCTCGACCTTAACGCTCTTATCTGAACAACATAGCAGAAACACCCGTTCCCATCAGAGCAAAACGCTTTTTATCCTACCTCATCACCAGACCAGTGTCCTTCTCAGTAGCACGAACCCACACTCAATTAAAGAAGTGAGTAACATCTCCATCTCCATCTTCAGAAGACTTTAATGACGTACCTACTAAAGCAACAATGAGTATTACCATTGCCCCTGTACATGTACGTTACACCTGCACATCCTTCTTTCTAAGTAGATCTTCCTCTTTTCCCAATAGCCTTAGGTCATGCACTCACCTTAAATTTCCTTTCCCCAGAACTCACTGTATCAGAAAACGTCAATCTTGTAGAGCTCTAAATTCTTTTTGTATCTGCCACTATCATTATCGTTATTATTTTCATTATTACCGTAGTTATTATTATTTTACTTTATCACTGTTAGCGGCAGTAGCAGCTGTAGTACAAGTATTGCCAGTATTAATTTTATTATTCGTAGTCAGTATTATTTACTCTGATTGCCGCTTCAGACGCTCAAATCATTTTAATACTTGGATGAGGAATTCCGCTTTATACAAGGCGCCTTCGGAATGTTGTGTACCCATTTTAATGTTGTGGTGTTGGTGTCCTTTGTTTGTGGTATGGTAAAACGCTGATTTCTACCACTTTTGTCGTTTCACAGGTACTTTCTGCGATTTTTCGAACTTTCACACTGTTTTCGCGCCATTAATTAACTACTAATATTAACATCCTTAATTTCTTAGGCAACTTCGAATTAAAAGAGGTACAGTATTTATGAAACCTTAGTCGATGTAAGAGAATTCCGGCTAGCCTTGCTCAAATCAAGTTAAATAAGCAAATAAAAATAAATCACTCGCTTCGTAATCGAATTAAATTAATTTAGAAAGATGGGAAAATTGATAGAGTGCGCCCATATTTTATGCTAAGCTGGTTAACATATTCTCCCCTTGATAAAAAAAAAACAGTAGACTGGGATAAAAATTTGGAAATATTGTTAGCGTTTCTCACTGGATTGTTATAGTAGTTGGCAACCCTACTCACCCGTCTTTGGAAGGTTTTGGTTCTAGCAGGCTGCCCCGAGTGCTTTGAGCTGGCAGCAGTTGTCTCCCCTATTTTAGAACCACACATTCCGCCTCGTTATGGCTTTCTCAACGCCAAACGACGATGTAACGTTTTGTCTTTACAATGGAAACAGGGAAACGAAACGTCTTAGAAATTCTATTCCGCCGCCATCCATAGACACAAAGGCCAGACACGCCACCTCGCGCCCTTTGCCATCATTAAAATGTAAAATCCGAGCTGTGCAGACGTGGCGTTTCTCTCGTCCTTGGCAGATTATCGCCGTGTCGCTCCCTTAGCTTATTATTTATGCAAGAGGCCGGCTCCGCAGAAGGGCGGGCGCTCCTCTTACATTTCTGATCTGGCCCGCAGTTCGCCGCTGTCTGACGCCACTCGAAGCAATTACGTACCTCCGCAGCTGTTTGCCCGTGGAAAAGCTTCTTAAAGCAAATCCATTTAGAGGCGGAGCTCGCTGCTAAGCTAAAGTGTACAAGCTGGCTTTGTATCGGACGGAAGAAAGGTCTGCGCAGATCCTCGAGTTCAAAGGCTTACTGGGGAGCTGATAGCTTAAGCGATTCGGGCGAGTCGCTTCCGGCAGATGTCTGTGCGGCCCCGCTGTCTCCTCTCTCCCTCATACTTCTAACCACCCCGCCACCACCCAGAAGGGGGTGGGATTTCTCTTAAAACGGTAGCTGGTTCCGGCGGAGACAAGGTTATGTCATAGTTGTTTTTGGTGTCACCTCGGCAGTCACTCACGAGCTGTAAACAATCGTTTCCAATGTACTCTACACAAAGGAAGACGCATTGTAGTGTGAGATCAAAACAGGTGAAAATATTAAAATACGAGGAATATTCAATAAGCAACGCTAAACATTATTTCGTTTGAAAAAAAAATGCGGAATTTGTTGTGGAGCATAGTGTAATATTCTCGCTTCAGTCTCTATAGTTTAATGGAAGTTCCGATAGGTCACGGTGCTTCATGTAGCTCTCAAAACTGTGTCAGTAATAGATGTGCGTTTGAAGCAGAAAGCTGTAACTGAGCTTGTTTTGAACGAAAACTAATGCATCGCACTTGCAGAATGGATACGGAGACCTGACAATGAACAAAAGCACGGTGAGCCGTTGGGTGGGGCTTCTGTCACCATCGCAACGAGGTCGGGCAAACCTGTCCGATCTCCCGCGTTCCAGGCGCTTCAGTCCGGAACCGCGCGACTGCTACGGTCGCAGGTTCGAATCCTGCCTCGGGCATGGATGTATGTGATGTCCTTATGTTAGTTAGGATTAAGTAGTTCTAAGTTCTAGGGGACTGATGACCTTATATGTTAATTCCCACAGTGCTCAGAGTCATTTGATCTCCCGCGTGCCGGTCGGCCGCACACAGCTGTGTCTCCTGCAGTGTTGGATCGTCTGTACACACCATTCGAGGTGATCGACCGAGCACACTCAAACAACTCGCTAAACAGCTGGACGTCTCTGTTGATAGTGCTGTACACACTCGTGCAGCAGCTGGGGTACTGTGCCCCGGCTGGGTTCCTCGCTGCCTAACAGAAGACCATAAAGAGCAACGGAGGACCAGCCGTGCGGAATTACTTCGCTTTACGAGACTGATTGCGACAATCTTCTGTCGAAAATTGTTAGAGGCGATGGAACATGGGTTCATCACTCCGACCCGGAAACAAAACGGCTATGCATGGAGTGACGCCGCACCGTCTCTTCCCCAAAGAAAAAGTTCAAAGACGCATCCTCACCCGGTATAGTATGGCGAGTCTTCTGGAACTGTGAAGGGTTTATTCGGTTTGGTGCCCTCCCTCGTCATGAAACGATCTACTATCAAGTGTATTGTATCACCCTCAGCACCAGAGAGGAGCTCTCAAAACTTAATTGCACTGTTCTTACTCATGTAGTGTACAACCTGGACCTCGCACCAACCGACTTCCATCTGTTTGTCTCAATGAAGGATGCACTCCGCGGGAAGCAATACTTGGATGATGGGGAGGTTACTGATCAAGCAAGAAGTTGCCTTCGACGTCGATCAATAGAGCGGAACAATGCGGGCCCTCCCAGTAAGATGACGTAAGCCCATCGAACTGAAAACTAAGGTTTCGAAGCCAAAACAGTGGGGACTAATATGGTACACTGGAACGCTGAATAAAATCGATTTGCTTTCAGGGAAACGTGTTGCTTAACTTATTGAGCGCCCCTCGTAATTACGGTGACAAACGTTTAACACAAAAAAATCCTAAAATGAAAACTGGTTACAGCGATCAGCAGCATGGTCTTGCTGAAAATAAGCCTACAGTCTAGTGTCACGCTTCTTATTTTTGTTAAAGTAAATAAAAATCGTTTAACATGGAAAAATTTCTCTTCTCGGGCAAATGTATCAGCTCTCTGTAGTCGTGACGTCAACCAGAATTTTTTGGCATATATTTTCCGTATACCTAACAAATAAAACAATGGCGTCTGCTATCACTGTGTTGACGTCGCTGAGTGCCGTAATTGTCAAAATCGTTATCAGATTTCGAATTCGATGCTGCGTATGTCGAAAGCCTTGAATTATTGCATAAAGTACAGAAAATTTGCCAAGGCCAGTTATTTCCTGATGAAGTGTAATGTGAAACGCGAAGTCAAACGAGATCCGTATTGAATTCGTGCTGCGGTTTAGTGATCGTGGTTGCTCCATCGTGAAGCCACAGTATTATTTTTAAGCGCTTTCCCACCCTCGCTTATGCACATTCTCGTCTGGTCTGCACTTTCCGTCTCCGAAGATACGATACTCAAATAGTTAAAGTACGATCATACATAGAACAAAGTTCAGACAGTTCGTTCACAGGTGGTGCACACAACTTACCTCCCTTATGTAATTGCTGAGTTCGGCACTAAGGGCATCCGGCCGCAAAGTTAAGTAAATTGAATCTGCCCACAGTGGAGCCCGTCCCAGACGAGGTAGGCGCTAACACACGCACAAGAGTGGGGAATAATATGGTATAGTGGAACCCTGAATAAAACCAATATGCTTACAGTGGAAAGCTTTGCATACCTCATTGAACGCCCCTCGTAATTATAGTGACAAACGCTTAACACGAAACGTGTGATAAAATCCAACCGTTAAGGTGTACAGATTACGCTGCTTGTTCAGTTCAAACAACCTAGGTCTCAGTATACTATTTTTCCCCCTTTTTTGGGGTGTCAAATGTGTTGCATGGTCTAATGCGGTCCGTCACGAATTCCTGTTCCATACCAAACGCTTCATCTCAGAGTAGCACTTGCAACCTACATCCTCAATTATTTGATGGATGTATTGCAATCTTTATCTTCCCCTACCGCTTTTAATCTCTACAACTCCCCCTTCCTTTGAAAGGGCACGGCCGAGTTCCTTCCACATCCTTCCCTACTGCAATGGGACCAATGACGTCGCTGTTTGGTCTGCCCCTCCCCACGCCATCCTCAAATCAACCAACCAATCAATGAAGTCGGAAAGAAAAACATAGGTACAAACAAGATAAATACGAAGAAACCACGGGTAATGGAATAAAAACTTTGGTTGATCGATGAAACACGGAAGTACAAAAATATTCAGAGAAATTCAGGAATCGAGGGATACAAGTCACTTACTAAAGAAATAAATGGGAAGTGCGAAATGGTGCAGGAAAAATGTGACGAAATGGAAAAAGAAATGATCGTCGCAAGGATTGACTCAGCATATAGGGAAGTCACTACAACCTTGGGTGAAGTTGAAAGTGAAGTTAGTAACATTTTGAGTGCAATGGGAATTCTTCTGTTAAATGCAGAGGAGAGAGCGGATAGGTGGAAACAATTCACTGAACACCTCTACGAGGAGGAAGATTCGTCTCATGACATGATAGGAGAATAGACACAAGTCGATGTAGAAGAGATTTTTTAGAGATATTAGAATCAGAGTTTAAAAGAGCTTTGGAAGACTTAAGATCAAATAAGGCGAAAGGGATGGATAACATTCAATCAGAATAGTAAAATCATTGGCGAAAACGGTAGTAAAATGACTACTGATGTTGGTGTGTAGAATTTATGAGTCTGGCCATATACCATACGACTTTCGGAAAAGTATCATCCACACAATTCTGAAGACTGCAAGAGCTGATAAGTACAACAATTATCGCACAATCAGCTTGACAGCTCATGCACCCAAGTTTCTGACAAGAATAATATACAGAAGAATGGAAAGGAAAAGTGAGCATGTGCTAGGTGATGATCAGTTGGCTAAAGGCACGAGAGAAGCAGTTCTGACGTTACAGTTGATAATGGAAGTAAGACTGAATAAAAATGAAGACACCTTCATAGCATTTGTCGACTTCGTAAAAATGTTCAACAGCGTCAAATGGTGCGAAATGTTCGAAATTCTGAGGAAAATATAGATAAGCTATAAGAGAGACGGGTAGTATACAACATATACAAGACCCAAGAGGGAATAATAAGAGTGGAAAGACCAAGAACGAAGTGCTCCGGTTAAAATGGGTGTGACACAGGGACGTAGCCTTTCGTTCCTACGGTTCAATCTATACCTCGAAGAAGCAATGATGAAAATAAAAGGAAGGATCCGCAGTGTAATTAAAATTCAAGGTGAAAGATACCACTGATACTATTCACTGAGTGAAAGTGAAGCATAATTACAGGATCTGCTGAAAGGACTGAACAGTCTAAAGAGTACAGAATAAGGACTCAGAGTAAATTGAAGAAAGACGAAAGTAATAAGAAGTAGCAGAAATGAGAACAGCGAGATGAAGTTAAAGAATTCTACTCTCTAGGCAGCAAAACAATCTTTGACAGACGGATCGAGGAGGACATCAAAACCATAATTGCACTGACAGAAAGAGTATTCCCGATCAAGGGAAGTCTACTAGTATCAAACACAGGCCTTAATTTGAGGAAGAAATTTCTGAGAATGTAAGTTTGGAACACAGCAGTGAATTGGAAATGAAACATGGACTTCGGGAAACTCGGAAGAGAAGAAAATCGAAGCATTTGAGAGATGTGATGCTACAGAAAAATGTTGAAAATTAGGAACGCTGCTAAGGTAAGGAATGAAGAGGTTCTGCCCAGAATCGGATGGGAAAGTAATATATGGAAAACACTGAAAAGGAGAATAATTAGGATGATAGGACATCTGTTACGACATCAGGCATAACTTCCATGGTACTAAAGGGAGCATTTTATATTTGTAAATGAGGTCAATCCCTTTTACAAACATACCATCACACCGTCAGCTTGTACCCCTGTCAGCTTGAAACTATATGTACATCAACTAGTGGCACAAACTGTATATCTTTCTCCATATTTTAAAGCATTAACCAGTGTCTTATCCAGACCTTTAGGCAGTTATTACACGTAGCAGATTTAATCTTAAGAACCCTCTGCTTTTGAAAGCTTGCTCACATCCAGTCACTCCTTCCACCGACTCTCTCCCTCTCACTTTCTCTTCCTCTCCCTCTGCCTCCAGCCTTTCATTCCTATCTGTGAATTCCAACCAAAATTGTCTTTAACTATAATTTACCGCTGTAGCCAACGTAATATTTGTACTTAAAGTTTGGAACATGTCACCTGTTTATATAAAGCATTATGAAGTTTAAGATTTATAAACTTCACAAAATCGGGATTATGTACCACCCGAAATATTTGTTCCAACTCATGTATTCAACACCTCAAAACAATGATCTCCAACATCCTTTAAAACCTATTCTGTAATAATGTTGCTATGATGTATATTCTTTGTGCTTTGTGATAATGTTTGTCTTCTGCCATATGATCCTTGCACCTAATAGTTTCCAGAGGCAATGATTGTTTACAGAATATGACAGTATACATGTGATGTGTTACGACAGTGAAAGGAACCTTTGACCACTGGAGGGACTCTGTTTTACTTATTTTATTTTTACTATTAGATATATTTTTTGTCATTGGATATAGCTTTTTCTCAAAAAACACAAAACCATGATCTGAAATAGTATTTTCTTTCTTCTCTAGACAGCACTACAAGCTCCTCCAAAACATAGTAACACAACACACATACACATATACATACACACACACACACACACACACACACACACACACACACACACACACACACACGTCACACTGTCATATTCACAAATGATGTAAATCCACCTGATGAATGAGGTTTAAACCTTGTAACGCGTAAATGAGCAGTGACATAACAGTAACCCTGTTGCTTCATTTAATGTCAATAACAGTCGCGGTAAGGCATCACCGAAAACGTTCGTATTTTTAGTAAATTTAATAGCAATGTTACCTGCAGTAGTCGATGTTGTCTACTATTAAAAGTGGATTTGCTGCAATTCTTGTTGCTAAGACCAACGAATGAAATTTTTCCACAGTGCCCAGAAACCGTAAAACAATTGCCAGTCTAACTCAGAAAGTGAACACAAGTTACGCACCGGATGTTTTTGCTGTTATGAAACTGTTTGTGAAGATACTCGTAGATACCTGTCTTGATCATGTTTTTTATCTTGAAAGAAATATCTTTTTCGGTGATGTGAAGCAGCTTTGAAACAATCTCCTCTTCCATTCAAATTAAATTACGAAACGAATCTCCAGCTTGAAATCTGCGTGCTGATGTACATTATTTCAGAGAAATGGTAGTCAATGCAGCATCGAGAATGTGTATATTATGCATGAACAAACGGACATAACACACTATAACCACAGAAACAGCAAAAAGTTTGCAATCCCAAAATAAAATTCAAAAAATAATTAAGGTAGAATAATGAAGTTTCGGAAATGCAATTGTCTAGGTAACATACTTAAGTTCAAGCTATCGCAGAGTCCAGAAACGTCTTCGTGATTTCCTCCGCTTTTCTCCAGAATCGCTAACCGAGTTAACGCAGCTCTTTTACGCGCGTCCATTGTCGTGCGGAAACTGTGATTTTGATGCCACAGGCCGTAGACTGCCACAGGAGAGCGCCAGGGTCGTAAATCACGGTGACACGACGAGGAGCACATTCTGTTCCGTGAGATGTAGCAGATTAAAAAAAAAAAAAAAAAAAAAGCGTCCAGCAGCTACGGTAGACACCACGTCTGCCGTGCTTCGAGATGAGAAACACGTCACGTGTGAGGACGGCTAAGCGGTGTGCATGTGTACGAACGACGGGCGACTTACCGTTCGGTAGAGGAAAAGTCACAATTACATTTGTAAAATCATCGTGAACTACCACAAGTAAGTGTAGACTACGGTAGTTCTCCTGCTACATTTCGTCAATTAAAATTGTAACCGCGTTACTTTTATGTTACTTTTATGTTAGTAGTATTCCACACCTATCGGGTATTACCTAATTCCTATCGTGTATGCAATCAGTGCCTTATTTGAATGCCTAGACACTGGGAGCGGTTAACTGTCTAGAAACTGAAAGAGGGTATGTAAAGGGCCATGTAGTGTTACAGGTAATTGACCTATTGTCTGTTAGTTAAAAGCAAACAGATGTTATAGCAAATCAGAAACTGACAAAATTTAGTTCATATTTTATTCTAAAATTGTTGATTTGTAAAAGGAATCAGAGACATGTTGTAAAAACGAAAAAAAAGAAAAAACAATATAGATTTATCATACAGAGCAAGAAAACTCCATTCCCTCAAAAAAGGTAAGATTAAAAAGGATGCAAAACAAAAACATATTACACATCGCTTCACTACTTTGTAGAGCTTACATTAAACTTGTTTCAGTAATTCAGAAACAAATATCGCACTTTTTAATAAGGACAGAAAATTTTGGCCTGTGCTAGTGATAAAGAACGTTCTGTTGAGTACAAACACAACAATAATAATTATCGCCTTTTTTATGTTTGTGCATGTAAATTGCACTTGCATCAAAAGTAATTGCTTGGTTACATAAAAGCGCGCAGGAACCTGACTGCTAATTTTCGTTACTTATGCATTGTAATTTATATTTTGTATGGAATTAGACTGGACTAACACTGACCAATGTTTTGTTCTAATTACATGTAAGCTAAACAAAACATAAGAATGAAGTACTAGGTTGCCACTTCCTCTGTCACACGTTCATTTATATTTCTCTCCCTATCAGAGCTACCAGTACAACCGATGCCCTTACCAATTACTAGGTCATTTCTGTGCCGTGCCAAAACGAGCGAACCGTAGAGCGCAACTCAAGTCACAGCAGTGACACACTTGCATAACATATCGGCCTGATGCAACACTTTTGTTGATGTGTGTATTAAACCACTTGAACGCAAGGTCCAGGCCTCTTCTCTCAGCCGGCCGCAGTGGCCGAGTGGTTCTAAGCGCTACAGTCTGGAACCGCGCGACCGCTGCGGTCGCAGGTTCGAATCCTGCCTGAGGCATGGATCTGTATTATGTCCTTAGTTAAGTTTAAGTAGTTCTAAGTTCTAGGGGACTGATGATCACAGCAGATAAGACACATAGTGCTCAGAGCCATTTCAACCATTTTGAACCTCTTCTCTCACATCACCACTGCTGCGGACGAAATACACTCCTGGAAATTGAAATAAGAACACCGTGAATTCATTGTCCCAGGAAGGGGAAACTTTATTGACACATTCCTGGGGTCAGATACATCACATGATCACACTGACAGAACCACAGGCACATAGACACAGGCAACAGAGCATGCACAATGTCGGCACTAGTACAGTGTATATCCACCTTTCGCAGCAATGCAGGCTGCTATTCTCCAATGGAGACGATCGTAGAGATGCTGGATGTAGTCCTGTGGAACGGCATGCCATGCCATTTCCACCTGGCGCCTCAGTTGGACTAGCGTTCGTGCTGGACGCGCAGACCGCGTGAGACGACGCTTCATCCAGTCCCAAACGTGCTCAATGGGGGACAGATCCGGAGATCTTGCTGGCCAGGGTAGTTGACTTACACCTTCTAGAGCACGTTGGGTGGCACGGGATACATGCGGACGTGCATTGTCCTGTTGGAACAGCAAGTTCCCTTGCCGGTCTAGGAATGGTAGAACGATGGGCTCGATGACGGTTTGGATGTACCGTGCACTATTCAGTGTCCCCTCGACGATCACCAGTGGTGTACGGCCAGTGTAGGAGATCGCTCCCCACACCATGATGCCGGGTGTTGGCCCTGTGTGCCTCGGTCGTATGCAGTCCTGATTGTGGCGCTCACCTGCACAGCGCCAAACACGCATACGACCATCATTGGCACCAAGGCAGAAGCGACTCTCATCGCTGAAGACGACACGTCTCCATTCGTCCCTCCATTCACGCCTGTCGCGACACCACTGGAGGCGGGCTGCACGATGTTGGGGCGTGAGCGGAAGACGGCCTAACGGTGTGCGGGACCGTAGCCCAGCTTCATGGAGACGGTTGCGAATGGTCCTCGCCGATACCCCAGGAGCAACAGTGTCCCTAATTTGCTGGGAAGTGGCGGTGCGGTCCCCTACGGCACTGCGTAGGATCCTACGGTCTTGGCGTGCATCCGTGCGTCGCTGCGGTCCGGTCCCAGGTCGACGGGCACGTGCACCTTCCGCCGACCACTGGCGACAACATCGTTGTACTGTGAAGACCTCACGCCCCACGTGTTGAGCAATTCGGTGGTACGTCCACCCGGCCTCCCGCATGCCCACTATACGCCCTCGCTCAAAGTCCGTCAACTGCACATACGGTTCACGTCCACGCTGTCGCGGCATGCTACCAGTGTTAAAGACTGCGATGGAGCTCCGTATGCCACGGCAAACTGGCTGACACTGACGGCGGCGGTGCACAAACGCTGCGCAGCTAGCGCCATTCGACGGCCAACACCGCGGTTCCTGGTGTGTCCGCTGTGCCGTGCGTGTGATCATTGCTTGTACAGCCCTCTCGCAGTGTCCGGAGCAAGTATGGTGGGTCTGACACACCGGTGTCAATGTGTTCTTTTTTCCATTTCCAGGAGTGTATTTCTCTCCCTATCAGAGCTACCAGTACAACCGATGTCCTTACCAGTTACTAGGTCATTTGTGTACCGTGCCAAAACGAGCGAACCGTAGTTTTGGTAGAGCGCAACTCAAGTCACAGCAGTGACACACTTGCATAACATATCGGCCTGATGCAACACTTTTGTTGATGTGTGTATTAAACCACTTGAACTCAAGGTCCAGGCCACTTCTCTCAGCCGGCCGCAGTGGCCGATCGGTTCTGGGCGCTACAGTCTGGAACCGCGCGACCGCTGCGGTCGCAGGTTCGAATCCTGCCTGGGGCATGGATGTCTATTTGTCCTTTGGTTAGTTAGGTTTAAGTAGTTCTGAGTTCTAGGGCACTGATGACCACAACAGATAAGTCCCATAGTGCTCAAAGCCATTTGAAACATTTTGAACCTCTTCTCTCACATCACCACTGCTGCGGTCGGAATATTATGAGTAGTAAGAAGTTCTGGTTTTGGAGAGGCGAGGAACTCAGTGACTAGAGCACGGCAAGGCAGTGGCATCTGCGTCGCGGGCCGTCTCGGTGCCGACAGCACACAGCCCGGGGTGCGCGAGGCGCTGCCAAAGCGAGCGGGCGGGAAGTCGCACGCTCAGCCCGTGGCGGGGGCGGGGGCGGGGGCAAGCGGAAGTTGGCTCATCCGGCCCCGCCTGCCGGCAAGTGCCGGTCGCCGGTCACCCGGCGTCGCGACGCGCCAGGCTCGCAGTCAAAGGACCAACTCGGCCAGCAGCCGCAGTCCTCTGATCTCCAACTAATTAAACATCTGCGCCCTCGCCCGCCGGCAGCTGGCGGCTAACGGCGCAGGGCTCCGAGGAGACCGCCCGGCCGCCCCGCGAGTCGCTCACAGGCACGCCGTGAAGCCACCGGCGCCTGCCTGCTCTGCTGGTCAGCGGACTGTGGGCGAGTGTTCGCTCGGTGTGTATACACGGCAGAGCTCGCTCTCTGTCACTGCCACCTACTGGTGTGTGGCGGAGGGGCGCTTCCGGCGCTATTACAACGAACGGTTGCTCCACTGATAATACCATTTATACGTCCACCTACCAAATATTACGAGGGTAAAGCCATAAAATATCGCCAGGTGGTATTCCTTTAGTCGTTTCAAAACATCTGACTGTGTTCATCATGACACTTAAGACCCATCTTATTCTATTATTTGCTCCTGTGAACTTGAATTCGTTATGTAGGTCTTGGAGTCACTCACGTTCATCTAGAAAGTTGAAAGGTGGCTACACTGAGTCACAGCGCCAGAGATTGCGCCAAAGATTATTATTCCGCCGCCTCCACTGGTGCAGTAGTAGTTCAGAGGTTGCCGTAGGCAGTGCTTGTTGAGAGGATGTCGAAAGCAGTACTAGTTCAGAGGATGTCAAGTGCAGTTGTTGTTCTGTTGGGAGAGACAGTAGATGCTGTTCGGTTGGTGTAATGTATTGACGGAAGATGTTGCAATGACCACAGTGTATTTTTCGTCAATATATACTGAGGTAAAAAAAATATATATTATTTCACATTTCTTTAATGACAATGCCTCTTGGTCACAGGTTCACTCAACAAAGCATCTGGCTCGTGTTCATGTATTAGACTTGTAATTCTGGCTTCTATGTGCAATTATAGTATTTCTGGTTTTTCAATTAGTTCATTGTAAATGGTGTTTAAAAGATCTTGTCGTATTGAGGAAGAACCGTGCCAGACACATGTACGTTGAGTCACACTACCACACACAGAACAGTTACACTTGTGCTTTGTTGTTTCGTAGCTTTTATAGTTGCAGGGGACTTAATTAATTTATTGTGTTAATGGAAAACTCTTGTCATTCTTTATTTTTATTTTTTGCAGTCAGATTGGTCCTAATATTACTCAAGTCCAACCGGTTACGAGATTTCGTAACCGGACACCGCTACTAAAGTTTTGCATTATTGCATATATTTCCTTTCTAATTAAGCCCCCATGCGAAGTATTTACTGAGATTAACGAAGTCGATGTTGGCCTGATGTACTCCACGATGCCCTTTAGCTACACTGTCTAAGGGATCGCCCTAAGAAATACCAAATTAAGATCAGCCTGGAAATACCTAAATAAGGCGAAAAGCGTAGTTGATAAATAAAAAACTAAAATTGCAACCAAGACTGTTTTTAACTAATACTATTAAACACTAGTTTGCTGATTCATGCCACGGATGGACTGGAAAAATTTAAGTGACTTGCGATAAATCACAAAGGGTGTCCCACAGGATTCGGTTTTGGATCCGTTCCTAACCTTCGCTGAAAAGTAACGACACCGAATTTTCTGCTTTGTTCTCAATATCGATCGAGATATTACATGCCATGCATATTACTCGGTCGACTGTCCCGTTTCACGGACGCATGTTCTATGCCTCAGCCGCTACAGGGAATCGAATCGTAGCACATAACATGGCGGTGTGTGACGTAAAGACATCGGTGTGTGAGGAACGGTGTGTAATCGAGTTTGTAACGGCAGAAGTGTTCGTCCGCATATGAAGCAGCCTCTCCTTCAAGATGATGATGCCAGAAGACACACGAGCGCTGCACATCTGCTATCCGCCACCTTGGGTTAACTGTCGTCGATCATCGTCAATTCTGACCGACGTGGCATCATCCGATTTTCATCTGTTTCCAAAACTTAAGAGCACCTTCGAGAACTCCGCTTTCTTAGTGACGAAGATAAGAGGTTGTGCCGGCCGCTGTGGCCGAGCGGTTCTAGGCGCTTGAGTCCGGAGCCACGCTTCTGCTACGGTCGGCCGGCCGGAGTGTCCGAGCGGTTCTAGGCGCTA
Organism: Schistocerca americana; assembly: GCF_021461395.2. Classification (NCBI taxonomy): domain Eukaryota; kingdom Metazoa; phylum Arthropoda; class Insecta; order Orthoptera; family Acrididae; genus Schistocerca; species Schistocerca americana. The sequence continues at coordinate 52,012,129 of NC_060124.1, forward strand.
CAGTCTGGAGCTGCGCGACCACTATGGTCGCAGGTTCGAATCCTGCCTCGGGCATGGATGTGTGTGATGTCCCTTAGGTTAGTTAGGTTTAAGTAGTTCTAAGTCTAGAGGACTGATGACCTCAGATGTTAAGTCCCATAGTGCTTAGAGCCATTTGAACCATTTTTTTGATAAGCGGTTGTGACTTAGTCAACAAAGTTAAACATTCTTCAGTAACATAGTCAACAAACTAACCTCTCGTTACCTCTCGTTGGGAAAAATGTGTTCGTCGCAGCGGATATTGTGTTAAGAAATACGAGGAGTGTTTAATAAGCAATGCAACACATTTTTTCCTCAAATTTCGGTTCAAAAACTGCGCAGTTTGTTGTGGGACATCGTGGAATTTTCCCGCTTCATTCCCTATATTTCCATAAAGTTCCGGTAGGTGACGGTGCTATACGTAGCCTTCAAATGGAGGTGCCTTCCAAGCAGAGAGCTGTCATTGAGTTTATTTTGGCGGGAAACCACAGTATCACAGATACTCATAGGTGTTTGCAAAATATCTACGGAGACCTGGCACTGAATAAAAGCACGGTGAGTTGTTAGACGTGGCATCTGTCATCATCACAAGAAGCTCGCGTGAAACATCATGGTGGAACGATCAACTATGAAATGCATTCTGCTTCTAACAGGAAGTTGATGTAACGTCTTTAGCGTGTTAGTCGCCACAAAAATGCAAACGAACTTCTCCTTCTTCACGGCAACGGAAGGTCTCATGCAAGTCTGCACACACTATAGGAACTCACAAATCTTCATTGGGCAGTTCTTCCTCATCCGACTTCAACATGTTTGGCCCAATGAAGGATGTACTCCGCGGGAAGTAGTATACGCATGATGGGGAGGATATTGATGCAGCAAGGCGATGGCTCCGACATCGATCAGCAGAATGGTACTATGTGGACATACAGGCCCTCCCAGTAAGGGTAAAGAGGCGTAAGGTCGTCGCAATGAATGGAGGTTATTTTGAAAAAAAAACCATTTGGTAAGCAAAAGAGTGGGGAATAATGTGGTGTACTATACTCTAATCCTGAATAAAACCAACCTTCTTTCAGAAAAAAAGATGTGTAGCATTACTTACTGTTCTTACTGAACTTCCGTCGTAGATATGTGGACATAAGGACGAAAGATGTGGAATGTTAATAAAGTTTGTTTTATTTAAAAAGCTTTAAGAGTTTGCAAATAAAAATTCGGAGGTGTTATTTATCAGAAGAGTTTGACAGAGCACTGAAAGACCTGAGTCGAAACAAGGCCCCCGGAGTAGACAACATTCCATTGGAACTACTGACGACCTTGGGAGAGCCAGTCCTGACAAAACTCTACCATCTGGTGAGCAAGATGTATGAAACAGGCGAAATACCATCAGACTTCAAGAAGTATATAATAATTCCAATCCCAAAGAAAGCAAGTGTTGACAGATGTGAAAACTACCGAACAATCAGTTTAATAAGTCACAGCTGCAAAATACTAACACGAATTCTTTACAGACGAATGGAAAAACTAGTAGAAGCTAACCTCGGGGAAGATCAGTTTGGATTCCGTAGAAACACTGGAACACGTGAGGCAATACTGACCTTACGACTTATCTTAGAAGAAAGATTAAGGAAAGGCAAACCTACGTTTCTAGCATTTGTAGACTTAGAGAAAGCTTTTGACAATGTTGACTGGAATACTCTCTTTCAAATTCTAAAGGTGGCAGGGGTAAAATACCGGGAGCGAAAGGCTATTTACAATTTGTACAGAAACCAGATGGCAGTTATAAGAGTCGAGGGACATGAAAGGGAACCAGTGGTTGGGAAGGGAGTAAGACAGGGTTGTAGCCTCTCCCCGATGTTGTTCAATCTGTATATTGAGCAAGCAGCAAAGGAAACAAAAGAAAAATTCGAAGTAGGTATTAAAATTCATGGAGAAGAAATAAAAACTTTGAGGTTCGCCGATGACATTGTAATTCTGTCAGAGACAGCAAAGGACCTGGAAGAGCAGTTGAATGGAATGGACAGTGTCTTGAAAGGAGGATATAAGATGAACATCAACAAAAGCAAAACAAGGATAATGGAATGTGGTCTAATTAAGTCCGGTGATGCTGAGGGAATTAGATTAGGAAATGAGACACTTAAAGTAGTAAAGGAGTTTTGCTATTTGGGGAGCAAAATAACTGATGATGCTCGAAGTAGAGAGGATATAAAATGTAGACTGGCAATGGCAAGGAAGGCGTTTCTGAAGAAGAGAAATTTGTTAACATCGAGTATAGATTTAAGTGTCAGGAAGTCAATTCTGAAAGTATTTGTATGGTCTGTAGCCATGTATGGAAGTGAAACATGGACGATAACTAGTTTGGACAAGAAGAGAATAGAAGCTTTCGAAATGTGGTGCTACAGAAGAATGCTGAAGATTAGATGGGTAGATCACATAACTAATGAGGAAGTATTGAATAGGATTGGGGAGAAGAGAAGTTTGTGGCACAACTTGACCAGAAGAAGGGATCGGTTGGTAGGACATGTTCTGAGGCATCAAGGGATCACCAATTTAGTATTGGAGGGCAGCGTGGAGGGTAAAAATCGTAGAGGGAGACTAAGAGATGAATACACTAAGCAGATTCAGAAGGATGTAGGTTGCAGTAGGTACTGGGAGATGAAAAAGCTTGCACAGGATAGAGTAGCATGGAGAGCTGCATCAAACCAGTCTCAGGACTGAAGACCACAACAACAACAACAATTTATCAGAACGCCCTCGTATACGTGAATGACCTTAACATTCAACAAGCAATATAGGTACTTCTTGCAGACAATACGATTGATATAATAAATCCCATTAGCGAGGAAGTAACAGAAGAGATTGTAAGTGATGTTTTTGAAAGAATTGTTAATTGTTTCTCGGAATATGGGCTCTCTCTAAATTCTATACTCAGTTCTGTATAACAAATAATCATACCAACAATTTATGTAGCACAAGTGCAGTAATCACTGTACAGGGTAGAATGTTCCAAATTTATGGTGTGCATATTGTTAAAAACTTTAACTGGTAAAGCACATTGCTGAGCTTCTCGAACAATTAAGATCAGCTACTTTTGCTGTTCGTATAGTTGCTAATCTTGGAAACAAACGCGTTAACTTCTTGACATATTTTGCACATTCCCACTCAAGAATGTCTTACGGAATAACTTTCTAGGGTAATTCACCACTTAGAAAACAACTATTGATTGCACAGAAGTGAGCTGTAAGAACAATACGTAGTATTCACTCACGGACGTTATGAAGGTATCTCTTCAAGGAGCTAGGCATGTTAACGCTATCGTCACAATATGTGTATTCCCTAATCAAATTCGTCATAAATAATCCATCACAATTTGAGAAGAACAGTGAGGTACATAACTATAACACTTTTTTACCCATTATTAAAGCGGTCAGTGGCTCAGAATGGAGTTCAATGAACAGGAACAAAAATCTTTGATCATTTGCCGCATATCATAAAATGTTTGACAGGTAGCAAACCAAAATTTTAAATCTAACCTAAAATAGTTTCTCCTGGACCATTCCTCGTATTCCACAGATGAACGTTTATTTAAAATCTGGGAGCCTGCAAAAAAAGGAAACAAACTTCATTCATTTGCATGATTAGGACCAAGAAAATAATGCGTTTACTAGTGTTAAAACTAATTATGTATACATATCCGGTAATCTTAATCGTTCCACAGCATTTCCAAAAAAAAATCGTCTAGATCATCTACGGAACGTGTAACTAAGTAACTAAATAACTATATCCTTCCGCTTTTCCAATCGCTTATGGTGGTTGGGAAGAAGAACTGTCAGTAAGCTTCCGTTCGAGCTCTAGCTTCTTCGATTTTCTCGTCACAGTCATTTCGAGAGAGATAATGGGACTGCCTAATGTTGTCAGACTCTTCTTCGAACGTACGCTCTAGTCTGCATACTTATTTTCACTGACAATGGTTATTTAAAAACTCTGATTGAATGGTTATTCAGAGGCTACTATCCCCCACATTCGATAAATTATTTATGGAAGATTTTGAATACGTAGCGCAGATTTTACAGTCCACCTGACTTCGTATGTACGTTGATCATACGTTTACGGCGTGATCACATGGAATAGAAGCTCTGAACCGTTGCTTGGATCCATCCCAGCACAAAGTTCACAATGAAGGTCGGAGGGAAAGCTTCCGTTTCTAGATGTACTGGTCTATAAAAAGAACGATGGGACTCTGGAACACAATTCTGATCGAGATCGACGCACACGGACCGGTGTATGCATGCAACAAATTGCCGTCCATCGCTCAACACATGGCTTACGCCAACTCAGATGCACAAAGATTGGTACAACAGCTGCGTCACCTTAATCAGGTATTCAAGCAGAATGAATACACAGTGAAACGGATCCGTCGTCCGTCAGAGTTTGGAACTGCGCCACGGCCGCAAGAAGACGCTTGTAGATCTATGGCTTTACTACCATATTGTGGAAGTATATCTTCAAAAAGAGGAAGAAATTTGAAAAGATAAAATATCATAAGCCTATATCGTCCAACAGCCACGATTACGGCGTTCCTTGTCTCGGTAAAAGATGACCTAGACTTGAGAAAGCCTTATCATTGAGGAAAATCTTATACTTTCATAACTATTCACATTACTTTACACATCTACAACTACATCACTATTCTGAAATTCGCACCTAATTGCCTGTCAGAGGATGGATTCTTTGAGCCATGTTGAGGCTCTATCTCTACCATTCTACTCTATACCAACGCCTGGGAGAAACGAACATTTAAATATTTCTGTACGCGCTCTGCTTTCTCTTATTTTTTTGCGATCATCATTTCTCCGTGCGTAGGCTCCCGACAGTAAAATATTTTCACATTTAGAGGAGAAATTTGGTGATAGAAATTTCATGAAAAGATCCATTTGCAATGAAAAAACCTTTGTTTTAACGATTGCCACCCCAACTCGCTTATCATATCTCTGACACTCTCTCCCCTACTTCGCGGTAATCTCTGGGCAGTTTCAATGTTCTCCGTGAATCCTTCCTGCTAAGGATCCCATACAGCACAGCAATACTCTAGCAGACGATGAACTAGCGTAGTGTAGGCTGTCTCCTTGGTAGACCAGTTGCATTTTCTAAGCGTTTTGCCAAAAAACGCGGTTGTGGTTTACCTTCTCCACGACATTATCTATGTGATAATTTAATTGTCCAGTTTAAGTGTCATCCCTAGAATTTAGGTGAACCGACAGCTTTTAAATTTGTGTGAGCTATTGTGTAAGCGAAAATTAACTGATTTCTTCCTGTACTCCTTATTCAGAGACAATTGCCACTTTTTGTCTCATAAATTGTTTATATAGATTAGGAACAGCAGAATGCCTAGAACGCTTCCTTGGGAAACGCCAGGTATCACTTCTGTTTCATTCGATGATTTCCCGTCGATTACTACGTACTGTGACCTTCCTGGCAGGACATAAAGAATCCAGTAGCACAACTGAAGCGACACCCCATACCCGCGCAATGTGATAAGTCGCTTGTCAGCAACGGTGTGAAAAGCATTCTGGAAATCTAGAAAAATGGAATTTATTTGAGATTCCCTGTAAATATCATTCATAGCTTTTTGCGGGTAAAGAGCTGGTTGTGTTTCACAACAACGATATTTTTCGAATCCGTGCTGTGTGTCAATAGACCGTTACCTTAGACGCCAGTGATATGGGTCTACTCCCTTTTACTTTCTTGAGTATTTGTGTGTCCTGTGCAAATTGCCAGTGTTTCGGTACGGATCATTCATCGTGCGAACAGTTGTGTAGAATTGCTAAGTATGGGGCCATTGTATTGGCACACCGCGAAAGTGACGTAAATGGTATGATACCTGGACCGGATGACTTGCCTTTATTAAGTTCTTTAAACTGCTTCGCTACACCGAGGGTAACTACTTTTAAGTTACTTATATAGGCAGTTGTTCCTGACTCGAAATCTGACAAGTTTACTTCGTCTCCTTTGATGAAGGAATTTCGGAAACTGTGCTTAGTAACTCCTCTTTAGTGGCGTTGTCATTGAAGACATTACCATAGGTATCGCATAGTGAAGGTAATAATGATGGTGTCTTGATGCTGGTACATACGACCAGAATTTCTACGGATTTCCGTAACATTTCGAGAGAGGGACATAGATGAGCTGAGCACCATCGCCACTCAGGTTTGATGCAGCCTGAGGAAATTGCGGTGGCGGGGAGCTGTCATAACAAGAAACACTGAATGTTGAATGATAAGACACAGGCGATTGCCACCTGTGTCTCGCTACTGGAATAGTGTTTTAATGGAAGTTATCAAACCGAGACTGCCGGACAATACTATAAATAAAGTGCTACCCTTGAAGTCAGATTTGGAACCCTGGTTTATCTGAGGTTAAAAAGAACATAGGTCATTTACTTGGCCAGCAGGATATGTCGACAGCGGTGCTCGACAGACAGGTGGGTCGCTGCAGATCGCCTTCGCTAGTGAGCAGCAGCGACGATTTCTGTGGTGCACGCGCAGTTGGCCTCCCACTGACAAGGGAACCTCCCCATCGCACCCCCCCCCCTCTCAGATTTAGTTATAAGTTATTAGTTATAAGTGGAGAGCCTTGAAAAACTGAACACAGATCAATCGAGAAAACAGGAAGAAGTTGTGTGGAACTATGAAAATAATAAGCAAAATGTACAAACTGAGTAGTCCATGCGCAAGATAAGAAATATCAAGAACAGTCCGAGCTCAAGAGCGCCGTGGTCCCGTGGTTAGCGTGAGCAGCTGCGGAACGAGAAGTCCTTGGTTCAAGTTTATCCTCGAGTGAAAAGTTTAATTTTTTATTTTCAGACAATTATTATCTGTCCGTCCGATGCGAGGTAAGTGCGCCGTAGTATGGGGACGCTACACCTAAGCAAACATCGAAACACACGACGTCAGTAGACTTAAGCGCACATAAAAATTTGAAAACGTTAAAAACATATGTTTTGACAGAGCACCGGGAAAACAGTGCGACTGTGAAACTGTTGCATTCATTTGTTGCAGTTTATGTGACAAACTCGTGTGTTTTCATCACTTTTTGCGAGTGATTATCACATCCACAAGATAACCTAAATCGGGCAAGGTAGAAGAATCTTTTTACCCATTCGCCAAGTGTACAAGTTAGGTGGGTCGACAACATATTCCTGTCATGTGACGCACATGCCATCACCAGTGTTGTATAGAGTATATCAGACTTGTCTTCCTGTGGAGGAATTGGATGACCTATGACCTTGCGATCAAATGTTTTCGGTTCCCAATGGAGAGGCACGTCCTTTCGTCTGCGGTCGCAAAACACAGACACTAAACTTATTACAGTGAACAGAGACGTCAATGAACGATCGGACAGATCATAACTTTGCGAAAATAAAGAATGTTAACTTTTCACTCGAGGGAAGACTTGAACCAAGGACCTCTCGTTCCGCAGCTGCTCACGCTAACCACTGCACCACGGCACGCCTGAGCTCGTATTGTCCTTGATGTTGCATATCTTGCTCATGGACTACTCAGTTTATGTATTTTGCTTTTTCATAGTTCCACAGAACGTCTTCCTGTTTTCTCGATTGATCTGTGTTCAGTTTTTTAAGGCCTATCCACTGTGCCAACTTATAAGTAAATCTGAGGGGGGTGCGATGGAGAGGTTCCCTTGTGAGTATAAAACTGTTGCCGTTAACGGTATATGAATCACTTCAGGCGAGAGTAGCATACAGCGCTCTCACCTGAAGATGGCGGCCAGGTGGACCGCGGAAATGTTGTGTCCAAACGACCGCGGGTTCTAGCTTCAGACCCAAGAAGAATGTCACTTGCTTTTACCGTATCTTATACGTGCACTGACGGAAAAAATTGTCCAAAACCAAGGAGTTGTGCGACATTAACTAAGGTTGGTAGGTGCGTTTCTATATCTGAAAGATGATGTTTATTCGTATATGGTGCTAACTGGATAAATTGGCACTACTATGAGGAGGCAAATCCGATTTCCTTTAAATACACGCTACAAGAGCCGTGAAAGTCAATTGCTTTTGACACTTTAAGTGGTGAGTTGATTTTGGTCAAGGATGTGTTTAAGGCGACTGACACGGGAGGAGGAGGATGAGGAAATTAGTGTTTAACGTCCCGTCGACAACGAGGTCATTAGAGACGAAACAAAATCTCGGATTACGGAAAGATAGGGACGGAAATCGGCCGTGCCCTTTCAAATAAACCATCCCGGCATTTGCCTCAAATGGTTTAGGGAAATCACGGAAAATCAAGATCAGGGTGGCAGGACGCGGGTTTGAGCCGCACCAACCCGAATGTGATAAAGAGTTTCAACGAGGTCGTGTAATAGGGCTACGAGAAGCTGCATGATCCTTCTGCGATAATTCAGAAACACTTGGCAGGAACGTAGCCACTACACATGAGTGCTGGCAGTGGTGGACACGATAATGTACGATTGCAAGAAGCCCGGGCTCTCAACGGCCACCTGGCATTGCCGAGAGGGAGGGCCGTCGCGTTCGTCAGATGGCTCTGTCGCCTCGTACTACATCTGCAGGAGCGGTTGGCATGTCAGTGACACGACGAACTGTTACAAATAGGTTACTTAAAGGACAGTTCCGAGACACACGCCCTGTAGCGTACATTCCACGGACCCCAAACCACCGCCATTTGCGACTTCGGAGGTGTCAAACGAGAACTCAGTGGTAGGCAGGGGTGGAGGTCTGTTGTGTTTTCTGATGAAAGCTACGAAATGAAATAATATATGGAAAATGTTTAGATAAAGGAATAGTATACGTCGTTCTCATCTTCTGTAAATGGTAGGAAGTAAATCTTGAGCCTAATTAATGAAATATAGATGATTGATCGTTTAGCATTGTTAGAATGCTTATTTCTGCAATTTCAGTATTAATGTGATTTTTATGTGTTTAGAAAATGTTTTAAACTTGTTGTAGCAAAGTAGGGAATATTATAGAGTGTTTGATAGTGTTGTTAAACTATTTCATATTATAAATTACGTTTTGCATTATTATAACCAGTACTACACTGTAGGAAGAGTATAAACACTTGGCCTCGAGTATTGTTAGGGCAGATGAATGTTGGACCCACTAGAGGACAGATCTTTGCGTACAGTTAAGTTCTTGGTGCACGATTCAGGTTTTTATTTACAACATAGCAACTCGTGTATTGGATATTGTCTAAAACTGCAGATTAGAACAGAGCAGTGACCGATTATTCCGGAGTGTTAAACACTTTCATTTAATATCGCAAAAGGCAAAATGATATGTGACTTTATATTCGTACTTTGTTGAGTATTAGTGTTGAACAATGCAATGGGCCTCACTCACACATTTATATCAAATTACTGCATCTTGACTATTTGATATCGTCAATGTAGTATGTGCTACCATCGGTTAGCTGTAGTAGTAATAACGAGGCTAACTACACCGAAGATTGACCATGAGTTCATAAGATGCAGGTTTCGTAGTGAATAAATCTACGTCAGCTTCCTGCCAACACTCTCCAAAGTACTGGAACGGATCATATTCCAACGACGTCACCGAGGAGTCATCAAAGGTATCGTGATATGCCCAGACCAGTCTGCTTTCAGCGTGAAGGGCAAACTCCAGTTCTTACGGGTTACCATACGAACTATCTAGCGCTGCCCTTTCCCGATGTTGAAGAGACATACGACTGAGTATGTAAAAATAAGCTGCTCACCAAACTGCATAACTTCACCAACATCTCGGACTCCTGCGCAAATATTATTGACAGCTACATTGATGATAAGCGCTGCTTTGCATGAATTGACGGTTAGTGGTCCAGAATTCAACTGAAGTTCCTCTTCCGTCCCTAAATCCATTCGTCTTGTATGTAAATGACCTGCCGTTACCTAGCGAAGTTCGTAGATGATAAGGTGATTCTTACTAGCAGTTACAAAGTGGATGAACTGAAACGGCGCCTCTAACGCCAGCTTGAATTATGGACATCAGAAAACCGAACTACCCTAAATGCGGAGAACCTGCCGTTGTACCGAAGTTATAGACCATCTTACACCACACAACGTGACACTCTCTTGCACAAATCAGACAGAATATCTGGAAGTGATACTGGACGGGAAACTCCTCTTCAGGGACCATATTCACGGAAAACACAACTGCACCATGCATCTGTTTTACCAGTTATGCCCACTGCTGTCCAGTCAACAGCCTACCAAACAACGATACTGCCGTCAGTCTTACATGGATGCTCCTCCTGGGGGATCACCTGCAACAGGAAACCCTGCAGCTGCAACCTTACAAAACTGAGGCTTACAGTTAATCCTCAGAGCACCCATAAGAGCAGGGATGTGGGATCTCCGTCAGGAACTGCTCATGGAGACCTTTAGGGAAGTAATCGTATCATACACTCAAAAACAACTCGCTATCATTGAAGTTCTACGACCCACTACAAGATATCTTCATTCCGTGCTGTCTGCCACTCCTGAGAAATGGCGTCACATCAGAGTCCCCCGCACCGTCACCAAGGCACTCTCGTGATATAACAAAGTACTGTAAGTTTCTAGACAACTCAAGGAGAAAAAATAAAGTTGACATTGTGTGGCAGAAACGTAAAGTAGCGTCAAAATTATCTAACACTAAATGAAACGTAATAAAACGACCAAAGAACCCAGCGTCCAATACACTTCTCAAGTGGAAATTAAGAGAAAATCACTCCCTTTACCTCCCTTTACACCTAGGAAGTCCAGTGGTACTTCTGTGAAACCAAGCAAAAAAAAAAAAAAAAAAAAAGTCTGTGCAGTATAAGTCAGGAAAATATGAGAAATTGATACCCAAATGTGACCTTGTATAACTGTGGAAGAAAAATTGTTATTTCCTTTGAGTACAAGAACAAAGAACAAATTTCCTTCTAATAATATTTGAAAATGATTGAAACGGCAGTTCTTTTCGAAACAAAAAAAAGTTTGTTCTCGCAAAATTCCGTGGTAACTAATAACTCCAAAGATTTGTAGCATTCACTAATAATGGCTGCATTATGAAACGCGCAGTTAACAAACTTCAATGGCCGTAAACTCTTGAAAACCTCCGTATCGATACTCTGAGCGAATGATGGATGCAAACAAGCTCTAGCTGCTTCGATACGTGCGTGGAGATTGAAGGCAGCCGCATATTTTCTCTCTGCGTGAAGCCAGCTGGTTGTCGTGCAATCCTACGTGCTATGACGGCTGCTGCAGCCAGGAAATTATGGCTGCCTAGTGCAAGGGCTACAATCAGCCGTCATTGTTTTACTGGCTGCTACAACTAGGCTGTCACAGACAGCCTAGAGAGTTACAGGCCTTTGGGGATGCCAAATCAACCAGGTACACCAGGCATTATGAGCCACATGATACTAGCCTAAATCCGTAGTATTCCACCTTTAGACGATCCTGAGAGGACGCCGTCTAGCAGCCCGCTAGTCACTGCGAGTTGCAACCTCAGCACCAACATTCTGTTTCGGAAGTGCCACGAGTGTATTCCTCAGAGAGCACCACATGCCATCGGAACCCAAGTCAACGCCAGTGTAGTCTATACTGAACGTGCGAATGGCAGTGTTTGTTGATCGTGACAGACTGGGTGCTCACGTTGCACCTTCAAGAACTGTTATCGTATTATTGACAATATTTCACCAGACCACGATGATTTTCACATTGCCTTCACTCGGAAGCCGTTTTAGTAGCTCAACATTATTTTGTAAGTTCTGTGTTGTATGCCTGCATCACAATGGCGACGAGGATAAACTTTTCATGTTTCTTTGGCTTCTGCAACTTAATTCCCAGTGTCTTGTGCTCAGCCATGTAGTCTTTCTCTCTTTTCGTCTCCATCCAATGGTGTTTCTGCCTTATCCTTACTTGTTATACCCTTCTGTCTCGTTATTCATCTCCTATCCGTATTTGTTTTGCCTCTCTGTCTCGTGCTAGCACAGCTTCAACACTCAGTTCCATTTTTTCTGCTTGCGTTGTTTCACCGCACACGTGCACATCTCTGGCTTTCTGTCGATGATGGATCCTCCTTTGTCTTTTATAATTGGTCTCGCTTCACTGTTTGACATGACTTCATCCAGGCCAGAACAGCAGATTTCTTAGTTGCAGGGTCAACAGCTGCTCCGTTTCACCAAACATACTTGATGCAGCAATGTTCGGTTGCGATGCCCCAACGTGCTACGTGCGGAACAGCACAGATTCCACATAAGCCATAGCTTCTTTGATGATATGTCCAGATAATACACCCTGCCCCGCCCCCTGGTTCAGGGCTCCACGCCGCTGCTGCTATCGCTGCTTCCTCCAGAGTTTGAGAACGCCATAGATTCACACCCACTGTTGTGGCTGCACTGTATTGCCTTCATCACGTTTCTGCTCTTCCCAGTGCTCCTGGCCGCCTATGGCCTCCTGGCCTCCAGCCACTCCATCTCTCACTCACACACTCACTCCCAGTATTGCTGTCTGAAAACATCCGGCGCCATCCTCTCCAGCGCCATCCTCTTCTGGTGCCACCTGGTCCAGCACTACCTGCCCTGGGGCCCCCTGCTTGGCGCCCCTGCTCTGGTCCCCCTAGGTCCAGTGCCTCCGGCTCCAGTGTTTCCTGATTTGGTTTCTCAAAATCCTGCACCTGCCGGTTGAGCTCCGCCCAACACAGATCGGTCCAATCCAGCTCCTCCTGATCAAACACCTCCCAGTCCCACACCTCCTCATCCAACACTACCTGGCCCGATACCTCCCACTCTGGGGCCTCCCATTTCAGCGTCTCTCGGCCCAGGACCTCCCGCTCAGGCACCTCCACACCTGGCTTCTTGTGATCAGGTGTCACCATCCGGAAAGGTGCCTGCTGATCGCCGCGTCCTCTTTGGTGCCTCCAGCTGCAATGGCTCCCACTACAACGCCTCTGACTTTTGCCCTACCAGGGTTCTTTCCGTCGCCTCCACTGCTACTTTAGGCTCCAGCGCCGTCAGCATCCTGGCTCCTAATCCAGCGACGTCCATACCAGCTCAAGCAAGGATGATGCACGTTATGATGCCTAAAGGGGTGGTTATGTTATCCGAATTTGCTAGGAGAGGTGTAAATTGTGGCTATGCAAGAGGAACGTGTGTGATCGATCCATCGCTATATATGGCAGGGCCGCCGTCTATCATTCGCTTTATCTGTCGGTAGCTCACTACGGTGCGAAGGCTGGGTTGTGCGGAGGTTCTTTTCCGTCAGGAATAGAATGTAGATCTTGAAACGCGTAACGAAGTCCTTGAGTTCCACCTTCTCATTGTACACGCCGTTCACTTTGAATATACAGAGTGAAAAGTTATCCAGCCTTGTTGGTCTACGGTCCTTATTAGGTGAGAATATTTTCATGGCTCCACCTGCTAAGGTGAGATGTCTGGTCCTTCGTTAAATTTTCTAAGGTCTGTTGAATGACGTTAAACATGCTTTTGTGGCAAAGAATCGCTAAAAATTCTGTTACGCTTGTGACCGTCTTCATGGCTTCCGAGAAGTTGAAATTGGAACGCGTCTCCGTTGCAGTCGCTAGGATGTTAATCTCTGGTGCGAGATGAAATACGCCAGGCGGATGCGGACTGTGTCGTCCTCCAATATAAACATGGGAATTCTTTGTTGTTGAATAACTTGCAGTTGAGGGGGGAGGGGGGGCACCATTTTTTGTTGTCTGATCTACACTTCTTGCCCTGTGTCATGTAGATCCACAGTGCCTCCTGAATTTTGGGGCATCCTCTCAACGTAGTAGGGTGTTCCCCTTCACAGTTTACACAATTTGCCTTTAGGTTTGGAGGTTTCGGCGGGGGTTGATCCACAGCATGGTGGCAAGCTGCAATAATTGGCGTTATGGAAGCAACGTTAACATCTTCTGCATTGTGGAGGCCCCTCTTGTCATCGATATGTTTCAACTACCACTTCTGTGTCGAGAAGACGTTTGACGCCGTATACTGACTCGCTGGCTCGACCTGCCAGCAGAATCACACAGAAGATTGGTTGTGGTATTCTCTTGCTGGTTTTCCCATCTTTCGATTGAATTTGATGGACCCAGGCTTGTTGGAAACCAATAATGAATAGATCTTGTGCAACCCGCCGGAAGATATTTGAGAGACTTATCGATTGGCTCTTGGTATATAAAAAACGAAGCTTTGAAACCTTGAAAAACTACCAGCCCATGCTCTGGTCAGCTAGTGATAAGATGTGGTACTCGACTATATCAATTATACATCGCCCTCATGGGACCTGCAATGTGTTTTTAAACTTCACTGTTCAGGAGCAGGCATTGTCCTGAGTATTGGATGGTAATACGTGGTATCTTCACTGGTGGTATTTGAGGGTTTTGCGTTGGTTTGGGGTTTGAGTCGTTGCTCGTTATTCTGTAGCAGTGAGTATTTTTTCGAGGTGGGCACAGGGTGCTATCACTTCGCGGTGTCCTCCACTTCATGCGAGTTTTTGCGCTTTCTTCTCGATCGTCGATGGACAACAATGTCTTCGTCCTAATTGGGTTTCAGCATCTCGTTGTCCGAAATGTTCCGTGGCTCAGAACTTGGTAAGTCTGGCGATTCCGCTGCATTGGGTTCCCTGTCTCTCCGTTATCATCTTCTGTCCTAGGTGGTGACAAAGTGGTATGGTGCTGCCGACAGCGGTTGTCTAAGGAGGATTGTTTGGTGAAGTGTAACGATGCTGACGGGTTCTCAGCAGCGACCTGTGTCTGAGAGCCCGAAGACTGACCCCCGCAAGGCAGGGCGCTGACACTCCGTTGTCCGCTGCGCGAGCTGTTCCTGCGTGTGCTTTATCCGTTGCCCGATTCGTGATGCCGGCCGCGGTGGTCTAGCGGTTCTAGGCGCTCAGTCCGGAGCCGCGCGACCGCTACGCTCGCAAGTTCGAATCCTGCCTCGGGTATGGATGTGTGTCATGTCCTTAGGTTAGTTAGGTTTAAGTAGTTCTAAGTTCTAGGGGACTGATGACCACAGATGTTAAGTCCCATAGTGCTCAGAGCCATTTGAACCGATTCGTGATAAGCCGTTGTCCGTCCACCGTTGCCAGGGTTATCGTAAATGATGTGGCCGATGGGGCCGGCGGCGGGGCAAGCCCCGCTGGGCAGCAATCGGCTGCCTTGGATGCGCACGTACTTCAACCCGTCTTGGGTGGCATCGTACGTACACGCGACTACTACAGTGGCTATCGCAGGTCGAATGGGCTACGGTTGCGCTGGGGGCGCCTTGATAAGGTGGCAACCCGCAGCCTTCAGTTGTGTGGCGTGTTGCTTGATTGTTAGGCGTCAGCAGAACGTCATAATTATGTCCTCTCCTTATTCCATCGAGCGTGGGATAAATCTTTCCATAAACTCCTCTAAAAGTGGCTGTGAGCACTGTGGGACTTAACATCTGAGGTCATCAGTCCCCTAGAACGTAGAACTACTTAAACCTAACTAACCTAAGGACATCACACACATCCATGCTCGAGGCAGTATTCGAACCTGCGACCGTAGCGGTCGGCGGTTCCGGACTGAAGCGCCTAGAACCTCTCCACATAAACTCCTCTCTTGTGCAATATTTGTATGATCTTGTTTCCTCCATCCTTAGGTGAGAGATATGTAGTGGACTGTAGTATATTCATAGATTCGCCATTTAAAGTTCTAAAAAAGTATTATAAGTACGCATTCATGGGACACAAAATTTATTTTATAGGACATTCGGAACTGAGAGACTTAATTAAGTAATTTAAAGAGATTCGCTTCAGTTGTAGTAAAGACTTCGGGATGTTAAAATTACACTCCTGGAAATGGAAAAAAGAACACATCATACTTGCTCCGGACACTGCGAGAGGGCTGTACAAGCAATGATCACACGCACGGCACAGCGGACACACCAGGAACCGCGGTGTTGGCCGTCGAATGGCGCTAGCTGAGCAGCATTTGTGCACCGCCGCCGTCAGTGTCAGCCAGTTTGCCGTGGCATACGGAGCTCCATCGCAGTCTTTAACACTGGTAGCATGCCGCGACAGCGTGAACGTGAACCGTATGTGCAGTTGACGGACTTTGAGCGAGGGCGTATAGTGGACATGCGGGAGGCCGGGTGGACGTACCGCCGAATTGCTCAACACGTGGGGCGTGAGGTATCCACAGTACATCGATGTTGTCGCCAGTGGTCGGCGGAAGGTGCACGTGCCCGTCGACCTGGGACCGGACCGCAGCGACGCACGGATGCACGCCAAGACCGTAGGATCCTACGCAGTGCCGTAGGGGACCGCACCGCCACTTCCCAGCAAATTAGGGAC
Source organism: Schistocerca americana (assembly GCF_021461395.2). Classification (NCBI taxonomy): domain Eukaryota; kingdom Metazoa; phylum Arthropoda; class Insecta; order Orthoptera; family Acrididae; genus Schistocerca; species Schistocerca americana. The sequence goes on from NC_060124.1 coordinate 52,028,458, forward strand.
ACTGTTGCTCCTGGGGTATCGGCGAGGACCATTCGCAACCGCCTCCATGAAGCTGGGCTACGGTCCCGCACACCGTTAGGCCGTCTTCCGCTCACGCCCCAACATCGTGCAGCCCGCCTCCAGTGCTGTCGCGACAGGCGTGAATGGAGGGACGAATGGAGACGTGTCGTCTTCAGCGATGAGAGTCGCTTCTGCCTTGGTGCCAATGATGGTCGTATGCGTGTTTGGCGCCGTGCAGGTGAGCGCCACAATCAGGACTGCATACGACCGAGGCACACAGGGCCAACACCCGGCATCATGGTGTGGGGAGCGATCTCCTACACTGGCCGTACACCACTGGTGATCGTCGAGGGGACACTGAATAGTGCACGGTACATCCAAACCGTCATCGAACCCATCGTTCTACCATTCCTACACCGGCAAGGGAACTTGCTGTTCCAACAGGACAATGCACGTCCGCATGTATCCCGTGCCACCAAACGTGCTCTAGAAGGTGTAAGTCAACTACCCTGGCCAGCAAGATCCCCGGATCTGTCCCCCATTGAGCATGTTTGGGACTGGATGAAGCGTCGTCTCACGCGGTCTGCACGTCCAGCACGAACGCTGGTCCAACTGAGGCGCCAGGTGGAAATGGCATGGCAAGCCGTTCCACATGACTACATCCAGCATCTCTACGATCGTCTCCATGGGAGAATAGCAGCCTGCATTGCTGCGAAAGGTGGATATACACTGTACTAGTGCCGACATTGTGCATGCTCTGTTGCCTGTGTCTATGTGCCTGTGGTTCTGTCAGTGTGATCATGTGATGTATCTGACCCCAGGAATGTGTCAATAAAGTCTCCCCTTCCTGGGACAATGAATTCACGGTGTTCTTATTTCAATTTCCAGGAGTGTAGATTTGCAGGTTTACAAACTATTACTCAGTCAGTGAAAGTGATCCATGTCACTGCATCTTAGGCGGAAAACTGCACACCGTCGGGAAGCCACACTCCATGGACGCCAACAATACGCCCAACTGCCGACAGTTTTCCGTCTAACATGCAATGACATGTAAACCTTGCACTGACTTGCCCAAATGCCAGTCTATTTTTTTTTTTTTTGGTCATCAGTCTTCTGACTAGTTTGATGCTGCCTTATACGAATTTCTCTCTTGTGCCTACCTCTTCATCGCTGAGTAGCTCTTGAAATCTACGTCGGCAATTATTTACTGGATGTATTCCAACCCCTGTCTTCCTCTACAGTTTTTGCCCTCTACGGCTCCACCTAGTACCATGGAAGTCATTCCCTCCTGTCTTAACAGATGTCCTGTCGTCCAGTCCCTTCTCCATATCAGTGTTTTCCACATATTCCTTTCCTCTCCGATTCTGCACAGAACCTCTTCACACCTTACCTTATCAGCCTTCGTAATTTTCAATATTCTGTAGAACGACACCTCATATGCTTCGATTCTCTTCTGCTACGTTTTTCCCACAGTCCATGTTTCACTACCATACAATACTGAACTCCAGACGTACATTCTCAGAAATTTCTTCTTCAAATTAACGCCTATGTTTGATACTAATAGATATTTCTAGGCCAGGACTTCCCTTTTGGCCAGTGCTAGTCTGTTTTTGATGTTCTCTTTGCTACGTCCGTCATTGGTTATTTCGGTACATAGGTAGCAGAGTTCCTTAACTTCATCTACTTCGTGACCATCAATCCCGATGTTAAGTTTCTCGCTGTCCTCATTTCTGCTACTTCTCATTATTGTTGCCTTTCTTCGATTTACTTTCAGTCGATATTCTGTACTCATTAGACTGTTCATTCCATCCAGCAGGTCCTGTAATTATTCTTCACTTTCACTCAGGATAGCAATGTCATCAGCGAATCGTATCATTGATATCGTTTCACTTTGAAATTTAATTCCACTCCTGTACTTTTCTTTTATTTCCATCACTCCTTCTTCGACATAAAGATTGAACAGTAAGGACGGAATACTACATCCTTGCCTTACACCCTTTTTAATCCGAGCACTTCGTTCTTGGTAGTCGGCTCTTACTAATTCCTCTTGGCTCTTGTACATATTGTGTATATTACCTGCCTCTCCCTATAGCTTACTCCCTTTCCTTCTCAGAATTTCGAACAGTTTGCATCATTTTACATTGACGAATGCTTTTTTCGGGTCGACAGATGGTATGAACGTGTCCTGATTTTCTTTAGTGTTGCTTCCATTATCAACCGCAACGTCAGAGTTGCCCCTCTTGTGCCTTTACCTTTTCCAAAGCCAAACTGACGGTCATCTAGCATGTCCTCAATTTTCTTTTCCATTCTTCTGAATAATATTCTTGTCAGCAACTTGGATCCATGAGCTGTTAAGCTAATTTCGCGATAATTCTCGCACTTGTCAGCTCTTGCAGTGTCTGTGTGGATGTTATTTTTCCGAAAGTCAGATGATATGTCGCCAGACTCGTACATTCCACACACCAACGTGGATAGTCGTTTTGTTGCCACTTACCCCAATAATTCTCGAAATTTTTATGGAACGTTATCTATACCTTCTCTCTTATTGGATCTTAAGTCCTCCAAAGATTTTTTAAATTCTGGTTCTAGTACTAGATCCTCTAGTTCTTCTAAATTGACTCTAGTTTCTTCTTCTATCACATCAGACAAATCTTCCCCATCATAGAGTCTTTCAGTGTATTCTTTGCACCTATCTGCTCTCTCCTCTGCATTTAAAAGTGGAATTCCGGTTGCACCCTTAATGTTACCGCCCTCGTTTTAAATGTAACAGAAGACTGTTTTGACTTTCCTCTATGCTGAATCTGTCCTTCCGACAGCCATTTCTTTTTCGATTTCTTCACATTTTTCATACAGTCATTTTGTCTCAGCTCTCCTGCACTTCCTATTTATTTCATAGCTCAGTGATTTGTATTTCTGTATTCCTCAGTTTTCTGGAACATTTTTGTACTTCCTCCTTTCATCGATCAACTGAACTGTTTCTTTTGCTACCCATGGTTTCTTCGCACGTGTCTTCTTTGTATCTACGTTTTTCTTTCCAACTTCTGGGATGGCCCTCCTTATAGACACCCACTCTGGAGTTCGAAGACTCTCAGTGTGTGTAATCCTAGTCCTGCATGATCAATGGCAACCGCCCCGATGTGACCATCAGAGAGTTTGAACTTGAGAGTGTTCGCACATCGGCTCACAACAGCGTGACATAACTCGTCATAGAACATCCTGACGTCGACGACGCTACTTGTGATGGATAAGTGGATACCGACTGTGTGGGAAAATTGGAAATTTGTGGTAAGATCCTATGGGACCAAACTGCTGAGGTCATCAGTCCCTAAGTTTACACACCACTTATTTTAACTTAAACTACTTACGTTAAGGACAACACACACACACATCCATGCCCGAGGGAGGATTGGAACCTCCAACTGCGGGAGCCGCGCAAACTGTGACAAGGCGCCCTAGACCGCACGGCTACCACGCGTGGCTACCGACGGTGTGCTGTGGTGGTACTTGAACTTCGTCACGGATGAATCGTTCGATTTCAGAGAGGTCTTGCGTGGTCGGGCTGGAAGCCAATCTTGATGGTCGCTTTTCTGTAGGAATGAGCCATAGCTACTCTATTTCAGTTGACACGAGTACTAATGCAACGAAGAAGTAAACAAAGTACGTGCGCTAGAAACTCTGCGGACGGGGCACAGACAAGACGTCCTTGCCGCTGACCTGCCGAAATCAGACTGTCCCTTGACTACGGGTACTGCTGTTGTGCTTGTTCAAGTGCATTAATTGTTTAAACATCTGAAAATGTTATTTCAACATCACTAAACCTGTCGTGGATTGATTAAATCATCACCGCGACTGAAATTAACTTTATGGGATACTTCGCATCTGTCTTCAGATGTTTACCAGTTCAATTTCCATCATCTGCATGACGCTCTACCATGGTCAAAAAAATCTGTCACCTTTCTTCTTTTCCTTTCGTGTATACTTCAATACTCTCCGTTAGTCCTGTTTGGTGTGCGTCCTACACACTTGAACAATTTTCCAGGATGGATCACATGTGTGTATGGCAAGCAACCTTCTTCGTACACTATTTGCATTTCCTTAATATTCTACGAATGGAGCAATGTCTCAGTTCTGAGAATATTCGCACCAGTTGTTGAATGTCTGATATATTTACTATAACATGTTTCGGGACTGCGTTATCCCATTATCCTGTGCATAGTGTTACCATGCTAATAGGCAAACATGCAATTGGAATTTTATTGTTGACGTTGCTATGGTATACTAGCTTTGAGCTCTAGATAATGAGACGACGTAGTCCCGAAACATGTTGTGCTCAGTTGTCACTCGTTCGATGATTGGATCGTAAAAGCCTCACTACTAATTCAAGAGACACATTGGCTTCACAACAGAGAACCTATCACTGCCCAAACCTTAGCTTATGTGATCGTTCCGTTTCATTTCCCTACAAACCGTTACACAACTGACGCCACGTCTTCTGATGTTTAGTCATATACTTAAGTCCCACATTTATGTCATTCATTAATTTAGAAAACGCTGTTGATGATGGTGGGTGGAACACATTCTTTGACGTTCTGAAAGTTACCAACAAATATATGTTGTTGAACCAGTACAGAAGTCAGTCTGAAGTTGTAAGAATCAAAGGAAATGAAAGAGAGGCAGTCATTGGGAAGAGAGTGACATATTGTTTAATTTTTGCATAAGAGCAAGCGGTAAAAGCTACCAAAGAGAAATCTAGAAGATTAATTACCTCCCAGAAGGAGCAACAAAAATTTGAGATCCGTGGTTCCGAAGTAACCCTGTCAGAGACAGCAAAGGCCCTGATGAATCAGCTGAATGGAACAAACGCTGTCTCGAAAAGCGGTTACAAGATGCACGTCAATAAAATTAGGAAGCTTTATTGGATTGTTGTCTCATTGAGCCTGCTGACACTAATGGCACTAAATTAAGGACTGATTCTCTAAAAGTAATAGGCGAGTTTTACTGTGAAGGCAGCTCAATAACTGAGGATGGAAGGAGTAAACTTAGCAGTACTGATAAAAATGTTTATGAAAGAAGGATGTATGTTAACATGGATTATAAGTCCTAAGTGTTAGAAAGCCTTTACTAATTTATTTGTTTAGATTACACCCTGACATGGAGGTGAAACGTTAACGGTAAACAATATAGAGAATAAGATTTGGAAATGTGGCGATACAGACGAACGGAGAGCACCATGTGATTAGTGATAATATAGACTTTCCCGGACTAATGACTGACTAATGACTTCTCGGGTATCCAGTTGGATCTTGACACTATGTTTCAATGAACCAACTGGTCTCCATCTTCAGGTGAGTATGCTGATGTAGAATTATGCCGCAACAGAGCTTACAACAGAAACGGTGGCTTCTTTGTATACAAATGCCGGCCCACTGCGCGTGAGCAAGAAGCTGCACTGCTGACCTCAGGCGCCAGTGTACCAGTAGCGCACAGGTGACACAAATAGGCAACAGGATATGTCACTAGCAGAGCACTAACAAGATAAAATCGGGTTCCACTCCTTACTTGAAGGGAAACTGTTATCCCTATTAATAATATTATCATATAATGGAATTTCAATATATTTCTTTAAAACACATTTCCAGTAGCGAGACACTTTGCGTCTCATTGTACAATATGTCTTGTCTTAATGACAGCCACCAATTCTGTTGGAAACTCAGATCCGACAGACTGTGCTTCAACAAACTCAGCTGAAGATGGCAGGCGTTTGGTCTCCTGAAATATTGAGTCGAGATGATTGTTATCCAGCTGCATACCCAGAATGAGTATCACGAGTACTAGACGGATAACCAGATAACTACCTGAATCTAATCGGAAAAAACAACCTCTTATCGCACAACTTGATAAAATAGCTGGATCCACAGAAAATATCCGGAGGCACCAATGAAAGTTAATTTGGTAGGTGATGGAAGTGTGAAGCGTAAAAATTTTAGGGATGTTCAAGGCCTGAATAAAACAAGCAAATTAGGAGAGATATATTTTGCAGTAACCATTGGAAAGATGCAGTTGCATTAAAACCACAGTAACAACAACACGAATAACAGCACTGTATCTTAGGTTTAGCATACGGTTAATAATATGTGAAGAACAGTTTGAAGACAAAGATAACTAACACAAAAAGAAAACCTCTATAGATTAAATAAAAGCTTTATCTCTATATTCCACCAGCAACATTCATCATATAACTTTTATTTCATGATGAAAAAGCCAATCAGCTTTTGTTAACGCGTTGCTCGAATTCTGTTTGGATTGTATTTATTCTATATTGCAAACGGTGTGACTGTACACCTTTACACTGATGTAGCAAGAGTCATGGGATACTTCCTAATATCATGCCTGACTTCCTTTTGCCCGCTGCAATGCAGCGACTCAACGTGGCTTAGACTAAACAAGTCGTTAGAAATCCCCTGCAGTAATACTGAGCCATTTTGCCGTCCTTAATTGCGAAAGTGTTGTCGGTGCAGGACTTTGTGCACGAATTGACCTCTCGATGAAGCCCTATAAATGTCGATGGGTTTCACGTCATTCGAGTTGACCACAATTTTCTAACACGGCTCACTGTTATCCATGAAATTATATCGTCCGCAAAGGGCTTCAAATGGTCTCCAAGCAGCCGAACGTAAACATTTCCAGTCAAAGATCTGCTCAGTCCTACCGGAGGAACCACTCCATCCCACATGAACACAGCCCTCACCATTATGCATAGTCCCTTGTTGACAACTTGGGTACACGACTCCGTGAGATCGGCGCCATACTCGCTCCCTACCATTAGCCCTTACCATCCGAAATGGGGACTCATAGGTCCAAACGATATAGTCACGAGCCCACGAGAGGTGCTACAGGCGATGACACGCTGTTAGCAAAGGCACTCGCTTTGCGCTTTGGTCGTCTGCTGCCACAGCCCATTAACGCCAAATTTCGCCGCATTGTCCCATCGGATTCGTTCATCGTACGTCCCACATTGCTTTCTGCAGCTGTTTCAGGTAATGATGCTTTTGTTAGCGCCGTTGCTCTCGCTCGTTAAGTGAAAGCTGTCGGCCACAGTGTTGTCCGTCGTGAGAGGTAATGCCTGAAATTCGGTATTATCGGCACAGTCTTGACACTGTGGGTCGCGGAATATTGAATTCCCTGAATATTTCGAAAATCGAACGTCCTATGCGTCTACCTCCAAGAACTATTCTGCGATCAGAGTGTATTAATTCCCTTTGTGCGGCCATAACCGCTACGTAAACCTTTCCACACGAATCATCTGAATGCATTTGATAGATCTACCATGCGCCGCCCTTCTGTATCTTGTGTATGCGATACTACCGCAACCTAAATATGTGCATATCACTATCCATGACCTCAGTGCAGATTCTGCTTTATGAGCTCACGTAATACTTGGATACCGCAACGTAGATGCATCGAGTTTAAGAATAGCTTTCAGTATTATGTTTAAGGATGATTTTATGACACTGCTCTATTACAGAGGTTGTCTGTACAGCATCTGAATATGCTGTACTCTAACACTTATCAAGCGTGACGAATCCTTGTGAAGCTGAATTGAAAGAAACCAGCTCCGTGTGCGCAGAAGGACAATGCGAGCAGCCCTAGGCTTTTTTTTCTCTAATGTAGGATTTTCATATAACTTGTATACTGACCGAATACTTATTTTAATAAATATTCTTAGGAACACGTGAAAACCGTTATGTACAATTCCAAGAATAGTTAAAGTGAGAAACCAAAGTATATTTATTTCCCTTTATTTCAATACAGATTAAAAACTGATTTCACTAATGCATACTGGCGTTCTTTCCATGCTTCTTCTATGGATGGAAAAATGGAAGCCTTAGTATACGGTCCAATAAAAAGTATACTTCGCTGCATTCCTGCTGTGACTGCGTGTTTGCGGACTGTAGACAAGTTTTAGGTTACATATTTGCAGGCTTCTAATGTTTACTATTTTCATAAACTTTTCTCTGATATTAAGATGTGAAACTGCGTAAGGGTGACAGACAGTAGAAAATAACTTTAGTTCCTAAACAAATTCATAAATCGGAGACACCGAAGGACGATTTTAAAGGATTAACTTTCATTTAATTGCTTCTTTTGAAAAGTAGTTCATACAACTATGTGACAGTCGTTTTTGAAGTTAAACTTGTCAACTTGCAGCAGCAGCAGCTTTTAATTTCCCGTAGCAAAGTGGTCTTGTGTTCTCCAGTTCCTTTGACGTCAAGAACAATTGTGTCACAGCCCCGAGGCTCTTCAGCTTTTAATGTCTTCACTTCCTTCAGCAGAGAAAACGTCACGGCACTTGCACTTCGTGTTAATCATAATTGTAGTTTACTTACGGAAGCAAGATGCATGGGGAGAATAAACGTTGCTGAAAACAGAGATGACACTATTGTAAATATTGTCATTTTTGTCATTTAAGATGGTTTCTGGTTGTTTCATTTGGTGTTTGTATACTTGGAGTGTTTCAAGGATGTCTAGTTTTCTGCCTTTTGATTGGATGTGTAGGATGCTAGTACTTGTGTTGTTAACATGGTGTTTTGTATCAAGCAGGTGGGTAGCTATTGCTGATGTGTGGTATTTTTTGTTTTTTAGTGCTGCCATGTGTTCCTTGAACCTAATCTCAAATGATCTGCCTGTCTGGCCTACGTAGAAGCAGTCACAGTCCAAAGATTCAATTTTGTACACACCTGTGTGACGAAGAGGGTTTCGTGTGCCGATGCTGTGGGGTAACATCTGTCCAATCTTGTTGCCTGTTGTAAAGGATATGCTTATACCTTCCTGTTTGAAGACATTGGCGGTCTGGTATGAAATGTTACCCAGGAAGAGGATTGTATGGAATATGTTATTTTCTTTTCCTGTTGTGATTGCTTTGCCATTATTGAGTGTTTTAGGGTATTTACTATGGAGCTGTTATAACCATTTTCAATAGCTGTTTGTTTTATTATTTCAATTTCTCGATCACATTTATCTTCTGAGAGTGGTAGTTGGATAGCTCTATTAATCATGTACCGGAATGCTGCCATTTTGTGTGCTGCGGGGTGGCAAGAGGAGTTGTGGATTGTGGTATGTGTTGTGGTAGGCTTCCGATAAATTTCAAACTGATGTCTGTTATTCCTTATTGTAATGGTAGGGTCTAGGAAATTTAGACTGTCATCTTTTTGGTGTTCAACTGTGAATTTTATGTTTTCATGGGAATTGTTGAAAAACTGATTCAACTCACTGATGTCATCTGTAGTGCCTTTGATTAAAATGATGATATCATCTACATATCTGTAGTAGTAGATGATATTTTTGAGGAGGTGGTGATTGGAATTCAAGATTTCTAGGTTACTTTCCTCAACAACACGAACATAATATTCACTGCAGAAGACGAGGCACTACTCTGCAAAGGCTTAAAACACAATGTTCGAGCTCCGCTTAACGAAAAGAACCAAGAAAATGTCATCACTTGTGTAACACAGAACTCGACCATTACCTTTAAGAAGCAAACTGACAGAATATCAGCCTGCCACAAAATTAACGAAATCATTGAAAAGGAAATTGCAAAACCATTCCCAACATACAAGAAAAGAGAAGAAGACCTTACTCGTACCATTAAGACTAAATTAAACATGAGTAATGCAATAATTGTAAAAGCTGACAAGGGCAACACAACTGTTGTAATGGACAGAACAACATACATAGAAAAAACTTTAGACTTCTTCCAAACCAGCAGCATAACTGAAATACATAAAGATCCAACAGCCAGAATACAAAAGGAGATTAAACACATTTCAAACAATATTAACTTTCTACTCACCATCCAAGAAGAAAGAAACATTGTAACAATGAGCCCACAAGCACCTTGCCTTAGGTCACAACCTAAGATACACAAAAATGGGACCCCCCATCAGGCCCATAGTGAACTGTAGGAACAGCCCAAAATTCAAGCTGAATAAAATACTCTTCAGAATTCTCAAACAAGCATACACATTCAATAATAAGAGAATACTCAAAAACACAATAGAATTCACACAATATGTCAAAAATATACAAGTACCTGATGGAGCCATGCTTGCCTCATTTGGCATACAAAATCTTTATTCCTCTGTGTCAATAGATCCCACACTACAAATAATCAAAGCCAACCTTCATAAACACAAAAAAATCCCTTCAACTCACATTACCGAACTAATGGACCTCCTTGAATTCACACTTTCGCACAACTATTTTATATTTAACAATAAAATCTACAAACAAATAGATGGTCTGGCAATGGCTTAAATCTTTCCAGATTGCTAGCAGAAATATTTATAAGTAACCTAGAAGACAAAATCCTGAATTCCAATCACCACCTCCTCAAAAATATCATCTACAACTACAGATATGTAGATGACACCATCATTTTAATCAAAGGCACTTAAGATGACATCAGTGAGTTGAATCAGTTTTTCAACAACTCCCATGGCCTACCACAACACATACCACAATCCACAACTCCTCTTGCCACCCCGCAGCACACAAAATGGCAGCATTCCGGTACATGATTAATAGAGCTATCCAATTAACACTCTCAGAAGATAAATGTGATCAAGAAATTGAAATAATAAAACAAACAGCTATTGAAAATGGTTATAACAGCGCCATAGTAAACACCCTAAAACACTCAATAATGGCAAAGCAATCACAACAGGAAAAGAAAATAACATATTCCATACAATCCTCTTCCTGGGTAACATTTCATACCAGACTGCCAATGTCTTCAAACAGGAAGGTATAAGCATATCCTTTACAACAGACAACAAGATTGGACAGACGTTACCCCACAGCATCGGCACACGAAACCCTCTTCGTCACACAGGTGTGTACAAAATTGAATCTTTGGACTGTGACTGCTTCTACGTAGGCCAGACAGGCAGATCATTTGAGATTAGGTTCAAGGAACACATGGCAGCACTAAAAAACAAAAAATACCACACATCAGCAATAGCTACCCACCTGCTTGATACAAAACACCATGTTAACAACACAAGTACTAGCATCCTACACATCCAACCAAAAGGCAGAAAACTAGACATCCTTGAAACACTCCAAGTATACAAACACCAAATGAAACAACCAGAAACCATCTTAAATGACAAAAATGACAATATTTATAATAGAATCATCTCTGTTTTCAGCAACTGCCTACACTCTTAGAAATACACACACACACACACAAACACATACACACACACATCCTAATATTTACCATAAATATTGACAGCCGCCAAGAGTACAAGAGATTGACCTAATTCACAGATAATTCATCACACCAACAGCTTGTACTCCTTGTCAGCTTGAAACTGTATAACAACTACTTGCACAAATGTATATCTATCTGCATATTTTATAGCATTAACCGATGTATTACCCCAACCTTTAGGCAGCTAATATATGCACCATCATGTAATCTTAAGACTCCTTGCCATGTAAATGTTTGCTCTCATATAATCACTCTTTCCTCTCTCTCTCTCTCTCTCTCTCTCTCTCTCTCTCTCTCTCTCTCTCTCTCTTCAAAGAGTGTCATCTATATATGTATGTATGGTTTTACTGCTGTAGCCAATATGATCATTGTAACTCAAGTCTGAAACATTTCACCTTTGTTATTAACAAGTATGAAGTTTAAGCCATTTTAACATTTCACCTGATTGTATAAACGAGTACGAATGTTTAGCTGTTTTAACTTGTCAAAATTGGATTTATACACCACCTGAAGTACACACACATACATTCGACACCTCAAAACAAACACCTCCAAATGCTTTAAACAATTATTCTGTAATAATGTTGTTACGGTGTGTATTCTTTTCACTTTGCGATTATGTCTTCTCTTCTGCTATACGAACCTTGCACCCAGCTGATTCCAGACGCCATATTTGTTTACAAATGTGGCAGTATACATGTGATGTGTTACAACAGCAAAAGGAACCTGTGACCACTGGAAGTACTCTAGTTTACTTATTTCAGGTTTACCATTAGATATCAGTTTTATTTTTGTGAAAAGTAATCCTAAACCATATTCTGAAATGGTGTCTTGTTTCTCCACTAGGCAGTGCCACAAGTTCCTCCAAAAATCGTAACACAACACACACACAAATTCAATACTAACTAATGTAAATCTACCCGATGATGGAGGTTTAAACCTTCGAAACGCCTCGTGGAAATAAATAAAACAGTGACTGGTAACAGTAACCTTGTTGTTTCATTTAATGTCAGTAACAGTCACGGTAAAGCCTAACCTAAAATGTTCGCATTTAAAGCAATGAAGCATATTAAGGTAAGCAAACTAACGCAATAAGAATTTTGAAACACCTTAGCAAGCGAGGCCCTGGGTGTGATAAGTACCAGTGCACAACATAACACATCACCCAGAAAATTCTTACGCTAATAAGTTGTAACAAATTATTTTTCTTTTTAAACATGTAAAACGCAAGATCCAACTTGAATGTAACAAAACAAACAAAAGATTTAGTCAACACATCAACTGGCAAGTCCAACAAATCAAAACAACGAATGAGTAGTTATGAAATATTGTGAAATATAATCTTCAGAGAAATATTACTTGAACTCGTTAATCTGAAGGGAGACGTCTCACTCTAGTTCTCCAAAAGAACTGACAAATAAAATTTAAGCAATAACGTCTACAAGGCTGCACCTAAACCCGCAAGCAGTAAAATTAAGCCTGAGTGCAAAATAAATTACACGAAGCCAGCACAACTAATTTTGATAAATTACAAAGCAGACTCAAACCTGAAAGACCGGCTATGAAGCAACGGAGGCGGCTGCTTACAACACACGCAAAAAGAATACACCACACTTTCGATGTAATATTTAATTGCCGGCCGGTGTGGCCGAGCGGTTCTAGGCGCTACAGTATGGAACTACGCGACCGCTACGGTCGCAAGTTAGAATTCTGCCTCGGGCGTGGTAGTGTGTGATGTCCTTAGGTTAGTATGGTTTAGGTAGTGCTACGTTTTAGGGGACTGATGACCTCAGAAGTTAAGTCCCATAGTGCTCAGAACCATTTGAACCATTTTTATTATTGAATCCATGCTCAGGTCAAATTTAAGTTTCTTAAAAGCAGGTGCTGCCCAGTCTGTAATATACAGGGTGTAACGGATATCCTGTAAGTGCAGATATTGTTATATGTGGTACCTTAATAGGCACATACGTTAGCGTGTTGGCTGCTTTTTTTTCCCCTCTGCATCAAACTGTCTTCCCACGAACACGTCACAAACTTTATGACTTGATGTTTTCTGCACAGTCAAAACTGCACCATTAAGTGGGGCACGCCTGTCAGTGTAGGCTAACTGTTGTGCATGTAGGTGTCCATATTTCAACACCCGACCTTCCGCTCAGGGGAAAATAAGCATTAATGTACCTAAAAACATACGACTTGTTATATATATAATTATTAGTCTCCAAATGGCGTGAATACTGATGTAATGTTACTCTGTATACCGTCCTCGGTCACCATTATAAATATCTCCACTTATACCTCCACTTACGCCCTATATATCTCTCAGAAATTTTATTTACGGGAACAGATTGATTCTAAGGCACCTTCAGTCTCTACAGTGGAAGACAGTTTAACAAATACTGCTTCCTAAGTGAGTCACAGTTTACTTTCCAAACTTTTAGAAGTACCGGAACAACCACTGTTAGATTTCCAAAGGTGATACTGCTCCTGTCAAAGATGTGAATCACAGAAATATTTTTAGATTTATCTAATGACTTTGAAACTGTTGGAATCAGAACTACACTAAATGGGGTAGAATCGTTTGGAATAAGAAGTGGAGCTAAGATGTGATTCCGATTATACTGTAATGGTTCAAACCTCCAGCAGTCAAAAAGGATATTAAGTGGCAAGACTGGGCGGACTGAGATTCACTTCATTCACCATTGTTTATTAAAACATATTTGCTTATGAAAAACAGCTAGAATCATATAGATTAACAGGATTACAAACAACATTCTGAACATTCTAATTTAAGTAATTACACACCTCAGTTCAGTGACAAGTTAAATAAGGGAACAGTTAAAGACGAAAGCTGTGTCTGACGGCAGTTCTTAGGTGTCACACTCAAAATTTCCACCTTTACCAACCACAACTTCGAAAATGCTTTTGTCTTTACATCAACATAGAATCATAACTCATCTCAAAGGTGAAACACTTAATACTCATACCGGAAGACAGACTGACTTACAGCTACCTCGGAACAACTTGGAATTCTAAAAATACACCTCCGAGGACATCTAGATAATTTAATAAAGTAAACAAGGGCATTACTTTTAGCTGCATCCAGGCAGATACAGCAAGTGTCCTTAAATCTCGGCACGTGCGCAGTTAAGTAATTATAAGAGAACGATGTGTACAGATTGATACAACTGCCTTCAGACAGAAAGTGAAAATTCCGTTTAGATGTACCATAGAAAACACTTAAGTGAGTCAGTAAGTGAACGTGCATGCATTGCGGCTCAAGAACGCCGTTTAAAAAAAAAAAAAAAAAAAAAAAAAAAAAAAAGGAGGGGGAACTAATAATTAGTACTGAGATCCAACTTATAGCAAAAGATAAACAAAGAAAGAAAAGGTGAGAAAAGTTCACTCCATGGAAAGATTTAAATATCAAATAGTTGAACACTAAATCCAGTAAGCTGAAACAGGGAATAAATTTTCTTAATGCTTCAGCTCACAAATGGGTAGCGAACTAATACATAAAAACATTCAGAACATAGTAACACTTAATAGTTTAACACTCTTCTGCATTTTACACTCCGTGAACTTCAAATGTGCCAGTTAGTTATTATGAATAGGCTACATTTTCACAAGTCCGGACGACATGTCAATATGACAAGTGCGATAGGTATACACACATAAAAAAATTTTTCATCACCTCGCTTCCGAGAGTTCCGGAACCTGTACAGAAAATTGGAATAGAGATGGACATAAACGTCATTTCCGCCATTTTTATTGCTCATGAATATCACACATTGCATGCTGTACCACCATACAGCGAGACCTTCAAGGGTGGTGGTCCAGATTTCTGTACACACTGTTACCTGTAATACCCAGTAGCACGTCCTCTTTCATTGATGCATGACTGTATTCGTCGTGGCATGCTAACCACAAGTTCATTAAGGCACTGTTGGTCCAGGTTGTCCCACTCCTCAACGGCGGTTTGGCGTAGATCCCTCAGAGTGGTTGGTGGGTCACGTCATCCATAAACAGCACTTTTCAATCTAACCCAGGCATGTTCGATAGGATTCATGTCTCGAGAACAAGCTGGCCACTCTAGTCGAGCGATGTCGTTATCCCGAAGGAAGTCATTCGCAAGATGTACACGATGGGGGCGCGAATTGTCGTCCATGAAGACTAATGCCTCACCAATATGCTGTCCATATGGTTGCACTGTCGGTCGGAGGATGGCATTCACGTATCGTACAGCCGTTACCGCGCCTTCCATTACCACCAGCGGCGTACGTCGGCCCCACATAATGCCACCCCAAAACAGCAAGGAACCTCCACGTTTCTGCACACGCTGGACAGTGTGTCTAAGGCGTTCAGCCTAACCGGGTTGCCTCCAAACACGTCTGCGACGATTGTCTGGCTGAAGGCATATGCGACACTCATCGGTGAAGGGAACGTGATGTCAATCCTGAGCGGTCCATTCGGCATGTTGCTGGGCCCATCTGTACCGCGCTGTACGGTATCTTGGTTGCAAGATGGACCTCGCCATGGACGTCGGGAGCGAAATTTCTCATCATGCAGCCTACTGCGCACAGTTTGAGTCCTAACACGACGTCCTGTGGCTGCACGAAAAGCATTATTCAGCATGGTGCCGTTGCTGTCACGGTTCCTCCGAGCCACAATCCGTAGGTAGCGGTCATCGACTGCAGTAGTAGCCCATGGGTGGCCTGAGCGAGGCATGTCCTCTCTCTGTATCTCCTCCATGTCCGAACAACGTTGCTTTGGTTCACTCTGGGACGCCTGGACACTTCCCTTGTTGACAGCCCTTCCTGGCACAAAGTAACAATGTGGACGCGATCGAACAGCGGTATTGACCGTCTAGGCACGGTTGAACTACAGACAACACAAGCCGTGTATCTCCTTCCTTGTGGAATTATTGTAACTGATCGGCTGCTGTCGGATCCTCTCCGTCTATCAGGCGCTGCTCCTGCATGGTTGCTTACATCTTTGGGCGGGTTTAGTTGCATCTCTAAATACTCAAAGGGACAGTATCCAAAGCCAACGTCTATCTTCAGGAGTTCTTAGAACCAGGATGATGCAAAACTTCTTTGGTGTGTGACAACAGACCAACACGTGACCATCCTAACGGGGCTCGGCACTGTCTTCAGCCAGAACACTCGAGTCAACAAAACCTCAAACATCAAAATGTACACAATTTTAAAACAAATTTCAGACAGCAATTTTCATAGCCTGAGTGAAGGCAGTCAGGGATAGCCGGCGGTGGTGCATTCCGTAAAGCCGGTGTACAGGGGCGACGTTAACATTCACAATACAATGAGCACGCGCTGGGTTCAGGTCCAAGATAGTCAAAGTTGCCACAACAGTAGAAAACTGGAACAATCTAAGGGAGCGACGTTCTCACTTAATACAACCCTGTGAGCACAGTACTTATGCAGATCAACGGACACTTCAGATGATCTTCTTCAACAAACATGGTCGCACATAAAACAATGTACAGAATTACCAAATCACCGAAAACGCTGCTAAACGTGGGAAATTAGATTTCAATAACAAGTGTCTCAGGTTGCAGCGCGTTACTCTAACTCCTTCCAAGGCTCCACCGAGGTCAACAGCAAATTCAAATAGCCTGGACCACGACAATGTTCTGTCTTTGGTAACAAAACATTTAAAGGGCTACAAATCAGTCCATGGCACGTTTAGTTCGGCCGCACGGCGCATACTGCCAACGGGCTCTGGGAGGCTCACCCTCCGGTCCGGCTTCTAACAAGGGAACCTCCCCATCGCACCCCCCTCAGATTTAGTTATAAGTTGGCACAGGGATATGCCTTGAAAAACTGAACACAGATCAATCGAGAAAACAGGAAGAACTTGTGTGGAACTATGAAAAAATAAGCAAAATATACAAACTGAGTAGTCCATGCGCAACGTAAGCAACATCAAGGAGAGTACCAGCTTACGGGCGCCGTGGTCCCGTGGTTAGCGTGAGCAGCTGCGGAACGAGAGGTCCAAGGTTCAAATCTTCTCTCGAGGGAAAAGTTTATTTTTTTATTTTCAGGCAATTATCAAAGTTCAGGCTCTCACACATAATCAACTTCGCTCTCCAAAATTCCAGGGCATGTTCAGATTTGCTTGGACATATGCACAATTTTACGGTCTACACACGGAAACATTTGAAAACGTAAAAAACATATGTTTTGACAGAGCACAGAGAAAACTGTGCGACTGTGAAACTGTTGCATTCATTTGTTGCAGTTTATGTGACACACTCTTGTGTTTTCATCACTTTTTTGGGAGTGATTATCACATCCACAAGAAAACCTAAATCGGGCAAGGTAGAAGAATCTTTTTACCCATTCGCCTAGTGTGCAAGTTAGGTGGGTCGACAACATACTCCTGTCATGTGACGCACATGCCATCACCAGTGTCGTATAGAATATATCAGACGTGTTTTCCTGTGGAGGAATCGGTTGACCTATGAACTTGCGATCAAATGTTTTCGGTTCCCATTGGAGAGGCACGTCCTTTCGTCTACTAATCGCACGGTTTTGCGGTGCGGTCGCAAAACACAGACACTAAACTTATTACAGTGAACAGAGACCTCAATGAATGAACGGTCAGATCGTCACTTTGCGAAAATAAAATTTTCACTTACGGGAGGACTCGAATCAAAGACCTCTCGTGCCGCAGTTGCTCACTCTAACCACGGGACCACGGCGCTCACCAGCTTATATTGTCCTTAATGTTGCACATCTTGCACATGGACTACTCAGTTTGTATATTTTGCTTATTTTTTCATAGTTCCACACAACTTTTTCATGTTTTCTCGATTGATCTGTGTTCAGTCTTCCAAGGCCTATCCACTGTGTCAATTTATAACTAAATCTGAGGAGGTGCGATTGGGAGGTTCCCTTGTAAGCGCCGACTGCCGTGCGATCTGCTGCCGCTCCTCGCCACCCAGCGCGGCCCCACCACGCCCCTTGGCGCCACAAACTCCGAGCCGCGAGAAGTGGCATACGCCAGGCGCACGGAGCGAGATTTCAAAGAGGGAACCCGCAATGGAACAGTGGTATCGATACTGCCGATTCGTCGCCGATACCAGTACTTACAGGACTGCCACTTGTAACACCTCGGTTCAGTTTACAGTGATAAAAGCTATAGAAACAATAATTTAAAATTAAGAATAGAAGTTTTAGAGGGGAAAAATAGTGTAGAATCAGAGTTCGGTAATTGCAGATCAAAATTAAAGTATATCAGCAAGTAGTTTAACGTCTAAGTACAGCAAAGCGACGGAAGCTCCGTCATGGAGAAGGCAGTGACAAACTCTTGTGATGAGAAACCAATTAAAAGGCCTGATCGTCATTATTGCGGTCTTTTTCCCTTGATTGTTTCGTTAAAGGGCGGGGAACCCGTGTCAGTCAGCGAGACAATAATTAGATTGGACTTTACCGTGTTAAGATTCACGATAAAATGTTAGAATATTACTAACATTAAAAGTGATGTAGTGTACGATATCTGACCGTTGGTAGCAACGGAGTATTAAGGGGATTTTAGGACTTTAGCGCTAGATTGGACCTTTACGGACATATAGACGACAGAAACTCAAATTATCTGCTGATACGAGTGAATTCAGACATACTGGTATTCAGATATTAACGTGTGGACTTTTGAAAGTGTTGTGTGCCGTTAGTTGCGAATCTGGACGTAGAGGGCGTGCATATCGGCATTTACGGACTATTTGGATTCCTCCAGGCTAGGAACCTTTTAAGTAGACCATCATCCATCACCATCTTACTCCTTGAATATAGAATGAAAGCGAAATACAAGAGTGTTGAACTTATTTCATTTACCTAGTACTAATCAGTGAAGGTTTTACGGAACCAAAGCTATTCAGCAGTAAGTCAGCACCATCTAGCGGAAAGCGTAGGCATTAACTAGCACGCTAACTGAAGTGAACGTTTACGTGTTTTACGGACTGCTTAATATGAACTTTTGTGACTCTTTGACGTCCCCACTCCCTCCGAAAGGTGGCGCAGGCTGTCTTAATCATAAAAGGGGAGAGTTTTAGCCGGGCAAATTACTAAATAAAAGCGATATTTACAAGACTCGCAGTAATAGCAAAACACAAGGCCCGCACCTCATCGGACAGTCGTCGCTGTCACGTCGGGAAGTAAAGCCGGAAAACCTACAGATGATACGTACCTACGAGCAGACGTCGGCGTGGAGTACCTAAAAAGGGAACCACAAGACAGTTGGGGATCCTCCCTTCCCTTCCCTTCCCTTTCCCCTTCCCCTTCCCCTTCCCCCTTCCCCCTTCCCCCTTCCCCCTTCCCCCTTCCCCCTTCACCCTTCCCCCTTCCCCCTTCCCCCTCTCTCCTTTGCCCATGGCATCTCTGCTCTCCCCTCTCCCATTCCCCTTCCCCTTCCCCTTCCCTTGCCTTTCCCCTTCCCCTTCCCCTTCCCCTTCCCCTTCCCCTTCCCCTTCCTCCACCTCCTCTCTTGGCAGGTTCTCGGACTCGTACACGCTCAGTGAACATTCGCGCGCCGGAGATCGTCGCCGTCAGTGTTTCGTGTGTGTGCCTTCGTTTGTGTGTAGTATTGTTCGCCGTCACACCACCACCGTTCACGTGCCGTCGCCATCATCCATGTTCTGTGCATCGTGTCGCCCAGTGTTAGTGATGTGTCTCGTCCAGCGTGAACGGCTCCATGTTTTTTCGATTTTTAGTGTCTACATTTTTTGCCCACCGTTTTTGCTGTCTACTCTGTGCCACCTTTATGTACTACTTGTTGTCAAACTCAAGGCTGAAGAGCGGCGTATTGTGCTGCTGACAGCCCGCCTTTGTATAAGGTGTTAAAATCACAATAAAGAAAAAAAACCAAAAAAAACAGTTGGGGATCAACTTTGACCCTGCGCCACCCCCCACTTCCGGTGTCCTTTCCTTTTGGCACCCTCCCTCCCTCCCTTCTCTTCCCTTCCCTTCTCTTTTCTTTTCCCCCGTCCCCTCCCTCCACCCCTCTTCCCCCGGGCTTCCCCTCCCCCTTCCTCCCTCCCCCCTATCTCCCCTGCCCGTGGCATCTCTGCTCTCCCCTCTCGCTCTCCCACTTCCCTTCTCCTCCTCCTCCTCTCTTGGCAGGTCCCCGGACTCACACACGCATAGTGAACATTCGCGCGCCGGAGATCATCGCCATTAGTGTCACGTGTGTGTGCTTCGTTTTGTGTTTCGCGTTCTTTTGCAGTTACAACTCCACTGTTCACATGTGCCGTCGCCGTCCTCCGTGTTCTGTGCGCCGTGTAAACAAGTGTTAGTGTTTTTGTCGTCCAGCATGAATGGCTTCATGTTTATTGTTTTTTTGTCTCTACTTTTTTTGCCCGCCATTTTCATTGTATTGTCTATGTCGCCTCTTTGTCATATGATTGTACCACTTAAGGCTCAAGAGCGGCGTACTATGCTGCTGACAGCCCACCTGTATGAGGTGCTAAAATTACAATAAAGAAAAAAAAAACAGTTGGAGATGCTTCACACTTCTGCCCCAGAAAGGCGTAAGCGGGTTATGGGGAATGGGATCTTCCAGTACCACAGCGAGATCGAAGTTAGAAATGCTTATGCAAGAACGACATTCTTCATTTCATATCGGATACTGATGACTTGCTCAAGACTCAGGTGGCAAGCGTGGCCGAGCTGATCCAAGACTCGGGTCAGCTCGGAAGTCTGTGACTTTCCGGATGTACTCACTCATATTACAGGCAGCCCCAAGTGGCCAGCAAGTGCGTGCAGACACCCCACATTGAATCCAAGACCTTTAACGTGCTGCTGGAATATCAACTGATGACATTCAGGGAGAGGCTTCCCTTCGGTAGTGCTAGTTCGAAACCAGGAATTGTCAGGGCTGGCTGAAAACCAGGAATCGTCAGGGCTGGCTGACTTGAACCGCAGCTTCACTTAGTTGAAGACGCTGCTCGGTGAGGTCGTAATTGATCGACCACACGTTGGACGATGACTGGTGCCTCAGTCATTTTTGTATATGTAATGCTTCTGAGAATACAGAGCTTTGAAAAGGAATGAATCATTTGTAGTAGGCTTTGCTCGCCACTTGCAACTAAGAAAATGATATCCCTAGATCTATCCATCTGCTGATGACATCATGCGTTATGCGCATGATCGCCGAAGTGCGGCCATCTTATTAGCACCGCAAACTTCATTGAAGAGGAATCCCACTTTAAGCTTTTGCAAAAAAAAAAAAAAAAAAAAAAAAAAAAAAAAAAAAAAAAAAAAAAAAAAAAAAAAAAAAAAAACCTTGAAGTTAATGATCGTGTTTTGGACTCCTAATTTCAATTAATTATTGGGAAATACATCTTCCTGGTCGCAGAGATTAAAACATCCGCATATTGAATCTCATCTGGCTTGTGGTGGGTGACATTGGGAATATTCTGCCGCTTTTTATGCAGATATACAACAGATACCAACTGAAATCAAAAGGAAAAGTGGGAAATTTGTACGTTATATTTAGGTGGATCAAGCATTGCTTACGTTTTGTGTGGGCAAGCGTGTTCTCCCTCTATATCCATGGGCAGGTCATATTCATAATTCAATAACAGCCGCGATTCGAGCTTACTCTAACAGAGAAATGTACGATGAATGTAATTTAAGCGTTAGAGATTGAATGTTTCCTTCAGTGGAAGGCATTTTACACAATATCTAATAGAGTATTACATCGCCGGAAAACAAGGTAAGCCAGCTAGATGCGGAGGAGGAAACAATATGAAACTTCACGGGTTGAGATGGTATACGACGTTATTTCGTTATTGACAAAATCGAATCAAATTTCCAAATACTTCGCAATATGAATCCACGTATCAGTATGACGTTACTTGCATGCATTTATTCATTTTGGAAGGGTCTCTTGTGTCCATTGGATCGTCTCCCGAGGCATGATGGTCCACAACTGTTCCAACAGGTCCTTGATATCCTAGATACTGGCAGTCGGACTAGTTCCACAACTATACTATCGGGGGCAGGTCTGGAGACCTTACTGGCGACAAGAATACTTCAACATGTGCCATGAGTGGACGAACATTGTCCTCCTGAGAAATGACATCACAATACGGTCGCATGAGGGGTAACACATTAGAACGCAGAAAGTCCGTGACCTACCTCAACTACTGCCCGCCGTCCCCTGAAGTCATACCCAATGGCTCCCCACACCATGACCCCAAGAGTAACACCGTCGTGCCTCTCCAAAACACTGGAAGAATAGGATATATGCCCAAGTCGCAGCTATACAAGATGACGTTGGTCAACCAAGGTAGGGCGGAACCACGATTCATCGCTCAACACAATCCCAGGCCATTCACTGGCTGTCCATGGTTCCCAGCACCAATCCAAACGCAGCCGTTTGTGCTGCGTTGTTGACGGCCGCTTACACATCGGACGGTAATTCTGTAGTCCGGCTGCTGTTAGTCTCGACTAATGGCGCGAAATGAGATGGCAGGGACGTGAATGTTTTACGATGCTCCTGGTGCACAAAAGGGCGATCCTCCCACGTCGTGTTCGGACGTGGTCGACCGGAATTTTGACGGCGAGTGTGCCTGCCCCCGCGTTCTCTTGCAATCCAACATCGAGCCACTGTCACATCCGATTGCCCCACAAATCTGTATATTACATGATACAACCAACCGGCCAATTGGAGACCCACGATGAACCCGCTTTCATCCCTGTCTCACTCGAGTGTGGCACATCTCTGTGTCCTATTCAGTGAGCACTGAACAATTGACGGTGTTCACCTCCTTTATGCAGATGGCCAAAGGTATTTTTATCAGTTTGAGGTAAGAGACCCTGATATACAAACGAGTCATAAGTGGTAGTAGGCCCAAAACAAGAAAAACGTCTAGTAAACATGGGCTCTAAAATGCATACTTTAATAACTATGAGCACATTATCGTCGCAACTATCAAACAAATCTCTTCCACTTCATGCTCTTTGGTTTCCATATTATGGATGCGAAGTATGGACAAAAACAAGAAAAATAGTGCAATAAACAAGTACAGTCGTGGACAAAAGCAACGAGACCGTTCGCCTTTTCGTTATGCTGATCCGCACAGCTTTAGAGTCTGCTACACAGCATAACAGGAAAGTCGACGAAGGGCTACCAACATACTATGCACACACGTGAAATTGAAAACCTTTCCGAACTTTGTCAGACTGTTTTCAATCATGTGTAATACTATATTATTGCTGATTAGCGTGTTAAACACAACACGTAAATATAAGATATAAATGAAAGAAGAATCGCTAATTATGAACTGTACTAATAAAAATGAATTTCAGCTTATCCAGATAACATAACTGTTTTAATAAGACGAAGTACCCCAGATCGTTACGAATTAGCAAAATATTATGTGCATTCGGCCGCGAAACGGTCTGTGTCAACGTTCAGACCAGTCATACTGGATTACCGTTGTTGACCTACCATGAAAGCGTGCAAATTTAGCAATGCGTGAAGATTCATAACGAACCTCAGTTAGACATCACTCAGTGCCACACTTAAGTCAATTCAATTATTGACAGAAGCGGAAAAAGTAGGCGGTAACAAGTATTAAATTCTACAAGAGTTTCATATTGACATCCACAGGGCGCCGATACAGAATAAATGGAAGCAGTAAAACGTATTCGGGCGCAAGAATTTCTTAAAATTTCTTTACTGATAGCCTATCTGCCTCCATCGATATTAAAATCGAAAACAAACCAGACCTCCCTTGCAGTAGCAAACACCTTTCACTGCGCTAGCAGACAACCCAGACAAACAGCCCTCTACTATTCCCCCGGACAGGAACAAGCCGGAAATTTAGCAATGAAAATGGCAAAATGATCTGCAGTTTCTGTTTCGTAGAGCTTTTTGGACTCGAAAACATGAGTTTTCTACCTTTATGTCACCGCTTATGTGAGAATCATTGGGGATGTTTATAAAAAAAACAAAATACTGTTATTAGCAAGTGAATTTAGTAGGTTAATTCTGCATCACCCCAGGAAATAAAGGGTTACATAGCTGCCAAACGTATTCTTCAACGTTTCCAATTCTCCATTAGACTCGCCACAGGCAGAAAACGTTCATTAGCCGAAGTGTTTCTTAAGCTAGCTAGCAATGGGAATGCTCGCACTTCTAAAACGCGGTGGCATTAATACTGGAATCTGAATTACCACGCGTACAGGATTTTATTTTCATTCCTGCAAACATGATTTGGATCGAAAGCTTAGCTACTATTAATATGCTGATGTATCGACTGCAACTAGAACGTTTTGAGTAAAGAGTAGGGGGAATTATTTATGCGGTCCTCATCTACAGTAACGGTCGTAGCTATTTTCTTTGTTAGAATTTCGTCACCTAACTCGGTAAAAATGGAACGCTACTAGTCTCACTTTCTTGACCGTCTATCTGTCAACCCAACCTTTAAAACCTGTCTACCTCGAGTACGGGTAGACATAATAAACGGAAATATATCACACTTCCTGCGGTATACGGTCCCTTCGTGGTGTAAAAAAGTGGCTTCTTTCATTTATATCTTATATTTATGTGTTGTGTTTAACACACTAATCAGCATTAATATACTCTTACACATGATTGAAAACAGTCTGACAATGTTCGGATAGTTTTTCAATTTCACGCCTGTGGGTAGTATGTTGGTAGCACTTCGTCGCCTTGCCTGTTATGCTGTGTAGCAGACTTTAAAGCTGTGCGGATCAGCATAACTAAAAGGCGAGGGGTCTCGCTCGTTTTGTCCACGAATGTACATATGAGAATGGAAAAAATTAAGGATATGTTAGATGACGACCATTTTGGCTTTCGGAAAAGTAAAGGCGCCATTGAGGCAATACTCGCGGTCCAGTTGATAACGGAAGCTAAACTAATAAAAAAACCAGACACGTCCTTAGGATTTGTCGACCTATAGAAAACGTTCTGCAATATAAAATTGTGCAAGATGTTCGAAATTGTGAGAAAATTATGGGTAAACTACAGGGAGAGACGAATAATATACAGGATGAGTCATAAATGAGGAAAAATATGTCGAGGACCGCGTGCTGCTATGCGTAACAAGTGACGCACCGTTGTCAATTTCGTTCTTCTCGGTGTACTGTGTACGTAAAACAGAAACACCTCTTAACAGTTGAACGAGATACCGACGAGCCTCACGATGACGACATGACATTCAGCCATAGATACAACACATTACATACCAATGAGGTGATGTGTATCTACTAGCGCTTGAAAGATACGAGAAAGAACAAATCCCATCATGATATGTGTGAAATTGTATCCGATCTTGTGAATCACACGTTGCCGGCGGTAACGGAGGGTACAGTCCAATGTTAGGGAGTGTGTGTCCTGTAAGCGGAAAGAGTAGTCAATGGAGGAAGTAAAACCGCGGCGTGCATGACGTGTTTACAACACCTCTGCGCTGCTCACTCTGCCCGATACTCACCGTGTCGACAGCTGCTAACGGCCGCGTCGCAGTGTTACTACATTACCATGGCAAGCTTCACAAACGAGGAATAGACATTCACCTCACCTACGGGCTTGCAGATGGAAGAGCTGACGTTGCAAGGCAACTGATCACGAGAGGTTTCCTACCCGGCGTCTTCCATCCGCAAAAACGTTTTACTCTGTGAACAGGCACTTGAGGGAGTATGGTGCATTTATAGCACCTCCAGAATTTAGTGGTCGTGGTCGATCATCGACGTACAGTGCGGATGACGAAGAAAAAGTGTTACAAATTGTTGCGGAGGACCGAACAATAAGCATCAGGTCTCTCGCCACTGCGGTCGGAATGTCACAATCTACTGCTATGCGAGTACTCCATAGAAACCATTACCATCCCTTTCGCATGCAGAGGGGAAGGTACAGGCATTATTGCCGGAAGACTACCAGAGGAGGCTGGACTTCTGCAACTTTATCCTACGGCGTCAGACCCACGACCAGCATTTTTCACGAACAGCACTATTTACCGATGAAGCCTATTTCACGAAGGAGGGTATAGTGAATTCGCATAATAGGCACGATTGGGCGGAAGAAAAACCACACAGCACAGTGATACGAGGGTACCAACAACGATGCGGAGTCCATATCTGGTGTGATATTATTGATCACCATCTCATAGGGCCACATGTGCTGCCACAAAGGCTTACAAGACAGCGGTATCTGCGTTTCCTGGATGCTACATTACCGGAATTGTTGGAAGACGTTAGTTTGGCCTCTCGTATGGACCTGTGGTACATGCATGATGGTACCCCCCGCTCACTTCAGCGACACAGTGCCACGCCACCTGTACAATGCCTTCCCTTCGAAATGGATCGGGCGTGGAGGCCCTGTAGCATGGCCAGCAAGATCGCCAGACGTGAATCCAATGGATTTCTTTTGGTGGGGCCATCTGAAATACGTTATTTATGAAGGAGAGGTTGTTGATGTCAACACCCTTCAACGCAGAATACAACATGTCTGTGTTATTACGCAAAGAGATACAGACATGTTAGATCGTGTTCAGCAATCCTTCCTGCGAAGAGTTCAACTTTGTCACACACATCGTGGCCGTCATTTCGAACAGTACTTATAAATCGCCTCTGCAGCTTCTGGTCATGTGTTTCTATGTTAGTTTCGATTTGTACAGCTGTATTGTATTCGTTTGTATTAACTGCCACATACCTGTGTAGTTGTTTTTTTTATTCCGCATCTATGTACTCGTTTCCTAAAACTAAGTCTGGGACACAAAAATGAAATTCAAAAACATGCATGTAAGGTAGTGCAGCCCCTCTCACGTTCCTTTCCCTATGCCAACTAGCCACGATACATAATACCGGCCAGCGTAACAGGTACGAGACAGATGTGGTCGCTGTCGTTGCTCACAGTGTCATGCAGTCCGTCGCTTGACGCCGCATGCCTCGTCTTCTCGTGAGCGGCTAGACTACCTGCAACACTCGCATGTTGTGCCCTGTTGCCGAATTGTCCCCTCGGCCAATGTCGGCTCACAGTAACACCCAAAAGTCCACTTCGTATTTCCAGATTTTTACCATTCAATTGCATTGTCATTTATTGACGCAGGTACATGCGGAAAACGAATTTATGTTTGTAGTTCAATGTGTGACAATTTTCACGACATATTTTTCCTCATTTATGACTCACCCTGTATAATACGTACAAAAGCAAAGAGGAAATAAGAGTGCACGAACCAGAACGAAGTGCTCGTATTAAAAATCCTGTAAGACAGGAATACAGTCTTTCGCTCTTACTGTTCAATCTGCACATCGAAGAAGCAGTGATAAATGTTCAAATGTGTGTGAAACCTTATGGGACTTACCTGCTGAGGTCATCAGTCCCTAAGGTTACACACTACTTAACCTAAATTATCCTAAGGACAAACACACACACCCATGCCCGAGGGAGGACTCGAACCTCCACCGGGACCAGCTGCACAGTCCATGACTGCAGCGCCTTCGACCGTTCGGAAGCAGTGATAGAAATAAAAGGAAGTTTCAGGAGAGGAATTAAAATTCAAGGTGAAAGGAGATCAATGATACAATTCGCTGATGACATTGCTATCCTGAGTGAAAGTGAAGAACAATTACAAGATCAACTGAGAGGAACGAACAGTCTAATGAGTATACAATATGGATTGAGATTAAATCGAAGAAAGACGAAAGTAATGAGAAGTATGAGAAATGAAATAGCGAGAAACTTAACACAGATTGATGGTCACGAAGTGTATGAAGTTAGGGAATTCTACCACCTAGGCAGCATAGTAACCAATGACGGACGGAGCAAGGAGGACATCAAAGGCAGACTAACACTAGCAAAAAGGACACTCCTGGCCAAGAAAAGTCTACTAGTATCAAACATAGAGGAGGAAATTTCTGATAATGTACGTTTGGAGCACAACATTGTATGATAGTGAAATATGGACTTTGGGAAAACCGGAATAGAAGGGAATCGAAACATTTGAGATGAAGTGCTACAGACTAATGTTGAAAATTAGGTAGACTGATAAGGTAAAGGATGAGGGGGTTCTGTGCAGAATCGGAGAGGAAAGGAACATGTGGAAAACACTGACAAGAAGGTGGGACTGGATGATAGGACACCTCTTAAGAGATCAGGGAATGACCTCCACGGTACTAGATGGAGCCGTAGAGGGCAAGAATTGTAGTGGAAGTTAGAGATTGTAATTCATCGAGCAAATAATTGAGGATGCAGGTTGCAAGTGCTATTCTAAGATGAAGATGTTGGCATAGAAGAAGAATTCGTGGTGGGTGGCATCAGAGCACTCAGAGGACTGAAGACTCAAAAAAAAATAGGGGGCTCTTAAGTGTATACTTTAAGAAGTCTGGGTATTTTCTGAGTAGAACAGATGTGTTTCACCAGTAGCGAACATTAACAAGTGCTCACAGCTTTTTAAAGTGAGCGTTTTAGAGGCCATTTTTACTAGATTTTTTTTCTTGTTTTGGTCCGTATACCACATACGGAAGTTGCGTATCCTACAATCTAACAACGGTGTTGTTACATGTATTATACGAGGGCTATCCGCAAAGTACGTTACGTTTTGGAATTAAAAATAAATAAAGTACTGAAAATTTTTTTAATTATATACAGATGAAAGCCACACTTAAATACTACTTTCCTACATAGTTGCCATTTAAATTAAGGCACTTATCGTAGCGATGGACGAGCTCGGAAATTCCTTCGTCGTAAAATTCGGCCGCCTGCGCCTTCAACCATGTGGTTACTCTTCTTTTGGGACAGAAAAGGTTTGATTTTTGTGGATTTCCTGGATAGAGTCACTACAATAAACTCTCAAAGGTATTGCCAAACTCTGCACAACTTCAGAAGAGCAATACAAAACAAGCGCAGGGGAAAGTTGGGCTCAAAGATCTTGTTGATTCACGACAACGCCCGGGCCCACACGGCAAATGCCACTCGTGAAGTTCTCGAATCTTTAAAGTGGGAGTTGTTTGCTCATCCGCCGTACAGTCCCGACCTGGCACCGAGCGACTTCCACTTATTCCCAGCAATGAAGAAGTGGTTGGCTATGCAGCGTTTTGATGACGACGCACAGCTTCAAGAAGAGGTAACCACGTGGTTGAAGGCGCAGGCGCCGAATTTTACCACGAAGGAATTTCCAAGCTCGTCCATCGCTACGATAAGTGCCTTAATTTAAATGGCAACTATGTAGAAATGTAGTATTTAAGTGTGGCTTTCATCTGTATATAATAAAAAGATTTTCCAATACTTTATTTATTTTTAATTCCAAAACGTAATGTACTTTGTGGATAGCCCTCGAACTTTCAAAAGCTTCAACCCGTTTTTCGCTTATATCTTTCAAACCCGGTCGTTTCAGAACCAGGGTTTCTTACCTCAATTTGATACATTTACTCTCGTCCATTGTCACGGAAAATATGTATCATCATCAAGGTTCACCCACATACGCCAACACTCCTGGTAATAAGACTAAACACGAACAGCACTAATGCAATCCGATTGCCGTTTTGCCGGTCACAGATAATTACAACCGTAATCATTTACATATTCACCGATGGTGTGTACGTATACGTCGCAATGACGTCGGACCGTGTCTTCTAGGTACTTCACTCTTTGTCGGCAGTTTATTGTCTACAGATCATTACAGTTTCCAGTCTACCATCGTGACTATGAACTCACATTATAACCACTAATACATTATGAGTTCTCCTCTGCTCGGTTTGTAAATGTAATTAAATACGAGTGGTTCTTCTCTAAATATACCTATTTTACGCCAGATTCATTACTAATTCTGACCCAGTTTTGTCTGCGTTGCGCTGGGCTGTCTGATGTTCTTCATTGTATGTCCATTATGCAAAAAAAAAAAAAAAAAAAAAAAGTAAGTCTGGAGCATTGCATCAACATTTCAAAGTTTTGCAATAGTTTCAACGAATGAAACTAAGACGTTTTGGAAACATTCTGTCATTTGCGTGCACTCCATATAGATTTTGAATGAACTTTGTGCATACGTTATGTGTAAGTTGCATTTCTCCTCGAATAATTAATTATGTTATGAACGCTTTCGATTCAGCGGTCCCCTCACGAGCCACTGGATACAGTGACGTAAGGACGCCGTATCGCATAAAAAATGGCTCTGAGCACTATGGGACTTAACATCTTAGGTCATCAGTCCCCTAGAACTTTGAACTATTTAAACCTAACTAACCTAAGGACATCACACAACACCCAGCCATCACGAGGCAGAGAAAATCCCTGACCCCGCCTAGAATCGAACCCGGGAACCCGGGCGTGGGAAGCGAGAACGCTACCGCACGACCACGAGATGCCGGCGTATCGCACAGATACGCAATTCATGGATATGCATCAGACAATTTCAAGCTCGGAAAACATAGCGTAAAATGTCAAATTTCATGTGAGGGGACTCCAGAAAGTAAGGTACCCAGGCCGCCGCACAGTAGTAAGACCGTTGCGCAAGAAGGGTGGAGCATTGTCAGATGAGGGTACGTGTTCCTGCTTCGCTTCGGAGTCAGTTCTTCTGTGTTACGGGTGACAGGTGTATTACAGGGCGGGAACTACATAGCGCGGCAACTGGAAATGTATTCCAAACTTAACATACGCGGGGAAGTACGTTTCTTGTGAGCAGACAATATGAAATGCACACAGATTTATCGTGAAGTTCTGGCGTACATAGATGAAATGCAATGTATCGTCCATCCGTATCGAAATGGTGTCAATACTTTGAGCAGGTCCGCGTAGACATTGTTGACTCTGATCGGGAAGGAAGGCCATCGACATAGTTCACAGATGACAGTGTCCACGCAATCGATGAACTGATTCGCAACAATCGTAAATCTTTCGATTATGAGCAAGTTCACACAACGATTGTCGAACGCCTTCGCAGTGACTAAATGAACGATTGATAAAACGTTCCTGCCGTTGCTTGGAGACACTTGGTGACTCTGTCGAAAACTAGTGTCATATATCATTGTCACTTTGAAGTGTAGCGAAGCAATCAAAAAATAATAACTGGTAATAATAGGTAACTTATTTTTGAAGTCCCCTCGCAGTTGTTTTTCAGCATTTCGTGTAACTGACGCCGAAATTTACTATTTGCATTTTAACTTAGTATTCGTTCATTTGCAGAGGTCCTATGATACGGTACCCCAAAACAGTCTGTGGGCAATCATTAAGAATAGCGGCGAGTCAATTACCGACATCAAAGCTATTAAACAATTATATATGGACTGTACGATACCGTCAAAGAACTAAATTCAGTGTCACCGAAATTCCCTGCTACAAAAGGACTATGCCAACGGTGTGCTGCAGCACCGATGCTATTTATAATCTACGTAGACAAAGCACTAAATGCTCGGAGTAATTGATGTGGAGGCGTCGGAGTTTCTGTAGGAGGATGAAATCTTGTACACATTTCTCTTCGCAGTCGACGGGCTCATCGTAGCAGGAGACTGGGACGATGCTGTGTACACACTTCGAGTATTAAAAGAGGAGTACGAAAGACGCAACTTCACATCAAACATAGCGAAAACAGACTGTCTGAAGCTTCCTGACAATACCATAGAGCATCTCGAGATTGAAGCCAGTCATCAAAAAATGGTTCAAATGGCTCTGAGCACTATGGGACTCAACTGCTGAGGTCATTAGTCCCCTAGAACTTAGAACTAGTTAAACCTAACTAACCTAAGGACATCACAAACATCCATGCCCGAGGCAGGATTCGAACCTGCGACCGTAGCGGTCTTGCGGTTCCAGACTGCAGCGCCTTTAACCGCACGGCCACTTCGGCCGGCTCCAGTCATCATCATAGGCATTTAATCGTTGAAGAGTATGAAAGTCTTTTAGTAGTATTATCTGTGGATTCTTTGGTGGCTAAATAGTCCTGTTCTGCAGCCATAGATTCCCCCGCAGTAATGGCACACCCAGCTGGTGTTGACTGAATGGTGTAACAGGTTTGCTCCACTCAAGAGTTCCTGTTCTCTTCTGCGATCTCTCTTCCTATTCTCCTGCAATTGTCTCTGCTTTTCAGAATTAAATGATCATTGGTGAACAGTCGCCATTTGGATCTATCTAGGGGTGCAGTTTCCCGATCATTTGTGTTTACTTGACATTTTGTCATGTTTGACTTAAGGGCATCTTTATATCGTTTTCTTTGCCCTCCCTGACTGCGTTGGCCGTTGTCAATTGGGAGAATAAGATTTGTTTGGGAGACGACCGGCACATAGGCGGCGGGCGTTATGATCGCGTTTATCTCGAGGAGCCTGTAGAGTAACTCGTGTGCTGCAACTGTAACTGAGCAGGCCTATTCAGGACCCACTCTGCTCACCCCGCATTAAGGGAGGGATTTGAAAAGGTGCTCTAAACATACACTATGTGATCAAAAGTATCCGGACACCGCAAAAACATACGTTTTCATATTAGGTGCATTGTGCTGCCACCTACTGCCTGGTACTCCATATCAGAGACCTCAGTAGTCATTAGACATCGTAAGAGAGCAGAATGGGGCCCTCCGTAGAACTCACGGACTTTGAATGTGGTCAAGTGATTGGGTGTCACTTGCGTCATTCCTCTGTACGTGAGATTTTCACACTCCTAAACATCCCCAAGTCCACTGTTTCCGATGTGATAGTGAAGTGGAAACGTGAAGGGACACGTACAGCACAAAAGGGTACAGGCCGACCTCGTCCGTTGACTGACAGAGACCGCTGACAGGGTCGTAATGTGTAAGAGGGAGACATCTATCCAGACGATACGCAAGAATTCCAAATTACATCAGGATCCACTGCAAGTACTTGGTTCAAATGGCTCTGAGCACTATGGGACTTTTTTAACATCTGAGGTCATCAGTCCCCTAGAACTTAGAATTACTTAAACCAAACTAACCTAAGGACATTACACACATCCATGCCCGAGGCAGGATTCGAACATGCGACCGTAGCGGTCTCCCGGATCCAGACTGAAGCGCCTAGAACCGCTCGGCCGCACCGGCTGGCCTGCAAGTACTATCACAGTCAGTCAAGAGGTGAGAAAACTTTGATTTCATGGTCGAACGGCTGCTCATAAGCCATACATCATGCAGGTAAATGCCAAACGACGCTTCGCTTGGGGTAAGAAGCGTAAACACTAGACGACTGAACAGTGGAAAAAAACCTTGTGTGGAGTGACGAATCAAGGCACACAATGTGGCGATCGGATGGCAGGGTGAAGGTATGGCGAATGCCCGGTTGACGTCATCTGTCAGCGTGTGTAGTGCCAACAGTAAAATTCGGAGGCGGTGGTGTTATGGTGTGGTCGTGTTGTTCATGGACTTGTTGTTTTGCGTGGCAGTATCACAGCGCAGGCCTACATGGATCTTTAAAGCACCTTCTTGCTTCCCATTGTTGAAGAGCTATTCGGAGATGGCGACTGCATCTTTCAACACGATCGAGCACCGTTTCATAATGCACAGCCTGTGGCGGAGTGGCTACATGACAATAACATCCCTGTTATCCTATAAACACCTCTGGGATGTTATGGAACGCCGACTTCGTGCCAGGCCTCAGCGACCGACAGCGATACCTCTCCTCAGTGCAGCACTCCGTGAAGAATTGGCTGTCATTCCCCAAGAAACCTCCCAGCACCTGATTGAACGCATGCCTGCGAGAGTGGAAATCGTCATCAAGGTTAGGTTAGGTTCCAGTGTTACCGATGGAGGGCGCCTCGCTCTTGCAAGTCATTTTCAGCTAGGTGTCCGGATACTTTTGATCACTTAGTGCAGGAGCTGGAGGTCTAGAATGCGATGGAAGTCAGAGGACTACAAGATGGAGACTTCCATGATCGGAAGAAGTAGGAAACAGAAAGCGACAAGAGGCGCCAACCGTATCACACTCGCGTGCTGCTGATAATGCTGATGGTGATGATCAATTCGCGCCGGATTATGACACGAAAAACGATACCACTTCCTTGTGAGCTATGGGAGCACCGAGACGTTGCCATAGAGAAGTATACAGAACTGGGTAACGTCACTGGTAGCGGTGGACGTGCGAATCTACAGCGCCAGATCCACTGTAACTGTTAACGCTGCCGGCCGGAGTGGCCGTGCGGTTCTGGGCGCTACAGTGCGGAACCGAGCGACCGCTACGGTCGCAGGTTCGAATCCTGCCTCGGGCATGGATGTGTGTGATGTCCTTAGGTTAGTTAGGTTTAATTAGTTCTAAGTTCTAGGCGACTGATGACCTCAGAAGTTAAGTCGCATAGTGCTCAGAGCCATTTGAACCATTTGTTAACGCTTTTCTTTTAGCCTGCGAAGAAAGTGCACCCAATCTTGGCACACCTGTTACCTGAGGCCAACGAGGGCCGCTCGGGTTGAAGGACGCCGCGCCCCGGCGACCTGGCGATTAATGCTGCACAGCCTGCGGCAGCGAGCAGAGCTAATTACGTTTGCTCTCTCGTTTCCTGTTCCCGGCCGCGCGACGGAAAGGCGCTCGCGTTCTCGCCATCTGAGGAGGTCGGGGCCAAGTCACACAGAATACACGATGCGGCTGACAATGGCGGCGTTCCTTTGTGTGCCGGGCTAGCGAGAGAGATAGCGGCCGACTGGTCCTGCATTCTGCACGAAGCGCGGCTCAGCGCCGCCGCTCCTAGAGATTGCTGCTGGCGCCCACCTCTCGCCGCCCCCTCTAGCCCCCCCTCACCAACCACCCCTTCACTCTCCAGCCCAACCCTTTCTGCCACCCATCTCCCACTCTTTCACTTCCCATACACACACACTGAGTGTGGTCTCCCTCCGACACTCCCTACTCTTCCATTAGGACAGCCTAAGCTTTCGTCGCTTCTAGAGCACAGTGCTTCGAAGCCCCAGCACGGACTGTGGGATCACATCTACCCAGCTGTGGTAGAGGGAGCGACCCTCAGACGACAATAGCGGGAGGGTGTCGGTTGGTATTGTCGCTCCGCGCACGTGACAGCCGAGACTGCCACCTGCAAGCGACAGATGCTGTTCGCGGGTGAGGGCCGCTTGGTGACTGCATTTCTCTCGATTTTCCGCTGCAGGCTTCTCAGTTGTTTCATGTTGTCTGCAAACGGATAGTGGGCGTACGTTCACTGCTCACAAGGAACTGTAGAGATAGTCCAACGAGTCGTCAAAATTAAATTCACTGTGGCCTACGAGCCAAGTACGACTGTCGCTTCAGCACAGGTTGTCTGTCGCCGTTATGGAGAAACTAGTGCGATGGATTACTAGCGACAGGCTAGCACCAAGTACCGGAGAGAGTGGGACTTTTGTCGCCTCATAATTCTGGACCGGGCGTGCGAACCACCTGTCTGTGCCTCGCGCATAAGATTGCGCAAAAGCGTAAGTAACTTTTTGATAATTTAAAGTCGTGTAAATCGTTACTGAAATGTTTCAAAACCGTGTTAAAACAATCGAGTATTACTTTAATCAGAACGACAACTTCCACAAATACATAAAATGTATTCGCAACTACAAACATGGACAACTGGCAGCTGTATAATGGAATGACGATAGCGAGAATTTGTGCTAGACCGGGACTCAAAACCGGATTTCCTATTTACCCCCAGCGGTCCCTTACCATTCGACTATCTGAGCACGACTCACGAACAGATCTAAATTTCCATATGTCGTCAACCACGTATTTGCAACCTGCATACGTACATTCATTATGTACGAGCACAAGGCAGATATTCTACCTGAAAGTCGCTTGCCCATTACAGACAGATAAATACGTTCATGTACTTCGTGACAGCTGTAGTCACCACATTGCATCGTATTTCCGAAAATCAGAGGTACTGTAATATCTTATTTATCCACCGACACTGAGCAAGGGACTTTCAATTAAAATGTCTGCCCTGTACGGGAATATAAATAATGAATTTTCCAATGAAGGCTATGGACACATGATCGACGACATATGGATGTTTAGGCCTGGCCGTAAGTGGTGCTCGGATAGTCTAATAGTAAGGGGACCGATCACGATAAGGGGAAATCCAGGTTCGAGACCCGGTTCGGCAAAAATTTTCATTGTCGTCATTCCATTATACAACTTATGATTGTTCATACTCGCAGCTGCGAATACGTTTCGTGTGTTTCACAACGGCTGCAATCGCTGCAGTGCCTGTTCCTTCGGACATGCACGCATCCTCTTCCAGACAGCAACCCTTACAAGCAAACTGTTGCGTGTTTACCTGCTGTTACTCGTTCTTCAGTTACCTGGGCTACGCACGACTCTGTGTAAAAACAATAGCTGGTTATAGTCATAGGGTCGAACCGCGTACATCTGCTTTCAAGCCCCCCACCTAACTCGCTGCAAATAATAACCTGTAGCTGTGATCCTGCAGTCAAATATTCCATGCATTGGCTATAATTACGAGTTAGTAAAATATACAGGAATAAAGAGAGAAGTTAAATGAATAATTAAATAACAAGAGTCCTGTTCTAACCTTTGTAATTGATGTAGACGGCAGAGATTTGTGTTGAATATTGTCTATTCAAGAAAGGAAAGCCGGCCGCTGTGACCGAGCGCCTCTAGGCACTTCAGTCCGGAAACGCGCTGCTGCTACGGTCGCAGGTTCGAATCCTACTTCGGGCATGGATGCGTATGCTGTCCTTAGGCTAGGTAGGTTTAAGTACGAGGGCTGTCCAGAAAGTAAGTTACGATCGGTCGCGAAATGGAAACGACTATGAAAATCCGATAAAGGTTTGCAAAGATGTGTTGGGCAGTGTCTCTAGTATGGCTCTAGGTAGAATTATGTCGCTCTTTTCATTCCTGAGCTCTTAGTGAGCGCGTAAAGGTGTTATAGAAAATAGTGTCTCCCGCCAAGTACAAGGGCCTGGTGAGAATTTTCCCCTGAAGCTATGCAACCAACATTACATAGCTGTCATGCGGTTTCTTCTTCAAGTCAATTCCCAGCGTCATTCTGCAGGGGCAATGAAGATGTTCCTGCATCGTTTCAATTGGAAATGTTTGGTTACCCACAATACAGCCCGTAATTGTCTCCCACTGAGTTTCATCTCTGCTCAAACGAACCGCTGGCTATGAAGACAACATTTTGGCACAGACAACGAGCTTTAGGATAGCGTAGAGAATTGGCGGAAAGCACTGGCGGCTGCCTTCTATGATGAGGCTATTGTAAAGTTGGTACAACGCTACGACGAATGTCTGAGTCAGAACGGCGACTACGTAGAGAAGTAGCTGAAAGGTGTAGCTAACTGTTACAAATGAATCATTTCTGATTTTCACTGTGATTTTCATTTCGCGATCAATCGTAACTTACTTTCTGGACAGCCCTCGTAGTTCTAAGTCTAGGGGACTGATAATCTCCGATGATAAGTCCCATAGTGCTTGGAGCCATTTTGAAGAAAAGACATCTCAAATAAGCGGGAAATGGTGCTATGCTATTCAATTAAAACGGTTCAATCCCGCGTCCGGCCATCCTGATTTAGGTTTTCCGTGATTTCCCTAAATCGCTCCAGGTAAATGCCGGGATGGTTCCTCTGAAAGGGCACAGCCGAATTCCTTCCCCGTCCTTCCCTGATCCGACGAGACCGATGACCTCGCAGTTTGGTCTCTTCCCACAAACAACCCCACTATTCAGTTAAAACACAGATAATACCCTTACCAAATGCATTAAAATTACATTGAGAGCTTTACAAGAATAGCAGCAAAATCCCCATACTAAACTCTCATCGAAGGTACACCGAAATTATTTCTTAATCACAATAAACGAAACATTCACCGCTCAAACTACTTCAGACTTGAGCATGAGCTAACCACGTTTGCACTCTCGCTTCCTGTTCCTGGTCGCGGGACGGAGTGACGCTCGCGTTCTCGTCGGCTGACGGGGTCGGGACCAAGTCACACAGAATAGACGATGCGGTCGATAACAGCGGGGGCGCCTTTGTGGGTGTGTACGTCGGACTGGAGGAAGACATCGAAGCAATTCACAGGTGGTTGGTTCGAAAGAAACCTAAGTGTTACGGAGATGCTTCGGGAACTCAAACAGGAATGCCTGGAGAGAACGACTGTTTGGAAAATTTAGATAACATACATTTGAAGCCAATTCCGAGCGGTCCTACTGCCGTCAACATACATCGCGCGAAGATGCGCGAAATTAGATTTCATATGGAGGCGTACTGAAAGTACTTCTTTCCTCGCTCTTCAAATTGGTTCAAATGGCTCTGAGCACTATCCCCTAGAACTTAGAACTACTTAAACCTAACTAACCTGACGACATCACACACGTCCATACCCGAGACAGGATTCGAACCTGCGACCGTAGCAGTCGCGCGGTTCCGGACTGAAGCGCCTAGAACCGCTCGTCCGCCGCGGCCGGCTCTACGCTTGTAATACAGTAAAAACAATAAAGTTTCTGTAGTGATACTTTTAATATTTTTTATGTTTTAAATGAGCCGTAAAATCTGGCCTAGAATATGTTGTTGTTGTTGTCTTCAGTCCTGAGACTGGTTTGATGCAGCTCTCCATGCTACTCTATCCTGTGCAAGCTTCGTCATCTCCCAGTACTTACTGCAGCCTACATCCTTCTGAATCTGCTTCGTGTATTCATCTCTTGGTCTCCCTCTACGATTTTTACCCTCCACGCTGCCCTCCAATGCTAAATTTGTGATCCCTTATTGTCTCAGAGCATCTCCTACCAACCGGTCCCTTCTCCCCAATTCTATTCAATACCTCCTCATTAGTTACGTGATCCACCCATCTAATCTTCAGCATTCTTCCGTAGCACCACATTTCAAAAGCTTCTATTCTCCTCTTGTCCAAACTATTTATCGTCCATGTTTCACTTCCATACATGGCTACACTCCATACAAATACTTTCAGAAACGACTTCCTGACACTTAAATCTATACTCGATGTTAACAAATTTCTCTTCTTCAGAAACGCTTTCATTGCCATTGCCAGCCTACATTTTATATCCTCTCTACTTCGACCATCATCAGTTATTTTGCTCCCCAAATAGCAAAACTCATTTACTACTTTAAGTGCCTCATTTCCTAATCTAATTCCCTCAGCATCACCCGACTTAATTAGACTACATTCCATTATCCTTGTTTTGCTTTTGTTGATGTTCATCTTATATCCTCCTTTCAAGACACTGTCCATTTCGTTCAACTGCTATTCCAAGTCTTTTGCTGT
This sequence comes from Schistocerca americana, assembly GCF_021461395.2. NCBI lineage: Eukaryota > Metazoa > Arthropoda > Insecta > Orthoptera > Acrididae > Schistocerca > Schistocerca americana. The sequence goes on from NC_060124.1 coordinate 52,067,917, forward strand.
CTCTGACAGAATTACAATGTCATCGGCGAACCTCAGAGTTTTTATTTCTTCTCCATGGATTTTAATACCCACTCCGAATTTTTCTTTTGTTTCCTTTACTGCTTGCTCAATATACAGATTGAATAACATCGGGGACAGACTACAACCCTGTCTCACTCCCTTCCCAACCGCTGCTTCCCTTTCATGCCCCTCGACTCTTATAACTGCCATCTGGTTTCTGTACAAATTGTAAATAGCCTTTCGCTCCCTGTGTTTTACCCCTGCCACCTTTAGAATTTGAAAGAGAGTATTCCAGTCAGAATATACAAATCGTATTTGCTGACAGCGAATTCCTTGACGTTAGCAGTATTAAGTACAGATGTACTACCTAATAGTGAAATAATATGTAAATTTATGCCGGACCGGAGCACAAAAGCGGATATCCCGCTTATCGCAAGCTGTTGCCTTAACCTTTTAGGCTATCCGTTCACTCTCCCTGGACCGATCCATACATCTCTATGTCTCATTGTCTACATCCTTGTGCCATTGTCCATTATACACAAAACATTATAATGACCTGCTTAACAGTTAGTTTGTTCTTCTTTGGAACGAAATACATTACTGTTTCTGCATGTCAGGGAACAGACGGTTCGTTGGTGGGTCTGGGAGGTATGAGTCATCAGATGTCATGTGATTCGCGTAAATAACGGCTGCTCATTTGCGTACGCGGTGATGGCGCCCGACAGCGACTCAGATGGGTTCCTTCAGATTTATATCAGGCGAATTTTGTCTCCGAGACATCAACGTGAGCTCGCTATAATGCTCCTCAAAAACTGTAGAAGAGTTCTGGCTCCAAGACACGGACAGTGCTATTGCCGAAAGATGACATCCCCTTCGCGGAAGGGATGCCGGCGGTTCGCAGCTGTTAACGTGTCTTCGAACACTACCACAGCTCCCACGCAAGCGCAGGAGAATGTCTCCCATAACGTAATATTGCTCCCACTATCCTGAGTCCGTGGCGCGCTGCACGTTTCGAGCCACCGTTCACCTCGATGGCGGCGTTTTTGGAGACGACCGACGACCTAGTGGAGCAAAAAGTTGATTCACCCGAAGGTTTCCATTGATCGACGTTCGAATCCCGATGGTCCCGCGCCCACTGCAACCGTAATTGGAAATTGGAAATTTGTGGTAAGTTCCTAAGGGACCAAACTGCTGACGTCATCGGCCCCCAGGCTTACACACTACTTAATCCAAATTAAACTAACTTACGCTAAGGACAACACACACATCCATGCCCGAGGGAGGACTCGAACCTCCGCTGGGGGTAGCCACGCAGACCGTGGCAAGTCGCCTCACACCGCGCGGCCACCCCACGCGGCTCGTAATTGGGTCTACATGTAACACATAGAGGTGGTCTGCTGCGGACCTCCATGTTTGACAATGTACAGGGTGATTCAAAAAGAATACCACAACTTTCGGAATTTAAAACTCTGCAACGACAAAAGGCAGAGCTAAGCACTATCTGTCGGCGAATTAAGGGACCTTTAAAGTTTCATTTAGTTGTACATTTGTTCGCTTGAGGCGCTGTTGACTAGGCGTCAGCGTCAGTTGATGCTAAGATGGCGACCGCTCAACAGAAAGCTTTTTGTGTTATTGAGTACGGCAGAAGTGAATCGACGACAGTTGTTCAGCGTGCATTTCGTACGAAGTATGGTGTTAAACCTCCTGATAGATGGTGTATTAAACGTTGGTATAAACAGTTTACAGAGAATGGGTGTTTGTGCAAAGGGAAAAGTTCTGGACGGCTGAGAACGAGTGATGAAAATGTAACACGCATCCAGCAACCATTTGTTCGCAGCACAGGAAAATCGATTCGCAGAGCTAGCAGAGAGATGCAAATTCCACAATCAACTGTATGGAGAGTCCTACGAAAAAGGTTAGTTATGAAACCTTATCGTCTGAAATTGGTTCAAGCACTGTCTGCAGCTGATAAGATTAAAAGAATCGATTTCTGTGATTTTATCCTTGCTCAAATGGAAACAGATGAATATTTCGTTTCAAAGATTGTGTTTAGTGATGAAGCAACTTTCCACACTAACGGGAAAGTCAACCGTCAAAATGTCTGTATATGGGGCACTGAGAATAAGCGGGAAATAACTCAGTATGAACGTGACTCGCCTAAGGTGAACGCTTTCTGTGCCATTTCAGCCAATAAAGTTTTTGGTCCCTTTTTCTTCGAAGGTGCTACTGTAACTGGACTACAGTATCTGGAGATGTTAGAGAATTGGCTGTTCCCTCAGCTCGAACAAGAAGCACAACAATTCACATTTCAGCAGGATGGAGCGCCACCACATTGGCACTTATCTGTCTGTAACTACCTGAACGTCAACTACCCGAGGCGATGGATCGGCCGCCAGGCAGCCCGTGACAGAGCACTTCATCACTGGCCTCCAAGAAGCCCTGATCTTACCCCCTGCGATTTTTTCTTATGGGGGTATGTTAAGGATATGGTGTTTCGGCCACCTCTCCCAGCCACCATTGATAATTTGAAACGAGAAATAACAGCAGCTATCCAAACTGTTACGCCTGATATGCTACAGAGAGTGTGGAACGAGTTGGAGTATCGGGTTGATATTGCTCGAGTGTCTGGAGGGTGCCATATTGAACATCTCTGAACTTGTTTTTGAGTGAAAAAAAAAACCTTTTTAAATACTCTTTGTAATGATGTATAACAGAAGATTATACAGGGTGATTCAAAAAGAATACCACAACTTTAAAAATGTGTATTTAATGAAATAAACATAATATAACCTTCTGTTATACATCATTACAAAGAGTATTTAAAAAGGTTTTTTTTTCACTCAAAAACAAGTTCAGAGATGTTCAATATGGCCCCCTCCAGACACTCGAGCAATATCAACCCGCTACTCCAACTCGTTCCACACTCTCTGTAGCATATCAGGCGTAACAGTTTGGATAGCTGCTGTTATTTCTCGTTTCAAATCATCAATGGTGGCTGGGAGAGGTGGCCGAAACACCATATCCTTAACATACCCCCATAAGAAAAAATCGCAGGGGGTAAGATCAGGGCTTCTTGGAGGCCAGTGATGAAGTGCTCTGTCACGGGCTGCCTGGCGGCCGATCCATCGCCTCGGGTAGTTGACGTTCAGGTAGTTACGGACAGATAAGTGCCAATGTGGACTCTCCATACAGTTGACTGTGGAATTTGCAGCTCTCTGCTAACTCTGCGAGTCGATTTTCCTGGGCTGCGAACAAATGCTTGCCGGATGCGTGCTACATTTTCATCACTCGTTCTCGGCCGTCCAGAACTTTTCCCTTTGCACAAACACCCATTCTCTGTAAACTGTTTATACCAACGTTTAATACACCACCTATCAGGAGGTTTAACACCATACTTCGTTCGAAATGCACGCTGCACAACTGTCGTCGATTCACTTCTGCCGTACTCAATAACACAAAAAGCTTTCTGTTGAGCGGTCGCCATCTTAGCATCAACTGACGCTGACGCCTAGTCAACAGCGCCTCAAGCGAACAAATGTACAACTAAATGAAACTTTATAGCTCCCTTAATTCGCCCACAGATAGTGCTTAGCTCTGCCTTTTGTCGTTGCAGAGTTTTAAATTCCTAAAGTTGTGGTATTCTTTTTGAATTACCCTGTATTATGTTTCTTTCAGTAAATACACATTTTTAAAGTTGTGGTATTCTTTTTGAATCACCCTGTATAATGATAGGTGTGCTCCAGAACACTTTCGGATGCACCATCATTGCGCTCTTTCGGCAGAGACGCCGCAGATCACCATCCATGCTACGATACAGAGCCGACAACCTTCCGAACGCCACGTTCTGGGAAGACTCGTGGGCGTCCACCCAATTAGAGTCTAGTGGTAGTTTCACTGTCCTTCAGCCTCTTTCCGTAGATGTTCACGACAGTAGCACGTGAACATCCGACCATCTCCGCCGTTTTCGAGATACTCGTTCACAGGCTGTGCGTAACAGTGATCTGTCTTTCGTCAAAGCTGCTTTTCTTGTTTTTCTCCATTTGCAACCCATATCATCGCTAGGGTGATCCCCGTCCGTGTCTGCTCCGCTTACATACTTTTGTTACAGCGTCATGTGCCCGCAAGGCCACCAGGCGGCATCCAACATCGCGGTAGGCAGTGGTCGTAATATTTTGGTCTATCACTGTATACGCCACCTAATGCCCGCCAACGTTATTGACTGGATTCCCACACCACAGAGAATGGAACTACGAAGATTCGAGACCAAGATCGTTATCGTAGTATCACCGTCTACGCTTGTAATAGTTACGTGGCTGAAAGAACAGACGTTAATGACGATCCAGAGGTGTGTGAATAGTTCTAAATTTTCTAAATTTGTTCGTGGGTTAACCGTATTAGGTATGGGTGTACTACCTACTAGAGAAAGTATACGACAATAATCATGGGTGTCGATTCATGGTAGTGTTATTCTCCTTGGCTCGGGAATCCAGTTAAATTTGGCGAGCATCAGGTGACGAGTATAGTGGGCGGTGGCATAAGGATGAAAACAATGTGACATATATAGAGGGTTGGGTCAGTCCGGGGATAGAGCACGGGTAGCCGAAACGGTTATGGCGACCACTCGGTAGACTGGAAATCCAAGTTCGAGTCCTGGTCCGCCACAATTTTTTATTTGTCACCAATATGTAGAACACCTATATCTAATACAGCTGATGGCAAAGAATACGTAATCAGCGAACAAAGTTTGAATTACACTATCGCCCATTAAAATTGCTACACCAAAAAGAAATGCAGATGATAAACGGGTATTCATTGGACAAATATATTATACTACAACTGACAATTTGGGTGCATAGATCCTGAGAAATCACTACCCAGAACAACCACCTCTGACCGTAATAACGGCCTTGATACGCCTCGGCCTTCACTCAAACAGAGCTTGGATGGCGTGTACAGGTACAGCTGCCCATGCGGCTTCAACACGTTACCACAGTTCATCAAGAGTAGTGACTGGCGTATTGTGACGAGCCAGTTGCTCGGCTACCATTGACCACACGTTTTCAATTGGTGAGAGATCTTGAGAATGTGCTGTCCAGGGCAGCAGTCGAACATTTTCTGTATCCAGAAAGGCACGTACAGGACCTGTAACATGCGGTCATGCATTATCCTGCTGAAATGTAGCGTTTCGCAGGGATCGAATTAAGGGTAGAGCCACGGGTCGTAACACATCTGAAATGTAACGTCCACTGTTCAAAGTGCCGTCAATGCGAACAAGAGGTGACCGAGACGTGTAACCAATGGCACCTCACACCGTCACGCCGTGTGATACGCCAGTACGGCGATGACGAATACACGCTTCCAATGTGCGTTCACCGCGACCACGCCAAACACGGATGCGACCATTATGAAGCTGTAAACAGAACCTGCATTCATCCCAAAAAATGACGTTTTGCCATTCGTACACCCAGGTTCGTCGTTGCGTACACCATCGCAGGCGTTCCTGTCTGTGATGCAGCGTCAAGGGTAACCGCAGCCGTGGTCTCTCCATGCTGCTGCAAACGTGGTCGAACTGTTCGTGCAGATGGTTGTTGTCTTGCAAATGTCCCCATCTGTTTACTCAGGGATCGAGACGTGGCTGCACGATCCGTTACAGCCATGCGGATAAGATGCCTGTCATCTCGACTGCTAGTGATACGAGGCCGCTGGGTTCCAGCACGGCGTTCTGTATTACCCTCCTGAACCCACCGATTCCATATTCTGCTAACAGTCATTGGATCTCGACCAACGCGATCAGCAATGCCGCGATACACTAAACCCGAATCGCGATAGGCTACAATCCGACCTTTATCAAAGTCGGAAACGTGATGGTACGCATTTCTCCTCCTTACACGAGGCATCACAACAACGTCGCACCAGGCAACGCCAATCAGCTGCTGTTTGTGTATAACAAATCGGTTGGAAACTTTCCTCATGTCAGCACGTTGTAGGTGTCGCCACGGGCGCCAACCTTGTGTGAATGCTCTGAAAAGCTAATCATTTGCATATCACAGCATCTGCTTCCATTCGGTTAAATTTCGCGTCTATAGTACGTTATCTTCGTGGTGAAGCAATTTTAATGGCCAGTAGTGTATTTCGTATAGCTGTAGATCGTCAGCCAAGTCTGTTCTTTCAGACGTGCAAGTAAAAATGTTACAGATTATATTCCAGATACATGAAAGTTGGGATCTAAACATTTTTGCATCATATTCTGGCTATACACTAATGCAAATATACCAAATTGCAAGGGAATTAATGTATTATTAAATGACACAGCGACGACAGGAACTCAAAGGTCTGTGTACAAAACGGTACTAGCAATGTTTATTGAAATAGAGAATGAACATTTTGGTAGTAGGTTGTTTAAACTTTGGCCTCTGTAGATAAAATCGGAAAGTAGACATAGTCTCAGGTGGCAGAGTCACTGGAAATAAAATGTGGCCAGAAGGTTCTTGAAAAGCGGGCGCTGACAGTGAAGTAGCAAGTGTTCTGTTTGCGAGGGCATTTAAGCAACCCCGTTGGACTGTTCGGCGTCATTACCTGTCAGTCTGCAGTTTTAATTAAACCATTCTGTTGGAGCCTCGAAATATGCTCACTTGTGACAGCAGCTACAAGAGTGTGCGCGAGTCTCGGATATTTGTATACTGAGAAACATTTAGCTATCGCGAAAGAAGGGCTGTTATCATACTTTATTCGCTTTTTTATAAAACTGAACTTCCGTGTAAGAATCAATTTACCTCATTCGCTTCGGTTTCACGAGTTTTTGTGCCGCCCGTATACAAAATCCACGTGGTGAGATAAGCATTTGATTTTCAATTCTTGGACAAGCAAAACCACCACAGACTAGTTCACCCACACAGAATTTGTAATTAATGGAATTTTTATATGGTTTAGGTTCCTAATCACGTCTGGCACTGAGGAAAGAATTATATTTATGTCCTTTATTAGCATTTAATGCGAACAACACAAATTAATTTTAATACGCGATTATTTGTTTATTTTTGGGAACAGTGGCTGAATAGTTTCCTTAATTCTTCACAGTATCAGGTAAGAGTTTTATTTCAGATAAGGAGAGCTCAAAATGTGGACAAGTGCGATTCAGACTATATCTCATTGGCATACCACTATTTTCAAGTTACACACTTCAGTAATTTAGAAGCCCTAGTTGCTTCGGTGGATAAAATTAGGCCAAACGTAAAAAATAAGAAACTATTTTAAAACAGTCTGACGCCGCCCACGCTGAAACGTCAACTACTGGCAATTATCCCTCTATGCACTCCTGTGTGTAGTAGGACAGTTGAGACTTTTAAAAATATCGATATTTTTAAAAACGTCGAGAATCAGGTATAGCAATGTCTTAATAGGTATCATCATCGACCTCCTATGTATCGAGAAAGGTATCGTTATACTGAGATAAAAGTATCGATGTACCAGCCTATAAAAATATCAGTTGCACATTGTAAATATACTGCCAGTTTTACAGCTATATATTTAAGTACTGATTTATTATTAGGTATTCTGTACATCAACAAGGCACGAGCCTGCCTATCCCCATTAGGATAGGCGCCAATTGAGACGCTTATAGCACGTGTGACGTGACACGACACTACAGCGCGACACGCACGTGCCGCACGAGTCGCGCGGGTGCAGCGCATATTGCGACGCGTACACCATACTTCGCACGCGCCGACTGGCGACGCTCTGCGCTTACACAACCGAAGCGCGCGCAACCTCTTACCTTCTCAAATGATTTTACAGAAACTATTCGCTGAAAATATATGATTCTTGCCTTACTTGTAGCGTTATATGTCAGCTTTGTGACGAAGTGCCCATCATCTACATCTACATCTACATTGATACTCCGCAAGCCACCCAACGGTGTGTGGCGGAGGGCACTTTACGTGCCACTGTCATTACCTCCCTTTCCTGTTCCAGTCGCGTATGGTTCGCGGGAAGAACGACTGTCTGAAAGCCTCCGTGCGCGCTCTAATCTCTCTAATTTTACATTCGTGATCTCCTCGGGAAGTATAAGTAGGGGGAAGCAATATATTCGATACCACATCCAGAAACGCACCCTCTCGAAACCTGGCGAGCAAGCTACACCGCGATGCAGAGCGCCTCTCTTGCAGAGTCTGCCACTTGAGTTTATTAAACATCTCCGTAACGCATCTCGCTAATAACCATTGTTATTGTGATGTGCACATTTTAGTAAGACACTACGCAAAACTCAAAAAGTTTGCAACGAAAATTAGGGGTCGCCATGATTTTGCGTTTGGTGCGTATTAACCGTATATTGCTGCGTATGAAATTTAGCTAACATGCTGAATTTTTGTTTAGACTTGGGAGGAGATCTCTATTTGCCTCCGATCTCGAGAAAATGGATCCCATGTAGCGCGCTCACTTCCGACCTCACGCCGGCGAGAATGAAATACTCGCTACATCTCTCATATCTCCTAAACCGCTCGAGACATCGAAACGAAAGTTTGGCGAATGATAGCACACAAGGTGGAGAGTGTTTTGCTAATTCTTAAAAACACGGAACTTCCTTATCTATGGCGATATGTCAGTACTTATACTTCCCTTTTTACTTATTTCACTCCAGTGACTGTAATTTTTAAGAGTTATCGACAGCTAGCGAAACAGGAGCTTCCAAGTATGAAAATAAACATGAAATTTTTTCTTTTATGTTACTGCAAACAGACAGTATGAGGTTTTTCGTAAGCTTTGGAGCTCTGTGATTGCCAATTACTCGTTTAATGAGGCACTGGGTTCCGGAATTCTGTCTCAATAGCTGCTGTGAGATGAGTTTGACAAATTACACTCTGACAAAGGAAGTACAATTCAACCAGTCACCAAGAGATATGTGGCCGTTACTCACAAATGGTGATGGTTCTTCGAATGAGAAAAGGTTAACAACTCACACATAAATAGATTGCCAACTCCGTTGGAATTTTGATGGAATCCCCGTAACACATATTATTTTTAACTCTGAGCGACTGGAATAGAAACTGACCAAAGGATTTTATTCGTTCACTTGATCTGAGCAGTATTAAAATAATGAGGAGCGTTTCATCAGGCGGAAAGATAGGCACATGCCAGATACTTGTTACTCATCTACTGCTTGCCAAACTCACTGTGTGATCGCGAATAAAATAGTTGTTATTGAGAAAAATAAACACTTGATCTGTCGCACAACACAATGGTCAGCGTATTGACAGCAGCGGAGGATAATGCGCGCGACAGGAACGCACAAGCTAGACATGTGTGCCTTGTGAGTTGGAGTTCGAAAAACATTGTCATGAAAATAGATCTGCCTTTGTCAGCAGTACATTTCAACAAATTAAATATATCTAACCATAATACTCTTTTAGGATATTCCTACTTTCGTAATAATACCGACCATTTTCTTCATTTGTGTAGCCTGTGGTATAATTACTTTATTAATGCTGATGCATGCAACAATTGAAATGATTTTTCTCATCACGGCGAACCAATTAAAACATTGTTATTTGTGACTTCTTTTCGACTGTTTCTAGCTTGTAGTGGAAATGTGATGTTCACATGCATGTAGTACAGTGTGTCGTATTACATTATTACATCCATATCAGAGTAACCACAGTGAGACTTCTATACTTCAGATCTTGGACGCTTTTTACCAGGAGCACAAAGGGATCACACCTGTGGAGATTATCCCTTTCTAAAATTTTGTAACAGATCGTACAGATACCCCAGCATACTAGGCAGCGAGAAGATAACCTTGTTTTACTTTCCTATCTTGATTCTTAATCACATGATTTTATAATATTCCTTGCTTCCTTATTCAGTACTCTCTGTCCCTTCTTGTGATCTGAAAACATCGCGCGCGGTGGTCTAGCGGTTGTAGGCGCGCAGTCCGGAACCGCGCGACTGCTACGGTCGCAGGTTCGAATCCTGCCTCGGGCATGGATGTGTGTGATGTCCTTAGGTTAGTTAGGTTTAGGTAGTTCTAAGTTCTAGGGGACTGATGACCACAGTAGTTAAGTCCCATAGTGCTCAGAGCCATTTGAACGATTTTTTTTAAAAAAACATCGCGGAGGCACATGATACAATTCCAGCAGCCAATGGCTCATCAGTTACTGAAGTATGCATTTTTCTTGACAGAAGAAAAACAAAACAAAACTATACAGATATAAATAATAGAAAAGTATAATGTACCAACGAAGGAAGCTGGAGCGTTTAAATGAAAAACGAAACACTGCCCAAAGGCAATGAAATTTAGTACACAGGGAGGCAAAATTTATCGTATCGGCAATACTACCACTGCTCATATGCGCCGTTCCGATGTGAGCGTATGGCTGGGCTACTTTTCCGCTCCCCGCCTCATATTTCCCACGGTGCTAGCGAGGGAAGCGCGGCGCGAGAAACTGTGCCTCAACCACAACGCCGCGCGACCTGGCGCAGGCGCGTGTCGCGGCTAGGCGCAAATTGAAACGTGTATAGCGCGTGTGGAGCGACGCAGTGCAGCGCTTGTTTTTGTAACTCCACAGGTTCAAATGAGGCCGCGCAAATAGCGACGCGACGCGACTGGGACGCGACACGCGCCTGCGCCAGGTCGCGCGGCGTTGTGGTTGAGGCACAGTTTCTCGCGCCGCGCGTCGCGCTTGCCTCGCTAGCACCGTGGGAAATATGAGGCGGGGAGCGGAAAAGTAGCCCAGCCATATGCTCACATCGGAACGGCGCGTATGAGCAGTGGTAGTATTGCCCATACGATAAATTTTGCCATACTGTGTACTAAATTTTATTGCCTTTGGGTAGTGTTTCGTTTTTCGCAATTTAAACGCTCCAGCTTTCTTCGTTAGTACATTATACTTTTCTGTTATTTATATCTGTATAGTTTTGTTTTTCTTCTGTCAAGAAAAATGCATACTTCAGTAACTTATGAGCCATTGGCTGCTGGAATTGTATCATATGCCTCCGCGGTGTTTTTAGATCGCAAGAAGGGACAGGGGGTAGTGAATAAAGAAGCAAGGAATATTATAAAAATCAATGATTAAGAAGCAAGGAAGGAAAGCAAAACAAGGTTATCTTCTCGATGCCTAGTATGCTGACGTATCTGCACGATCTGTTACAAAATTTTAGAAAGGGATAATCTCCACAGCTGTGATCCCTTTATGCTCCTGGTAAAAAGCGTCCAAGATCCGAAGCATAGATGTCTCACTGTGGTTACTTGGATATGGATGTAATAATGTAATAATGCATGTGAGCATCACATTTCCCCTGAAAGCTAAAAACAGTCGGAAAGCAGTCACAAATAACAATGTTTTAATTTTTTCGCCGTGATGAGAAATATCATTTCAATTGGTGCATGCACATTATAAACTACTCATACAACAGACTACACAAATGAAGAAAATGGTCGGTATTATTACGAAAGTAGGAATATTCTGAAAGAGTGTTATAATTAGATATATTTAATTTGTTGAAATGGCCGACCGAAGTGGCCGTGCGATTCTAGGAACTGCAGTCTGGAACCGCGAGACTGCTACGGTCGCAGGTTCGAATCCTGCCTCGGGCATGGATGTGTGTGATGTCCTTAGGTTAGTTAGGTTTAACTAGTTCTAAGTTCTAGGGGACCAATGACCTCAGAAGTTGAGTCCCATAGTGCTCAGAGCCATTTGAACCATTTTGTTGAAATGTACTGCTGACAAAGGCAGTTCTACTTTCGAACTCCAACTCGCAAGGCACACATGGCTAGCCTGTGTACTCCTGTGGCGCGCATTGTCCTCCACTGCTGACGATGCACTGAACATTGTGTTGTGCGATAGATAAATTGTTTATTTTTCTCAATAACAATTATTTTATTCGCGATCGCACATTGTCAGTTTCGCAAGCCGTAGGTGAGTAAGCAGTATCTGGCTTGTGCCTATCATTCCGCCTGAAGGAACGCTTGTCATTATTTTAATACTGCTCAGATCAAGAAAAGGGATAATATCCTTCGGTAAGTTTCCATTCCAGTCGCTCAGTGTTAAAAATACAATGGGTTACGGGGATCCACCAAAATTCCTTCAGAATTGGCAATCTGTTTTTATGTGCGTGTTAAACTTTTCTCATTCGCCGGCCGGTGTGGCTGAGCGGTTCTAGGCGCTTTAGCCTGGAACTGCGCGACCGCTACGGTCGCTGGTTCGAATCCTGCCTCGGGCATGCATGTTTCTGATGTCCTTAGGTTAGTTAGGTTTAAATAGTTCTAAGTTCTAGGGGACTGATGACCTCAGATGTTAAGTCCCATAGTGCTCAGAGCCATTTGAACCATTTTTTTCTCATTCGAAGAAGAATCACCGTTTGTGAGCAACGGCCACATTTCTCTTGGTGACTGGCTTAATTGCGCTTCCTTTGTCAGTGTAATTTGTCAAACTCATCTCACAGCAGCTATTGAGACAGAATTCTGAAACTGAGTGCCTCATTAAGCAAGCAATTGGCAATCACGGACCTCAATGGCTTACGAAAAACCTCATAGTGTCGGTTTGCTGGAACATAAAAGAAGAAATTTCATGTTTATTTTCATACTAGGAAGCTTTTGTTTCGCTAGCTGTCGATAACTCTTAAAAATTAGAGTCACTGGAGAGAAATAAAGAAAAAGGGAAGTGTAAGTACTGATATATCGCCATAGATAAGAAAGTTCCGTGTGTTTAAGAACTGGCAAAACACTCTCCTCCTTGTGTGCTATCATTTCCAAACTTTCGTTTCGATGTCTCGAGCGGTTTAGGAGATATGAGAAATGTTGCGAGTATTTCATTCTCACGGGCGTGGGATCGGAAGTGAGCGCGCTACATGGGATCCATTTTTTCGAGATCGGAGGCAGATAGAGAGACCTCCTCCCAAGTCTAAACAAAAATTCAACATGTTTGCTAAATTTCACACGCAGCTACGTATGGTGTAATACGCACCAAACGAAAAATCATAGCGACCCCTAATTTTCGTTGCCAAACTCTTTCAGTTTTGCGTAGTGTCTTACTAAAATGTGTACATCACAATAAAAATGGTTCAAATGGCTCTGAGCACTATCGGACTTAACTGCTGAGGTCATCAGTCCCCTAGAATTTAGAACTACTTAAACCTAACTAACCTAAGGACATCACACACATCCATGCCCGAGGCAGGATTCGAACCTGCGACCGGAGCGGTAGCGCTGTTCCGAACTGTAGCGCCTAGAACCACTTGGCCACTCCGGCCGGCGACATCACAATAAGAATGGCCACTAGGGAGATGATGAGCACTTCGCCACGAAGCTGACATATAACGCTACAAGTAAGGCAAAAATCATATATTTTCAATGAATAGTTTGTGTAAAATCGTTTGAGGAAGATAACAAGTTGCGCGCGCTTCGGTTCTGTCAGCGGAGAGCGTCGCCAGTCGGCGCGTGCGAAGTATGGTGTACGCGTCGGAATATGAGCTGGACCCGCGCTACTCGTGCGGCACGCGCGTGTCGCGCTGTAGTCTAGTGTCACATCACACGTGATATACGTGTCTCAATTTGCGCCTAGCCTTAGAGCAAGAGTTGAAAGGAAAACAATGCACGTTCACGCTTGGCGATAACCACTTTGCTAAAGATAGCAACTGCACGTAAGTGTGGCAATGAAAGATGTCCGGTAAGTCCTTCGTTCGATTTCGTCACATATCGGGTTTGTCCGGAACACTTTATATCGTCTTCCCTGTGTTGTTTCTGCAAACACCAGTGACCTAGCAGTTTTAGTGTCACAATTAAGTGCTGAAATTAAACATTGCAGTTTCTGTTGGAAGGGCGGAGCGCCGATTACGTCAGCTCCTTTCCCCTTACACGTCTTCCCCCACCGCCAAGACCAATCTTGTCATCTAGATTTTTGTTCATCGCTTTCAGCAACTGCTTTTGAAGAATGCCGATGTGAAGAAGTAATAGCACATTAAGTGCGTGAAAAATTTCATTTTTAACCCAACTGGTGTGCTGTTTCTTCACATCGGAAATCTTGTTATTCCATTCACGCCACGCTCCAGTGCAAGCGGACTTCTTTGTTCCCCCCCTATACGTGCTTCACACAGTGCAAAAGAAAGACTGGACGGGATGAAAACTCAAAAAGTAGTAACACTTCTTCTCACAGTGAAATTAAAATTATATTCTACTACAGTTTCAAAAGAACAATTTCAAATATTTACATAAAATTGCGAAAAAATATAATGGAGCATAACCGCCACTTGATCTCGATATATCGATGTATGTATCTAAATATTGTAATACGTGTATATTTCTATTGTCTATTGTCAAACCACAATTTATGAAAGTTATTTATATTTTAGTAATAGGATTAAGTAGGAATAATTAATATTTGTCATTTTGGAAATAATTGTCGTAGCAGGGAATGTTTGCACCAAAGTATTGTTGGCGGGAGAGACCGCACATTGATACATTTTGTAATGGTAGCAGGGATTGTCTGCACCAGAAAGCATTGTTGGCGGGAGAGACCGCACTTTAGCGTTCGTAGGAAGTCAGTAGTAAGCGAGATGTGAAGCAAGTCGGTAGCAGGTCTGAAGCGAGAGGTTGAGAGCAGCGGTGTGCCTGCCAGCCACCAGCCATGATTTACAAGAGATTATAAACGGATGTACAGAGACATCAGCTAACTATTATCATAAGAGGAACTAATATTATTGAATTTTTTTTTAGAAACTCAAGACTACTGAAGGTATGTTTGCGCAATGCTAGTTCTAAGATTATTGTAAAAAGTAAGTCTCATTTGAACATTTGTAAAATCATTTCATTACCAACAGTAAATATTTGAAGAATCGTTTTCAGAATATAATTAATTTTTGCCAGCAGTATTGCATTACTGATTATAATCCATCCCAAAAACCATCAACGTAAAACTTTGCAAAATTTTACTGTTTTCAAGAAAAAATTTAACTATGAATTACGTAATTTCAGTCAAATTAATTAAAGAGTAACGTCACTTTGCTATTAAAAAATAAAGTCAGCTTTGGTAATAAATATAGCCACTTATTATGACAGCCCACCAGGAGCTAATAGAGTTTAGTAAAACAGAGTAAGTATATTCATATCGCAGTTCGATGTAGCAATCAGATGCCGATCCAGTAACAGTAACAAAGGTAAGGAACAGTTTTTGGTTATTGCAGGTAACGACTGAGGGTCACGACGACGACACATTCTATGTTTCGTCGAAATAATCAGCAAATCACTTTTAATAAGTAGCATTTAAATTTGTATGCGAAGATTGCACTTATTATTACTGAGAATTAATTTCAAAGGGTAGATTTCATTTTTTTATTATTAAGCAAGAGATAGAAATCCTAAAGGAAGGTATCATAGGTTATTGTAGAAGGGAAGGTTGCGTAACAATATCAACACACTGCGATATCATTACGTAAATCATTATATCGATATGCTGTCAACAACCAGTATTGACTGCGGGCGTGGAATCACGCTGGAGTGTGTCGGCTCCAAGCTACTCTCTCTCCCTCGCTCTCTCTCTCTCTCTCTCTCTCTCTCTCTCTCTCTGTTTCTCTTACTGTGACAGCGATCCCATCTGGCTAGGAAGTGTTTTCTTCCTAATTCCTTTACCTACTTTGGTTTCGCAATGACTAACTTTCGTTTCTGAAGAAACATCTGTCAGCCCTGGCTGACAACCTGCTTAACAATCTGGACGTGCCCAACTGTAATAAGGAATAAACTTGCTTTTTGTTCACAAAAATCTACGTCTTTTGATTTAACACCCCCTAAAGGAATCCCACAACTTGATTATCCTGGCAAGACTTACTTTTCACCTGCACGAAGTACTGAGATTGTGCCTTAAATTGAGGTTAAGGAGAGTTGTTCCCGACCAGCGGTTGGTTACCCCTGGAGTGTAAAATAAAATTACATTATTTTTCACTAGGGAAAGTGTTCCGTGGGCTTACTAGTTTCCACTGTCTACTCATTGCCGGCCGGAGTGGCCGAGCGGTTCTAGGCGCTTCAGTCTGGAACCGCGCGACCGCTACGGTCGCAGGTTCGAATCCTGCCTCGGGCATGGATGTGTGTAATGTCCTTAGGTTAGTTAGGTTTAAGAAGTTCTATGTTCTAGGGGACTGCTGACCTCAGATGTTAAGTCCCAGAGTGCTCAGAACCATTTGAACCTCTTTTTTTTGTCTACTCATTATCAATAACCTATAAATAGTTCTTGGCCAATGACTACGTCATAACATGCTGTGAGTCAACGATTCCTTGAACCTCCTAGCAGGGAACTGTCCTCTAGTTAGACCATCATCGAAATACTGACTCACAGCGTGCTTTGACGCAGATATCGGCCAAGCAGTGAATGCTCTGTGCAGCATATCCAGCTGTTCCATAGAGCTATCATCGACTGAGGCAAATCAATGGCTAAAACTATATTTTCTTTCATACAGGCGTTCCATGTGCATTTCATTTGGTAAATACACTTCCACGGGAATGGCTAATATAATTAGAAACACGACGAAATCAGTCATTTTTTATTTGTGATGCCTTTCGGAAGCTTTACTCCACAGTTCCGGTGATAAGATAAGGTACATTACTCCTGGGAAAACAACGACGTCGAAATATCGGTAGTCTTGCGAGTATTTTTTGTGTACTTATCTTGAGACTCTGCGTTTGAGCTTACCAAAGTCACTGTTTACAAACGTCTCCACTCTCGGGGAATGCTACTGATACTGTTACTGATAGAGCCTCCGAAATTCGTAGTAAAGAATAAAAATTAGTCACTTTTTACCTTGTGTTTTACAAACATTTTAAACAGACGGTCCCTGTAGTACCAAACGTGTGTTTATATAAATATATGGCGATAGGACTAGTATTTTAACAACATGCTTTTTTCCACGTGCTAATATAAACAAATTACTATGATTGTACTAAAGTACTCGATATATTTCATTTGTATTACAGAAGAGTGTCGACACTTCGAGTCTCTATATTACGAGTTTCCGTAAATCCGCCTTGTCACAGAAAAGGACTGTACAGGTAACTATCATCGATCCGTTTCCCCCTGCCGCTCACAGCACATCTGTCGAACCACTCAATGCACTTAGTTGTATCTTTGTCAATGATGCCACGCATACGCTGCTTCCGGTTTTCGATTGTTTACACAGTCAATCGTTTGTTGAAAGTAGTGTTTCATCTTTGTAACTGGCGGTACAGTACAGCGTTGTGCTTTGTTTCTCTGTCGACTATTTTTGTTAGTACACTTTCTAAAAATGAAATTTGTGCCTTTAAATATTAAGTTACACTGAAACGACTTGCAACTTGACATAGTAAATGTAATAAAATAAACTTACTCTCGAATACGGTGTCGCTGATTAGTGACTGACGAATAAATCGACTTAATTCGGAACAGTTTTTCTCGAAGAGATGCTCTAAAGAATCTCTTAACCGAAGACGACAGAGAAATCGAAGTTTGAAAAAAGGAATGTATTTTTTGAAACAGCTAGAGATGGGAGACTACACAGTTTCGTTGCTGGTATGTTGGTGTGGGCTGGTTCGACGAGTGGAAGATGGACTTCGTCAACTAGATGTATGCGGAAGAAAGTTTTAAAAAATCATAACTAAAGAAAATGTAGCTAACGAAAAATTCACGACTGCTACAAAATTGGTTTAAATTTCAAAATGCAAAATGCTGCCTGCAGAAACAATTGCTTCTAGTGAAGAAAAAAGTGCTCCTGGGCACCAAAAAGTGAAGAGCAGCTCACAATTCTGGCAGTTTCAAACGCAACTGGAAACCACAAACTGAAGCTCGTTGTGGCTGGGATGTCTGCCAAGAGTTCTCAAGAATGTAACCATGTCATTTCTTTCGATTACCTAAGCGAATACAGATAATGGCTGGACACGTAAGATATTTTTTTATAATGGGTTTTCAAACTCATTTATACCGAGTGAAAAAATGTTTTAGACGAAAAGGAATTGCCATGATCATCTATTTTGACAATTAATAATGTCTTAATATCCAAATGTAGAAAAACTGCAGCACCAAGGGATCCGCGTCTTGCTTCTCCCACCGAACGTTACCAGTTTCATTGAGCCAACGGATCAGGGCGCTCTAGAATGCCTGAAGATAAAGTATCGCCTGCGTGCATTCAGAAGATAATGGAAACATTGTGGGAGCGTTAAATAAAGCGAATGTGAAGGACGTTGTTTACTGTATCAGTGAGTCTTCGAGCAAGATACAGTTTTTTAGACATAGAGAAAAATTCTACAGGAAGGTAAACCCAACACAGAACCTGAAGAATCGAACGATAGAGGCGATCACATGTTGGGTAGTGTAATCAGAAGGTTGCCAGGCTGCGAAGGACCAGAAAATGTGGAAATATCTGAGTGGTTAAATTCAGACAAAGAGTTGGAAGCTACATACTCTTCTATAATTGAGGTGGCTGAAACCCCAGCGCAGTGTAAGTCTGATGAAGATGATGAGGCAAAAACTGCACCGATGGTGAGTCACGACGAGGCTACGCTTCTCTTCACGCCATCATGCACTACGTGGATCAACAGCCTAAGCCACACCAACTGACACCCCAGTCTTGAGATAGTGGCGTGATATTGCTGCGTGGGAAAGTTTCACCTTCACCAAACAAACTCCACCATTACTTCACGCAGTGAACTGTTGCCACACTTAAGTTAAAAACCTTTATTTCACGAATGTAATTGCCTACGTAACCACTTAGTTTTAATGAAATTCATATCTGGACGTCTGTTTTCTTTTAAAAGTGGTTTCATTTCTTTTTCCGCCATAAATTTCGACAGTTCGAGTTTTCAATTGTTAAGAGATGATTCCAGTCCCGTTCATCTCGAGCTATCGAGACTCTACTGTACGACACTACCGGCCATTAAAATTGCTACACCACGATGATAACGTGCTACACACGCGACATTTAACCGACAGGAAGGAGATGCTGTGATATGCAAATGATTAGCTTTTCAGAGCATTCACACAAGGTTGGCGCCCGTGGCGACACCTACAACGTGCTGACATAAGGGAAGTTTCCAACCGATTACTCATACACAAATAGCAGTTGACCGGCGTTGCCAGCTGAAATGTTGTTGTGATGCCTCATGTAAGGAGGAGAAATGCGTACCATCACCTTTCCGACTTTGATAAAGGTCGTATTGTTGCCTATAGCGATTGCGGTTTATCGTATCGCGACATTGCTGCTCGCGTTGGTCCAGATCCAATGAGTGTTAACAGAGTATGGAATCGGTGGGTTCAGGAGGCTAATACGGAACGTCGTGCTGGATCCCAACGTCCTCGTATCACTAGCAGTCGAGATGACAGGCATCTTATCCGCATCGTTGTAACGGATGGTCCAGCCACGTCTCGATCTCTGAGTCAACGGATGGGGACATTTGCAAGACAACAACCATCTGCACGAACAGTTCGACCACGTTTGCAGCAGCTTGAAGTATCAGCTCAGAGACCATGGCTGCCGTTACCCTTGACGCTGCATCACAGACAGGAGCGCCTGCGATGGTGTACGCAACGACGAACATGGGTGCACGAATGGCAAAACGTAAATTTTTCTGGTGAATCCAGGTTCTGTTTACAGCATCATGATGGACGCATCCGTTTTTGGCGACATCGCGGTGAACGCACTTTGGAAGCGTGCATTCGTCATCGCCATACTGGCTTATCACCCGCCTGATGGTATGGGGTGCAATTGGTTACATGTCTCGGTTACCTCTTGTTCGCATTGACGGCACTTTGAACAGTGGACGTTACATTTCAGATGTGTTACGACCCTACATTTCAGCAGGATAATGCATGACCGCAAGTTGCGGGTCCTGTACGGGCCTTTCTGGATACAGAAAATATTGGACTGCTGCCCTGGCCAGCACATTCTCCACATCTCTCACCAATTGAAAACATCTGGTCAATGGTGGCCGAACATCTGGTTCGTCACAATACGCCAGTCACTACTCTTGATGAATATTACCAACAGTAAATATCTGAAGAATGGTTTTTAGAGTATAATTAATTTTTGCCAGCAGTATTGCATTACTGATTCTAATCCATCCCAAAAACCATCAATGTAAAACTTTGCAAAATTTTACAGAGTAAGTATATTCATGTCGCAGTTCGATGTAGCAGTCAGATGGCGATCCAGCAACAGTAAAAATTGTAAGGAACAGTTTTGGGTTATTGCAGGTAACAACTGAGGGCCACGACGACCACACATTCTATGTTTCGTCGAAATAAGCAGCAAATCACTTGTAATAAGCAGCATTTAAATTTGTATGCGAAGATTGCACTTGTATTATTGAGAAAGAGAATTAATTTCAAGGGGAAGATTTCATTTGTTATTATTAAGCAAGAGATAGATATCCTAAGGAAGGTTTCATAGTTTATTGTAAAAAGGAAGATTATCAATAACAAAAGAGATATGGAGGAGACGGGAAGGTTTCAAACTGTGGTATCGTGTTGAAGCCGCATGGGCGGCTGTACCTGTACACGGCATCCAAGCTCTGTTTGACTCAATGCCAAGGCGTATCAAGGCCGTTATTACGGCCAGAGGCGGCTGTTCTGGGTTCTGATTTCTCAGGATCTATGTACCCAAATTTCGTGAAAATGTAATCACATGTCAGTTCTAGTATAATATACAGGGTGTTACAAAAAGGTACGGCCAAACTTTCAGGAAACATTCCACACACACAAAGATAGAAAATATGTTATGTGGGCATGTGTCCGGAAAGGCTTACTTTCCATGTTAGAGCTCATTTTATTACTTCTCTTCAAATCACATTAATCATGGAATGGAAACACACAGCAACAGAACGTACCAGCGTGACTTCAAACACTTTGTTACAGAAAATGTTCAAAATGTCCTCCGTTAGCGAGGATACATGCATCCACCCTCCGTCGCATGGAATCCCTGATGCGCTAATGCAGCCCTGGAGAATGGCGTATTGTATCACAACCGCCCACAATACGAGCACGAAGAGTCTCTACATTTGGTACCGGCGTTGCGCGGATAAGAGCTTTCAAATGCCCCCATAAATGAAAGTCAAGAGGGTTGAGGTCAGGAGAGCGTGGAGGCCATGGAATCGGTCCGCCTCTACCAATCCATCGGTCACCGAATCTGTTGTTGAGAAGCGTACGAACACTTCGACTGATATGTGCAGGAGCTCCATCGTGCATGAACCACATGTTGTGTCGTACTTGTAAAGGCACATGTTCTAGCAGCACAGGTAGAGTATCCCGTATGAAATCATCATAACGTGCTCCATTGAGCGTAGGTGGAAGAAACTAAAATGAGCTCTAACATGGAAATTAAGCGTTTCCGGACACATGTCCTCGTAACATTTTTTCTTTATTTGTGTGTGAGGAATGTTTCCTCAAAGTTTGGCCGTACCTTTTTCCAACACCCTGTATTTGTCCAATGAATACCGTTTATCATCTGCATTTCTTCTTGGTGTAGCATGATGAGCGGATAGTGGGGGGGGGGGGGGGAGGGGGTAGGGGGGGCGGCAGTAAACGACTGTGAACTCACGTTCCCGAAAACCAAGCCCTGGAGCCTTGGATCCACGTCTGTTTATTCCTACTTGAGGCTTTACCAGCGCAAAAAGTTTCACTGTTTCGGGAAGTGACAATGACGCTCGACCCAATCTTTCATCATAGATTAAATAGCTCAGCTCCTGCTGTCACTAGCAAACTCTATTAACAACCATTTTATTGATATGGAAATTCGAAAAATAAACACTGGGCTTCAAAGACAATTTCAAGTGACTTTTTTTTTTCTCAGGTACTGAAGTTTGGGCGAAGGGACAATTTCTTAAACTCAGTGAAGACAACACTCTGAAAATGAGTTTAATGAAACAGAAATGGATACATTTTGGTAAAAATTTGGCAAAGAGTGTAAATCGTATTGAGAAAACTTTAAAAATAAAGATTCCGTAAGTCACAACATACAGGCATAAAAGTGGATCTTTCAATTGATATGCCTGGGAGTGCAAGCAGAATATAAATAAAACTTTTATTAATAACCCGTATTGACCGACTCATCGACACGCAGTTTATGGGTTTTATAAATCAGCTGCGAATGATTCATTTTTTTTCATTTGTTTGAAAAAGAAAATGGTTCAAATGGCTCTGAGCACTATGGGACTTAACATCTATGGTCATCAGTCCCCTAGAACTTGGAACTACTTAAACCTAACTAACCTAAGGACAGCACACAACACCCAGCCATCACGAGGCAGTGAAAATCCATGACCCCGCCGGGAATCGAATCCGGGAACCCGATCGTGGGAAGCGAGAACGCTACCGCACGACCACGAGATGCGGGCATTTGTTTGAAAGTTGGTTAAATGTTCTCTACCTTTCAAAATTTTAAGACTAGAAGATTTGTTTT
Organism: Schistocerca americana; assembly: GCF_021461395.2. Lineage (NCBI taxonomy): Eukaryota > Metazoa > Arthropoda > Insecta > Orthoptera > Acrididae > Schistocerca > Schistocerca americana. Next base: position 52,090,321 of record NC_060124.1, read on the forward strand.
CCTTTTCATATCTGATGCATGATTAAGCACACTGTACACTGTTTGAATCCGATGTTAGGGTAGGGCTTTAGATAACGCCTTTAGACTATCAACTTCCACCATCTGTAGCGACAACAGTGATGTAGGGAAGACGTGTTGTTACAGTATGGTGCTTTTCGTTGGGGTGTGTTTCTCTTATTGCGCTAATTGCGGAAGGATGTGAACGCATTCTACAGTTTTGAGTAGCGCTTACAGTAGGGGGACAGTTCGGAGACGATGGTTGGGTCAGCATTCTGTCGTAAAGCAGCATATGACAATGATTCGTGCACAATATCATTTCTGAAATGGACTGGTCTCCTCGGAGTCCCGACCTAAACCCTGTCGGATCAGTCAGAACATCAACAGACCTCAGCGTCCGACAACACTACCTCCTCTGGTTTTGGCTCTTGAGGGAGAATGGGCTGTCAGTCTTCCACAGACAATGACTTCATTAAAAGTGTCTCCAGCACAGTGTGCGTTAATAGGTTGTCGCATTCTTTTGATCAGAGAGTGTGTGGGGAGGGTGTTTGCAAGAAGAACCGAATGAATTGGTGCACAAAGTGGATCAGATCTTTTTTATCATAATTTCAACACGTTGCAGCAAATCCAAACACCACACATCATTGTCTACCGACGGGTTCAGAATAGTTTTTGATCGCATGGGATGGTAGAAATCTTAATGAAATAACAAAAGCTTGAAGCCCTTTGATTCTAGCAGGCTGACGTTCAAGATGCGAAAGATTAAATAAGAGTTCGACAGAATGAGATTTACACTCTGCAGCGTAGTGTGCACTGATATGAAACTTCCTGGCAGATTAAAACTGTCTGCCGGACCGAGACTCGAACTCGGGACATTTGCCTTTCGCGGGCATGTGCTCGACCAACTGTGCTACCCAAGCACAAGTCACGCCCCGTCCTCACAGCTTCTTCACTTCTGCCAGTACCTCGCCTCCTACCTTCCAAACTTTACAGAAGCTCTCCTGCGAACCTTACAGAACTAGCACTCCTGAAAGAAAGGATATTGCGGAGACATGGCTTAGCCACAGCCTGGGGGATGTTTCCAGAATGAGATTTTCACTCTGCAGCGGAGGTGCAGAGTTTGGAAGGTAGCAGGCGAGGTACTGGCAGACGTGAAGCTGTGAGGACAGGTCGCGAGTCGCGCTTGGGCAGCTCAGTTGGTAGAGCACTTGCCCGCGAAAGGCAAAGGTCCCGAGTTCGAGTCTCGGTCCGGCACACAGTTTTAATCTGCCAGGAAGTTTCAAGAGTTTGACAGATTTTTAAAATTCAAGGTTGCGGTATAGCTGCTCGTTCCTCTTAAAAAAAAAAATTCCTCATCATGTAATCGATGAAACGGCCGAATGAATTACCGGCCATTTGTAACATATACTTTTATTCTGTTGGAATTTTACTTGCTATCCTACTAATTATTTGAGCAATGTTTTCACTTTTCTCTCACTGTCGACAGGTAAGTCTATTGCAACTTTTAGATGGAACGTTTCCTAAAGGTAATGCCCACATTTTGCCCCCTTTCTTCTTCGTTATCTCTAAGTGTCTGTCCCAGCGACACGACAATAAAGTGCCTGGCAGAGGGTTCAATGAACCACCTCAAGCTGTCTCTCTACCGTTCCACTCTCGAACGGCACGCGGGAAAAACAAGCACTTAACTTTTTCTGTGCGAGCCCTGATTTCTCTTCTTTTATCGTGATGATTATTTCTCCCTGTGTAGGCGGGGGCCAACAGAATGTTTTCGCAATCGGAGGACAAAACTGGTGATTGAAATTTCATGAGAAGGTCCCGTCGCTACGAAAACCGCCTTTGTTTTTATGATTGCCACTCCAAATCACGTAAAGGTATCTGTGACACTATCTCCCCTATTTCGCGATAATTCAAAACGAGCTGCCCTTCTTTGTACTTTTTCGATGTCATCGGTCAGTCCCACCTGATGCGGATCCCACACCGCACAGCAATACTCCAGAATGGGGCGGACAAACGTGGTGTAAGCAGGCTCTTTAGTTGACCTGTTGCACCTTCTAAGTGTTCTGCCAATGAATCGCAGTCTTTTGTTTGTTCTTCCCACAATATTATCTATGTGATCGTTTCAATTCAGGTTATTTGTAATTGTAATCCCTAAGTATTTAGTTGAAGTTACAGACTTCAGATTTGTGTGAAATTCAGCTGATTTCTTTTAGTACTCATGTGAATAACTTCACACTTGTGCAACTTTGTCATATGATGACATGGTTGAAAACCGTGGCTGTTATTTGAAGACAAATGTTGAAGGTGTTGGGACAGCAACCAGCCACAAATTTACTTTCAGTTCTTTTATTCAAAGGGTACCGTTACCGGTTAGATCCATTACATGTCATTTTGAATTGCGGCCTGTCCGTCGGAAACAATCATGACACGCCACCCGTAGAGTGCACCATGCTCATATAGAAGACGCCGCCAATGCGTGGAGCGTATGTTCACCGAAGACATCAAAAGGTGTGCAACCAAAGACGACCAGTTTATATATGCCGGACTCGATGTTATATCATGTTCTTATTTGTTCACACAGCGCCTCTCATGAAATTACATAACGCACCCATTGGTGTTCTCTAGTTATTCGCGATAGTATTATTTCGTGCTCTGCCGAAACTCATCGGTCTGTAGTAGGTGCTAATTACTAGTCAAGGTACTTCCGTTTGCTGATTATGTTTTTTTTTTTTTTTTCATTTATTGAATTTCAACTCCCCCCGAAGGGGGCGGGCTGGCAGCAGCTTAGTATGCCGCTCTTCAGCCGACAGATTTTGTGACAAAGATCAAGAGAACAAATAATAAAAAAACAGGCGATAAAATCGGAGACTTAGAGAGTAACAAGGCGAAAAGAAATCGTGGAACTTAAAACAACAACAGAGGGATGATGATGCTAAGAAAAATACATACGAAGCAGACAGGGAAAACAATAGACAGTTAAAAAACACGGCGACAGTCTGGATTCTGTTCGCAAAGGACATAAAATTCACACCTAGCGACAGCATGGTTTCTGTTCGCAACACGAGAAAGACAAACAACACTGAATAGTCACTGGAACACTGCACTAAAAAGTGGGCAAATGTGACACCACAGTCGAGAGCAGGTGGGGGGAAACTGGACAGAAGAGGGGAAAACAAAAAAGGGGGGAAAGGAGAGGAAAAGCGAAGGGGGGAGCCGGGAAAAGAGCTGAAGGAGGATGAGGACCCATAAGAGGGGTGGGGGCCAGACGCGACAGGGAGTGGGGTAGGCAGAGGAGGGGAATACAAAAGGACTGGGGGGGAGAAGGGAGGTAGGGAGAGGTTGAGTGGGGAGAAAACAGGACGGAAGGGAGGGGGGAAGAGGGAGCCCAGGGAAAGGACAGAGGAAAGGAGGGGGATTGAGGATCAGAGTTGATAGGAAGGATAAATGGAGGGAGAGAGGGCATCATCCGGGAGGGGGAGTTGACGGAAGCCGCCTTGGGAAAGGAGATGGAGGGTGGAGAGATGGAGGGTAGGGGGGACACAACGGTGAAGACGTGGCAGGGGGCGGGGATGGGAGAGGAGAGGAGCAACCAGGGGGTGAGGGGGTTCAAGACGGCGGGAGGTGTAGAGGATGCAGATATGTTCGAGGAATAGGAGCAGATGGGGGAAAAGAATGAGATCATAGAGGATCCGCGTGGGGGACGGGAGGCGGATACGGAAGGCAAGGCGGAGTGCATGACGCTCAAGGATCTGGAGGGACTGATAGAATTTGGGGGGGGCAGATATCCAGGCAGGACTGGCATAACAGAGGATGGGGCGGATGAAGGATTTGTATGTGTGGAGGATGGTAGAGGGGTGCAACCCCCATGTCCGGCCAGAGAGGAGTTTGAGGAGTCGGAGGCGGTTGTGGGCTTTGGATTGGATGGAGCGGAGATGAGGTAGCCAGGTGAGGTGACGGTCAATGGTGAGGCCAAGGTAGGTGAGGGTGGGAGTGAGGCGGACAGGACATGCACAGACAGTAAGGGAGAAATCCAGGAGCCGGAAGGAGTGAGTGGTACGACCTACGATGATTGCCTGGGTCTTGGAAGGATTGAGTTTCAGGAGCCATTGGTTACACCATGCAGCAAAAAGGTCAAGGTGATTCTGGAGAAGGCGTTGGGACCGTTGGAGGGTAGGAGCGAGGGCGAGGAATGCGGTGTCATCAGCATATTGCAAGAGGTGTACTGGAGGGGGGGGTTGGGGCATATCTGCCGTGTACAGGAGGTAGAGGAGAGGGGAGAGGACAGAGCCCTGGGGCACACCGGCAGAGGGGTAGAAGGTGTGGGAAGTGGCATGATGGATGGTAACATAGGAGGGGCGGTGGGAGAGGAAGGAGGCCACCAGACGGATGTAGTTGATAGGAAGGGCGTAGGTTTGGAGTTTAAACAGGAGACCGGGATGCCAGACACGGTCGTAGGCCTTTTCGAGGTCAAGTGAGACAAAAATGGCGGAGCGACAGGAGTTAAGCTGGAGGGAGAGGAGATGAGTGAGGCGGAGGAGTTGGTCATCAGCAGAGAAGGAAGGTCGAAAGCCACATTGGGTGTTTGGGAGGAGGTGGTTTTGGTGGAGGTGGAGATGGATGCGCCGGGAAAGGATGGATTCCAAGAGCTTGCTGAACACCGACGTGAGACAGATAGGACGATAGGAAGAGGCATCAGATGGAGGCTTATTGGGTTTGGAGAACATCAGGATACGGGAGGTTTTCCACAGGTCGGGATAGAAGCCAGTGGCAAGGATGACATTGTAGAGGGTGGCAAGGAGGGAAAGGAAGGAGGGAGGGCAGTGTTTGAGGTGGCGGTAGGTAACGCAGTCGTGGCCGGGAGCAGTGTTGCGTTTAGTGCGGAGTGTGAGGCTGATGTCCTGTGTAGTGATGGGAGTGTTAAGTGCAGAAGGTGGGGTGTGGCCCAAGTACTGGAAGCTAGGAGCAAGGGGAGGAACAGAGGTATTCGTACGGTCCATGACATCAGGGAAGAGGGAATAATCAAAGTGGGGCTGATTATGTTCTTGTTTCGATGCTTTTATTTCTTGATCTGTAAACGGTGTCATCAACGGTAAACGACGAATTATTTTAAGTTAACTGCACGATGTAAAAAAATTAACTCTGGAATGCGGTCACGAGAAATCTGTCTTGTTTCGAGGTTGCAGTACGAGGTGCATTCAAGTTCTAAGGCCTCCGAATTTTTTTCTCCGGACTGGAAAGAGATAGAAACATGCGCATTGTTTTAAAATGAGGCCGCATTCATTGTCAATACGTCTCAGAGATGGCAGCACCGTATGGCAGATGGAATTTTACCGCCAGCAGCGAGAATGAGAACTGTTTTAAATACTTAAAATGGCGACGTTTTCCTTACTTGAACAGCATGCAATCATTCGTTTTCTGAATTTGCGTGGTGTGAAACCAATTGAAATTCATCGACAGTTGAAGGAGACATGTGGTGATGGAGTTATGGATGTGTCGAAAGTGCGTTCGTGGGTGCGACAGTTTAATGAAGGCAGAACATCGTGTGACAACAAACTGGAACAACCTCGGGCTCGCACAAGCCGGTCTGACGACATGATCGAGAAAGTGGAGAGAATTGTTTTGGGGGATCGCCGAATGACTGTTGAACAGATCGCCTCCAGAGTTGGAATTTCTGTGGTTTCTGTGCACACAATCCTGCATGACGACCTGAAAATGCGAAAAGTGTCATCCAGGTGGGTGCCACGAATGCTGACGGACGACCACACGGCTGCCCGAGTGGCATGTTGCCAAACAATGTTGACGCGCAACGACAGCGTGAATGGGACTTTCTTTTCGTCGGTTGTGACAATGGATGAGACGTGGATGCCATTTTTCAATCCAGAAACAAAGCGCCACTCAGCTCAATGGAAGCACACAGATTCACTGCCACCAACAAAATTTCGGGTAACCGCCAGTGCTGAAAAAATGATGGTGTCCATGTTCTGGGACAGCGAGGGCGTAATCCTTATCCATTGCGTTCCAAAGGGCACTACGGTAACAGGAGCATCCTACGAAAATGTTTTGAAGAACAAATTCCTTCCTGCACTGCAACAAAAACGTCTGGGAAGGCTGCGCGTGTGCTGTTTCACCAAGACAACGCACACGCACATCGAGCTAACGTTACGCAACAGTTACTTCGTGATAACAACTTTGAAGTGATTCCTCATGCTCCCTACTCACCTGATCTGGCTCCTAGTGACTTTTGGCTTTTTCCAACAGTGAAAGACACTCTTCGTGGCCGCGCATTCACCAGCCGTGCTGCTATTGCCTCAGCGATTTTCCAGTGGTCAAAACAGACTCCTAAAGAAGCCTTCGCCGCTACCATGGAATCATGGCGTCAGCGTTGTGAAAAATGTGTACGTCTGCAGGGCGATTACGTCGAGAAGTAACGCCAGTTTCATCGATTTCGGGTGAGTAGTTAATTAGAAAAAAAAATCGGAGGCCTTAGAACTTGAATGCACCTCGTATACCACAGGAATCGACATTAAAGCTTGCTTGCTGGCTGGTATAGTGAGCGGAGCATTAACCACGGTAGTGAAAGGTGAATGAAGTAATTCATGGTGTAAATGTCCTAAAGTGCTTAAAACCTCCAGGAAAAACTGTAATTTCAACAGCAGCCAGTTGGGATTTGACGAGGCAAGATCACCAGAAAGACAACCTACCAGTCAGAGATAGAAACACGCATACATAACCACCTGTCGTCTATCGGCCGACGAAACGTTGGTGGAAGCAGTAGCGCTCCACATTTCTGTCACACGCCAGCAATACGGCTACCACATTATCGAATATCTGTCACAGACAGCAGTACCGGGAAATGGATACGGGAGAAGTAAGCTACGAATCCGCCTATGGAGCATAACTTAAGGGTATCGGCTGCTTTCGTTTAATTTCTAGTCCAGTGGATGAAAACCAAAACGTCTTCAGAAAAACAACCTCTTGTGCAACGCGAGTTTCGTTAAATTTACAGCATCTGCAGCAAGTTCCGTATAGATTCGTCTCCAAAGCGTGGTATCGCACCTACTGGAGCCAACGTGAACATAATTTTCCAGAAACACTGTTGCCCATTTGATTCATTCCATCACCGTCGCCAGCATCCTTATATCCTGGTCACGTACCTAGGAATAAACTTTCTGCTATTCTTTAAAAGTGTTGGACTCGAGAAAGTATTATTGACATGTACTGGATTTACATGTGAATAATTTACATGCATAAACTTCTAGGACTTATAGAGGGAAGTGAGTACGTAATATTCTAAATAGGATCCATGTCCGGAAACCTGCCGTTCCCGTTCTACGATGGTTTCAATGGAGATGTTTATCTCATTCTCTCCTGCTTGAGAAACTGAATTAGGCGCGACGCAGTACAATCATAAGATAATAATTCCAAATGAAATGTAACGAAACATCGATTTATCACTTAAGTACATTTTTTTGTATTAACGTTTAAACACTTTTTGCTTACATCATTCCAAAGCAAAAAAGTACCCAACGTACTGTACGTATAGCACAGTACTGAAGCGTAACAGCAGCTTCTTCTGCCTCGAGAGCAGTCTCGTAAATTAATCTTTGCAACGATCCGACAAGAAGTGCCACACGTCATTTTGCATACAATGACAAGCAACTCTGAGACTTTTCTCCTTTCTTCGGCAAACCTGGAGGTGTTACACATCTGAATTGAAATAGTCGTAGAGCGAAAGCGCCACGTTAGGTTTCGCGACATGGAGTCTACTCGTATCATCTTATGTCATCTTATACTCAGTCGTCTCTATAAATCCTAGATTTCCGAATATCCTGTGTTATTACTCTACTGCACACTGAAAATTTCCTGTCGAAAGCATTTTCGTTTGATTTTACTTGGAACTCATAATTGCTTTATTGGGTTGTTTCAACTTTACTGTTGTTTACGTTTGGCACAGTGCATTTCCAACTGTGAGAATCACCAAACATATCTGCCTGCGAGAATACAACATGAGTTTGGACCCGTTTTATAATCTTCGTAAAAGAATGTGCTGATTGATGAAATCCAGAATTTTACTATTGATCTCTTCAATAAACAACATGGTCCCTGTGCGTTAATAATCTGTCTAATAATGCTGTTGATGAAATGGCCCCTGTGCGTTGATAATTTTCGGAGAAAACTGATGTTGAAATGAAACTAACTTACCCCGTAATGTAATTGCTTGGAAACGCGGTACTTGCTGCTCTCTTTGAGCCAGCTGCAAATCTCTAACTACAATTACTGAGACCTCAGTGCAGTCCCGCAGTCAACAAGTAAACTATTTTATGCACATCACTGAGTGACATCATCATCATCATCATCATTTACGACTGATTATGCCTTTCAGCGTTCAGTCTGGAGCATAGGCCCCCTTATAGAGTTCCTCCATGATCCCCTATTCAGTGCTAACATTGGTGCCTCTTTTGATGTTAAACCTATTACTTCAAAATCATTCTTAACCGAATCCAGGTACCTTCTCCTCGGTCTGCCCCGACTCCTCCTACCCTCTACTGCTGAATCCATGAGTCTCTTGGGTAACCTTGCTTCTCCCATGCGTGTAACATGACCCCACCATCTAAGCCTGTTCGCCCTGACTGCTACATCTATAGAGTTCATTCCCAGTTTTTCTTTGATTTCCTCATTGTGGACACCCTCCTGCCATTGTTCCCATCTACTAGTATCTGCAATCATCCTAGCTACTTTCATATCCGTAACCTCAACCTTGTTGATAAGGAAACCTGAATCCACCCAGCTTTCGCTCCCATACAACAAAGTTGGTCGAAAGATTGAACGGTGCACAGATAACTTAGACTTGGTACTGACTTCCTTCTTGCAGAAGAGAGTAGATCGTAGCTGAGCGCCCACTGCATTAGCTTTGCTACACCTCGCTTCCAGTTCCTTCACTATGTTGCCATCCTGTGAGAATATGCATCCTAAGTACTTGAAACCGTCCACCTGTTCTAACTTTGTTCCTCCTATTTGGCACTCAATCCGTTTATATTTCTTTCCCACTGACATTACTTTCGTTTTGGAAATGCTAATCTTCATACCATAGTCCTTGCATTTCTGATCTAGCTCTGAAATATTACTTTGCAAACTTTCAATCGAATCTGCCATCACAACTAAGTCATCCGCATATGCAAGACTACTTATTTTGTGTTCACATATCTTAATCTCCCCCAGTCAGTCTATTGTTTTCAACATATGATCCATAAATAATATGAACAACAGTAGAGACAGGTTGCAGCCTTGTCTTACCCCTGAAACTACTCTGAACCATGAACTCAATTTACCGTCTACTCTAACTGCTGCCTGACTATCCATGTAAAGACCTTTAATTGCTTGCAAAAGTTTGCCTCCTATTCCATAATCTTGTAGGACAGACAATAACTTCCTCCTAGGAACCCGGTCATATGCCTTTTCTAGATCTATAAAGCATAGATACAATTCCCTGTTCCACTCATAACACTTCTCCATTATTTGCCGTAAGCTAAAGATCTGGTCCTGACAGCCTCTAAGAGGCCTAAAACCACACTGATTTTCATCCAATTGGTCCTCAACCAATACTCGCACTTTCCTTTCAACAATACCTGAGAAGATTTTACCCACAACGCTGATTAAAGAGATACCTCTGTAGTTGTTAGAATCTTTTCTCTTTCCATGTTTAAAGATTGGTGTGATTACTGCTTTTGTCCAGTCTGATGGAACCTGTGACACACTCCTTTAAATAAAAATGACTTGGATCGAGGATGTGGACAATGCTCTTAGGAGAAATATTTCTGTAACAAACTGTTTATAATTATCTGATATATTATTACTTGTATGCAATTCATGCTACAACACTCATTAACATTAACAAAGGGCAACACTGATACCAAACACTTATTCTCGTAAAAGTTAGACAAATCACTAACAAACATAAAAAATACTTCACAGTAAAAATTACTCTATCTTTAATGAAAAATCTAAAGTTCCCTGATATGGGTGTCTCATTCAGCAATGGTTCTAAACTACAAGAGACTGCGGGGCCGCTAAATAAAAAATATTACCTTCATACCTTTTCATACTTTTTTCTAATCACATTACATCCTACTTCTACCTAAATCACTAATCAAATCTTTCCCGTCTGTTTAGCAATATTCAAACGCAAATAATTTTACTTAACACACATGCAGTTAACTTTACGTCTACATTGACACGAGTCCTCTTCTCGGCTTCTGTCTCGCTACCGTCCTAACGACAGAAATCCCGCGCTCTTCGTTGCCCAGTTGCGCTGACACATCTTCTAGCGACGCAGCTGCTCTGACCAAAGACTGAGTGCGAATAATAAACGACTCAAAAGCGTTCGAGACATCCACAGTATGTAGAAATTCCAGAAATGCAAATAAAAAACTACAAATAAACCAGTTTCACTACCCCACGGTCTCTCCGGGAAGAATTTCGCAGTATGATTTTTGCATGTGGCAAAGATTGTACTGAAAAATTCGTCAACACAAAATTGTACGAAAGTAATAGTAGGCTAGAAAGTAGTACAATATATCGTAGACACACATAAAAAGATTACAGAATACGTACAGAATATGCAACATATACCGGGTAATTAAAAAGTCAGTATAAATTTGAAAACTGAATAAATCACGGAATAATGTAGATAGAGAGGTACAAATTGACACACATTCTTGGAATGACATGGGGTTTTAGGAGAACCAAAAAAATACAAATGTTCAAAACATGTCCGACAGATGGCGCTTCATCTGATCAGAATAGCAATAATTAGCATAATAAAGTAAGACAAAGCATAGGTGATGTTCTTTACAGGAAATGCTCAATATGTCTACCATCATTCCTCAACAATAGCTGTAGTCGAGGTATAATGTTGTGAACAGCACTGTAAAGCATGTCCGGAGTTCTGGTGAGGCATTGGCGTTGGATATTGTCTTTCAGCATCCCTAGAGATCACGATACACTTGCGACTTCAGCTAACCCCAAAGCTAATAGTCGCACGGACTGAGGTCTGGGGACCTGGGAGGCCAAGCATGACGAAAGTGGCGGCTGAGCACACGATCATCACCAAACGACGCGCGCAAGAGATATTTCACGCGTCTAGTAATACTTTTTTTGTTTGGTTCTAATAAAACCCCATGTTATTCCAAGTATGTGTGTCAATTTTTACCTCTCTATCTACCTTATTCCGTGGTTTATTAAGTTTTCAAATTTATACTGACTTTTTGATCACCCGGTACATGTGACGTGCATATATGCACTGTAAAGGGGTCACGAAAAACTTTTTTGTTTTGTGAGTAGTGGTACTCAGTACCACGCAAATTAATTTGCAAAAAAGTTCTGTACATTTCGTGCTCAGGAGCACTCCAGGTAAAGTTACAAATGTTGTTGACATTGACGCTCAGGTACACTCAGAATAGTTTACATTTCGTTGGAAAGGAGTGTACACAAATTAAAGAAAATGGTCCATTACATTAGAGTGCACTAGTTTTGAAGTCATCAACTGGGTGAAAAGAATGACATTCATGGCGTTACGATTTTTGTAGTGACTGTGATTACATTGTATTTCAGTAGTAGCAAATATGTATCGAAGCAATGTCTTTTAGTGGTTGCTGTAAACGTAGCTGTTAACATGAGTGTACACAGTACACTACCTAGTGTATGTTGAAGTGTCTTTCAGCACTTATAACGTTGTAATAACTCATCAAGTGAAAGCATTGTATAATGATTGTTTGTGAGGCGGTTAAGAGCAGACTCAGTGGATGCAGTACTTACCCACAAAAAATCCAGTGATAACAAAGAGCCAGAGCATTCCCAAAAGGTACTGCCACGTCATTTTCACCAAATGTCTGAAGCCATCTAAACTCATAATAAACGATGAGGCATATCGTGGTAAAGAAAACGTTCATAATACCTCGAGCTTTCTCATAGTGCAGAGAGTAAGTGAATCAGTGAATGTGCTGCTTTTACAAAGTACATATATTCTGTTGCAATACACAGAAAGAAAATATAGAGAAAAGGGAAAGAAAGAAAGTAACAAACATTTCTTGGAACATCGAAATTACATTTATGTCGTTAGTGACATTTCAAAGAAAATAACTGTAATCGAAATCTCTTTTATGCTGTGGGAGGAAAGGAACATTAAAATACAGTAATCAATACATGTACAATGCATTCTAAGAAATGAGTTGGTTAACATTGTTATGAGTCTTCTCACTTTTACATGAGCATTTGTGGAATACTCGTGTTATGCGAGAGTACAATGGTAATTTCTGCAGAACGTATTTTTTTTTTTTTTTTTTTTTTTTGTATATTCGAATATATGCGTATAAGGATGCAGGGTAAAGGGACGGAAAAGAAAGGAATGTGCACAATATTTTTCTGCTTTAGAAAAGAAAGGAAATTATTAGCTTTTTCTGTCGTCTGTAAGTCATAAAACATAAAGCAAATGAAAAAGTTATTACAAAATCTTAACCTATGCACGTGCCAATTTCTTATCATACGACAAATGCAAAATCTAAGTGGTATCAAGAAGAGTACTTAATATCTACGAACAAGCAAAGTAAAAATACAGAATGAAAACAATTAAGAAATTATGTCTTCTCATCAGAGAAACACCATATCACAATTAGCAAAGCATGTACCAAGGGCAAAATTATCTCGTAATCCCTAATCATCCCTAACATCAACATTCCATACGTCATACCAAACATAATAATAGTCATAAAGGGTTCGTGATCCTCACTTATTATCTCATCACATCCCCATTATAAAAGTCCATCAATCATCGCTTTGCATACTTCATCTATAACAAGTCGTTAAGTCTTTAAATGGCTCTAAGCGCTATGGGACTTAACATCTGAGGCCATCAGTCCCCTAGACTTAGAACTAATGAAACCTAACCTAAGGACACCACACACATGCATACCCGAGGCAGGATTCGAACCTGCGACCGTAGCAGCATTCCGGTTCCGGACTGAAGCGCCTAGAACCGCTCGGCCACAACGGCCGGCCGTTAAGCCTTCCCTTCACATACGATACTTATAATAAAATTCTTACAGTCAACGAAGTAACCATGGTTGTTGTTGAGTGTTAGAGTACCTCAGTGCAAGACGCAGATATTAAATATCTCCTCTGATTTTTACAGTACATGTTGTAGCTATGCAAATATACATATGCTACCTGTTTGATTGTTCCTCTCTGGAATCCATTACTGCCTACTTCAGTACGTTAGCCTGTAAGAGGAAGTGCATTCTGACCCGCAAAATTCGAGGTCATTGTTTCTCATGTTACTTTTATCTTATGTGGTTGCTTTGTCTTCGACGAAAAAAATCTTTCCTGTCTCCCTTTACGTAACCTTTGCTTGTAAAATGATGGACTGTAAAGATTCGGGCCATTTATCTCAGAATATGACATTGTATACGCTCTGTAATAATCATTGTATCTATTACATCAAGGTCATAACACAATGAAAATAAACGTACGAAATGACGTATACATATAGTATTGTATGAATCATAAAATGGTTATTGTTATATACACATGTATTTGAATGAAAGAGAACTTGTAGAAAAATCTCATCTATTAATTATGTACAAATTGTTAATGTCAGAGGAAAATGAAACACGTATTGTCACAACCTGACTGGTAAATATCAGTCCATTGTTCTCATTACTAGGGAAGGCAAAGCCAAATAATTAGTCAGTGAACGGTTTTATATTGGTGATGTGACGAAGACCTCGCGATGCTTTGTTCTGAGTGTTTCAATATGTACTACGTTGGGATGTGGAATTCGTCGAACCCGGAACAGTCCGTTATAAAGCAATGCAAATTTCTGACAGTTGTTCTTTAATTTACGAGAGAATCGGGGCACTCGAACCAAACTTTTGGTTCAACTTCGAATTTTCTAATGTGACCTACCCTTTTTTTGGCGTTTTCTTCTTCTCGGCTGCATTTCTTATATTAATAATTGCAGTGTCAATCAGTTCCTCCGAGCGGTCTCAGGCGCTGCAGTCATGGACTGTGCGGCTGGTCCCGGCGGAGGTTTGAGTCCTCCCTCTAGCATGGGTGTGTGTGTTTGTCCTTAGGATAATTTAGGTTAAGTAGTGTGTAAGCTTAGGGACTGATGACCTTAGCAGTTAAGTCCCATTAGATTTCACACACAATCAGTTCAATATGACGTAAACATTGTGATTTGGGGAAAGAAACAAGTTGTTTTATTTTGTCTGGTGGATTTTTATTCTTCATAATTAAATGTGGCGAAAGCGAAGTTGAATAATTAGGAATAGAAATAATGATGCCCTAAAAATCTGAATATATTTGCCCCTTTCAGTGCGTTGTTTTTGGCAATAAATTGGGCAAAGATTAGCCGGCCGCGGTGGTCTAGTGTTCTAGGCGCTGCAGTTCGGAACCGCTGGACTGCTACGGTCGCAGGTTCGAATCCTGCCTCGGGCATGGATGTGTGTGATGTCCTTAGGTTAGTTAGGTTTAAGTAGTTCTAAGTTCTAGGGTACTGATGACCTAAGATGTTAAGTCCCATAGTGCTCAGAGCCATTTCAACCTTTTTTTGAGGGGGGGGGGGGCAAAGATTTCCTATGCCTTTCACAAGGATTTGAGGAAGCGTAGCACCCGGAAATAAAAACGGGTTTCATCTTTCTGTTGTGCAACGTATGTGTCCAAGTTGCAGAACGAAATTGTGGTTCATTGTCAGATATCACCTTTTCTACGTGTCATATGTGTGGTAAAATATTCTTAGTGAATGCAGCTGAAATAGGTTTTGTTGTAGTTCTGCGAAGTGGCGTAAAGGAAACATATTGAGAAGTTAGTTCAGCTAAAAGAAAGATGTATGAAAAAACTTTTTTTACTCTTTGAAATAGACCCGTAGAGGTCTACTACCGCTAAAAGACGCAATTCAATGGAAATGGGTGGGAAAATTGGAGCTAAATGTGATGTATTGGAAGATTTTGCTTGCTGTCAGAGTTTGCATTTCGCCAGAACGCATCTAATTCATTTCGCTTACGTTTATAAAATAGGATGTTTGAGAAAGTATAGACCTGTTTCTACACTAACAACCAGCAAGGGAAAAACAGATTAAGAAGCTGTATTATCAAAAACCAGTTTCAAGTTAAAAGCATTTTGAAACACAAGGTATTGGCAAGTAACACAAATTTCCATTTTTAAGGCAGGAAAAATTATTAGGACTTTAAGGAAACTCATTTCATTCGCTGAACATCACGTGTCCCATGGTAGAAAAAGTTCTTCCGTCTCAAGGTACGAGATGGCGCACGCCGACGAAGTATAACTTTAACGCCCACACGTTACGTAACTAGTATTAAAAATGTACCGGTCCAGAACTCTGTAACTAAAGAGATGGTAATATCCTCCAAATAATTTTAATGTCACTGAACTATGTACAACTCGCAATGTTTTCAAACGCTGCACAAAACACATCATGTCTCACAACAACAAAAAGGGTAAAAAATCCCGGAAACTACTTAGGGCCGTTTCTAGCGTAGATTCCACCATGTGATTCTAAAACCAGTTACTAAATTGAAGCAAAGACCAGACAACATTGTGTACCCTGAGGCATACTATCGAGGTGCAACACTGTCCCCTACTTCCTATCTCTGTATGGGCAAGGCAAAGAACTTCAGCTGGTGACAACTACAGCAGAACACGTTAATGTAGTCGATGATGTTCAAGGAAGGAAGGAAAATGAGGGATTTACGTCCTGGTGACATCGAGCTCGTTAGAGACTGAGCCCAAGCTCGGATTAGGGAAGGAAGGGCTAGGAAATAGGCCGTGCCCCTTCAAAGGAACCATCCCGCCATTTGCCTGGAACGAATTAAGGAAATCACGAAAATCCGGACGGGGATTAGAACCGTGCTCCTACCGAATGTCAGTCCAGTGTCCTAACCACTACACCACCTCGCTTCGTGCAGCACACACACCGACGATAACTGCCGTCAGCACTTCCATGTTTACTATTCAAATGTTACATACTAATAGTTACAGTTTAAAACTGCACTAAAGGTAAAAATAAATTCTGTAGTATTTGTAAAACCTTGACATCATGTCAAGTGTAAATAACTGAATAATTATTCCATTTTCTTACATAATTCGACTGAAACATATACATGAAAAATGTGATGGTGCATACGATAACCGCTGTAGTTGCACAGCAACTCCTCAATTTTACAAGCTGTGAGCAGCCTCCATAAGTCAGTAGCACACGTGCGAATATTATTACTTTCTCTGTGTCTAGACGATGATGCCGCTGATCCCGCATTCGATGTTCACTTAATTAAAAGCCGTTCCAGCTCATTTTATGGAAATACATTAAGTTCACTCGACCCGATTCGGATTTAGTGTTAGGCCATTATCGAGTGCATCTAAAAGTTAAACTGTGAAGAAGCAACGTCAACTGACGTTTTCACGAAAAAAATTGTGTACATATTTCGATGTAGTCTAGGGTCCAGTTCATCACTATATGTGCAACAAGTAAAATTTGTGTCAGGTGAAAACTACAGGAAGTCACACGAACTCCTTGAACTCAGCCCGTCGCAGAAATCCACTAGTGTGTGCCCAGCAGGAGAGGCGGGACCGTCGGTTACGAGAACTGTAGCCGACGGGGCCTGCCGGTTTTTCAGAATTCGTCGCAAATATCCGTGGCCAGCCGTTAAAATCCGCTCCTGTACAGCTCCCCCCATGAACCATGGACCTTGCCGTTGGTGGGGAGGCTTGCGTGCCTCAGCGATACAGATGGCCATACCGTAGGTGCAACCACAACGGAGGGGTATCTGTTGAGAGGCCAGACAAACATGTGGTTCCTGAAGAGGGGCAGAAGCCTTTTCAGTAGTTGCAGGGGCAATAGTCTGGATGATTGACTGATCTGGCCTTGTAACATTAACCAAAACGGCCTTGCTGTGCTGGTACTGCGAACGGCTGAAAGCAAGGGGAAACTACAGCCGTAATTATTCCCGAGAACATGCAGCTCTACTGTATGATTAAATGATGATGGCGTCCTCTTGGGTAAAATATTCCGGAGGTAAAATAGTCCCCCATTCGGATCTCCGGGCGGGGACTACTCAAGAGGACGTCGTTATCAGGAGAAAGAAAACTGGCATTCTACGGATCGAAGCGTGGAATGTCAGATCCCTTAATCGGGCAGGTAGGTTAGAAAATTTAAAAAGGGAAATGGATAGGTTAAAGTTAGATATAGTGGGAATTAGTGAAGTTCGGTGGCAGGAGGAACAAGACTTTTGGTCAGGTGATTACAGGGTTATAAATACAAAATCAAATAGAGGTAATGCAGGAGTAGGTTTAATAATGAATAAAAAATAGGAGTGCGGGTTAGCTACTACAAACAGCATAGTGAACGCATTATTGTGGCCAAGATAGACACAAAGCCCATGCCTACTACAGTAGTACAAGTTTATATGCCAACTAGCTCTGCAGATGATGAAGAAATTGATGAAATGTATGACGAGATAAAAGAAATTATTCAGGTAGTGAAGGGAGACGAAAATTTAATAGTCATGCGTGACTGGAATTCGTCAGTAGGAAAAGGGAGAGAAGGAAACATAGTAGGTGAATATGGATTGGGGGGAAGAAATGAAAGAGGAAGTCGCCTTGTAGAATTTTGCACAGAGCATAACTTAATCATAGCCAACACTTGGTTCAAGAATCATGAAAGAAGGTTGTATACCTGGAAAAATCCTGGAGATACTAAAGGCTATCAGATAGATTATATAATGGTAAGACAGAGATTTAGGAACCAGGTTTTAAATTGTAAGACATTTCCAGGGGCAGATGTGGATTCTGACCACAATCTATTGGTTATGAACTGCAGATTGAAACTGAAGAAACTGCAAAAAGGCGGGAATTTAAGGAGATGGGACCTGGATAACCTGAAAGAACCAGAGGTTGTAGAGAGTTTCAGGGAGAGCATAAGGTAACAATTGACAGGAATGGGGGAAAGAACTACAGTAGAAGAAGAATGGGTAGCTCTGAGGGATGAAGTAGTGAAGGCAGCAGAGGATCGAGTAGGTAAAAAGACGAGGGCTAATAGAAATCCTTGGATAACAGAAGAAATATTGAATTTAATTGATGAAAGGAGAAAATATAAAAATGCAGTAAATGAAGCAGGCAAAAAGGAATACAAACGTCTCAAAAATGAGATCGACAGGAAGTGCAAAATGGCTAAGCAGGGATGGCTAGAGGACAAATGTAAGGATGTAGAGGCTTGTCTCACTAGGGGTAAGATAGATACTGCCTACAGGAAAATTAAAGAGACCTTTGGAGAGAAGAGAACCACTTGTATGAATATCAAGAGCTCAGATGGCAACCCAGTTCTAAGCAAAGAAGGGAAGGCAGAAAGGTGGAAGGAGTATATAGAGGGTTTATACAAGGGCGATGTACTTGAGGACAATATTATGGAAATGGAAAAGGACGTATATGAAGATGAAATGGGAGATACGATACTGCGTGAAGAGTTTGACAGAGCACTGAAAGACCTGAGTCGAAACAAGGCCCCGGGAGTAGACAACATTCCATTAGAACTACTGATGGCCTTGGGAGAGCCAGTCCTGACAAAACTCTACCATCTGGTGAGCAAGATGTATGAGACAGGCGAAATACCCACAGACTTCAAGAAGAATATAATAATTCCAATCCCAAAGAAAGCAGGTGTTGACAGATGTGAAAAATTACCGAATTATCAGTTTCATAAATCACAGCTGCCAAACACTAACTCAAATTCTTTACAAACGAATGGAAAGACTGGTAGAAGCGGACCTCGGGGAAGATCAGTTTGGATTCCGTAGAAATATTGGAATATGTGAGGCAATACTGACCTTACGACTCACCTTAGAAGAAAGATTAAGGAAAGGCAAACCTACGTTCCTAGCATTTGTAGACTCAGAGAAAGCTTTTGACAACGTTAACTGGAATACTCTCTTTCAAATTCTGAAGGTGGCAGGGGTAAAATACAGGGAGCGAAAGGCTATTTACAATTTGTACAGAAACCAGATGGCAGTTATAAGAGTCGAGGGGCATGAAAGGGAAGCAGTGGTTGGGAAAGGAGTGAGACAGGGTTGTAGCCTCTCCCCGATGTTATTCAATCTGTATATTGAGCAAGCAGTAAAGGAAACAAAAGAAAAAATCGGAGTAGGTATTAAAATTCATGGAGAAGAAGTAAAAACTTTGAGGTTCGCCGATGAGATTGTAATTCTGTCAGAGACAGCAAAGGACTTGGAAGAGCAGTTGAACGGAATGGACAGTGTCTTGAAAGGAGGATGTAAGATGAACATCAACAAAAGCAAAACGAGGATAATGGAATGTAGTCAAATTAAATCGGGTGATGCTGAGGATGCAAGATGAACATCAACAAAAGCAAAACGAGGATAATGGAATGTAGTCAAATTAAATCGGGTGATGCTGAGGGGATTAGATTAGGCAAAGTAGTAAAGGAGTTTTGCTATTTAGGGAGTAAAATAACTGATGATGGTCGAAGTAGAGAGGATATAAAATGTAGACTGGCAATGGCAAGGAAATCGTTTCTGAAGAAGAGAAATTTGTTAACATCGAGTATAGATTTAAGTGTCAGGAAGTCGTTTCTGAAAGTATTTGTATGGAGTGTAGCTATATATGGAAGTGAAACATGGACGATAACCAGTTTGGACAAGAAGAGAATAGAAGCTTTCGAAATGTGGTGCTACAGAAGAATGCTGAAGATAAGGTGGGTAGATCACGTAACTAATGAGGAGGTATTGAATAGGACTGGGGAGAAGAGAAGTTTGTGGCACAACTTGACTAGAAGAAGGGATCGGTTGGTAGGACATGTTTTGAGGCATCAAGGGATCACAAATTTAGCATTGGAGGGCAGCGTGGAGGGTAAAAATCGTAGAGGGAGACCAAGAGATGAATACACTAAGGAGATTCAGAAGGATGTAGGTTGCAGTAGGCACTGGGAGATGAAGAAGCTTGCACAGGATAGAGTAGCATGGAGAGCTGCATCAAACCAGTCTCAGGACTGAAGACCACAACAACAACAACATAGACAGTTATTAGTCAGTTTACCAGACCTTCGTAAGACTTGAGATTAAATAAGAGAAAAGAAACCAATAACATTTCTTCAGCATTTCTAAAATTAGTCCATTAAATTTCGGGCACGCAGCCGCGCAAATAAAATTTCCTCCACTGATATTTCACAAAACTCACTCTGAGGATGGCCGGACGATACGCGGCCGAAATATCAGTGGAGGAAACTTTATTTGCGTGGCTGTGTGCCCGAAATTTAATGAACTATTCATTACGCCGCAAGAAGTTGAAAATGCACATTCCTAAAATTATTTGGAAATATGGCAACCAAAGGATTATTCATCTTATTTTGTAGAGTATATGAGGCTAGAGATATACTATCAGACTCCCGTACAAATGTCATGCACACAGTCCGAATGTGGCAAGGGTGGATATGTGTAAAACTATCATACAGTCAGCATGATCAAAAATACCGACGATAAATGATACCTGGCGTCGCCGGTGCCAGTTGCTCTCCTGCATTCATTTAAGGTCTCTGCGATCGACTTTGTATCGCGCGGCCGCGGTTTTTTCTTTGGTCGCTGTGGGGAGATGGCTGGCTTTTAGGTCGGTTAGTTGGCGCTCCGTCGTGCAGTCTGACTGTCGGCGATCACTCCTTGCGCTTGCTCTGCCTCTTTCTGTCATTTGGGAAGCGGGCCTGCGGAAGGAGACGTACGTATGGTCGGCGAGTGTGTACTCTAAATGTAATCCACATATAGTGGCTTTCTATTGTAAAATTAAGAGATTTACGACATTGTTTTCTCCTTGTATGCAGTGAAATGAAATGTCGTGTGGCTAGGGCCTCCCGTCGGGTAGACCGTTCGCCTGGTGCAGGTCTTTCGATTTGACGCCACTTCGGCGACCTGCGCGTCGATGGGGATGAAATGATGATGATTAGGACAACACAACACCCAGTCCCTGAGCGGAGAAAATCTCCGCCCCAGCCGGGAATCGAACCCGGGCCATTAGGATTGACAGTCTGTCACGCTGACCACTCAGCTACCGGGGTCGGACTTGTATGCAGTTATTATTCAGCATTATAAGACAAAGTATGTGTTCTGGTTTCTACACATTCCGCAGTGTTCTCATGGTGAATTTTTATGTGTCTTGGTTCCTACGCAAAGAGAGTGTGGGCCATTGTTGTAGACAGTGATTGCAAGAGATTCAATTTGGCTGCAAACAGCAGTTGTATTCCTGTTTTGAAATTTTTCTACCGTTTTAAGGATCGTGTTACTTTGGATTCTGGCCAGTTGCTCTGTGGTTTTCTGTTGCAGTTTCAATGACACAATCAGCGGGGCGCGTCATCCGTTGTAGCTGGTCGTTTAACTGGGGGACGACGCATTGGCGGTGGCCAGTTTCAATTGTGAGCGATAGCGCGGTCGCTGTGTTTATGAGTAGACTCCGGTTCTTATTTGGTCCCGGTGATGCCGAGGCAGCCCTATTTCTTTCTTTAGCGTTCGATATAGCTTTCATTCTGGCTCGATATGAGTTGTAGCTTCCGCGCACCTCTAATGTGCCATTACTTGTCACTGAAATTTTGTAATACCTGAAGGATGCCTTTCGTGGTACTGGGTTTTTAATATCTTATTCAGAAAGAGAAAGTGGGAGTTGTCTCTGTTGTTATACCTTAAAAGGTGTCCTGCTTCTGTGGGAGTTTTTCTCAGTAAACCATTTATTGTTTCTATGGTTCTTAAGATTTAGGTAAAGAGGGTTTTAAAATTGCTTATTGTTTGTGGTGGGTTTTGATGCCCATACACATTTTGTCTGTTTAGTAATGTTTCAAATTCTAGGGCATATATATATATATATATATATATATATATATATATATATATATATATATATATATACTCCTGGAAATTGAAATAAGAACACCGTGAATTCATTGTCCCAGGAAGGGGGAAACTTTATTGACACATTCCTGGGATCAGATACATCACATGATCACACTGACAGAACCACAGGCACATAGACACAGGCAACAGAGCATGCACAATGTCGGCACTAGTACAGTGTATATCCACCTTTCGCAGCAATGCAGGCTGCTATTCTCCCATGGAGACGATCGTAGAGATGCTGGATGTAGTCCTGTGGAACGGCTTGCCATGCAATTTCCACCTGGCGCCTCAGTTGGACCAGCGTTCGTACTGGACGTGCAGACCGCGTGAGACGACGCTTCATCCAGTCCCAAACATGCTCAATGAGGGACAGATCCGGAGATCTAGCTGGCCAGGGTAGTTGACTTACACCTTCTAGAGCACGTTGGGTGGCACGGGATACATGCGGACGTGCATTGTCCTGTTGGAACAGCAAGTTCCCTTGCCGGTCTAGGAATGGTAGAACGATGGGTTCGATGACGGTTTGGATGTACCGTGCACTATTCAGTGTCCCCTCGACGATCACCAGTGGTGTACGGCCAGTGTAGGAGATCGCTCCCCACACCATGATGCTGGGTGTTGGCCCTGTGTGCCTCGGTCGTATGCAGTTCTGATTGTGGCGCTCACCTGCACGGCGCCAAACACGCATACGACCATCATTGGCACCAAGGCAGAAGCGACTCTCATCGCTGAAGACGACACGTCTCCATTCGTCCCTCCATTCACGCCTGTCGCGACACCACTGGAGGCGGGCTGCACGATGTTGGGGCGTGAGCGGAAGACGGCCTAACGGTGTGCGGGACCGTAGCCCAGCTTCATGGAGACGGTTGCGAATGGTCCTCGCCGATACCCCAGGAGCAACAGTGTCCCTAATTTGCTGGGAAGTGGCGGTGCGGTCCCCTACGGCACTGCGTAGGATCCTACGGTCTTGGCGTGCATCCGTGCGTCGCTGCGGTCCGGTCCCAGGTCGACGGGCACGTGCACCTTCCGCCGACCACTGGCGACAACATCGATGTACTGTGGAGACCTCACGCCCCAAGTGTTGAGCAATTCGGCGGTACGTCCATCCGGCCTCCCGCATGCCCACTATACGCCCTCGCTCAAAGTCCGTTAACTGCACATACGGTTCACGTCCACGCTGTCGCGGCATGCTACCAGTGTTAAAGACTGCGATGGAGCTCCGTATGCCACGGCAAACTGGCTGACACTGACGGCGGCGGTGCACAAATGCTGCGCAGCTAGCGCCATTCGACGGCCAACACCGCGGTTCCTGGTGTGTCCGCTGTGCCGCGCGTGTGATCATTGCTTGTACAGCCCTCTCGCAGTGTCCGGAGCAAGTATGGTGGGTCTGACACACCGGTGTCAATGTGTTCTTTTTTCCATTTCCATATATATATATATATATATATATATATATATATTCCGGGGTAACAGCAGTTTACTGTTGTCACGTTGGAAATTACAAGCCATTACAAGCCAGAGTTTGTGTTTCATTGGTAATTACTGCCTTGTCTTCGCTGAGTTGAAGTATCCTTGAGCGTGTTTCCCACTTCTCAGTAAGGGTACAAGAAGGTCACTTCTGTCGGTGTTCTTGATAATGGAAGCAAGAATTAAGAAACATTGAAACACGTTCATAGGATCTGTGGACCTAAAAAACCTGTTTCATGATGTAAAATGGTGCACTATGTTTAAAATTCTGAGGAAAGAATATGTAAGCTATTATGAAGGCATGTAATATTCATTTTGTACAAAAACCAAAAAGAGATACAATAAGAATCGGAAACCAAGAAGGGCTCGGTTCAAAAAGGGTGTATGGCGGGGATGCAGTCTTTCGCCACTACTTTTCAATCTCGACAACGCAGAAGTAATGACGGAAATAAATGGAAGTTTCAGGAACGCAATTAAAATTCAGAATAAAAGGATATGAGTGATAGGATTCCCTGATGACATTGCTGTCCTCATTGGTTACAGAGCGCACGTGAGGCTCAAACAACTCTACCCAATGCTCAACAGGGAAAGTACACTGAATAGGAGGGTGTCGATTTCCATATACATGACAAGATCATACAGAACAAAGTGCTACGTATTGTTAGCAACGCTCCAAGCCACACACGCACCGTGGATCTTCACAACGAATACCGCCTTGAAACCCTCAAGGAAGTATTCAAAAAAACACGTCACGTGACTGTACAGGAACTCGAGACACTCGAACAAAATGGCTCTGTGCACTGTGGGACTTAACTTGTGAGGTCATCAGTCCCCTAGAACTTAGAACTACTTAAACCTAACTAACCTAAGGACAGCACACAACACCCAGTCATCACGAGGCAGAGAAAATCCCTGACCCCGCCGGGAATTGAACCCGGACGCGGGAAGCGAGAACGCTACCGCACGACCACGAGTTGCGGACACACTCGAACAGTCCTTTCATCCTTACTCTGGGAAACTATGATCACAGCCATAGGTGAAAGCGTAAGCGGCCAAAGACATTACTAGCTAGGGCATGACTACCTGTGGCAAGCTAACATACACCAACAATCGACAGACGTCGGCAAGCCCCTGCATATCAGCAACGTTGACTGGATGTACCAGCTGCTATTAAAGCCGACAACAGGCCACAGCAGGGAAACCTGCGGGC
Organism: Schistocerca americana; assembly: GCF_021461395.2. Lineage (NCBI taxonomy): Eukaryota > Metazoa > Arthropoda > Insecta > Orthoptera > Acrididae > Schistocerca > Schistocerca americana. The sequence continues at coordinate 52,114,948 of NC_060124.1, forward strand.
TCGCCCACTAGCGCACAAACAAATCGCCAACATCGCCCCACATTGTGTATCTTATATGTGACCTATCTGACGCAAAACGATGATGAACGTAACTGTTACAGGTATGCTGACGCTGGCCGAGAATCAACACCGGCACCCAGCGGCAGCCGCCAAGTAACAGCGCCGCAGAACGTCAACGGTATCGACATGCATGATACCCACTACTAACAAACTCTACCCTTGCATGACCTGTCGCAGGCAGCAAGACATCCGCTACCTAACTATCGCAGAGGTTTTTTTCCCTTGGCTCTTGCCTTGGCAATTTTTCCTCTGCCCTTCGAACTGCTACCCTTCGTTCGACTTTCGACCTAATCTATCTCTAGATGAGCGCTTATTAACGGTTAACCTTAATCACACGTACGCAAACATAGCATTACCCACATCTTGCGACACCTCGCCTTAGTGAAAACTAACGCTTATGCAGAGATGGCAGTAGACCTTTTGAGTTGTCCATCATGCCGGTGTGGGCGTGGAGGGGCTCCACCTCTATTTTTTTTTAAAAAAAAAAGGATCTATTGAATGCAGTGAACTGTCTAATGAGTACAGAATATCGATTAGTGGCAAACAGGCAAACATAAGACAGTCGAAAGTACTGGGGAGCAGCAGAAATGCGACTTGCGATAAACATTATTGACGAATAAGTAGATCAAGGAACTCTGCTAGCTCGGAAGCAAAATAACCCATGATGGACGGAGCAAGGAGGACATAAAAAGAGGCCCAGCACTGGCAAAGAGGGCATTCCTGGCCAGAAGAAGTGGTATCAAAAAAAGCCTTATTTTGAGAAAGAAATTTCTGAGAATGTACGTTTCGAGCACAGCATTGTATGATAGTGAAGCATGACTGTTTCAAACCAGAAAAGAAAAGAATCGAAGCATTTGAGTTGTTGTGTTGTAGAGGGATTTGAAATTGCTGTGGACTGATAAGATATTCTATGGAGAATCGGGAGGAAAGGTGTATATGGAGCACACTGACAGGAAGAAGGGACAGGATGATAGGACATCTCTTAAGACATGAGGGAATATTTTCCGTCGTACTAGAGGGAGTTACACAGGGTAATAAACTATAGAGGAAGACCAGAGTTTGAAAATATGGCTACAGTTGTAAGGTTCTTTCATTTAACACACGATCGATTTCGGGCTCTTATACTCCATCTTCAGGTGTCGTAACTTGGTGCTGTGACCCTGAGCGCCGCGGTGGACGAGTACAAGACGCGGTGTGCTACCAACGAGCGCAGAGCATGTACTCCATGCTCGGGGTCACAGCACCAAGCTACGACACCTGAAGATGGGCGTATAAGAGCCGAAACCGATCGTGCTGTGACCCCAAGCGCCGCGGTGGACGAGTACAAGACGCGGTGTGCTACCAACGAGCGCAGAGCATGTACTCCATGCTCGGGGTCACAGCACCAAGTTACGACACCTGAAGATGGGCGTATAAGAGCCGAAACCGGTCGTGTGTTAAATAAAAGAACCTCACAAATGTTGCGGTATTTTCAACCTCTGGTCTAATGCTCAGCTGCGGATGCTCCTCCGACAGGCTTGTTTGTATAGAGGAAGACGGAGACTGGAATACATACAACAAACAATTGAGGACGTAGGCCGCAAGTACAATTCTGAAGAGAGAGGCACAAGAGAGCAGTTCCTGGCGGGCCGCTTCAGACCAGTCAGAAGGCTGATACGACAAAAAGAGTGTATTATTCTGCATGTATATGAGAGCAGTGAGCGAAAAATCTACTTTCGTGATTCGTGATAAACCTTTCAGATAAGATCAAAGGAACATGGGTATCTTAATGAGAACTGTTACTGAATGCAACAAAGTTGATGCTTAACGTTAGTTCGGGCAGATCTAACATACGTATTTCTCAAGGCTCAGTTTCCTTCTGTCAAAGCAACAAAAAACATAGTAAAAACGTAGTAAAAGAAACACCTCTGGGAAAAGGATACTTTCTGGGCTCTTTATTACAGTCTTTCCTCTTTTATTTCTAATTAATAATTTATGATGAGTAAATAAAGTGTTTCCTTTATTTTCTACATTATACGTCGTACTGTAAGCTGCATACAGTAACTTTCAGAAGATATGGAAATCCATGCGTACGATATTCAACTTACACAAGAGTTCAAGTCTCCAGATCATGGAAAGAGACATTGATTTGCTCAATGGGTTTTCGCTCGACAAGCGGAGAACAAGAACTTGACAAAAAGAAATTTTTTTTCAGATGAGGCGCACACTTCCATCTTAGTGGGTACATCAATAAGCAGAACTGCAGACCTTGAGCTAACGAAAATCCACGAGTGACTGTGGAAGATGAGATGCATCCAGGTTCTGAGCCGGAGCGATCGGCGCGTACTTTTTTGAAAATGATGGAGCTACCTTTACCGTGAATGGCGACCGCTACCGAAACATACTCTCGATTAGTTTCTCCCTCTTATCGATAAAAATTATGATTTTTGGTTTCAACAAGATGATGCGACATATCACACATCCCCTGAAACGATTGCTCTGCTGATTGAAAGGAATGCTCAAAAAATTATCTCTTTGCGAGGAATGGCCTATCAGATCATGCGATCTTACGTGAACAAACCACAAACAATACACCAATTCAAGGATGAAATTCAAAGGCTTATGAACGGCATCCCAACAGATGTTAGTGAACGCGTCATCGACAACTTCAATGAAGGCATTGCTCGTTGCCGCGCGGCCTTGGGTGGTCACATGGAGGATATAATTCTTCATTCAAAAATGTGAGAAGTTACTCAATGTGTTGGTAAAAAGACATTACATTTTCAATAAATTTTGTATTTTCTATAGCACTTTAATATTCGTCCCTAATTGCTAAACACCCTCTAGTGTGGATCATTCATGCATTTCCCTGAAGCAAGTTGGGAAGACCATGGAAAACTTCCATCATGATGGCTGAATGAGGATTGGGGTCTCCACCCTTCCGAATACAGGGCCGCTTTGTTTAAAACAGTGCTACCTCATTCTCTGTATCCCCAGTGTGCAATACTGTTATGCAACGAAGTTATTTAAGAACGTGAAAGTCTGGTGCTATAGCAATCGTTGATTTCTCACTCACAACCTGTAAACGCACTGCACACACTATACGCAAATGGTTTCACATTTTAACACAATACACAGTTCTATCTGACGTCAGGATCGTAGCAACGAATCGAGAAAATCTCCAGCCCCCTATGAACCGTTCCCGTAGTAATTCCGAGGACAATGTTACACCAACAACAGCGTGCTTTGAGGCGTTTAGGTAGTCATTCTTCCAGCATCCCACACATGACTGGAACCAGAGGAATCTCTAGAATGCGGTGCTATGTTGAGTACCCTGTTCCATTCAGTTCTCAGTAGTCCGCAGAGTATGTTTGTAGTTATGGTCCTATATGATGCCTGACGATGGATTTATATAACTCAGAAATAGATAACATATACCGATGTGACAAAAGTGGTGGAATACCTCGTAATATCGTGTCAGACCTCCTTTGTCGGACCTCCTTTTCTCCGGCATGTTGCAGCAACTCGTCATGACATGGACACAACAAATCGCTGGTTGTCCTCTGCAGAGATATTGAGCCATGCCGCCTCTATAACTGTGCGTACTTGCTGAAGTGATGCCGGTGCAGGATTTTGCGCACGCATTGACGCCTCGACTATCCATGCAGGCGCTCTCGGTGGCGAAATCATTCGCTCGGATTGTCTCAAACAGCTGAGTCCTGGCGCATTGTCATTCACCAAAATTCCATCTTCGTTTGGGAACATGAAGACAAGCAGCCGAGCATAAACATTTACAGTCAATGATCGCTTCAGTTGGACCAGAGGACCCATTTAATTCCATGTCAACACAGTCCACACCATTATGGAGCCAACATCAGCTTGTAGAGTGTCTCATTGGCCAATTGGGTCCATGGATCGGTGGGATCTGCACCACACTCGTACCCTACCAACAGCACTTACCAACTAAAATTGGTAGCCTTCTGACCAGGCCATAGCCGGCCGCTGTGGCCGAGCGGTTCTAGGCCCTTCAGCCCTGAATCGCGCTGCTGCTACGGTCGCAGTTTCGAATCCTGCCGCGGGCATGGATCTGTGTCACGTCCTCACGGTTAGTTACGTTTAAGTAGCTCCAACTCTAGGTGGCTAATGACCTCAGACGTTAAGTCCCATAGTGCTTAGAGCCATTTGTCCCATTTGACCAGGCCATGGTCTTCCAGTGGTCTAGGGTCAGCCGATATGATCATGAGACCAAGAGAAGTGGTGCAGGTAATGTGCTTTTAGCAAAGGAACTCGTGTCGGTCGTCTGCTGCCATATACTATTAAAAATGGCTCTGAGCACTATGGGACTTACCATCTATGGTCATCAGTCCCCTAGAACTTAGAACTACTTAAACCTAACTAACCTAAGGACATCACACAACACCCAGCCATCATGAGGCAGAGAAAATCCCTGACCCCGCCGGGAATCGAACCCGGGAACCCGGGCGTGGGAAGCGAGAACGCTACCGCACGACCACGAGATGCGGGCGCCATATACTATTAACGCCATATTTCGCAGCACTGTCCTTAACGAATATATTGTCGTACGTCCCATGTTATTTCTGCTATTACTTCACGCAGTGTTGATAGTCTGTTAGGACTGACAGTTCTACGTAAATGTTGCTGCTCTCAGTCTTTAAGTGAAGGTCACCGGTCACCATGTTGCCCGTGCTGTGAGGTAATGCCTGGAAATTGGTATTCTCGGCACACTCTTGTCACTGTGGATCTCGGAGTTTTGAATTCCCCAACGATTTCAGAAATGGAACGTCTCATTCGTGTAGCTCCCCCTATCACTCCTCGTTCAAAGTCATAATTCCTGTCATACGGCCATAATCACGTCTGAAACCTTTCCACACGAATCATCTGAGTGGATTTTTCAGCTTCGCCAATGCACCGCCCTTTTATACTTCGTGTACGTGATGCTACCTCCATTTGTATATGTGCATATAACTATCCCGTGACTTTCGTCACCTCAGAGTATGCACATATGCATGTATAGGTGTTTTTAATTCTGAAATGGATAACATGATGTACGTGTATTAAGCTGTTTGGAACATGTCAATCATATATCATTAAAAACGCAGCTGAACGCCCAAGAATTACATTTCGAAAATGGACTACTGCATAAGGTTTCACAAAGACTGCGAGCTAATTTTGCCACACTTACTCACCTCGTAAGAAATTTGGCCGATTACTACATTGAGCAGCCACCGCTACTGTGTCGGCAACTGCCTCTTCGGATCCCCTCTCGGTCTCTTAAGAGATTCTTCGTCTGTGAAATGAAGGGGAGGGTGGAGGAGACGGCGGGGTGGTCGCAGACTTGCACCCCGCCCTGCTGATTGCCGTCCCCCGCGGCATTATTACGCCACTCGCAAAAGTTTTCTCGTTTCCCACAGAGCGCAGGCCAGCGTGGCCTCCCAGCTCCTTACACCACGTCTGCTAATACTGCGGAACCTGCTTTCCGCTGGAAGCTGTAGTTTTGTAACCTGTGAAAATCATAGACAGCCAAGTTTCTTTTCCAGTTCTATCTGTGACATCGGTAGTTAATGTAACAGTATATAACTTCCGCGTACTTTCGCAAGGATTCTTAAATGAATTCTTTGGACAAATACTAATCCACATCAGATAACACTCCACTCTAGGCTTTCCCCATAGGAGAAAATTTCTTGTAGTTGATTCGGAAGACCCACAAAAGGGGTTGAAGAAGCTCATTAATTTGTTAGTTCGTCCACTTCCATTCTCATCATCGGCCTCAATTTTTCATTTGATACCGTAACATTATTACCTTACGGCTTTGACTTACAGTGCCGGAAAAAAAAATTAGTACACTTGGAAAGACGATGTCGATTTTGATCCGATGATGGCATTCGGCACTTCGCGGATAGTACATGTACTGATAATGGTTTCTACGTCGTCCGCCAACAGCCAGCGTCGTCGTACAGTTACCGGAGCCTCACAGTCAAAAGGCTCAGTGTGGTGCAAACAAGTGAAGCAAGGAGGCAACCACGCAAGAGAGACACGCACTCGTGCTTCCTGCAGCCAGCCGAGCGAGTTTGAACGAATTGTGACTTTCCGAGTGGCGAGACAGTCGTTTCGGAGAACTGCCACACAAGTTGGACGTGATGCGGCAGTTGTGCAACGATGCTACAGGGTGTTTCAAAAATGACGGGTATATTTGAAACGGCAATAAAAACTAAACGAGAAGCAATAGAAAAACACCGTTTGTTGAAATATGCTTGGGACAACAGTACATTTTCAGGCAGACAAACTTTCGAAATTACAGTAGTTACAATTGTCAACAACAAATGGCGCTGCGGCCTGGGAAACTCTATAGTACGATATTTTCCACATATCAACCATGCGTAGCAATAATATGGCGTAGTCTCTGAATGAAATTACCCGAAACCTTTGACAACGTGTCTGGCGGAATGGCTTCACATGCAGATGAGATGTACTGCTTCAGCTGTTCAATTGTTTCTGGATTCTGGCGGTACACCTGGTCTTTCAAGTGTCCCCACAGAAAGAAGTCACAGGGGTTCATGTCTGGCGAATAGGGAGGCCAATCCACGCCGCCTCCTGCATGTTTCGGATAGCCCTAAGCAATCACACGATCATCGAAATATTCATTCAGGAAATTAAAGACGTCGGCCGTGCGATGTGGCCGGGCACCATCTTGCATAAACCGCGAGGTGTTCGCAGTGTCGTCTAAGGCAGTTTGTACCGCCACAAACTCACGAAGAATGTCCAGATAGCGTGATGCAGTAATCGTTTCGGATCTGAAAAATGGGCCAATGATTCCTTTGGAAGAAATGGCGGCCCAGACCAGTACTTTTTGAGGATGCAGGGACGATGGGACTGCAACATGGGGCTTTTTGGTTCCCCATATGCGCCAGTTCTGTTTATTGACGAAGCCGTCCAGGTAAAAATAAGCTTCGTCAGTAAACCAAATGCTGCCCACATGCATATCGCCGTCATGAATCCTGTGCACTATATCGTTAGCGAATGTCTCTCGTGCAGCAATGGTAGCGGCGCTGAGGGGTTGCCGCGTTTGAATTTTGTATGGCTAGAGGTGTAAACTCTGGCGCATGAGACGATACGTGGACGTTGGCGTCATTTGGACCGCAGCTGCAACACGGCGAACGGAAACCCGAGGACGCTGTTGGATCACCTGCTGCACTAGCTGCGCGTTGCCCTCTGTGGTTGCCGTACGCGGTCGCCCTACCTTTCCAGCACGTTCATCCGTCACGTTCCCAGTCCGTTGAAATTTTTCAAACAGATCTTTTATTGCATCGCTTTTCGGTCCTTTGGTTACACTAAACCTCCGTTGAAAACTTCGTCTTGTTGCAACAACACTGTGTTCTAGGCGGTGGAATTCCAACACCAGAAGAATCCTCTGTTCTAAGGAATAAACCATGTTGTCCACAGCACACTTGCACGTTGTGAACAGCACACGCTTACAGCAGAAAGACGATGTACAGAATGGGCGCACCCACAGACTGCGTTGTCTTCTATATCTTTCACATCACTTGCAGCGCCATCTGTTGTTGAAAATTGTAACTACTGTAATTTCTAAAGTTTGTCCACCTGAAAATGTACTGTTGTCCCAAGCATATTGCAACAAACGGTGTATGTCTATCGCTGCTCGTTTAGTTTTTATTGCCGTTTCAAATATACCGGTCATTTTTGAAACACCCTGTAGTATCACTGGTCACGTGAACATTCTCACACCCGTAGCACGCAGCACAGATGCCCGCCTGCATCGTCGTATTGTGAAGCAGTGGCAGGTTGTACAGTTGGCACATCACTTATAAGGCTGCGTCCACAGTGGCACGGATAAATGTCGTCAGACGCCGTCACCAGAGGTCGCCCGGTAACATCGGACGACAACTTGGTCGCGGTGCGTCCGTTCTCGTTCGTCGGTTTTTGGCGGTGTCGAACAGGTTAGGTTAGGTTAGAATCTGTTCTATGTATGAAGTATGTTAGATTTTAACCACCAATGGTAGGATAGATACCACGACGTGTCTGTGCTTGGAGACAAGGTGCCGAATGATGTACACTCCTGGAAATTGAAATAAGAACACCGTGAATTCATTGTCCCAGGAAGGGGAAACTTTATTGACACATTCCTGGGGTCAGATACATCACATGATCACACTGACAGAACCACAGGCACATAGACACAGGCAACAGAGCATGCATAATGTCGGCACTAGTACAGTGTATATCCACCTTTCGCAGCAATGCAGGCTGCTATTCTCCCATGGAGACGATCGTAGAGATGCTGGATGTAGTCCTGTGGAACGGCTTGCCATGCAATTTCCACCTGGCGCCTCAGTTGGACCAGCGTTCGTGCTGGACGTGCAGACCGCGTGAGACGACGCTTCATCCAGTCCCAAACATGCTCAATGGGGGACAGATCCGGAGATCTTGCTGGCCAGGGTAGTTGACTTACACCTTCTAGAGCACGTTGGGTGGCACGGGATACATGCGGACGTGCATTGTCGTGTTGGAACAGCAAGTTCCCTTGCCGGTGTAGGAATGGTAGAACGATGGGTTCGATGACGGTTTGGATGTACCGTGCACTATTCAGTGTCCCCTCGACGATCACCAGTGGTGTACGGCCAGTGTAGGAGATCGCTCCCCACACCATGATGCCGGGTGTTGGCCCTGTGTGCCTCGGTCGTATGCAGTCCTGATTGTGGCGCTCACCTGCACGGCGCCAAACACGCATACGACCATCGTTGGCACCGAGGCAGAAGCGACTCTCATCGCTGAAGACGACACGTCTCCATTCGTCCCTCCATTCACGCCTGTCGCGACACCACTGGAGGCGGGCTGCACGATGTTGGGGCGTGAGCGGAAGACGGCCTAACGGTGTGCGGGACCGTAGCCCAGCTTCATGGAGACGGTTGCGAATGGTCCTCGCCGATACCCCAGGAGCAACAGTGTCCCTAATTTGCTGGGAAGTGGCAGTGCGGTCCCCTACGGCTCTGCGTGGGATCCTACGGTCTTGGCGTGCATCCGTGCGTCGCTGCGGCCCGGTCCCAGGTCGACGGGCACGTGCACCTTCCGCCGACCACTGGCGACAACATCGATGTACTGTGGAGACCTCACGCCCCACGTGTTGAGCAATTCGGCGGTACGTCCACCCGGCCTCCCGCATGCCCACTATACGCCCTCGCTCAAAGTCCGTCAACTGCACATACGGTTCACGTCCACGCTGTCGCGGCATGCTACCAGTGTTAAAGACTGCGATGGAGCTCCGTATGCCACGGCAAACTGGCTGACACTGACGGCGGCGGTGCACAAATGCTGCGCAGCTAGCGCCATTCGACGGCCAACACCGCGGTTCCTGGTGTGTCCGCTGTGCCGTGCGTGTGATCATTGCTTGTACAGCCCTCTCGCAGTGTCCGGAGCAAGTATGGTGGGTCTGACACACCGGTGTCAATGTGTTCTTTTTTCCATTTCCAGGAGTGTATATCGCTCTGGAAAAGAACATGTCGAGTACTGTACAATCTGTCTTCGGTTATTGGAATCACCATACAAGTCTTACGAAATACCAACGTATTACGAAAATATGTAATTTCAGTGATACACCGCACTAAGGATATTTCCAAAACACGTTATGTAACAGGGTTTCATCAATGAGGTTATGACAACAAAATGGGTAACTTACGAGGTGAAAGTAGATATTTCTTGTGGTGTCACCGCCAGACACCACACTTGCTAGGGGGTAGCCTTTAAATCGGCCGCGGTCCGCTAGTATACGTCGGACCCGCGTGTCGCCACTATCAGTGATTGCAGACCGAGCGCCGCCACATGGCAGGTCTAGAGAGACGTCCTAGCACTCGCCCCAGTTGTACAGCCGACTTTGCTAGCGATGGTTCACTGACAAATTACGCTCTCATTTGCCGAGACGATAGTTAGCATAGCCTTCAGCTACGTCATTTGCTACGACCTAGCAAGGCGCCATTATCATTTGCTATTTATCTTGTGATGTATGTACCGTCAGACCGATGTTCACCAATTATGGATTAAAGTTGAGTATTCAAGAAGCTACGTACTTTTTTTACTAGACTCAACTCCTTTAACTGTTCCAGACCTCACGCCAGCCTGCGTGAGCTTAAACGCGTGCCTTTCGGCTATCTCATAGTGGCTTGGCTGTCTTGCCAAGTCACAATATTTCTATTGTCTAATAAATGGATAAAATTTCTTAGTTAGGGTGCAAGTATCAATTAATTAAGGAAAGGTAGGTTTGTCGTTTCGCAGCAGCTTACTTCATTCTAAAAACGGTGAATATTAGCGCAATAATGTCTGTAGTTATATTCAGATATTCATATTCTAGTACTGGAAACTTCACTGCTCTTTAAACACTTGCCCAGTGGATTTTGAGAAAGGACGTAACAAGATTTCTGGTAGCGGTATTATTTCAGATTGAGTGTAACTTTTAAGCCAACTGCCATGCCACAGTGGTAACACCGGTTCCCGTCAGATCACCGAAGTTAAGCGCTGTCGGGCTGGGCTACCACTTGGATGGGTAACCATACGGTCTGCCGAGCGCTGTTGGCAAGTGGGGTGTACTCAGCCTTGCGAAGTAAAGTAAGGAGCTACCTTACCTGATTGAGAAGTAGCGGCTCCGGTCTCGTAAACTGTCATACGGCCAGGAGAACGGTGTGGTGACCACATGCAACGCCATATCCGCATCCAGCGACGCCTCTGGCCCGACGTTGACACGGCAGCAGGTCGATAACGTTGGGCCTTCCAAGACCTGTTCGGACGGAGTTTAGTTAATGTAACTTTTAATAAAGAAAATCAACTATATTATAGTGTCTTTTAGGGCACTTTCACGAAGCATAGCTCCAAAATACAGTATAGACTAAATAAAAAATTTCGTAGTACTGGCGGGGGGTGGGGGGAGGGGGAGTGAAAACTTAGCTTTTAAAATAGTATTTAGGGCATCGTAAACAGCTTTCAGCATACCGCACAAACCCTTTGAAGCTGTGCATTTCAGAATGAGGTATAGGCTTAACCATCAGAAAGATTTAATCGTCACAATGCAAATGTCAAAGTGTCAGTTCTGGTTTTACTTGATCCGGAACTGAATCTGTAATGTGGGTATCGGATTTTTAATAGAGCTCAAATCGAACCTCTACAAGCACTCTAAATCTGCTCTGCTCAATTTATTTGAAGTTGTGCAGGCGTGTGTCAACTAACCTTCAGTGACCGTCATTCAGCATACGTTTGAAAGATAAACACAAAATTTGGAATAAGATACTCTTGAACATCTAAAACATTGTAAAGTGGAAGCACATACGCACACCACATTTGCAAGCCACTTCATGTAACAGGATCACAAGCCTACTGGCTAATAAATTTGCATACAGCCAATGTCCCCTAAACACAACCAAAAAAACAAAAAAAAACATAAAAACACTTTCAGCCGCCTAAATTTCCATTTATTTTATTTGATCACCCTGTTTCAACACTACATTATACCACATTCATGCCATCTGAGCGACGTGTAGGAAAAATCCCACCTCTGGTCCAGCGAAAAGACGATTTTTGGCACAGCGACCTCTTCGATCGTAACTTGCCGACCGGTGTGCTGTAGCGCTATTGTGCTAGTTGCTCAAATAATATACCAACTGGAAATTTACACGGCAGAAGGTATTTTGATTCGACATTTTGTAATGAACAGTCGAGGTGAGGCAATCATCTGTAGAAATGAGGACTTACACAGACAACACAAAAAGATTGACTAAAATAACTTTAATAATAGGATACGCCAGTCTTGTCACTTCAACAAATTATGTTCCAAGGTTATAATCAATGGCTAAAATTTCCAATGAATATTTTGCCTACTTGAAGTTTCCAATAAACCAGCGATTTCAGTACATAGTTTCCGAACTACACTCCTGGAAAATGAAATAAGAACACCGTGAATTCATTGTCCCAGGAAGGGGAAACTTTATTGACACATTCCTGGGGTCAGATACATCACATGATCACACTGACAGAACCACAGGCACATAGACACAGGCAACAGAGCATGCACAATGTCGGCACTAGTACAGTGTATATCCACCTTTCGCAGCAATGCAGGCTGCTATTCTCCCATGGAGACGATCGTAGAGATGCTGGATGTAGTCCTGTGGAACGGCTTGCCATGCCATTTCCACCTGACGCCTCAGTTGGACCAGCGTTCGTGCTGGACGTGCAGACCGCGTGAGACGACGCTTCATCCAGTCCCAAACATGCTCAATGGGGGACAGATCCGGAGACCTTGCTGGCCAGGGTAGTTGACTTACACCTTCTAGAGCACGTTGGGTGGCACGGGATACATGCGGACGTGCATTGTCCTGTTGGAACAGCAAGTTAGCTTGCCGGTGTAGGAATGGTAGAACGATGGGTTCGATGACGGTTTGGATGTACCGTGCACTATTCAGTGTCCCCTCGACGATCACCAGTGGTGTACGGCCAGTGTAGGAGATCGCTCCCCACACCATGATGCCGGGTGTTGGCCCTGTGTGCCTCGGTCGTATGCAGTCCTGATTGTGGCGCTCACGTGCACGGCGCCAAACACGCATACGACCATCATTGGCACCAAGGCAGAAGCGACTCTCATCGCTGAAGACGACACGTCTCCATTCGTCCCTCCATTCACGCCTGTCGCGACACCACTGGAGGCGGGCTGCACGATGTTGGGGCGTGAGCGGAAGACGGCCTAACGGTGTGCGGGACCGTAGCCCAGCTTCATGGAGACGGTTGCGAATGGTCCTCGCCGATACCCCAGGAGCAACAGTGTCCCTAATTTGCTGGGAAGTGGCAGTGCGGTCCCCTACGGCGCTGCGTGGGATCCTACGGTCTTGGCGTGCATCCGTGCGTCGCTGCGGCCCGGTCCCAGGTCGACGGGCACGTGCACCTTCCGCCGACCACTGGCGACAACATCGATGTACTGTGGAGACCTCACGCCCCACGTGTTGAGCAATTCGGCGGTACGTCCACCCGGCCTCCCGCATGCCCACTATACGCCCTTGCTCAAAGTCCGTCAACTGCACATACGGTTCACGTCCACGCTGTCGCGGCATGCTACCAGTGTTAAAGACTGCGATGGAGCTCCGTATGCCACGGCAAACTGGCTGACACTGACGGCGGCGGTGCACAAATGCTGCGCAGCTAGCACCATTCGACGGCCAACACCGCGGTTCCTGGTGAGTCCGCTGTGCCGTGCGTGTGATCATTGCTTGTACAGCCCTCTCGCAGTGTCCGGAGCAAGTATGGTGGGTCTGACACACCGGTGTCAATGTGTTCTTTTTTCCATTTCCAGGAGTGTATATGCGGATTACGATATTATTCATCCTCAGGATGCCACATACTACATCTCTGACTAAACTTATCAGTTTCTCGCAGTGCATATTTCGTGACGTGTCGGCCATTACAACCGAAAAAAAAGAAAATTTGTTTAAATGTGACTGATTGTCGTCCGATATCTGACGTTTGGGCGATGAGACTTTCTACGCTGTGAGCGCACACGCGTACTGATCTGAAAAGAGCGGCCGTCTTCGGACGACGTCTGTCGTCGACGAAATCCATTGACATCGGTGCCACTGTGACTGCAGCCGAAGAGGCTTGTCAGCCCAGACGTGTCAACACGAAGTGTTGTGAACTGGTTATTAGTAGTGGGACTACGGGCTCACATACCTTCAGCCCATCTTCCCCTCACGCCACAGTATTGTCATGCGTGGCTCGACTGATGCTGCCAGAGGATCGCTTGGAGCATGATACACTGTGGTTTTCAGCGATGGAAACGGATTCTGCCTGCACGCAAGTGATGGTTTGCGTGTACAACATAGACATTGTAAGCGCTTTTTCATAGAGTGGCTCTGAGCACAATGCACTTAACTTCTGAGGTCATCAGTCCCCTAGAACTTAGAGATCTAATTAAACCTAACTAACCTAAGGACATCACACACATCCATGCCCGAGGCAGTATTCGAACCTACGACAGTAGCGGTCGCTCTGCTCCAGACTGTAGCGCCTAGAACCGTACGGCCACTCCGGCCGGCTTCATAGAGTGCATTCGTCTGTAACACACTAGTCAAACACAAGGCAGGTTCTGAGGTACAATAAGTTGTTGTTGTTGTTGTTGTTGTTGTCTTCAGTCCTGAGACTGGTTTGATGCAGCTCTCCATGCTACTCTATCCTGTGCAAGCTTCTTCATCTCCCAGCACTTACTGCAACCTACATCCTTCTGAATCTGCTTAGTGTATTCATCTCTTGGTCTCCCTCTACGATTTTTACCCTCCACGCTGCCCTCGAATGCTAAAATTGTGATCCCTTTATGTCTCAGAACATGTCCTACCAACCGGTCCCTTCTTCTTGTCAAGTTGTGCCACAAACTCCTCTTCTCCCCAATTCTCTTCAATACCTCCTCATTAGTTATGTGATCTACCCATTTAATCTTCAGCATTCTTCTGTAGCTAGCGGGATGAAAGCAGAGCTCACCATCTGCAGCATCGTCGACAGGACTGACTGCGGACCTTTGGTACAGAGCCGAGTGGAGGGTCTGAATCAGAGGCTGAGACGGTTCTGCGACCGTGTGGGCTGCAGATTCCTCGACTTGCGCCATAGGGTGGTGGGGTTTCGGGTTCCGCTTGATAGGTCAGGAGTCCACTACACGCAACAAGCGGCTACATGGGTAGCAGGGGTTGTGTGGCGTGGGCTGGGCGGTTTTTTTAGGTTAGATGGCATTGGGCAAGTACAGGAAGGGCAACAGCCTCAACGGGTGCGGGGCAAAGTCAGGACATGCGGGGACCAAGCAGCAATCGGTATTGTAATTGTCAACTGTCGAAGCTGCGTTGGTAAAGTACCGGGACTTCAAGCGCTGATAGAAAGCACCGAAGCTGAAATCGTTATAGGTACAGAAAGCTGGCTTAAGCCAGAGATAAATTCTGCCGAAATTTTTACAAAGGTACAGACGGTGTTTAGAAAGGATAGAGTGCATGCAACCGGTGGTGGAGTGTTCGTCGCTGTTAGTAGTAGTTTATCCTGTAGTGAAGTAGAAGTGGATAGTTTCTGTGAATTATTATGGGTGGAGGTTACACTAAACAACCGAACTAGGTTAATAATTGGCTCCTTTTACCGACCTCCCGACTCAGCAGCATTAGTGGCAGAACAACTGAGAGAAAATTTGGAATACATTTCACCTAAATTTTCTCAGCATGTTATAGTCTTAGGTGGAGATTTCAATTTACCAGATATAGACTGGGACACTCAAATGTTTAGGACGGGTGGTAGGGACAGAGCATCGAGTGACATTATACTGAGTGCACTATCCGAAAATTACCTCGAGCAATTAAACAGAGAACCGACTCGTGGAGATAACATCTTGGACCTACTGATAACAAACATACCCGAACTTTTCGACTCTGTATGTACAGAACAGGGAATCAGTGATCATAAGGCCGTTGCAGCATCCCTGAATATGGAAGTTAATAGGAATATAAAAAAAGGGAGGAAGGTTTATCTGTTTAGCAAGAGTAATGGAAGGCAGATTTCAGACTACCTAACAGATCAAAACGAAAATCTCTGTTCCGACACTGACAATGTTGAGTGTTTATGGAAAAAGTTCAAGGCAATCGTAAAATGCGTTTTAGACAGGTACGTGCCGAGTAAAACTGTGAGGGACGGGAAAAACCCACCGTGGTACAATAACAAAGTTAGGAAACTACTGCGAAAGCAAAGAGAGCTCCACTCCAAGTTTAAACGCAGCCAAAATCTCTCAGACAAACGATGTCAAAGTTAGCGTAAGGAGGGCTATGCGTGAAGCGTTCATTGAATTCGAAAGTAAAATTCTATGTACCGACTTGACAGAAAATCCTAGGAAGTTCTGGTCTTACGTTAAATCAGTAAGTGGCTCGAAACAGCATATCCAGACACTACGGGATGATGATGGCATTGAAACAGAGGATGACACGCGTAAAGCTGAAATACTAAACACCTTTTTCCAAAGCTGTTTCACAGAGGAAGACCGCACTGCCGTTCCTTCTCTAAATCCTCGCACAAACGAAAAAATGGCTGACATCGAAATAAGTGTCCAAGGAATAGAAAAGCAACTGGAATCACTCAATAGAGGAAAGTCCACTGGACCTGAAGGGATACCAATTCGATTCTACACAGAGTACGCGAAAGAACTTGCCCCCCTTCTAACAGCCGTGTACCGCAAGTCTCTAGAGGAACGGAGGGTTCCAAATGATTGGAAAAGAGCACAGGTAGTCCCAGTCTTCAAGAAGGGTCGTCGAGCAGATGCGCAAAACTATAGATCTATATCTCTGACGTCGATCTCTTGTAGAATTTTAGAACATGTTTTTTGCTCGCGTATCATGTCATTTCTGGAAACCCAGAATCTACTATGTAGGAATCAACATGGATTCCGGAAACAGCAATCGTGTGAGACCCAACTCGCTTTATTTGTTCATGAGACCCAGAAAATATTAGATACAGGCTCCCAGGTAGATGCTATTTTTCTTGACTTCCGGAAGGCGTTCGATACAGTTCCGCACTGTCGCCTGATAAACAAAGTAAGAGCCTACGGAATATCAGACCAGCTGTGTGGCTGGATTGAAGAGTTTTTAGCAAACAGAACACAGCATGTTGTTATCAATGGAGAGACGTCTACAGACGTTAAAGTAACCTCTGGCGTGCAACAGGGGAGTGTTATGGGACCATTGCTTTTCACAATATATATAAATGACCTAGTAGATAGTGTCGGAAGTTCCATGCGGCTTTTCGCGGATGATGCTGTAGTATACAGAGAAGTTGCAGCATTAGAAAATTGTAGCGAAATGCAGGAAGATCTGCAGCGGATAGGCACTTGGTGCCGGGAGTGGCAACTGACCCTTAACATAGACAAATGTAATGTATTGCGAATACATAGAAAGAAGCATCCTTTATTGTATGATTATATGATAGCGGAACAAACACTGGTAGCAGTTACTTCTGCAAAATATCTGGGAGTATGCGTGCGGAACGATTTGAAGTGGAATGATCATATAAAATTAATTGTTGGTAAGGCGGGTACCAGGTTGAGATTCATTGGGAGAGTGCTTAGAAAATGTAGTCCATCAACAAAGGAGGTGGCTTACAAAACACTCGTTCGACCTATACTTGAGTATTGCTCATCAGTGTGGGATCCGTACCAGGTCGGTCTGACGGAGGAGATTGAGAAGATCCAAAGAAGAGCGGCGCGTTTCGTCACAGGGTTATTTGGTAACCGTGATAGCGTTACGGAGATGTTTAATAAACTCAAGTGGCAGACTCTGCAAGAGAGGCGCTCTGCATCGCGGTGTAGCTTGCTCGCCAGGTTTCGAGAGGGTGCGTTTCTGGATGAGGTATCGAATATATTGCTTCCCCCTACTTATACCTCCCGAGGAGATCACGAATGTAAAATTAGAGAGATTAGAGCGCGCACGGAGGCTTTCAGACAGTCGTTCTTCCCGCGAACCATACGCAACTGGAACAGGAAAGGGAGGTAATGACAGTGGCACGTAAAGTGCCCTCCGCCACACACTGTTGGGTGGCTTGCGGAGTATCAATGTAGATGTAGATGTAGATTTCAAAAGCTTCTATTCTCTTCTTGTCCAAACTATTTACCGTCCATGTTTCACTTCCATACATGGCAACACTCCATACAAATACTTTCAGAAACGACTTCCTGACGCTTAAATCTATACTCGATGTTAACAAATTTCTCTTCTTCAGAAACGCTTTCCTTGCCATTGCCAGTCTACATTTTATATCCTCTCTACTTCGACCATCATCAGTTATTTTGCTCCCCAAATAGCAAAACTCCTTTACTACTTTAAGTGCCTCATTTCCTAATCTAATTCCCTCAGCATCACCCGACTTAATTCGACTACATTCCATTATCCCCGTTTGCTTTTGTTGATGTTCATCTTATATCCTCCTTTCAAGACACTGTCCATTCCGTTTAACTGCTCTTCCAAGTCCTTTGCTGTCTCTGACAGAATTACAATGTCATCGGCGAACCTCAACGTTTTTATTTCTTCTCCATGGACTTTAATACCTACTCCGAATTTTTCTTTTGTTTTGCAATAAGTTACAACTCTCGTTTCCCTTCAGTGTTTCTGGAGGGGACACTAACTATTTCTAGGTATCTGCAGAATGTTGTTAAATCCATTCTTTGGCCGTTCTTGCAACAGAAGGGTGATGTGTTGTTCCAAGAGGACAGTAATTACCTGAACAGTGTCCAACCATGTCTCAAATCGAGCACGTGTGGGACATGATGGGATGACAAGTGACTCGTGCGACTCACTCTCTTACGGAACTACATGAACAAGTCCTGCATGGCATACTCTACCGCAGTACAGTATTCGCTGTCTGTACAGTCGACTGGATGCCAGAGTCAGCGCTTGCAGTACCGCCGGTCGAGGTTACGCCACCTACTAATATGGGTGTTTCTGTGTGGGTCGATACCTGGTACCTCAGAACTGCTTGTGCTATTGATCAGTAAATGTAATTATTTCATGTACTCCATATGATCTATTGCAACAATAAATCTGGAGTGAATTTAAAAACTCCAAATATTGACCTTTTTCTGGCAGTGTATATACAAATAAATATATTCCCCATCTTCCCCTAAAGTACTGAATCGATTTTAATGGAACTTCGTATATATATCACTTACTATCTGGAAAGAAACATTGTGGGTAAAAGAACAACTTACTTCCGATAAGAATGAGGGAGGCAATGAATAAGTCGTTACGTAGAAGTATAACTAAGGAACGTCTACAGCAATATCAACCAAATATGGTATACACTTGACTTATTAATTGCATCATTTATATAGGTAAGCAGCACTTGCATCCAGCGTCGTCAATTATTTACATCAAGAATTCCAATTATTTTCTTCGCTTGAACTTTTTACCCTTGACAACAAGTTATTCCGTACAGTTAGGCGGCTATTCCCTGATGTGTTAAAGTATGTGCGATCATTCTGTGCCTTCTTCTTGACAATATTTTGTGTATGTTCCTGTCTTCGACAGTTCTGTGGAGAACCTCCTCGTTACCAGCCCTCCTGATTCTCAATGTTGTTCTGTAGCACCAAATTTCAAATGCTTATATTCCCTTCTTTCCGGTTTTCCCACTCTCCTTGATTCATCACCATATAACGCTGCGCTCCAAATGTACATTCTCAAAAATTTCTTCCGCGAATTAAGGCCTATGTTTGATAGCAGTAGATTTCTCATGGCTTGGAATTCCCTTTTGGCTTGTGCTAGCCTGCTTTTTATGTCCTCCTTGCTTCATCCTTCATGGTACTTTGCTTCCAAGATAGCCTAATCCTTAACTTCGTCTACTTCGTGACTAGCAATTTTGACGTTTAGTTTCTCTCTATTCTTATTTCTGCTGCTAATTCTCATTACTTTTGTCTTTTTCTTCTTTACTCTCAATCCATATTCTCTACTCATCAGACTGTTCAGATCCAGTAATTCTTCATGACTTTCAGTGAGGATAGCAATGACTTCGGTGAATCTTCTCTTTGAAATCCTTTCACCCTGAATTTTAATTCCACTCTTGAAACTTCATTTCCTTTATTACTTCTTCGATGTGTAGGTTGAGCAGTACGGGCGCAAAAATGTATCTCTGTCTCGAAGCATTTTTACTTCGAACACTTCATTCTTTGCCTTGCAATCTTGCTGTTCCCTCTTGTTTTTTATACATATTGTATATCTTCTATATATTATTCTTGTCAACAGCTTGGATGCATGATATGTTAAGCTGATTGTTCGATAGTCTTCGAGTCTACCTGCTGTTGCTTCCTTCGGATTTGTGGATGAGATTTTCTCAGAAAGTGTGATGGTACATCGCCATTGTATTAGTTTCTCCAAACTAATAGCCGTTTGGTTGTCACTTCCTCCAACGGTTTTTGAAATTCCGATGGAATGCTTGCTATCTATCCTTTCTGCCTTATTTTATCACACGTCCTCAAGAGATCTTTGAAATTCTGAATCCGATACTATGTCTCCTATGTCCAGTTTTTTGTCCTACCAAGTCTTTAGGTAAATTCCCATCCCCTAACCCCCCCGCCCCAGTCCTCAATGTACGCTTTAATTTTACCGAATGTTGACCCTCATACATCTGTAAATGTCCTTTTTAGAGAGAGTCACTCTTCTTCAACTGAACTGTTTACTGTGATATTCCTTATCGCAGTATTCACATCCTTAGCGAACTTCAGGCGCGTCTCATCACTCCTTAGTATTTTAGTATCCCACTTCCTTTCGCATTGATTCTTTTGTTTGATTGCCCTAAGCTTCACTCTATTCTTCATTGTTACTAAAGTATGAACTGAGTCTATTTCTGCTCCTGGGTACGCCCTTTAATCCAATATCTGATTTCGGAATAAAAATGCTATTCATTAACATACCCCTACCACCCGTAGGGGTGAGGTTGGGGGTGAGCAGCCACGACACATAAGACTATTCGATAACGATCGATATTAGTATCGACGTTTTGGTGTCGGTAGGCTTATTGGTGACTGTTCAGGCGACGCCTCATCCCTAGGGGGAAGGGCTGTGGGGCAACGAGAGTGACGTGTGATGGTTTCTCTGTAATGCTTGAACCAATCTCTACCATATTTGGCATGTCTATCGATTGGCACGCGCGAAAAATTACTGTGCCAGTAAGACACAGCTAAAACCCCTATGGCGGAGGGTGAGGTCAAAGGGACCGATGTAAAAGCTTAGCGCAGGAATGAATGAAGCAGTTACAACCAAATCTGTGTGCATGACGCCTTATTTGTGTAAAACTGCTGTGAAAGGACGATACCTCTACTGCCGTAGGGTGGGGATAGGGATTACAAGTAGTGAAATGCAAAAATGCTGAAAAACGACCAACTCTTATTTATTTCATGTATTTAGTTGACGTGGAATACTTTCTGTGTATTGTATATTAATCCAGGGACCTAGAAGCGATGGAGAGGCTTCGTCCCGCTGTAGCTCTCAGTGGTTCAGAACCCCGCAACAGGCCACAGCAATCCACCCAGCCCACCGCCGCCCCACACCGAACCTAGGGTCATTGTGCGGTTCGGCCACTAGTGGATCCCCCCTTCCCCGGGAACGTCTCATACCAGACTAGTGTAACCCTAAATGTTTGCGTGGTAGAGTAATTATGGTGTACGCGTACGTGGAGACAGTGTTTGCGCAGCAATCGCCGACGCAATCTAAGTGAGGCGGAATAAGGGGAACCACCCCGCATTCCCCGAGGTAGATGGAAAACCGCATTAAAAACCATCCACAGGCTGGCCGGCACACCGGACCTCGACGCCATTCCGCTGGGTGGATTCGTGCTGCGGACCGACACAGCTTCCCGCTCGGGAAGCAGCGCAACCGCGCGGCTAGCCGGGCGGGATGAAAAGCTTTAAAGGATTTATTCCATTTTCACGCTTAAAAAGTTGAAACACTGTCCATGACTTACTCAGACGAAACGGCAGAGAAATTCGGTACAGATATAGATGAAATATGTTTATAGATACGTAAGAAATATGTTAAATGTATGTGAAATACACAGTGCGAGAAAAAATAACGCAACACCTTCTAGAACAAGGTCATTTTATTTACAAGTGAGGTGGCAGGTATTTCATCCCTGTAGGTGTTAATAACATCAAATTAAAATGAAGCATTCATGTCACAGTGAAGGGTGCTCAAACAGTCGACTCATTACATGGTGTACTCCCCTTTGGCGGCAACGCAGGCTGTATTCTCGCACACAGACTGTCATAAAGGTGCCGAATGGCCTCCTGCGATAGATCGTCCCAAGCATCTTGACACTATGGTTGCAAATCCGTATGGTTCCTGGAGGCGCTGGAGAACGAGTACACCCCCACTTCATGTCCCACACTTGTTCAGTTGGCGAGAGATCTGGTGATCTTACTGGTCAGGCAGTTCTATACCAAGATGAGCACTTTGTGTTTCAGCAGTGATACGTTGACTTGCAGTATTCTGCTGAAAATCCACGTCAACATCCTGCAGAAGAAATGGCAGTGCCACGGAGACAATAGCGTGTGCATTGTACCGAACACTTGTTACTTTACCCTGCAGAAACACAAAATCTGAAGTGGTAACTGATGTACCATAATTATGGAAATGCTTTCCCTGGGCTGATAGACTTATTCTGTCGTGGGAGCAAATTAACTCAGACAAAATTTACATTTTGTATTCTCTAATGACCACCGAAGGGTGGCTGCATAATCCAACTTTCGTCTTCAATCATTGATACTGCTTAATTGGACCGTATAAGTTGCACGGAAAATTTTCGGTGTGTTATACGCAGGTGCGACCACATTTACATTGTGTGCCAACCAGCATCCTCTCAATATCCTCACTGTTTCCCTGAATAATCTGTGCAAGGTATGAATCAGTGGATTACTGTGCGTAGATCTGTGGTCAGGAAAGCAGGTATGTTCTTGTGTGCTCTGAGCCATGCGTACCAGTATCGGTAGCTTTCCCAGAGAGGTCTAGCAAAGCTCCTCCTTTGTGAATAAGAGCGGTTCCCACCTCCTCTTGCCTTGTCGCATCCCACCACTTTAAGAAAACGGACTTCCGAGGCAACCACCTCTGCTGCTCTGAAACCTGCCACTACCCTGGTAAGACTTAATGTACCTTAAATACGTTGATATGGTTTTTGTTTCGATTAGCGCAAACAGATATGTCCGAGAGTGATTTAGCTTCGTTTCGTTGAGTTTTTCAGTTAATTTTCATGCGTAATTCTTCAACTGGGATTCTCCTTGTAATAGTAAAAACGGCCATGTTGCATTTTTATTCGTCTATCTTTAATTGAGTACCTTCCGTGTCTTGTTTAAGATTAATGTATCTTTTAGAGCTGCAAGAAAAATGGCGCTGATTTAAATCATTTCTGTACCCTAACGGGATAAAGTTTTCCGTGCGACGAATCGCATGAGGAGAGCACTACACAGGCTGCATTTGGTTGTTCGAGTCATTGCCTTCAGCAACTGGCCATACTCTTGCCATATAATTTCGCAAATTCAATCACGGAATTTGGGATTTGGTTTTCCATTTCTAAGGCACGACACTTTGAGGGGCTTCCTCGCCGTGTGTGAACGAAATAATGATGCTGCAAGTGTATGCTATCTCATTGTGTACAATACTTAATTCTACACAGATCGATATCCAACTGGTGCAATATGTCTGGAACAGAATAGTGGTTATTCTGTAATGGCTACACGTCCGAAATTGTTTTGCTATTGAAATGCCTGCAATCGCAACAGAGTCTATAACGTTTTGCACCGTCACAATATTTCCTTGGCACAATTACGACATTTTCACTGTGTGGCGAATCCAAATACTCTATTATGCCACCCTTTAATTGCTGATCTATGAATTCATCAAGTAACGGTTGTAGCTGGTGAGGAACTCTGTATGGTCTCTCTAATCTGAGGTGTTATCTCTTGTTGGAATCCTGTTGTGTGATGTTCGTTGCCGCTAGAGGTCCCTGTGAACCAAACAGATACTGACACTCGTCCACCACTGCTTCTATGACATCCCGTTCGTTTCCTTTCAGTGCAGAGGCTTTGATTTATACTTTGGAATCTCTCTAGCTCACCTGTATCGTTTCAGTGGTGGTTGAATGAAGTGTTTCTTTTCATTTTTAAGTTATGTGTGGTTTTACTTAGATATCGCTGAAAGATTACCTTCCTCTAATGTAGTTTCCAATTTTTCTTGTTCTCGTCTTTGATTTCACTGCGCTGGTTTCCCTGGCAATCTTGGTTCTAAACAAAAAGGTTGTATAAATAAGTAACTGTAATTTCACTTCTGGTGTTAGTTCATATGTTTGATATGGGATGTTAAGCGTGGCAAGAAATTGCCAGTATCAAAGATAATTGCTTGACATATGTTCCAACTCGTCTCACTTGCTCCACTTTCCTGTAATTGTTTCCCTCAAAGGATACAGATATGTCTTAGTAAACTCAGAATGATAATTAATGGAGTCTCTTGAGTACGTGATTCACACTAAATCTGCATGTAGTCGGACGGAAACACAGTGACCATGCAGATGCACTGTTCAAAATCAGGATTTCTTACAAATCGTCCGATCGGCCGGCACTGCACACGCGGCAGTCCAAGGGTCTCATCTTGGACTCATACAATGAAGGCTTTCACGACCGGATGGTATAGTTGTTGATAATTCTTCCGGTTTATATGGCCGTGGTCCATGGAATTCTTCTATTCCTAACGTTTCGTCCAATACTACGTTGGACATGTTCAGAGATATGGCTGGTCCTGCTGAGTCCTGCTGACTGACGAGTCGGGCGTCGGAGAGCGGCCTAAATACCGAGGAAAGATAAATCGGCCATTGCGGAACATGCACTGCAGTCAGGTGACCATGTAGTTAAGTTTTCTGAAACTACAGTTTTAAGTGCTACCACGAACTATTATCCACGACTGTATAGGGAGGCTATTGAAATTTATAAACATGAAGATAATTTGAATAGAAATTTTAATAGAAATTATGCGAGATATGGACAGTGGAGTTACAGAATCGATAAGTGATTTTTATCTATGACGGACTATTATCGATAGTTACATTTTATCTTTGACTAGTTTTCTCTCCGCTACTATGTGCAAGCTAGACCACGCCCACTTTCCTCGGTATTTAGGCCGCTCTCAAACGCCCGACTCGTCAGTCGGCAGGACTCAGCAGGACCAGCCATACCTCTGAAGATGTCCAACGTAGTATTGGACGAAACGTTAGGAATAGAAGAATTCCATGGACCACGGCCATATAACCCCGAAGAATTATCAACATCATCTTGGACTGTTGTAAACTACTTGCTATGTGGCACCTTCATTTGCCTACTTGACATAGAATGAATTTAGCGATTTCTTTCTTTCGTGTGACCCAAAAGAAACAGATGACTTTCACTGGCAATACGAAATATGATTTTGATGGAAGATCTGGAGAGAAGCAAGCCTGCTCGGCGATCGAGGACGTTGCCGTTGTGAAAGGACCGGGTGTTACGAGTGTTCGTGTCACGGGCGTGGTTTTACTTACCCTTCCAACACAACTTCGTTATTTAGTCTCTGTACTTGCTCTATATTAACAGATTCACAGCTCTCACAAACAACAAGTAAGAATACTATGTTCATTTGAAAAGATAGTGATGTTGTTTTCTTTAAAAAAAAGATACTTTCAATTCTCTGATTACGATAAGGATCCTACGCCCTGATCACGTAGTAGTGACTTCAGTGGGATTTGGAGCTGCAATGGTGGACAAGTAATAAAATCTTAATTTATGCAAACTACGATTTTTCCTTTAATATTTTTTATGAATTTTAACGTTTATTACTCGTTCATAGTTGCAAATGTGAGCGTTTGTTCTTACCATGTTGATCTGTTTTGCATTCACTTGTAGGTGTAAGAGGAATCTACTTCAGGAACTGGATCTTAAGTACTAAAATGTAATATAATGTTTTCTCTGGTAAGACAAGTCTTTAATTTCATGAATAATTATGGAATTACGCTTCTGCTTTCCTACATAGATATACAAAAAACTAGATCATTTGTTATTTCTGCTTCACGTTCAGCTCTCACATCTATATTTGCATTTGTATTTAAGGTCCTTTGTCAATTTATCTAAGTCACTGATCGTTACGTCATAAAGCATAGCGGTGACATTATACATCTTCAACTGCTATCGGATTTGCATGTGGTTTGTATACTACTGAAAGCTGTACCCATTACTCTAAGAGTTAGCTGGAAAATGTAGCAAATACCGCTGCTAAACGTCTACCGATTTCTCAGCCAGTGCAGAATTAGTTATTGAAATCTTCATGTTAACATGTTGTTAAGATGTTTGAAACTCTTCATAGTTACAGGTCTTTTATCATAATTTCATAACAAAACTATAGACTTCCGAAATTAAATTTTAATACAAATGTAAGAGACGCCATTGATACAGGGATTTCTGCAGTATAAGTCTTTGATATCTATGTATGCTGACACTTATTGTGTGAACTCTCTCTTGTAATGAGTTTCTCATCTCTGCATGATTGTTTTGTAATGAATCTTTGCCTGTTGATATGTAGTTACGAACTGATTGAAATCGTCACTTGTGAAACGCAGGAAGACTGTTTTTATAGTTGGTGAACGAGTTTCGAAATACATACTACTTTCGATCTTTATTTATGGTTTCAAAATGATTTATTACTGAGACAGAATTCAGATAGTGTTAAAAGCGCTTCTGTTAAATTTGTGTTGTTTAACTGATTTGTTCGTATGGAATTCGTTAGGAATTAACGAGATAAGCTTAACGACATTCTCTCAACGGAAATGTTGCTGTCCTGTAATATGCAGAACATATTTTTAATATTATGAAAAAAACATATTTGCGCAATCTGATGTACAATTACATATTTTTATTCGCTAACGGTTGCAACTACAGCTGTGTCCGCAGTTCGTGGTCGAGTGGCTAGCTTTGCTACCTCTGAATCACGGGGTCCCGTGTTCGATTCTCGGGCGGGTTGGGGATTTTCTCTGCCCGGGGACTGGGTGTTTGTGTTGTCCTCATCCATCATTCCATCATCATTCGTGAAAGTGGATAGACTGGACTGTGTACAGATTGAGAATTTGTACGGGCTCTGATGACCGCGCAGTTGAGGGCCCCTCAAGCCAAACAATATCAATATTATCATCATCATGCAGTTACAGCAACCATCTTCACAGGAGAAAAACAGTATACGTCAATGGATCAAAAATATATTTTCGTCAATTGAATAGAAAAAGCCAGTGTTACAGGCTGTCCTCAATCTCGGACCTGCGGTAGGTCCAAATTTTAAATTAGAAATTGAAGCATAATTCTATGGCAGAATACTGTCTCCATTGGTTTTAGACTATAAGATTTTACCCAAACAGTTTACACTATCTGAAGCCGTGCAATTTAAAACATTATCTAACTTCTACAGGAGTAGGTTTAATAATGAATAGGAAAATAGGAATGCGGGTAAGCTACTACAAACAGCATAGTGAACGCATTATTGTGGCCAAGATAGATACGAAGCCCACGCCTACTACAGTAGTACAAGTTTATATGCCAACTAGCTCTGCAGATGACGAAGAAATTGAAGAAATGTATGATGAAATAAAAGAAATTATTCAGATTGTGAAGGGAGACGAAAACTTAATAGTCATGGGTGACTGGAATTCGAGTGTAGGAAAAGGGAGAGAAGGAAACATAGTAGGTGAATATGGATTGGGGGACAGAAATGAAAGAGGAAGCCGCCTGGTCGAATTTTGCACAGAGCACAACATAATCATAACTAACACTTGGTTTAAGAATCATGAAAGAAGGTTGTATACATGGAAGAACCCTGGAGATACTAAAAGGTATCAGATAGATTATATAATGGTAAGACAGAGATTTAGGAACCAGGTTTTAAATTGTAAGACATTTCCAGGGGCAGATGTGGACTCTGACCACAATCTATTGGTTATGACCTGTAGATTAAAACTGAAGAAACTGCAAAAAGGTGGGAATTTAAGGAGATGGGACCTGGATAAACTAAAAGAACCAGAGGTTGTACAGAGATTCAGGGAGAGCATAAGGGAGCAATTGACAGGGATGGGGGAAATAAATACAGTAGAAGAAGAATGGGTAGCTTTGAGGGATGAAGTAGTGAAGGCAGCAGAGGATCAAGTAGGTAAAAAGACGAGGGCTAGTAGAAATCCTTGGGTAACAGAAGAAATATTGAATTTACTTGATGAAAGGAGAAAATATAAAAATGCAGTAAGTGAAACAGGCAAAAAGGAATACAAACGTCTCAAAAATGAGATCGACAGGAAGTGCAAAATGGCTAAGCAGGGATGGCTGGAGGACAAATGTAAGGATGTAGAGGCTTACCTCACTAGGGGTAAGATAGATACCGCCTATAGGAAAATTAAAGAGACCTTTGGAGATAAGAGAACGACTTGTATGAATATCAAGAGCTCAGATGGAAACCCAGTTCTAAGCAAAGAAGGGAAAGCAGAAAGGTGGAAGGAGTATATAGAGGGTCTATACAAGGGCGATGTACTTGAGGACAATATTATGGAAATGGAAGAGGATGTAGATGAAGATGAAATGGGAGATATGATACTGCGTGAAGAGTTTGACATAGCACTGAAAGACCTGAGTAGAAACAAGGCCCCCGGAGTAGACAATATTCCATTGGAACTACTGACGGCCCTGGGAGAGCCAGTCCTGACAAAACTCTACCATCTGGTGAGCAAGATGTATGAAACAGGCGAAATACCCTCAGACTTCAAGAAGAATATAATAATTCCAATCCCAAAGAAAGCAGGTGTTGACAGATGTGAAAATTACCGAACTATCAGCTTAATAAGTCACAGCTGCAAAATACTAACACGAATTCTTTACAGACGAATGGAAAAACTAGTAGAAGCCAACCTCGGGGAAGATCAGTTTGGATTCCGTAGAAACACTGGAACACGTGAGGCAATACTGACCTTACGACTTATCTTAGAAGAAAGATTAAGGAAAGGCAAACCTACGTTTCTGGCATTTGTAGACTTAGAGAAAGCTTTTGACAATGTTGACTGGAATATTCTCTTTAAAATTCTAAAGGTGGCAGGGGTAAAATACAGGGAGCGAAAGGCTATTTACAATTTGTACAGAAACCAGATGGCAGTTATAAGAGTCGAAGGACATGAAAGGGAAGCAGTGGTTGGGAAGGGAGCAAGACAGGGTTGTAGCCTCTCCCCGATGTTGTTCAATCTGTATATTGAGCAAGCAGTAAAGGAAACAAAAGAAAAATTCGGAGTAGGTATTAAAATTCATGGAGAAGAAATAAAAACTTTGAGGTTCGCCGATGACATTGTAATTCTGTCAGAGACAGCAAAGGACTTGGAAGAGCAGTTGAATGGAATGGACAGTGTCTTGAAAGGAGGATATAAGATGAACATCAACAAAAGCAAAACAAGGATAATGGAATGTAGTCTAATTAAGTCGGGTGATGCTGAGGGAATTAGATTAGGAAATGAGGCACTTAAAGTAGTAAAGGAGTTTTGCCATTTGGGGAGCAAAATAACTGATGACGGTCGAAGTAGAGAGGATATAAAATGTAGGCTGGCAATGGCAAGGAAAGCGTTTCTGAAGAAGAGAAATTTGTTAACATCCAGTATTGATTTAAGTGTCAGGAAGTCATTTCTGAAAGTATTCGTATGGAGTGTAGCCATGTATGGAAGTGAAACGTGGACGATAAATAGTTTGGACAAGAAGAGAATAGAAGCTTTCGAAATGTGGTGCTACAGAAGAATGCTGAAGATTAGATGGGTAGATCACATAACTAATGAGGAAGTATTGAATAGGATTGAGGAGAAGAGAAGTTTGTGGCACAACTTGACCAGAAGAAGGGATCGGTTGGTAGGACATGTTCTGAGGCATCAAGGGATCACCAATTTAGTATTGGAGGGCAGCGTGGAGGGTAAAAATCGTAGAGGGAGACCAAGAGATGAATACACTAAGCAGATTCAGAAGGATGTAGGTTGCAGTACGTACTGGGAGATGAAAAAGCTTGCACAGGATAGAGTAGCATGGAGAGCTGCATCAAACCAGTCTCAGGACTGAAGACCACAACAACAACAACAACAAAACTTCTACCTTGGTAAAATACTGATTTAGTGTTAACAACTTAGGCCATTGGCAAGCCGAGAATATTTACAGATATGTTGTTGAATTGCAATAGAATGTATTCGAATGAAAGCAGTTGTAGCACAACTCGTTGTTTGAAGCAACATTGGTGCGGAAGAGATCCAGCTAGCCGACCGGAGTGGCCGAGCGGTTCTAGGCGCTTCAGTCTGGAACCGCGCGACCGCTGCCGTCGCAGGTTCGAATCGTGTCTCGGGTATGGATGTATGGATGTGTGTGATGTCCTTAGATTAGTTAGGTTTAAGTAGTTCTGAGTTCTAGGGGACTGATGACCTCAGATGTTGTCCCATAGTGCTCAGAGCCATCTGAAACACCAAGATCCAGCTAAATGGAAGTTGCCCCCAAACTGCCAACCATGAACCATGTCCCTGCTGTTTCTTTTTTGTTAACAACCAGGAAGTAACACGTATGTCGGATTTATAACAGATTAAGATAAATTCAAGAAGCACAGTAAATGAGATTCAAAATGAAATATTCTTTCATAACTTAAGATGCAGATGTTTCCACATTCTTCTTTTTGATAGCGTCTTGACAAATACTTTTTTACAATATATTTCATTTACTGTAAAAATTAATTGCAAATTTTATCGGTTGCTTCGGAAAGTTTATTTGACGGAATGCAATAAAGGAATGCACCGACGCCCTGGCGGCTCCGAATATCGAGGTGCGCGGTTGAATTTTCTGCACAGACCAAATTCACGGAAGCAGCGTATGAAGTTTCACAACAAGGGAGAGCAACTTTGTAGCTCGTATTCAGCCACAATGGCCCAGTTTGTCAAGAGTTTTCTTTTTCTTTTTTACTTCCACTCTTTATACAGCGTTCCGATGTGGCACAACTACTTGCTTGCGCGCTGGACCACAATGCATCGGCAAACGGCTGCGAATTCGGACGGAAATACCAGTGAGTCTGCAAGTTTTACTGGAGTGGTCCTTGGTGCGTTCTCTCGCAGCACCAGGTGTGTGTAGCCTTTCTGAGGCTGAACGTTCCATATGGTCGTTTATCTGTCTCTCTTTTCCTAATGATCTCTTTGCCGTCTGAATGTCCTTGTCTTGCAACGCTGAAAACTCGTATCAGGGCAGTTTCATTTTCGTCACACTGGATAAAGTCAGTAATCCCGAAATGGACTTCGTGTCTTAAGCAGAGTTTTCGTGTGATTCATCCAGGCCCGTTCTTACCATTGCAGATACTCAGGTCTTGAAATTTAAATGTTGAAAATAGCGTGAAATACTTTCCTCTTCCTCGCTCTCTCTCTCCCCCTCCTCTCTCTCTCTCTCTCTCTCTCTCTCTCTCTCTCTCTCTCTCTCTCTCTCTCACACACACACACACACTCTCTCTCTCTCTCTCTCTATCATACTGAGCGCTTCACTGATTCCCAGGAAACAGAAGAGAATCGCGTTAGATTAAACCTTTCGTAACAGCTTAAGAGATCTAAGTTGATCTGTATTGTCGGCGCATTAAAAAAAATTTAGCTTCTCATGCCATTTTAGCTGAGTGATGACATCGCTCTTATACACTGCCGGAAAAAAAGTCACAGCCCCAAGAAATAATTAATGTAGAGTAATAAAATTTCGAGAATGCATTTGTCTAGGTGATATATGTAAATGATTAACATTTCAGTGTCACAGGTTAATGGAAGGGCGAGATAAGCCATTCCAAATACGAAATATTGCTACTTTAATAATAGGTGTAACCGCCAAAATGTTGAAGGTGAGCATGCAAACATTCATGTATTGTGTTGTACAGGTGCCGGATGTCAGTTTGTGGCGTAGAGTTCCATGTCGGTTCACTCGGTCGGTCAATACAGGGCGTTTAATACTGTTTGCAGATGATGCTAGAGTTGTTATCCTATGACGTATGTGACAGTACGTCACGTAAATATTGACATTGTGGTGTCACCGACAGACACCACACTTGCTAGGTGGCAGCCTTTAAATCGGCCGCGGTCCGTTAGTATACGTCGGACCCGCCTGTCGCCACTGTCAGTGATTGCAGACCGAGCACCGCCACACGGCATGTCTAGAGAGACGTCCTAGCACTCGCCCCAGTTGTACAGCCGACTTTGCTAGCGATGGTTCACTGACAAATTACGCTCTCATTTGCCGAGACGATAGTTAGCATAACCTTCAGCTACGTCATTTGCTACGACCTAGCAAGGCGCCATTATCATTTGCTATTTATCTTGTGAAGCATGTATAGTCAGGCCGATGTTTACCAATTATGGATTAAAGTTAAGTATTCCAGAAGCTACGTACTTTTTTACTAGACTCAACTCCTTTAACTGTTCCAGACCTCACGCCAGCCTGCGTGAGCTTAAACGCGTGCCTTTCGGCTACCTCCTAGTGGCTTGGCTGTCTTGCCAAGTCACAACAGACATTTTTATCGGTTGTAGGCAGTGAACAATATTGTGAAGTGTTAAAGGTGAACTAAAAATTATTTGTAAACACTTAACGTATTTTATTGACATAATTAGTATAAAAGATACAGTTAATGTTCTTGAAAAAAAAAAACTGAAATGCAGCGATAGCTTAAAAGTAGCGTCTTTATTTAAAACATGTCTATGAAAATAAAAAAGGATCGCTAAGAGACGCAATTGTACGGCCGAGGAGGACGGACGTACTTTATGGTACAGACACTGTTTTGTTTCGCGATACGGAAGGCAGCCATTGAGCGGCTAAACATATTTTATGTAAGTTATTCTGAATACTGCTAAAATAAACTAATTATTGTTATCACAAAATGAATTTCTTTGTAACAGTTGTCACCTCAAATGGTCGTAGCGGCTAATTACTTTTAATAAGCATTTTTTTCAGTAATTTTCCCTGCGGGAAGCTCATCTTCCGATGCAGCGTCCGGTCGGCCATTACGCGCCGAAGTATTAATTTATTTTTCAAAGTCTTAACAGTAACTGTAAATGCGAGAGATTTCGTTGTGAGAACCTTTCTAAATAGCAACAGATAATTAATTTAACGTTAAAGTTAATTTTTTTTAAATTATACAAATTCCATGAGTTCAGTAAGTTTTAGCTTGACCGCTCCACGGCAACAATCGAAATTCTCTCGAGTCTTGCTTTGGAATCAACAAACAGAAATTAACAAAATAACATTCAATTCAGTTAACAGTAACTATATTTTAGTCGTCACATTCAAAATCTAAAGTTGGTTCATGAATAACAGCGGTCCCTCAAGAACCCGCTTCATATTTACTTATGCACGTAAGTAAAAGTGGTTCAAATGGCTCTGAGCACTATGGGACTTAACTTCTGAGTTCATCAGTCCCCTAGAACTTAGAACTACTTAATCCTAACTAACCTGCCGGCCAGAGTGGCCGTGCGGTTCTAGGCGCTACAATCTGGAACCGAGCGACCGCTACGGTCGCAGGTTCGAATCCTGCCTCGGGCACGGATGTGTGTGATGTCCTTAGGTTAGTTCGGTTCAATTAGTTCTAAGTTTTAGGCGACTGATAACCTCAGAAGGTAAGTCCCATAGTGCTCAGAGCCATTTTTGAACCTAACTAACCTAAGGACATCACACACATCTACGCCCGAGGCAGGATTCGAATCTGCGACCGCAGCGGTCGAAGTAAAAGTGATAAGATAATATCCATGAGAGAAAGAATCATGAAGTAACAAACAAAAAGATTCACAGAAATATTATATATATATATATATATATATATATATATATATATATATATATATATATATCACGTGCCGAACATGCTCGATTCGTAACAGATCTGTTGATTGAGCAGGCCAAGGCAACATGTCGATACTCTGTAAAGTCTTGGGTTACAACAGCGACATGTGGGTAAGCGTTATCCTGTTGAAAAGTGCCCGTTGAATGCCGTTCATGAATGACAGCACATCACATCGGATCACCAGACTGACATACAGATTTCCAGTCATGGTGCGTGAGATAACCACGAGAGTGCTCTTGCTGTAATACGAAATCCCATCCCAGATGATACTCTAGGTGTAGAGTGTCAACCATGAAGACACATCGTTGCAGGCCCTCAACTGACCTCCTTCTAACCAACACTTGACCACCACTGGTATCGAGGCAGAACCAGCTTTCATCAAGAAACACATCAGACCTCCGCTCTGCCCTCCAGTGAGCACTCGCTTGGCAGCACTGAAGTAACGAACGGCGGTTGTTTGGGATCACTGGAATGCACGAAACAGGGCATCTGACTCGGAGCCGTCGTTAAATTAACCGATTTGCAGCAGATCGTTGTCTCACTATGGTGACAACTGCTGCTCAATTGCTGCTGCATTTTCAGTACGACGAGCCAGAGCTCTAAGCCTAACATGATGGTTTTCCTTATAGTGGTAGTAACATGTGGCAGTCCGGAGCCGACCTTCTTACGACTGTACATTCTCGTGACCACCGCTGCCAGAAATCATGTACAGTGATTACATTCCTGCCAAGTTTTTCTGCAATACAGTGGAAGTTTCTCGTAGCCCTATTACACGACTTCGTTCAAACTCAGTGAGGTGTTGATAATGGAGTCTCCTTAAAGGCATTCTTAACTAACATCAACTCACCACTTCCAATCTGAAAGGTAACTAACGCTCACGACCCTTAAAGCATTCATTTAAAACAAACCCGATAGTGGCGCCACTACCACCACACTTATGACGCGCGGGATTAGCAGAGTGGTCTGGGGCGCTGCGGTCATGGACTGTGCGGGTGATCCCGACGGAGGTTCGAGTCCTCCCCGGGAATGGGTGTGTGTGTTCGTCCTTAGGATAATTTAGGTTAAGTAGTGTGTAAGCTTAGGGACTGATGACCTTAGTAGTTAAGTCCCATAAGATTTCACACACACCACTCTTACACAGCTGGCGCGACATTGGAATAGACATCATCTTTCAGTTGTAGAAGCACGCCTACTACCTTTCGTTTATGTCGTACGATTCCTTCTCGGTCTTACGATGTTTTTCCGTCAGTGTAGTCCAGACTTTCACGGAGACAAAATAAGCAGCATTGAATATTTCTAATGATTGAATAATAGAATTTGATAGTACCAATGTAATCTCTTGGTGACTTTTATAACAGCTGAAGACAAAGAAGGCCACCGGCCTTGCCGCAGTGGTAACACGGGTTCCCGTCAGATCACCGAAGTTAAGCGCTGCCAGGCTGGGTTAGCACTTGGATGGGTCACCATCCGGTCTGCCGAGCGCTTTTGGCCAGCGGGGTGCACTCAGCCCTTGTGAGGCTAACCGGGGAGCTACTTGATTGAGAAGTAGTGGCTCCGGTCTAGGAAACTGACATACGGCCGGGAGAGCGGTGTGCTGACCACATGGCCCTCCATATCCGCATCCAGTGACGCCTATGGGCTGAGGATGACACGGCGGCCGGTCGGTAACGTTGGGCCCTCATGGCCTGTTGGTGAGGCGTTTAGTTTTAGTTTTTTGAAGACAAAGAAGTCACACATGCTAAATAAAAGTAAGCAGAACTGTAATGTTTACTTAAAGGCAGTACTAATGTTTCTTTTCCCGCATATGTCATTACATACAAACGTTTTTTATAATTTCTATCTCTATGAATTAAAATTGTAATGACAGTTGCTCTTGACGAAAAGAAAAATCTCAAACATAACGATGACAAAATTACCGGTGAAACTGTGAGTGGCTCCATTTCATTAAAGGACTGCAAACCTGCAAGCAAAATAGGAATAGAGAAACAACACTCGAAGGAAAACCAGTCAGCAATTGTTTACCACAATTAACGGGATGATCATTCAACCCAATCTGTTTTACAGATGAGACCAACAATTACCAACGTGGCAAAATCTTCTTATAACAGAGAGCTGAGAGTTCAAATGGTTCAAATGGCTCTGAGCACTACGGGACTTAACTTCTGAGGTCATCAGTCCCCCAGAGCTTAGAACTACTTAAACCTAACTAACCTAAAGACATCACACACATCCATGCCCGAGGCAGGATTCGAACCTGCGACCGTAGCGGTCGAGCGGTTCCCGACTGTAGCGCCTAGAACCGCTCGGCCAACCCGGCCAGCGCTGTGAGTTCATATGAAGTGTGTAGAAATTAAGAAATGAATGTGTATCATTGTATGAAGAAAGAGTTACTGATAAAAATATTAGCAAAAACAGACAATGTTTGATGGGATAACCGTAATCATTGGTTTTACAATGTTACTTATAATGCGCCTTGATTGCATAAAATGTTTATTCCCGCCATTTCGGTGTCGTGCCTCGATCCGCCCAGTCGTCTGACGTCCATCGCCGTGGGCAAGAGTGGCGGGAACCACGGAAGCAGACCATGGAGGTAAACAAGTCTACACCAGCGCCATGGATATTGAAATCGCCCTTTGTTTTTAGATCATATATAAATGATAATTTTACTATGTATTTTAATTTTGACAAGTATAGATTTTAACCTTGACATCTACTGATTTTAATTAAGTATTTTTAGAGATTAAAGTAAATTACAAAAATCTACTTAATACAGTATGAGCATGTGTAATGTAACAAATGTACCACACGCCACCTGTCGGTAATAGTGTTACAATTAATATAAATGATGTGTATTCTGCCAATCAATTTTATGTGACGCTGCATGTGAAGGTTGCTGTGTGTGGACGGGTTACTCCTGTAACCGAAATTGCAGGTACGTTCTGGTACGTTTGATGGTGACTTGATACGATGAAAAAGGTTTGCATTCGTGAAATAGTAAATTAGTATCGTTATCGTTACAGATCAGGAGATGGTTCTAGAGGAACCGAAACCGGTCATGTGAATAAACATTTTATACAATCAAGACGGATTATAAGAAGGATTGAAAAAAATAGTTCGAAATGGAAAAGAAAAAGCAAATATTTAGGAACGGGAAACTTATTGACAAACGTAATATTGTTTGGGACCTCCCAGTTCTCCCGAGCTAGATGCCTGTGGATATCGGTACCACTACTGTGCAACGAATCTCAACTTCTTCTGGACCGAAGGCCACAGGTGATGCGAGGATTCCCAAAGATCAGGAAGTGGGCAGTTGGAGAGGCAGTCAAGTCTGTGAGATCAGCTCGTAGGCGGTACAGGTATAGGGCTTGGACAGAGATATGGGAACACCAAAACGTAACACATCACTATGCCTAACATGGTGTAGGAAACCCGATGGCGTTCAGAATGGCGTACAGTCGCCTCGGAATAGATAAATACGGGCGCTGTATTGTCTTCAAGGGAATCTTACACCATTCTTCCTCCACAATAGTGGCACGTTCATGTAACGATGATGGGAGATCGTCAGCGATCAAGCACCCTTCTTGCCAAATTCACGTAGCGGCACCACCGTTTAGGATAGGGAAAGCCAGTTTTGTGCGATATTCTGAGCACAAGTTACAGCCAGGTGCAGGCCGGATTGCAGTAAGTTACGCTGACCAGCGGTTGCGAAGTGGAATGGAGGCCACAGGGCCGTTGAACGCTGAAAAGAGTAAACGCAGCAGTTCGCATGTCACAAGCTATAGGCAGACGGGTCCCACTGTCGCAACCGGGGTGTGGTGCGTACATGACACGAAGCAACACATTAGCGAAACGGAGGGGCGCAGCCGAGAATAAATAGTGCCATTTTCTAACGAGACTGATTGAAGTGTAACAGCTCTCCTGGACGGCGGGGCGTGTCACACCGCTGGGCTACACGCAGCCACAAATGGGGCGACAGCGTCCCAGTCCACTGCGGGTCGTTAGTTCGACCCTCTGAGGCCGACGCAGGGTCCGCAGCCAGCCAGGGAGGGCCACTCTTCGGCTCGCTACCGCGGGCAGTCGCCTCTACTGTCGACACACGCCAGAGACTACTGAGGTGAGGAGCCGCAGATTTTGACGCCGAATCGCGCTCTGTCGTTGCCGCCGCGTTCCCAGCTACGCCAGCCGAGCAAGAAGCAGCAGCGGGGTCGGCCTGCGGCTCCTTGTGGAGTAGTGCGGAGTCAATTGGGACGGTGGCCGCTGAGTTGGCTGCTGGCGCAGCCATCCTGACGTAATTGGAACTCTACAGCTGGCGAACAAGGCCGTCACGACACAGCTTTGCATTGCATAGGTCGCTGGAGCAGTGGCCTCAGCATTGCAAGGCCTGTGACGCAGACCGAGGTCAACAAAGCACTGTAGTGGAAACGAATAAATCATTTGAAAAGCTCAGCCAAGTTTTAATACACCACGTTCTGGCACCAACCACAACATTAATACAGAGTGACTGGGGGGGCTCTTGAAGGTGCTACAGTTCACCCTCCTGTTCGCAAAACCAGTCCTGGACGCTGCGGTGTGTGTGAACGGGGACCTAGCTGCCTTGGAACACAGAATAACCACTGGGGAACAAACATTATATCATTGGATGAACGCGATAGTCTAAATGGTCACATAGTCTTTGGTAATACTGCGACCTTGCAGAGTAACTATGGGACCTGTGGAATAACATGATATGACATTGCGTCACAGAAGCCCTCCATATTTCACTCGTGGGACATAAACTCGGCCAAAAGATGTAAATAGTGTAAAACAAGACTCATCCATAGCTCCAAAGTTCTGGTTTTATGGCTCTATGCTGCGGTGACTTTTGCATCTCTCATGCCCTTATTTTTCGTCACCGTCCTCCTCACCAACCGTCTGTCACGATCACTCAACACACACCTTTGTCCGCTTTGGACTTTCATGTCCAAGCACGCATTTCTCGCGATATTTAGATATTTTTGCCCAACCCCTGTGTGGGTTGTGGCACGGAACTGCTGGTCCGAATGGGGATTGAAATATTTATTCTGTGGTTAGTGCTACGCAGTACGGAAGCATATATTTTATTATTTAGGGGGACCATACGGAATCTTAAAGGGCAGTGGTTACCTGAAGTGAAAATCTGGATAGTGTGCGTGTGCCTAAACTCGCAGTGCACTTCAGATCGACGGGTGGAGTGGGGAAGGGGGGGGGGGGGGGAGACATGAACTCAAGACATAATAAACGAGGTGTTAACCACTGTTTATTTTCAAGGTTCGTTCTCATCGTGGTATGTTAACTGAATCAGCGATATTGATGAGTCGCAGTAGCAGAATGACAGGACAAGTATCACATAGGCACACAGTTAAGGGACTTTCTGCAGTGATACGTGTTCCTCTGGAGTAAGTTTTCCGCAATGCTGTCTACAAATAGTCCGAAACCGAATCAGTACGACAGCATATAACAGATCAAACATCTTACTGAGCCGATAAACTGTTCATAAAATCATCAGACTGTTGTAGCTGTTTTATACAAAGTGTAATTAATACGTGGTTCCCCACTGAGTCGGTAAATTAAGAGCGCAGTATTAAATGATATTGCAAAATGGAAAGGTGGAAGCTTCTGATGGTACCTATCAGCTCTGGTGTTCTAAATGTAACTAGCACCCGCTATCTACAAATAACTAATAGCCTCCCTGAAATATTATAAGGTTACGTCTCAATTTAAAGTTTGGGTTACTAGCGTACCTGAATCCTAACAGGCCCTAAGCTGAACAAGCTATGTCCTAACATTTACAGGGCTGTGGCCATTGTGATTAATTAACGAATGCAGTCTCGCTGCAACACAGAAAATGAAAGTCAAATGAGCAGTTCAAACTTTAATCGCACTACGGTAAATTAGAAGCACAGCAGTATAAAAATACACGCACGCGAACCTAGTGTTTTAGTATGCCGACTTAACAGTCGGTCACTGTGCGTTAGGTGCGAACGCATTGCATTCCTTCAACAAAGTGCATTACGATTCAGCACACTGGTTCCGGAGTGGGATGGCGGACCCAAGGGTGTAACAGCTACAGCATCATTCACAGTTCCAACCAACACAACAAAATAAAGCATGCAGAAAAATGTTGCAAAACATAACACTGCAACTCAGTGAAACATTGAGGTGACAGTGGCGATTTTAATACTAGAAAATGTTACTACAATTTTTCCAGATCTCTGATAAGTGGTAGAAGCTTCTGTTTGAAATTCAAAAATTATTTAGACTTGTTGATTTAACGAACTTAACAAATGTAAACGCAAAGAGAATTCAGAATCTTAATAACTTTTGTTTAAATCAGTTCCTAGCTGCAACAACAAATGAAAAGTTAAACTCTTAAAAATCAGCTTAGTAAACATATAGATGATTAAAGTTAACAACATCAAATGAGATATATGAATAACAGAAAGTAAAAATTATTCCAGTCTACTATGGCATGGTGCTACAGCAACAATTTTCGAACCCTTCATCGCGAAATTATTTAACAATGGAAAATGGACGCGACATAGCCATTTACTGCCGCTTCTATTTCCCATTTTGTAAGGCTTGATGACAGACAATTTTGTACACAGGTACTTTTTACGCAGTGTAATGGTCCCCAAGAGGGTGAACTGCGTCATTTATATTAAATAATTTCGCAACCAAGACTATTTTTATTCAGGAGTAGCAATAGAACTTTTAAGGAATTCGCTCAGGTCGCCTAGTCTCCATATGAACCCACAGTGACATTACAGCCAGGTAGGACACCGACCCAATTGTCCGGGGAACAGCAGCCGGGGTCCGCGCGCCAAGGCAAGTGAATAACCAGACAGACGAGACAGCACTCCGCCGTCAGCCCCCAAGTGGCCCATCGGGACCATCCGACCGCCGTGTCATCCTCAGCTGAGGATGCGGATATGAGGAGCATGTAGCCAGCACATCGCTCTCCCGGTCGTTATGATGGCTTTCTGTGACCAGAGCCGCTACTATTCGGTCGAGAAGCTCCGCAATTGGCATCACGAGGCTGAGTGCACCCAGAAAAATGGCAATAGTGCATGGCGGTCTGGACGGTCACCCATCCAAGTGCCGGCCACACCCAACAGCTCTTAACTTCGGTGATCTGACGCGAACCGGTGTATACACTGTGTCAAGGCCGTTGCCTCAGACCAGATAGAATACTATAAAAAAAGGGGTTTTTTGGAAAAAGGGACCCATCGGTCCCATCAAGCAGAACATCGCCGCAAATCCGCGATTCAGGTTGTCCCACACAAGTTTTCTTCCAGAGGCATAGCTCGGCAGGCACAAACAGCGAACGCAACTCAGCCACAGCCGCGTTCCTTGCATACATCTCCGATGGCCATCCAAAACACCCGCCTGTCCCAACAGTCTCACGGATTAACCAGCAAACAGCACAGCGCTCCGTCGCCACATCACGACGCGGCCTTCCTCCGACCTCATACCGCTTGGAGCCCACCTTACAACTAGCGAGGCTCCAGTGCCATGCCACAGAGGCGCGCTTGGGCAAATATGGTCACACAACGGCACAGCCGTCAGTCGAGAGATAGAAGCGAGCCCCATCGCTCATTAAGAATATAAAACCTGTTTTGAAATCGTCACAATCGAATATGCGATATCAAAGATTTATGGTCTGTAGAACCAGCTAGACTACACCGTTTCAGCATATCGTTCTAACGGCACCACTTACCTTTGATACTGTAAACTTCATGTTCCGAACGGTATGGAAAGTATTCAGAATATGGGGAACTAATTTCGACATGTATTGATATATGAATATATTAAACTGCATCAATGTACACAGTCTGAGACTGCATATTGCACTGTGCTGTCAAGTAAATGCTGCAGAATATCACCTACGTTAATGCAGTTAAATAACAAGCAAATGACCAAGGAAATCGAAATAACAAATAATATTTGATTAATATTTCCTGCAATTTGCCTGTTCAGAATGGTTCAAATGGCTCTGACCACTATGGGACTTAACATCTGAGGTCATCAGTCCAAAAAATGGTTCAAATGGCTATGAGCACTATGGGCCTAAACATCTGAGGTCATTAATCCCCTAGAACTTAGAACTACTTAAACCTAACTAGCCTAAGGACGTCACACACATCCATTCCCGAGGCAGAATTCGAACCTGCGACCGTAGCAGTCGCGCGGTTCCGAACTGAAACGCCTAAACCGCTCGGCCACCGTGGCCGGCCAATTTGCCTGTAAATAAAACTTAGAACAATACAGAATTCTTGACACACAACAACACGAATTGGGTGAAGTGCAGATACATATTTATTGCTTCAAAAATTTAACACCCCCGACACAGATCACTGAATGTGCTAAAGGGAGGAGTGACTGAATTAACTGTGTAGCACTTCCGATTAAATGACGTAAGTCGGATTTTCTGTCTACTGACTTCACAAAGATAAAAAATTTGCATCGGCACGTTTAACAAAAGTCCACTCCCGCGATTCATAGCATCTTTGCAACATGAATGACTGAAAAGTGAACCCTGAAATACAAGTATCTCAAGCACGATTAACAAAATAACGTTGCAGATAAGCAATGCCTTCGGATAAGCCCTCCAATATAAACTATCTCACCAAACAGCAATGTAGCGACAGCCGCATTGATCAACATTCAGTCTTCTGTTCGACATGCAACACTCCCTGAAGAAGTAGGATGCAGGTGTTTGAAAGGCTACTTACAGTGTGTCAGGCTAAAGGCTCATTAGTTAGTGACTTTCGGTAGTGTGAATACAGTAGTCGATTGGGATACAGAACCATCTTTGTAGGTGCTTCAGTCTGGAACCACGCGGCTTCTACGGTCGCTGGTTCGAATCCTGCTTTGGGCATGGATGTGTATGATGTCCTTAGGTTAGTTAGGTTTAAGTAGTTGTAAGTCTATGGGACTGATGACCTCCGAAGTTAAGTCCCATAGTGCTCAGAGCCATTTGTACCATCTTTGAACTCATCCTGCGATAAGTAGTTCACGAAATAATGAAAATACAGAGAAAGTATAAAACTGAACATTGAAAGAGGCGACCTACCAGCCATCTTTGGTGTCACATTGACCATGGCAGCATTGGAGGACGGATTCCACAACAAGTGCTCCAGCCGGAAAGTGTTTGCAGAATCTGAGACAGAGGAAGACTGTAGACATGTAACAAAGAGGCGGAAAGTCAGTTTTTCTGTATGTTGAACAATAAACAGAAAATAATTGCTTGTCACGCATTACAGAGAAAGAAACCAATCCACAATGCTGTAGTACCTGTCCCTCATGAGATTATGAATTTTGAAAAAAGAGTACAAAAGATGAAGAAAACTTGCGTCCAAACCGTAGAAAGTTCTAATTCGTGTAAAGCGCCAAAAACTGCTCCAAGAGGAAGATAGAAGTTATTGGTTGACCATGATTATGAATGAGACACTGATGCAAAGGGAAAGTGCATTGAAGAGCCAAAGTAACAGGTACACCTACCTAATATCGTGTAGCGGCTACGCGAGCACATAGATATGGCGCAACACAATGTGGCATCGACCCGACTAATGTCTGAAGTAGCGCTCGAGGGAATTGACACCATGAAGCCTGCAGGTCTATCCATAAAACGGTAAGAGTACGAGGGGTGGAAATCTCTTCTGAACAGCACGTTGCAAGGTATCCCAGATATGCTCAATAATGTTCATGTCTGGAGAGCTTGGCGCCCAGCCGATGTGTTTAAATTCAGAAGTGTGTTCCTAAATCTACTCTGTAGCAATTCTGGACGTGTGGGGTGTCGCACCGTCCTGCTGGAATTTCCCAAGTCTGTCGGAATGCACAATGGACATGAATGAATGGATCCAGACGATCAGACAGGACGCTTACGTATGTGCCACCTGTCAGAGTCGTATCTAGACTTATCAGGGGTCCGATATCGCTCCTACTGCACACTACCCACACCATTACAGAACCTCCACCAGATTGAGCAGTTCCCTGTTGACATGCAGGGTCCATGGATTCATGAGGTTGTCTCCATACCGATACACGTCCATCCTCTCGAAACAATTTGAAACGAGACTCGTCCGACCAGGCAAGATGTTTCCGGTTATCAACAGTCCTGTGTCGGTGTTGACAGGCCCAGGTGAGGCGTAGCTTTGTGTCGTGCATTCATCAATGATACACTAGCTGGCCTTCAGCTGCGGAAGATCACATCGATGATGTTTCGTTGAATGGTTTGCACGCTGACATTTGCTGATATCTCAGCATTGAAACCTGCAGCAACCTGCGGAAGGGCTGTACTT
This sequence comes from Schistocerca americana, assembly GCF_021461395.2. Lineage (NCBI taxonomy): Eukaryota > Metazoa > Arthropoda > Insecta > Orthoptera > Acrididae > Schistocerca > Schistocerca americana. The sequence goes on from NC_060124.1 coordinate 52,158,776, forward strand.
CTGTTACAATGAACAATTCTCTTCAGTCGTCGTTGGTCCCGTTCGTGCAGAATCTTTTTCCAGCCGCAGTGATGTCGGGGATCTGATGTTTTGCCGGATTCCTGATATTGACGGTTCACTCGTGAAATGGTCGCACGGGAAAAATCCCCTCTTCATCGCTACCTCGGAGAAGCTGTGTCCCATCGCTCTTGCACCGACTATAACACCGCGTTCCAACTCACTTGAATCTTGATAACCTGCCATTTAAGCATCAGTAACCTATCTAACAACAGCGCCACATTTGTTGTCTTATATAGGCTGTGCCGACCGCAGCGCCGTATTCTGAGTGTTTACTTATCTCTGTACTTGAATACGCATGCCTATGTCAGTTTCTTTGGCTCTTCAGTGTAATTTCGGCGTGTGGTGCGTATAAGACACTCATTGAGCAGACTTTTTGCCATCACGCCTGATGGAAATCAGAATCTGCAAGCTATAGGTTGAGCAAGGTGCGACTGCACCTGGGATTGCTCGCTTTTTCTCGCTCAGGTATACGCCGACACGGCCGCGTGTCGACACGGCCCAGCGTCTGTTTCCCACACCGCGGCCCCAGCCAGCCACCACAGCCAGTCGGTGACAGGATGGCGAGGAGAATCAGATTTCCATAGATCTTTTACAACAAAAAGAATAGGATGTTAGTGTGTCTCCTAGACAGGAGGAAGAGGAAGACAGTGTTACTCTGCCGGAACTGTGGCCTAGTTTGCGTCACATGTTAAATATGTGGACGATGCTGTGCTGATTTTGTGTATATTTTGTCTGGATGCCGCTATGGCTTTATTATTTTAGGACAAGGAATAAAACAGGTTTGAAGATGGTCATTGCTGACTGAAAACGGTAATCTATGTACCAAAAGTTTAGTGGTCATTGGCGGAAATAAAAGCAAGTCATTACACACTACCTAGATCACTGTTTTCATCCGCGACCATGTCACAGCGTGAGAAATTCATTCTAAGAGGCTAGTAGTATTTTTGAGGTGATTGACGGAGACACTTTTTATAGCTTGTGTTTAACAGGCACCTTCTAAATAACTTTTAGATTAAATATCAGCCAGTTTTCACATGCTTTACAGTTCTAGAAAGTGAAAAAAAAAGAATGAGCAAGCGGTGCAACTGAAAACCTGGCAGTGAAGCTGAGGTACGTGTAATTTTCTTTTCTTACGTAGATTTGTACCCCTGGTATCAGAACAAATGTTTATCAGCGCGGGAGTTGTATATTCATCTGAAACTTTTGATGGAACTTCCATTTCTCTCATCGCAGACTTTTTGCCAGATAATGTCATATGGATTCCACTTCTGTATTGGCCCTGAAATCAGCCACAGTGTTTGAAACAGTACTGTAAGTCATATCTTGCAACAGAGACAGCAAAATATGGAAGACAGATCTGGAGCAAAATATTTCATATTTTATCTCGTTAAACAGTAATAGGCCAATTTTATTATTGCCAAAGGCAATCAAATGGAAACCATTTGTTCGGTTTTGCTGCAGCAGTTGTTCGGGTTCCTAGTTTTCTTTCTCTTTTATTTCTCCGCATGAAACCCAAATGTTTCTCCACCTTTTCCTGCATATTTCACTAAAATCCCATGAAATCTAACTTTATTAAAAATAAACTTACACTAGCTGAAATGACAGTTTCTCACCTTTAACGGTATTGAAACAAAATTCTTTTCTTTTTATGATACTTTAAATCGTAGAGACACTGATGTTGAAACACTGACACACAGATTATTACATCGTTTGAGTGTCTCACTGCAGTTTTCTTTGGCTAGACATCAGGCAACAACACTACGCAAAGACGTCTAACGTACGACTTCCGTCGCACCACTGCTCATTCCTGCAGTGTTGATATCGGGGCATCACCAGCCGCGCGCCGCAGCTGTAACTCAATCTGCTCATGAACGAGCAGGAGCCGCTCTTACTGCGGAAGATCTTGTCGTTCCTGCAGGCCGCTTGCACACCTTGGACAACGCCTCTTAAGATTGTGGTAGATTTACACGCCAACCTTCGAGAATGCTCCAAAACCCAACGGACGAAACGAGGATAAAAGAGGGCTGGAGAGAGGGAAGCCGTTAGTTTTGTTTCCTAGATGTTACGCCTCCATCAGTAAGTCATCGTCTATGTAGCCAGCTTTACAGAAGAGAAAGCACTGATTTCTGATTTTTTTTCTGTGGGATGGGAGTGATTTCCAAGTTCTTAGGCTTGCTCTTCCAAAGTGCCGCCACTCGACAGCATCGAGAAGAAAAGTCTTCATCCATGCCAGCGTGGCTACGAAACAAAATTGAAGCAAACGGCTTTCTTTCCCTTAAGTGTGTAAGTGATCTTGCGAATATTTTAATAACATGCTTGAGGGGTGTCAAAATTATTCTGACCTTACTATCCAGTGTTCCTCCACTTCAGAAAAACATTGTGCATCCAGGACCACGAAGAAATTGGTACTGTAGGCGAAATCTGCGTATTAAGTTTTCCAACTCAATTAATGCGCACGCAAATGACCTGTGATTTCGGTAGTTGAAATCGTGATTTACTCTTGTAAGGGCAGGACGGAACAGTCGCCAAGGCCTCTTGCCATGTTTGGGGAAATATCTGAAAAGAGTATCGGGGTAATAAAAAACACAGTGGATAAAAAAGGAAATTCGCAATCGGAAGCAGCAAGAATTACTTCCCTAACCGGCCGTCCTGAGTAGTATTTACACGGTTTCTCTATGTCACATTAAACTGGATGTAAGAATAGTTAATTTGATGTATTTCTGGTTGATTCTTGTCCCATCCATATGCAACTGAGCTATTTCCGAGGACAGAATGACATTACCAACAAAAACTAAGGATAATCAAGAACATAGTGCCTTCGAGGGAGGGAAACGGAATTTCCGCACAGCCACTCCGCAAGCAGTGCACTTTTGTGGTTAATGGGGGAAGTGGTGTTTACAAATGACGGTGGGGAATTTTTCATAGCATCTTCCTGCAGGTATCCAAAACAAAAATGGTTCAAATCGCTCTGAGCACTATGCGACTTAACTTCTGAGGTCATCAGTCGCCTAGAACTTAGAACTAATTAAACCTAACTAACCTAAGGACATCACACACATCCATGCCAGAGGCAGGATTCGAACCTGCGACCGTAGCGGTCGCTCGGTTCCAGACTGCAGCGCCTAGAACCGCACGGCCACTCCGGCCGGCTTCCTGCAGGTATCCCTCAGACTTTTTAATTAGGGATATCGCTGTCACTCGTCCATCTCTTCCATACATTATCCTACGGGAAAACATTCTACGTACACGTCCTGTATGCGATATTCTCTGCTCTCGTTTCACAATGGACTTGCTAATTGCAGACCACACACAGCCCGCACTGTATGAAGATGACGTGGCCATCTTCGGATAGAGCGTGAACGCTCGGCACGTAGGCCGACACCATTAAAGTGTAAAGCCTCGGGGTGTGTGTAACGTGAAGCATGTGTGTGAATGGCTGCCTAATTTTGTCTCCGCAGTGTAATTCTCGCGCCTGAAGACGATGAAAATGAAACTGCACCTAGGAATTTCCTTATAACGAAGTATCGTTTCGTGATTTTACTTCATTTCAGTTTAGAACACCAAACCAATCATTCCTATAGGGCAGTTAGTTCTGAATCACAACTCTAAACGCCATCACGTGACATAATGTGTCTTAATCGTCTGGGAAGTTCCAAAACTGTGCACATACCGCTTTACAGTTAAAGATTCATTCCTGAAACATTCCCCTAGGCCTTGGCAAAGCCCTGTCACGATAATGTCATATCTATCACGTGAGACAAAAAAGTCAAGATCTTTAGTTCGAATCCCAGTCCTCGACATAGTTAATCTGAAAGGTAATCGTAAACTGCAAAAGGTATACCCAGGTGTTGGCATAGACTCAGATCACATCTAATAGTGAAGAGTAGGATAAAGTTTATTAGAACCACCAGGAATAATCATTGTTTAAAGAAGTGGGGAACTGAGTGAATCGAGGAATGAGTGTAGGTGTGAAATGGAACGACCGCGTAGAGTCAGTATTAAGGAAGCCGAGTGGAGGACATAGATCTGTTGCCTGGATTCTGGAGAAATACAGTGCATCTGTAAACCAGATCTCATACAGCATGCTAGTACGAACCACTTCATATTACTATTTCGATGGAGCCTTAACGAAGTAGGCGAGGCAACAGACATCGGATGAATTCAGAAATGTCTTGTCTACGATAGCAAATGTTCGGTATATCCAACACAAAAGCCAACAGAAATTCTCGGAAACAAATGTGCATCCCTGGAAGAAAGACGATGTAGTTCTCGCGTAAACGTCTTAGTTACTGCAAGGTGTCCCACTCGTTAGGGAACTCGGGAAAAGAGTTGTAAAAATCTTAATAAAACAGAATTTGAAACCAAATTTGCACATCATATATCTTTAAGGTGAAGGTACAGTAGAAGTGGTGGAAATGATTTAGCCCACTGTATACACAGTTCAGTTATACGGTGCATATTCGTCAATGTTTCTGCCAGAATATTAGATTTCACGGCGGATGTTCTCAGGTACCTCGTCAATGTGGCAGCATTTGTGAAATTTGAGAACGCAATGAGTTCCCGTAAGATATGTGTGTGGTTCTCATGTTTAAATGTGCATTGCGCTTGCTGTTCGTAATGTTCCGTGTGATTTTCTTCTTTCGGTGATGTTTAATGCCATGTGTCGATTTTCTTGTTTTTAGACTGTTTGGGTGGTCGACGTAAACCATCTAAACACTGCATTCAAGGCTTGGTGACGAAGCTGGAGACAAAGAGCACATATGAATGGCGGGGAGTTAGGGGTGTAGCTATCGGAAGAAATTATGGCTGACGTAAAGACACGATAGGTAGCGCCGCCCACAAAACCTCTACGCGGTTTATCGCAGGAATCTGGACTATCGCACAGCATGTTCAGATAGCTGTCGAGAAAGCTGTCCTTTATCCCAACAAATTTACAGTTGTTCGTGAGCTGATGCAAACTGACCGTGATTAAAGCCTTACATACTGCCACTGGCCTCATTTATTTATCGCTGAAAGGCCAGGAATATTGTAGTACATGAGGTACATGATGAACCCTGGTTCCACTCATCAGCATATGTGAACTGACAAAACACACTTTGATAGAGCAGTGACAAGCAGTAAACAGTCTGTAATCTGGTTGTCAAGGATTCGGTTACGATTGTGGATTATCAATCACTGTTGGTTCCCATTTGCAATTACACATATTTATTTTAAAACGGTAATTCCAGACTCAGAATTAAATAAAAATATCACACGTTGTTAATGAAGGAATAAACAACTGTGTAATTAATAGTGCTTTCAGTGCGTTACAATTTACCAAATAAGCATAAAATACAAACACGGTAAATAATGTTTAAAAACAAGCCAATTTGATCCCAATTAGAATTTTAAGGCAAGTAACCACAGTCACAGCTGAAGGCCTTTAACGCCAAGAACGGCAATTATAAAGAAACTTAACAAACGTACTGTAAAACAGCAATGCAAAGCACGGTTAATTTAAAAAGGCATTAAACGGGTGAGAAAAATAATGGTAAACTTGGTAGCACAACCATTTAAACCTGCTGTAATGTCAAGAATGACAACTACATAAAAAATTGAAAAAACGTACAGTAAAACAGCAAATACAACAGCCAAGGTTAATTTAAAAGGACAAGCAACTGGTCACCAAACAGGTGAGACAAAATGATGGTAAACTTGGTATCACAATCATTTAAACCAGCTGTAACGCCAAGAATGGTAATTATATAAAAAGTTTATAAACATATAATAAAACAATAAATACAATAATAAAACACAAGGGCCAGTCACAGATGGTGCACCAGGACTCGACCTCTGAGTAGGTCTGGAAAAAAAAAAAAAAAAAAAAAAAAAAAGAAACACTTTCGCAAGCGATAACATAGGCAGCCAAGAGTTGCATTCACTTCACAAGATGCTAACTCAGACTTGTGGCAGTCTAACGAATAGCTAATGATAATCTTGCTGAGGACGTCCAATAAACCAAATGCAAAAATGTAAAAATATGCCAAAGCCGAAACCGGCGGTCTGGACTCCACCTGCAGAATATTGTGCTGAGAGCGCCCAGAACGAGAAAGGAATCACTACCACCAGAGTAAAAGATTGGCCAACCAACCTAAAATCAAGAAAGCTGTCGAAACTACACGCCTCACAGGACAGCAGTGGCAAGGCAAGGAAACGCACACTGCCGTTACTTACACTAACCCCCAGGGCAGGTAACTGGGACGTTAGCGGCCATGAAGCAGAAAAAATAAAGCTGGTTGAACTTAACAAATAGTAACAAACTGAACGCAATAAACAGTAATTAGAAGTTCAGGAAAGCTAATCAGATTTGCCTTCCCCAAGCACTTCACTCGCTGCTCTTCACCTCGGCAACACTACAAGCAGCAACACGAACCCAACTCACTGGAGAATCGCAAGATCTCACAACGGTGGAGATTTCTCTACTTGAATCCAAATGCACTCAACTTGAAACTTGCAGGATCCGGTTTACGACGAGATCGTGCACCCTCGTGACCACAGGCGTTCGATCCGGCAGTCCATGTGCGTCACCAGCGGTATTGGCGTGTTCTCGCACTGCGCGGACCTGGATCCTTCTGAGTCCCCAACCGAACTGCACATCGACACGAACCGGAAGAACAACAACGTCGCCCCAAAGATAGGGCCACAGTTACTACATATCTATAACCTCCGCTGTTGCCACTAGCGTACAGGCAACGCTTGCGACATCAAGTGGTGCCAGTCAACACGAAGGTAAACAACCGCAATCACGTCAACTAAACGATACGGTCTGCCCTCCAACAGTGGACGGAAACCTACCAACAGCACCAACGCGAGCAGCAGCACGGCTCACAGTCATAGAGAAATCCCTTCATTCACAGATGGTAGGTGAGGTCTATCCGTTTTATCACAGAGGTAGGATAACCGACCACATTTCTGATGCTTGAGCAGCAGCACAGCTCACAATCATAGAGAAATCCCTTCATTCACAGATGGTAGGTGAGGTCTATGCGTTATCACAGAGGTAGGATAACCGACCAAATTTCTGATGCTTGAGCAGCAGCACGACTCACAGTCATAGAGAAATCCCTTCATTCACAGAAGGCAGGTGAGGTCTATGCATTATCACAGAGGTAAGATAACCGACCAAATTTCTGATGCTTGAGCAGCAGCAAGGCTCACAGTCATAGAGAAATCCCTTCTTTCACAGATGGTAGGTGAGGTCTATGCGTTATCACAGAGGTAGGATAACCGACCAAATTTCTGATGCTTGAGCAGCAGCACGGCTCACAGTCATAGAGAAATCCCTTCATTCACAGATGGTAGGTGAGGTCTATGCGTTATCACAGAGGTAGGATAACCGACCAAATTTCTGATGCTTGAGCAGCAGCACGGCTCACAGTCATAGAGAAATCCCTTCATTCACAGATGGTAGGTGAGGTCTATGCGTTATCACAGAGGTAGGATAACCGACCAAATTTCTGATGCTTGAGCAGCAGCACGGCTCACAGTCATAGAGAAATCCCTTCATTCACAGAAGGTAGGTGAGGTCTATGCGTTATCACAGAGGTAGGATAACCGACCAAATTTCTGATGCTTGAGCAGCAGCACAGCTCACAGTCATAGAGAAATCCCTTCATTCACAGATGGTAGGTGAGGTCTATGCGTTATCACAGAGGTAGGATAACCGACCAAATATCTGATGCTTGAGCAGCAGCACGGCTCACAGTAATAGAGAAATCCCTTCATTCACAGAAGGTAGGTGAGGTCTATGCATTATCACAGAGGTAGGATAACCGACCAAATTTCTGATGCTTGAGCAGCAGCACGGCTCACAGTAATAGAGAAATCCCTTCATTCACAGATGGTAGGTGAGGTCTATGCGTTATCACAGAGGTAGGATAACCGACCAAATTTCTGATGCTTGAGCAGCAGCACGGCTCACAGTAATAGAGAAATCCCTTTATTCACAGATGGTAGGTGAGGTCTATGCGTTATCACAGAGGTAGGATAACTGACCAAATTTCTGATGCTTGAGCAGCAGCACGACTCACAGTCATAGAGAAATCCCTTCATTCACAGAAGGCAGGTGAGGTCAATGCGTTATCACAGAGGTAGGATAACCGACCAAATTTCTGATGCTTGAGCAGCAGCACGGCTCACAGTAATAGAGAAATCCCTTCATTCACAGATGGTAGGTGAGGTCTATGCGTTATCACAGAGGTAGGATAACCGACCAAATTTCTGATGCTTGAGCAGCAGCACGGCTCACAGTAATAGAGAAATCCCTTCTTTCACAGAAGGTAGGTGAGGTCTATGCGTTATCACAGAGGTAGGATAACCGACCAAATTTCTGATGCTTGAGCAGCAGCACGGCTCACAGTCATAGAGAAATCCCTTCATTCACAGATGGTAGGTGAGGTCTATGCGTTATCACAGAGGTAGGATAACCGACCAAATTTCTGATGCTTGAGCAGCAGCACGGCTCACAGTCATAGAGAAATCCCTTCATTCACAGAAGGTAGGTGAGGTCTATGCGTTATCACAGAGGTAGGATAACCGACCAAATTTCTGATGCTTGAGCAGCAGCACGGCTCACAGTCATAGAGAAATCCCTTCATTCACAGATGGTAGGTGAGGTCTATGCGTTATCACAGAGGTAGGATAACCGACCAAATTTCTGATGCTTGAGCAGCAGCACGACTCACAGTCATAGAGAAATCCCTTCATTCACAGAAGGCAGGTGAGGTCTATGCATTATCACAGAGGTAAGATAACCGACCAAATTTCTGATGCTTGAGCAGCAGCAAGGCTCACAGTCATAGAGAAATCCCTTCTTTCACAGATGGTAGGTGAGGTCTATGCGTTATCACAGAGGTAGGATAACCGACCAAATTTCTGATGCTTGAGCAGCAGCACGGCTCACAGTCATAGAGAAATCCCTTCATTCACAGATGGTAGGTGAGGTCTATGCGTTATCACAGAGGTAGGATAACCGACCAAATTTCTGATGCTTGAGCAGCAGCACGGCTCACAGTCATAGAGAAATCCCTTCATTCACAGATGGTAGGTGAGGTCTATGCGTTATCACAGAGGTAGGATAACCGACCAAATTTCTGATGCTTGAGCAGCAGCACGGCTCACAGTCATAGAGAAATCCCTTCATTCACAGAAGGTAGGTGAGGTCTATGCGTTATCACAGAGGTAGGATAACCGACCAAATTTCTGATGCTTGAGCAGCAGCACAGCTCACAGTCATAGAGAAATCCCTTCATTCACAGATGGTAGGTGAGGTCTATGCGTTATCACAGAGGTAGGATAACCGACCAAATATCTGATGCTTGAGCAGCAGCACGGCTCACAGTAATAGAGAAATCCCTTCATTCACAGAAGGTAGGTGAGGTCTATGCATTATCACAGAGGTAGGATAACCGACCAAATTTCTGATGCTTGAGCAGCAGCACGGCTCACAGTAATAGAGAAATCCCTTCATTCACAGATGGTAGGTGAGGTCTATGCGTTATCACAGAGGTAGGATAACCGACCAAATTTCTGATGCTTGAGCAGCAGCACGGCTCACAGTAATAGAGAAATCCCTTTATTCACAGATGATAGGTGAGGTCTATGCGTTATCACAGAGGTAGGATAACTGACCAAATTTCTGATGCTTGAGCAGCAGCACGACTCACAGTCATAGAGAAATCCCTTCATTCACAGAAGGCAGGTGAGGTCAATGCGTTATCACAGAGGTAGGATAACCGACCAAATTTCTGATGCTTGAGCAGCAGCACGGCTCACAGTAATAGAGAAATCCCTTCATTCACAGATGGTAGGTGAGGTCTATGCGTTATCACAGAGGTAGGATAACCGACCAAATTTCTGATGCTTGAGCAGCAGCACGGCTCACAGTAATAGAGAAATCCCTTCTTTCACAGAAGGTAGGTGAGGTCTATGCGTTATCACAGAGGTAGGATAACCGACCAAATTTCTGATGCTTGAGCAGCAGCACGGCTCACAGTCATAGAGAAATCCCTTCATTCACAGATGGTAGGTGAGGTCTATGCGTTATCACAGAGGTAGGATAACCGACCAAATTTCTGATGCTTGAGCAGCAGCACGGCTCACAGTCATAGAGAAATCCCTTCATTCACAGAAGGTAGGTGAGGTCTATGCGTTATCACAGAGGTAGGATAACCGACCAAATTTCTGATGCTTGAGCAGCAGCACGGCTCACAGTCATAGAGAAATCCCTTCATTCACAGATGGTAGGTGAGGTCTATGCGTTATCACAGAGGTAGGATAACCGACCAAATTTCTGATGCTTGAGCAGCAGCACGACTCACAGTCATAGAGAAATCCCTTCATTCACAGAAGGCAGGTGAGGTCTATGCATTATCACAGAGGTAAGATAACCGACCAAATTTCTGATGCTTGAGCAGCAGCAAGGCTCACAGTCATAGAGAAATCCCTTCTTTCACAGATGGTAGGTGAGGTCTATGCGTTATCACAGAGGTAGGATAACCGACCAAATTTCTGATGCTTGAGCAGCAGCACGGCTCACAGTCATAGAGAAATCCCTTCATTCACAGATGGTAGGTGAGGTCTATGCGTTATCACAGAGGTAGGATAACCGACCAAATTTCTGATGCTTGAGCAGCAGCACGGCTCACAGTCATAGAGAAATCCCTTCATTCACAGATGGTAGGTGAGGTCTATGCGTTATCACAGAGGTAGGATAACCGACCAAATTTCTGATGCTTGAGCAGCAGCACGGCTCACAGTCATAGAGAAATCCCTTCATTCACAGAAGGTAGGTGAGGTCTATGCGTTATCACAGAGGTAGGATAACCGACCAAATTTCTGATGCTTGAGCAGCAGCACAGCTCACAGTCATAGAGAAATCCCTTCATTCACAGATGGTTGGTGAGGTCTATGCGTTATCACAGAGGTAGGATAACCGACCAAATATCTGATGCTTGAGCAGCAGCACGGCTCACAGTAATAGAGAAATCCCTTCATTCACAGAAGGTAGGTGAGGTCTATGCATTATCACAGAGGTAGGATAACCGACCAAATTTCTGATGCTTGAGCAGCAGCACGGCTCACAGTAATAGAGAAATCCCTTCATTCACAGATGGTAGGTGAGGTCTATGCGTTATCACAGAGGTAGGATAACCGACCAAATTTCTGATGCTTGAGCAGCAGCACGGCTCACAGTAATAGAGAAATCCCTTTATTCACAGATGGTAGGTGAGGTCTATGCGTTATCACAGAGGTAGGATAACTGACCAAATTTCTGATGCTTGAGCAGCAGCACGGCTCACAGTCATAGAGAAATCCCTTCATTCACAGAAGGTAGGTGAGGTCTATGCGTTATCACAGAGGTAGGATAACCGACCAAATTTCTGATGCTTGAGCAGCAGCACAGCTCACAGTCATAGAGAAATCCCTTCATTCACAGATGGTAGGTGAGGTCTATGCGTTATCACAGAGGTAGGATAACCGACCAAATATCTGATGCTTGAGCAGCAGCACGGCTCACAGTAATAGAGAAATCCCTTCATTCACAGAAGGTAGGTGAGGTCTATGCATTATCACAGAGGTAGGATAACCGACCAAATTTCTGATGCTTGAGCAGCAGCACGGCTCACAGTAATAGAGAAATCCCTTCATTCACAGATGGTAGGTGAGGTCTATGCGTTATCACAGAGGTAGGATAACCGACCAAATTTCTGATGCTTGAGCAGCAGCACGGCTCACAGTAATAGAGAAATCCCTTTATTCACAGATGGTAGGTGAGGTCTATGCGTTATCACAGAGGTAGGATAACTGACCAAATTTCTGATGCTTGAGCAGCAGCACGACTCACAGTCATAGAGAAATCCCTTCATTCACAGAAGGCAGGTGAGGTCAATGCGTTATCACAGAGGTAGGATAACCGACCAAATTTCTGATGCTTGAGCAGCAGCACGGCTCACAGTAATAGAGAAATCCCTTCATTCACAGATGGTAGGTGAGGTCTATGCGTTATCACAGAGGTAGGATAACCGACCAAATTTCTGATGCTTGAGCAGCAGCACGGCTCACAGTAATAGAGAAATCCCTTCTTTCACAGAAGGTAGGTGAGGTCTATGCGTTATCACAGAGGTAGGATAACCGACCAAATTTCTGATGCTTGAGCAGCAGCACGGCTCACAGTCATAGAGAAATCCCTTCATTCACAGATGGTAGGTGAGGTCTATGCGTTATCACAGAGGTAGGATAACCGACCAAATTTCTGATGCTTGAGCAGCAGCACGGCTCACAGTCATAGAGAAATCCCTTCATTCACAGAAGGTAGGTGAGGTCTATGCGTTATCACAGAGGTAGGATAACCGACCAAATTTCTGATGCTTGAGCAGCAGCACGGCTCACAGTCATAGAGAAATCCCTTCATTCACAGATGGTAGGTGAGGTCTATGCGTTATCACAGAGGTAGGATAACCGACCAAATTTCTGATGCTTGAGCAGCAGCACGGCTCACAGTAATAGAGAAATCCCTTCATTCACAGAAGGTAGGTGAGGTCTATGCGTTATCACAGAGGTAGGATAACCGACCAAATTTCTGATGCTTGAGCAGCAGCACAGCTCACAGTCATAGAGAAATCCCTTCTTTCACAGAAGGTAGGTGAGGTCTATGCGTTATCACAGAGGTAGGATAACCGACCAAATTTCTGATGCTTGAGCAGCAGCACGGCTCACAGTCATAGAGAAATCCCTTCATTCACAGATGGTAGGTGAGGTCTATGCGTTATCACAGAGGTAGGATAACCGACCAAATTTCTGATGCTTGAGCAGCAGCACGGCTCACAGTCATAGAGAAATCCCTTCATTCACAGATGGTAGGTGAGGTCTATGCGTTATCACAGAGGTAGGATAACCGACCAAATTTCTGATGCTTGAGCAGCAGCACGGCTCACAGTCATAGAGAAATCCCTTCATTCACAGAAGGTAGGTGAGGTCTATGCGTTATCACAGAGGTAGGATAACCGACCAAATTTCTGATGCTTGAGCAGCAGCACAGCTCACAGTCATAGAGAAATCCCTTCATTCACAGATGGTAGGTGAGGTCTATGCGTTATCACAGAGGTAGGATAACCGACCAAATATCTGATGCTTGAGCAGCAGCACGGCTCACAGTAATAGAGAAATCCCTTCATTCACAGAAGGTAGGTGAGGTCTATGCATTATCACAGAGGTAGGATAACCGACCAAATTTCTGATGCTTGAGCAGCAGCACGGCTCACAGTAATAGAGAAATCCCTTCATTCACAGATGGTAGGTGAGGTCTATGCGTTATCACAGAGGTAGGATAACCGACCAAATTTCTGATGCTTGAGCAGCAGCACGGCTCACAGTAATAGAGAAATCCCTTTATTCACAGATGGTAGGTGAGGTCTATGCGTTATCACAGAGGTAGGATAACTGACCAAATTTCTGATGCTTGAGCAGCAGCACGACTCACAGTCATAGAGAAATCCCTTCATTCACAGATGGTAGGTGAGGTCTATGCGTTATCACAGAGGTAGGATAACCGACCAAATTTCTGATGCTTGAGCAGCAGCACGGCTCACAGTAATAGAGAAATCCCTTCTTTCACAGAAGGTAGGTGAGGTCTATGCGTTATCACAGAGGTAGGATAACCGACCAAATTTCTGATGCTTGAGCAGCAGCACGGCTCACAGTCATAGAGAAATCCCTTCATTCACAGATGGTAGGTGAGGTCTATGCGTTATCACAGAGGTAGGATAACCGACCAAATTTCTGATGCTTGAGCAGCAGCACGGCTCACAGTCATAGAGAAATCCCTTCATTCACAGAAGGTAGGTGAGGTCTATGCGTTATCACAGAGGTAGGATAACCGACCAAATTTCTGATGCTTGAGCAGCAGCACGGCTCACAGTCATAGAGAAATCCCTTCATTCACAGATGGTAGGTGAGGTCTATGCGTTATCACAGAGGTAGGATAACCGACCAAATTTCTGATGCTTGAGCAGCAGCACGGCTCACAGTAATAGAGAAATCCCTTCATTCACAGAAGGTAGGTGAGGTCTATGCGTTATCACAGAGGTAGGATAACCGACCAAATTTCTGATGCTTGAGCAGCAGCACAGCTCACAGTCATAGAGAAATCCCTTCATTCACAGATGGTAGGTGAGGTCTATGCGTTATCACAGAGGTAGGATAACCGACCAAATATCTGATGCTTGAGCAGCAGCACGGCTCACAGTAATAGAGAAATCCCTTCATTCACAGAAGGTAGGTGAGGTCTATGCATTATCACAGAGGTAGGATAACCGACCAAATTTCTGATGCTTGAGCAGCAGCACGGCTCACAGTAATAGAGAAATCCCTTCATTCACAGATGGTAGGTGAGGTCTATGCGTTATCACAGAGGTAGGATAACCGATCAAATTTCTGATGCTTGAGCAGCAGCACGGCTCACAGTAATAGAGAAATCCCTTTATTCACAGATGGTAGGTGAGGTCTATGCGTTATCACAGAGGTAGGATAACTGACCAAATTTCTGATGCTTGAGCAGCAGCACGACTCACAGTCATAGAGAAATCCCTTCATTCACAGAAGGCAGGTGAGGTCAATGCGTTATCACAGAGGTAGGATAACCGACCAAATTTCTGATGCTTGAGCAGCAGCACGGCTCACAGTAATAGAGAAATCCCTTCATTCACAGATGGTAGGTGAGGTCTATGCGTTATCACAGAGGTAGGATAACCGACCAAATTTCTGATGCTTGAGCAGCAGCACGGCTCACAGTAATAGAGAAATCCCTTCTTTCACAGAAGGTAGGTGAGGTCTATGCGTTATCACAGAGGTAGGATAACCGACCAAATTTCTGATGCTTGAGCAGCAGCACGGCTCACAGTCATAGAGAAATCCCTTCATTCACAGATGGTAGGTGAGGTCTATGCGTTATCACAGAGGTAGGATAACCGACCAAATTTCTGATGCTTGAGCAGCAGCACGGCTCACAGTCATAGAGAAATCCCTTCACTCACAGAAGGTAGGTGAGGTCTATGCGTTATCACAGAGGTAGGATAACCGACCAAATTTCTGATGCTTGAGCAGCAGCACGGCTCACAGTCATAGAGAAATCCCTTCATTCACAGATGGTAGGTGAGGTCTATGCGTTATCACAGAGGTAGGATAACCGACCAAATTTCTGATGCTTGAGCAGCAGCACGGCTCACAGTAATAGAGAAATCCCTTCATTCACAGAAGGTAGGTGAGGTCTATGCGTTATCACAGAGGTAGGATAACCGACCAAATTTCTGATGCTTGATCAGCAGCACGGCTCACAGTAATAGAGAAATCCCTTCATTCACAGATGGTAGGTGAGGTCTATGCGTTATCACAGAGGTAGGATAACCGACCAAATTTCTGATGCTTGAGCAGCAGCACGGCTCACAGTAATAGAGAAATCCCTTTATTCACAGATGGTAGGTGAGGTCTATGCGTTATCACAGAGGTAGGATAACTGACCAAATTTCTGATGCTTGAGCAGCAGCACGACTCACAGTCATAGAGAAATCCCTTCATTCACAGAAGGCAGGTGAGGTCTATGCGTTATCACAGAGGTAGGATAACCGACCAAATTTCTGATGCTTGAGCAGCAGCACGGCTCACAGTAATAGAGAAATCCCTTCATTCACAGATGGTAGGTGAGGTCTATGCGTTATCACAGAGGTAGGATAACCGACCAAATTTCTGATGCTTGAGCAGCAGCACGGCTCACAGTAATAGAGAAATCCCTTCTTTCACAGAAGGTAGGTGAGGTCTATGCGTTATCACAGAGGTAGGATAACCGACCAAATTTCTGATGCTTGAGCAGCAGCACGACTCACAGTCATAGAGAAATCCCTTCATTCACAGAAGGCAGGTGAGGTCTATGCGTTATCACAGAGGTAGGATAACCGACCAAATTTCTGATGCTTGAGCAGCAGCACGGCTCACAGTAATAGAGAAATCCCTTCATTCACAGATGGTAGGTGAGGTCTATGCGTTATCACAGAGGTAGGATAACCGACCAAATTTCTGATGCTTGAGCAGCAGCACGACTCACAGTCATAGAGAAATCCCTTCATTCACAGATGGTAGGTGAGGTCTATGCGTTATCACAGAGGTAGGATAACCGACCAAATTTCTGATGCTTGAGCAGCAGCACGGCTCACAGTAATAGAGAAATCCCTTCATTCACAGATGGTAGGTGAGGTCTATGCGTTATCACAGAGGTAGGATAACCGACCAAATTTCTGATGCTTGAGCAGCAGCACGGCTCACAGTAATAGAGAAATCCCTTCTTTCACAGAAGGTAGGTGAGGTCTATGCGTTATCACAGAGGTAGGATAACCGACCAAATTTCTGATGCTTGAGCAGCAGCACGGCTCACAGTAATAGAGAAATCCCTTCATTCACAGATGGTAGGTGAGGTCTATGCGTTATCACAGAGGTAGGATAACCGACCAAATTTCTGATGCTTGAGCAGCAGCACGGCTCACAGTAATAGAGAAATCCCTTCATTCACAGATGGTAGGTGAGGTCTATGCGTTATCACAGAGGTAGGATAACCATCCAAATTTCTGATGCTTGAGCAGCAGCACGGCTCACAGTAATAGAGAAATCCCTTCATTCACAGATGGTAGGTGAGGTCTATGCGTTATCACAGAGGTAGGATAACCGACCAAATTTCTGATGCTTGAGCAGCAGCACGGCTCACAGTAATAGAGAAATCCCTTTATTCACAGATGGTAGGTGAGGTCTATGCGTTATCACAGAGGTAGGATAACTGACCAAATTTCTGATGCTTGAGCAGCAGCACGACTCACAGTCATAGAGAAATCCCTTCATTCACAGAAGGCAGGTGAGGTCTATGCATTATCACAGAGGTAAGATAACCGACCAAATTTCTGATGCTTGAGCAGCAGCACGGCTCACAGTCATAGAGAAATCCCTTCTTTCACAGATGGTAGGTGAGGTCTATGCGTTATCACAGAGGTAGGATAACCGACCAAATTTCTGATGCTTGAGCAGCAGCACGGCTCACAGTCATAGAGAAATCCCTTCATTCACAGATGGTAGGTGAGGTCTATGCGTTATCACAGAGGTAGGATAACCGACCAAATTTCTGATGCTTGAGCAGCAGCACGGCTCACAGTAATAGAGAAATCCCTTCATTCACAGATGGTAGGTGAGGTCTATGCGTTATCACTGAGGTAGGATAACCGACCAAATTTCTGATGCTTGAGCAGCAGCACGGCTCACAGTCATAGAGAAATCCCTTCATTCACAGATGGTAGGTGAGGTCTATGCGTTATCACAGAGGTAGGATAACCGACCAAATTTCTGATGCTTGAGCAGCAGCACGGCTCACAGTCATAGAGAAATCCCTTCATTCACAGATGGTAGGTGAGGTCTATGCGTTATCACAGAGGTAGGATAACCGACCAAAGTTCTGATGCTTGAGCAGCAGCACGGCTCACAGTAATAGAGAAATCCCTTCATTCACATATGGTAGGTGAGGTCTATGCGTTATCACAGAGGTAGCATAATAACCGACCAAATTTCTGATGATTGAGCAGCAGCACGGCTCACAGTAATAGAGAAATCCCTTCATTCACAGATGGTAGGTGAGGTCTATGCTTTATCACAGAGGTAGGATAACCGACCAAATTTCTGATGCTTGAGCAGCAGCACGGCTCACAGTAATAGAGAAATCCCTTCATTCACAGATGGTAGGTGAGGTCTATACGTTATCACAGAGGTAGGATAACCGACCCAATTTCTGATGCTTGAGCAGCAGCACGTCTCACAGTCATAGAGAAATCCCTTCATTCACAGAAGGTAGGTGAGGTCTATGCGTTATCACAGAGGTAGGATAACCGACCAAATTTCTGATGCTTGAGCAGCAGCACGGCTCACAGTCATAGAGAAATCCCTTCATTCACAGATGGTAGGTGAGGTCTATGCGTTATCACAGAGGTAGGATAACCGACCAAATTTCTGATGCTTGAGCAGCAGCACGGCTCACAGTCATAGAGAAATCCCTTCATTCACAGATGGTAGGTGAGGTCTATGCGTTATCACAGAGGTAGGATAACCGACCATATTTCTGATGCTTGAGCAGCAGCACGGCTCACAGTCATAGAGAAATCCCTTCATTCACAGATGGTAGGTGAGGTCTATGCGTTATCACAGAGGTAGGATAACCGACCAAATTTCTGATGCTTGAGCAGCAGCACGGCTCACAGTCATAGAGAAATCCCTTCATTCACAGATGGTAGGTGAGGTCTATGTGTTATCACAGAGGTAGGATAACCGACCAAATTTCTGATGCTTGAGCAGCAGCACGGCTCACAGTAATAGAGAAATCCCTTCATTCACAGATGGTAGGTGAGGTCTATGCGTTATCACAGAGGTAGGATAACCGACCAAATTTCTGATGCTTGAGCAGCAGCACGGTCACAGTCATAGAGAAATCCCTTCATTCACAGATGGTAGGTGAGGTCTATGCGTTATCACACAGGTAGGATAACCGACCAAATTTCTGATGCTTGAGCAGCAGCACGGCTCACAGTAATAGAGAAATCCCTTCATTCACAGAAGGTAGGTGAGGTCTATGCGTTATCACAGAGGTAGGATAACCGACCAAATTTCTGATGCTTGAGCAGCAGCACGGCTCACAGTAGTAGAGAAATCCCTTCATTCACAGATGGTAGGTGAGGTCTATGCGTTATCACAGAGGTAGGATAACCGACCAAATTTCTGATGCTTGAGCAGCAGCACGGCTCACAGTCATAGAGAAATCCCTTCATTCACAGAAGGTAGGTGAGGTCTATGAGTTATCACAGAGGTAGGATAACCGACCAAATTTCTGATGCTTGAGCAGCAGCACGGCTCACAGTCATAGAGAAATCCCTTCATTCACAGATGGTAGGTGAGGTCTATGCGTTATCACAGATGTAGGATAACCGACCAAATTTCTGATGCTTGAGCAGCAGCACGGCTCACAGTAATAGAGAAATCCCTTCATTCACAGATGGTAGGTGAGGTCTATGCGTTATCACAGAGGTAGGATAACCGACCAAATTTCTGATGCTTGAGCAGCAGCACGGCTCACAGTAATAGAGAAATCCCTTCATTCACAGATGGTAGGTGAGGTCTATGCGTTATCACAGAGGTAGGATAACCGACCAAATTTCTGATGCTTGAGCAGCAGCACGGCTCACAGTCATAGAGAAATCCCTTCATTCACAGAAGGTAGGTGAGGTCTATGCGTTATGACAGAGGTAGGATAACCGACCAAATTTCTGATGCTTGAGCAGCAGCACGGCTCACAGTCATAGAGAAATCCCTTCATTCACAGATGGTAGGTGAGGTCTATGCGTTATCACAGAGGTAGGATAACCGACCAAATTTCTGATGCTTGAGCAGCAGCATGGCTCACAGTAATAGAGAAATCCCTTCATTCACAGAAGGTAGGTGAGGTCCATGCGTTATCACAGAGGTAGGATAACCGACCAAATTTCTGATGCTTGAGCAGCCGCACGGCTCACAGTCATAGAGAAATCCCTTCATTCACAGATGGTAGGTGAGGTCTATGCGTTATCACAGAGGTAGGATAACCGACCAAATTTCTGATGCTTGAGCAGCAGCACGGCTCACAGTCATAGAGAAATCCCTTCATTCACAGAAGGCAGGTGAGGTCTATGCGTTATCACAGAGGTAGGATAACCGACCAAATTTCTGATGCTTGAGCAGCAGCACGGCTCACAGTAATAGAGAAATCCCTTCATTCACAGAAGGTAGGTGAGGTCTATGCGTTATCACAGAGGTAGGATAACCGACCAAATTTCTGATGCTTGAGCAGCAGCACGGCTCACAGTCATAGAGAAATCCCTTCATTCACAGAAGGTAGGTGAGGTCTATGCGTTATCACAGAGGTAGGATAACCGACCAAATTTCTGATGCATGAGCAGCAGCACGGCTCACAGTCATAGAGAAATTCCTTCATTCTCAGATTAATAGAAGAGATAGACATGATCCAGCGAAAAGCAGCGCGATTCGTCATGGGGACATTTAGTCAGCGCGAGAGCGTTACGGAGATGCTGAACAAGCTCCAGTGGCGGACACTTCAAGAAAGGCGTTACGCAATACGGAGACGTTTATCATCGAAGTTACGAGAGAGCACATTCCGGGAAGAGATGGGCAACATATTACTACCGCCCACATATATCTCGCGTAATGATCACAACGAAAAGATCCGAGAAATTAGAGCAAATACGGAGACATACAAGCAGTCGTTCTTCCCACGCACAATTCGTGAATGGAACAGGGAAGGGGGGATCAGATAGTGGTACAATAAGTACCCTCCGCCACACACCGTAAGGTGGATCGCGGAGTGTAGATGTAGATGTAGATGTAGAAGGTAGGTGAGGTCTATGCGTTTTCACAGAGGTAGGATAACCGACCAAATTTCTGATGCTTGAGCAGCAGCACGGCTCACAGTCATAGAGAAATCCCTTCATTCACAGAAGGCAGGTGAGGTCTATGCGTTATCACAGAGGTAGGATAACCGACCAAATTTCTGATGCTTGAGCAGCAGAACGGCTCACAGTCATAGAGAAATCGCTTCATTCACAGAAGGTAGTTGAGGTCTATGCGTTATCACAGAGGTAGGATAACCGACCAAATTTCTGATGCTTGAGCAGCCGCACAGCTCACAGTCATAGAGAAACCCCTTCATTCACAGAAGGTAGGTGAGGTCTATGAATTATCACAGAGGTAGGGTAACCGACCAAATTTCTGATGCTACTATCACCAGTGAAGTGCAACTTGTTTCTTGAATTTGTGAAGCAGCTGTATGACGAGGAACTAACTGTTGGCTGGTACCAGTAAGCTGGGACAATGTGCCACACGTCTGAACCGCGTACGGCTGCAGTCGAATCATTTTTCCCTGACAGTCGTTTCCAAAATATTATGGCACGCAAGATCACTGAACTCGACCACTTATTTCCGTTCAAGTTGAGGTGTGCAAGAACTGGACGGCTTACATGAGAACATGCACCCTAAAATCCCTAATGCTCCAGCAGCAACGGTCATGACAGTGCAGCGCCGTGTTGAACTGTGTATACAGGTGGAGGGAGGCTAATTCCGGAGCATTTTGTAATGTATATGCATTTCTCAAACACAAAAATCTGTTATGTGCAAACTGGGTTTCATATCCTCTTTTATTGACATATTTATAACTTTTTTTCCAGGGTCCCTTAAGAGTGGGGCACTTGTTTTAAGTAACCCATGCATGAAGTAGATTGTGTGACTTACATTACCACCACCGTATATGTCGCCTATGGGTAACAAGAACAAGATGAGAGGGATTATAACAAGTGCATAGTCGTACCAACAGTCATTCTTCCCTCGCTCTATGTGTGGGCGAAATAGGAAAGAAAATCGATGATATTCGTTCGATATAAATTCTGCCATGCACTGTATAGTGACTTGCGAAATGCATATCATATACAGGGTGTTTCAAAAATGACCGGTATATTTGAAACGGCAATAAAAACTAAACGAGCAGCGATAGAAATACACCGTTTATTGCAATATGCTTGGGACAACAGTACATTTTCAGGTGGACAAACTTTCGAAATTATAGTAGTTACAATTTTCAACAACAGATGGCGCTGCAAGTGATGTGAAAGATATAGAAGACAACGCAGTCTGTGGGTGCGCCATTCTGTACGTCGTCTTTCTGCTGTAAGCGTGTGCTGTTCACAACGTGCAAGTGTGCTGCAGACAACATGGTTTATTCCTTAGAACAGAGGATTTTTCTGGTGTTGGAATTCCACCGCCTAGAACACAGTGTTGTTGCAACAAGACGAAGTTTTCAACGGAGGTTTAATGTAACCAAAGGACCGAAAAGCGATACAATAAAGGATCTGTTTGAAAAATTTCAACGGACTGGGAACGTGACGGATGAACGTGCTGTAAAGGTAGGGCGACCGCGTACGGCAACCACAGAGGGCAACGCGCAACTAGTGCAGCAGGTGATCCAACAGCGGCCTCGGGTTTCCGTTTGCCGTGTTGCAGCTGCGGTCCAAATGACGCCAACGTCCACGTATCGTCTCATGCGCCAGAGTTTACACCTCCATCCATACAAAATTCAAATGCGGCAACCCCTCAGCGCCGCTACCATTTCTGCACTAGAGACATTCGCTAACGATATAGTGCACAGGATTGATGACGGCGATGTGCATGTGGGCAGCATTTGGCTTACTGACGAAGCTTATTTTTACCTGGACAGCTTCGTCAATAAACAGAACTGGCGCATATGGGGAACCGAAAAGCCCCATGTTGCAGTCCCATCGTCCCTGCATCCTCAAAAAGTACTGGTCTGGGCCGCCATTTCTTCCAAAGGAATCATTGGCCCATTTTTCAGATCTGAAACGATTACTGCATCACGCTATCTGGACATTCTTCGTGAATTTGTGGCGGTACAAACTGCCTTAGACGACACTGCGAACACCTCGTGGTTTATGCAAGATGGCGCCCGGCCACATCGCACGGCCGACGTCTTTAATTTCCTGAATGAATATTTCGATGATCGTGTGATTGCTTTGGGCTATCCGAAACATACAGGAGGCGGCGTGGATTGGCCTCCCTATTCGCCAGACATGAACCCCTGTGACTTCTTTCTGTGGGGACACTTGAAAGACCAGGTGTACCGCCAGAATCCAGAAACAATTGAACAGCTGAAGCAGTACATCTCATCTGCATGTGAAGCCATTCCGCCAGACACGTTGTCAAAGGTTTCGGGTAATTTCATTCAGAGACTACGCCATATTATTGCTACGCATGGTGGATATGTGGAAAATATCGTTCTATAGAGTTTCCCAGACCGCAGCGCCATCTGTTGTTGAAAATTGTTACTACTGTAATTTCGAAAGTTTGTCTGCCTGAAAATGTACTGTTGTCCCAAGCATATTGCAACAAACGGTGTATTTCTATCGCTGCTCGTTTAGTTTTTAGTGCCGTTTCAAATATACCGGTCATTTTTGAAACACCCTGTAGATGTTGTACATGCTCTGGTGATGTAGAAGTTGGAGCAGAAAGCGAAAAGCTTGCGTGAGGCTCATGGTACGACGCAAGTCTGAGAGTGGACCGCATTATAACACCTCAGCAACCAGCAGCTCATTTCAGCTGATTCCAGGAAGGGACTGTGCGGCCGCGGCGGTTTCCCTGTGATATCGCCCGGAATTGGGGACCATCAGCCGGCAGGGTTGCGAGGAGTCAGACCGGTGGGAGGGAGGTGCAGAAGGGGAGGAGTAGCTTTCCGTATCCACTCGAGAACTTTGTCCCTCCGCTGTGACACAGTGCGGGGCAATGAATTCTACATGTAGCGGCAGATTAGCAAAGTTTTAATTGAGCACTCTATCCGGCCGAGTCCGCTGCCGCCGCCACAGCTTCCTCGCTGGCTTATATTGTGCGCTCCGGTTAAGTAGCGACCGTATCTCTCTGCTTTATTGGCCGCCTGTCGAAAGACAAGACCCACAAGTCGTCCCTGTAGTGTCAAAAGTCAGGACAATGAAAACTAAAGGCATACTTCTTACATCAAATTTCAGCTACTAGTTGCCACTTCTGTTCCTATTCTAACTAATTTTGTAGATAATTTGATACATTCTGCATTTCAGCAAATAATTATCAGTTTTCAGTTAATAGTAATAATGTTATAATAAGCGGCACGGGGACGTTTTAAGGGAAATAATCTGCAGTCTAAAAGAACAGTAGCGAATATGAATAAAACTGTCGTTATATTACGCGTGTCAGTTGTAGGAAATGCTAACTTATATAAACCTGGATCACTTTTTATTCTGTCACTGAGTATATCCATTTAGACTACGATATGTTAAATATGTTTTAATTTCAGTGAGAGTATTTAATTACTAATAAATAAACCAGTACACCATATTTAAGAGCCCTATCTAATTCGTTTACTTTGGATGTCGGCTCAGGAATAAGCTGAAACAACCATACAGTGTACAGGAGTTGGATAAAAATATAGAAATACTCAAAAGACAACATATTATCAACCCTAATATGGCGCAGGAAGTAATAGGCTGGTGGGGCTCTGACCCCAATTTTGATATCAAAATGACTTCAAAATAATTATGTAGATTAATTAAGTAATCCATTAATAACCCCCACCTGCGCCTTTACGCGTGTCCCTTGCCGCTCCCCTCCCCCAACAATTGCAAATGGCGGTAAACTGATTTTTTTAGGTAAATTCAGAAATTGATGGGAAATTCAAATTTATCGACGGGAATATCAAATTTGTCTATTCACCTTGAGGTTCGGAGACCAGCCGACCTAGTTCAAAACACCACCACCACCAGAGGGTGCCGTTGGCCCTCCCCCACCACCCTTTCCCCTGCCCTCCCCACCCCTGCCCCATCTCTCCTCCTCTCCCCTCCGCTCCTCTCCCCTTCCCTCCTCATATGGAAATTTCCAGGAAAAGGTCTCTGCGCTGTGCTGCGCCGCTGGACAGGACAGACGTAAGTCTTTATTTTCTATGAAGCCATGGGCGCTACTTGCGACACAGACATACATAAAACAGAGCAGAGTTGGAAGCTATAAACAGAAATAACGAAGCACATCTGGTAAGCAATTAGAGAATATACTTATGGAAAAATAAATCTGAGCAGCAACAGAAATCAACTCTCTACACATGTCAACCCCCTGTTGCAGATCCTTACGGGGTTGTGGAGAGCAAATCAATGAAAATGTAGAACTGTTTCCAGACTTCGACTTTCCATCAAGTGAAGCACTACATAAGTCTGAAGACATACTCTTTGATGGGTCAAAGCAGAACACGAAATTGTTTTCGGACTTCGAGTTTCCAGCACATCCATCATCTGCACCGCTCGTTCACTCTCATATGGGTACAAAGCGACTGTTACTATACTTTTCATGATCATTCTACCCAAAATCTATGCATGTGGATCATCAGGAAGAGTGGAAGTCTTAAGATTTTTTAGTAGACCGCTGTATAAGATGCGCAAATATTCTCATAGAAAATTAAACAACACAAGAGATGTTAGTATTACCCTCTTCAGTCCTGACGTACACATGTGTGCACGTCAGGTCTTTGTAGTGTCATCCTGCCAATTGACGTTTTCCTGAATTGAGACCTGATGTGCACGACTGTGCACATCATGCGGTTTCTGTTTCTGCCGCTAGGTCGTGCGCAAGTCAGTTTTGGCGGGTTTTCTTGCATCCTGAAACTTCCGATCTGAAGGATGGCGTCATCTGCGACACGCGAGAAAGGTAAATTCAGTTTCAATAATCCTTTTTGAATTGTATTACTGTTTTTATCGTGTCTTACTCCAAACAAGACATCAAGAAAGTGATATGTGTATGCAATGAAAACGATAGTTTCGTAGTTTTACAAACATCGACTGTTGAATTTGAAGTACACATTTGTCTACATCAGGTCTTAGCTCACAGAATGTAGTGGTACTAACGCTAAGACTGATCTCATTGTGAAATCGTAATTTAAAACGTAATCTAAATTAAAGTCGAAAGTTTAGCTACTAATACTCTAGGAGAGCACATAGGTTGTTTTGGTTGTTGTGGTGTAATGGGTAGCGTGTTGGATTCGGAACACATAGGTCATGGGTACAAATCCTCGTGAAAACTTTAAAGTTTTTAATTTTGTTACTAGGTTCAGTTTCATTTATTTGTTCCATTACATCAACAGTTACTTTCACTTTATTTCATTTTCGATTCTCAGCTCTAACAGACGATGAAATTATAAAACTGCTCGAGACGAGTGACTTGAGTTCCTCGTCAGACGAAGATGATCCTGTTGCTGAACCTCCAACTCCATCTGAACGAATTGGTGTGCTTGAAGTTGAAGGATGCAATGTGGATGTTACTCCTGAGGCACCTGCATCAGCTTCATCTTCTCACTGTCGTCCACTAAGATGAAGGCAATCTAAGTAAGCAACACATTGGTGTAGTTCTGTGTGTCATCTGACACGATTTAGATCAGTACTTTTCAGTGGTACTATTTGTTTGCAGGATGTGTAATCGACAGACTTCTGACGACAACTTTGAAGAACAGACTGATGGTGAACTGAGAAACCCTTCACAGTTTTTCTTCGAGTACTTCGATAAAATTTTCTAGAAAAATGTTGCAGGACAAACTAATTTATATCATTGCCAAAAGAACTCAAAAAGTCTGGATAGAAATACTAATGAAATTTTGTCCCTTGTCGGTGGTGGTGGTGGTTAGTGGTTAACGTCCCGTCGACAACGAGGTCATTAGAGACGGAGCGCAAGCTCGGGTTAGGGAAGGATTGGGAAGGAAATCGGCCGTGCCCTTTCAAAGGAACCATCTTGGCATTCGCCTGAAACGATTTAGGGAAATCACGGAAAACCTAAATCAGGAAGGCCGGAGACGGGATTGAACCGTCGTCCTCCCGAATGCGAGTCCAGTGTGCTAACCACTGCGCCACCTCGCTCGGTTCCCTTGTCGGAATTGAGATATTGATGGGCACATTGAAATTGCCCCAGGCAAGACTTTACTGGAATATGCAACTGGATATCCCACTTGTATCATCAACCATGACAAGAGATAGATACAACAAATTACGAAATAATCTGCATTTTGTAAATAATTTGGAAGATCATGACGTAAATGACAAACTTTGGAAGGTTAGACCTTTAATTGATGCTTTTAGAAATAAATGTATTAGTTTACCCAGGTCTCAACACCTTTCTGTGGATGACCAGATGATTCCATTCACGGGGAGATGTAAGATGCGAACATATGTACCTTCCAAACCTAATCCACTTGGCCTCAAAAATTTTATTTTAGCGTCGTCAGATGGACTTGTCCTTCATTTTGCTATATACACTGGCAAAGGAACAATTCCTGACAGCGATCAAAAAGAACATGGCCTGGGAGCGGATACACTCAAACTACTGGCTAGAACTATACCCAATTATTACAATCATGTAATTTACAGTGACTGAATTTTCACCAGTTCAAAATCTGTTCGGCTTTTACTAGACAGGAATATATTTCAGACAGGAGCTGTGATGGCCAATAAAATAAAAGAAGTAGCTTCTAAGTTCAAGAGAGATCAGGAGCTGCAGCGGGGGCAATGGGATGAGTACGTAAGGGAGGACCAGGAAATTTGTGCCCTCAAATGGAAGGACAATAAATCCGTCACTTTGTTATCCTCGTGCATAGGGAGCGAACCAGAGGGTACCTGCAAACGATGGTGTAATACAGAAAAAGCAAAGGTTAGTGTCAAACAACCAGCCATCATCAAAAGCTATATTCGCAATATGGGTGGCATTGATCTTTGTGATAGATGCATGGCATACTATAGGTCAAACATCAGAACAAAAAAGTGGACTGTCAGAGTATTCAACCACTTCACTGATTTAGCCATAATTAATTCATGGATTATGTACAAAAGGTGTTGTCAAAAAGAAGGGATACCAAAACAAAAGTGGATGTCTCTCATAAACTTCAGAATTCACTTGTCCCACGACTTGGTAAAGTCTTCAAAAATTGTAGACTCACTGGAACTGTCGAAAGAAATTTCTCCGAGTGTGACACACGAGTATGTCAGCAGTTCTGATGAAGATGAGCAGCATCAGCCCACAAAACGAAGACGAATTGTACCAAAGCCAACTAGAGAAAGCAAATGTGACAGGGTTGACCACCTTCCTGAATATATTGAGAGTAGTTTTGCCTCAAGGTGTCCGTTACCAGGGTGCAAGTCACGTTCCCGCATAATGTGTAAAAAGTGGAAAGTTTATTTGTGCGTATTGAAAAACAATTGTTTTGCTAAATTCCATAAACATGAGACGTAATGTGTTCATAAAATGTAATGTGTACATAAAAATGAGAAGTAATGTGTACATTTTTCATTGGTAATAAAAATATGAAAATACTATGAGATCGGCATTTTTTTCTCTGTTGAGACCCAATGTACACACATGTGTACATTCAATTACTCAAACATTATATAAAATAAAATTTCAAAATTAGTTTTTTTGTGTTACTTTGACATCAGATGCACCAAAAAAAGCAACTGAAACATTTTTCCATTCTTTGTTTATCTTCGGGACTGAAGAGGATACGACCATATATGTAAGTAAAATCGTCAAAAAACACGAAAAATGACATAAATTCGATAAAATCTGAAGGAAACCTGGTATTATCACGAAAAATTTATGTGAAGTACGTAAAATTGAGGGCAACGCGGTTAAATGTCCGCCTCTGGTAGCTGAGTGGTCAGCGCGACGAAATGTCTTACCTGACGGCCCGGGTTAAAAAAAAAGTTCAAATGTGTCTGATATCTTACGGGACTTAACTGCTTAGGTCATCAGTCCCTAAGCTTACACACTACTTAACCTAAATTGTCCTAAGGACAAACACACACACCCATGCCCGAGGGAGGACTCGAACCTCCACCGGGACCAGCCGCACAGTCCACGATTGCAACGCCTTAGACCGCTCGCCTAATCCGTCGCGGCGGCCCGGGTTCGATTCCTGGCTGGGTCGGAGATTTTCTCCGCTCATGGACTGGGTGTTGTGTTGTCCTTATCATCATCGTTTCGTCGCCATCTACAAGCAAGTCGCCGAAGTGGCGTCAACTTGAAAGACTTGCACCAGGTGACCGGTCTACCCGACGGGAGGCCCTAGCCACACTGCATTTCCAATACGATTAAAAGCGTAAGATTGCGAAAACCTGACAAAATTCGGAAACTGACTGAGAATACATATAATTAAAAAAAGCCATGAAATGAGTACTGACAGAAATCAATAAAACTGCAAGTTGTAGAGAAGAGTGGACTGATGCTACATATACACAGTAGTGAAAAGAGAAGGCATTCTACAGATATAGTGTCAAGGCGAAACGGCCGTATTATCCCACACACGAGCAATGCAACCAACACCGGACCACGACTTCTGTCTGCAAGAGGAAGGTTTCCAGCGGTGGTGGTAAACTTCGATAAGATTGTTACATCTCCTCTGGCTGCTGATCATTGTGTTTCTTTGCTTGTAGGATGTTGCTGTTTCCTTGTATACATTTTCAGCTGCCGACGATCATTTTATAAGACTGTTGTGCACATATCATAATTTCCGAACCATAACTGGTCTTGTCACCATTGTTTATCGATGAGAAACTTTCACAAGAATGTATGTCACACAATGGAAATATATTTCCTACACTGGAGTATTAACAGCATTGCAGTCCTCACAACTAATAGGTTGGAAACCACTCAGCTCTAGCATTATAGTGTCTTTATGTGCTGAACCGAGAACCGCTTGGAATGTTCCACGATCTTATCTCTTTCCGGTACCTTCTTGGCAGTGACACCAAATACTGGAACAATACTTCAAAATTGTTACCACAAGTGATTTACATCAAATATTTCAAATTTCTTTCCAAAGTGACTGACAGAGGATTGTGAGGTGCTGCAAACCTTGTGTATATGTGCGTACGTTTGCTTGACAATTTTCCTGGCTATGGAGCTACGCTTATCTCAGACACCACTACTACGCATTTCTCTGTTTCCTCATAAGATGCATTATCCATTGCTGGCAATCATTTTATAGGACGAAAGCGAGCGTAGCACAATTTCTGTCTGAACTGTGATCGGATGTGAGCACTGGGTGCTATACCACTCCGGAGAGTATAATGTGCGTGTATCACAAACAATTTATGTTTTGCTGGCGGAGAAGAAAGTAGTTTTACCATCTTAAAGTTTGTCACCGTAGTGAGTGGGGCAGAAAACTTGCAGGGTGGATTTATGTCAGGTGCTGGACACGTATATCACAAAGTCAGTATAAATTTGAAAACTTAATAAACCACGGAATAATGTAGATAGAATAAAGTATTGCTAGACGCGTGAAAGATCTCTTGTGCGCGTCGTTTGGTGATGATCGTGTGCTCAGCCGCCACTTTCGTCATGTTTGGCCTCCCAGGTCCCCAGACCTCAGTCCGTGCAATTATTGGCTTTGGGGTTACCTGAAGTCGCAAGTGTATCGTGATCGACCGACATCTCTAGGGATGCTGAAAGACAACATCCGACGCCAATGCCTCACCAGAACTCCGGACATGCTTTACAGTGCTGTTCACAACATTATTTCTCGACTACAGCTATTGTTGAGGAATGATGGTAGACGTATTGAGCATTTCCTGTAAAGAACGTCACCTATGCTTTGTCTTACTTTGTTATGCTAATTATTGCTATTCTGATCAGATGAAGCGCCATCTGTCGGACATTTTTTGAACATTTGTATTTTTTTGGTTCAAATAAAACCCCATGTCATTCCAAGAATGTGTGTCAATTTGTACCTCTCTATCTACATTATTTCGTGATTTATTCAGTTTTCAAATTTATACTGACTTTTTGATCACCTGGTATTAAGACCGTTGCACTCCACATAACTAATATTTCGGAAACCACATGGCTTTCACATTATTGCATGTTTAAGTGTGTATGTTTGATTATTATTTCTCTCTTGCCAATACCTTCTCAGCACTGACCCCCAACAGTAGAACCATACTTCAGAATTGATAATACATTTGATTTACATAAAATACTACAAACTCCGTCCAACTGGAGCTCCATCACACACAAACCACATGTTTCTTCTTAACCGTCAGTTATATCATTATAAAACTCCCATATTTGTTATACACCAAATAGGGGTGCTAATCTGCTCGGCATGCACTCATCTGGAGAGATCTTGTGCACTTGGATGTGTGTCGTGAGTACGACTGACGTGGAACAGTCTTCGCTGAACAGCAGTTACGGCCTCAGCTCACTCTGTTCCTTCATGAGACGTGGAATGTAGCGGGTATAGTACCCTCTTACTTCTGGTGAGTTGCAAGTTAAATCGAAGGCAAAGTGTTGCAGGGAGGACTGGTCAAAGACAATGAAGGGAGATCTTTCCATCTCGAACTTTATCCAATGATTGCGATACTGCTCTGTGACTCCCATTCACATAGGGAAAGACGATCAGTCGTGATTTTATATTCTGCACTATGACCGAATTGCTAGAAATATGTAGATAACCTAACTGCATTGGCACATAATTCTATCTGGTACATTTTCGTGTATGTACATACTGCGCAGTCATCGATATACATTCGCAATCGAGCATATAGTACTCGCAAGGCAGTGAAGGGGTGGTTTAGCGATGACACAGAAACTGGGAAGCATGCTGCTGTGTCACTGATTGGCGTTGAAATTACGGAAAAACTGGTAAAATAGGCAAAATTAATCGCACTGTCAACTGTGATGCTCATTACCAGTACATCTCCCCATATCAGTGGTGTCTTTTCCATCTCATCCATCCATTGGTACACTGTTGATTACCACATAATGATTTACTAATACCACTTGTTTGAGTTGGAGAGAGCCTTGGTGGGAGCAACACCTTTCGGGAATGGCCAGCACCAAAACTGTGATTTCGTACATGGCTGCAATATGAGGAATCAATGCTCTAGGTCTCTTCGAAATGGAACACCGAGACATCTGCTACCCCGTCACTGTGGAAGGAGAAAATGAATGTAGAAGTCATCAACCTTGACAAAGTATTTGGAAACGTTCCACAATGGGGCAATCTCTAGCAGTTTCCATATGTTGCGAAGTCTTCCACATTTTTGTCAATAACAAACACCGTCTCTATCTTATATTTCAACCATCGTGTGTGATGTGGGAGCAACATAGTTTACTCTACGTAACGTGCAGCTTTGTCTGAGAGCCAATCGATCGAAACGTGTTAATGTCAGTTTATAACCTGACTCAGACCTCGAAGTCATGGTAGAAAAACAAAATGTGTCGCTGTGTACAAAGCTGTACCGAGGTAAGGGCCGCAATGACGCAATTTTGATATGAAATTCGTATGCAAATTAATCAAATTATTTAATTATCCCTCACCCCCGCCACAGATGAGGTCGTGTATTTTCCCCAGCCAGCATGTGGTTCTCCCCCACCTACCCACCCTAATCCGTCCCCCTCCCCCACCTATCCTATAGATGGTAATACGTATTTTGGCGGGAATTTCAAATTTTGGCAGGAATTTCATTGTCCCATAACTGTGCTAATGTCCTACCCCCCCCCCCCCCCCCCCGGTAATCGACAGGATATTAGAAATGGCGGATGCTCTTTTCTGGATTCGAAACTTGGTCCTTCCACCCACACAAGGTAACTGTCCAGATGCAAGAGAGGAAGATTAATTTAATGTACTTTTTTTGTTGGCAATCTTGGGTAAACATCAGCCCTAATTATGAAATTAATCACAAATATTGGTCATAATTACACAACTGTATGCTTACTGCTACACAAGGAGCGCCTAAAATCTCAATACAACTCAAAAATTGACGATGCCTTGCAACTGATGTTATTCTGATGGGAAAAAATTTCACAATACCACTCCAAACTAGTGGTAGAATTACTCAGACTCTACCCTTCACGTACAAGCTGACAGGAAAAAGGCTGGAGTGGAAGGAATAATTTTATTTTCTGGCAAGAATTTTTTGGCGGGAATTGTGTTCAACTGACTAGATGCTGGTGTTGGACAGAGAGGTGTATAATAAGTGTATTACTTGTAAGCATACAGCTGAGGACTATATCTATCACTGTTTGACATCAGAGTTCGCTACCGATGACTACCGCTGCACTACTAGACAATCACCCTGCAGCTCAGGTAATAGAAATTCAGGAAAGCCAATGCATTCTACC
The DNA here is from genome assembly GCF_021461395.2 of Schistocerca americana. Lineage (NCBI taxonomy): Eukaryota > Metazoa > Arthropoda > Insecta > Orthoptera > Acrididae > Schistocerca > Schistocerca americana. The sequence continues at coordinate 52,191,683 of NC_060124.1, forward strand.
ACAATTGATAGAAAATTCATCACTGTTATACTTAAACATCGAAATTGCTGTGAAATAAACCAGCATTCTAATTCATAGATCATAATGCAACATGTGTACAGGGGCATGGGGAAGATTGTCGTCCCAAAAGAGAGGCGAAGGAACGGCACATATGTTTTCATTGATATGTGGTCACAAACTAGATTTTTTCAAACGGCCAGCTGCTACTGCTTGTGTGAGGTGCCTATTCTAGCCACAGCTTCTCGCTTTATCTGCTGTTAAGAGTCTTGAGTCCAATGTGTCCCCAGCGAGCAAGTGGTTTGACGATCCAGATGGCAGATGGTGTTGTACAACACATTTTCCCACACTACGTGATATGGACACTGAACGAAATGTGCACAGCATTCCTTGTCAAGTACTGCAATCACCATTTCACAGAAATTAGCTCCCAACTAGAGCAACATAAATGGCATTCAGATCAGATAAATTCAATGTCTAAAGAGTGTTCAACAAACGACAGTCATTACATAGTAAATGATCAATGTGTTTGTGCTGGCTGATGGGTACCTAAAATGTATTGAAAAGTGCTAAAGTGCAGTTTACAAACTTCGACTGGAAGGAGGACCCACATTTACTATATCTGTGTGACTCTATGCACTAGAGCATCATGGTGCTGCACTCCTAGTGTAAAGGAAGGAGGAAACTGATTTTTACTGAGGATGGTGCCATCTCCTAAGCTGGAGAGGCACCTAACGCCTTCAAATTGAATGACAATGAGTCTTCTGAAACATGATCTGACTTTTCCTATACTTTTGAGAGGGTAAATATATGGTTAAATTCTCTTTCTGATTACAATGAACAGCTGATGAAGCGAACTTGCTTTAATCGTAAAAAAATTATATTGCAACCGAAATACAGAGTATGTGTTTAATGTCAGTACAGCAGCTCATAGTGGCATCAAAGCTATAGTGCAAATGGAGAATGAACAATGAGGTACGAAGATGGGAATCATTCAAATAGATTGGGCTAAACTGTGCAGCAAACTGACATAAATATCAAAGACAACTGACGGCTAAGTACGACACATTCTTTCTTGAAATTCTCATCTTCTGCAGCAGCATTGTCAGTGCAGCATTTATTCACTGTGCTTGCTCTTGCTGTGATGAAATTAACAGCTCGAGATACATCATATGACGTATTTGTAAAGCATCAATACACGTGGTCCACAATGGTGTGCTTTGTTCTATGGACTGGTCTTAGAAGATGCTAGGTATGTAAGAGAGAGGTTAAAAAACAAGAACAGCTTTTTCTACAAAAAATGTCATCCATTAATTCTAATTTTACAACTTCATAAAAAATTATTCTTCATTATCCTTGTACTCATCCTCCCCATCTTTCTCAGGCAGTAACTTCCACCTTGGTGGTTCCTGTGGTGACGTTGGAGATTGCATTGTTGAGCTGTCTGGTAACACTTCTGTCAAATAATAAAAATGAAATTATCTCTATGGATTACAGACATAAAAACACACACAAAGTATCAGCTATGCACTGAAATTCACCACCAATTTTCTGTGTATTAGCAAACCCCACCACAGACACATGGTCATAACGAGTCAGACAATATCACTTTTATATTGAATTTCTCGTAACTGCAAAGAGCACTAGCCAATATTGCATGTAAGCAGCTCAAAAGAAGGGGTGCGCAGAATCAGGAGACATCACCTGAGTGAAACACGGCATGTACCTTAACGAACAGAGAGGGAGAGATTTATTCCTATCTGAAAGACGTTAAATACAGTCCTAAACCAGGAACTTGATGCAGGACATCGAATGTTCAGACTAAATTAAAGTACGTTGGGTACATCACAAGTAAGCATAACACTGTGGGTAAGGTTATCGATATCCATAAAAGATGTATAAAATAGATCCAGCAACAATTTAATTTTTTGTTCCTCATTGATGGCGTTGTTAGCTGTAAAGTACTGCCTGCAGCCACTAGTGAACTAATGTAACCGTTAGATTCCCTTAGGAATCAAGTACTGTCTACATAAATGGAAACGGCGATGATGTATGACTTCGCTCAAATTTTCTGTCAGTAAGCTATGTAGGGAATCGACACAGCTCCTTTTTTATTTAGGGAAAAGAATGATCGTATTAGTTTCACTATCCAAGCAAGTTTAACAGATCGAATCAAGGGTTCCTAAGCCATTAGATGTCTATCGTCATATTAATACACAAATCCTAAAATTGTCGTACAGATTTTTAATATTAATTTTAAAAGGAGAGCATTGAACTTATAGATTTCCTACTATACTTTGCCACAGACGTGCACAAAGAAAATAATTATGTCTGTATGTAGCTGTGAAGAGTCATAAAAGGAAGTAGATGCATTCATATTCCTAACTCTGATAACATATTCTCTCTGATGCGTTAAAATCACCACTGCGCGAAAATCGGAAATTCCCCCCATCTCTCTCTTCACTAACATCGGTACCAACACCTATCAGTTGCTGTGGTTGAAATGACGCACAAAACTAACAACGTTTCGTGAACTGGAAATCTAGGGACGTTCATGTTTACCTGATTCACTGCAGTAGCACTTGCATACCAGGCAGTTATAGTGCAACATCTGTTAGGTTGATGAAGTTTTAGCACTGCAAATCAAAATACCGTAGTAACGAAACCTGTAAGTAACGTCGTACGCAGACGTCGTTGTTTCGCTTACTTTTCTGTAGAAGTAATTTTGTGCTCATTTACCCCGTCACCAGAAAATTTAAAGTTCCTAATTTTGATTTCTCCATTTTGAAAATCTATGACTTCCAACTTCCCTTTATATACGGAAACCATATTTGATTTAGACTATGCTTAGAAAGGAAAAACTAACAGATTGGAGTAAGACACACAATTTTTTGAGTAGGAAAGTATTAGGAATGTGGGGACTCATGAACCTAACACAGCTGTTTTATTGGACGACCATAATATTAATATGCGAATAACGGAAATTTCTTTGTCTCTCACACTGCTAATATTGGTGCCAACACCTACCAGATGTCTTCGTAGAAACGACAAATGAAAATAAAAAAATCTTTGGAATCAATCCCTAGGGACGTTCGTGTTTACTTGATTCAAGTGCAGTAATCCGTGCATACCTGGCAGTTACAGCGCAACATCTGTTAGATCTATAAAGCTTCAGAGCTGGAAATCAAAATATTGTAGTAATGAAAGCGTTCCGAGCAGCAAACATACTGTTTATTAGCGTAATTTTTCACTTACTTTTCTGTAGGAGTAACTTTGTGCTCATTTACCTCCGTTGCCACAAAATCTGAAATAAGTTCCCAATTTTCAATTCATTTAGTTTGATTGGCCACGGCTTCCCTTGTTACACGGGAACTATATTTGTTTTAGGTTATGCCTCGAAGAAGAACACTAACGGGTTGGCCCGAAAGACGAAGACTTAAAGATGCACAGTTTTATGTAGACGAAATAATAGGAATAATGTGGATGTTAATAATAATAATTCTATTTTTGTAAGGGAGATAAATTTAAATGATCATCTCACGTAATACCAAATAGTTTGAGGGTTATATCTGCAGTCTGGTGAATTTACGGTGCAGATTTTGTAATGCACATAACGTGTCGTCTGAGGTTACTTTACATGAGAAAATGGCTTTCACATTGCACTGTCATAAAGGAAAGTTAATCTGTCGTGATCAGATCCACTGAATCATTTGCTCGAATTTCAACCACAGGCGATACTAGTCCCTATTAATATAAGAAGCTCGGTGTTTCATCCTCGAAATTTCTTTGGACCCTTCGTCACGGTCTGATGTAAATCGAATCAATAGAGAGCTGACAGCAGCTGGACTACATTTTTTGCTGCGTGTGGTAATAATGCCATTGCACAGAGAACTGTTAGAACATGGTTTTCTAGCTTTCAGCATAACTGGCTCGTCAGGTTTTGATGAATGTCGTTTTACACATTAACCTGAATTCATCTGCGTCATGGTACTCGAGAACTAGTGCTTGTATGAAACTTGTGGTTATTCCACTATCATAGAACTTTCCCTAAGCAATTTTCTAAGTGGTCAAGAACATAGAGACTGGGATTAGTTCACACATAGAACAGAGTGCTGATGGCGATAATTTATTTATTTATTTATTTATTTAACCTGATCAGATTGGGCCCGCCAGGCCCTCTCTTACATCGGACCAGTGTTCCACACATGTAGCATTTCACACATCAGAGCTACATCATGACAATAGTTTAAATAAGAAAATTAGATTACTCTAGTGACAATATGAATAAAGAGTAATGACTGAGACCTAATAAGGTAAATGCTGGCAGTATTTTTACAACAGGTGCTATACTTACAAATTATGATAAAAGCAATAATATTAACAGTAAAAAAAATCAAATAATAATGATAAACACGAGAAAAATTGGCAATAGTAATGAAGATTTGTGCAGATGTACATTAATATCTTGGTGTGTAAAGTAGATGTTTACTAGTATAGCGAGTTTTATAGGGAGATTGAAGGAGGGGGAAGGAGGAAAGTAATGAGGTGAAGTGCATTCATGTACAGAGGAAGGCATTACTGTTACTGAAGTAGATACGTCATTAACTGTTTTTTGAAGCCGGATGAGTTTTTAAGTTCTCTAACATAACGAGGGAGTTTATTCCAGAGTCGGGTTCCTGCTACTGTAACTGCAGTGCAACATCAGTTGTCAATCGCACTGGTGGAGACAAGGGAAGATTTCATACATCATATTAACACTGTAGGCAGTCAGTTACATGGATGATGATCAGTTTGTCTGTGTGTATGTGTGTGTGTGTGTGTGAGAGAGAGAGAGAGAGAGAGAGAGAGAGAGTGAGAGAGACCGTTGATAGGTACCTAAAATGCACTGAGAAGTGCTAAAGCGCTGTTTACTAACTTCGACTGGAACAATTACACACCAATTTACTATACAGTTCTGACTATTCATTCAAGTTCCGTCTGCGACTCAAACCCCTCCGCTTATTAACACTGTAATGCACTTACCATCGGCCGACTCCACCTCTATCTCCTCCTTTTCTTCCATCTGAAGGTCTTCAATTATGCTGTAAATCTCTTCCCAGAGCTCCTCATCTGTGGATAACATGGAAAACTATGTATATATAATTATATTAATGAAACACTTGCTAGACTCGAAAGGCCCAGAATTATTTCCAACTATATGGAAAGCATGCGAGATCAAATTTCTCCTTATGAAACACTGTATTGGTAACATTAAGACTGCAACGAGAATTCCACTGTTAAATGCAGAGGTGAGAGCGGACAGGTGGAACGAGTTAATTGAATACATCTATGAGGGGGGATGATTTTTCTGATGTGTTAGAAGAAAAAACAGGAGCCGATTTAGACGAGATGGGCGATACAGTATTAGAATCAGAATCTAAGAGAGCTTTGGAGGACTTAAAATCAAATAAGACTGAAATCCATAAGAATATCGAAAATCATTGCGTGAAGTGGTAACAAATTGACCATTCGCGTTGTTCTATAGAGTGAATGAGTCTGGTGACATACCGTTGGACATTTGGAAAAATATCATCCACACAATTCCGAAGACTGCAAGAGCTGACAAGTGCGAGCATTATCGCACAATCAGCTTAACAGCTCATGCACCCACGTTGCTGACAAGAATAATATACAGAAGAATTGACAAGAAAATTGAGGATGAGTTAAACGACAATCAGTTTGGCTTTAGGAAAGGTAAAGACACCAGAGAAGAAACGCTGCGTCGTTGCGGCTTGATAATGGAAGTAAGACTAAAAATGTCGACCTAGAAAAATCATTCGACAATGTAAAATTGTGCAAGATGTTCGAAATTCTATGAAAAATAAGGGTAAGCTATAGGGAGAGACGGATAACACACAATATGTACAAGAGCCTAGAGGGAATAATAAGTATGTGGACGACCACAGTCGTCTACAAACTTACAATAATAAACGTGGACGATCAAGAACGTAGTGCTCGGATTAAAAAGAGTGTAAGACAGGAATATAGGTGATGTCTGTAGGTAGAAGAACCAACCATGAAAGTAAAAGAAAGGTTCAGGAGTGGAATTAAAATTCATGGTGAAGGGATATCAATGACACAATTCACTAATAAAGTTGCTATGCTGCTTGAAAGTGAACAATAGTTATACGATCTACTGATCGGAATGGTCTAATTGGTACAGAATATGGATTCAGAGAAAATCGAAGAAAGTCGAAAGTAATGAGAAGTAGCAGAAATGAGAAGAGCGAGAAATTTAACATCAGGATTGATGGTAAAGAAGTAGATGAAGTTAAGGAATTCTGCTACCTAGATAGCAAAATAACCAATGATTGACAGAGCAAGGACATCAAAAGCAGACTGTCACTGACAAAAAAGGCATTCCCGTCCAAGAGAAGTCCACTAGTATCAAACAGAAGCCTTAGTCTGAGGAAGAAATTCCTCAGAACGTACGTTTGCAGCACAGCATTTTATGGTAATGAATCATGGACTATAGGAAAACCTAAACAGAAGAGAATCGACGCATTTGAGATGTGGTGCTACAGAGAAATGTTGAAAATTAGGTGGACAGTAGAAGAAGACAGAGATAGGAATACGTGCACGAAATAATTGAGGACATAGGTTGCAAATGATAGTCTGAGATGAAGAGGTTGGCACAGGAGAGGAATTCACGCTCACCATCCAGCACGTCTCCCTCCATTTCCTCCTCTTCCTCCTCCACCTCACCTAGGAGCCCCCCTGCAGGTAGCAACGAAAAAACAAAAAGTTAGACTACGGCACATTATTTATTTGTAATTGTATACCAGCTGACTGAAGATGTCGCAACTACGAGGCCTGTTCAGAAAGTAAGCTCCGATTGATTGCCAAATTGAAACCACAGTGAACATCAGAAATGTTTTACTTGTAACAATTAGCTACACCTTTCAGCTACTTCTCTACGTAGTCGCCGTTCTGACTTAGACTTTTGTCATAGCGTTGTACCAAATTTTCAATAGCCTCATCATAGAAGGCAGCCGCCAGTGCTTTCCGCCAATTCTCCACGCTGGCCTACACCTCGTTGTCTGTGTCAAAATGTTGTCTTCAAAGACAGCGGTTCATGTGACCAGAGATGAAACTCAGGGGGAGACAATTGCGGACTGTATTGTGGGTAAGCTAACATTTCCATTTGAAAACGATGCAGGAGCATCTTCATTGCCCCTGCAGAATGCGGCTGAGAATTGTCGTGAAGACGAAACAGCACGACAGTTATGTAATGTTAGCTGCATAGCTTCAGGCGAAATTTCTCACCAGGCCCTCGTACTTGGCGGCAGACACTATTTTCTAGACATCTTTACGCACTCACTGCGAGCTCAGAAATGAGAAGAGCAACGTGATGCTAACTGGGGTTATACTAGAGACACTACCCAACACATCTGTGCAAAGCTTTATCGGATTTTCATAGTCGTTTCCATTTCGCGACCGATCGGAGCTTGCTTTCTGAACGCCCCTCGTAGATTACTTCCCTCCATCGAATTCCACAGTGTCTGCTGTGGAGATTGCACCCTCGTCCTCCTCCTCCTCCTCCTCCTCAGCTACACCCATCCACATTAAAATGTGGATTGATCTCACTTCTTCTTCGAATTGGGCTAGAACCGTATGAAAGAACGAAAATCGTCTTCCGGACTACATGTGTATGTGGATGAACGAACGTATGGGATTGATAATAATGAAGGAGAAAGAGGGACTTACAGCAAATCCTAGGACTCATGATAAGCTCTATGATGATGCAAGTCACTGACTGAACCGTGGTGGCTATTGACGAAAGACAGAGCTTGGATGGCCGGTTGTTGTGGGCGGGAGGGGGGAGGGGGGAGGGGGGAGGGAGGGGGAAGGTCGAATACATCCCTATTGGATGAGCTGCCCTAGAATTACCAAACCAGCTGCAGGTGGGGGTGTTTTGTCTGCCAGATTGCTTCCGAATGATTAACTTGTGTCCTGTAGCTACACAACAGACCTTTCTCACCTAACAGACAACGCATACGTTGAACTTGATGAAATGAGAAGCCTGCGATCGGGATGCCAACACGTCGAATGAGAATCTGCGATTATGGGTTGCTACAATCCCTCCAACTTAAGCCAGTGATAGAGCTACATGTAACTGAAGAGCGCTCCATTAACAGTTAATTTACTCAATCAGAATGCCTTTAATTTATAGAATCATTGTGAATAGTGTTGATCAACAGGGGAAATTTGGTAATTTTGTCTGCTTACTTACATACTTCCACATGTAGGAATCTCACTGCAGTGTTTCTGCAGTGAATTTCATTTGGTGTTGCAAAGGTGGTATATAAGCGGAGTAATTTGAGTAACTTTTAAAAATATGTATGTAAGCGGAGGGTTGAGTCACTTACAGACAGCAGACACATCTTGTGTGTGTGTGTGGTGGGGGATGGGGGGAGGTTGGGCGGTTGCACCTCATTGTGCCTACTGCAGACCACCAGAGAGGCGTTGCTTCTACATGTGGAGTTCTCGAATGAGATACAAAAAGCTCACAGATGTACAAGCCCCCAACAATGGTTGGTTTTAATGGCTCTGAGCACTATGGGACTTAACATCTGAGGTCAGCAGTCCCCTAGAACTTAGAACTACTTAAACCTAACTAACCTAAGGACATCACAAACATCCATGCCCGAGGCAGGATTCGAACCTGCGACCGTAGCAGTCGCGCGGCTCCGGACTGAAGCGCCTAGAACCGCACGGCCACCGCGGCCGGCCCCGACAATGTGTCCAATGTCTGACTCAAGGAAAACAATGTTTGTCTGCATTTCATTCCTAAGTGCGTGCCCCATGACACAGCCACAGGATCCCATCAGCTGCAGACCACCAGAGAAGAATTACTTTTACATGAGGAGAAGAAAAAGAAACAAGGAGCTGACAGCTGCTCTAGACCATCTGCTTGAGGAAAATATTGTTTCTCTGGTGTCAGGTCATGGTAAAAAGGGCTGCCTGCGATTCTCCACAGCTGACCAAAACAAACAGTCATCGTTTCTCTGCCCACCCACTGAGCGATAGGGAGTGCAAGGTGGGCTCCCATGGTGGTTGCTAACAAATACAGGGAAATGTGTCCACTACTCCCAGCATCTACTGGTTGCTTGATATGACAACAGCAATACCTCCCTTTCTGTTGTAGTTTGTATACAGATCGTAATATTTTACGATTACAGCAATTTCACTTCACCAACTGATATGCATTGTAATCAGAGAGAGAATTTAACTACATATTTATCCTCTCAGAAGTATCTGAAAGTATAGCAATCTCCAGATCCCACTTCGAAAGACTCATCCATAAATCAGTTTGAAGATGTTGGGTACCTCTTCAGTTCAGGAGATGGCACCATCCTCAATAAGCTCGCCCCTCCTATGTCACTAGGCGTGCAGCCCCATATTGCTGGAATGAATAGATTGAGATCATTATAGAAAATGTGAATTCTTGTTCCAGTAGAAGATAGTGAACAGCACTTTAGCACTTTTCAGTACATTTTAGATATATATCAATACAAACAAACACATCGCGCCGGCCGCGGTGGTCTAGCGGTTCAGGCGCTCAGTCCGGAACCGCGGGACTGCTACGGTCGCAGGTTCGAATCCTGCCTCGGGCATGGATGTGTGTGATGTCCTTAGGTTAGTTAGGTTTAAGTAGTTCTAAGTTCTAGGGGACTGATGACCACAGATGTTAAGTCCCATAGTGCTCAGAGCCATTTGAACCATTTTGAAACACATCGCACATAGATCGTGAACTATGTAATAGACCATTGTTTGATGAACATCGAATTCATCTGATCAGAATGCCAGTTATGTTGCTCTGGGTGGGAGCTAATTTCTGTGGAATAGTAGCTACAGCGCTTGACTGTGAATACGATGCATGTTTCGTTCGGTGTTCACATCACATAGTGCTCAACGCTTATGTTTTGCAGCACTAGCGTGAGAGATTCTTTGTGTAACACTAGCCATCCACAAGTCCGTCACTATGCAGGATAAGGTTAATCACATAGGTCACCACCTTCATAGAGCTGTTTGGAAATGCTCCACGTATCTTGGATGCCTTTCCCATTTTTGTCAATAAGAATCATTGCCTCTGTGTTTTTTTTCTACCATTCTGTGTGTTTTGCAAGCAGCATAGTTTACACCATGCAATGTTCAGTTTTTGGTGGAAGCCAATGGATCAAATCGTCTTAATGTCAGTTTAACCCCTGACACAGACTTCGAAGTCACGGTAAAAAAACAAAATGTACGACGGTGTACACTGCTTGGATGTGTTACAGATGAAAGATAATGCATTAAAGTGATACGAAACTTCCTGTCAGATTAAAACTATGTGCTGGACCAAGACTCGAACTCGGGACCTTTCCCTTGTGTGGGCAAGCGTTCTGTCATCTGAGTAGTTCTGCAGCTTTGCAGGAGAGCTTCTGGGAAATTTGGAAGGTAGGGGACGAGGTACTTGCGGAAGTAAAGCTGTGAGGACTGGGCGTCAGTCGTGCTTGTGTAGCTCAGGTTGTAGAACACTTGCCCGTGAAAGGCAAAGGTCCCAAGTTCGACTCTCGGTCTGGCATACAGTTTTAATCCGCCAGGAAGTTTCATATCAGCGCACACTCCGCTGCAGAGTGAAAATTTCATTCTGGAAATGTATTAAACTATTTATAAAAAACAACACAGGAACCCTGTCTTGTGATTGTTAGCTATGGTCTTCCTCCCGTACAGTCGAAAAAATTTTACACAGGTCTGTGCAAGTTACTTCAGCCACTATCCACCTGCTCCCATGGAACAGTACATAGCATATGTAACATGCATATGCTATTTGCTTTTCGATATATCAGAGAGGTGTGGTAAAATCTTTTAGGAGGTTCTATTACAAAGGGAGGTATGACTGATTTGAGTTTGGATGCAGATAGTTGTAGCTGTTTACCTACTCTGTATATAGCAAATAACGGCGAGGAGTGCTCTCAAACGTGATAAATGACTGTATGGTTGCTGATTCGTATAAGTATTTCATATGTCTGAAATGAACGTAATGCTCTCATGCATGACAATATGTAATTTGAATACACAGAGTGCTCTCAGACTACACCGTTTTTTCTTACGAAACTAATACAAATCAATTGCATTTATTCTTGCGGAATCATGACTGTTTTTATTAGTATCATCACGACTGTGCGTTTGAAAATAGGTGTTACCACAAATCCTTTGTTATTTCATACTTCATAACCCCTAGCTGTGAAGTAGAAATCACTTGCATTATAGCACATTGTGGAACCTGCAAATAATAGTGTCGTTCCCAACGTGTGAGTATATTGCATGAGAGAATCTGTTCTGTGTTGGTCAAATTGCTTTCGAAACTAGAACAGAAGAATCTGCTGCTGTTGCGAATGATTGCTGGGTGACAGAGTCCTTACACACAGGTCGGTAGAGGTGAGTCATGGAATAAAACATGTCAGATGTTATCACACATAAGGTATTTAATTTTGATATTTTGGTGGAAACTTACTGGGTTCTCAGCTGGGTGATATTAGGTTCTATAACAAGACAGGCTCTCACGACTTGTTTCGTAAACACCTGTGTGATATAGCATTGCATTGCTAAAATGGGACCTATCATAGAGTACAAAACAGAAACATCCTCTTGAATTATAGCTTGTTATCGTTGAACATAAAATGACTGTGTTTCTTAGCGACATGTGGGAAAATGGAGTGAAAGGCTGTTTCTCTAAGGTTATTTCATGTGTGTGATATATATGTAATACACACATACATGACAACTTATTTACAGCCGTTGATGTGAACCTGAGGGACACTTTCAAGCCATGTAATTTGTTCATCAAGCTGAAAGAAACTGCTAAACTATTTTTTTTCAGAGTTACAATTCTCGCTCTTACTTTACTCTGATTACAGTTTCTAAATAATGAGGACATTTTCCAGTAATCAGTAGTTTTCACAGCAAAATAGTGGAAGTTTTTTTTTCGATTTTATGCTGGGTGGAACATTGTAGGAGATGTGTAGCCTGACCTCTGCAGTTTGTTCACGTGTAATTGGCAGCAGTGTTGTAGCTTTTATTTTCTATGTTAGACATAGACAAAGAAACAGGAGGTAGGGGAGTAGAGTTAGTTGTCAATTGTATCCTGCAGTTGAGTGTAAAAACTATACCGATTTTGCTCATAAAACCAAAAGAAAATGTACTTCTCCTATTTTTGTGGAAAGAGGACATTTATTATCGTTGCGACTGCGTTTTCTTTCTTCTTTTGACAGATGCTCCCTTATAGGAGGTAAGTTGACGTTAAATGAAAGTGTTCTCCATCGCAGAATGACGTGCGGTTTCAGGTGGGATGTGGGTCCCAGTGGGTGTGGTCACTGAAGGTGGTTGTTGTTGTGCAGCCTGGCTCTTAGCCGCATGGCTACATTTTAGATTAACAAGTTGCACTTTGGGTGGCTGTCATTTATCTCGACTTGTTCAGGGGTGCCACCGGCTCTGCAGCATCATTAGCACAGGACCGCCACCTGGATCATGCAGCCACATGCGCATCAGGGACGACACATTGGACAGGAGACTCCGTCACTAGATATGGCGGTAGGCTGCGGGTAGTGTAGGTGCTGCATGGAAGCAGTAGCAGCTGAGTATTTGAAAAACCTGTATATCTACCTGTGGTGCGGAGAAGGAGGGAGAGGGATGGATGACGGGAGGTACGAGTGGCTCTAAGGTCGGTGGTTCGTGACCACATATCAGTGAGGACATATGTGTAGTTGCTGCCCCTCCCTCCTGGTGCAATCTTACGAAATTATGTTTTCCCCAGTCCCCACTATGTGTGTTGCATTGTGACCGATTGATTACGAGTGCTGTTTTTTTATGACAATTTTAATGTGCAATTAGAACAGGGAAGCGTTTTCCATGAGTTGTGGCAGGTTGTATTGACCTTCCAGAATTTCGTTTACCTGAACTGCAGGATGATTGTGGAGCAATCTGTGGGAGGCGTCTGTAGCGAACTCTGACGTCAAACAGCGGATGATACAGTCCTCAACTCTAACTTTACAGGCTATACACTTATTAAACTCCTTTCTGTCCAACACCAGCATCTCGTCAGTTGAACACAATTCTTGCCAGAAAATAAAAATAGTACCTTACACTCCAGCCTCTTTCCCACTAGCTTGTAGGTGAAGGGTAGCGTTTGAGTACGTCTGCCACTAGTTTTGGGTGGTATTTTGAAATTTTTTCCAGCAGGATAACACCAGTTGTATGGCATCGTCAATTTTTTAGCTATATTTCGGTTTTGGGCGCTCCTTGTATAGCGCTGTGCATATAGTTGTGTAATTAGGATCAATCTTGATGATTAATTACTTAATTAGGACCGATCTTCATGATTAATTATCTAATTAGAACCGATCTTTACTTCAGTTTCCCAACCAAAATAAGTATAGTACATTAAAATAACCTTCCTCTCCTGTATCTAAAGAGTTTCCACGATATGGGGGTGCACTTGGACTTTCGGTCTAGAGGGGCTGGTGTTCGAGTCCTGGGAAGGGCATCTGCCATTTTTAATTTCTAGTCAATTCCTTGGTGGGGGCAGAGAGTGGAGTAGAATGTCAGCAGAGTCATGGTACAATGAAATTCCCGGTAACATTCAAAATTTCCGCCAATTGGCTGGGTTGGGGGAGGGGTGGAAATTGGAGGTGGCAGTAATTAATAGTGCTGTTACCTTGAGAGACTTTGTGTGTGATGAGATATTTGTTTACTTAAAGACTGTTCAGAAGTGAGGAGGCATCCTCTAACAGAGGTATAGTATGCTCTTAGCACTTCATCTTAGCACTCCATCATAAGCCAAAATGAATTTAATATTCTAGCCCTGTGATACATGATGTGGCAGGTAAGAGCAGATTATTCTACCTGATGAGAGAATACTTAGAGGAAATATAGCCTATGCCATAGTGTTGTACAGGATTTTCACAACAAGAAACGATACTTCAGCGAACTGAAAACACATGAATAGACCGATTTCTTCTATCTTCGAAATATCTCATATAAAATAGAGGAAGCAATAGTGTATAATGGGGATGTTATTGACGCAACAACACGTTGGCACTAACGTCGACCAGTAGAGTGGTAATATGTGGTCATATAGGCCTTCCCAGTAAGGTGGCGTAAGGTCGTAGCAATGAACGGATATTTTGTTGACAAATAGGGTTTTGTAGTCAAAAACTGGGAATGGTATGGTGTGTAGGAATCCTAAAAAAAAAGACTTGCTTTCAGAAAAAAAAAGTTTTCCACTATTTATTGAAAGCCCCTCGTACTTGGCCGTATGTGGTGCACCTTTTATTGACAGATACACACTGCTGCGCGTTGACACACCAGCGTAAAGGGAACGCCTTTGATAGTGTCAAGGGCACGTTCAAACACTTTAGCTCATTTCTGGCATTCTGTCACGTCTCCATGTCGACCTCTCTTGCTGCACTCAATCCATACAACTGACGGGTCCTAACACGGTACACACTGTCAAGACGTGTGTCAGCAATACAGGCAGGGTCTCATGTCCACCTGCTACCAGCTCTACACCATCTACAGAGCTCCAGAGAGACATTATGTTGCTCTAAGAAAGTGACAAATACAGTCGGGTGAGCTTATATTATATTGTCACAGCATATCATATTGTCACAACATAAAAAAATTCATTTTAAAAATGTTATAGTGTACTGGGTGGATATAATTCAAGGGCACCTTCTCAGGAGATCCTGTGTGTGCTGTAATTATCGCGTGTCAGCGAAACTTGGTAGATATGCTGATGGGTTGACGTGGAACCGATTACGCTAAAAAAAAAGAAAAAAAAATAGTTCCCAATTTAGCCACCAGGTGTAAATCTAACGCTGTACTGGATCTTGTAGATGTCTTCGGTGCTCGTATTAAACGAACTTTGTAAGCGGCAGTTAATAATAAAATCAATATTATGTCTTTCTCACTCGTTTTACCTCTCCTGCACACAACCCTTTCCTAATCCATTACGTATGGAAATATTTCTGTACCCCTTTCTTGCATTCGCATCGCAATATTTGCATCGCGTCACCACAATTGCAGCTAATTTTTTTCCAGCGTAAATCGGTTCCGCATTAACGCACTAGCCTATGTACCAAGTTTCAATGTCATACATTAATTACAGCCCGCGCTGGACCTCTGTGAACAGTTGCACTTTACGTAATTATAACGACCCGATAGCTATCTGGAAAGTGGTTGCTTTTGTTAATGACATAATATTAAGCGCTCAATTCAGCAAGTGCCTAAAATATAGCCCATCAGCTTCATGATACACATGCGCCCATATTTGAGGGACATCGAAGGATACTTCAGCACACAGCGTTGAGGAAATTCAACCGCATATCTCGGGGGATCGCTGGAGCTTCATAAGCTGTTTAGTTGAACCCTCCCTGCTGAAAGGAAGAAATTGAGAGAAGTCTAATTTAGCCAAATTATACTACAGAGATCGCTCCCATCTCATGATCGGGCAATTTTTCGTGTGATACTTGCTATCAAACACAGGAGAGTAACCTGAACGGCTGTAATCTTGGAACTTCACAGACCTCCGCTTTTGTAGTATAAACTGTTGTAGTTTAGTGGAAACAATTCTAAGGAAGTTCACATATGTGCTAGCCCCTAATAATGTAACACCATGAAATTGAAAATGCAGTAAATGGCAAATAGCCATGAAATGTGGTTCAAAAATGTTCGAATGTGTGTGAATTCCTAAGGGACCAAATTGCTAAGATCATCGGTCCCTAGACTTACACACTAATTAAACTAACTTAAACTAATTTGTGCTAAGAACAGCACACACACACCCATACCCGAGGGAGGACTCGAACCTTCGGCGGGAGTGACCGCGCAGTCCGTGACATGGCTCCTCAAACCGCGCGGGCCCTCCGCGCCGCAAATGTGGCACTTGCTTGGATACGGACACGGTGAACATTCGGCACAAGCTCACAGAATAAGTAGAAGTAACACCACCTGTATTCTTATGCGCTCAGGTTCCTACTGAAGGAGAAGAGTGAAGAAGCCTAGGCTGCGTTTTATGATGAGTTAGATAAAGTATAGACTGAATGTCCGAGAGGAGACTGTAAGATAATTTAGGGAGATATGAACACTGAAATAGGAAAATAAGACGAATATCAGTCTTGTATTGGAAAATACAGCCTACATAACTCAGATGTCAATTGGATCAGTCTTGTACACTTTGCTTCTTTAAGAAGTATGGTAGTGGGCAGTGCAACTTTCAACCACAGAGATATACACAAAATGCCGTGGAAATATCCATACGTAAACACTTTTAACCAAATTGACCATCCTCTAATACATCCAAGACATCTCTTCAAACTAATGGATTTTAGAAGTTATAGGGGTGATAACGTTGACTCTGCCCACTACCATGTAATAGCAACAATCCGAAGTGGAATATCTAATGCAAGGAATATGCGTGGATCTGGTGCAAGAAAATTCCATATTGATAAGCTCAAGGAATCCGAGTCTGTTTATAGATTCCCTGACTTACTCAAGGAAGATCTGGCACACTTTCCTTTCACCGAGAGTAGAGAGCAAATATGGAAGAACCTAAAAGACACAAAAAGACACCCTTACAAAAGCAGCTGATGAAAATCTAGATAGAATAGATGGGTCCATCCACAATGGCTGGTCTGGTGACGAGTGTACGCTAGTAACATGATTTGCAAATGAAGCCTACAGGAGACTGCATCGTGCAGACCGTACCGGAAGATATGTACAAGATTGCAGAAGAGCAAGAAGGGAAGAAAAGGGGCTGCACAAAAAGAAAGAGCGTGTAGCGTATTCCCGTGCACTTTGATTTTATATACAGTTCATGCTGCATAGCGCTTTAAGTAAATTATATGTTGATCATTGTTGGAAACACAAAAGATAAAATGCGGTTCTCGCTATTGGTTTGTGTAGTTGAAAATTTTAACTTTCTGTCCTCTGTTCTATTATGTGGGTGTACGCACAACACTAAAAGATTTCCTGTTGTGAATATATGATCTTTAATTTGCAAGACTGTGTTTCCATAATTCTGATCTGGCTTATTAGAAATGGAACACTGTATCATTACTGTAATTGACTGCGAAATTAAACATGTCTTTCTCTATTTTCGTCTCTGAAATGCACTGAAAATTACTCTTATTATTCACACAGAAGTTAAAGTATGCAGTGTTTGCCAAACATAAGAGCTACAGTGTATTTTTTAATATTTGAACACTATTGATTGTACGGCTAACACGAGAGCATGAAACTAAAAATGAAACTTGATTTTAATATTACCAGCCAGAAATATTTTAACACAGCAGTCTTTGATATCACACAAGTAAAGTTTTAACATTCTGATTTACGTACATTAGAAACGTCACTGATATTGTACTCGCAGTTGCCCATGTCCATCTGAAAATAACATAATAAAATCTACAGTTCTCCTCTGGGGTCTCCGGTAAGCTGAAACAAATAATTTTAATGTACCATTACCTGCCCGCTTAGTTGTGGAAAAACTGCTTTCATTCAATTATAGTTTGAATTTGCCGCGGCAGTGGCTTCCACGACCCTGGCGCAGCACTGCGTCACGGAAAATTCTAAATTCCCTGAAAACAGCCAAAACTGTGGAATGATATACTGGGCAAGATAGCTACAAATTATTACAAACATTTTTAGCAATTTCTATACACAAAATCAACATAAAATTCAGAATACACACCGTTCTTATACATCATTATCCAATGGCGTCTTTCTCGACAAAAAAAAAAAAAAAAAAAAAGAAAGGAAGCTAACTAAGCTTTCGACAGAGCGTCACAGGCTCTTACAATTTTCACGGCTTCAAGAAGACAGAGAGAGTAATGTCTAAACCTCCATTATTTATAACCAATTTAATATGCTAATATACATCTTTGTTATATATATATATCGTTGTCTGCTTCGGTTTCCACCCACGCCGACCAGAGACGTTATCTGCAAAATGGTCATACATAATATTACACAAACATAAAAATGAAAAATAATTATTTCCCTTTTTACGTAATCCACATAATACACTCCTGGAAATGGAAAAAAGAACACATTGACACCGGTGTGTCAGACCCACCATACTTGCTCCGGACACTGCGAGACGGCTGTACAAGCAATGATCACACGCACGGCACAGCGGACACACCAGGAACCGCGGTGTTGGCCGTAGAATGGCTCTAGCTGCGCAGCATTTGTGCACCGCCGCCGTCAGTGTCAGCCAGTTTGCCGTGGCATACGGAGCTCCATCGCGGTCTTTAACACTGGTAGCACGCCGCGACAGCGTGGACGTGAACCTTATGTGCAGTTGACGGACTTTGAGCGAGGGCGTATAGTGGGCATGCGGGAAGCCGGGTGGACGTACCGCCGAATTGCTCAACACGTGGGGCGTGAGTCTCCACAGTACATCGATGTTGTCGCCAGTGGTCGGCGGAAGGTGCACGTGCCCGTCGACCTGGGACCGGACCGCAGCGACGCACGGATGCACGCCAAGACCGTAGGATCCTACGCAGTGCCGTAGGGGACCGCACCGCCACTTCCCAGCAAATTAGGGACACTGTTGCTCCTGGGGTATCGGCGAGTACCATTCGCAATCGTCTCCATGAAGCTGGGCTACGGTCCCGCACACCGTTAGGCCGTCTTCCGCTCACGCCCCAACATCGTGCAGCCCGCCTCCAGTGGTGTCGCGACAGGCGTGAATGGAGGGACGAAAGGAGACGTGTCGTCTTCAGCGATGAGAGTCGCTTCTGCCTTGGTGCCAATGATGGTCGTATGCGTGTTTGGCGCCGTGCAGGTGAGCGCCACAATCAGGACTGCATACGACCGAGGCACACAGGGCCAACACCCGGCATCATGGTGTGGGGAGCGATCTCCTACACTGGCTGTACACCACTGGTGATCGTCGAGGGGACACTGAATAGTGCACGGTACATCCAAACCGTCATCGAACCCATCGTTCTACCATTCCTAGACCGGAAAGGGAACTTGCTGTTCCAACAGGACAATGCACGTCCGCATGTATCCCGTGCCACCCAACGTGCTCTAGAAGGTGTAAGTCAACTACCCTGGCCAGCAAGATCTCCGGATCTGTCCCCCATTGAGCATGTTTGGGACTGGATGAAGCGTCGTCTCACGCGGTCTGCACGTCCAGCTCGAACGCTGGTCCAACTGAGGCGCCAGGTGGAAATGGCATGGCAAGCCGTTCCACAGGACTACATCCAGCATCTCTACGATCGTCTCCATGGGAGAATAGCAGCCTGCATTGCTGCGAAGGTGGATATACACTGTACTAGTGCCGACATTGTGCATGCTCTGTTGCCTGTGTCTATGTGCCTGTGGTTCTGTCAGTGTGATCATGTGATGTATCTGACCCCAGGAATGTGTCAATAAAGTTTCCCCTTCCTAGGACAATGAATTCATGGTGTTCTTATTTCAATTTCCAGGAGTGTAGATAACTGTTCATGTTGTTGTTGTTGTGGTCTTCAGTCCTGAGACTGGTTTGATGCAGCTCTCCATGCTACTCTATCCTGTGCAAGCTTCTTCATCTCCCAGTACCTACTGCAACCTACATCATTCTGAATCTGCTTAGTGTATTCATCCCTTGGTGTCCCTCTACGATTTTTACCCTCCACGCTGCTCTCCAATACTAAACTGGTGATCCCTTGATGCATCCGAACATGTCCTACCAACCGATCCCTTCTTCTAGTCAAATTGTGCCACAAACTGCTCCCCAATCCTATTCAATACCACCTCATTAGTTTTTGATCTACCCAACTAATCTTCAGCATTCTTCTGTACTAAACTATTTATCGTATACGTTTCACTTCCATACATGGCTATACTCCATACAAATACTTTCAGTAACGACTTCCTGACACTTAAATCTATACTCGATGTTACCAAATTCCTCTTCTTCAGAAACGCTTTCCTTGCTATTGCCAGTCTACTTTTCATATCCTCTCTACTTCGACCATCATCAGTTATTTTGCTCCCCAAATAGCAAAACTCTTATACTGCTTTAAGTGCCTCATTTGCTAATCTAATTCCCTCAGCATCACCCGGCTTAATTCGACTACATTCCATTATCCTCGCTTTGCTTTTGTTGATGTTCATCTTATATCCTCCTTTCAACACACTGTCCATTCCGTTTACCTGCTCTTCCAAGTCCTTTGCTGTCTCTGACAGAATTGCAATCTCATCGGGGAACCTCAAAGTTTTTATTTCTTCTCCATGGACTGTAATACCTACTCCGAATTTTTCTTTTGTTTCCTTTACTGCTTGCTTACTACACAGATTGAGTAACATCGGGGAGAGGCTACAACTATGTCTCACTCCCTTCCCAACCACTGCTTCCCTTTCATGCCCCTTAGCCCTTATAACTGCCACCTGGTTTCTGTACAAATTGTAAATTGCCTTCTCTCCCTGTATTTTACCCCTGCCACCTTTAGAACTTGAAAGAGAGTATTCCAGTCAACATTGTCAAAAGCTTTCTCTGAGTCTGCAAATGCTAGGAACGTAGGTTTGCCTTTCCTTAATCTTTCTTCTAAGGTGAGTCGTAAGGTCAGTATTGCCTCACGTGTTCCAGTATTTCTACGGAATCCAAACTGATCTTCCCCGAGATCCGCTTCTACCAGTTTTTCCATTCGTCTGTAAAGAATTTAAGTTAGTGTTTGGCAGCTGTGATTTATGAAACTGATAATTCGGTGATTTTTCACATTTTTCAATGCCTGCTTTCTTTGGGATTGGAATTATTATATTCTTCTTGAAGTCTGACGGTATTTCGCCTGTCTCATATATCTTGCTCGCCAGATTGTAGAGTTTTGTCAGGAGTGGCTCTCCCATGGTTGTCAGAAGTTCTAATAGAATGTTGTCTACTCCCGGGGCCTTGTTTCGACCCAGGTCTTTCAGTGCCCTGTCAAACTCTTCACGCAGTATCGTATCTCCCATTTCATCTGCATCTACATCCTCTTCCATTTCCATAATATTGTCCTCAAGTACATCGTCCTTGTATAGACCCTCTATATACTCCTTCCATCTTTCTGCTTTCCCTTCTTTGCTTAGAACTGAGTTTCCATCTGAGCTCTTGATATTCATACAAATGGTTCTCTTTTCTCCAAAGGTCTCTATAACTGTCGTGTAGGCAGTATCTATCTTACCCCTAGTAAGATAAGCGTCTACAACCTTACATTTGTCCTCTAGCCATCCCTGCTTAGACATTTTGCACTTCCTGTCGATCTCATTTTTGAGACGTTTGTATTGCTTTTTGCCTGCTTCATTTACTGCATTTTTATATTTTCTCCTTTCATCAATTAAATTCAATATTTATTCTGTTACCCAAGGATTTCTACTAGCCCTTGTCTTTTTGCCTACGTGATCCTCTGCTGCCTTCACTACTTCATTCCTCAAAGCTACCCATTCTTCTTCTACTGTACTTCTTTCCCCAATTCCTGTCAATTGTTCCCTTATACTCTCCCTGAAACTCTGCACAACCTCTGGTTTAGTCAGTTTATCCAGGTCCCGTCTCCTTAAATTCCCACCTTTTTGCAGTTTCTTCAGTTCTAATCTACAGTTCATAGCCAATAGATTTTGGTCTGAGTCCACATCTGCCCCTGGAAATGTCTTACAATTTAAAACCTGGTTCTTAAATCTCTGACTTACCATTATATAATCTATCTGAAACCTGTCAGTATCTCCAGGCCTCTTCTGTGTATAACTGTTCATACGGAAATGAAATATAATAACACAGATAAATGTTTTGTTCACATATATTACACCGATCTTACAAATGTCTTATCAGTAGACGTCACAAGAGTGAGTATGAAAGGAAAGAACTGGAAAAAGTTGAACAGCTGAAGGGGATGAATGAAGTGAGAGCGTTTTATCAGAAGTTAAGTGAAAACCGGGAGTATTTCCAGTCAAGTTCAAATTTATCTATATATAGACATACTTCAGTTTTGAATAGTGATGAAGCAATACGTAGAAGACTGGCCAACACTTTGATGAATTGTTGAATGATGGTGAATCTGAGAATCAAGGAATCTTACCCTCTCTAAATCAAGGAACTCGGAAAAAGAGGAACTAGCACCATGTGCTGAGAAAGTTGACGCAGCCATCAAGAAGCTGAAGAATAAAATAATTAAAACTGTGATCCAGACCGAGACTCGTAGGTGAGGACATAGTGTTTTTCATGTAAGTACTCTACTGGCGGAGCTAACCAAACGCGGCTCACGAACCTACCTGGTAGTTTTAAATCTGGTAAGAAGTTTCATATCAGCGCACACTCCGCTGCAGAGTGAAAAAATTTCGTTCTGGAAACATCCTCCAGACTGTTGCTAAGCCATGTCTCCGCAATATCCTTTCTTCCAGGAGTGCTAGTTCTGCAAGGTTCTCAGGAGAGCTTCTGTGAAGTTTGGAAGATAGGAGACGAGGTACAGGCAAAATTAAATTTGTGAGACGAGCTGCTACGTTGTGCTTGCGTAGCTCAGTCGGCGGACCACTTTCTCACGAAATGCGAAGGTCCTGTGTTCGAGCCTGGGTCCGGCATACAGTATTAATCTGCCAGGAAGTTTCATATCAGAGCACGTTCTGCTGCAGTCAAAAATTTCATTCTAAAAACATCCTTTCTAATAGGCTAGAACCCTATTCTTAAAATTCTTTTGGTGACTATCAATGTGGGTTTCGTCAGGGAAGGTTAACTGTTGATTAGGTCTTCACACTACGGCAAGTACTAGAAAAATGTAAAGAAGTTTGGATTGATACATATCACCTCTTTATAGACTTCAGATCAGACTTCGACAGTACTGACAGAAGGGAGCTGTGTACCCGCAATGGAAGAACTAGGCATTCCTAACAAACTGATTGCCTTAGTGAAAGTTGCTTCGAAAACCATCCGAAATCAAATTAAAATACAGAATATGTTATCAATTGCTGTGATCAGGTAAAATGTAGTAAGACAGATTGACTCATTGTCCTGCTTTCTGTTTAATATAGCCTTGGAAAAATCTACAAGAGATGCAGTCATCAAAACAAGAGAGGCTATCATGTATAAATCAATTCAGGTGCTAGCTTATCCAGATGATATTGAAATTGTTGTGTCTAGACAAGACAGCCTAGACACAATGAGAGGAAGCCGAAAGGCACGCGCTAAGCTAAAGCAGGAAGGCGTGAGGACTGAAACAGGATACGTAATGAATGCTATAAAGAAAAGTACGTAGCTTCTGGAATACTTAACTTTAATCCGTCCTTTTGGTACATCTGGAGATTGTGGCGATACAAGTGAGACTCTTTACATACATGCAATGTTACTAATTGCGCCTTGCTAGGCCGTAGCCATTGACTTAGCTGAAGGCTATTCTAACTATCTGCTCGGCAAAGGAGCGAGGCTTCGTCAGTAGTCGCTAGCTACGTCGTCCGTACAACTGGGGCGAGTGCTATCCCGTATCTCGAGACCTGCCTTGTGGTGGCGCTCGGTCTACGATCACACAGTGGCGACACGCGGGTCCGACATGTACTAATGGACCGCGGCCGATTTAAAACTACCACCTAGCAAGTGTGGTGTCTGGCGGTGACACCACATTCCTCCCCCGCAAATCGGCGAACGGTCGTGTTATAAGGCTTCCGACCGCCGTGGGGAGGACCCCATGTTGACGTATGCGATGAGGTGGGGAGCCTAACAACAGGCGAGGCTGTGCCACCCGCACCCGGCCATTCGGTCTGAGGGGAGCTAGGAAACGCCTGAAAACAAATCCAGGGTGCACGTCAACATGCGGTGTATGCGCCCGTAAAGAGACAGGAGGGGCCGAAGGGTCGACCTCCATTGCGTCGGGGTACCCGACGCGCGAAGACGCCATGTGGTCCGGAGCGGGCAAGAGTTCCATGGCGGAGGACTGCTGGTCACCGGAAGCGATCGGCGGCGCATGACCCAGGGAGGCGCCAGGCGGTTGCAGCGAAGCGTCGAATGCGGGCGGCGCCCGCGGGAGACCAAGCGGCGGCGGCGGTGGCGGCGGCGGCGGCGACGCGTCGCCATGGGGCAAAATGGAAGGCAGCGTCGGTAACACCTGGGGATGAGGCGAGCCAGTAGATGGGTCCCCAGGGCGCTGACCGGACGGCACCGTCGCTGAAAGCAGACGGGGAGCGGCAGAACCCGTGCGACGACAGAGGCGCAGCTGATTGAGATGCCGACGCACCTCACCAGAGGCCCCCAAAACCAAATACATCGCGGCCGAGGCAGCGAAGAATGCGCCCTGCGAGCCAACGCCGTGAACCTCGATAGCTGCGATAGAATACAACGTCGCCTGGAGCAAAAGCAGGAGTCTGCCGCTGCACAGCAACCTGATACGGCGGATGCAGCAAAGACATCAAGGTTCGATGAGGATGACCGTGGAGCAACTCAGCTGGCGAGCGACCATCTCGGGGCTGAGAGCGATACGAAGACAAAAAGAGCAACAACGCGTCCTCCCGAGAATGCGACTCTTTCAACTTCAACATCTGTGACTTGAAAGTGCGGACCAATCGTTCAGCGGCACCGTTTGACTGAGGCGAAAACGGCGCGGATGTCAGATGTTGAATACCATTGGCCTGGCAGAATGACTGAAATTCTGCGGACATGAATTGTGGGCCATTGTCGGAAACAATAGTCTGCGGAAGACCTTCAATGCAAAAGATAGCAGACAACGCTTGGATGGTGGCAGTTGACGTCGTGGAAGACATCCGGACAACAAAAGGAAAATTACTGAAGGCATCTACCAGAACCAACCATCGAGCATTCCAGAATGGACCAGCAAAATCGATGTGCAAGCGTTGCCAAGGGGAAGTGGCTTTTGGCCATGCAAAGACTTTCCGCAGCGGTGCGGATTGTTTTTCGGCACACGCCAGGCAAGAAGAGCACATATTCGTAATCGCAGCATCGATTCCGAACCAAGTACAGTGCTGACGAGCAAGTTGTTTCGCTCGCACTATACCCCAATGTCCTTGGTGAAGAAGCCGTAAAACAGAGGACTGTAACGAACGTGGGACCACGACTCTGGACTGATCATTATCAGAACGCAACAACAAAACACCACGTCGAACAAAAAGTCTCTCCTTGTGAGCAAAAAATCGGCGAACCAACGGATCCTCGATCTGAGACTTTGACAAAGGCCATTGCGTAGCAACAAAACGCAAAACGGTAGCAAGGACCGGGTCAGCAGCTGTGGCTGTAGCTACACGACGAAAATCAATTGGAAACGATTCGACCACTTCATCGGTTTCCGAATCAATGAACATGCAAGCAAGTTCGGAAGAATCGAATGCTCTATCCTCAGCAACAGGCAAACGGGACAACGCATCGGCGTTTCCGTGCTTAGCAGTGGACCGATACAAGATATCGTAGCGGTACTGCGAGAGGAAAATAGACCAGCGAATGAATTTCTGCGCTGTACGCGGAGGTACAGGCTTGTTCGGATGAAAAAGCGACGTCAAAGGTTTGTGGTCTGTGATGTTGGTAAAGTGACGACCATACAAGAAATCATGGAACTTAGTAACACCAAACACGAGAGCCAAAGCTTCTTTCTCTATCTGTGAATAATTTCTTTGCGCAGACGAGAGCAATTTGGACGCAAAGGCAATAGGACGATCATGCGATCCATCTTTGTGCGCAAGCACAGCCCCGATCCCGAAATCCGATGCATCTACCATCAACAAAAGGGGTTTCTGGGGATCGAACGGCGTAAGGCAAGTATTTGAAAGCAACGCCGATTTCAACTGGCGAAAGGCGCGTTCGCATTCCGTTGTCCAGACGAACGGAACACCCTTACGGCGTAAGCGATGAAGCGGAGCTGAAATGGAAGAGGCATTGCACAGAAAGCGATGATAATAGTTAATTTTTCCCAACACACTCTGCAGTTGCTTCAAATTCTGCGGCAAAGGCAAGTCTTGTATGGCACGGAGGTGCTCTGGACTCGGATGTATGCCTTGGGCATTGATTACATGTCCCAGGTATGGTAAGTCACGAGCAAAAAACACACACTTGTCCTTCCGCAAGTGAAGACCATTTTGTCGCAACACTTGAAATAATGTTCGTAGGTGTGCTAAATGCTCATTCGCTGTTTTTCCGGAGAACACAATATCGTCCAGATAGTTCGCTGCAGTAGGTACCGACGCACAAACAGTTTGTAAATATTGCTGAAACAATGCAGGGGCGGATGCACACCCGAATGGCAGTCTTTTGAATCGGTACAAACCAAGATGCGTGTTAACCACCAAGACGCGCTGGGAATCCTCGTCCACTGGTATTTGCAAGTACGCATCTGCTAGGTCCAACTTTGAAAAATATTGACCCGGGCACAGTTTATCAAAAAGATCTTCCGGGCGGGGTAAAGGATAAGTTGCAATCACTAGTTGTGGATTCACTGTTGCCTTGAAGTCCACACAAAGTCTCAGTTTTCCAGAAGGTTTTGGCAAAATTACTAAGGGTGAGGCCCAGAGAGAAGCCTGCACACGTTCAATTACTCCTTGTGATTCTAAATCGTGTAATGTTCTTGCGACCTCATCACGCAATGCGTGAGGAACATTGCGCGCTCTGAAAAATTTCGGTTGCGCGTTGACTTTCAGTTCCAAATGTGCTTCATAGGTCTGAGCGCAACCTAAGCCCAGTGCAAAAATGTCTGCAAATTCTTCACACAGACGAGAAACACTGTCTGAAGGCACAGTCTGATTCACTGATCGGACCTGATTTACTATAGACATGTTAAACAATTGAAATAAATCTAATCCAAACAAGTTCACTGCAGTAGAAGAACGAAGAACGTAAAATGACACAAGTTTTGTTTGTCCCTTGTATGTTGCAAGAAGAGTGCACTGTCCGAACACAGGGATATTCTGACCTGAATAACTATGTAACTTAACATTTGCGGCACCCAACGGAGGTTTGCCCAGTTGTTTGTACGTGTCGTGATTGATCAATGAAACAGCAGCTCCGGTATCGAGCTGGAATGGTATGACCTTGCCATTAAAGTCCACATCTACAAAAAGTTTATTGTCCTGCTGACGACAAGAGCGACTGTCTCGTGCAATTTGAACTGATACAGGTACAGCATCACTTGCTAATGGACGTGATTTCCGGCGACGTCGACGCACACTTTGTGTGGGACGAACACAGTCACTGTCAGAGAGTGGCACTGGACGAAGTGGAATTAACTACATGAATGTCCACAGGCGAAGGTTCATGAGCCTGAGTATTCTTGGTTCGATTCCGGCGCGAAGCAAAGGGCCTGGAATGATTAAGGGTGTCTGATCTGAGCTTTTTCTGGCAAACACTTTGAACATGTCCTTTCTTATTACAGAAAAAGCAAATAGCTTGGCGTGACGGGCAATTGTCACGCAAATGTCTAGTTGCACACCGCGGGCATGATTTCACTGCATTTGTATGCTTGCGCGGCACACCTGGTTTAGAGCGTGGTGGCAGCTGCGCGGACGTGTGCAAGGGCAGTTTACCGGGCCGTGCAGCGCGCCCGGCGGGCCGTTTAATGTTGTTACACACGGCTGGCGAAGTTGCAAATGATTCCTGAGCAAAGTCAAGCGTGTCTTGTCTATCTAATATGTCTATCACTTGTTGAAGGGAGGGATTGACGAGTTTCAAAATCTGTTCCCGTATGCGAACATCCGAAACGTTCTGTGCTATTGCATCACGTACCATAGTATTTGAATAAGGGAGTCCACATTCACACTCAAAAGCACAATCCCGAGTAAGGCCTTGCAAAGTTGCAACCCACTCCCTACTAGTTTGACCGGCCGTACGTTTTGTACGAAAGAAAGTATACCTTTTTGCAACTACTTTAACTGTTTCCTTGAAATAGGCGTCCAATGCCGACAAAATTTCTTCGTAGGATAGAGTTGCGACATCGCGTCGGGGAAATAATTTCACTATCACACGGTACGTTTACACCCCTACACACGACAATAAATGAAGCTGCCGCTCGTTACCTTCAATTCTGTAGGCGGCGAGATGAAATCCAAACTGGCGTGACCACTCCGTCCATGGTTCCTTAACCGGATCGTAGGGACGAAATGGGGGTGCAACTGCGTGTTGTGGCTGCGATAGCGGTGAAGCAGCGGCGGCCGCAGATGTTTGCAGTGCACGTTGACCCTGGACGAGCTGTTCAAGGGCATCCAATAACGCCTGCGTCTGCTGATTCTGCAAGCGATAAAATTCGGACAGTACATCTGGCGAAGCCATGACACAAGTAAATGTAAGCAATTAGAAAGAACAAGCCCCTGTCCGTTGACTCGTCGCCAAAAATGTTGTGTCTAGACAAGACAGCCTAGACACAATGAGAGGAAGCCGAAAGGCACGCGCTAAGCTAAAGCAGGAAGGCGTGAGGTCTGAAACAGGATACGTAATGAATGCTATAAAGAAAAGTACGTAGCTTCTGGAATACTTAACTTTAATCCATCCTTTTGGTGCATCTGGAGATTGTGGCGATACAAGTGAGACTCTTTACATACATGCAATGTTACTAATTGCGCCTTGCTAGGTCGTAGCCACTGACTTAGCTGAAGGCTATTCTAACTATCTGCTCGGCAAAGGAGCGAGGCTTCGTCAGTAGTCGCTAGCTACGTCGTCCGTACAACTGGGGCGAGTGCTATCCCGTATCTCGAGACCTGCCTTGTGGTGGCGCTCGGTCTGCGATCACACAGTGGCGACACGTGGGTCCGACATGTACTAATGGACCGCGGCCGATTTAAAACTACCACCTAGCAAGTGTGGTGTCTGGCAGTGACACCACAGAAATAATTGTAAGAACGCTAAGAGCAATGAAAGAGACCTTTACAAGTCTTGAAAAGTTTGCTAGACATTTGAATCTTCAAATAAATTAAGAGAACTAAGAAAGAGTATCTTTGAAAGATTATCCAAATGAGTCCCCATCCAGAGATATCGGTTCATATAAGTTTCATGTCGTGCGTACTTTCACTTACCTTGGATCAGAAGCAAAATGTAAGAAGAATGTCAGCTCCGAAATCCAAAAACGAATACTGCCCTCCAACAATTCCTACCATGGACTCAGAAAATATCTGAAATCTAAGTAGCTGTCGGGGAAAACTAAAGCTGTAATGTATAAAATTTTAGTAAATCCAGTGCTAACGTACGGTGCTGAAACATGGACATTAACAAAATTAACAAAATCTGATGAAAGGCAACTGGACATAATTGAAAAAAAGATCTTGAGACAAATTCTTGGGCCAGTGGAAGAAAATGGTGTTGGAAGGAGGACGTTCAACTATGAATTATATAATCTGTATACTGAACCAGACAGTGTCAGCCACTCTAAAATGAAAAGAATGCTTAAGAAGATATCCAGTGCAGTGTCTGAAGGAACAACGGGGGGAGGAAGGTCAGTGCTGTAGTGGGGGGAAGGTGTCAGTGAGGATAAGGAAAACTGGAATCCAAAATTAGCGAGTGTCTCATTCAGAAACCGCATTTCAAATTTTAACGTTGATATTTTGGATTCCCTGCCTCACACCGCAAAATCGCAATATGAATCCCCTCCCTCATTTTTCTTTTTTTTTTAAGTATCGCCTTGTTGTCTGTCTGTCTGTCCGACAAACTCTTATCTTAGAAATGGATAGACGTGTTAAGTTAAAATTTACGTCACATATTAACGTTTACTGTCTCTTGGCGATGTGAATAAATGAAGCTTCTAAGTTACTGCAATCAAAAGATACGGTCATTTATGTCACGTGTTTTGAGGCTCAGAAACTCACTCATCAAAACCTATGGGGTACTTCCCGTTCACCTAGAATCAAAAATTTTGGCAAGAAGCAATGTTTTGTTGTTGTTGTGGTCTTCAGTCCTGAGACTGGTTTGATACGGCTCTCCATGCTACTCTATCCTGTGCAAGCTTCTTCATCTCCCAGTACTTACTGCAACCTACATCCTTCTGAATCTGCTTAGTGGATTCATCTCTTGGTCTCCCTCTACGATTTTTACCCTCCACGCTGCCCTCCAATACTAAACTGGTGATCCCTTGATGCCTCAGAACATGTCCTACCAAGCGGTTCCTTCTTCTAGTCAAGTTATGCCACAAATTTCTCTTCTCCCCAGTTCTGTTCAGTACCTCCTCATTAGTTACGTGATCTACCCATCTAATCTTCAGCATTCTTTTGTAGCACCACATTTCAAAAGCTTCTATTCACTTCTTGTCTAAACTATATATCGTCCAAGTTTCACTTCCATACATGGCTACACTCCATACAACTACTTTCAGAAATGACTTCCTGACACTTAAATCCATACTCGATGTTAACAAATCCTTCTTGTTCAGAAACGCTTTCCTTGCCATTGCCAGTATACATTTTATATCCTCTCTACTTCGATCATCATCAGTTATTTTGCTCCCCAAATAGCAAAACTCCTTTACTGCTTTAAGTGTCTCATTTCCTAATCTAATACCTTTAGCATCGGGGATAGGCTACAACACTATCTCACTCCCTTCCCAACCACTGCTTCCCTTCCATGCCCCTCGACTCTTATAACTGCCATCTGGTTTCTGTACAAATTGTAAATAGCTTTTCGTTCCCTGTATTTTACCCCTTCCAGCTTCAGAATTTTAAAAAGAGTATTCCAGTCAACATTGTCAAAAGCTTTCTCTAAGTCTACAAATGCTAGAAACGTAGGTTCGCCTTTCCTTAATCTTTCTTCTAATATAAGTCGTAGCGTCAGTATTGCCTCAGGTGTTCCAATATTTCTACGGAATCCTAACTGATCTTCCCTGAGGTCTGCTTCTACCAGTTTTTCCATTCTTCTGTATAGAATTCGTGTTAGTGTTTTGCAGCCGTGATTTATTAAACTGATAGTTCGGTAATTTTCACATCTGTCGGTAAGGTTTTACAGCACAATTAATGGAAAAAGTTCGAAATTTGTTAATTTGAAATTATATCATACGAATTTCTTTTCGTTGTTGTGGTGTGAGAAAGTTAAGCGCCTAAGTCAGTGCAATCATAAGAGATACGGCCATTTACGTCACATATTTTGATACTCGCAAACTCACTAATTAAAACCTATAGGGTACTTTATTGACCTATAATCAGGAAATTTGACAAGAAGCAAGGTTTAATAGTAAAGGTAAAGAAAAAGAATCCTAAAAATATTAATATGTTATTATATCATATGAAAAAAATTCTCTCACTTTTTATCCGACTCCTGACTTAAAAATTCTCGAAATCCCTGGAGTTCCTGCCGGTATCAATGTCGACAGAGGGCAAAAATCGTCGATATTCTCTATTCCTGCGATGTATGAAATGACTATACGCATGATTAAAGTTGTACGTAGCCCTCAGATTGCGAATGCTGCTCGCACCTGGCAATTTTTATTTTTTAGGAAAATCGTATTATGCTTCGTGTAAGAAGGAGAAACGTCTAACGGCACGTGAAGTACTCTAACACATGCACGAATGTGAACTATCGAGACTCCTTTTTATCGCTCCACTATACTGCCACTCGCATTGATCGGATCCCATAACTGTCATGCAAATATGAAATCATCGGTTTCAGGAAGGCAATATTCGATGCTCGATATGACAAAAATCCGAAGCGCTCGACATATTGTGCGCTAGGGCATGCAGGATCATGCAGCAACGTCACATACCTGCAGTCAGAAAATGGACTCGACGGCCGGCCGGGGTGGCCGAGCAGTTCTAGGCGCTAAAATCTTGAACCGTGCGACCGCTACGTTCGCAGGTTCGAATCCTGCCTCGGGCGTGGATGTGTGTGATGTCCTTAGGTTAGTTAGGTTAGATCTAAGGGACTTATGACCTCAGAAGTTAAGTCCCATAGTGCTCAGAGCCATTTGGACTCGACACAGGAATACCAGTGTCCACACAGACAGTGCAACGACGGCGGCCATTGTTGCGGAGCAAAGGGGCGTGCCGATAGTGGTGCTCCCAGCGACAAGACTGGACACAGAAAAGGCAACACGTCGACTTTTCAAACATATCCCAATTCTGCATACAGCATCACGATGGACGTATTCGTGAGAGGTGTCTTTGTGGAATATGGACGTTGCCAAGATGCACCCATCTTCGTTATACTGGCCAAATACCTGGCGTGAAGGTATGTAGTACCACTAGTTAAACAACCCAATGACCTCTGGTTCACATAGCTGGTTACTTGGACAGCAGCCGTTCTATTTCTGACTATCTATAATGATATCTTTCAACAAGATAATGCAAGTCCATATGTTGTCCACTATGTAATGACCCACCCTGATAAACAGGACGTTCATCTTCGTCCTGACATCTCACCCACTGTCCGCATTTGTTCCTGGTTTTCCAAGAGACTAACACGCCACCACACGTAAGCCGTTATGAGAGATAGACTCTGGTACACACTTGAAGCAGTATGGAATTACGTACTCGTTTCTGTCACCCAAATTCAGTTGGACTCATGGCCAGCCTGTTACGACCCATTGTTTCTGTCAAAGGTGGCAGCTCCGTGTAGTAAGACTTGCTCCCTGGATACCGACATATCACCTATAAATGTAATCATGTGTTTTTTTCTACTGCAGTTCATGTGTACAATAATTAAAATATCGTTACTTACTAAGCCTCTTTGTGTCGCATATCTAATGACTAGCAGCGTATTTCCATTTAATATGCTTAGAATGAAGCAAGGGTTCACAAACAAATTACTTGCGATGCAATTTACGCTGACGACCCTTGGGCCTGGACTTGGTGAAACCAACATTATTTCCTCTTCGGCACATATTTGGTAAACAAGTATTTTGTGGTCTATAAGAAGTTCATTCATCGATAATGATCACTTGTTTAGAAGTGTTGTCATCTCACAAGCGTAAAAGAATAGATCAACATCGCGGTGCCCACGAAAGCTTTAAGGATTAATTCCTTCAAATGAGTAGAAAAATCGACCAGTCACTGTTAATAATGTTATTTAGTTAAAAGATCAGCGCCGCTATATGTTTAGAATCAACATGTTCATCCTTCATGTTCATTCGCAGACGTTTTTTCACGTTCCAAATTACAGTACATTTAGAGTATACTCACATGCGATATTGGCTGTTTTAGTTGTGACAGAAATTGGTTACGCTAGTGATCCCCTCCGTGACAAAACAAAACATGACGTACGACAATGGATTGTTTTCCTGCAATCCGACCTAATGATTAATACAACTTTATAAGGTAAGAACTCATGTAATATATCACGGTATGATGGCGTATTATAAAGCTTCTGCCTATGCTTTGGTTCAAATAAGAATCCAAAGGCACTATATACTTACGATGTCTGTAGCACTCTTAGCCGCTATGCTAAGTCAGTACGCTGGAATGACCATAGAAATGGAATATCTCTCTAGTGAACATGAACTGATTTTCTGTTGTCATCATACATTGTCACCGTGATCACGCGATCTCGGTACGGCGTAGGTTTGTCCGTAATGCATCTTTGAAATCTTTGTCATTTTATCGCTAGTACAGATGGAATTTGGTATAGGCATTTTGTAGACACCATAAGAATTTGTATCTGATATGTGGACTAAAGTGGACTGCTAGATTTGCAGAGCAAGATAAGTGGGCATATCACACGTCACGGCATTACGACAACATCGTGCATTTACATTATCCGTTACGTCTCGTAACGTCGGTTTGCTTAGTGCAGTACTGAACGGCGAAACTTACACTATCGGTCACCATTTGTGATACAAAAAGTCAGAGTAAAGAATCGAAATCGAGGAATTAATGACAACTTTTATTAGTAGCCAAAAGAAATTACACATTTGTTTTGTAAATAAAACTGCCTTTTCCTGCTGCTAGTTACTTTATTTATCCCATACGCGTTTCGCCTTCTCCTGTTCTAAGGCATCATCCGTGGGATCTATAACGATACAGTTTTGTTAGTTATAGATTATCAAACAGTTCACTTCGCGATTTTTTGTAAAAAAAAGTAATTACTTACAATTTGCTGGTCTGCGTTTCCTCACATCTGGTCTGGAGGCCACATTAACACTTTTATCACTGCCGTATCATCACATCTTTGTATGACGTGCGACCTACAGACCAGATGTGAGGAAACGCAGATCAGCAAATCGTTATCAATTACTTTTTTACAAAAAATCGCGAAGTGAACTGTCTGATAATCTATAACTAACAAAACTGTATCGTTATAGGTCCCACTGATGATGCCTTAGAACAGGAGAAGGCGAAACGCGTATGGGATGAATAAAGTAACTAGCAGCAGGAAAGGACAGTTTTATTTACAAAACAAATATTTATATGCTTGCTGCGGAGGATGGCCACACAAACAAACTTGTGTTTCACAGGGTATGTTCTCGATCAGTTTTCTTTGTTAAACTGCTGAGAAGTGAAATAACATTTCAAAATATCGCCATTTATAAACTAGAGAAACTATACACACACAAACATCTCAAACAATGGCTATAAAGGAAAAAATTGAGCCTGTTTGCCTTATCCATTATTTTCTTTTTTTTCCTTACGTAACTAAGAACGTTATAAAGACCCGTATTTTTCTCCTTCGTTAAAACTGTCCTTTTCACTTAAAACGTTATTTAACGGAAATTACTTTGCTAAATTTTGTTCTTATTTTGTACACATTCTGGGCCTCAGCTCTGATCCGTTAATTTAAAACCTAAATAATTTTCGTCATTCAGACATATTACCTGCCTTGTGAAAGAACACTGAATGGGAAAAAATGTCCAAGTCGTTACATAACATTTGAAATTTACGCCTAAAACAAAGCATAATAGTAAAATAAAGATAAAGAAGACACAGCTCTACTGCTATAGCAATAGTGAAAGAGGTGAAAAAAGTTTAACTTGCGTTGTTAGCAAACGACGATACCGACATAACTTTCTTCCAGAGAAACTTTGACGTACCGTGATGTGATGTGACGGTCCGTTGACGCCCTGTCTGATTGCTGCCATTTGAAATGCATTGTGAAATATTTTGGCGTGAAGTGAATTGACGTGACGTGACGGCCATCGTGAATTTACCTTAAACAACCAACATCGATCCGAGATCACGTGACAGTTCCAGCTTAACATTGACTCCTTGCGAAGAACGCAGTGCTCACTCCAGAGACATTTCTGTTGTATGGGAATGACGAATTAATAAAAATGTTAATCACACCTTACAAGAAACTGTTTTGTCACCATAATTCTAGCTGACTAGTAATTCGAAAGGTTGTTACGAATATCAGCCATATATACCACCCTTTAAATGGGTTTTTTTCATAAATTACTCACGATGAGCCCATATCGGAATATTTTCATCATCGGGTGCTTTGTAAATACATAAGTATGTGATAGTTTTCATATAATGGTCTGTAACTATGATCAAAAAAGTTATAATACAGTCGTTTGACCTTTCTACCTTACATGTAATTTCGTTACTGCCATGTCCTGTCTATCTGCAGAATTATTAGTTTCTCCTCAGATGTACGCTGGAGACATATCTGATTTTAGCCTGTTTTTATGTATGCTGTTTTTCTCTTGACAGCTTGGATGACAGTGGATCAGTGATATTATATGTTTAGATAGTTCCCATTATAAATAAAAATTCGAAAAGTACTGCCACTGTGCTATTTAGTAAATTAATATGTGAGATATTCCAGTTAACTCATTCAGGTTTGTGTTCATAATTGAAATGAACACTGATCTTGAAATATCCAGATGAGTTACTACAGTAATGCATTTCAGTGCCCAAAACAGACAAAATGGGGCAGCATATATTATACTAGGTAATCATTGCAATTTCTATCTTGTTGGTTCCATTATTGAATCTGTTAGTGATCCTAACTGTTCTAACGCAACTAAGAACCTGAAAACGGCAGTAATTTATCGTATATTAAATTTAATTTTGCTTAGGATCATGTCAAATTGTCTTTCACTGCATTCCACTGGACAGGACAAGCAGGTCTACCGCAATATATTCTGTTTGTAAAATGCGTTACGCACCTTAACTGGGGCCCATTCGAGGACACGGAATTGCAAGTGACGCATTTTGGAAAAACCAAACTACACGCAGTTTTATTTTTCATGGAAACGTAATAACTGGGACATGAGTGTAGAAAGAAATCCATTAAATATCAAACTATGAGAGGAGACAGAGGTTCCTCAGTGAAGAAGCAAACGCAAGTGACTGTTTATGTGTTATCATGCTGACTTACTTGTTTCAATTAGAATATCTCAGTGTTCAGCATAGTAGTGTATAGTAATATTATGAAGTAAGTTGTACTTTTAAGCAGCCGAAAAGAGAAATCAGTGTGCCTCTAGTTTAGGCTTTGCTATATTGTTTTCTTCATTTTTTTTTACCTTATAAGTTGATGTATAGGGAATTTAATGCAGTAATCAAATATTTTAGTAAGGGAGCGAGATATAGAAATTTCATTAAATAAGAATATTGTAAGAACACGTGCATATATGCTAAACATGGAGAATCTGGAGACTCATGAAGATGATGTAGTCAAATTGGACCATGCTAAACAGTCAATGGATTCATTAGCTGCGTTATGTATAAAATTGGAAATGATGTCTTCGACTGTGTCTGTCGTAATAATTGTTACACATGAATTTAGAACAGTACCGGATGCGATACCTAAAATACAGAACGTTATGTCTGGTGAACTTGCTCATATGTCTGAATTATCGAAAAAAATTACGTGATGTCTACAAAACAGGACGCTACTGCGATAGTGATCGCCGAACTTTCTACAATGCATAATTCTTTGGCGAAGAAATTATCTGACGAGATATCAGCGTTGAAATTAACACGCGCAGGCGTACCTGAGACTGTGCAAACACTCAGACAGAATAAGCGAGATCAAACAGACGCCTTCCGATTTGTCAGAAACTGTTCAGGAGCTATCGACAAAGTAAACAATTTCGCTGCAGAACAAGAGAGAACAATAAACGACCAGCTCGATTTACAAAAAATGCACTCAGGAAAAGAATTCACGTCTTGGATGTTTCGAAAAACATACAAATCTCTCATTTAGGAGATACGAAATTCCAGAAACCTTTTAGTAGAATTCCTAGTGAAATGTCGACGGGAAATAATCGTTCCGCCGTTCAGATGGAGACTGAACTGTGTAAAGCTACTGCAAAACTAGGACAAAACTAGATCATAAACTGAATGTTATTTTAAACGTGAACAGCCACGTGAGGATGAGTCTGTCATTTCTAAACCTGTAACGGGTTATTTGTTTTAATAAATAGCATTCTTAACTTCAGCTAATTATTGGTTTTACTCGTTTGTAGGAATTAATCTACACTTTT
This sequence comes from Schistocerca americana, assembly GCF_021461395.2. Taxonomy (NCBI): domain Eukaryota; kingdom Metazoa; phylum Arthropoda; class Insecta; order Orthoptera; family Acrididae; genus Schistocerca; species Schistocerca americana. The sequence continues at coordinate 52,229,038 of NC_060124.1, forward strand.
ACACAGACACAGCTCCACCACATTCGTTTTCGACGAAGTAGTGAAAACATGACCTTCGAATAGCCGATATAACGACTGCTGATAGGGGAGGGGGAGAGGGTGTAAGTACTGGTGATGGAAGAAGTTGCAGCCCCCCACCCCTGGGTAGCGTACCCACCCCAGGCGGCAGTTTGTAAAGTGCTTCCACCGGTCTACAGGGGAGATAAATTTAACAAGCTGCTGGAATTTAAATTAATTTGATGCTCAGTCCCCAACGGTGGAATGGCTACTTGCAAGACTTCCTGATTAATTAAGTGACTGAGGAATGTGAACTGGGGTTGTAATACTAATTAAAAATCAGGTCAACGATGCGCAACAAGATTTATTCCGATAAGAGAAATCGAAAACATGAGTCGGGAGCAGACATCACTGACATGTTCACAACACAGAGAAACACAGAGTACACTACCGGCCATTAAAATTTTTCCACCATGAAGATGATGTGCTACAGACGCGAAATTTAACAGACAGGAAGAAGATGCTGTGATATGCAAATGATTAGCTTTTCAGAGCATTCACACAAGGTCGTCGCCGGTGGCGACACCTACAACGTGCTGACATGAGGAAAGTTTCCAACCGATTTCTCATACACAAACAGCAGTTGACCGGCGTTGCCTGTTGAAACGTTGTTGTGATGCCTCGGGTAAGGAGGGGAAATGCGTACCATCACGTTTCCGACTTTGATAAAGGTCGGATTGTAGCCTATCGCGACTGCTGTTTATCGTATCGCGACAATGCTGCTCGCGTCAGTCGAGATCCAATGACTGTTAGCAGAATATGGAATCGGTGGGTTCAGGAGGGTAAAACGGAACGCCGTGTTTGATCCCAACGGCATCTTATCACTAGCAGTCGAAATGATAGGCATCTTATCCGCATGGCTGAAACGGATCGTGCAGCCACGTCTCGATCCCTGAGTCAACAGATGGTGACGTTTGCAAGACAACAACCATCTGTACGAACAGTTCGACGACGTTTGCAGCAGCATGGACTATCAGCTCGGATACCATGGCTGCGGCTACCCTTGACGCTGCATCACAGACAGGAGCGCCTGCGATGGTGTACTCAACGACGAACCTGGGTGCACGAATGGCATAACGTGATTTATTCGGATGAATCCAGGTTCTGTTTACAGCATCATGATGGTCGCATCCGTGTTTGGCGACATCGCGGTCAACGCGCATTGGAAGCGTGTATTCGTCATCGCCGTACTGGTGTATCACCCGGCGTGATGGTATGGGGTGCCATTGGTTACACGTCTCGGTTACCTCTTGTTCGCATTGACGGCACTTTGAACAGTGGACGTTACATTTCAGATGTGTTACGACCCGTGGCTCTACCCTTCATTCAATCCCCGCGAAACCCTACATTTCAGCAGGATAATGCACGACCGCATGTTGCAGGTCCTGTACGGGCCTTTGTGGATAAAGAAAATGTTCGACTACTGCACTGGCCAGCACATTCTCCAGATCTCTCAATAATTGAAAACGTCTGGTCAGTGGTGGCCGAGCAACTGGCTCGTCACAATACGTCAGTCACCACTCTTGATGAACTGTGGTATCGTGTTGAAGCTGCATGGGCAGCTGTACCTGTACACGCCATCCAAGCTCTGTTTGACTCAATGCCCAGGCGTATCAAGGCTGTTATTACGGTCAGAGGTGGTTGTTCTGGGTACTGATTTCTCAGGATCTATGCACTCAAATTGGGTGAAAATGTAATCACATGTCAGTTCTAGTATAATATATTTGTCCAACGAATACCCGTTTTCTTCTTGGTGTAGCAATTTTAATGGCCAGTAGTGTACATTCGCAGCAACATTAACTACTGTAAAATAAAATCAACATGAAAACATGCAATGGTATTTAAACGAAACCTACACCATTACAATTCTTGGAAGAGAATGCATGGAAAATGCTCGAAGAAATCATGCCTTCCTAGAGTGAGCTGAAACCACGAAATAGCAGTAGAGGAGACTACGGGGATGATTGGGGTGACTTTTTACCACATGGCTGACGATGTCGATTTTCTCCCGAAACGCCACGTAATCGCACATGCCTAGTATAAACAGTGACGTCTGTATGCGAGCGACTTCATAGTGCCCTGCTCCGGGCTCCGTGAAATGCATCACAGCACGTGACGCTACAGGTCTTTAAGACATCCAATAACCTTTTCCGTCGGGGAACGAGTTATTGTTTTAGACGAATTTAGTAATTCTTAACTGTGCGTTTAAATACATGCAAGGTTTAGATAACACAAGACATAGTTAAGCCCTTTAATGGAGACCTTTACATTAACATATTGCTTTTTCGTGGTTCCCAGACCAAGCCGAGCATTCGCGATGTGTGTCGTGCAGGGCAATTAGTGTGATGTCGCGAAGGATCCGTATTCGCCGTAGGCCGCAGATTTGCTCTTTTTTTCATGTGGTAAGTTCTATGGGGCCAAACTGCTAAGCTTACACACTACTTAATCTAACTTAAACTAACTTACGCTAAGGACAACACACACACCCATGCCCGAGGAAGGACTCGAACCTCAGAGGAGGAAGCCACGCGAACCGTGACAAGGCGCCCAAGACCGCGCAGCTAACCCCGCGGCACAGATTTCCTCAAAGAAATGAAGTTACAAGAAGGAAAGAGCGAAGAACAAAGCTCTTTCATATCAGAGACGTCTGCTGACAGTTGCCAGTCCTGATGGAAGCAAACGCAGTAGGGTAGTCTTCAGGGTTTTCATGACCTTGGTGCGACTAATCTCCATTGAGCTTACCACCCCCAGAAAAGGGGAATTTCCAGTCGTGGGGAGAAGCAGTGGTAAACTACTACCTGCTGGAAGATAAGGAACTGGCCTGTCTGTCACTGCCACGCGTTTCAGGTGGGTTCGTTGATTTGTGGGAGGGGATCAAAGAGCGAGGTCATAGGTCCCATTGGATTAGGGAGCGGCAGAGGAGGAATTCGGTTTTTCCCTTTCAAAGGAACCAACCTGGCTTTTGCCTGAAGCGATTTAGGGAGATCACGTAAAACCTAAATTAGGATGGCTAAACCTGGGATTGAACCTTCCTGCCTCTATTTCAACTGCCGAAAAACTATTGTCTCAAAATTCTTTTTCCTCCCAGAGGCAGAAGAATGACCCGTTCGGATCTGTCTTCACCAAGTTATTAGTTCACTTCAAGGTCTAATGAACAATTCCAGATTTCAGTTTGTCAGTAATTTATGAATTTGCTTATTACCATTTCCTTTCGCTTGGAATTTCTATTAGGGGGTTAATCTGCGATTGAGGTTTAAGAAAGCTCGGAATACATCTGACAGCTCTAAAACGATTTCTCCCTGGAGTTGGTCAATAGGGAAGGGTCCAGAATTGGTAATCATGTCGATGTGAATTATTAATTGTCCCTCATTTTGCAACAGACACTGCGCAGGTCGCGTACTTACGGATCGCCACACATTGAGAGCCTGGGAAGAGTCGTTGTGTTAGAAAGTGAATAACGCTCGCCCGACCAGATCTTTGTTCCTTGGAGAAATGTCGTGATACACCGTGCGGATTGGTTTCAGATAAATTCACATACGTAAATTGAAGATGGAGGAGGGCGAGGGGGGGGGGGGGGGGAGGAGAGGAAAAGAAAATGCCTATTGATGTTAGCTCAATAGAGACTCTACGCGGAATGAGCGACGACTAGTGAAAATGTGTGCCAGACCGGAATTCGAATCGGGGTCTGCTGCTTACTAGACATTTGTACTAACCGCCACACCACCAGGAAACGATGTTTATTGCTACTGCGCGGACTGTCTAGGTATGCCTCTCGGTCGACCCACGTTCCCACCTTGCCCCACCTATCTACAGTCCCTGTCCATGTCCTCCATGCTCGCTGCTTTGAGATTCCCGCAGGAGGTCAGGTCAGGCGTAATCGTACATCTGCGAATCAATTCGTTGCTCACCGAGGCGAACCAGTTACATGAATGCCTCATGTCCGTTCTTTTGGACAAGTATGAACAGACACCACGCATTCATATAACTGATTCACATTTGATAGGCAACGAATCCACCTTTTTCAGTGCAGATGCACAATTACATTCGACCTTCTGGGGGAATCTCGAAGTAAGCAGTATGGATGATATGGTCGGGGACTGGGGATAGTTGACGCTAGGTGGGAATGTGGGTCGGCCGACAGGCATGCCTAGATAGTCCGTTTGCGGGAGAGAAGCGCGCTGTCAGTTGTTAACTCAAGTACCTAGTAAGCCTGCGATCCCGGCTTCGAATCCCGATCTAGCACACATTTTCACACGTCGCTGCTGCTTCTGTGTTGAGTGTCGACGCAGCTGACATCGACAGTCCTTTCGCTTCTCCTACCTCCATCTTTGATTTGCACACAGTGCATGATAGCTGCGGATTCAGTATGGCGTCTGTTCTTCAGGACAAGTCTTAAGGAACAGATACCTTGCATTCATAAAATTTACTGACGTCAAAGTTTTCCGCGTGAGCCTGATGGATTCTGCAAAACCTTTTACGAAGGTAATCCCAAAAGTAAGGTCTCCTATTTTATTTTTTTTTTGTAAGTACATGGACCTGTTTGTTCCTACAACGGCTTACATCAGTTTACAGTTTGAACATTAGCTATTTTTCGACATAATTACCAATTCTGTCGAAGTATTTTTGTAGACGCTGTAACAGTTTTTGTATGCTCATGCCATACCAGCTCGCTGACATGCTATTCAGAAAGTTATGAACCTCTTTTCAACCTCGTCGCTTTCCGGCCAAATGTTCTTTTAACCTAGGGAACAGGTGATAGTCAATGGGCACCAAGTCAGGACTATAGGGTGGGTGGGTGATTATTGTAACCTCCCCGTGAAAAATTAGTAATAAAAGTCAATGATAATGAAAATGTGCCAAGTGTTGTCTTCCCACAAAACTGCATAATAAAAATGAACCAACCGTAACCTCGTTGCAAAATTAAAGAATATTAATGGCCCAAATGTAAACTCTTCACAAAGTTAAAGAATGAAGATTGCTCATTAAACCCACAATAATGTTATATAAATGATGAAGTATGAACTGAATGTAACATCTGAACAGCAATAATTAAACCTGATAAATCTTATAAGGGCAGCTGCGCTGACCTTCGGCCCTGTGAAATAATTAAACCTGAATAGAGAAACCAAAATTATTACCTCAGTAAATTGCATCTATATCTGCTCTTATTTTTTTTTTTTTTTTTTGCACAGCACAGTGCAATGCTGGCCCACATTTAATTTTGATTCTTGGAGGGAATGCATGGGAAGTATTATTTAACGTGAAATGAATCTTTTTGTTTAAAACAGTTACTTTATAAGAAAAATATTATTGGGGAAATTCTTGAACAAATTAATTACAATTAACATATGTTATTAGCTGAGCGCAATGCTGCTTCATTACCTTCTAAAACAATATACCTCGTCCTGAATCGTGACCAGAGATGGAGGGAGAGTACGCCGCCGACGCATGCCGACGCCCGCTCAGTACAACCGTCCACTCGCTGTAACTACTGCCGACAGAGTGCCACTCGCAACAGACTACTCCCTCTGCCGACTCCACACACACTACTGAACACTCGCGCGGTCAAGCGCAGACTAGCAACGATAAATAACTCTCTGGTCAGAGATTCTGTCATGCCTCGCCATCGCTGTTAATGAATACATATGAAACGTTCGCGTTTCATAACCCTCCACTGGGGGAGGGGTGCAAAAATTTGGCAGCGATGGTGAGTCATTTGGACTTGCCACGAGCAACAAATTTTTTCTTAACTAATTATCTTTACAAACAGAGAATATACAGATGTAGAACATGAAGTAAATATGGTGCACATGCACCGAGTACAAAACATATTAGGCAATAACAAAATGTGAGTACAAAACATATTAACAAATGGCATAAGCGCACATGCACTGAAAAATTCTTGAAAGTTTTCACAACAAATAGACATAATGAGTACAAATCTCTTGACAAATGCCATAAGTGCATATGTACTGTAGTTCAGAACATATCAGCAAATAAAAAAAAATGTACATACAATGAGTAGAAATCATGTTAGAAAAATGACAAAGGTGCACACGCACTGAAGTAGTGAACATATCAGGAAATCACAAATGTATAGGCAACGAGTACAAATCATATTGAGAAATGATAAAAGTGCACAGGCACTGAAGTTCAGTACAAAACATATTAACAAATGGCAGAAGTGCACACACACTGTAGTTCAGAACATATCAGCAAATCAAAAAAATGTATTGGTCATGAATACAAATCATATTAGCAAAAAAAATTATTTTCACTATGTTACAAGAATTAGGAAAGGAAAGGGAAGGATTGCATCATGGTTGTAGCACTTTAGGGTGCACGCAGCTGCACTGAAAGTCCATATCTTTCTACTGGAGCACAACACCAAGTGAAACAATCTGAAGTTCTTTTCCCAGAAGTATTTATCAGCGTAGCCAAGACACTGAAATGTCGTAGTAATATTCCATGTTATCATTTTGGCAGTACATTAGGTACACCAAACAGTGGGACCATAATAACATCTCCATCGTTCAAGGTGGTGGACAGCATGTCGTGTCAACACTACGTTCTTGTAAGGTACACCAACGTAGAATTAGTGCAAAAACCAAATATAGTGCTCCATGATCAAGAGGATATACAGGACAAACGGATATTGCAGTAATTCAAGGTAGTTAAGTCAGAAGGTGAAGGACATTAAGTCACATACTAGTCTTCACTGAGAATTACCTTAGTAGTTTGCGGCATTCATTGCCCAGTTATTGAACATTTCTGTACCATGTATGTAGTATTACAGAATAATGTTCTTAAATTGGCGTTTTACGGAGAACATTGGCACTCATTGCCTAATTATATTACATAATAATATTCATGTGGCATATTACAGAGAACATTGGCACTCATTGCCTAATTATAAATCATGAGAAGTCATTACATAATTATATTCATGTGGTGTTTTACAGAGAACATTGCACTCATTTCCTAATTACAAATCATCAGAAGTCATTACTGAAAACAGGAGGTAGTCAGTAACATAGTATTACAGAATAATGTTAATAATTAATCATTAGTCATCTCAGTACAGTAATCAGTAGCATTCATTTCCCAGTTACATAGTATTACAGAATAATGTTCATAATTAATCATTGGTCATCTCAATACAGTAATCAGTAGCATTCATTTCCCAGTTACATAGCATTACAGAATAATGTTCACAATTAATCATTGGTCATCTCAATACAGTAATCAGTAGCATTCATTTCCCAGTTACAAAGCATAAGACAGGAGGTAGTCAATAACATAGTATTACAGAATAATGTTCATAATTAATCATTGGTCATCTCAATACAGTAATCAGTAGCATTCATTTCCCAGTTACAAAGCATATAACAGGAGGTAGCCAATAACATAGTATTACAGAATAATGTTCATAATTAATCATTGGTCATCTCAATACAGTAATCACTAGTATTCATTTCCCAGTTACAAAGCATAAAACAGGAGGTAGTCAATAACATAGTATAACAGAATAATGTTCATAATTAATCATTGGTCATCTCAATACAGTAATCAGTAGCATTCATTTCTCAGTTACATAGTATTACAGAATAATGTTCATAATTAATCATTGGTCATCTCAATACAGTAATCAGTAGCATTCATTTCCCAGTTACAAAGCATAAGACAGGAGGTACTCAATAACATAGTATTACAGAATTATGCTCATAATTAATCATTAGTCATCTCCATACAGTAATCACTAGCATTCATTTCCCAGTTACAAAGCATAAAACAGGAGGTAGTCAATAACATAGTATTACAAAATAATGTTCATAATTAATCATTGTTCATTTCAATACAGTAATCAGTAGCATTCATTTCCCAGTTACAAAGCATTATCATTATACTGTAACTATTACTCAAAGTCTGTGGTTGGAAAACGTCATTCAGTATTACTCATAACTCTTTATTCAGGTGACATACTATTCAGAGCTGATCAGTATTACTCAGAACTTTCTTAAACTGGTATCATTATTTGGGACTGGTAATACATTTTTTTTTTGTTAGCAATGCATTGCGTAGGGTAATTGCAGGGGAAAGAAAAACAATTGCTTTGGGTTGTTGCTGTAAATGAAAATGTGTTACATCATTCGTCATGAGTCAGCTGTAGCAAGATTATGAAACAAGTAGAGTATATATAATCACATTCATAAATGACATAGATTTAATGAACAACTGCTTATAGCACATTAATTTCATAAATAATTTCTCCTGCAAAATATACAAAAATGGATTATTAGACTGAAAGAAGAAACGCATTTTATGCTGAAAAGTAGTGAACTTCGAATTAACAGGTAATGAAATGTGTATAAAATTGTGTTCCATAGCTGTCCCTTCCAAGTCCTTCAGTCATCATACTATGCAATATAATACCTACTGTCAAAACGAACTGCAACAAATACTTAAATAATTACATAGCATAAATACATAACTTCAACAATATCCTCATCTGTAAAGAAAAACTTCATTATCCATCACTTCATTATCTATGTTATCATAACTCCATTATTATCATCATCTGTAAAGAAAAACTTCATTATCCATAGTAGCATATTCTTCATCATTATTCATCAGCATTCATTATCATCTGCAAAAAAATCACTTCATCACTCATTATACAACTATTCCTTATTTCTATCATATTTCATCACTAAAACTAAGATGTGAAGTTCTGTCTGACAGCCTGCATCAATCGCTTCGCATTCTGAAAGAAGAAATTAGTTAAGACTGCTATTCTACGATGTGTATAGTATATCTTGGTTAATGCTTGTTAATTCTGATCCATTTACTCTTCCTCATAAGGTTTTTGCATCTTCTTTTGTTTATTCTGTAGGTGAAATTCCCATTTCTGTTTAATTTATTTCCTTTACACGTTATTTCTTTCTGAAAATGATGAACAAAGATTAATGTCTTGCATTTAAATCATGTACCCATTAACTAAAAACTGGTTTATAGTAATAATTTGAGCATACAGCATACCATGACAGAAAACGTAATATGTCAAAAAATATAGACAGTGTTCAGATGCAAAACTGTACACAGAATATCACAAAGCAGCAGCAAAAAAAAAAAAAAAAAAAAGTAAAACAGTCACGATGTTGAGATATCATAGGGCAAAAATGTCAAAGTCAACTGGTGTGTGTTATATCTTAACTATTTCACAGTGCATACAAACAAAACAGGAAAACAATCGTACATACATAAAAAATGGAAAATATGCACGGTCTGATGTGTAACGACAAGAAGAGCAACCTGCTAACCTTACCTTGCCAGGCACTTGCCAAGAAAAAATACGATAATCATCAGAAAGTGTTGATGTAAATATAATTCCATAAGCGGTCATAAAAAATTTACGAAATGGCATTACAGTGTGATAAATCATAAAGTATCTTCATTCAATAAAAGGTTTGACGTTCGACACGTGATGGTTTCCTTTCGATTTTCTGGTTCTCAAAGTTTCGGCGTGTACAACATTAGGGTGAGGAATGCTGCGAATTCGATATGGACCTGCGTATAGATGCTCAAATTTACTGCACCTACCTTTTATTTTGTTGGATAAATAGTGTGTACGTACTAATATCTTCTGTCCAACGTGAAAGTCACGGCGAGTACAAACCTGTTTTTGCTGTCTTCTCCGGCGCTCTGCGGCACGTTTGATGTTGTTCAGCGCAATGTCAATTATTTCATGGTGTCGTAGTCGACGAGATGTAGGAAATGTTACTAATTCTTTAATTTTGTTAGGTGGCTCAGCATTTTTCAGTATAACAGACGGAGATAGCATAGTGGATTCATTTGGTATGGAATTAATTACATCTTGGAATGAGAGTATGTGTGTGTCCCAATCAATATGTTTTTTATCGCAGTAAATTCTACACAGTTTACCAATTTCTTTCATTAATCTTTCACAAGGGTTCGAAGAAGCATGGTACCTGGATATATAGATCGGAGAAATGTTTCTAGCTCGTAACATACGTGTCCATATGGCAGATCGAAACTGTGATCCATTGTCAGAAATTACTTTCAACACATACCCTACATGAAATAGAAAATGTTTTACAAATGCTTTCGAAACAGTTTTAGCAGTAGCTTTGCGTAACGGAGTGAAGGTAACAAATTTTGAAGTGAGTTCAACAGCGACAAAGATGTAGCAAAAACCTCTATTAGTTCTTGGAATCGGACCAGAAATGTCTACAGCGGCCATGTGTCTTAATTTAACAGGTACAATGGGATATAATGGAGGAATATGTGAAGTCGTGTCTGACTTAGCTTTCTGGCAGACTTTACATGACGCTAAAACTCGTCGTGTACGTTTCTCCATGTTCGTAAAATAACAGTTCTGTCTCAGTATAACAAAACATTTTCTAGCTCCGTAATGTGCGTAACTTAAATGAGTATACCAGATTAATTTGTTATCCAGCTCGTCAGGAATGCCTAATAACCAATTGTTGCTGTCAGGATGAGAGCGGCGAAACAGAATGTCATTGCGTACAGTGTAATGGCTTCTAATCGTAACATTATTCCTATCTTGCCAAAGGTGTTTAATCTCTTTCCACACGTTGTCTTCACTCTGCTCTTGTGCTATGTCTTGTAATGACGACGAAATAAAATTTTCAAATGCAACTTGTTGAATGTACATGACGCTGAAATTTGCTTCGCAGAAGTTGGTTGCGATGTCTTGCTGATTGTTGCCGAGAGAACGAGATAGTGCGTCTGCTACAATATTTTGTGTGCCGGGAATGTGAACAATTGTAAAGTTAAATTCCTGTAGATAAAGTTTCCATTTTCTTAACCTGTCGTGTGTAAATTTAGCCGAAAGTAAAAATTGTATTGCTCTATGGTCTGTGTAAACGGTGGTGTGTCTTCCATAAAGAAAATGCCTAAACCTCGTAAAAGCCCAAACAACACATAACGTTTCAAGTTCAGTAACAGAATAATTTCGTTCAGCAGGTGATAGAATGCGACTTGCAAATGCGATGTTTTTAATTACTGTACAAGCATCTTCTTCAATTTCCTGAAAAATATGTACGCCTAAAGCGGTGTTAGAACTGTCGGTGGCAATGGAAAAATTTCTCGTAAGGTCTGGGTGCGATAAAAGTGGAGCATTCAACAAGGCTTCTTTCAGGTTCACAAATTCAGAATGTGCTTGCTTATCCCAGGACCAAATAGTGTTTTTACCTGTCAATTGACATAATCTGGGGGTATCTAAAGCAGAGTAATGAATAAATTTACGAAAAAAGTTAATTAAACCCAAAAAACTGCGTAGTTGTTTTTTCGTCGTAGGAACAGTAATGTCACGTAAAGCTTGAAGTTTTTCCGGGTCAGGCGCAATACCTTCTGCTGAAATTACGTGTCCAAGAAATTTTATAGAAGTTTTGCCAAAATGCGATTTACTGAGATTAACTGTGAGTCCTTGTGCACGAAAAGTTTGCAACAGTTGTTCAAGAATCAGAGTGTGCTCAGACCAGTTAGCTTCTGTAATAAGAATGTCGTCTACGTACGTTGTGATTCTGTCTTTAAGTTCTGTCGGAAGTACTGTGTTCAAACCGCGAATAAAAGCTGCTGAAGAAATAGTTAAACCGAATGGTAATTTACAAAATTGATAACAGTCACCAAAACAGAGAAATGCTGTGTACTTTCTGCAGTTCGGATGGAGCTGAATTTGCCAAAATCCCGATTTCAGATCTAATGTAGAATAAATAGCAGTACCGTGAAATTTCTGTAGTAGTTCCTCTGGTGACGGTGGTCGATCTGTTTCATTAATAATTATGTCACTGATGTGACGTGAATCAAGTACGAGGCGAAGTGAGCCATCCTTTTTCTTAACAATATGGAGCGGGTTTATGTACGGACTAACTGCCGGTTCAATAATTCCTTGGTCGAGCATATCTTGCAATTCCTTCTTAACTTGTTCTCTATGAATATATGGAATGGGATAATGTTTGGCTTTAAATGTGTCGTGCTGTTTGACCTGAAATTCATACATAAAGCCGGACATAGTACCAGGAATGTCGTCAAAAACTGGAGCTTGCTGTAAAAGAATTTTATGTAGTTGCGTACGTTCGTCGTCTGTATTTGCACTGCTTTGTTTAACTTTATCAGAAATCGTCTGTATTACGTCATAGTCAGCATCGTCTGGAGTATTATAGTTATGTACGTACGTATCTGTGAACAATGTGGAATTACAGTCTATGCCACGTAATACGGAAATGACCTCTGTACAATTAATTGTTTGTTCTTCCGCAGATAAAGAGTGCTGAAATTCTAAAGCCAATTGTACATGCTCATCCTTTAGCATTAAATAGGAATTTCGAAAATCAGTAACTGCGTCGTGTTGTACCAGAAAATTAGTACCTAAAATAACGTCTGTTGTCAATAGAGGAACAATCCAAAAATTTGAGTGAAATGTGTGACCTGCAATGCAAAATGATAAATGTGTCTGTAATTTAACGTCTACTCCTTTACTCGATACTGCTCCTTTCACTTTCGTTTTGCCTAATGGTAATGTAAGATAGGCATTCTCTTTGTTACACTCGTTGAAAGTTTCTTCATTTATAACTGACATAGGTGATCCAGAATCGACTACTGCTGAAAATTTCGATGAACCAATTTTAATTTCGATGACAGGATGTGAAATGGTTTTCTGAACAACTGGTCTTTCCTGCAAAAGAGTGTCTCTGATGTCGTCAAAAGTAATTACATTTTCGTGAACAACATTCTGCGTGTCAAAAGTAGTGCTTGTGTTACTGGAAGATGCGGCCTGTACAGATCAGGACTCACAGTTAATCTCAGTAAATCGCATTTCGGCAAAACGTCTATAAAATTTCTTGGACACGTAATTTCAGCAGATGGTATTACGCCTGACCCGGAAAAACTTCAAGCTTTACGTGACATTACTGTTCCTACGACGAAAAAACAACTACGGAGTTTTTTGGGTTTCATTAACTTTTTTCGTAAATTTATTCATTACTCTGCTTTAGATACCCCCAGATTATGTCAATTGACAGGTAAAAACACTATTTGGTCCTGGGATAAGCAAGCACATTCTGAATTTGTGAACCTGAAAGAAGCCTTGTTGAATTCTGTGGCATTTCGACTATTTGAACTGTTCTGTTATTTCTTCCAGACGTATTACGTTCTGGATGATACCTACTGTCGGGTTCATTCATGAGAGTATGTTGTTGCTGATCTTTTTGCTGCTGGTAAGACCGACTGTTATTAAACGTATGTTGATAATTGTGTTCATTGTTTTTACGTCTGTCGTGGTAGTCATTCCTATACGGTGCATTCCGATAGGAATTGAAGTACTGTGTTTTCTGCACGTAGCTATTTCCTTGCTGGCGTGCGTTACTATTTGTTGTAGCTGGGACTATACGTGCACGCGGCGAAACATTAAAGCCTGGTTGACCTTGTGCATTACATTGTTGGTTAGGTATGCTAACCGGCTGACTTCCATGCTGTTGCGGAGAAAAACGTCTATTGTTACTAAAATGTGGTTCTTCTTGCTGATAATTTTGTCGATACTGATAATTAAAATTTTGCCTGTTATTAGATTTCTGGTGGTTGTCGTTCCTGAAGCGTCTATTAGCTTTGCTATTGTAATTGCGCGGCTGATCGTAATTGCTGTACGTTTGTGGACCTTGGTTATTATAAGAAAAATTTTTGTTTATAAAGGAATAATCCGATTGCTGTACTTCCAGAAGCTGTAATAGATCTCTGAATGCCGATATATTTTCCTTCTGTTGACCCGTTAAAAGTGACACTCTTAATGACCGTGGTAATTTAGAAATGCATAATTGTATAAGTGCAGATTCACTGTATGGTTCACTTAAGTACTAATTTTGTTGGACCATGTGCTCAAAAAATTGCGTGACACTGGGAAAATTTGAGTTCTCATAATTTGGTAAACTAATTAGTTGATCTTTAATACCGCGCTGTGTCGTCTTCGACCAATACGCTGACAGAAAAGCATTCTGAAATTCTTCTACTGAATAACATTGTCTCGCAATTGGTCTCATACGAGTTGCCGGTTCGCCTTCCAAAAAACTGCAAATAAATTCAAGTTTATGTGTTACAGGCCAAGTCAGTGCAAAAGCAAAGCTGAATTGTTGTATCCAATCCAGAGGGTGAATCTGTGTTCTGTCATTTTTAAATACTTTAAATTTTCTCACTGATAGAAAATGTTTGTAATCAAAATTATCATCTCTGTATGACGGAACAGGTTCAGGATTGTATGGGAATCTGTTTGACTGTGACTGTTCGGAATCTAACTCACGTACTCTCTGTAGATTACCTAAATTATACTGGCTGCGTGAGTGTGAGAAATGTTCGGAATTCGCCGTATGCTGTGACGTGTTATTAACTGAAATATTTTTTATCTCTGTTACCTCTCGCTGTCAACTTGACAATTTTCTACGTAATGTGTTATTAGACGAATCGATCTCATTGATTGTCTGCTGTAAATTTTGCAATTCAGGTGTTTGGTTAAACAAAATCGGTGCAGTATCGTCTAATTTGCTGTCATTATTACTTTCAATAACGTCAATACGACTGGCCAATTCATCAAATTTTTCAGTCAGTATTTTTACCTGATCATCGTTTTTAGTATCTGAAGCATTAATCTGTTTTTGTAATTTACGTGTGGTTTCGTTCAATTTTTTAACGTCGGCTTTGATGTCATCGGAATCCTGTGTTAGTTTTAATTGTTCGAGTCTGTCGGTCACTGTTTGAAAATCTACTGTGTGTGTATCTGTTTTTGATTTAAGATCAAAAATTTCATCACGTAATTCTGTGTTCAACTGTTTGATGGTATTAATTTCGTCAGACACTGTAGCAATATTGTTGTCTACATATGTTTTTGCTTTCGCGAACAATTTAAGTTTGTCTTCTTGTCTCTGTGCGGTGATTGTTTCCATGACTTGTCGTTTTACTTTATTCTGATCTTGTATAAATTTACAGAAACGTGTATCACTGTTTTGTAGGTGAAGATTAAAACGTTCGTCAATTTGGGTGTTTTGTTGTTCAAATTTCGCGTCTATCTTTGCATCCATCGTGCGCGAAAGTTCTGCTGTCATTAACTTAAACTCGTCGAGTAATTGTGTTGCCTTCTCAGAGCATTGTTTACCGACTGCACTAATTTCGTCTCTAAGTGCTTCTGTTGTAGCTGTTTGCATATCCCTTAATTCTTGAGCAACAGATCTAATTTCCTCACTACTTTTCCTAGCACAAGCCTCAATTTCCTCACGTAATTGTTCCTTAGTATCATGACACTGCGCGGCAACGGCTGTAATCTGTTCACTAAGCTGTCTGGAATTGTTGTCTAATTTTTCATTTAACTGTCTGGAATTGTTGTCTAATTTTTCATTAAGTTGTTGTTTGTGATTTTCGTTATTTTCATTAAACTGTTGTTTGAGATCTTCTTTAAGTTGTTTGTGATTGTCGTCTTGTCTTTCATTCTGTTGTTTGAAATCTTCTTTAATGTTGTCTTGTTTTTTATTAATTTCATCAAGTTGTTTGAATTTTTCACTATATTGTAGCAATACTGCCATGATTTGATCCAAGCCAATATTACCTACTCTATTCTCTGTACTGTTTGATGGCGTACCTGCAATTGTCACGTTTTCTGTAACCATTTGGTTATTCAGTGATTCACATAAAGGTTTGCTTATCGGATGTGTACTGTTAGACACTACCTCGGAATTAGATAAATCCGACACATTCTGATTACACTGTTCGTTTTTATTAAAAAAATTTGTCTGTTCGTCACGTCAATTTTGCAAACCGGTTGTGTTAAGCTGGACAGCGCTCATTGCAACAGAACGCCCCGCGTCATCAATTGTCGTCAAATTAACAGACGACACAATTGAATTCGTCTGTTCATCACTAAGATCAAAATCATTATTAGTGGTCGGTACGTATTGATTGTCAGTAAACGGAGGATTGTCATCATTACACTGCGCGTCGCAAGTACTATCGGTCAAGTTGTTTAAGTCGACCATTTCACTCATTATACCTCGCGATGCACTACTAACAGTCTTTCGCGGCATTTTTTACACTTGCCACAATTATTCACAAATGAGACAAAGACAATGCAAAATCCAACAAATACAAATACAACAAAGAGCAACGAATTGCCGATGATCTGTGGAAGAAAGTCACAGAATTAATAAAAGCGTTGCGCCAAATGCTAATTATATTTAAGTAAATAAGAGCAGATATCTGATTACTTTTCAGAAGATTCTCAAAGAAATACGATCCTGGTCCGGATGTCGCCAAGTGTAACCTCCCCGTGAAAAATTGGTAATAAAAGTCAATGATAATGAAAATGTGCCAACTGTTGTCTTCCCACAAAACTGCATAATAAAAATGAACCAACCGTAACCTCGTTGCAAAATTAAAGAATATTAATGGCCCAAATGTAAATTCTTCACAAAGTTAAAGAATGAAGATTGCTCATTAAACCCACAATAATGTTAATTAAACGATGAAGCATGAACTGAATGTAACATCTGAACAGCAATAATTAAACCTGATAAATCTTATAAGGGCAGCTGCGCTGACCTTCGGCCCTGTGAAATAATTAAACCTGAATAGAGAAACCAAAATTCTTACCTCAGTAAACTGCATCTATATCTGCTCTTATTTTTTTTGCACACCCCAGTGCAATGCTGGCCCACATTTAATTTTGATTCTTGGAGGGAATGCATGGGAAGTATTATTTAACGTGAAATGAATCTTTTTGTTTAAAACAGTTACTTTATAAGAAAATTATTATTGGGGCAATTCTTGAACAAATTAATTACAATTAACATATGTTATTAGCTGAGCGGAATGCTGCTTCATTACCTTCTAAAACAATATACCTCGTCCTGAATCGTGACCAGAGATGGAGGGAGAGCACGCCGCCGACGCATGCCGACGCCCGCTCAGTACAACCGTCCACGCGCTATAACTACTGCCGACAGAGTGCCACTCGCAACAGACTACTCCCTCTGCCGACTCCACACACACCACTGAACTCTCGCACGGTCAAGCGCAGACTAGCAACGATAAATAACTCTCTGGTCAGAGATTCTGTCATGCCTCGCCATCGCTGTTAATGAATACATATGAAACGTACGCGTTTCATTATGTTTCACTGAAACTGTTGCAGGAGATCCACGGTTTGCTGAGCGATGTGTGGGCGAGAGTTGTCGTGGAGAATGTGTACGCCCTTGCTCAACATTCCTGTTCTCCGATTCTGAATTGGCCGTTTAAGTTTTTTCAGAGTCTCACAGTACCTGTCACCGTTACCTGTGCTCCCAGCGATTCAGCTCCGTCAACGAGGTGAAAGAAGAGGGTCATGACTTACTAAACAGCATGACGGAGAGCTGGTATGACATGGGCATCCAAAAACTGCCACAGAGTTTGCAAAAATACATCGACAGAAATTGTGATTATGTCGAAAAATAGCTAAATGTTCAAGCTGTAAAGTGCTGTAAACCATTGTAGAAATAAACAGGTCTATGTACTTATAAAAAGTGGGAGACCTTACTTTTGGGATTACCTTCGAGAGATATCAGCTGCTGCAATCTCTTCCTTTCCCGTCACAAATGTCCTTACATGTGGAAGCAGTTGGATCAGAGGGTGCCGGGTCTGGTGAACGGAACGGGTTTTTCAGCAGTCTCCATTTCATGTCATTTAGTTTTCCTATTGCCAAAGCACTTTTGTGAGCAAGGGCCTTGATCTGATGTATAAGACAGTGAAAACCAAATTTTTGTTGCTATGGGTTTCCTGTCTAATGGCCCCCTAGACAAAAAAAAACCATTTTTAATGTTTCTCATAATTACTAACTGTATTTAAAATTTTAAAATGCTTACAAAGTTTACTTATTAAAAGACATAATCTTATGCTGAAGGCTTAACACAATACGTTAATTACTAATGTTAGGAACGATGTATGTGTCTTGCAGCAATGTAACACATGACGTGCAATTACCCAAACTATGTTATCAACCACTTCGGAATGAGAGCACTTAGCAATTTCCAACAGACTTTACTCATAATTTCGATCCTTTTTGAAAGTTTTCCTCGTTGACAACCCAAACAAAATAATGAAAAGAGAAAAGTTTACCACTTCTCACATTTTCACTGTTCATGCAGTAAAGCATCAGAATCTGGAATGACGTTTGATTTATTATTTCTTCACTAAAAACTCTATTCGCAACACATTTTGCAGACAGCATGCACATCACTGAATACACATGAAAAATTGTGTCGCTCTACGGCAAATACTTCAGAATATTTTACGTCGTAAGCACTGAGATAAGTGAAAAAATACATGCTATTAAATTACCCAGACTATATTCATCCAGTGTTTGATAATGAGATCACAGAGCAACTTAGAACAAACTGTAAACATAATGTCAAAACTTTTGTGGTGATCAAGCTTAAAACAAACAGTTTGACACTATGAACTATCTGTCAAAAAGTCTATCTGTCTAAAGAGGCTACTATCACTTTTTGAGTTTAATAGCTTCGGTTTTGATTTTCTCCTTAATTTATAGCTGAATAATCCGAAATTAATAAAACAAAGATAATTAGGGTTCTGTGTTTTCCGCCATAAATATTTTTCAAGTGTAACTTCAAATATTTACACATTAACTCGTTTGTAATGTAATCAGACAGGGAAGCTATTTATACAAGCTAATTAGAGTCTTTAAATAACAAGGGGGCTGGGTATTACTGGTGACAAAAGTACTCCACCTCATTTATAAAATATATTACAGAGGGGAAATACAGTTAACCTTCAAGAATAGTGTAGTAATTCTTGTGCTAAAGAAGGTGGGTGCTGACAGGTGTGAATATTACTAGACTATCAGTTTAATATGTCATTATTGCAAAACTCTTACGTAGGAATGGGAAAAGCTGGGAGAAGCACATCAGTGAAGATCGGTTTGGATTCCTATTCAGGAACACGAGAGGCCACACGCAACCTGTAACTGAGAGACTTTTCCTGTGCACACACACACACACACACACACGTTGAGAGGTCCAAAATACCATTTCCTTCAGCTTTACAAAGCAAGGGCTGTGAAATCTTAAAATAGTTGAAAACCGAAATACATATTCGCACTGTGAGAGAGATGACAAATGACTGATCACTGATGGATTCCATGCATAATTATTGAGCTGGTAAATTTGATGAACAGTTTTCACTCTTACAAATAATTTTGCCAACAGTTCTAAAGCGACCAACGTATTACCGAGATAAAGGACTACCGGAGGAGATGATCTGCATAATTTTCAGTTTCCTAGAAGCTAAATTAGTGAAATCCCAGCCAGAGGTCAGGTCACTTGAAAAGATGCCTTCAGCCGTTACTTTTAGACTTGGTTCACAGAAACGTTTCCGCTTAGGGAGACGTTGTTTTTCGCGGGAGTGTTGGTCTGGCACATTCCCAGAATGATCAGCGTAAATCACCAGGCGTTGCTGCCGCTCCTCCGTCTGACCCACAGCGATGCCTTCCTTACAAGTTTGGAAATTTGGAACTACTTTTTCTTCGGAATAGCAAACACTAATGTGTCGCCGCCGATACCATTAAAACTGCAGCCTTTATTAAGCAGCTTTTGGACGACGTCGGTCGATTACGTTACATAGGAACACTGATGTGCAAGTCAGTCGCCGTCTTAGTCGCTGTATGTTCTCGATTTTATTACTTTGAAATTAGACATGTCCAATAAATATACAGTCAGAATCCGATTCCATTTTTAAAAGATGCACACTGTGTGTGTGTGTGTGTGTGTGTGTGTGTGTGTGTGTGTGTCTTTCAGTCTTTCATCAACTGCTTTGCTATTAATACTACTTATTTTTCCCGAAAGGCTGGATGAACTCGCACTAATATTTCCTTACGCAATTCGTGTATTATTTCTCCACGGATGGCGTGCTTGCACCATTAGTATTTCTGATTTGTGTTTTCATGGCTATTCCGACACCGTGGAAGCTGTCTTGCTTCCCCACTTTCTCAAGAACAATACATACGTTTTAATTACGTTCCAGTATCTCAGTTACTTCCCTTCTGTTCCTACATAATTTCATCACACCTCAACTCAAACACCTGTTTTCTTTTGCGAGATCCAATGTAGATGGTCAAGGACATGGGCAGCTTTGCAGAGTTGGTCTCATTTACGTATGAAATTGCTGGAACGAGTAAGCTAGCTGCAAGGTATTTTTGATCAGTCATACTCCACGTTCTCGTTTAGTTAACTTCGTCACTAAGGGAAACGATTCAACGAGATAATTCCTTTCCATTCTTCCCATTCCGGCTTATCTTCGACTGAAGAAAGGTAAACCTACGTCAGTGGCAATTTACAGAAAGCTTCTTAATATGCTGACTGAAATGTACCCTTTCAAATTTTGAAGGTAGTCGGGCTCAAATACGGGGAGCGAAAAGTTATCCACAAATTTCACAGGGAGCAGACTGTAGTCATAAGTGTTGGCTTGAAAGGACAGCAATATTTGAGATGGGAGTTATGGTCGTAGCCTCTTCCCGATATTATTCATTCTGTACATTGAGCAAACAGTAAAGAAAGCCAAGGGGGGAAGAGAATTAAAATTGAGTGAGAAGAGATAAAAATTTTGCAGTTTGTGAAGGACATCGTAATTATATGAGATACGGACAATAACTTGGAAGAGCAGACGAATGAAATGGATATTGACAACTTCTGAAGACATTGTTTGAAAGTAACTGTGTTCCGATAAGTAATAAAACTACTAACGAGTGTTGAGTGCTAGGATTTATTAAAAACTAAATATCAGAAGTCAGATAGTAACTGGTTTCTATTTTATCAAAAGTCTTCTTCATGCCATGTCTCATCAGGTGGTGAGCAGTCTGGAGACTGAACCAAACTGGGAGTAAAGAAGTAACAATTTTAGGAACCAAGACAATGATGAGTACAATTAAGAATACGAGAGCGCAGTGGGAACACGACTGAAGTCCGGCTCTTCCTTTTTTTTTAAGTGTGTTGTAGTAGTGAAGTCTTACCGCCATCGGCGGCCTCTGCTTCTAGGACAGATGGTAGGAGGAAATGTTCTCTTTGTTGGACACATTCCGAGGGAGGGCACTCAAGTGGGTCCTTTCCACCTCTGATATCATACATGTAATAGCGTGGAACAGTGAACTGAACTAAGGTTGAACGTAGCTGAAAATCCTGGTGAATGTAGGGCAGGTCAGATTCTTGTGATAACGGTCCATCAATTGTCGGGGGACATTGTATTTATGCCACGGGGGTGGTTCGATGGTGCCTAAGTGTTCATGTTGCCTGACAACATGTCGTAAGGTTTCAGTTGGAAGATCGTAGTTGCGTGGTTGCGTATTTCTTCGCTGAGGTATTTTTCGTGAAGAGTCCTGTGAACAGCTCATTTACTTGTCCACCATGAAAGACCTAAACACCACTTAAGGCATTTGTTCTGGAGAGTCTGAAGTTATCTAATATTAGAGTTGGAGTTCGTCTCCCATGCGACAGTGCCATATGGGAGGGTGGGCTGTACCGTCTCCTTGAAGAGTTTCAGCTTCGTTGCCGTCCTGAGATCTTTGCTCAGAAAGATTGGCATCTTGGCATGTAACATCTTCAGCGTCGTCTTTTACTTCTTCTTAATATGTCTTCTGAACATACGTCCCTTGTCAAGCGCTACACCAAGGTACTTAACGAGAATCTTGAAGGATATCATGTCATCGTTGATCAAAGACCATATCCAGTATCGGTTGTTTCTTCGTAAATAAGACTGCTGCAGTTTTGGCTGCGTTAATGGCCATTCTGTTGTAGAAAGTCCATGTTTCAAGCCGATCCAATTCTCACTACACGAGGGCAATCAGCTGTGGTATAACACGACCCATGGTTTAGAAAATCATGTCATCGGCATAGCGATACATGGGCACGTTGCGTTCCAATGGCACGTCGTTAATATAAATACTAAACAGTAACGGCGACAAGACAGAGTCCTGAGGGATGCCAGCGACAGGATGTGTCGTGCCAGACTTCTTTTCTTCACGAGTTTTCAGTCCTGTAGAAACCTGTCCAAGATCATCGCATAGCAGTCCTGAATAGGCGTATTGGTGAGAAGCTTCTGCAGCAGCTAAAGGCCCCAAACCTTATCGTATGATTTCTATAGGTCTGTGAAGACATCGAGGATTGTGCTGGACCTGTTAAAATTATAATGGATAAATTCAGTGATCCGGATGGGCTGCAGGCAACTTTGCATGGAAACCCAATTGTTATGGGTGTACGGTGTGATGTACCAATTGAGAGGTGATCCTGTTAAGGAAATTCGCTCCAGCGCCTTCCCCATAGTAGACAATAAATTTATCGGTCGGTAGTTGTCTGGTTCAATGATCTTTCCCAGGCTGTGGAACTGGTACAACGTGAGCTGTCTTCCATGTGTCTGGGAAGTACTCCAGTAAAATACAGCTGTCAATAATCCTGGTTAGCAGTACCAGCGGCTTTAGCGGGAGATGTCTGAGTTCAACATTTACTAATGTGGTCCGGGCCAGGTGAAATGTTCTTAGTTTTGTGAATAACTTTCTTGACCTCTTGGAGCTTCGTCAGGAGGGGCGATCCTCCATCTGTCGCCGCCCAAAGTCAGTGACTAGTTGCAGCAATCTACTCTCTTCTTGCTGCAGCTTTTGGGGAAGTCTTGCTGGTGGTTGGGGAGTCGACAGTCGCATAAAGACCAGCCTTCTCCAGTGGATCATACAGAAGCTTTTCAGGGCCTTGAATAGCACGTTTAGCAGGCGTTAGTTGTCAGAGTCGTCGGCGAGTTTCCATTCTTCTTGGTATTGAACATAAATTGCTCTATTTTGTCATCCCTGCAGCCCTGTCTCCATTCTATGGCTCGTCGGCGTAGATTTTGTGAAAGGCGGTTCATATCGTGCCTGTCGGCCGGATTTCTATACCGCTCCTGTTCCTTTCAACTTTAGTACTTGCGACAGTGACGGAATCGGTTCGACGCTTGGTTCTGGCAGGTGCTTTGTAGGTTTTGCAAACAATTGAAAATCAAATTGGGCCGCGTTGGGGCTGCGTAGATGGTGATCGATAACAGTGAACCAACCCATTGTTGCAGATACCACAGCGTCCTTGTGTGGTTGGCATTGTGATGCTGAACGAGAGGGTGCTCCATGTGTGAACGAACTCTTCGAATACGAAACTCGCTTAGAGCAGCCTGTTTTTCACATCGACGTAGTTGCGTTACACAACTGAGTACTAGATGCACATTGTAGGCTACAGATTTCTAATACACAGGTGGCATTTGCATATTTCACTACATATAACTTACTGGTTAGCGACAGCTCATGGTGCTGCTCACTTAGAGTGTTGCTAACTAAGGGATAATAAGAGCTGTAGCGAGTAGGAGTGCAGTGGGGTGAGGTACGGTGATGGAGTTAAGAAGGGTGGGCGACTGGGGACTGTGTGCGTGTGTGTGTATGTTTTTCTCAAAAAATAGTTCAAATGGCTCTGAGCACTATGGGACTTAACTTCTGAGGTCATCAGTCCCATAGAACTTAGAACTACTCAAACCTAACTAACCTAAGGACATCACACACATCCATGCCTGAGGCAGGATTCGAACCTGCTACCGTAGCGGTCGCGTGGTTCAGACTGGAGCACCTAGAACCGCTCGGCCACTCCGGCCGGCGTGTGTTTCTCAAATCGGTTATTACAGTATGTAAGTTACAGTATTGTCCTTCTCTAGTTGCTTCTCTGTCATTTAGCATATTTTTATTGTTATTTTGTATAAAATATTTTTCTTGGTGAGTGAGTATTCTCTTTCTTTTGTTGTTATTTTGGCATAAGGTCGTGTCCGTTTTTATCCTAGTGTGGTGGTGATTTTGTTTTACTAATCGTTCTGCCTATGTAGAGTGGGTGCATTGACTCTTCAGTGCCCTTGTATGTTCCTTGTGCCAAATTTCTTGCAGTCATCCTCACATATTTAGAGTTGCACCTATTAGATTTTAATTCACGTATTCCCAAAGTATTGTATTTATCTTTCTCGTCTGTCGCAGTATTTAGTTTCTTTTTCAATTTCCTATTTGTCTTGGAGATATTAATTCTACATCTTTTGAAGATGTTACTAATTTTATATGTCAGTTAGTTGTGGAATATTATGGTATGCCATTCTCTGATGTGTTGAGGGAATGAGTTTTCTAGCGTCAATATGCTTTATGCATTTCTTTTGTGTTGCTGTAACTAGGCAGTTTTCGTTTCTTTTTTTTCTGTTTGTATTTTCATTTTGATGTTGTTTTGTAGCTTTTGTTCTGTCTCGCTGTTGTAGTCACTGTTTTGTGCCAAGTTCGTGCTAATGTTTGGCTCACCTTGATTACTACTTTTGCTCAGAGGTGTTCTGCATAGTCTGTATATCACGTGTCTGATGTACTGTCGAAATATTGCATCAACATCTGCAAATCCAGGAAGAATATCGCAACTCGTAAAATAGTATATAAATTATATTCATTTGATGCAAGAAGCACTTCAAAACTAATAGGGAGTTCTTGACTACTGCTGATCCAGTCTCAGTTATGAGTCTGATTTTGGTTGGCATGGATTTCTCAAATTGCTGTAAGTGAACGCCCCAGCACAGCATTAAACAAGGCCTTCCCCAAGTTTCTGGACTCTGAGCTTGTGCTCTGTCTCTAGCGAGCTCGACGTGTGATTAGGGCCATAAGCTTCTGCTTACTTAGAAACTGAGTAGCAGACTTTGAGCTACCCAGTACAGTGCACCAGGGCAGTCACAGATACCGTCCTCCACTCGCTTCTGCGAGTAAGCAACGTCGCAGTCCTTCACGTCGAGACTCCACATATGAGACACGCCGAGATTAAGCCGCATAGTCTCCAACGGACGTCACACATCTGTCAACATCAGGGGATTTGCAGCTTGAAACGTTGTCACACATGCGCGCGCAACGGCGGCCAGATACTTGTCGTTTCAGACGAGCAGTGGGTTTTGGAAATCCGAGAGGCGGCTGCGGCGGACAGATAGAGGGTAGCGGGACTGGCAGCTGGCCACTCTCGCCGCGTTCAAATATTAACAGAGCAGGGCGCCGGCCCGGCCCCGGAAATGGCGCCGCTCGTCGCGAGCTTTAAGGCAACGCCGGAAGAGGCAGCACCGGCGCCCGCGGAGAGCTGAGGCTCAGACAGGGCGAGCGCTGCCATTGCTCCAAAATCTACCCAGCCCCAGCGCCACTTATCTGGTTTCTGCATTCACATCTTAAGCCGTCGCCGCACGGACCGTACATTCGAACGTTGAGCGTTTCTGACGCCATAGCGTGTGAAAAGCACGTTGGGGAGTCTTGCTGAACAATATCTAGTATAACAGATGTTCTGAAAGTGCGTTCGAACGTTGACCAGTGAGATGGAAGGCCACATGCGTCATATGCACGCCGTACACCGCCTCTCTTCGGTATAGAGTTTTATACGACATATTGGCTTTCAGCTGAAGTATACCGGGTGATCAAAAGGTCAGTATAAATTTGAAAACTGAATAAATCATGGAATAATGTAGATAGAGAGGCACTAATTGACACACATGCTTGGAATGACACGGGGTTTTATTAGAACCCAAAAAATATAAAAGTTCAAAACATGTCCGACAGATGGCGCTTCATCTGATCAGAATAGGAATAATTAGCATAACAAAGTAAAACAAAGCAAAGATGATGTTCTTTACAGGAAACGCTCAATATGTCCACCATCATTCCTCAACAATACCTGTAACCGAGGAATAATGTTGTGAACAGCACTGTAAGGCGTAGCCGGAGTTATGGTGAGGCATTGGCGTCGGATGTTGTCTTTCAGCATCCCTAGAGATGTCGGTCGATCACGATACACTTGCGACTTCAGGTAACCCGAAAGCCAATAATCGCACGGACTGAGGTTTGGGGACCTGTGAGGCCAAGCATGACGAAAGTGGCGGCTGAGCACACGATCATCACCAAACGACGCGCGCAAGAGATCTTTCACGCGTCTAGCAATATGGGGTGGAGCGCCATCCTGCATAAACATCGCACGTTCCAGCAGGTGTTTATCAGCCAGGCTGGGGATGACGTGGTTCTGTAACATACACGATTGTCACGCGCAGTCACTGACGTTTTGCTGTCCAGCGCCATCTGTCGGACATTTTGTGAACTTTGTTTTTTTTTTGTTCTAATAGAACCCCATGTTATTCCAAGCATGTGTGTCAATTTTTACCTCTCTATCTACATTATTCAGTGGTTTATTAAGTTTTCAAATTTATACTGACTTTTTGATCACCCGGTATTTAAGTGCCGTTTCCAAGCATCAGGAAATTGAGAATCTCTCGAAAACCCGTCGTTAATCGTATAATTTGTTGTAATAAAACGGCAGAAAAGTCATATTGGTGGTTAAAGGATTATTGTGAATTGCTTGTTATGAAAGTATGCGTTTCAAGGCAACGACATACGGAGGAACCGTAAGAAATGCAATGTTATTGGTACAATTTGTTACAATTAAATATCAGTTTATAATATATCTACGATTAAATCTTTCGGTAAACGGCAATATAGAAAGTATGATCGTATTAATGATCGGCAATGAGCGGAGGTTTGGTCGGACTTGAGAAGGGAGTGGTGACGTGTTACCAGTTCACCTCACATATTGAAAAATGCTTTTACTAACCTTCGTGTTTTGTAATAGGTTCTGATGCTTTC
This sequence comes from Schistocerca americana, assembly GCF_021461395.2. Classification (NCBI taxonomy): domain Eukaryota; kingdom Metazoa; phylum Arthropoda; class Insecta; order Orthoptera; family Acrididae; genus Schistocerca; species Schistocerca americana. The sequence goes on from NC_060124.1 coordinate 52,255,847, forward strand.
TTATTTGTTTAATATAATATTCGATGTTAAATAAACATAAGTGCGCTCTGTCTGAGGATTGAGTTTCTTCTGTTGGTTTAATCTACAAGACAGCTTGCACTAATTGCGGTAAGATACTTTGCATTTTCTTATTTTAAGTTTTGTATTTCACATGTTGTAAAGAATAGGAGCAGTGATCAAGTAAGAATGACCAAAGGATTTTACTAAAAAGTGAGAGCGATGTAACGATTTTTGTATTATGTGGAGAACTGTTGTAAATTTGCACTATTTGTAATGGAACTTTTACAAGCCGATGAGCTTACTGACAGGACATGGAACATTCCTTTTTGCCTTATAACACGCCCATGTATGTTTAAGTTTTTGTTTATTTCTACTACAGACAGAACAACGTTCTAGCATACGGACGATGGGGCAAATGTGCATTTTAATATTGTGCTAATGTAGAAATTTTACGCCCATCCATTTCGTAAACAGTGTGATGTGCGAACCAGATACAGCCGACAGCTCCCGCTGGAGGGCGCTGCGATCGGGTATCATGCAACCAAAACTAAGTTGTGTCACTCGCAGAGTGTATAACTAAAATCTGTTCACTGTTTCTCTTCCCCTGAGCGGAGAGGAACGTTCGGTACGAGACCTGTAGCGACCAGCACAGGTGAATATTATATTGTCGATGGTATCGTCGTCGTTTCTGCTGTACAAAGTGAAAGGCCGTAGGACAGGGAGTGACTTGCATACAAACGCTTTATTTGTTGAAAAAAGTGGATAAATCGCTAGTGTCTATTTAGTGTGTCTGCCTTGGCGTCACCCTCGACCATTGCCTCTCCTGGACTCCCTATCTCCGGACAATCCAAGCCAAGGCATGCTCCCGACTCCGTCTCCTGAAGCTCCTTTCCGGCCGTACGTGGGGTCTCGACCCCTCCACCATCCTCCACACCTATAAATCCCTCATCCGCCCTATCCTTCGTTACGCCCATCTGGCCTGGATCTCCGCCCCCCTTACCTTTTATAAATCCCTACAAATGCTTGAACGCCATGCTCTCGGCCTCTCCTATCGCATCCGTCTCCCCTCCCCCACGTGGATCCTGTATGATCTCATTCCGTTCCCCCACCTCCTCCTTTTCCTTGAAAGGATACGGATCCTGTACATCTCCCGCAAACTCAATCCTCCTCATCCGCTTATCTCACCCGTCCTCTCCCACCCCCGCCCGCTGTCGCGCCATATTCCCACGTCCCACCCGGTCTCCATCTCTCCACCCTTCTTACCCTCTCCCAAAGTGGCTTCCGCCAGCTCCCCCTCCCTGATGATGTCCTCCTCCCCTCCGTCTACCCTTCCTACCAACTTTGATCCTCCCTCCCTCTTCCTGTGTCTGTTCCTTTGGGCACCCTCCATCCCTCCTCCCCTTCTCCCCACTCCTCCCCCGGGCCTCCCCTCCCCTGTCCCTCTACTCCTCCTCCCATCTCCTCAGCCATTGGCATCTTTGTTCTCCCCTCTCCGTCCTCTCCACCCCCCCTCACCCTTCTCCCCCTCTTGGCAGGTCCCCGGACTCGTACATGCTACATGGACTTTCGCGCGCCGGAGATCACCGCCATCAGTGTCTCGTGTGTGTGACGTCGTTTTGTGTTTTTAGTGTCCGCCGTCACGCTTCTACGTTCACTTGTGCCGTCGGATTCATCAGTGTTATGTGCGCCGTGTCAACGTGTTTTCAGTGTCGTTATCGTCGAGTGTGAACAGCTCCGTGTTTTTTGTGTATCTGTGACCACTATTTTTTGCCCGTCACTATGTTCATTTTAATTCTCCATTATTGTACTGTTATTGTCAACACTATGGCTGAAGAGCGGCGTAGCATGCCGCTGCCAGCCTACCTGATTGTTCAGGTGTTAAAATAGCAATAAAGAAAAAAAAATGTGTGTCTGTAGAGCGCAAAGGAGAAACGGCTGTTGTAGAATATCGAACAGGCGTGCTATCTAGTAGAGTGCGGCAACACACTGTGTTTGGCGGGTTACGGCTCGCCTGCTGAAAGGGGGACCAACCCGCCCGTATGCGGCCCACAAGACTCGACCCCCGTTCATACACGCACCATGTCTGTTGTCCGGGCGCCAGATACGTGAATGAAACCACTGGCACAAGGACCGTGCATTCGAACGTCATAGTGCGAACAGCGCGTTGTCTTTTCTAACGTTCAGAGCAATATCTAGCATGTCACATATCCTGAACGTGCGTTTGGATGTTGACCAATGAGATGACAGAACGCCATCTGCGTCACATGCACGCTATCCGAGGCCCATGAGAAAGACAGGCCGCGGCGAGTACGTCACGAATGTAGTCCTGAACTCGCTCTCTCGCTTAGCTCAGCAGACAAAATGAGTTTGTAAACCTGTTAACCCGCAGCTGGGCGTGTAAGTACTAACGAGAATCTCTGGAATCTGCTATTATGAAGTCTTACTGATTAAGAGTACTACAGCAAAATGTAATTTAAGATCAATACTCGATATAAATGGTGTAACGGCTTGTTTATAGCATTTAGTCTCTCCTGCTTAACAGTACTTATTACATGCTGGAAGCGGTGCCTTATGCAACTGATAATCATTATAGCATGATTTTATTTTATTGTACGCCAGTACAGCCATAACAATTTACAAGTGAGCCCATGGACTTCCCATCAGTATAGGACTAATAACAGTAAGATTCCATAGTTGCGGATTCCAGTAGAAGATTCAGTTTTCGTTTGTACGGACACGCCTAGTTACGAGTAAAGAGGTGTAGAAACGTAGTTTGTCTGCTGATTTGAGCGAACGAGAGAGCGCAGGACTACTTTCGTGACGTATGCGCTGCGGCCTGTCTTTCTCGTAGGCCTCGCACGCTACCTCCCTTCAGTCCAGAGTTGTGAGGCACCATATTGACTTTCAGTTGAGACACGCCGTTTCTGAGCACCAGCAAACTGAGAAGCTCTCGAAAACCCGCCGTTAACTGTATGATTCTCTGTAATAAAATGATGACAAATGTCACACTTCTGGTAAAGTAATTACTATAACTTCCGTATTATGATAGCGTGTCATTTTAAGACAACGGCATGTTGAGGATCCATTAAAAACGCATCGTTCTTGGTACAGTTTCTTATAATTAACTTTCAATTACAAATGTAACTACGATTAAAGATTTCACGATATCGTAACAATCTGCATATGGGTAACATACCACTCCGATGACTTGCGTTCTGCTCAAGTCTAATGATTCTGAATACAGAAGTAAGGGATCAAATCATGCAGCACATAGGTTAATTTAACTGTTGCCTTGCTATTTTCGTGCCAACGGCCTTGCCGCAGTGGTAACACCGGTTCCCGTCAGATCACCGAAGTTAAGCGCTGTCGGGCTGGTCTAACACTTGGATGTGTGACCATCCTGTTTGCTAACAACATGGCCCTCCATATCCGCACCCAGTGACGCCTGTAGGCTTAGGAAGACACAGCGGTCGGTCGGTACCGTTGGGCCTTCCAAGGCCTGTTCAGACGGAGTTCAGTTTAGTCTACTATTTTTGTGGTACTTGTTCGCCGGCACGGTAGTTCAGCCTGTTCGGTCAGAGAGCTGGTTCGCCCCTGTAATAAAAAAACTGAGTGGAAAGATCAACAAAAGAACTTGAACGGATGTCATGTGACGTCCGCAACGACCAAACACAACGAACAACAAAGAACAAAATGAAAAAAAAGAAAGCGTTTTCGGTCAGAGAGTTGGCTGATCTCCGTAATAAAAAAACTGAGTGAAGGTATCAACAACGAATTTCAACGGACGTCATCTGACGTCACAGCTATGAATAGCGCTGCCAGATCATAATGGAGTGTGTGGTAGGGTGGTTGTTCGTGTGCCACTCCATCCAAATATGTTTTTTCTACACTTCACATTTTTCGTAGGTTCTGGTACTTTCTCTTTAGTCTAATAAAATTATGTACAATCATGTTAGATATTATGTAAATGTAAGTGCGATCTTTTTGGAAATGACTTTGTTCGATTGACTTAATCTATAGGACACCTTGCACTACTTGCGGTAAGATATTTTGCCCTTTTTTTCATTTAGAGTTTTGTAATTCACATGTTGCATAGATTATGCTACAGAGTAGGAATAGTAGTCAAGTAAGAATGACCTCAGTGTTTTACTAAAAAGAGAGAATGATAAAATAATTTTTATCTTATGTGGAGAACTAGAGTTGTATCGCCCAGTTAATTTTGGGTATTTATTGTTGCTGCGATGTTTGGGATGCCATTTAACAAGAATATATCTTCATTAAAAGTGTCGCTAGGTGCTGTCTTAATACAATGAGCAGCACGAAGAAGCCTTCCATGATTTTACAAAGCTTTTACTATATTGTCAATCTGGTCGGAGATAAAACCAAAATTCTGCAGCATATACGACGAAATGTTCGATTCAGCTATACTCTGTTCTACTTCATTTTCAATATATGCTCGCATCTTTTTAACGTCTGGGAACTTAGTTTTACTTAAAACATTATTCACAAGAGATCAATCTGTGTTTAGGAAATATGCTGCAAGAGCAAAAAAATGCATCTACTTACGCGCATCAACCGAAGTTGCAGCGCATTTTTTTTTAATAACTGGCGTAGTAACAGAATACGTTACGCTATTTCAAACTGTATCCACCTGTTCTTTTACTTGTCCATTTATACACTGATGTGCCAAAGAAACTGGTACAGGCATGCGTATTCAAATACAGAGACCCGTGAACAGCCAGAATACGGCACTGCGGTCGGCAACGCCTACATAAGACAAATAGTGTCTGGCACAGTTGTTAAATCGGTTACTGCTGTTACAACGGCAGATTGTCAAGACTTAAGTGAGTTTGAACGCCGTGTTATAGTCGGCGCACGGGAGATGGGACCCAACATCTCCGATGTAACGATGAAGTGTGGATTTTCCCGTACGACTATTTCACAAGTGTACCGTGAATATCAGGAGTCCGGTAAAACATCAAATCTCCGACGTCGCTGCGGCCGGAAAAATGTCCTGCAAGAACGGGACCGACGACGACTGAAGAGAATACTTCAACGTGACAGAAGTGCACCCTTCCGCAAATGGCTGCAGATTTCAATGCCAAGACATCAGCCAGTGTCAGCGTGCGAACCATTCAACGAAACGTCATCTATATGGGCTTCTGGAGCCGAAGGCCAGCTAGTGTACCCTTGATGACTGCGCTACAAATAGCTTTACGCTTCGCCTGGACCCGTCAACACCGACACTGGACTGTTGATGACCCGAAACATGTTGTCTGGTTGGACGAGTCTCGTTTCTTATTGTTTCGAGCGGATGGACATGTACGGGTATGGAGGCAAGCTCATGAATCAATGGGCCCTGGATGTCACCAGGGGACTGTTCAATCTGGTGGAGGCTCTGTGACGGTGTGGGTAGTGTGCGTTAGGAGTGATGTGGGACCCCTGACACGTCTAGATACGACTCTGACGGGTGACACGTCCGTAAGCATCCTGTCTGATGACTTGCATCATTCATGACCGGCTGTTGTGTGATGTCCTTAGGTTAGTTAGGTTTAAGTAGTTCTGAGTTCTAGGGGACTGATGACCATAGATGTTAAGTCCCATAGTGTTCGGAGCCATTTTGAACTTGCATCATTCATGTCCATTATGCAATCCGAAGGACTATTCCATCAGGAGAATGCGACATCCTACACGACCTGAATTGCTATAGAGTGGCTCCAGGAACACTCTTATGATTTTAAACCCTTCCGTTGGCCATCAAACTCCCCAGTCATGAACAGTATTGAGCGTACCTGGGATGTCTTGCAACTTGCTGTTCAGAAGAGATCTCCACCCCCACGTACTGTTATGGACTAATGGACAGCCCTGCAAGATTCATGGTGTCAATTCACTCCAGCACGAATTTAGACGTTAGTCGAGTCCTTGCCATGTCGTGTTGCGGCATTCTGCGTGTTCTCGTGGGGCCTACAAGATTTTAGGCTGATGTACCAATTTCTTTGGCTCTTCATTCTAGCAGAGGAATGTAGGATGACATCTAAAGCGCTGACTTCTCCATAATAGGCATACAGATTTTCTTCGGATAGTTCTTTGAAGATTCACCAGAAAAAGAATTGAGAAGTCACCGACTGCAACACATTTTGCTGTATTTTTTATTACTGTCGGTTTCCCTGGAAGAGCTGCGCCATTGTCGAATTTCGTACAACTATGTTTCATTAAATTATTCGTTCCCGACTGGAAACACAATAATGTAAATCAATCTGTGCACGGTATGTATTCAGTTGACTTGCTGGTTTTGCCTACAACGATGTGAAATTTGTTCCATAGCTCGTTTCTTAGACCTTGTTTAATATCTACGCATTTGTTTCAGTCTTACTGCACTGGCTTGCTAAAGCTCAATGATTACAGAGGGACACACCACGAATGAGAAGCTAGTGCAGCCCGTAGTTGCTCACGGATAAAGACACGTTTACCGTCTTTGGAGTCAGACGTTACGTAGAATTCGGTCGTGGGTCTTATGCTCGACCACATTGCTAATGCGGACAACCTACTATCAAGTTAGGGTGTTCTCGCCCCATCTCGCATTTCGTACTCGCTTACTTGGTCTTGTGGAACTCTATAGCTTTTCGACATGTCACAACTATGATTTGCAGCTCATAAGAAGCGGCTTTCAAAACAGTTTCATTTACTGTAGAGAAAAGTAACAATTAAAGTTGTTGGAACGCAAGCACTGTTAAATACAACGAAATTTGATAAACAGTTTGTTCAAGGCATTTTGATGCATCTACAAAATATTTAACAGGTTTTCTCCATAATATATTAATACTAATATCTATTGATTATGGCTTCAGTATCGAGAAAAGAAACGAATTAATGGAGAACTTAAAGTTACAGACAAGGCAGAAAAATTAATTTAGAAGACTGCGACATAGGAGCTGCAGAGGAGAGAGAGTGCTGAAAAAGGATGCCATACATCTTTCCACGTGTAAACGTCACTTAATAACCAACTTGTGGATTCAAAATATTTTGTCCTTTGAAGGACAGTACATATTTTACTTAGTCTTTCTCCACTTATTACAAAGTATTTTTCTCGGCGATACTCATGTACTCATGTACTCAGCAACACATCCAATTCCACTGCACCAGAACCCTCGAAACCACACTTTTTAGCTCTCGTTCCACACCTACATCCCCAATGACACCTCCACATACTCATCGTTCGTCCACTGTCCAGTAATTTCTATCCATCTATCCATTATCTTCAGCTGTTCGTCAAGCAAGAACCGACATCAGCATCATCTTTAGCAACTCTGAGAGGCTCACTACACCGCATCAGCATCACCCTGTTTAAGGATATCGTCTTTCTATCACCTTCAAGCGTCTCTGCTGCCAGTCCATCATAACAAGGGGGGAAATGAAATTAAAATACATAGTGATAGTTGTGTCAACACCTGCTGTGTTTTTGCTGCATTTGTATTAGCGAAGACATTACGTTGTGCTTTCCATACCATTTTGTGGTTCTTTTCATGCTGTAAGTGCGTCACAAATTTTTGTATGAGGTGAAATTACTGAAGTGCAACGGAAATTAAAAATAAACTGTTTATTCCAAATAAAAAACAATCTCATCCAGGAATATTACATCTCTAAAGAATGACTTAAATGATCATACAGTAGAAAATAAACTAAAATCGGTTACTTACATACATATCTGAAAGAACAGACACCATTGATAATCCACATACGTACGAGGTATTTTAGAAATTAGTTCGCTGACTGCAAATTCCTTGACGGTAGTTATATTTGGCTTCGATCTGCTATCCTACAGTGGCTTCTGAAAATTTGTGCCGGACAAGGATTCAAACCTGGATTTCCTGAATGTTGCAAGTGGCCACCTTAAACATTCGGCTATTCATGCACGTTTCCTGGACTCACTCAAACTTCCATGTATTATACTGTCTACATTCTACCTAGATTATACAAAAGAACAAGCTCCCCTTCCAGCACCAGTTTATCGCAGCTAGCACGATCATCAGAAGAATTCACACAGTTAAAGACCGATACCACTAACATGAGCTTGTTGTAGACCCTTGGTACACTTTTAAGTTTTTTTATTATGATATTTGCGTAAAAAGAAAGATTAGAATTTAACGTCCCGTCGAAGAAGAAGTCATTAGAGACGGAGCATAAGCTCGGATAAGGGAATGATTTGGAAGTAAATAGACCGCGCCGTTTTCTAAGAAAGCATCTCGGCATTTAGAGAATTAAGAAAACCGCGGCAATATCTAAATCAGGATGTCTGGGAAAGAATTTTATACGTTGTCCTCACAAACACAATCCCATTGTCTTACCAGAAAATAACTTCGGTCGGTGATCTGTTTGGAGAACGAAAATCTCTGTAACAGAAATCAGTATGCGTTCAACAAACATATAACTTGTGAAACTTGCTTCATTCTTTGCGTCCATGAACGTAGAGGACCATACACAATGGATAGCAGGTTGACTGTCGGAAGAATTCCAGTACAGTTCATTAGTGTTGTTCAGCAAGAAAGAATATGAGCGCAAGGATTATTGGATCACCTATGTGACTCGATTCAGGTTCAAATGGCTCTGAGCACTATGGGACTTAACTACAGTGGTCATCAGTCCCCTAGAACTTAGAACTACTTAAACCTAACTAACCTAAGGACATCACACACATCCATGCCCGAGGCAGGATTCGAACCTGCGACCATAGCAGTCGCGCGGTTCCGGACTGCGCGCCTAGAACCGCTAGACCACCGCGGCCGGCACTCGATTCAGGACAGCCTTCCAAATCTATCACGTTATTCTTCAGAAAGCGAACTTACGAGATGTAAAAGCAATATCTTGAATACCGAAGTGAGTATTATAGGGCCGTAATTGTTCACGATATACTGGGTGTTTCAACATATTTGCACCAAACGTCTAGGGGTGACAGATCACGTCACACCCGGAATCTCACTGACTGGAGTATATTGTCTTCAACAATCAGTTTCGCTTCGAACTGAGCCCCAATGGCCAGCAACGATGTGTCTGGAGACGCCGTGGACACTCGTGGGATACCAACCCGACTGTCCGTGCCATACGGCCCGGCGGCTAGGAGTGATGGTCTGGGATATCAGTTTATTTCATAGCAGGACCCCTTTGGTTGTCATTCGCGGCACAGTGGTACGCCGTCGACACTCGACGCCCCGTCTTGTTGCCCGCGTGGCAAGCCATCCTGGGCCAGCAGGATAACGCCTGCCCGCAGCTACTGGTCTTAGTGCTTGCCAAGCCATACTTTGGCCAGTAAGGTCGTCAGATCTCCCCCCGATTGGGAATATTACCAGCTCGGAATTTTGTCAATCTAACGCGCCAACTGTGTATAATTTTGCACCATATACGTCAGAAGACATCCAACAACTGTATCAGTCAATGCCAAACCGAATAACTGCTTGCTTAAGCGTCAGATGTCGATCAAAATGTTGTTGACCTGTTAATTTGTGAAGCTCTTTCTCTTAAATAAATCACACAAACACTGCATTAAATAGTAAATCAAATATAAATTTAAAAGGGCAGCTAATCAAAATTTTACTGACATTAATAAGTGGTTCATAGCCAATTCACTATCATTAAACTTTGAAAAGACCCACTATATGCCGTTCAGAACTTCCAAGAGATTTCCTTCTAGTGTGTCTATGAAATATGATGACATCGAAGTAGGAGAAGTTGAGAAAGTAAAATTCTTGTGATTACAGTTTGATGATAAATTCAGTTGGGAACAACATACTAACGAACTGCGAAAGGGCCTAAACAATGCAATGCAAATGATGTCAGACATAGGAGATATAAATATAAAACAACTGGCATATTTTGCTTATTTTCACTCCATTATATCATATGGTATCATATTTTGGGGTAACTCCACAAACCGAGAAAAAAGTTTTAGAGTATAGAAGTGTATAATAAGAGTAATATGTAGTGTAAATCCAAGAACATCATGTCGAAACCTGTTCAATGAATTGTGCATACTAATCACAGCTTCTCAGTATATTTTTGTTCCTCAATGAAGTTTGTTGTAAATAATACATCTCTTTTTCCTACTAACTGCTTAGTACACTTTATCTATACTAGGAATAAGAACAATATACATAAAGATTTAAAATCACTTACTCTTGCCCAGAAAGGAGTCCAGTATTCAGCAACGCATATTTCCAATAAAATACCAGCAACCATTAAGAGTTTAGTTTCAGACAAGGCACAATTTAAACATAATTTAAAGAATTTTTGGTGGCAAACTCCTTCTATTCCATCCATTAATTTCTCAACAAGTGCAGTAGTTCATTTTAATGAAAATTTATTATACTTTAATTTTTGATAATACTTTATTGTAACAGCCAAGTAACTACCTACTATGTGAATGATGGATGTATTGAAAGCAGATGTAAGTCTTAAGTCTGTAAATAGTGGAAGTTTAATTTTAAATCTTGTACATAATTTGACTGTTCTTAACTGAGAATCATTGAAATGAATAATTTACTTTAATTTTTGACAATACTTGGTTGTAATAACCAAGTAACTAGCTACTGTGTGAATGAACGATATAATGAAAGCAGATGCAAGTATTTAACCTGTAAATATTATAAGTTTAATTTTAATTCATACACATAATTTTACTGTTTATTGACTGAGGATCATTGAAATTAATGAAACTCAAGTTTTTCTAATTACATTTTTGTAATGTGTTCTTCTGACATGTTCCACACCCAGGAGGATTCCCTCTTTTGTGGGTCTGTGGAATGAATAATTAATCTAATCTAATCTCCTGTTTTCTGCATATTGTAATGATTTGTTTGTCCGTGCATGTACGTCACATCTACCGATTTCCGTCACTTTCGGATAATTCCTTCAGGGTGCCTCGTGTTTGTCCTTCTTTTTTGTTTTGTTTTATTGTAATTGGGCATGTTCGATTCATGTATTTTGGATAGTTTCTCGCGTGTTTCAAGAGCAGGAAGCCATAGAAATGACAGCTAAGAAGGTTCATCTTAAGTAATTCATCATGAGTGACTGCTCGCAATTTTATAACCTTCTTCTAGCCGGATAGTTCCACACAGTTGAGAGTAGTTCTGAAGCTTCTCACTGAATCAGCAACGGAACTGGCTATACATGTGCAGTGATGTAATTTCACACATCACTAAATCGACGTACAGATAAGATGGGACTTGACAAAAACTTTGCAGTGAGTTCAGTCTTGCTGTCCGCAGCTCGTGGTCTAGTGGCTATCGTTGCTGCCTCTAGATCACAGAGTCCCGGAACAACAAAAATGCACATTCAGCGAATTCGGTCTCACTAACCCCGAATCGACATGCATACCATACTACCCCGAGCTGGGAGTTAGATGCACTGGATCTCAGCACGACAGAACTCGTCAGAACGAGCAAAACACACAGTCAATGAGTTTATCTTCAAAAATGGTTCAAATGGCTCTGAGCACTATGGGACTTAACATCTGAGGTCATCAGTCCCCTAGAACTTAGAACTACTTAAACCTAACCAACCTAACGACATCACACACATCCACGCCCGAGGCAGGATTCGGACGTGCGACCGTAGCAGCAGCGAGGTTCCGGACTGAAGCGCCTAGAACCGCTCGGCCACAGCGGCCGGCAGTTCACCTTCCCAGCGCATTATCGGCATGTGTGTGTCACACTAGACCAAACTGAGAGTCAAATCCATTTGTCTCCATCACATGTGACTGTTGTTGTGGAGCAGTTACAAATTTCATATTAGGTTGTTAACAACAGCATTCACTTACTTTTCGACAGATATTGTAAACTTTGATGGGAAGTTTAAGTGCATTCTTCTTCCATTGCATCTTCTTGCGATACTCTTCGTAAGATCTTGATGTTATGGAGCGAGAGACATCTCAGGATTATCGAATAATTGTCTATCATCACAACACTCCCTATGCTACCATAAACTAGAGAACAATACGTACATTTTGTTTGCGCTCCCAGGAACTTACACAGTTTCCCAGATAAATTTAAAGTACCTGTGTTTTTGAGATGGCCTTGCACCACTCCGTAGTTCTTTTGGGTGTCGCATACCAGTTTGAGTGCATTTGTATTTTTCTGTTTTTAAGATTGTTATTTCTAGCTCTCTAAAGTTACAAAAAGGAAAAATTTTTGTGAAATTCTAAATTAATGGCGCAAAAACTGACATTTATGAAAATATAAACAAAGAACATACCGTTGAACATGCATTTGTGAACAAGCAGTTTGTGACTTGACTGAAGGGCCGACACTGATATAGCGACTGCATAAGGTCCATGCTTGCGACACATGCCTACGAGACAGGCATAGCGCAGATTACGCAAGCTCAGACGCACGCTGTTTGCCCAATGTGCCGCCACAGGAAGACTGAGATGGTTACTGTGTGCACAACATTTGATTCATCAGTAGCATACTGTAATGCAAAAAGAAGTTTATATGTTAGACTACACATCTACGTTCCCTAATTTTTTTTTGTGTGTGCAATGTCTTTTTCGTTCCATTAAACCATATTCTGAAATGCTACGTGTGGACATCCAGATACTTTCTGTACTTAAACACCACAAGCAAGCACAGGATGATAAACGTTTTGTACATCCACCGAAGGTGAATACTTAGCTTGCGGTCACCACCGTCTGAAAAATGATACTGAATGATTTTATTGTGAGTCTGAGACAATCACCGTTCCACACCTCCCTATCTAAGATTGATCTGAAGCGTTACCAGCTATCAAACAGAGGTCCTTCTGCACCAAAGGTAGTAGCTTTAACAGTTCGACCATGGAGGTGGCCCACTTATTATGTATGAATGAAAGTGTGAAAACATTAAATGTGATTTATAAGTAATTTATAATGCATCAATTTTATTTGTTTCAGCTGATAATTCCTTCAGCTTAGTAGTTTGACCATTAATTCGGCAAATTGCAACCATTCTGAAACGCTTGAGTTAAATTATGTGGAATGGTGCCACACAAACTTAAAGGTTCTCATTGAAAGAGTAAAGAATAAAAGCAATGAAATTTACTATTGAAGCTACAATATTTAGCATAAACATCTACCTGTGTGTGTCTGTGACTGTGTGTGTGCGTGTGAGTGCTTATGTAATTTTTTTTAAACAGAGCAGGAAAATATTTTTCACACCGGCGAAATCTTGCGATTTTGATCACTGTGACAGGCTGTTTCATTTTTAATGGATGCCAAAAATTCTTCCCACCAGCACCACATTTGTTTCGATTTTATTTCATCTAAATATCTTATTCTGTAATTGATTCCTTATTTTAATGCATGCTAAAAAAAATTTCCACTACCACCTTGCATTTTTAAGCTTTGTGGTTGGGTGTTTCATTTTTAATGGATGCTGAAATAATTTCTTGTCAACGCACGTTTTAATTTTCAAACCTCCTGTCACCTTTAATTTTTAAATTTTCCACCATCCGCCATTTTGCTGGCTTCATTGCCCCTGGCATATAGGGAAGCTCCTGTCTTTGCTTGTAAATAACCCAGTGGATAAAGCCAAAGTGCGCTGGAATGCCCAACATACTAGTGTATGAAACTAATGCTTCGGATTGTATAACTGCTGAAAAACTTCGTATATAGCACGAGACCCCAAACTTCTGGAGTACAAGGCCAATGCATGCGGGATTATGCATGAATTCCTCAACAGATAACGATAAACTCAGAGATAATAATGCCACTAGTGATAATAATGTTATTAGATGATGTTAATGTCGTTAGATTTAAGTTATGGGAAATGCTGACAATTCGCTATAGGATCCGTGGAAATTTCTGAACACGTCAACAATATCGAAGAGAAGAATAAAACCTATAAAACGGTATATAAGTGCCAGCTTTACATCAGACTTACGCTGTGATCAATAAATCAAATGTAAATGTAACATACTTTAACAAGAATTATACGCTTCCGTTTCCCTTTACAGATACTGTAACCAGAAATCTGCAAATTATAATGCCTGGAATAGCCTTTCGAAACCCTGGCACTAGACCACCGGTAGCTGTGAAACAAACTTCGGCCTAAAAAACGTGTACAAAAGGTTATTTAGTTTCACTGACATTTACACACAATGTGGCCAGTTCAGTTACTAAACAGAATGGAGATGCTCACAACCCTTTTGACTCTAATTCTGTGTCGTTCTTGTCGCAGCGGTCCCTAAAGTCTTACCTGTTATAACTAACAGAGATATTTGAGTTTATTAAATCTTTAAAATATTAATAATTTTTCATCGTCATTTCCGTTCTTTACAGCGCTTGAAAGAGAGCACTGAATCAGCGAGAAACACAAATTCCACATTAAATTTAACCTTGCTGCTTTTTCCATTACTTTTGTCACGTAGAAATTCAACAAATATGTACTAGTAAAAGTGCCGAAACAGTTTGCAGGTTCGACGAAGTCGAAGAGAAACCGTGTACACTACAATTCCGATTCTCTCTGTTTATTCTCGCAGAACCATTACGCTTGATTTCACTAAACTAACATCAACGCCCTTTCACGGCAACGTTTTACATTGTAAATTACTGCAATGTTTGCAAACAAATTAACTGCAAGCAGTTCGTTGGCAGCTGTTGCACTGTTTTTGCGCTTTCTGGCGCTCTCTGCGTGTGCTTTGCACTCACGTTGTTTGCTCCAGTTCACATAATGGATGTATCCAATCTACTGCGTTCAACGTTCATTCTGGTAAACTAATCCTGTATTTCCGCCTTTGCCTTCAGTGTTACTGACAGCTTGCGATCTAGAAACGCGTTATTACCTCTCACACACGAATATACGATTTACAGTGCTGGACGTAACTCTCAGTAATATTAATTTCACAGTGAGTAAGTCTAATGCTGAACGTTATGGGCTCTCTGGAGTAAGTATGTTCTTTACCTTTATTTACGGAACATTGTATATAGGTTTTATTTCCAGTCGTTTACTTTTCGAAAGAAAAGCTATTAGATACAGATAATCTGATTTTTTGTAAAATGTTTAGCTGCTCTCAAGGCTCTTTTTTGTGCAGATTTGACTAGGACTTTATCAGTACGGCGGCAGACCAGAAAAAGACGCACTATCTTCTGGTATGCAGAATCCAAATCTGTGACAACTGTGCTGCGGGACTATCGACGCTAATATGAAATTCACCACCGGCAAAAATAAGCATAAAAAGGTGGTTCAAAAATTTTAAAGAGACGAGCAGTGGCAAAGGTCTTCCTCAAAGTGGATGACCCACAGTGTCTCAAGCACGTGTTGAAAGAGTGCAAACTGCATTTCAACGAAGTCCCCAGAATTCAGTTTGTCGGGTGTCAAGTGAACTGCAGGAAGAAAGATAAAATGCCTCTAAAGTGTTACACAAGCATATAACGGAACCACTTTGTTGAGTTACGTAACTTCTTATACTCACCTTAGATTCTTGATGTTGATGATTCAGTGTATCTGTTCGCTGCGGCTTATCCTACCAGAAAACTAGATCTATATTTACTATATTGTCAGGCAATTTATGTCGTAGTTTTTCTTATCGTAGCTGAAACATGTAAATCTGTTTTATAACTCTTTTGTGGCATCTCGAGATCTCATATGCTACTGACTCCCACAAATCATAATCAAAACTACCTCTGACAAAACCGTAACCAACACTGTGCCTAACAAAATCTGCAAAAAATCTGACTCCGTCTGTTGGCACCAAGGTCTGTATAGAGTCTAAAAATGGAAAAAAGCTATTTACATTGTTTAACAAAGTAATTTTGATGATTTCAATTAAAAGTTGAACAGTTTTAGACGATGAGTTACAGAATTTAATAAAGCATTGCAAGCAGTTTGCCAAAACAAAGGAAACGTAGTTTTACAATAATACATAATTTAGGAAACTAAAGACTCTTTAAGTACAGAAAGGGCTTTATTACTAACATGTTCCCTGGATCTTTTCATTAGGCCGAACGGTAACAACTAAAGGGTTTTAGCGCGCGAATTTTATAAATATGTGTTTCACTATTTGTTTACATTTATTGACTGCACTTTTGGATACAAACTATATTTCACGGTATAATCACAAATTATCATAACTAAGTTCAAAGTAAGCCAAAAAGCTTGAACTGACCCATCGGTACCATTACAATATGTGCTCATTACGTTTATCAACTTTGCGTATACCTCGTGTACAATCACTTACTCCAGGTCATTCAGGTATCGCAGATTTCGTTTGGAGACGTCCTATACTGTTACATTACAAGCGTTTACACATTTTTTGCATATAAAATGAAGATGGTCCAAGCATTGCCGGCAAACAATCGTCCTCTGTGGCATGAATTCGAGTACTCCATGAAACCTCCATAGTTGCTGACAATGTCTGCCTGAAAGACGTACCTGATTTAATAAAATGAACCAACGTTCCACATTTCTGAACATGTGATTCGCCACAGTAGCATTTGGGTCTCCGAAAACCCACAGTACACACGTTAACACATCTGTGATAGCCCGAAGCTTAATGTTTGATGTGGCCTAATGCACTACAATGTAATAAGCCAAATTTTCTTAGCAAAGAAAACCATAACGGGAAGTGTTTACCTACACATGCTCGAACAGTTCCTGCTACCACAGACTGATGAGCTGCAACAATTCTCGGGCCGTGGTGGCCGAGCGGTTCTAGGCGCTACAGTCTGGAACCGCGCGACCGCTACAGTCGCAGGTTCGAGTCCTGCCTCGGGCATGGATGTGTGCGATGTCCTTAGGTTAGTTAGGTTTATGTAGTTCTAAGTTCTAGGGGACTGATAACCTCAGATGTTAAGTCTCATAGCGCTCACAGCCATTTTTTTTTTTTTTTTTTTTTTTTTGCGTCCATTCACATCTTCCAACGTGATGGTGCACCCCATACAATGGAGTCTGAATGGCGGGGATGTCCTGGATGACATACTTTCTGAGCGGGGATCGGGTCTTGATGGTCCAATCGCAAGGCCCCCAAGCTCTCCCGATGTCACGCGAGTAGACTTCTTTTTGTGATGTTACGTTAAGGACTGCGCGTACGCAACACCAGTCAGTAATCCTACTACCCCTCGCGCATAAAAAATGAAGTGACCAGAATATTTGATGTTGCCCATACGTGGGCAAAACTCGCCTTAATGTCCTATGATCGACGAATGGGGCACAGACTGAAATTCTGTCAAAACAGAAAAAAAACTTCTAAAGGTGCTAAACGTTTTACAATAAACCACCATGAACTCTAACAATATCCAAGTTATGTAAGTGGATAGTGTGTACTACAGCTACGTACTTAGAAACAGGAATTTGCTACTCATATGTTGCGACTTAGATACATTGTTGTTCAAGAGAATGTTGATGTTCCCACTAAGAGCTTAAATTCACTATATAGGTGCGTAGAGGCATGCTGCTAAAGGCATTAGTTATTATGTTAACCTACTTTCAACTACTGTAATACCAACGTCTGATTCAGTACGTGCTAAGCTTAAACGTCTCCTTCCGGCACACAGTTTTGATCTGCCAGGAAGTTTGATATCAGCGCACAATCCGCTGCAGAGAGAAAATCTCATTCTGGAAACATCCCCTAGGCTGTGGATAAGCCATGTCTCTGCAGTATCCTTTCTTGCAGGAGTGCTAGTTCTGCAAGGTTCGCAGGAGAGCTTCTGCGAAGACTGGAAAGTAGGAGAAGAGGTACTGGCAGAAGTAAGGCTGTGAGGACGGGGCGTGAGTCGTGATTGGGTTGCTCGCGAAAGGCAAAGTTCCCGAGTTCGAGTCTCGGTCCGGCACACAGTTTTGATCTGCCAGGAAGTTTTGTATCAGCGCACACTCCGCTGCAGAGTGAAAATCTCATTCTGGATACTAAAATGGCCAACTTACCCCCTGCCCCACCGGCAGGAAAAGTTGCCCCAGCAAGGAGGGGGGGGGGGGGGGGGGGGGGGAGAAGGTAATTTCGGCTATACGATTTTGTCATTTAACTTAGTTATGCCATTGGTTACTAAACTGAAAAAATATAGACTTAAGTACCAACAGTTTATTTTAATACAAATTCTTACAGTCTTCTGTATTAATAACCACTTCAACTGTATTTAATCCTTTATTATTGGATCACTACCAGTTTTGTCTCACTAAAAGCCGCATCTTCAGGTGGACATTTGTATAGCAATAAATCCAGTAGGAATAACAACCCTGAGACATATACTGGTGTGATAAATTATTTTAAGATTTTAAGAAAAAATTAAAAATATTAAAGCTTTTACATGAGAATATCAAAGTGTTAATACCCACATGACTAAAACATAAGAGTGGAAATGCTCGGACTCTTTTTACCCAACATTCATTGTCCGTCAAAACAAAACACCGCTAAAAGGTGGTATGTCATAGAATAAAAACAGCCAGATTCCAATATAGTGGGGTGGGTCCTAAAAAGCATGGTTTCATAGTGATCTATTGTTAAGGAGGAATAAAACTACGAGGTATGATTGGAAAGTTTTAAGAATGGTCTTGTAATTGTACAATGGTGGTACTTACATGCTACAGCGATATATCTCCTTCAAAATAGTCCCCTTCTTACTGAACAAACCGACCCCAACGGTGTTTCCACTTTTGGAAACATTCCTAGAAAGTTTTTTCCTGAAGTGTGTTAAGGACACTCTCTGTATTTGCCTGGATGTCTTCAGTCGAGTCAAACCGCTTCGCTTTCGGTGAGAATTTCAGTGTAGGAAACAGGTAGAAGTTCGAGGGGACAGATCAGGGGAATATGGCGGTTGTGGAAGCACAAGAGTTTTGAATTTAGTCAAAACTTCAACGATGGAGAAGGCACAATGAGCCGGAGCATTGTCGTGGTGTAGCACCCAACTCTTGTCTTTCCACAATGCAGGCCTTTTCTTCTGCATCTTTTCGATCAAACGCTCAAGGTCACATTTGCAGTATTCCTGGTTATTGTCTGGCCTCCAGGGGTAAATTCATGACGCATAATACCGGCAGAATGGAAAAAAACCACCAACATTGTCTTCATCTTCGACCAACTTTGCCGTGCTTTTTTCGGTTGTGGTTAACCTGGAGTCTTCCACTGCAAAGACGGCACTTTGGTTTCAGGTCATATCCATATTCCAACGATTCGTCACCTGTATTTATCCTATTTAACAAATCCGGATCATTTTTAGTCCGATTACCCAGATCTTGACACACTTCAAGTCGGCATTGTCTCAGGTCACTTGACAACACTTTTGGAATGAATTTTGCGGACACTTGACGCATGTTCAGATCGTCAGTTGAAATTGACTGAACTGCATAGAAACTTAAATTAAGTTCATCAGCCGTCTCCCTGATTGTAAGTCTACAATCAGAGCGCACTAAGTCGCGAACTTTTTCATTCGGTTTTGAGGTGGAAGGACAGCTGGACCGTAGTTCATCTTCAGATGATTCACAGCCATTTTTAAAACTATTGAACCAGACAAATACATTTGACTGGCTCATACAATTATCTCCAACAGCTATTGTTACTACTTTATAAGTCTCAGAAGCTGATTTCCCGGTTTTAAAATAAAATTTGACACAAACTCGTTGCTCCATTTTTTCGTCCATTTTCACGCAGACAGAATCTGGCAACAAGTCCTAACAGACCAGCACGCAACCAGCTGCCACAATGAACTGAGTAAAGGGAACGCAGTTTCCTGTCAGAGGACCAGGCAATGACTCACTCTCCACCCTTCGTGTACCTGCCCGCCAAACCAGTAAGCACTAGCGGATCCATTCTTAAAACTTTCCAATCATACCTTGTATTAAGATCTAATTTTGTGCCAGACTGAAAAACCAGGAAGTGGTTGCCACATGACGGAGGGATACTCTACCTAGACAAAATCGTCAAGTAAATAGCTGGTGATGGAAAAGCAGAACTTGAAAAGCGCACTTACCGCTTCTCTGGTCTACACGATCCTGCGTACAGGGTACGCGGCCACGTGCTCTGTCGTACTGACTGCAAGCAATTAAACAGCTCGCCTATGGATGGCTCGCACACGTGATGATGATGTGCGGACTCGACCAAATGATTGGTGGTCTTTTGAGGATTAGGCGAATGGTGAATGAAAACAAGGAATATTGGGATAAAAAGTACAAAAACTTTTTTTGAAAAACAATCTGTAGAATATCAATATGATAGTGACAGCTGACATTTTTCGTTAATAACGCCCGTTAGTTATGCTAAAACTAGAGCGTGAAAGAGGAACATCGTGTGCATATATTAGGGCAACTAATTACTTTTTCGTAAAAATGCTTTAAAAAGTTCTTCACTTTGACAGCGAAAAGAATCCAAGACTGTAGTGAATTTTGATTCGTATTAAAATATAAGGGAATTTTTTTCACTGTCCTGACTTTAATTGACTGTTATGTTAGCACACATTTATAGTCATCGTCAGGAATTGGTGGGAAGGAATGGTATTGGCGCCTAAGTTGACAGGATACGGAAGTAAATAAATTTGTTGTAAGCCCATGATTGGAGAAAGCTTCGTTAATCAGAGACTATTGGCCGAGTTCTGGTACAACGGGACAGTCGCTCTCTGGGTGCGGGGTAGAAGAGTATTTGAGAGTTCTTGACTCTTGGCTGTCATCGGAGTCAGTCGCGTACTTTGCCACCCTTGCCAGAATAATCCCATCCGCAGTTTCACTTGTCCGGCCACCTGGACAAACACGTACGAGTTTTTTCGTTCTCGCGCTTCGATCGACCTGCAAGATAGAGCCCATCTCCATGCAGACGAACAACACGAATAACAGACGTCATCAGTACAGCAAGTCGATCACGCCGTCTTGCGCCGTACTGACGGTAATATACGCAGATCCGGCCAAAATTATAATTGAGGTGTCTCAGTGGTTGCATCCGTAGAACCACTTCTCCTCTTTAGGTGATATTATACATTTCACTTGTTTTCTTTGCTCCCCCTCCTCGCAAGTAGAGAAGCACACTACATTCCACACAGTGTCGTTTGTAATATGTTCTTGCCAAAACCTCTATCAGGCGACGACTACATTTATTTTTGGCTTACTTTCATATACGTTACGTGACTGTTCCGTGTACAAATTCATGATCAATTCAAAGAAAATAACTGTAATTTTTTAGAACGGTATTTATTCATCTGTTAAACAGTCACACTTACTAGAGTCCCTTCCCATCATAATTTTTGGAGGGGAACGTTGATCACTTAATTTAATGAATAAATTATGTGATAGCCACCCCACGTAGGATTTATATGAGGTCCATTATAAGATTGCATTACACACCGTATGCAGATTCCGTATAAACCACTTGGGTGTGATTTGCTTACCTTAAAGATCAGGTAAGAGAACTTTCCATGTGTACTTCTATCACCTAAGTCCCAACGTATAAAAAAGTTCTAACAATTTTTCAGTCTTAGGAAATTTCTCACCAGAGAGTCCCTCAGGTAACAGGAATTGAGATTGTGCGTTCTAAGTCGGCATTTATTTCCCCTGCTTCATTTTGAGCATCATTCAAAGGCGCGTCAAAGTTTCTCTAAGCTATTTTATTTCTCATTTCATATAACGCTTAACCGCTTTTTTCGCAAATTTCATGGTCTTTGAATTTTATCTTATTGCGTTTGTAAATAAAATTGTATTGCAAGCAAATTATGTCTGATTCTTTCAGTTTTATTGTATTGTGTATCCCATGGAGGATGAATAGCTTTAGAGTGACGATTCTGATGTATGGGACTGAAGTTTTGTAGCCGCGACACATTGCCTCCAAAGCCGCCTGAATGTAGTACGGCCAAAGGTTTGCCATGTAACCAGATTTTTAAAGTCACTACTTCTTTGGTATAGACAGATTCTATTCAGTATTGAATTTTATGCACACGATTCGTACGAGGCTTAGCAATTTTCATTCGATGTCTAGAATGATATTGCTTTGAAGAGAAAAACTCACGGGAATTTCGATCGTTTGCACAAATGTCACAGCTCATAGCAATTGTCGCCATTTTTTAACTAAAGGAAAAGAAGGGTAGTCGCCGCTATTTGTTTAGATTTTGTATTGCACTTTATCGTACTGCCGAGACTTTGTTCTTATAAACTGTTTTGCGGCTTCCTAGTATACATGGAGAAATTTGTTAACATCCAGTATTGATTTAAGTGTCAGGAAGTCATTTCTGAAAGTATTCGTATGGAGTGTAGCCATGTATGGAAGTGAAATATGGACGATAAATAGTTTGGACAAGAAGAGAATAGAAGCTTTCGAAATGTGGTGCTACAGAAGAATGCTGAAGATTAGATGGGTAGATCACATAACTAATGAGGAAGTATTGAATAGGATTGGGGAGAAGAGAAGTTTGTGGCACAACTTGACCAGAAGAAGGGATCGGTTGGTAGGACATGTTCTGAGGCATCAAGGGATCACCAATTTAGTATTGGAGGGCAGCGTGGAGGGTAAAAATCGTAGGGGGAGACCAAGAGATGAATACACTAAGCAGATTCAGAAGGATGTAGGTTGCAGTAGGTATTGGGAGATGAAAAAGCTTGCACAGGATAGAGTAGCATGGAGAGCTGCATCAAACCAGTCTCAGGACTGAAGACCACAACAACAACAGTATGGAAAATGGAAAACCTCCTGAGAATTTGGAGGAATTACCGATTTATCACACTCACAAATAATTTCCAGGGACGAAATTCTTCCAGTACTACTTTCTGTTAAATGTCCTTAATCGTCGTTCGCCGTTAGGGAAATTACAATATTAAACGCTCATAATCATTCCCTGCGTAGGTACTGGTGGAAAGGTTTTGTTGTGACTAATTGAAAATAAACATAATGGCTTGTGCACCGTATCATCTGGAGGAAATGAATGGGATTCTCATATATAAATCAAATCTGTTGATGAACATTGCTCGATATCTGTAGCCATTCAATGAATTACCTGGCAGCACACGCCTAAACTACCGAATCTATATAGAACTTACCTTGTAAATATACGGTCATGCAGTACACTAATTAGCCCTAAAACATTAATTTTTTATTATGCTGTATCTCGATATTTGTCAGTACATAAAGCGCTTCTTGTAAAAACCATAACTTGGCATGCGGATTCCCCAGTTCCGATCGCTAACAGTCGGCAACTGCTGGGAGACTTTGTGCCGTAGTGATTGTAAGTTGTTCATTACCACATGCGCAGCGCACTATATGGATACATTAGCCTCAATTCAATTATACGTACATGGCGAATATTAATAACTACACTTAATTCGTGTTAATTACACTCAAAACATGAACTCACTGGACTCATGCAGCACTAATATACACCTTACAGAACACAAAAAACGTAAGGCAAAATAAATAATTTTGTACAATTTTGACATGACGGATAAGTCATTGATTGAATTCTTGCAATCGAACTTGAGACGACTCAGGTTTTTCACATTCCACAAGGTGAATACCAGGTTGATCCCCATGTCCCGCCTCAGTTACAAGACTCGCAGACATTTGAAAAACGTTCGCACTGTTTCATAGCTTACACTAGACGCAGATAGCAGGGATACACTACTTCCGTCCCCGAGGTGGGTATGGGTTGGCGAAACGAAGGGCACCCGGCCACCCTCTGACGCTAAGATAGCCAAATCCATGGTAACAGGACCTACCCCACGTTGTAGTGGGAGAAAGGCCCAAGGAAATTATTATGCACACTAGACGCAGATAGCAGGGATACACTACTCCCGTCCCCGGGGTGGGTATGGGTTGGCGAAACGAAGGGCACCCGGCCACCCTCTGACGCTAACATAGCCAAATCCATGGTAACAGGACTGACCCCACGTTGTAGTGGGAGAAAGGCCCAAGGAAATTATTATGCACTTGAGTCGACTCAGTCTCTATCGAGGTCACCACATCAGCCCCCTCCCTTTTTGTAAAGCTCCAGGTCGCCCACCACCTCATAGTAGTGACTTGTCTCACACAGTCCAACGTCTTGTTATAGTCAGTGGTTGCAAAACCGGGAGCCCCTCCGATAAGAGGGAATTTCCAATTCACCTGTCTGCCAGACCACATGAATATTATCGTTGTTTTTGCAGCAGACGCGAACCTGAACTCAGAACTCGTGAATACAATAATGGTTCCGAGGAACCACCCACACACCACTCACTGGTAATTGTGCCTAAAGTGGTAAATGGACCGCAACGCTGGCAGTTGCTAATCTGATGCCCCCTATTTATGCTGGTTTGAGGCGCGCAATTGAATCGATTTCTAATTTGCCATTTTCATCAATTATTAATGTCTTGTCACTTCTAATAATCACTACAAAGTGTCCAGCACACGGCGGAGTGAGTGTATGTCTTATGGCATCATCCTTCAGTCACCCACTATCGCACTTAAATACGTCCTTGAAAAATAAAATTTGCCTTTCTCCCTCCATTACGGGCTTTTATGTCACGATAAGATGCATATACGAATATAATTGGCGTAGGAATGCTGTCGAACGACTTTGTCTAAGCTGAGGAACGGGTGTGCTCGAGAATAATTCGCCCGGTACTCGTATCGGTTCACCATGAACGAACAGTGCGGCCTACAACCCACGTTTTATTTTAGCGCCATGCACAGTCCCAATAGCCCAATTTATTTTAGCGCCATGCACAGTCCCAATAGCCCAATTTATTTTAGCGCCATGCACAGTCCCAATAGCCCAATTTATTTTAGCGCCATGCACAGCCCCAATAGCCCAATTTATTTTAGCGCCATGCACAGTCCCAATAGCCCAATTTATTTTAGCGCCATGCACAGTCCCAATAGCTCAATTTATTTTAGCGCCATGCACAGTCCCAATAGCCCAATTTATTTTAGCGCCATGCACAGTCCCAATAGCCCAATTTATTTTAGCGCCATGCACAGTCCCAATAGCCCAATTTATTTTAGCGCCATGCACAGTCCCAATAGCTCAATTTATTTTAGCGCCATGCACAGTCCCAATAGCCCAATTTATTTTAGCGCCGTGCACAGTCCCAATAGCCCAATTTATTTTAGCGCCATGCACAGTCCCAATAGCTCAATTTATTTTAGCGCCATGCACAGTCCCAATAGCCCAATTTATTTTAGCGCCATGCACAGTCCCAATAGCCCAATTTATTTTAGCGCCATGCACAGTCCCAATAGCCCAATTTATTTTAGCGCCATGCACAGTCCCAATAGCCCAATTTATTTTAGCGCCATGCACAGTCCCAATAGCCCAATTTATTTTAGCGCCATGCACAGTCCCAATAGCCTAATTTAGTTTAGTGCCATGCACAGTCCCAATAGCTCAATTTATTTTAGCGCCATGCACAGTCCCAATAGCCCAATTTATTTTAGCGCCATGCACAGTCCCAATAGCCCAATTTATTGTAGCGCCATGCACAGTCCCAATAGCTCAATTTATTTTAGTGCCATGCACAGTCCCAATAGCCCAATTTATTTTAGCGCCATGCACAGTCCCAATAGCCCAATTTATTTTAGCGCCATGCACAGTCCCAATAGCCCAATTTATTTTAGCGCCATGCACAGTCCCAATAGCCCAATTTATTTTAGCGCCATGCACAGTCCCAATAGCCCAATTTATTTTAGCGCTATGCACAGTCCCAATAGCCCAACAGCACCAAAGGCAGTGTGTCTGAACAGGCTTCGGCGGGACATGTCAATGCTACCTTTAAAGAGCGATGCATAGGCATGTATACGTTCTAACATCCCATTCCTTGTCCGCTATGGTAGCTGAGTGGTCAGCGTGACGGACTGTCAATCCTAAGGGCCCGTTTTCGATTCCCGGCTGGGTCGGAGATTTTCTCCGCTCAGGGACTGGGTGTTGTGTTGTCCTAATCATCATCATTTCATCCCCATCGACGCGCAGGTCGCCGAAGTGGCGTCAAATAGAGAGACCTGCACCAGGCGAACGGTCTACCCAACGGGAGGCCCTAGCCACACGACATTTCCATTTTTATCCCATTCCTTGCGAGATGGCAGTTCACAGTTCCGAAAATGTTTGCATCCAAATAACTTTCGTAGAGCCTGGAAAAACCGGCCATCAAATTTCGTGCCTCTGTTTATTTGTGGATTTCCAAACCTCGCGAACCAACAACTATGGAATTCCAGATCTCGCCAACCAACAACTAATTAGAGCACGAGTCAATGATTCCACAGAAATTTCTGTAACAGATTATGCCTATCAGTCATGCTAAGAAAGAATCGAAATCCGTCAGAGTGTGGGAAAGGGACCACAAAAGTTCATTTGAATGTGCGAGAATCTTCCTGTAGGGGTGGCGAAAAAATCATTGGGTGCAAAGACATGCCCGAAAACTTGGCAGCTTTGGCGTTTGTTGCAAGCAGTCGCCCATCTCCGCGACTAGCTTTGACGATACTTTAATCCTGGGGTACGATGGGTTGTTGTAAACAGTGAAAATACTGCGTCGCCATCTTGTAAGGATGAATGGACGTACTGTGTTACCAAATGTGGCGCTCTAAACCCGTCGATGGGTGCCTGTATCGGTATGTCCTTTATCCGTAATGTAGTGGAATCTGTAAGTATGACCTGCTGGAGGAAAGTATCTGTTGCTTATTCTACCGCCAACTCCATCCAGTCAACTGCATTAGCGTTTGTACAGCTCTAGAACAGACATTGTTTACACCCTCAGTGTGGTAGATGTCAGTCGTAAATTGTGCAATGAACTCAGTGTGACTGCACTGACGAGGCGAACTGAGCTCTGTCACTTGTTTGGAGGTCGAAGTCAAAGGTTTGTAATCCGTTAAAACTTTGAAACGCTGGCCCTTCAACCAAGGCACAAAATGTTTAAAAGCCAAGTACACTCTGTCACATGCTGTCCATTTTTATTGTTGACGCGGCAGACTTTTAGAGAAGAATGCTTGCTAGTGGTTGCCACTTTGCAGAGACGTTTTGTTGCGATACTGCGGCCACAGCCGACCAGCTCACACCTGCCATCATTGCCAATGGCGGCACCTGCAACTGCGTGTGCCTGATGGTATTCGCCAGTGTTATTTTTGTGTCAAAAATGAAGCTTCAGCCTTTGTTGTGCAAGGAACGTTTCTACTGCCAAACGTGTTTTTACCGTTGAGTAGTCTGTTTAGAGGGTCGTGTACTTCTGCGAAATGTGGTGGAAGTCTTCTATAACAGTTCAATGTTCCAAAAGATTTTCTCAGGACTTTGTACGTAGGGGGCAGGGGCATCTGTTAAATATCGTCCACCTTCCCAGGAAGAGGTGAGACACCTGCATGAGAAACTGCACAGGCTAAAAGCTGCACTTCATCTTTCGCAAAGATAATCTCATTGCAACTGGTCACTGTTCCGTAACTATTTAGTCTACCATACATCAACCGTAAATTTCAATTTTATTTTTATTATTGACTATCGATTTTAATTACAAAGTGATCATCTTCAGCCCTGAAATAAAATAAAAACAGAGTCAGCCCAACGATCAATGCACAGACATAAGTGTCAAATTGCAAATAGCGAACATTGAATTTTACAAGGTAAAATACAAATCAAGACCAAGTCCAGTGGACTCACATAATTATGCACAAAAATGCCTTGAAACAAAGGTTTTCATTGTGAAGAACACTCCGTCTAGCAGGTAGAGTCAAGCTGAGCCACCTGCTAACAAAAAACTACGCAGCTAAGATCCATGTTTGTGGTGGACGCTATCAGCGTCCTCTTTAGTGAATACGGTTACAGTACAGATTATTTGTTTGTGCAGTATATGGCAAGAGGTTGTACAGTTATTTGTACTAAATAAAAAACAGAATTATGGTGGTCCTACAGTAGTTCTTCATTATCCATGTACATGAACAGATACAAAATTTTATAACAATCGAACGACAATAAAATTTTACGCGGTATATACATCAATTAAAAGTCCTGTCAAGATCTTCTGTGTAATGCTACATCCCTCATTCCGGTATGGATTTTTTTAAAGAAGAAAATAAAATGTTCATGGAGCAAGGACGTAAGACGTTTACGACAGTATATAGAAATTACATAGAAATGTAAGCTTTAGAACTATGAACTGAAACCACCGAAAATAATCCTGCTGTATGTATCACTTTAAATTAATTAATTACTTGTTCTCTTTGGGAAGCTAAAGCATTAGGCTAAGAAGTAGGGAGCTTGTGACACAAGATCGTGTTTTGTGTTAGGTTTCAATGCAAAGAATTGATCTGCATGATAATAATGATAGTAATGACTGGACTTCTTTGAAAACATGGATTACACGTTCCACTTACAAATCTTATAATGTATCACCGAAACGAAAATTTCCAACCAGTTTAACAGGCTTAAAAATACATAGAAGGTTTCGTCGTTTTGAGGATCTCAGGTTTAGATGTAATACTTTCAAATGAAGCTTAATTAAGTTATAACTGCTTATTATTGCTAAATAATCTTTGGAACGTACAGATTACATGACCTGATAGTTCAGTGGCTCCAGAAAGAAAGGGAAAGAAGACAACTACACATACTATTTTTAAAAAACAGTATACCACCAAAAACAGGAAAAAGATATTAATTCGCGGCATAGATGCAAACTCTGGTTTAAGCGGAAAAATTCTGTCGCTGAGATACCGAAATACAGAGATTTGTTTCACACTTATTTATAGACAGTAACATCTCCGTCCTTTGACAGATTTTGATTTACATCCTTAGCAGCAATAATTCCTCACTTCAGCTATTACTAATAAATAAATATGTAAAAACAAGATTTCTGCGTGTAATATTAGAGGTTAAATTTAGGCACAAATTGTGAACAAACATCAGTCAGCTAACAATCCGAGTTTCATGCTGGCTACATTAGCATTACACTATATATTCCACGGATTTCCTACTCTATAGTACAGTTACCCACCAGTGTCGCCAACATTGTGTAGCTCCAGAGGGAAAGCAAATTTCAACATGTTTCATAACCATCCGCTCTATTTCAAGAAGGAGTATACTTGCACAACTCTGTTGGAAAACCAGAGTTGTTTACAGCAGTTTCGACGAAAACTATTACCGGTATGCACGCCTTAAAGTCCGAGATAAGACCGCCTCTCTTAATCCTCATAATGAATTGTTCGTAGCAGTTAAATTTTACAGCTTAACAGAAATATTTATACAATATCGATTGGCTGGAGCCCGCATCTCGTGGTCGTGCGGTAGCGTTGTCGCTTCCCACGCCCGGGTTCCCGGGTTAGATTCCCGGCGGGGTCGGGGATTTTCTCTGCCTCGTGATGGCTGGGTGTTGTGTGATGTCCTTAGGTTAGTTAGGATTAAGTAGTTCTAAGTTCTAGGGGACTGATGACCATAGATGTTAAGTCCCATAGTGCTCAGAGCCATTTGAACCATTTTTTGATTAGCTGGACAACGTGAATAAATGGTTTTATGTGACTGTCAGAGATTTCTGAGTACTAGCAACAAGCATGCAACTCTGATAAAACTCTGCAAAAAGATATCAGGTATGTATAAATTTATGATATTCGTACACCAATGAGTCTTAATTCTGGGAAAAGCTCAAAGAGTCTGACTGAAGATAGTAAAACCAAATTGTAATAACTAGGAGGAAACGATGTTATTTACGAAGTATTCTAAATTTATAAAAGTAATTAAAATACTGAAACGTGACTAGACCTCATTTTCATCGAAATACAGGTTTTTAACTGTATAAACTGCCTCGTCTACTACAATGTTTGATGAACAAATAACAAAACGTACTTAACCTCACTATAAAAAAGTACCTGATGTAGTACCTCATGCAGAAATAATGCTGGGAGTGTGGATGGGAAAGGGAACAAGTGAATGCGATTTTATTTGTGACTATAATAGGAGTTTTTAGAACTCCAATTACTTTCTCATGATTAATCATTGCAGCTCTACTAATAGGTTTACATGTTTTTGTGGGGCTCCAACAGGCAATTAGAAAAGCATTTCAACGAGCTGTAGGAGACAATAATCCTGACGAATGGCAACAAGGAACTTGTTCCCGAAGAATACTCACGGACTTTCAAATGGACAGATACTCTGTCTTCTGTCTTTCTTGTTTCTTTTCCGCCCTCTTTTTGTGTCCTCACTCGTTAATCCAGAACGGTACCATGCTGGGGAGATAATTTAAAATTCCATTAAACGCTTAGAGGGAAAATAAAAAAGGAATGAACCATCCTTCATTTCCTTTGACTACGGTGGCGACGTCAAATGAAAGTGTACCGTCGGTTCCGAAATTTCACAGCGAACTTTCTTTTGCGAGGATGCTGCAGCAGGCTATTCCTACGTGCTAGCCAAAATACGGATGGAAAATTACGACGCAGTTTTGAAGCTTCCTATTGTTTTTATCGAATTATGCCTTACGAATAAATTTTTCCGCGTCTTACCAACGAATTTGTTAACATCCGTTCGCCAAAAGGGTCACGGAAGAGACCAGTGCAGATTTCATGTAAATGAAGTAATTATTGTTCGTGACGTTACATGTTCGATACCTTATCTTAATAAGACCCAATATTATGAGGCTGATGTCAGAAATACATACATCCACGAAGTAAATGCAGTGACCTCCATCCAGTCTAGCAGTGGCTCTAAACATCATTTTACAGTAACTGAATAGCATCTTGCAAATACTACCATAAGCTCTTGTTGAAGGACAATAAAGAAGCACACACTCCATTCAGACAGAAATGTGCACGGTGTTCTAACATTTCACCATTGAACATGAAACCTGATTTGTTTACCGAAAAACGGGTTCGAGTTCTTTGGTAGCCGAATAGCCATTCTTTGGGGATGGTAGTGTTGACAATGTGCCAGTGACCTTGCTGCCATGGTGACACCCGTTCCGTTGGACCTCCGAACTTGAGCAGTGCAGGGGTTCATTGGCACCTGGATAGGTGACCATCCGAGTCTGCTGAGCTCAGCTGGCGAGCAGAGAGCACTTACCCACGTGAGCCAACTGAGGAGCTAGACTGAGAATTAGTGGCTCTGGTCACGAAATGTAACAAAGGCCGGGGGAGCAGTGTGCTGGCCACATGCCCATCCATATCCACATTAAGTGCCGCTTGTCGGCTAAGGATGACGCGGTTGGTTGGGTTGGGTTGTTTGGGGGAAGAGACCAAACATCGAGGTCATCGGTCTCATCGGATGAGGAAAGGACGGGGAAGGAAGTCGGCCGTGCTAGTTCAAAAGAACCATCCCGGCATTTGCCTTGAGCGATTTAGGGAAATCACGGAAAATCTAAATCAGAATGGTCGGACGCGGGATTGAACCGTCGTCCTCCCGAATGCGAGTCCAGTGTACGCGGCTGGTACACCTGAGCCTTTCGAGGCCTGTTCGAATGGATTGAGTGTTGACAATGTGGAGTTTTTTCATATGTATGAATATCATGCGGAATTCACAGGTGTGATACAGTCGAGTTTTTCAATCAACTACTTGTGTATTTTCATAGTCGTGTGTCGTCTGTGTAAAATACGGTTAGTCAGTTTTAGGTCTATCGGAGTTGCAGGACTGGAATCTTTGGAACAGAAACCAATTTTGAATATGAGGATCATTTTGAAAATGAGCAGAACAGAGGCAAAAACGTGTTAAAAAGAAAGGAAATTAGCAATAAGGGTGAAGAAATTGTGATAGGAAGTTATGAATGAAATAACATTGTGATTAAGAGTGCCTCAAATAAAGCGAGTGGCCAGAAGTCACTGGAAAGTTCGTCCTATTTGATGATGTGCCGTTTATGAAGTCCCAATGTTGCGGCTAGTTGTGGCGTATAGCGCGAGTATAGACGCAGTACCTGAGCAGGCTGTTACAAACAAGTGTGTAGTCAACACGGCAGCACGTTGCATGTTAGCGACTCAGATTGTGGCATGATAATAGGTGCAAGACACATAGGTCATAGAATATCGCAGATTAAATAGGAATTCAACGCAGAAACAATGTTTCCACAAACGTAAAGGGCCGCAGAGGACAACCACAAGAGCCGGCCGAAGTGGCCGTGCGGTTAAAGGCGCTGCAGTCTGGAACCACAAGACCGCTACGGTCGCAGGTTCGAATCCTGCCTCGGGCATGGATGTTTGTGATGTCCTTAGGATAGTTAGGTTTAACTAGTTCTAAGTTCTAGGGGACTAATGACCTCAGCAGTTGAGTCCCATAGTGCTCAGAGCCATTTGAACCATTTGACAACCACAAGTGTTTGGCCCATGGACACCACGTCATCTCTGCACGGCCCTAGGGGGGATCGGCGCTTTGTTGTGAACCAGATCGCAGCCGATATGACTGCAGGTTGGCAGAAGCCCGCTTCTACCAGAGTTGTACTGCAACAAATACACCCTTCAGTACTCGCGACCCAATTTTCAATCATTATTTTCAGAGCCGCCTCCCTACCTCGCTTCTCCCTCCGCCCCCCCCCCCCTCACTCCTCCTACTCGTTCCTCACACGATAACAATGTACAGGGTGATGATACCGTGATGCTGTTACAAACTATCATAGATCATGAAGAAGGGTAAATGTATCAATTTCAGGCAAGTAACATAGGTCCGGAAACGAGCGAGTTGTAAGTTGTAGGGGAAAATCGTTCTGATGCCTATGACTGTGGAATGCATGTACCGTACTGTTGTTGCTAAGACTATAGTCGGGTATGGAACTTTTAGAGAGTATGGTATGGACCAAAAGCACAAAAATGCCTTATAAACACCGGCTCTAAAACTGCTTACCTTAAGAGCTGTGAAAACTTGTACATCTACGATTCTGTGAAACATTTCTCTTCTGCTGTAAGCTCTTTGATTTTCATATTTTTTGGAGAAGGTGGAATGGCCCACAACAAGAGAAAAAAGCACAGTAAAGATGGGCTCTTAAACGCAATCTTAAGAGCCATGAGCACTTGTTGATATTTGCTACTGTGAATCACATCTCTCCTACTGAACAAGTGCTCAAAGCTTTTAAGTGTGCATTTTAGTGTCCATATTTAATGCACAGTTTTATCATGTTTTGGTTCATACCTCATCCAAAAATATGTAAACCAAAGAGTTTACAGTAGAAGAGATATGTTTCATAGCTTTGAAGATGAAGGGATGCTTACAGCACTTAAGGTATGCGTTTCAGAGCCCATGTTTACTAGACTTTTTTTGTCGTTTTGGCCCATACTGTTACCTCTGTAAGTTTCGTATCCTATGATCATAGCAATAACAGTACCGCTACATGTATTTCGCTGTCAGAGATATCAGAACGATTTTCGCGTATAACGTTCTTCTCGGTGGTTTCCGGAGTAGGGTCCTTGCCTCAAACTAATACATTTACCTTTGTCCATCGTTCCTGAACATCTGTAACATCATCACGGAATCACCCTGCATATATAATAATGCATTTTCAGTCTTCTGACAATAACGTTGCAAAATTTCAAACCTTACAAACTACCAAGAATAAGCAAATTTATTACTATTTCGCAACACCGATCTGCTACGTGACAAAAGCAGGATCGATGGCAATCTGTTGCTCTTTGTGTTATAGGTGGCGCTTGAAAAGTTGTAGGAGAGTGCTTTGTCTTATTTACATCATGTCAGTGTAAATGAATTTCAGTTCCTTGTTATTCCAGAATATTTTGTTTTCCTTTTCGTAATTTAATCAATTTGTAAATCCATATTTTATTCTTCTTAATAGACTCGCGGCCTCACTCTCCTTTTAGTAATATCAGCCCACCCCAAGGGGGACGCTCCCCATGTGTTGAGAATCGCTGACATAGACTACACTTGTCTCACTGACTCGTATCCCAGTACCTTGCCATGACTTTTGGCCACTCAGGATAATTAAGCTTAAAACAGCGACAGAATAATATTGCCATGCATTATGTTTCCGGTGACACTTCTAGCACGGATTTCGATTAACAGTAAACTAGTATTTGAAAACTCTTGAGGGCATCAAATAATGACACTAATCTTAGTAACAGCTTTGACGTAATAATAGTAAAGACTGGAAGTGCGAACCTGAACCGTTAGTACTGAAATTCTGGTCAAATAACCAGTGACTTGTTTTGGTTGTGTGCTCGTTCTGAATACTAGAATATAGACAGTTCTCCGGTAAACAATGATTTGAGTGAAGGGACTCTCAATTCATTTGCATTTAAACTGAAGAAAGGACACGGGTAAGGTACTAAGCATGGGGCCACAGCTTGTAAATTTTCGGTGGTCATCGTACAAACGGTTGAACCTGGTAATTTAATATAGAGAACCGAAGCTTCAGACGTCACAACCTGAAATGGTGAAATCACAGCAGCGCTACAGTCAAGAGATGTAGGCCTTCTATCCAGCAAGCAGAGCGAATAAACCGGTGGTGAACAATAAGTAAACAACGAAAAACCGTTAGTATCCAAAAAAAGGCACAATCTTTCCTAAATATTGTCGCGTACGTTGGCTCATTTTCAATCAAAATGTCATTATCACCTACGAAGCGAAGAGATACAGTTACACGAGTCTGCGGTACTACACACCGATGCTCGTCATACAATGGAGCAACTAGAGGCGCCAAAAGCGTGGGGTCAAACATGATTAAACTGTGATGTCCTAATGCCCGACCTCCCTTCGGTAAATAGATTTTGAATTGGCAAGTATGCACACCTGCGAGACCTTTTGACTAATGAATGGCTGTAATGTGCGGATGACGCAGTTGGTTCCTGTTGAAATGGCTCATGTGTGACAGTGTTCTATGCAGTGGATTGTCAGAGCAGCGTCTGTTGTCTCCTGCCACTTGCCTGCTTAACATCGCCATTGTTTACCCACATATTCCTCCACCGTCATTGCTTCAATAGTTTATCTAGATTAATGAAATCTGTTACGTTAATGTCAGCGATCTGGCATCCACTTACTTTACGGTATTATTCATTAGCCCCATATTCTAATTCGTGTAAAGATAGATTTTTGTATACTATCCATTTCGAAACACTAATGTACTTCAATCACATTTACTGGCCATAATCAATGCTCTTAAATATGTTATCTGTAATCAATAGTTAATTATGTTATCTGTAATCAATAGTTCCTTCCCATGAACCATGGACCTTGCCGTTGGTGGGGATGCTCGCGTGCCTCAGCGATACAGATGGCCGTACCGTAGGTGCAACCACAACGGAGGGGTATCTGTTGAGAGGCCAGACAAACATGTGGTTCCTGAAGAGGGCCAGCAGCCTTTTCAGTAGTTGCAGGGGCAACAGTCTGGATGATTGACTGATCTGGCCTTGTAACATTAACCAAAACGGCCTTGCTGTGCTGGTACTGCGAACGGCTGAAAGCAAGGGGAAACTACAGCCGTAATTTTTCCCGAGGACATGCAGCTTTACTGTATGATTAAATGATGATGGCGTCCTCTTGGGTAAAATATTCCGGAGGTAAAATAGTCCCCCATTCGGATCTCCGGGCGGGGACTACTCAAGAGGACGTCGTTATCAGGAGAAAGAAAACTGGCATTCTACGGATCGGAGCGTGGAATGTCAGATCCCTTCATCGGGCAGGTAGGTTAGAAAATTTAAAAAGGGAAATGGATAGGTTAAAGTTAGATATAGTGGGAATTAGTGAAGTTCGGTGGCAGGAGGAACAAGACTTTTGGTCAGGTGATTACAGGGTTATAAATACAAAATCAAATAGGGGTAATGCAGGAGAAGGTTTAATAATGAATAAAACAATAGGAGTGCGGGTTAGCTACTACAAACAGCATAGTGAACGCATTATTGTGGCCAAGATAGACACAAAGCCCATGCCTACTACAGTAGTAAAAGTTCATATGCCAACTAGCTCTGCAGATGATGAAGAAATTGATGAAATGTATGACGAGATAAAAGAAATTATTCAGGTAGTGAAGGGAGACGAAAATTTAATAGTCATGGGTGACTGGAATTCGTCAGTGGGAAAAGGGAGAGAAGGAAACATAGTAGGTGAATATGGATTGGGGGGAAGAAATGAAAGAGGAAGCCGCCTTGTAGAATTTTGCACAGAGCATAACTTAATCATAGCTAACACTTGGTTCAAGAATCATAAAAGAAGGTTGTATACCTGGAAGAATCCTGGAGATACTAACAGGTATCAGATAGATTATGTAATGGTAAGACAGAGATTTAGGAACCAGGTTTTAAATTGTAAGACATTTCCAGGGGCAGATGTGGATTCTGACCACAATCTATTGGTTATGAACTGCAGATTGAAACTGAAGAAACTGCAAAAAGGTGGGAATTTAAGGAGATGGGACCTGGATAAACTGAAAGAAACAGAGGTTATAGAGAGTTTCAGGGAGAGCACAAGGGAACAATTGACAGGAATGGGGGAAAGAAATACAGTAGAAGAAGAATGGGTAGCTCTGAGGGATGAAGTAGTGAAGGCAGCAGAGGATCAAGTAGGTAAAAAGACGAGGGCTAATAGAAATCCTTGGGTAACAGAAGAAATATTGAATTTAATTGATGAAAGGAGAAAGTATAAAAATGCAGTAAATGAAGCAGGCAAAAAGGAATACAAACGTCT
Source organism: Schistocerca americana (assembly GCF_021461395.2). NCBI lineage: Eukaryota > Metazoa > Arthropoda > Insecta > Orthoptera > Acrididae > Schistocerca > Schistocerca americana. Next base: position 52,292,319 of record NC_060124.1, read on the forward strand.
CAAAAATGAGATCGACGGGAAGTGCAAAATGGCTAAGCAGGAATGGCTAGAGGACAAATGTAAGGATGTAGAGGCTTGTCTCACTAGGGGTAACTTAGATACTGCCTACAGGAAAATTACAGAGACCTTTGGAGAGAAGAGAACTACTTGTATTAATATCAAGAGCTCAGATGGCAACCCAGTTCTAAGCAAAGAAGGGAAGGCAGAAAGGTGGAAGGAGTATATAGAGGGTTTATACAAGGGCGATGTACTTGAGGAAAATATTATGGAAATGGAAGAGGATGTAGATGAAGATGAAATGGGAGATAAGATACTGCGTGAAGAGTTTGACAGAGCACTGAAAGACCTGAGTCGAAACAAGACCTCGGGAGTAGACAACATTCCATTAGAACTACTGATGGCCTTCGGACAAAACTCTACCATCTGGTGAGCAAGATGTATGAGACAGGCGAAATACCCTCAGACTTCAAGAAGAATATAATAATTCCAATCCCAAAGAAGGCAGGTGTTGACAGATGTGAAAATTACCGAACTATCAGTTTAATAAGTCACAGCTGCAAAATACTAACGCGAATTCTTTACAGACGAATGGAAAAACTGGTAGAAGAGGACCTCGGGGAAGATCAGTTTGGATTCCGTAGAAATGCTGGAACACGTGAGGCAATACTAACCTTACGACTGATCTTAGAAGAAAGATTAAGGAAAGGCAAACCTACGTTTCTAGCATTTGTAGACTTAGAGAAAGCTTTTGACAACGTTAACTGGAATACTCTCTTTCAAATTCTGAAGGTGGCAGGGGTAAAATACAGGGAGCGAAAGGCTATTTACTATTTGTACAGAAACCAGATGGCAGTTATAAGAGTCGAGGGGCATGAAAGGGAAGCAGTGGTTGGGAAAGGAGTGAGACAGGGTTGCAGCCTCTCCCCGATGTTATTCAATCTGTATATTGAGCAAGCAGTAAAGGAAACAAAAGAAAAATTCGGAGTAGGTATTAAAATTCATGGAGAAGAAGTAAAAACTTTGAGGTTCGCCGATGACATTGCAATTCTGTCAGAGACAGCAAAGGACTTGGAAGAGCAGTTGAACGGAATGGACAGCGTCTTGAAAGGAGGATATAAGATAAACATCAACAAAAGCAAAACGAGGATAATGGAATGTAGTCAAATTAAATCGGGTGATGCTGAGGGGATTAGATTAGGAAATGAGACACTTAAAGTAGTAAAGAAGTTTTGCTATTTAGGGAGTAAAATAACTGATGATGGTCGAAGTAGAGAGGATATAAAATTTAGACCGGCAATGGCAAGGAAATCATTTCTGAAGAAGAGAAATTTGTTAACATCGAGTATAGATTTAAGTGTCAGGAAGTCGTTTCTGAAAGTATTTGTATGGAGTGTAGTCATGTATGGAAGTGAAACATGGACGATAAATAGCTTGGACAAGAAGAGAATAGAAGCTGTCGAAATGTGGTGCTACAGAAGAATGCTGAAGATAAGGTGGGTAGATCACGTAACTGATGAGGAGGTATTGAATAGGATTGGGGAGAAGAGAAGTTTGTGGCACAACTTGACTAGAAGAAGGGATCGGTTGGTAGGACATGTTTTGAGGCATCAAGGGATCACAAATTCAGCATTGGAGGGTAGCGTGGAGGGTAAAAATCGTAGAGGGAGACCAAGAGATCAATACACTAAGCAGATTCAGAAGGATGTAGGTTGCAGTAGGTACTGGGAGATGAAGAAGCTTGCACAGGATAGAGTAGCATGGAGAGCTGCATCAAACCAGTCTCAGGACTGAAGACCACAACAACAACAACAATCAATAGTTAAGGGCGCCGCAGCAAGAATGTAATTGAAGTACAGTACAACAGCTCTTTCTACAACAGAACTGATGTACTCGTATTTTCCAGCTAAGGCAAAGTAACTACGTTGCCCTGTACAAGTTCTCAAACGAAAGATGGGTTGCATTGCTGCTCCATGCTCTTATGTGCTCTCCTATTCGCTGTTTATCTTTGACGTATTGAACTGTTCGAAGAAAATATATGACCAACGTTTGATGCTAGCGCGACTCTCTCATTAAAAACGATATTTACGTATTTTTTCTTCAAATATTTTTTTGTTATAGTCAGTTGTCACCTTTGTGTTTACGAGTACGATGATTACCGGCCCCATCAAATTTGGAACGGAATAAGATTTTGACTCTGCACCGGAGAGTGCGCTGATACGAAACTTATTGGCAGATCAAAACTGTGTGCCAGATCCGGACTCGAACTCGGAACCTTGGCCTTTCGCAGGCAAGTGCTCTACCAACTTTTTTATATCATTTTGTTCCTTTTGGTACATTTTATTTGTTTGGGGCGGGCGTCCCATGACGCTTGTTCAAGTTCATCGTTGAACGAATAATTCAGTTCTTTTATTACAGAGGTAACCCTCTGACCGAACACGCTGAGCTACCGTGCCGTCGCCAACTGAGCTACCCATGCACGACTCTGGCTCCGTCCGCACAGCTCTAATTCCGCCAGTACCTGGTCTCCTACCTTCCAAGAACTTATGTGAAGTTTCGAGCGTAGTAGACGAGGTACTGGCGGAATTAGAGCTGTGGCGACGGAGGGGGGGGGGGGGGGGGGGGGGGGTCACGCTTGGGTAGCTTGGTTGGTAGAGCACTTGACCGCGAAGGGTAAAGGTCCCGAGTTCGAGTCTCGGTCCAGCACACAGCTTTGATCTGCCAGGAAGTTTTTATTTTAAATCGCCTTCGCATCTATTGGAGATGCAGAGCACCCCTTCCGTTATATGTGCTGTGCTCAGCCACCGCAAATCACTAACGCTGAGCGCAGCACTTATATGGTACGTGACGGGTTGCTCTGCAACTGGAGTACTTCTAAAGATGTTCTAAATTGGAAAGTACTCAACTGGTTCAACTGGCTCTGAGCACTATGGGACTTAACTTCGGAGGTCATCAGTAGCCTAGAACTTAGAACTAATTAAGCCTAACTAACCTAAGGACATCACACACATCCATGCCCGAGGCAGGATTCGAACCTGCGACCGTAGCAGTCGCTCGGTTTCAGACTGTAGCGCCTAGAATCGCACGGCCACCCCGGCCGGCGGAAAGTACTCGCTGATCATAATAAATACATATGATACGATAGTCCGCAGTAAAAAAAAAAAAAAAAAAAAAAAAAAAAAAAAAAAAAAAAAAAACCATTAAAATAGTAGTTGTTGGGGATATTCAAGGAGAGTTCAAAAAGTAAGTAACACATGTCCTCCCACGCTAAGACCGTTGGGTAACAAGAGTGGCGCATTTTCAGGAGAGAGTCCATGTTCTCGATTTACTCCAGGCACAGTCCTGCTGCGATACGTATAAAAGATGTATAGCAGTATGCGAAGGACTTGCCATGGCAATAGGAAACGTACTGCAAAGCTGAAGTACGTGGGACAGTACGATTCTTGTGGGCAAAACTTCTAAATTGTCCACCAATTCATCGCGATATTCCGGCGCTGTAAGGACCAAATGCAGAGTCCTTCAGGCCGTAGTGAAATGGTGCCAGCAATTTGACCAAGACCCCGCAGACGTGGGAATGAAGGCTATTGACGGCGATCACAGACAACGATGACCAGACAATGGAATTACTGATTCGCAGCAATCGCACATTTTTCAACTACGAGGCTCTCGAATGGCTCCGTGACCAAGAAGAGGATATCTACCGTCGAGAAATTGAATAATTTCTAGTGTCTTGAGCCATGCTGATTATGTTGACAGCAAAATTGTGTTATGTAACCGTGTCACTTTGATGTGTAATACAGCATTCTATGAAAGATACTTGGCCTGCCATAATACACTGAGATGACAAACTCATGAGACAACGATATGAACATAGACAGATGGTCGTAGCATCGCGTGCACAAGGCATAAAAGAGCAGTGCATTGGTGGAGCTGTCGTTTGTACTTAGGTGACTGATGTGGTAAGTTACCTACATGATTACGGCCGCAAGACGGGACTTAAGAGACTCTGTATGCTGATTAGTATTTGGAGATTGATATATGGAACGATCCATTTCGGAAATCTTTAGTGGATTCAGTATTCCGAGATCCACAGAGTCAAGAGTGTGCAGAGGGTACAGATTTTCAGACATGACCTCTCACCATGAGGCATGCAGTGGCTGACGACCTTCACTTAACGACCGAGAGCATCGTCGTTCGCATAGAACTGTCAGTGCTAACATACGGGAATCGCTGCTTGAAATAACCACAGAATTCAATGTGGGACGTATGACGACCTTATCTGTTAGGGCACTACAGCGAAATCTGGCGTTAAGGGGCTACTGCTGCAGACGACCGATAACGGTGCCTTTGGTAAAAGTACGACATCGCCTACAGCGCATATCCAGGGCTCGTGATCATATCGGTTTGACCCTAGACGACTGGTCTGGTCAGATGAGTCCCGATTTCAGTTGGTAAGAGCTGATGGTACGGTTCGACTGTGACACAGATCCCACGAAGCCATGAGCCCAAATCGTCAACATAGCACTGTGCATGCTGGTGGTGGCTCCATATGGGTGTGGGCTGTGTTTACATGAAATGGACTGGCTCTTCTGGTCAAACTGAAAAGATTATTGATTGGAAGTGGCAATGTTCAGCTACTTCGAGACCACCTGCAGCCATTCATGCCCTTCATGTCCCCAAAGAACGACAGAATTTTTATGGATGACAATACGCCAAGTCATCGGATTACAGATGTTCGCGATTGTTTTGAAGAACGTTGTGGACAATTTAGAGTAAAATATTTGGATATCATTAGTTATGTGGTCTACCCATCTAATCTTAAGCATTCTTCTGTAGCGCCACATTTCGAAAGCTTCTATTCTCTTCTTGTCCAAACTATTTATCGTCCATGTTTCACTTCCATACATGGCTACACTCCATACAAATACTTTCAGAAATGACTTCCTGACACTTAAATCTATACTCGATGTTAACAAATTTCTCTTCTTCAGAAACGCTTTCCTTGCCATTGCCAGTCTACATTTTATATCCCCTCTACTTCGACCATCATCAGTTATTTTGCTCCCCAAATAGCAAATCTCCTTTACTACTTTAAGTGTCTCATTTCCTAATCTAATTCCCTCAGCATCACCCGACTTAATTCGACTACATTCCATTATCCTCGTTTTGCTTCTGTTGATGTTCATCTTATATCCTCCTTTCAAGACACTGTCCATTCCATTCAACTGCTCTTCCAAGTCCTTTGCTGTCTCTGACAGAATTACAATGTCATCGGCGAACCTCAAAGTTTTTTTTTCTTCTCCATGGATTTTAATACCTACTCCGAATTTTTCTTTTGTTTCCTTTACTGCTTGCTCAATATACAGATTGAATAACATCGGGGAGAGGCTACAACCCTGTCTTACTCCCTTCCCAACAACTGCTTCCCTTTCATGTCCCTCGACTCTTATAACTGCCATCTGGTTTCTGTACAAATTGTAAATAGCCTGCCGCTCCCTGTATTTTACCCCTGCCACCTTTAGAATTTGAAAGAGAGTATTCCAGTCAACATTGTCAAAAGCTTTCTCTAAGTCTACAAATGCTAGAAACGTAGGTTTGCCTTTCCTTAATCTTTCTTCTAAGATAAGTCGTAAGGTTAGTATTGCCTCACGTGTTCCAGTGTTTCTACGGAATCCAAACTGATCTTCCCCGAGGTCGGTTTCTACTAGTTTTTCCATTCGTCTGTAAAGAGGAAATATTGAACAGGATTGGGGAGAAGAGAAGTTTGTGGCACAACTTGACTAGAAGAAGGGATCGGTTGGTAGGACATGTTCTGAGGCACCAAGGGATCACCAATTTAGTATTGGAGGGCAGCGTGGAGGGTAAAAATCGTAGAGGGAGACCAAGAGATGAATACACTATGCAGATTCAGAAGGATGTAGGTTGCAGTAGGTACCGGGAGATGGAGGGGCTTGCTCAGGATAGAGTAGCATGGAGAGCTGCATCAAACCAGTCTCAGGACTGAAGACCACAACAACAACAACATTTGGATATCCAGATCGCCATTCATAATTCCCATCGAACATTTATGGGACGTAACCGAGAGGACATTTCGTGTACTGTCAACACTTCCGCAATTATAGACGGCTGTAGATGCAGCATGGCTCAGTATTTCTGCGGTGGACTTCTAACGACTTCTTGAGTCCATGCCACGTCGATTTGTTGCACTACGACGGGCAAAATGAGGTCCGACACGGTATTAGGTGCCCCATGACTTTCGTCACCCCATTGTAATGTGTCAATTGTTTTTTGAAGTCCCCCTGTATCTTACCACTTGACATCTCATCAGTCTTTCATTTCTATTATATTTGGCACTTCAAGACATGAAAGTGTTTTGTACGGAAAATATACGCAGGGTAGCTTGTAGTTGGATACAGTAGCCCACATCCGGGTATCGCTAGCATGCAAATTATTGATAAACTTTAGCGCTGAATGTGCGTCTGTTGGAATGGGCTTCATATGGTCCACTCAACAGGTAGCAATATGATAGAGTAGATACTATGGTTCAAATGGGTCTGAGCGCTATGGAACTAAACTTCTGAGGTCATCACTCCCCTAGAACTTAGAACTACTCAAACCTAACTAACCTAAGGACATCACACACATCCATGCCCGACGCAGGATTCGAACCTGCGACCGTAGCGGTCGCGCGGGTCCAGACTGTAGCGCCTAGAACCGCTCGGCCACTCCGGCTGGCAGAGTAGATAACGTTTCGTTACACTTTCTACCACAATGTTTAGACAATAAATTATAATATGTTATTTTGTATTAATAATTAGCGCAGCGTCAGTTTTCTGAACTTTACTTTGAAACCAATGCAACATTGGCAGGTGGACTTTCACTCAGTTACACTATTGGATTTTATAATGGTGATCAAGAGGTTTCTGTTCGAAGGCCTTACAGTCCAAAATCGATATGCCAGTCAAGCAAGATCGCCGTGAGCATGGAGGCAATCGTTTCACTTGGTCAGCAGGTTGAACACACCCGTTTGGTAAAACACCGTGTTCTGGTGCATGAAGAAGTCCGTAACTGCCTGCTGCATATCCTCCTCCGACACGAACCGTCCGTCCCCGAGGCCTTTTTTAAGGGACCGAAGGTGTTATAATCACGTGGGGAAAGATCAGGACTATAGTACGGGTGCTAGAGTGTCTCCCACTTGACTTGTCCGTAATGGATAGGCTGGCCTCACATATCGACTGACGTCTTGTCTGGAATTGCGACCAGCACGAAACACGGCGCACCATTCCACGACGATGCTGTCCCATACACATTCTTCATTCTCCGATGATTTTCTGCCAGTGTTTATCCTTCGGCATCACCAGCCAAGAAAAGAATAACAGCTCGTTGGTCCTGTTTGGACGGGTATGGTAACAGCATCGCAATAGTTCAAGTTCCCGCATTTACAGCACGAACGTCACAAAGACACGAATGCCATATTAATCCCGTGTCTACAAGTCGGTGCTTATGTACCCGCTCCGGAGTCGCCCTGAAATGGGAACACTTTGATCACACTTATATTAACAGGCAGTGTACAGACAACTAGTTGACATGGAAATGTTCGTGACTTTAAAATACAAGACAGCTGTATATCCTGGCAACATTTATTGCTTGAATGAAGACAGCTGACAGACTGGTCTAGCCGTTCATCAGCACTGGCTCGGGCTAATCACCATTACGTGTGCAAACAGCCATAGTGCCGATCAAATTTCTGGCAGATGTTGACAAACTCCAAATCAGGCCTAGCAGCAAACTGTCCCAAAAGCCCCAGTTAAATCACTGTCTTGTCTCTTCAGTGGCGTTCTGGAAAATGCGTTCGGGTATCTGATTATGTTTCATTAGCCAACTCAGATTCTTCGTCTGAGTGGGTCGAGCTTAAGGTGTGCCTCCCCCCCCCCCCCCCCCACCCACCCTATATCAAGTACAGGATTATTTATTCAGCGCCGACCGCTAGCAAGTCTCGATTCACTGCGGCCGCGAAATACACAGCGTCCCGTGAGTCGTGAATACGTTTATCGGTTTCGTCCGCTCACACATCCACTGTTTTCTCGCAGTTACACAATAGGAGAACATGCTCAGACACTGAGCAGTGTACACCTTCCAGAAGTAGTGTTCAAGTAGATCTATTGTGGAACACCTGTTACTGCGGTCACGCGATCACGAGAGCACAGTGTCCTTTGTCAGACACCATCACCATGACCTATACACTGAGCACAGTGATTGGGTGTGGCAATAAAACTGGCCCACTGCACCAGCAACTCCTACGTACTACCGCTTCACTGCCATTTACTATTACTTTCTTGTAGGACTGAAGATTTCGGATGTGATTTTAACAACACAGTTTCTCCAACTGAATATTCTTGTGTGCGTGTCCTAACATTTTGACGTAGGCTTTCTTTCGAATTCTAGCTTGTTAAGTGAGTGCAGTCAGTTGTTCTTTACCTTTTCTTCTAGCGTTAATTCTTCTTTCGGCAGGCCTGGCTATGGGTTTATCGAATCGTTACCTTCTTCACTGTTTCTTAAGAGATCTATGGGTGTATACAGGTTTGAGTAAATTGGTAAGCTGTATTCTACGTACCCAAAGGGTTAAAAAAGTTGTAATCAAAATGCATCTTCTGTATTCGCACATGTTCGTGCAAAATGATCAAATTCTATGAAAATATCTTCTATCGGGTTTCTTTCGGGATGAAATTTTTATATCAAAATGTGCTTAATGTTACAGTTCTATAGAAAATCTTTCCATATTTTCCACGTAGAGTCTGAAGCAATATCTGTTAGGAATGTGACAAGCTTACCAATTGTTAGTATGTAGTTTCTAAGAATTCTTCTGTTGATAGCAGGCACTACACCAGCAACATTGACAAGTACTAGTTGAAAGGGTTGAGCCGATAATATCTGGTGTAGTTCTGTGCAGCATCGTTTGTTTGTGAGTTTTGTTCTCTGGCAGATCTGACAAGTTTTCAACAATATTTCTACACATCTCTTTACATTATGAAAATAGCAATGAAGGTTCAGCTTCATCAGATATTTTTATGTACCATAGTGCCCTACAGCATAAAGTGTGTGCCAAACTAAAGTGTTCCTTGCAAGCTTCAGCTATACACAGACACCAGTTTTTATTTTGAGTATTACGTCTGTAAAACAATACATTGTTTTGCATTTTGTAGTGCTGTATGGATGTTGGATGTTGTGTGAGTAATGTCTTGACTTTACACCATTATGGACCTGGGTCACGTAGTGTGGCCATGTTAGTTCACATGTCTAACGTTTCCCTTTCATTAATAGAATACGGTAGTCAGTAATTTGCTTAGGTTAAGTCACAAGATCAGTGAGACCATGTAGTAGACGTGACAAGGCCCCTTTACTGTGTTATATCTACCTTGCATGTGCAACATCTCAAATCGATATTCTTGAAGAAATGCTGTCCATCCCGCAATTCGAGCATAGACTAAATTGCAGGTTAGTAAAATGTTCAGTGCCTGGCGACTGCAAAATACCTTAACGTGTCTGCAATACGTGCAATAGTTAGACTTCTTTAATATCCATATTACAGCTTGAGCTTGCAGTTCAGTAGACATTCCTTAGCCGAACCACTTTCTAAATTGAGTTATTTTATTACAAGGTTGCCCCGCCGGCGACGTGTTGGTCTGATACTATATACTCTTGCGATCGCCGTCACAGTATTTGTCTGGGCAAATAACCACCTCATTCAGAGGTAATGTCGTACCTCAATTTGTAAAGCAGGTACACCTTTTAACATTGATACTTGTATGCATCTGTAGAACCGGGACCGCTTGTGACACTAAAGGCAAGAGTATGTCAAGTCATAAGAATGGTACTGATATTTCTATTTGTAGAGCCATAGCCGTCAACAGGGTGTAGTTCCGATACTTCGCTCATTGTTGAATGTCGTTCAACTGAGACCACGATCGTAACATTTAGTTGTAAGTACATGGATGAAATATATATGTGGCCGATTTCTTAGGATGATTGATTCTACCTGTGCATGCTTGGCGTGCAGCGCCGGTGACCTGTGTGGGGGTGATTCACGTTTCCCTTTAACGGTAGGAGCTGTCAGAATGGAGAGGCCTGTTGTAGTGTAGGAATGTAGATGAATTAACGTGTTGTCCTCTAGACTCGTAGTGTGAAAGCATTCTACATGCAGAACTGATCATGTTACCTTTGATCTTATTATTCTTCTCAGGCATTTGAAACAGACATGCTCCAAGTCCAGGAAAAGATGTATCCATGTCAATATGAAACCCCAAATTCATATCAGAATGACCGAAGGTATCAAATTTACCAAAGCATTTTTCATATTATCAAATTCTGACATTTGTCTGTCCAACATCATACTGCATTTTTCTTTAACAAATTTAACAGTGCTGTGCTATTAAGCAATCGATCTGGTACATAGTGATGGAGAAATGAACAGAGGCCAATCAGAGTCTTTACCTGTTGCTTTGTCTTAATAGCTGGGATAGTCTTTATTGCACTTATTTTGCTGAAGCAGACATAATGTGTCCTAAAAATTTAATTTATTCTCTAACAAACTTTGAATTTTGGGCGTTGGCTGTGACTTCAGCCTGCGAAAATTTACATAACGCCCTATTAAGTAAATTGGAATGTTCTTCTCATGCAGCAACAGCAAAATGTTGTCTATATACTTTGTTACCTTATCAAGCAGGTCAGATCCTAGAACTGTATCTATAACAGTAATGAAGACTCTGGAAGTTAGAATAAGTCGAACAGTAATACATAGAAATAATAGCTTCTACCAGCATGAACAAAAGCCATATTCTTTCTACAGTCTTTGAACAACAACATCCGCCAGTAGGAAGATCTCAGATCGATGCTACTTAAAAATTTGACACCATGGAATTTACGGAACAATTTGGGTAACTTTTGGACTGTGTGTAAACATGTACAATTATTTTGTTAATGATGCATACACCAAGGATGAAATGAGTTTGGAACTTAGATTTTTTTACTGCTAATAATGGATTACAGTACAGAGAGTGAGGTATTTCAGTGGCCTTTCGACAAAGCATTCGTTTTATCTCAGGGTTAGAAGCTTCTTGCTTTGACCATGGGATGAAGTAAGATTTTCGGCAAAATGTGTCATGTTGTATCATGTTGTATCATGTCATATTTATCACATCATATTATCATATTTCTCATCAAATACGTGTAAATACTTCATAAGTACGTTTTTCAACTTTTGTTGCTGTTCTGAACTCAGATAGGTAGAGTACATTACTTAATCACGGATGTAAGGGTTGTTACCCTCACTGTTTCTATAGAGACGCCAAGAATTACGTATAGATGCTCTCTTTGTTTTCAGGAATTTTACCTTAGTACCCTGGTAATACTTTCCATGTGCTGATGGGATTTGCGTAAAGTCAACTATGTTATCTTTGTATTTGGTGCACGTATACCCAACAAGGGATCACCAATTTAGTACTGGAGGGCAGCGTGGAGGGTAAAAATTGTAGAGGGAGACCAAGAGATGAATACACTAAGCAGATTCAGAAGGATGTAGGTTGCAGTAGGTACTGGCAGATGAAGAAGCTTGCACAGGATACAGTAGCATGGAGAGCTGCATCAAACCAGTCTCAGGACTGAAGACCACAACAACAACATACCCAAAGAGAAATCTATTTTCATGTTCTTTTTCTAAAAAAATATCCATACCAAGCAAGCTTTCAATTATGAGACTCTTCAAAATTAGAAATTGGCACAATATAATTCTATTTCCAATTACAAAGTCTATTTGTGTCTGCCCCTTGACAGGTTACAACATCCCACCTAATGATGCAGTTATAATTCAGTTTTGTGCCAGATAAGTCTGCACTTTATCTTCTTCATCTTGTTAATTAATCCTACAATATGACATTAACAGAGGCACCTGTTTCTAGAACAACCAAAGTGGGAATCTTCAGAACTATGGCCTTGATTAAAGGTTGAACTAATACCTGTGGGTTATTAGAACATGTCTTCTCGCCGATACCACGTTATTGCAGCCATTACTTTTATTATTATTATTGACCTTTACATACGATATTGACATAAAAAAGTTCTAACTCACTGTCTGAGATATGTACTGATTTCTTGTGAATGTTTAAATTAAGTTTTGACTTCAGAATTTTAACATATCTGTATGAGAAATAGGAAAGTCTCAATGACGATTTTTATTTAAATATTTTTCAAAATATCTGTGGAGACTTCTTCGTTTACTATGGAAGGCCTCAGGACTGAACATCTGTTTTCAAAGTCTTTCCTGATGGTATCTCAACCAGTACTTTGATAGAAATTCTCCTTCAAATTGTTGGTAAGTTTTTCAAAGTTCTGTCATTTCTGTGGCCCAGAGGACGTCATCACCTAGTATCTATCTTGCTGTGAAGCGGATTTAGCCTTTATGAACACAACAGTATGTGGTATAAGTTTATCTAGTAAAAAGACTTTGGATTTTCTGCTTTTAATTAAACTTTCTTCTAGCAATACTGAGGAAAGTGTAGGCAATACTACGACTTTGAATGGTATACAGATTCGAGATAAATCACTGGAATTAATTTCGTTACCATACATTGCGACTATCAGATAATTTATCAACTTTTTTGTGGTGTCACCGCCAGACACCACACTTGCTAGGTGATAGCCTTTAAATCGGCCGCGGTCCGGTGGTATACGTCAGACCTGCGTGTCGCCACTGTCAGTGATTGCAGACCGAGCGCCGCCACACGGCAGGTCTAGAGAGACTTCCTAGCACTCGCCCCAGTTGTACAGCCGACTTTGCCAGGGAAGGTTCACTGACAAATACGCTCTCATTTGCCGAAACGATAGTCAGCATAGCCTTCAGCTACGTCATTTGCTACGACCTAGCAAGGCGCCATTACCAGTTTATATTGAGATTGTGATAAGGTCTAAACAAGAGCGATGTTCTCCAACTGTGGATTAAAGTTAAGTATTCCAAGAACTACGTTCTTTTCTTTATAGGATAATTACTTTACCTTGTTCCAGACCTCACGCCAATCTACGTGAGCTAAACGCGTGCCTTTCGGCTACCTCCGAGTGGCTTGGCTGTCTTGCCAAATCACTACATTTTTAATGCTGCCTTTCACCTTTGTGCTGTCCGACCCCGATAGCTGAGTGGTCAGCGCGACAGCTTGTCAATCCTCAGGGCCCATCTTCCATTCCCGGCTGGGTCGAAGATTTTCTCCGCTCGGGGACTGGGTGTTATGTTGCCCTAATCGCGGCCGAAGTGGCCGTGCGGTTAAAGGCGCTGCAGTCTGGAACCGCAAGACCGCTACGGTCGCAGGTTCGAATCCTGCCTCGGGCATGGATGTTTGTGATGTCCTTAGGTTAGTTAGGTTTAACTAGTTCTAAGTTCTAGGGGACTAATGACCTCAGCAGTTGAGTCCCATAGTGCTCAAAGCCATTTGAACCATTTTGTTGTCCTAATCATCATCATTTCATCCCCATCGACGCGCAAGTCGCCGAAGAGGCGTCAAATCGAAAGACTTGCACCCGGCGAACGGTCTACCCGACGGGATGCCCTAGTCACAAGACATTTACATTTTTACCTTCGTGTTTCCTTATTACCTTCCAATGGATTGCCAGTTCTTCCTTGTCATATTTCTTGTAGGCACCAGGTATTCTCAGCATGTGAATGGGCGCCTTTCTCTGGGTAGAGCGTTACTGATCAGCATATCTAAGTGGGCAGGTCGCCACTTAAGAAATTGAAAAGCATTCTGATTTAAGAACAACTTATAAATTCCAGAATACCTCACCACTTGAAAAACTCAGTTTTTATGTTACTTGGATCAGCACCCGCACAAAAATACCTTATGCTGCTGTGACGAACCTTGTTATTTCATTACTTGGCCCATTTTACTTTGATGGAGAAATTTCGCACTGTCCTTGCCGAAAAAAGTGAAATCGTTGTATGGCATTATTAGCCAGGAGACAACATCTGACATTGTTCGACGGTCTTGTACAAGTCTTTCTAATTGAAGTCACTTCAGTGATTTGCGCGTCTTTTTGGTAAAGATGAGATGAAATTACAGGGACAAGACAAACACTCAGTCCGTAAGTGAAGAAAATCTTCAAACTGACCAGGAATCAAACCCAAGATCCTGTGATCCCTAGCAGTGACACCAATCTTTCTGATGTCATTACCCCTGTGTTCAGTTAACTATTAGCTATACTCCACACAGCGAGAGAAGAGCTCTGACAGTTGATACGGGCTTGGCGCACGTGCGCACATGCTTCGGGCATCTAAAACATCCAAACAAATCGTGAGCTATTGTTTACATTACCGTGGCAACGCCCCAGTGTTGCCATAGTGCTGGGCGACCGCTGCTTTTAGTCAGTTGCGCCATGTGCTACGTTCAGGTTTGTGTGTATACGTGTGCATTCCACAACTTGTGTGAGTTTCTTGCCGTCTGTATAAGTGGAAATTGTAGAAGTGGAAAATGGCTTGCAGTAGTGCAGAGAAGAGGGCTTTTGGGAAAGGGCTACGCTGAAATCCCAAGCACGCGAATTTATATTCAGATTACGTGTTTACTTTGAAAGGGAATGGGACAATGGTGGGCCTTTGATATCAGTGAGTAAAGTTGTTGACAGTGGCAGAAGCACTGAACGTCTCTACAGCGACAGTGAAGTGAGTCACAAATGATAAAGAGGCTGCCAATTCAGCTGCGAACCCTGTTGTTGGGACGCTAGGAAAAAGGAGGAAGATATCGTGTCATGTGACTGAAACATGCAACTTTCACGAAAGTGCTATCAGGCAACACATACACGCGCTCTACAGCAGGAAGGAGTATCACTTAAAAAGTTGATGGCATCACTGTCGGACAGCGGCCTGTTCACAGGCGGAACAAGTCTCTCCATTGTTTTGAAAAAGTTGGCTTCCGTTGGAAAAAGTTCTCAGGATGAAAGGTATTAATGGAACGCAGAGAGATTGTAGCATGGAGATGTCGTTTCCTGAGCGATTTCTTAGCAGTGAATCAGGAAAATGTAATATCGACTGACGAAACATGGCTCAAAGTGCGTCACGCACGTTCCGTCGCATGGACAGACGACACACGCCACAGAACTATGAGTGTGCCATCTGGTATGGGAGGGCGAATAATTATAGTTCATGATGGCACTATGAACGGTTTTGTGGCCGGTTCTATGATGATTTTTCAGTCAAATAAAAAAAACTGGTGACTACCACGAGGAGATGACTGCAGATACATTCAAAGACTGGTTCGTTACTCGTTTGCTACCAAAAATCAGTTCTGGTAGTGTTTATGTTTTGGATAATGCGCCATACCATTGTGTACAATTAAATAAGGCACCAACGGCTGCTGCAAGGAGAAACGAAATAGTCAGCTGGTTGAAAGATAGTAAAGTAGGCTTCGAACAGAATATGCGGAAAGCGGAACTTCTAGAATTAGTGAAACGAGACAAGCCACAGAAAACGCATTATGTGATTGATACATTAGCAGAAAACCACAGCTACAAAGTTATACGTCTTCCACCACACCACTGCCATTAAAACGCAACTGAACTCATCTGGGTTCAAATCAAAGCAGTTGTTGCGGAGCGAAACAAAACCTTTACGTTGCGAGACACAGGGAGGCTGGTAAATGAGGCTGCCACACTAACAACGCCAAAAAATTGGAAGAACGTCGTGAACCACATGTGGAAAGAGATTACAAGGTCAAACACAGAAGAACGTGTAAAAGAAGAATCCGTTCATAATATTGTAACTTCTTTATCAGACGATGATGACAGCAGCAGCGAAGATACCAAAGACTATGTGGTAGTTTCGACAGATGACCAATTAGATGATGATGATCTTGGGGTTTACCTTCTCCGGCACTAAAATTGGAGGTAACGACCTTATTCGATATTTTACACGTAATCTTTGTGCAGTTTTCTTTACCTTCTTCATGTTGAATATCTGATTGTGTGTAATTTTTATTTTAGCTGAAACCATGGTCATGGTCATATTTTTAATGATGTTGCCGCTGTTTGATGGTAATAATTTTTATTTTATTGTTATACGATCCAAGAGTTCTGCGACAGGCCAGTTTCAAGTACAGTAACCTATTTATACGTCAAAAGATACCAACTGGTATGAAATACAGCAAAATCTGAGCCGTATAACAATAAAATAAAAATTTTGCAGCCAAGTGGCTGTAACATCATTAAAGAAAATATTTATGCGTGTGTTTGTGTAAGGTGACAAACGCTGGTAGCGCATGTGAAAAAATATTCCATCAAGGAACACATCGGTCAGCAGAATGCTGCCCCTGCAGGAATGCTGCAATGAATGACGCGGCACTGTTGGGTTCTGAAGAAACTGAGTGCTGCCTCGGGCCAAGGGTGTCAAATACTGGCAACTGCGTTGCCAGCTGTCCGAGCTCTTCTCTCGATGTATGGAGTATAGTACCACTCCCTCAAACGACATCCCCCCCCCCCCCCCATAACATCACCATTAGCACCTAATTAAACTTTAGGGGCTTTCTTTGAACTCTTTTATCTTTAAAATGACAAAAGAAAAATGATATTTAGTTATTTCTAAGAACCTTTCCTATACAGTGATCAAACAGTTCTCGGTACATCGTGAGTTGCACCTACAACTCCTCCTCAGTAAAGAATGCTAACTTCCCACATTGAGGGCAGACACGTGCTGCAAAGCGTGTTTTCTGTGCTTGACGCCTCTGCCTACAGCATTTGCTTCATGCACACCCTGCACCCCCAGTTAAAATAAACAGAGTTAAAATTTCAGAACTACACTTATTGTTCGTGAATCAGTTGATTGCTGGACTCCTTACCTCTGCACTGGCAGAGACTGGAAGACTTCAGGCTGCCAGTGCCTTGAGAGTGTCCACTGTCACAAACAACAGTGATGATGATAATACTGTGTATCCCCTACAGTGGCAGACTAGTCATTATGTAGCTACTGTTGAGTTGTGTTGTCAATTAATTCGTTTGTCTGTTGCGAAGGAAATACCAAAGCAATTTCTGATCCATTGCAGCATTGCATATGTGAAGTGTATGTCTCAATTTTAGCGTCACGGATGCATGGTACAAGGTAGAAAGTATGTGTGTAGTCGGTGGACTATGTGAAGAAGAAGTACAAACTGTAGCCTCAACTCCACCACGTTGTGTCACGTATTAGTAGTAGTATCTGTAAACAAATTTAATCACTGGATACTTATGTAATCAATGTTATAATCTTATGAATCAACTGAAACACGATCTAAAGTTGGTTTATACCCTTCATAAAAATTTATTTTACACTTCAGGGGGTATTCACCCCAGAATTGGAACCATGGTTCTGGAGCAGTGACGCCAATCACTTTTTGGAGATTTTTATCATGTTGCTTTCTTGTCAGTCTCTTAATTCGGTACAAATTTTGCATTTGATTTTTATCTATCGTCCTAATGAGCTAGAGGCTTGACATTTGGAACATAGCTCAGAAGTGGATGACACTGCAATAGTGTGGGGGTGATAACCACCTGCCTCAACGAAGAGCATAAATAGAATTGTAATACTACCGTAGGCTACCTAAGTAAGCGTAGATTATTGTTGTCTCCGCACTAGCTTTAGACAATTAACGTCATATCCGCTTAATCTGCAGGTATGTTGCATACCTATCGGGCGTTACCTCATAACGATCGCTTTCTTTACGTATACAGTAAGTGTCTTACTCGATTCATCTACAGAACATTTCTGCTCTACATAGTTATCCTCCTGTCTGAAACTTAAAAACAAATAATATTGATCATAAAATTGGAATTTTCAATGCTTAATCCAGGTTTTATTCGAAAATCGTTGATTTGTAACTTGAAACAGAGGGATGTTTCAGCAAAAATGAAGAAAACAATACAGATTTATCACACAGCATTAGAAAACACACTTTACTCATATATACAGGGTTATTACAAATGACTGAAGCGATTTCACAGCTCTACAATAACTTTATTATTTGAGATATTTTCACAATGCTTTGCACACACATACAAAAACTCAACAAGTTTTTTTAGGCAGTCACAAATGTTCAATATGTGCCCCTTTAGTGATTCGGCAGACATCAAGCCGATAATCAGGTTCCTCCCACACTCGGCGCAGCATGTCCCCATCAATGAGTTCGAAAGCATTGTTGATGCGAGCTCACAGTTCTGGCACGTTTCTCGGTAGAGGAGGTTCAAACACTGAATCTTTCACATCACTACGTGTGAAACTTGCCCGCAGGCGTTCAACCATTTCTTCGCTCACTGCAGGCCGACCCGTTGATTTCCCCTTACAGAGGCATCCGGAAGCTTTAAACTGCGCATACCATCGCTGAATGGAGTTAGCAGTTGGTGGATCTTTGTTGAACTTCGTCCTGAAGTGTCGTTGCACTGTTATGACAAACTGATGTGAGTGCATTTCAAGCATGACATACGCTTTTTCGGCTCCTGTCGCCATTTTGTCTCACTGTGCTCTCGAGCGCTCTGCCGGCAGAAACCTGAAGTGCGGCTTCAGCCGAACAAAACTTTATGAGTTTTTCTACGTATCTGTAGTGTGTCGTGACCATATGTCAATGAATGGAGCTACAGCGAATTTATGAAATCGCTTCAATATATATATATATATATATATATATATATATATATATATATATATATATATATAGCTTCAATACTTTGTTGAGCTTATGTAAAATATGGTTCGGTTCTTCACAAACAACTTTCACATTTATCAGTAATAACAGGACACTTGTTTTTAATCAATGTGAAGAAAGTTCTATTGAGTACAAAATAACACCAATAATTAATTATATGTACATTTTTATGTTTGTTCATGTAAACTGTTCTTCCATGAAAGTGCAGAATTTATGCGATCAACTAAATTTTTGCACATAAAATGCCATTTACATTCTGCAAAGACATAAAATACACAACAGAATAAAAGCGAATGTGTGGTACTAATTATGTGCAAAACAAACAAAAAACAAAGATAATCGTCGAATCCCGGTTTCTCTCTCGCACATTTATCAATGTATCTTCCCCTACAAATGCTACCAGCACTACCGGTAATACTACAATATACCACTTCATATACGTATTGTATCGAAACTATAGTACGATAACTTGGTAGGCAGAAACTCCAGGTGTAAATTATCTACTGTAAAAAGACTCAGTGACAACTCATTCAACTTAAAAGTGGCTCTTTGTAACTCGTGAAGCAACTTCTACCAAACAGTGCACACTTATCATCTGAAACCTGAAAAAAGGTTACTTGTTGGTAAGAACCTCCCCCCTAACCTCCCTATGGCTGACGGGGAAGGTGAAAAGAGTCTCTATAAAAGCATAACCCAGGGACACCTGATGTAATTTCAACAAAATTCAACCAAATCAGCAGAGTCATCTAACAGGGAAAATATCAATAATGGTGTTCCACAGGTTTAATCTTGGGCCCCTTATTGTTCTTAACATAAGTTAATGACTAGCCACTCTATATTCGTGAAGAGGCAAAGCTAGTTCTTTTTGCTGAAGATACAAATATAATAATCACACCCAACAAACAAGAATTAGCTGAAGAAATTGTAAATAATGTCTTTCAGAAAATATTTAAGTGGTTCTCTGCAAATGGACTCTCACTAAATTTTGAGAAAAAATGGTATAGGCCTACACAGTTCTGTGCAGTAAATAGCATAGCACCATTCATAATGTTGATTTTGGACATAAGTCTGTTGCTAAGGCAGGATATTCAAAATTTCTGGGTGTGTGCATTGATGAGAAATTGAACTGGAAGAAACACATTCATGATCTGCTGTAACAGGTTCAGCTACCTATGGTATCAGGGTTACTGAAAATTTTGGTGATAAATGTTATCAGTCATTTAGCCTACTATGCCTATTTTCATTCACTACTTTCATATGGTGTTATATTTTGGGGTAATTCACCATTAACAGAAAAAGTATTTACTGTACAAAAACGAGTAAATAGAATAATAGCTGGAGCCCACCCAAGATCACCTTGCAGACATTTACTTAAGGAACTTGGGATATTAGCAGTACCTTCACAATACGTATGTTTCCTTACGATTATTGTTATTAATAATCCTCCTCAGTTTAAAAAATAATAGCAGAGTGCATAGCTACAGCACTAGAAGAAAGCATGATCTTCACTATTCTGGGATAAATCTGACTCTGGCACAGAAAAGGGTGAATTATGCAGGCACAAAAATATTTGGCCATTTGCCAAATAGCATTAAAAGTCTGACGGATAGCCAACCAACATTTAAAAACAAATGAAAAGAATTTCTGAATGACAACTTCTTCTAATTAGTAGATGAATTTTTGGATATGAAGTAGCAACTGTAAAAAAAATATTGTGTAGAGAAAATTATGTTAAACTGCCATGTTCCAAATCATTATGAAATGTCTTACTCGTTATCTATAGAACAAGTATTAATGTAATGCAATGTAATGTGTATGTGACTCCTCTTACTTCGTTTTTACTAATTCGCTCTCATTTCTATCTATATGTCCAGTGCAAATTATGTACCGTAAATGATTTGACAAACTAGCTTCCCCAAGAGATTTGAAGCGTTCAGCACTGCTCATAACTGGATGACAATGCAATATAAACTCGTTTTCTTGTGTGGTGCAGAGTACTTCATTTCCCACTGTCGCTTTCCAATAAGCTAGAGATTTTAAATTTTAGACATAACTCAGAACTGGATCACGATGCAATATTATCTCGCTTCCCTGTCTGATGCGTGGCAGACGGTACATTGGGGTTGAGCTCCCGTTTCCTGTTCCAGCCGTCAATGGTTTGCAGGAAGACTAGTTGCTGGTAAGCCTCTGTGTGGGCTCAGAATATACAGATTTTTATCTTCAGGGTCTTTTCTCGAAATGTACGTAGGAAAGCAATACATTTATTGACTCCATTGAAGAGAAGCTGAAATAATGCTGATATAAATCTCCTGAAAAATTCCACATACGACTAGGAAACAGAAAATAACTACCTAAATACATTTCAATGCAACACCTATTGGACTACACAGTATAAAATAATTCCTCCTTCCTTCTTACAGATTACTGACGCCACACAAACAGCTCTGAAAAATTGAGATTCTGAATTTTTAATAGCTATGAAAATACTTCTAGGATTTATAACAAAAACTTGAGTGCATGTGTTACATAATTGATGCATGAGTAGTTCACCTTCCTATCCATTATCTGTTGCATGCACCCTACATTTTTCGTCATAATTCTAACATGTCTTTTCATAGCTATTAAAAATTCACCATCACACATTTTCAGAATTGACAAGCTGCCTATTGGCTTCTGTCTCGGGTTCTTCCGCCGGCGTTCATCTAACGATTTTTCTGACGTTTCGCCAGCACGAGTGGCTGGCACTGTCAAAGCTTCGCCCTCCATTGCCGGTGGTGAACTGAAGCCGAGCTCGCGACGGCCGACGTCCGAGGGCTTCTCCTCGGTCATTTCCGGTGCGGGACTCCTCTTGCTACCTGCGACGGTCGTTCGCTGCAGTACGGGAAGCCAAGATCCATTTACCGTAAGGCTTTCCTCTTTCTTGTTGAAACTGTTCGCGTGATTTTGTATTTCTACAGCTTCTCTGAGCAAGCGCGTGTAATAGTGCTTCTCTACAGCCAGAACTTCCGTGTCGGCGAATTTTATTACGTGATCGGTCTCTGTGCGTGCTCTGCCACGGACGATTTCTCCACCTGCCCCAACCTGCAATGCCGCTTATGTTCTTTGATCCTGGTGTTGATTGATTTTCGAGTCATTCCGACATAAAGTTTTCCATATGTGCATGGTATACGGTATATTCCCGACATTGCAAGTGGGTCCCTTTACTCCTTTGCCAATCTAAGGCATTCTTTGATCTTCCTTGTCGGTTTGAAAATCGTCTTTACGCCGTGTTTGCGCAATATACGGCCGATTCTGTCCGTCACTCTGGGAATATATGGCACAATCACAATCAGTCCTCCAAGTCATAAGAAAACACAAATTCAAATCAGATATAAAGATCTGAAAACAGTTTCTTTGTCTTTCTCAAAACCATCATCTCCAAAGAGATTAACATGATGTTAACACATTCAACAACCAAATTAGTCTGAGACTCTTGCAAAAGGTGCCAAGCAATGATAATATGAAACTTCCTAACAATTCTGGAACCTCCCAGAACATTTTATGAGTCAGTACAATGATAGAGTGACTTCAAATTCCGTATTATAATTCAATTTTAAATTAATAAGTGTTTATTAAGACTGTCAATTCCTTGGATGAGTTCTGAGAGTAAAAGCTAATGTTAAAGTTTTTACAAGATTGATAATATTCTTCATGCTGCCAACTTCATTTTATAATGAAACATCAATTGAGTGCCGATCATATTGTAATAAAAATAGAAATAGTGATATAAGGTTTGTCAGATATTAAAAATTACATATTAGAATAATAATAAATGATATTATTTTCTTTTATTATCATTTTCTGTCATATTTTCGCAAACTAATTTTCATAGTTTATTCTTACCATAAGTGAACAATCAATACATAAATGAAAAATTATATTTACATCAAAATTGTTTTTGACAACTGGAAAATTCTCTGAATATCATCAGTTATGGAATATATAATTTATGAACAAAAATGAGTCAAAATATGTCCAAAGTTTATATGGTATCACATTCCATCAGATCCTAACTAAATACACACTAACATGCCAATTGATTTCAAATTATTGCACTTTCCTGTTTTTCTTGCATTTTCATTGACCATCAACAAGACACAAGGTCGATCACTTCAAGTTTGTAGGTTAAATCTGGAAAATTCAATGCTTTTCACATGCTCAGTTGTATGTTACATGCTGATCAGTGGAACAGCCAAAAATTTACCTTTTGCCGAAGATGGAAAGGCTAAAAAGGGCCTGGCTAATTCATTTTAAAAAATAAGAATAAATAAACAAAAAAGCAGGGCATGTGAATTTCATGAAAGAGTCATTAATGTGCAAGGCTCATGAAGTGGATGTGGTTTATAGTAGTAAATGAAAAAATTGTTTTTCTGTTCTCTTTGCAGCAAAAACATTAATATATAAATGAAGCTAATGTTCATCAATTCCTGTGGCTATTATTCAGCTGATCATCAAGTATTATCAGAAAAAAATTAAGTGAAACTACTGTTTTTGCTCTCCAGTGATATTGTAGTTACTAGAGTGTTTGTCAGTTGATTTAGAAGAAATTCATGTTAAAACAAGAGAGAGGGAAAGAGAGGGAGGGTCCTTATCTCCTTAAAAATGTTTATTTAATACCGTAGCTTTGGAATAGAGTAAGTTCCATAGAATTAACAGTCATAATAATGATGATATTTCAATATTGATGAAGCATGAATTTCAAGCATGTATGTCTGATTCACGAATGTTGTAGTTCCTGGACAGTACATTTAGCCAGGATATTGTAGATTTGAATGTGTATATGTGTTTTTCATAGGTAGACCTGTTAGAGGACATTGAAAGCCCAGAAATGTTTTTCGTTTCATTTATGTGCCTGTCACCTGCTCACTGCTAGACTGCTGAGTATGAGGGCTATGAACAGTGGGTTGAAGGATAGGAAGTTGGAACTCATGAGATCAATCATGAAGTTTACTGACAGGACATGAGCCACCCTGTGGGGCTGTCCTGTAGCATACCATAAGAAGGGTGAGACCCTCTACCCAAAGGAGGTGATGGTGAAGTTTGGATATGTGGGTTTTAAAAGGGCAAACGAAATGTTCCACTAGCCCATTTGAGGAAGAATGGAAGGGTGCTGTGTGAGCTAGGGTAATGCTATTTTTGTCACAGAATCGCTCAGATACAAATTAGGGACCATTGTATGTGTCCATTGTGTCAGGCAGTTATTCAGTGGAAAAAAAATGTGAGATAATGTTTGAAAATTTTAACTAGGTGATGTGGCAGACATGCAGGAAACATATGGCAAATTGTGGCCCATATCTTTTGCAATGTGCTAAGTATGGCCTAAAACTGAAGAGTGGAAGAGTCTGGTCAAGGAAAGAATCATCATGGAGGGGTTGTACACTGCCTCTGGCAGGTGATGCAAGAGTATTTGACTAATAACAGTGTCACACTTACAGACATGGTGGAGGGCAACACATTTAGGAGCACCACACCCTAGTGGCCAGTATGGAGGAATGACAAAACACACTGCTGGAGAGATACAGGGATGACCACCTGAGTGTGGCTGTTTTCTCCTTGGATCAGCAGCAAGCCATTCACTATTGAGAGCTTGCTCTGATGTTGCCAGTAAGCTTGGACCTCTGGCTGCTAGATCTGCTTCCAGTGTGAAGGAGGATCTCACTGAGAGATGGGTCCACCATGGTATGGTGTGCTATGAGCTTCATACCCAGTGGTAGGTTGGCCATAGCTTCTTCCACAGCGATGTCCAGGTGGAAACACACTTAGGAAACTTTATTGAATATTGGGTGTGACCCAGGGCAAGGTGTAAAAGGAGACTAGGATTTCCATGTTGTGATAGAGTGATACTGAATATCATAATTATAAATCTACAGGAACAGGGCCCACCACTGAAGGCAGCATATGGTTTTAGTGGGAATGTTACCTGGAGCCTTGACACTTGAAACAAAGGTTTATGGCCAGTGAAAAATGTGAAATGGGTACCATACTGATAACAACTGAAGGCCAAAAACAGTGTCTATTGCTTCTTTCTCAGACGGGCTACAATTTCACTAGGCAGCAGTGAGGATTTCGGACACGAAAGAGATTGGATGTTCCTCCACATCAATCATTTGGGACAAAACTGCATCCCACCCCACAGTCTTATGCATCTGCTGCCAGGATAAGAGGTATGGTAGGGTCATAAACTGCAAGGCATGAGGGATGAAGAAGAGCCTCTTTTAACTCGACGCAGGGGTCCATTGCCAACAGACATTTTTCTGAAGTAGATGTAGTGGTTAAGAAAGTGTGGTTGCATGGTGAATTATCTTTCAGTATTCGTTTAATTGTTTAAAACACTGATTTCAACTGGTTGGTATTGGTAGTGGCTGAAAGTTTTTGTACTGTCTTGACATATGGACATGTGGGATGGATGTGTCCTGGATATTCAGCTTGACAAAAAAAGAGATAAAACTTGTCCTTGTAACATTTTGGATTGGTCTGTTGGATGGTCGTGAGTAGAGCACCAAAATTGTTCATTGGGTCCTGGGCATCTTTGCCTGTGATGAGAATGTCATCTAAGTAGTTTGCTGTCCCTGGTACTTCACAAGTAAGGTGCTCCAGACATCAATGAAATATTACCAGGGCACTGGCTATTCCAGAGTCAAGACTTTTGTACTGGAACAACCCAAAGGAAGTATTGATGGCTAGGATATATTGGGATTGTTCATCCAACAGCAACTGGAGATATGTATCCCTCATGTCAATTTTTGCAAACACTTTTCTGCCCACAGGACAGGTTGTTATGTCCTCTACCTTAGGTATCGGGTACACATAAGTGACTGATTGGGCATTGATGGTCATCTTGAAATCTTCATAAATGTGTAAGGCATAAATTGTTTTTCAACAGTGACAATGCGTGTGGGCCATTTGCTGTTGATGACTGGAGTGAGGAAACCCTCATCTCATATGCACTTAATGCCCCTGAAGTTTATTCCTGAGTGCAGAAAGAACATGTATAACTTTAAAACTTCAGCATTGCCAATGTAAGGTGGGCTACATGGGATTCAGTGTCTCTAACACATGAAAATGTTTGGGAAAACATGGAGCTGAATTTATAAAAGAAATCTTTGAGGTACGGGTTTGCACACAGGAAGCTGACTATTGGGATGGAATCATGGATTTCTAACACAAGTACATTAAAATGGTCCATGCCTGAGATATTGACAGCTCTCAGAACATCAACCACCAAAAGTCTGATTCTGATGTGTTACAAATACTGTATATATGCTGTGAATTGTCCATTAATTTTTTAAGGTCATTGTTGCTACTTCACATTGGGGTATCAAAAGATTAGAGGGTAGGGAGTCCAATGCTGTAATATGATTCCCAATCAATAATGGTCATGGAAGGCCACGAATCTATCTGCAAGGAGATGTGTATGTTCTTTATTTTTAAGGTTAATGAGAGACTTCTAAATCTAAAGCTACAGCTATACTCTGCAGATCACCATGAGATGCATGGCAAAGGGTACATCCCATTGTACCAGTTATTAGGGTTTCTTCCTTTCCCACTCAAGTATGGAGTGCGGGAAGGATGATTATTTGAATGCCTCTGTGCATGCAGTAATTATTCTAATCTTATCCTCACAATCCCTTTGTGAGTGATACACAGGGGTTTGAAGTATATTACTAGAGTTATCATTTAAAGATGGTTTTTGAAACTTTGTTAACAGACTTCCTCAACAGTCTTCCAGTACAGTTCCTTCAGTATTTCTGTGACATGCTCCCATGGATTAAACAAACCTGTGACCATTTGTGCTGCCTTTTTCTGTATACGTTCAATATCCCCTGTTAGACCTATGTGGTATGAATCCCACACAGTTCAGCATTATACTAGAACCGGTCACATGAGTGATTTACAAGCAATCTCCTTCGAAGACTGACTGCACTTCCCCAGTATTCTACCAATAAACCAAAACCTACCACCTGCTTTATCCATGACTGAACCTATGTGATCATTCCATTTCATATCAGCCACATATTTGTATGAGCTGGTCAATTCCTACAGTGACTCTTTGATATGATTGGCATAGGATGCAACATTTTTTTTTCATTTTGTGAAGTGCAAAATTATACCTGGAAAGCAAGTTACCAATCTCTGCACCACGCTGAATCTTATCAAGATCTCACTGAATATTTATGCAGCTTCTTTCAGATAATATCTCATTATAGATAACTGCATTGTCTGTAAAAAACATGATTTTACTATTAATATTGTCTGCAAGGTCATTAACTTCTATGTCTGACAGTGACTCTCCATCCAAGATAAATGCCGTATCCTCCCTGCCAAAAAGTCCTCAGTCCAGTCACAAATTTCACATGATACCCCATACGATCATACTTTTGACAATAAGTGTAGTTGCAGAACTGAGTCAAATGCTTTTTGAATTTAAAAATACTGCATCTACCTGGTTGCCTTGATCCAAAGCTTTCATTGAGAACAGTGCTAGACAGGTTTCAGATGGTCATTAACTTCTATATCTGACAGTGACTCTCCATCCAAGATAAATGCTGTATCCTCCCTGCCGAAAAGTCCTCAGTCCAGTCACAAATTTCACATGATACCCCATACGATCATACTTTTGACAATAAGTGTAGTTGCAGAACTGAGTCAAATGCTTTTTGAATTTAAAAATACTGCATCTACCTGGTTGCCTTGATCCAAAGCTTTCATTGAGAACAGTGCTAGACAGGTTTCAGATGGTCATTAACTTCTATATCTGACAGTGACTCTCCATCCAAGATAAATGCTGTATCCTCCCTGCCGAAAAGTCCTCAGTCCAGTCACAAATTTCACATGATACCCCATATGATCATACTTTTGACAATAAGTGTAGTTGCAGAACTGAGTCAAATGATTTTTGAATTTAAAAATACTGCATCTACCTGGTTGCCTTGATCCAAAGCTTTCATTGAGAACAGTACTAGACGGGTTTCAGATGGTCAGTGTTTTCGAAATCCATGGTGATTGGAATTGACCAGGTCACTCTGTTCAAGATACTTTGTTATGTTTAACCTCACAATAAGTTCTAAGAATATGCAATAAATTAATATCAAGGATAATGGATGGCAGCTTTGTGGATCACTTCTATTACCCTTCTTGTAGATGGGTGTGCCTTTTTCCAAGAAGTGGACATGGTTTTCTGTTCGAGTGATCTATAATAGATTATAGTTAGACTGAGAGCTAACTCAGCTGCAAATTCAGTATAGAATCTGATAGGAATTCCGTCAGGGCTTGGAGCTTTGTTCAGTTTTAACAATTTCAGCTGTTTCTCAACACCACTGACACATAATTATTTCATCCATCTTTTCAGTAGTCCAAGGATTAAACTGGGGCAGTTCTCCTGAGTTTTCCTCTATCAAGCAACATTTGAAAATGGAATTAAGCATTTCAGCTTTTGCTTTACTGTCCTCAATTTCAGTCCCTGTCTCATTTGCTCCTGACTGGACACTAAATTTGGTACCACTAGCAGCCTATACTTATGAACAGAATTTCTTTGCATTCAGTGGAAGATTATTTGAGAATATTCTGCTGCAGTAATCACGGAAGGCATCACACATTGCTCCCTTGTCAGCCAAACGTGTTGCATCCAGCATCTCTCTATCTATAGCCCTATGATTTGATTTACACCTATTATGCAGTAATGTCTGTTTCTTGAGAAGTTTTTTTACAGTGGCTGTATACCATGGAAGTTCCCTCCCATTATGAAATGATCTACTTTGTACATATCTACCTAGTTTATGGTCAAATATTCTTTTATACTTGAGTCAGAGTCCCTCTACATGCTCCTGCTCTCTGCTGAAGGATTCTAGTTCCTCACTGAGATATGACACTACTGATTTTTTATCTAGTTTAGAGAACATATATAGCTTTCTGCTTGTTTTAGATGTCCTTTGTACTCTAGTAATCATTGTTTCCATAGTCGCATCACTAATACCAGTTTCAATGTGGATATCCTCGAAGAGGGGGTTTCCTAACTATTTGTTGTAGGTTGTGTTTACTACTACTAGTAAAGTTTCACAGTATATCTTATCACACCCTCCATGAACAAAAGTGTAATTTTCCCAATTAATTATTTGATGATTAATGTCTCCCCTGATGAATGCAGTATGATTGGGGAACTTACATACAAGTCAGCTGAGATTTTCTCTAACTTTTCTGTTCCATCAGGAGGTGAGTCTGGTGGGCTATAGAAGGATCCAATTATCATGACAATCTCACATGCAGCTTAATTTTTTATCTTGGTGGACTTGATTTTCTTGTCTGCTGCAAAAAATACACCATCTCCAATTCCCATTTGTTTATCCTTTTGATATACACTTAAACTTTCACCAAAAATCTCACTTCTATCAATGTCTGGTTTCAACAATGTTTCTTTTCCTTGTATTGTGTGAGCTTCACTGCTTTTCATGTGTGCTTCAAACTCTGGCAGATTGTTGCAAATGCTTCAGCAGTTTACCATTAAGATTTTACTACTCTCATGTGTGGGAGGCATTTCTTTCATCTTACACTGATATTTCTGGGTTTCCTACAGCTATTGTTATCTGGATTGGATGGAGAGTCTCCACATCCTTGTGTGCCCCCACACACAGGCAGCTACCTGAGTAGCAGCCCCTGAAGCATAGTGCACACTTGACTTATTTTGGGGACCCTACAGCTCTGAGTCCTAAGGTGCAAGTTCAGGAAGTTGCAGCCTAGTTTGTCACAGAACCTTTGAAATCTCTGGTCCTGTCCTTCCACTTGACTCAGAACCAAAGGGAAATGATAAGTTTTGGTGACAGTACTGCAAATTGTGAGTTTGTTGAAACTCCACATGCAAGGTTCTATGCGATTTGCAGCCTCTAGTGGCACTTGGATTGCTTTCAGCTAGACAATCAGAGCACGTCCATCGGTCTTCCAGAAAATTGTGCCCTAAGGGGCATCCTCGAAATGCTGATGTAATGTTGGCTGATGACACTGCAGTTGTTACACCATTGTATAGCACCAGTAGCATTTTTTCAGAGTCTAGTGTCAGAGAATTGACTGAGAGCTATTTATTAATATTCATGAAAATTTCTTTAACTTGTCTTTCTAAGACTATACTTGAATTGCTATGTATTGCAATGCTAATAAGACAAACATGGCATCTTGTGATGTTACAGATGGAAGGTCACTGATATACAAAAAGTAAGGGTCCTAAGGCTGAAGCTTGTGGAACAACAAATTAATTATTTTCCAGTCAGATAATGCCTGATAGCTTAATACCACCTCCTTCCTAATGACTCCCTTTGTTTCTTGCCATAGATATAGGATTTGAATGATATTGCAGCATTTTTGTTACACCACATTATTCTAGTTTACTTAGAGGATTTTGTGATTTTGAGAGATCACAGGGTATAGCTGTAGCCTGTAATCTATTGTGTAATGAATTAAGTAAATTCTCACTGTATATGTTGGCGGCCTTCTCAATATCAGAACACTAGAAAGCTAAACTATGACTTTGAGAATATATTATTAGCTGGCATCTGGTTAAGAAGCCAGCTGCATATTACCTTTTCTAAAAATTTTAATAATGTTCACAAAATTGAAATTGGATGTAATTTTGAATGTAGTTCTTCAGCTCCTTTCATAAACAAATGTTTAACTCCAGCATATTTCAGCCACTCAGGAATGTTCCACTAATAAAAGCCTAGTTGATGGTATCAACTCATCTTTATCCCTGGTTCTGCCAGTCTCCTCCTTCTCTAGACCCCACAATGTTTTATTCTGTTATCTAATGTGATTATCTTTCTCTCTGTAGTGCATTTGCTTTGGTGTCCATATTATTACCTTTAGTATTTTGCAGTATGCCTTGTAATGAGCTATAGCACCAATATCAAACCAGTTTCCGATTGACTGATATTGTTTCCTTTTCATTATACAAGATACCTTTATTTCTTGAGTAATCTACGGTTTCTTTGTAGACACTGATCCAAACTGTGTTAGATTTTAGCGGAAACAGTATTTAAAAAAGATAAGGACAAGTTTTATATTTCATTCATGCCATGAATACTGTAGACATCATTCCACTTCAAGTCTTTCAAGAATGTCCTAAAATAATCAATTTTTGGCTTACTGACTACACTCTTGAATTCATATTTATTAGATTTTTATGTCCTGCTCCATACCAATATTTGACAAAGGAACCCCATGTCATGGTCTGAGAGCCCATTGCCTGTTGGCTTGGTAACACAATTTTTTTCATTAGGCCTTTCTGTAAATATATTTCAGTGGCTGTTTCTGAGCAATTAGATACACTATTTGAAAATTTTACAGCAGGAATTAAGTTGAATGATAGAGTTATAACAGTAATAAACACTTAGTGGAAGAGTTTTTTGAAACATCTACATTAAAATTACCAGCATCCATTATCTGTTGGTTTTCTGTTGTTAAATAGGCTACTTGAATTTCAAGGTGATTTATGAACAGATTAAAGTTACCTGCAGATGCTCAGTATACAGTATTTTATTATAAAATTTTGTTACTTCTACACATGCTTCTGTATGCTAATGAAGAAAAAATTTGTGAATACCTGTGTTCTTAAATTTACGACAATTTGTAATGAATGTGGTAATTTCTTCTGGTAAACCTTGCGGGATGTAAGGTCGTGGTCCATGAAAAAGAACACAGAAGTCTTTGCCGTTTAGGAAAAACAGATAAATCGGCTGTAGCAGAACACGCTTTTCAGCCAGGAAATCATCAAGTGAAGTTTTCCGAAACAAAAATTTTATCTACGACGACGAACTATTACCCACGGCTTTGTAGAGAAGCAATTGAAATATATAAACATAGGGATAATTTTAATCGGAAAGAAGAGACCATGAAACTTAGTGATATTTGGACAGTAGCACTACAGAATTGCTAGACAGTTTTATCCGTGACAAGATTACGATCGATAGTTAAGTTTTATCTCTGACAAAGGTTATCTCTGCATATCACGTGTAACTCTGGTCACGCCTACTTTCTACGATACATAAGTCGCTCTCAGACGTCCGACCCGTCAGTCGGCAAGACTCACCAGAGGAGAAACACCCCTCTGAAGATGTCCAGCGAAGCACTGGACGAAACGTTAGGAGCTGAAGAGTTTCATGGACCACGACCTTACATCCCGCAAGGTTTACCAGAAGATATGTCATCCGGTCGTGAAAGCCTTCATACAATGTGGTAATTCCCCCTTTCTCCATTTATGATCAGGGTTTCCATGACATTCAGAATGGCAGTTATGTCACCTGTGTTTGATGACTCTAATTCATCAGTGTGCATAAGTGGTTCTTAATTTTACTTCTTAGTCCTCAAATATTTTGAAGCAATAAAGATAGCTTGCATTTCATGCTGACTGAGATAAAACTGCATGAAAAATACTGTTATATGTTGCTGATTACTGAAATCTTTAACTAACAGCTGTTTGTGCCAAATCATATTCCAGAATAATGTTGTATGGTTTCATTCTTAGACTGATGGTTTGTTTTAATCTTAAACTCTCTTAAAACTTGGTTTCTTTCTGTCCTCCTTACCCTAAAAAGGGCGCTGCTCTGAAACCAAATGGGTGAAGTGCATCTAACTTGAACGCGTATGTAGTATTGGAATGATCCACAGCAAGGAAGGTGGAACAGTGAACATCATATTTGTAACAGACAGGAGCAGAGAACTGACCTAGGATTGGACTCTGCTGTTTATTGTAGCTAACCAACTTCCGCAAAACCTGTATGAGGGGAGTGGACCATAAGTCCAAGAATATTGGTCCAATTACTAAAGTCACAGCAGCTCCTGTGTCCACTTGCACTTTTAGTCAGTTATCAAACATACGCAAGTTGATAACCAAACTCTTCAATGAGACAATCATCATAGAGATAAAGTTTATGCCCATCGGTACTACTGTGTCTGCCACAGTTGAAGAGGAATTGCACACTGGACACTGTGGCAATTCTTTTGACACTGGCTGCAGACAGCCCAGTGCTTAGCCCACACAGCACATTGAGTTGGACAAAGCAGTATGGGCAAGATGGAACGGAGGCACATATCTGCTGTTGTGATGCAGCCTGTTGGTGTTGTAGCCACAACTGGCACAGCCCCATGTGACGCAGAGCACTGACCTATGATTGGAATCTGCTGTTTATTGTAGCTAACCAACTTCCACAAAACCTGTATGAAGGGAGGGGACCATAAGTCCAAGACTGTTTGTCCGATTACTTAAGTCACAGCAGCTCCTGTGTCCACTTGCACTTTTAGTGGTTTATCAAACATACCTAAATTGATAAACAAACTGTTCAATGAGACAGTCATCATAGAGATAAAGTTTATGCCCTTCGGTACTACTGTTTCTTCCACAATTGAAGAGGAATTACACACCGAACACTGTGGCAATTCTTTTGACACCGGCTGCAGACAGCCCAGTGCTTAGCCCACACAGCACATTTGAGTTGGACAGAGCAGTATGGGCAACATGGAATGGAGGCACACAGCTGCTGTTGTGATGCAGCCTGTTGCTGCTGTAGCTGTAACTGGCACTGCCTTATATGACACTGAGGTGAAGGTTGTACTGCTGCAATGTCTTCCCCGACATCCTGAACACTTGCACTATGCCTAACAAGGGTGACTGATCAACTTCCGATACCTCCCTCCATGCAGCAACCTGATCACCTGTGACCCATGACACTTCAAAGGACTGTGCTATATTGAACACCTCTATAAGCATCGGATTCTCACATTGAAGTGCTTTTTTTGCAGACTTCCCTATCTGGGGCCAGATGAATAATAATATAATTCACCAAGTGATGAGTGTAGGATTCATGATGGTTACAAGTGACAAATTTATAGTGATGGTTCAACACATGGATTTCTGTAGCTCAGGCTTTGAAAGATTGGTCTGGGTATTTCTTACAAGGTTAAAATTCCACAAATGTCAAAATGATGTGTTCTGTCACAGGGAAATAGGTTGAGACAAGCTTGCACATTTTCTCAAATGATAAGCTGACCAGTTCTTGCAAAGGTGCAAGTTGGAACACCTGATAAATATGCAGAAAAAGCCAGGAATAAAAGAAAACCCTATACAGGTTTGCACTGCCTACATGAAAAACCTGGAGATCTTGGTGTAACAATGTCTTGTAGCAGTCCCAGTCGTCAGCTAATTCAATAATGCCAGTTACACTGGCAGAAATGTAGCCTGCCACAAACAAGCAGCAGTGTTTAAAGCTTGCTGTTGTTCTGCGAAAGCTTGTTGTTGGATAATTATACCATGGAGTATTTCTTCTGTCAAGTTGTTTGTCAGATGTCTTAGTGCTGACACTAACAAACGGAGGAAGTGTAACCCTCACTCGTTGCCAAGTTTGCAGTAGCAAGAACAAACGTGATTTATGGAACATAGTATTTTATGCAGCAACACATAAGATACAATGAAGTACAGGTTATCTGTAGTACTAACACACTGACTGCACAATAATAATACAGATTACAGAATAGACTGATCACTCATTTATGATCGCTAAAATAATCCTGTTTCTTTGGTGGCTCATCAGAGTGCACCAGGGGACTGACGCAGGTTGCCTCTGTATGGACTGTGATCTCTGAAACTGTATGTACCATGAGTGAAGGTACCTCAAGAAGATAATTACTGTAGAGTATATAACAACAGAAATAAGACAAGAAGCCATGCTGGAAACCATGTGCATGAACAAGTTTTCATACCTAATTCCTCTTATATGTACACTAAGAATGGGGACATAACTAACCTTGGTAAGGATATGGTTCACAATAATTATCCATTTATAATTACAGAAAACAGAGATCATCCTGGTTCATGGGCCAAAATCTGGATGTAACCAATCAACAAAATATTTTTTGCTTATAATCAAAGAATACCAATGAGAGAATGGTTGTTAGAAGCAGATAAGGAAAGAGAGGAAACTATACTAAAAGCTATAAAGAGCAGGGAAACAAGATACAGAAAAGTAGAAATTTATATTGTTCCAGCAGTGAGATTTCTTGGATCTCAGAAGAATGAGTAACTATGTGTAAAAGGAAGGAATTATTTCCTATGTTGCCAGTAACAGATGTGTATGTAGTAGGAATTACTGGCACAAGAGGTAAATTAATTAAACAGGAAACCAGAACAGCTATAAATATAGGACTATTCTCTTTTAAACAGGCATTACTTGTAGTGTGTAATATAAATACGCAAATATTATTAAATGTAGACTGGTTATATAAGTGCAAAGTGATTTTGGACTTTTGTACAACATCATTAAAGTGTGATTTAGATTATGATGATGTTGCAGAACCTTTTAAACTTTGTCCCTTAGAAAACAACAAAAATCAGTTATTAAGAAAGCAATGTTTGTTTAGTAGCAAGTGGCAAAGTATTAGACGAAGATAGTACAAAAGCTTTACATCAACACATCAACTATATCATATTAGTATATACCAAAAAGCAGATGATCTGATCTATTATGCTCTATTAATAGATTACCAAAAGAGAATTTATTTCCAATCCTCTTTTTCTTTTTTCTTTTTTTTTGGGGGGGGGGGGAGGGAGGGAGTGCAAAAGTAGGCATTATGGGTGATTACACATGTAGTTTTAAAAACAAAGAACCATTCCTTTTCAAACCTTGTCCAGCACCTATAAGTTTAAAATCTGTGGTACAAGAAGAAATAAACTAAATGATAGGCAACCAAGTAATAGAACATAGTTTAAGTGTTTATAATAATCCATTACTAGTGGTTAAGGAAGCCACAAACAGAGTTCAATTCATGTTAGATGCATGACACATAGAAACAAAATGTGGTAGACCTATAAGTATCGATGAGCTACTGGAAAAGTTCAAACAAGCAAAATGCTTTAGTTTGATGGATTTGACAGCTATTTACTTGCACATAGGATTAAATGAAGATTCTAAACAGTATATACTATTTTCTATGAAGGGAAGTCTTATCTATTTAAAGTGTTACCTTTTAGATTAAATATTTCTGTTTCAGTATTTAATAGAGTGCTTGATCGAGCTGTGTGGGAAGAGAGTTGTTACAAGAACTTTTAATTTATATACACAATATTTTATTAGTATCTGAGACTTGGGAGGAAAACTGTGCTTTGTTAATTCAAATGTTATAAAAAATTGTTTGAAAAAGGAATAACTACTAAATTAGCAAAGTCACCTTTTAGTCAATAAGAATTAAAGTTTGTACAACAGCTGGTGAGGGTAAATGGTACAAGGGCAAGTCAACTATTATCCCCAATTTAGTTATATTTTTGTTTATTTTGACAATACTGTCATTTTATGTTGATGGAGCATGCTTTGTTTATTTGTTGTTATATCTTTGCAATTTTCAAGCTGCTAGGTTAGTTTTGTTATTGCTCCCATTCGGTTAACCATGGCTGCTCTGCTGTCTATTTGTACCAAACAAGAGCAACGTCCAGTGATCAATTTTTTGTGGTCAGAAGGTGTATCAGGGGCTGAAATTCATCAAATATTTTTGGTACATTACAGGAACAGTGTTTTGCCACAACAGAGTGTCTTCAAATGGATTAAAAAGTTCCAAAATGGTCGCACAAGTGTTACACAAGATGAAGGAGCTGGACGGCCATTTACTGCCACAAATGAAGAAACCATATATCGTTCATGTGAAATGATTCTCTTAGAAAGATGATTAACTACTGACAAAGTGGTACATCATCTGCAAATTAGTCATGGTTGTACCTACGAAATCATCCACGACAGACTTGGGTTTCATAAAGTTCAAGACCCTACCGACTGCAGGAAAACTGATGGTTTTTTGGGATGCACAAGGTCCAGTACTGGAACATTGTTGGGAAAGGGGCACAACAACAAACAGTGTACATTATAGTGAGATGCTTACTGCCAGGCTAAAGCCTGCAATTTGAAGCAAACGCCACGGATTGATGTCAAAAGGTGTTGTGTTGTTGCATGACAATGCCCGCCCACATACTGCTGCCCATACTACTGAAATGCTCCAGAAACTCAAATTTGAAGTACTGGATCATCCTCCATATAGTCCCAGTCTTGCCCCTTCTGACTGTCACTTGTTTGGTCCACTCAAACAGGCATTAAGGGGCCGTCAATTTGCCTTGGACAAAGCAGTGAAAGAAGTGGTGCATTCCTGGATTGCAGCTCAACCGAGAACCTTCTTTTATGAGGGCATCAGGAAGCTTGTACAATGATGGACCAAGTGCATTGAAATGCATGGAGACTATGTCAAAAAATGATGTTGTTGTAAATTCCTATTTGCTTACAATAAAATTTTATTATAACTGCTTTGCAGATGATAATTGACTTACCCTTGTATAAAGCCAACCTGGAATGAATAAAAGCTATTAAGCATTGTCCAGAACCACATGATGTAAAAGAGCTACACTGATTTTTGAGACATGCAGGATTCTATCACAGATATATACAGGGACAGGAAATGAATGACCCATGTTTACTTGTATTATTGAAACAAAGATGTATTTCGATTTGTTATAAAAATACCACAAAAGCTTTTCAGAATATCAAAGATGCAATGAAAAATGCTCCAATAATACATCGTCCAGTAATTAACAAACCATTTAAACTAGTAACTCATGCATCAGAACATAGTATAGCTGCATAATTATTTCAGGGAGAATAGATTACGAAGACAGGGAACATAGAACAATTTCTTTCACAAGTAGAAGCCTAGAGAAACATGATCTAAACTGTACTGTAACTGAGAAGGAACTGTTAGCCATCATTTGGGGTATACAAAGTCTGCAACATTTATTGGGGATCACACTTCTAGAGGTGTACACTATTCATCAAGCACTTACCTTTATAATGGAAAGCAGATCGTTGCACAAGTGTTTGATTAGATGGTTAATATTTGTTCAACAGTTCAGCATATGTGTAAAGTATCTCAGGGGTTCTACAAAAGTTCCAGATGCCTTGTCTAGGATACCTCTGGGTATGAATGACATGGAAAGAAATGAAGGGCATGGAGTAACCTTCACAATTTATTTCTTGAATTTAAACTATACAAAAAATGAAATAAGAAATGTAGCCGGACAAATAAGACTAGGATCAGAAGAGGATGACTATTTTAAAACTAATTTTCAGCAGTGTGAACAGGAATCATGACCATCATTAGAGCAACATTTATAGACACTAATAGACAAAATGTTATTTAAGAGAGGCAATGCACACACCATTTGCTGGATGCTATGTATTCCAGTGTGGGAAGACAGAGCTAGTATCACTCATATCCAAAGGCTGTGGTCACGTGGGTATTCATTAACATATAAAACACATGGAAAAAAATGAAGGTTTAAGTAATAATGTTGTAAGATCAATTTGGAGATGTCAAATCTGTCAAAAAGTTAAGGAGGATAACAGTGGTGTTAATTATACATTGTACTCTATTTTACCGAATGGTTTACATAACATAATAGCATCAGATTTTTATGGTACTTTACTGACGGGCAGAGGAGTAGTAACATATATATTTAAATACTTTTAGAATGCTGGTCAAAATATATTTTGCTATATCCTGTTAAGCATGCAGACTTGTATACCGTGATTGACTATATGCAAAATTACTTCACATATGTTGAGAAACCGAAATAACTCTTAAATGACAATGGTACACAGTTTACAAGCGATAATTTTAAGGAATTCTTCACTTGAAAAGGCATATGTCATATAACTATGTTGAAGTATGGCCCAAAATCAAACCCAGGAAAATATGATATGAAGGAAATTGGAAACTTGTGTAGAACATACTGCTCTACCAAACACACCACTTGGGCACAATGATACTGGTACTTCAGGTAATATTAAATGAGTTGCCACATTTCACTATAGATTTATCCCCAGTAGAAGTAATGAAGCATAAATTTATTGGTGAACCTTTCCTTAATTTATTTAAATGCCCAGACAACAACATGATGGCAGGGGAAAATTTAGAAGATGTGGTAAGGAATCATTTACAGCAAATAGCTGAAAAAGGACTAAGCACATATAATGAGAATGCAAGAATACCAACACTTAATGCAGATTACTTAGTATTAGTGAAAGAAGTACACCCCAGTTCCAGTGTAAGGGAGATAACACATAAAGATTTTGCTTGTTACAATGGACCACATAAAACACCACATCAAAAAGCTGCTTTCTTGATCAGTCTCAACAATGCTCAAGAAAAAGGGCTATAAAATATAAATGTGTTAAAGATTTACAAACCACTATTAATAAACAAACCATGAAACACTATAATTTGTTATTGGTCAGCTGTTAAATGCATGAAAAGTATAACATCACTGACACTGAGCTACCTCAACTTTAAGAAATCATAGAGATACAGTTAATCTGTTAATTATTTTCCATATCATTAGATAATAGTTATCAGATGAATCAAATACATTGTAGGTGAATTACCAGAAAGAGGCTATTTTGGAAGAAAATGTATGCATTTGGTGGAAAAACAAGGATGGTAGATGTGGTTTGAGACAAGTATAATTTATGGCTGATGAATTTCACTTTATGAAATTAGTTCTTTTTTTCAAATGTGGTGTTAGGTCACTCTCTCTGGGCATAAGGTATGAGTTTGTTGAAGTCAGGTGTCTGGGCTTGTACACTGAATCCAAAACAAGTCATTCTGTAGGGCATGTTAACACTCTTCTTCCTCCAGTATTTCAGTGAAGAACTTATCCAGGTAGGGTCCTTTTTGGGATGGTGGGTGGGATCTGTCTTCTTTTCTTCTTCAGTCTCAACAAATCCAGTCTTCTATTTTTTTCCTTTTCTTGTGCTTTGGGTCTGGTGTTATTTTCTCTCTTTCCATAATCAATAGTCTCTGCTCTGGAACCCTTCTCATTTTGTTCATTTTCAACATGTTTTCATGTATTTGTTAAGCTTTCTCTACTCCCATGTGATTAAGATGTTGACAGCTGCAACAAGTAATTTAAGCACCAATACATTTAGGCACATCAACAAATTTTCAGGAGAATATGCAGGTGTGAAGCAGAAAATGCATAGGAGGTGACATGCTAAATGTATGATGATTGAAGCATCATTTGTTTGAACAGCAGATGCGCAGACTCAAGAACATAATGCTAGTTACAAACACAAAGTAACATCTTCAACTTTTGTAGTCCTGTCTTCCTCAGTTGCATGTATTATTATGGTATATTGATAATTTTTACTTATGGACCGTCTGACAGCAACTGAATAAAACACAATTTTAGTGCCATACGCGTTTTGCCTTTATCTGCAAGGCATAATCAGTGGCCTGGAATATGTACATATGTTAGCTATTTTATTTACATTTTTGTCACTGTGCCTATAGGTTATAAACAGTTCTGGTGGTTGCTATTTCCTATTAAGTAGTAATGTTTTGAACTGTACTTGCAGGTTGCGTGGACAATTTCTTACATATTACGCTCCTGTTCCATTTTTGGTGTTGTTCTTCTTCTTATAAACGCCAATTTGCGGTTTTTTCCACACTCCACAGCACTATGCACTGAACGCTTGCTTTAATGCTATGTTTTGGTTTCTGTTGCTG
The DNA here is from genome assembly GCF_021461395.2 of Schistocerca americana. NCBI lineage: Eukaryota > Metazoa > Arthropoda > Insecta > Orthoptera > Acrididae > Schistocerca > Schistocerca americana. The sequence continues at coordinate 52,332,632 of NC_060124.1, forward strand.
ACTGTCAAATGTTTTTGCCAAAGATCGAAACTTATGAGTGTAATTATTAAAGTATCTCTGGTCTGTTCGTGTATGCATTTGTGTGTGTGTTTGTGTGTGTGTGTGTGTGTGTGTGTGTGTGTGTGTGTGTGTGTGTGTGTGTGTGTGTGTCCAGATGGTGTGGCGAAGAGTTTTCTGGTTTTATGTTATCATTTCCTTTATTAAGTGTATTAGGGATCCTGTGCTGATGTGTGTTTGTTCATTTATCACATGTTTGTTTTCTGCTATGGCTTTCTGGATGTGGAAGTTTTCTTGTGTTTGTATAAGATGTTTGTCATGGTTGCTTATTCTCATATTTTCATTTCTTGTTCCATGTTTGTAGGATGATGGTTGTAGTGTTTTAAATGCTCTGCAAATGTGGAATGGTTTGTTTCATACTTCCAACATCTGATGTGTTCTTTGTATCTTGTTTCAAAATTCCTGCATGTCGTGCCTATGTATACTGCATCACAACTTTGACATTCAAGTTTATATATTCCTGATTGTTGGAATTTGTCCCTCTTGGTAGCTGGCTTAGGTGTGATTGAAGGGTTTGCCCAGGCTTATATGCTATTTTGAAGCCCTGTCTCTTTAGGATGTTTGCAACTCTGTGTGTTTGTTTATGTGTGTAGGTCATGGTGTACTATCTGGTTCTTTTCTGTGTGATGTTGTCATTGTGTGTGTTTGTTGAGTGTGTTTGTAAGTTTTCAGCTTATGTATTCTGGAAATGTTGTGTTTGTTTTTTATTTGTGTTTTTATTTTTTGATTGAGCCTGTGTACCACATGTGTGTCATACCCGTTGTTCCTAGCTATTTGTATGATTGTACTCATTTCTTGTTCATAGTTTCTCTTGCTGAGTGGGATTCTGTATAATCTATGTAACATGTGTCTTAGTGCTGCAAGTTTCTGGCTGTGGGGGTGGTTGGATGTGGAATGTATTATTGTGTCTGTGGGTGTTGGTTTTCTAAAGATGTTAAATGTCTGTTTGCCATTTTCTTTTTTAATTGTAATGTCAAGAAAATTTATTTGATTTTCTTTTTCAAGTGTGAATTTTATGTTCTGATGAGCTTTGTTTATTTCTGAATGGAGTTCATCTATTTTTTCACTTGGCTCATCTACCAGACAAATAATGTCATCCACGTATCTGTACCAATATATGATTTTGAAACTTTCATTTTTGGTTATCTTTTCAAATGTCTGATTTTCTAGGTGACTGATGAAAATATTTGCTAGTGTTCCTGATATTGGGGATCCCATGAGCAGTCCATCAGTTTGTAGATAATATTCTTTCTCAAACTGAAAGTAGTTTTGTTCAGTTGTCAGTCTGAGCATATCTGTTATTTCTTTTATTGCATCTGTGGTGAGGTTGCTGTGGGATGAGAGATTTTGTTTTATGATTTCTATTGTTTCTGTGATAGGGATGGAGGTATACATATTTTCTATATCGAATGAAATCAGTGATGCTGTGTGTGGTACCTGTATGTTCTGTATGTTTTCTATTAGGTTTCCTGTGTTTATCACTGTTCTGTTGTTTTCTACTTTATAATGTTTTGTAACTAACTTTTGGAGGTGTTTGGCTATGCGGTATGTTGGGGCTTTCTTGAAGTTGATAACAGCTCTCATTGGCATTCCGTCTTTATGTACTTTCGGTTGACTGTGGAGTGTTGGTGCTTGTGGGTTTTTCTGTGTTAAGTAGTATTTCTGTTTGTCTGCGAGTATGTGTTCAATGTTTTTCAGTGTTCGTTTCACATTTGCCTGGAATCGTGTAGTTGGATCTGACTTCAGTTTTAGTATGGCATTGGTGTTTATGTATTCCTTGGTTTTTGTGATGTATTGCTCTTTATCCATGAGTACTGTTACATTTCCCTTGTCTGCTCTTGTTATTAATACATTATTGTTTGTTAACTTTTGTTTTAACCTTTTCATAGTGGCTGCTTCTGTTTGGTTGTTCTTATTGTGTGTCTGCTGTGTTTGTTTTATTATGCCTTTTATTTCTTCTTTTACTAGCTCTCTTGTCAGTCCTATGTTTATTTCACAATTATTTTGTTGTTCTTCATGTGTAAGGATGTGTTCAGTTTCTACTATGAGATTTTCTATGTACTGATTGTTCACTTTGCTATTGGTGCAGTGTTTCAAACCTTTTTCCAAGAGCATTTTTTCATTTTCGTGTAGTTCTGTCTCTGTTAGGTTAACTAAGCATGGATGGAATATGTGTTGGAGTTCATGTGGTTTCACATTTAAAATGTAAATGTATTTTTGCCTCTTTTTTACTGTAAGTTTCATTATCTTCTGTTTATGTTTATTTTGTAAATGTTTCATTGCTGTGTATGTGTTGTGTTCAGTTTTTTCTACTAGTGCCATGAAAACTGCAGTGTTTCCTACGTTTTTTGCCAATTCTAGATGAGTCTCATAGAGCATCATGTTTAGGTGCTGTTTTTTCGAATAGAGCATCTTAATTTCATGTAGTAACCAATATCGTTCTACAAATGATTTCGAATTTTGTGCCACTGTAGAACTGTTTTTAACCTTTACATTAATGTAACTTGGAATTAAATCATTCTTTTTGCATGTTTTGTTGAATTTTATGTGCTGTATCGTCTTATGGTGTCTCATATGTATTTTCTTGAACCTGTTGTACACATTGACAGGGAATGCTTGACATAGCTGTATTGACATTTTCAACTTTTGTAGTCCTGTCTTCCTCAGTTTTGTGTAATATTACGGTATATTGATAATTTTTACTTATGGGCCGTCTGACAGCAACTGAATAAAACACAATTTTAGTGCCATATGCGTTGTGCCTATAGGTTATAAACAGTTCTGGTGGTTGCTATTTCATATTAAGTAGTAATGTTTTGAATTGTACAAAGAGTGTTGTTAATAAAGTTACAAAGTAAAAAGCATGAGCCATGAAAGATAATATGAATGGAGATATAAAGCTTTGAGCTTTAATGAAATAGGTAGGATGGGGAATTATTTTATAAAGTAATGCAAATATTTGGCTTGCTTTGAACAAAAGGAGGTAATTAGAGTATAAGGTAGTGTAAGAAATGAAATGAGGAAGAGTATAGGTTGACATCAGTGGACAGTCAATGAACAAACCCCTTCAAACTGGTGTAAGGGGATAATAGGAGAAAAGTGGAAGAGGTGCTGTGCAATTGGTTTAAAAAAGAAAAAGAAAGAAAGAAAAGAAAAGAAAAGAAGAGAAAGCATAGGTGAAGGTAGTAATAAAAGCCCAGTTAGATAGACCCATCAGAGAGACCTGGGGCAGGTACATTCGGGAAAGAGATGGCCTCACTCTATTTTGCTAAGGTTGGCTCTGAGCACTATGGGACTTAACTGCTTAGGTCATCAGTCCCCCGTTTTGCAAAGGAATTTGTGTGAAGCACCCTCAGATGATTAAAAATGGGATCAGCAATTCTCCCATGAAACAATTTAAAGGGATAGATTGACAATTGATCACGCCAAAGAAGAGGTTTCCTAGCTAGCTAAGATAGATAATTTTCCTAATTAGAGTGTGTGGGAATTTGTTACACCTCCATGCATGTTGACATGGAAGTATTTGAAATTTGGAAGTTAACTTAGAACAAAGGAGGCACAGTTAGCCTGTGACTCCTCTGAAACAGGAAACTGAAATGAAAGTTTTTATCGGAGAATATATAATGCAAATAAGTAAGAATCACTTAAGTTAAAGCAAATCAATCTTTTAAATGAGCTAAAGTAATAAAAGAACAAGTTATACCCACCTACCAAGAGAAGTTTAGCAGTTTCAAAGAAATGAGACAAACACCTTGTACAAGAAAAATGGTAATGACATGACATGATGTAAGGCTTAAATATGACATGTGATACTCATAGTGAATAATGTATGTTTTTTAAAATATGATTTTTTGAAAATATGGTTGATTATGAACTGGAGTAAGGATAAATAATGAGATGTATGAATGAAACAGTTGAGTAAATAAAGTGGATAAATATGAAAAGGTAACTTGGCGCAACATCTTTGGCTTGAGTGCAGGGATATGTAATGTAAAACAGCATTTAATCAAATACCCTGCTACACCGTTAATGCAGTATTTACATCAGCTAAATATGATCTGGGTAGCTGATATATATTAAGTAGTGTAGGAAAAAGGAGCAGATACTGTAAACCCCAGGCCTATTATTACACAGGATACATGTGCAGTAACAACGAGAGCAGAGGCAAGTCGCCAGGGGATGAGTGCCACTCACTTGCTGCACAGTGATACAAATAATGCTTTGACACTCCAAGTTGGTGGTGTCATGGATGGCTTAGAGAAAGAAGCAACTGAAAATGTCAATGGGGACCCGAAAGATATGAATCACTTTTGGATGTAAGTAGATGGAACATCAATGTACAGCCTATAGGTCACACATATAATATTGTGTTGAAGGTCTAGACTATTTTGAGTTGTAATTAAGGGAAGCTGTCATCATGAGAGAATAAGACTGTAAAATATAGAGAAGTGAATGTTAAGAGTTTGAAGTTTATTTCTTAGCTTGATGTAGTCACTGTGATCTCATATTTCAGCATCACCCTGCAAAGGATCGAAGTCCAGAAGAAGCAAAAGGTTGTAGATGGCAGTGGGACAGAGTAGCTAGACAACTAGAACAATTCATGAACCATGACTGTGCATAATCAAAAATAATGTAAAGGTCAGTGACAGATCCAACATGGCGAAACCTATCAAGTACAACGAACAGCAGAAGTAGGCCACTATTTAGATTTATAACATTATACAACCAAGGATTCAAATTCATCACTGAGAGATGACTCTAATGATTTTTCATCCAGTTTACTGAACATATATATTTCTTTCTGCTTATTTTAGTTGTTTGTTGTACTTCGGTGCCGGCCGGAGTGGCCGAGCGGTTCTAGGCGCTACAATCTGGAGCCGCACGACTGCTACAGTCGCAGGTTCGAATCCTGCCTTGGGCGTGGCTGTGTGTGATGTCCTTAGATTAATTAGGTTTAAGTAGTTCTAAGTTCTAGAGTACTGATGACCTTACAAATTAAGTCCCATAGTGCTCAGAGCCATTTGAACCGTTTGTACTTCGGTAATCTTTGGTGCCACAGCTGTGCCGTGGTCACTGATACCATTTTCCATGTTGACATCCTCAAAGCGATCAGATCTATTTGTTGCCATTAGATCCAATATATTTCCACCGTGAGTGGGTTTCTTGTCGTAGATAGTTTTCAGAGATGAATTTATTAAAGTTTCACAGTATGTCTTATCATGCTCACCACTAATAAAACTGCAATTTTTCCAATTAATTGTTGTATGATTAAAGTCACACTGATAATTACAGTGTGACTGGAGGACTTAAATACAAGTTAACTGAGGCTTTTAGCCCACCTGGTTAGCCATGTAGTCTAAATCACTGCTTTCTGGGTGGGAAGGCGTGCCAGTCCCCGGCACGAATCCACCCTGCGGTTTGGTGTCGAGGCCTGGTGTGCCAGCCAGTCTGTGGATAGTTTTTAAGGCAGCTTTCCATCTACCTTGGCAAATGCAGGCTGGTTCACCTTATTCTGTCTCAGTTACACTATGTTGTCAATTGCTGGGCAAACAATTTCTCCATGTACACATACACCATAATTATACCACGCAAACATTGGGGCTACACTCGTCTGGTGTGAGAAATTCCCGGGTGGGGTCAGGGGTCAGGGGTGAGGGGGGGAGTCCACTGGGGGCGGAACCAGGTAATAACCCTGAGTTCAGTGTGTGTGTGTGTGGGCAGGGGGGGAGGGGTGAGTGGACTGCTGCAGCCTGTTGTGGGGTTGTGTACCACTAGGGGCTAAGGGGGGGACGGAGTCTGTCCTTCGTTTCTAGGTCCCCAGCTCCATACAATACGTTACAATACAATAAGTGAGGTTTTCTCTTAAGTTTTCTGTTACATCATGAGACGAGTCTGGTGGGAAATAGAAGGATCCAGTTATCACTTTACACCCACCCCTGATACTGAATCTTGCCCAAACAGCCTCACATGCAGCTTCAGATTCTATCTCGGTAGATCTGAGTTTCTTGTTCACTATCACAAATACATCACCTCCATTTCCCACTTGCTTGTCCTTTCAATATACACTTAAATTTTCCCCAAAAATTTTGCTGCTGTCAATTTCAGGTTTCAACCAGCTTTCTTTACCTAGTACATGTGAGCTTCATTGATTTTCATCAGAACTTCAAACGCTGGCATTTTATTGCAAATGCTTCAACAGTCTACCATTAGAATTTTACTAGTCTCAGCTGTGGAAGGCATTTCCTTCCATCTTACACTCATACTTCTGTGTTTCCTACAGTTATAATTATCAGGATTGGATGGGGAGTCACCTAATCCAAAAAAACCTTTCTGTGCCACCCAAACAAAGTCAGCAATGTGAGCACCAGCCTCTGATGTGTAGTGCATATGTGTCTCATTTAGGGTGACCCTACAGTTCTCAACCCTATGGTGAAAGTCCAGGAAGTCGCAGTCTAGCTTGTCAAAAAATTTTCCAACTCTCTGGTTCAGTCCTTCCACTTAATTCAGAACCAAAGGGCCATGATCATTTCTGGGGACAATGCTGCAAATTATGAACTTCAGTAAAATTCCATGCACAGGCTAGTCTTCATATCCTTCCCTGCCAGTTCCCTCATGGGTGCTGGAACAGCCTCTTCAACATGTTGAGTGCACACAGAGTGCACCTGGTGTGCTTTCCTGTCCTTGCTGCCATGTCCCTGAGGGGTACCATCATGTCATACGTTTGAACTGCCAATGATTAATAGGCCCCTACACTTTTGTGTTTGCCTCATCCTAACTCCGGACAAAGCATATTTCCCCAAAATAGATGAAGCAGTCTCACTGGCTCAGTTTAGTTTCAGTGGGAGACAGCACATCAGACTTGTTGGTTTGGGGGATCAGTTTAATGCCCTGAGTCCTCCCTGGTCCTCATCCTCTCTGTACAGGGCACCTAGATCTACCATTGACACAGTGAAGTGGACAAGCAACGACAGGTCCTGTACTTTCTGCAGAGGAGATCGGATCTACAGGAGGGGATTTGTTCCTAGAAATTTTCTTTTTGTTCTTACAATCTATAGACTTAACCATTTATATTTAATTTAACAGTACCATTTTTCCTCCTTCAGTGTAAATTCATTGCATATTGACCAGCTGTAAACTTCATTGAGTATTTAATTTGCTTTCTTTGCAAGGATTTCCCTTGCTTACCAAGTGGCTATAAAAATCCTGCCCTGTGCAAAGAATTTTTTTCTCATGACTCGCAGTACTGAAAAAGTCATTTGCATTCATTTGGAACAGTACTGGTCCTAATTTGCTACTGTGACCAACTTGTATTAGTCTATTTTAATTCTTATAAGAGTTTCATAAAAATTTAGTCGCATGTAAAGGTTGTTTTATCTTTGCACACTGTACCCTAATTGCTAGGTATAGTAGCTATTTGCTTTTGCTAATTTATTTTGAAATTTTACTGCAATAGTTAGTAATTTCTCATTTACACGGTTTTCTTTGTCTCTTCCTGTTTCCTATTTAATGACATCCCAGTTTGTCATTAAAAGACTTTTTGCAGCAGTAAAAACCATCCAGTAAATATTTTTGTACTTGTGGTAGCAATATAAGAACTCTGACTTATCACTCTGTTCCATGGATGGTGATGATGATGTGGACTGCTCAACTGTGCGGTCATCAATGCCCTTACAAAGTCCTAATTTTTAAGAACTACATTTTTTTTTTTCACACTCCAATCTAGCCACTGTCATGAATGATGAGGACAACACAAACACCCAGTCCCCAGGCAGAGAAAATCCCCAGACCGGCCAGGAATCAAACCCAGGACCCCATGATCTTGAGGCACCAAAGCTAGTCAATAGACTACAAGTTGTGGACCTGTTCCACGGAGCTAAAGTACTTAGGAGTCTGGGAGGTCTTTCTTATTTATTTGGCTTTGTGACACATTTTTACTGATGTGAGTACTTCTCTAAATTTCTTTTCAAAGTTGATTTCAAATAATGTTGAGAACCTAGAAAATTTTGCATAACCATTTGTTTCTCTCTACACCTCACTCCAAACTGGCTTGCTGGTTCTCATGTATGTGATAAGAAAGGTCCTATGAAACAATGCATACTCCAGGTTGGAATGTCAACAAAATCAGGAAAAGGATAGATTTCTACTCACCATGAAGATGACATATTGAGTGGCACACAGGCACAATGGAAACACTGTTATACATTTAGCTTTCATCCAAAGTCTTTTTCAGAAAAGAAAACACACACACCCACACTCACACTCAACAAGCCAAAACACCTCACACACCCATGAGTGCCATCTCCTGTAGCTTGGACTAGAATGTAACTGTCCCATTGAGTGGCAATCTGGATGGAGCAAAGAAGTGGTATGAATAGCACGTTAAGGGTAAGGTATGACTATGAAGCAGCTGTCCACCAGGATGAATGGCTACTGCCCCAAATTGTGTCCAAGAGTGTGGTAGACCAACTGACGGATAACATGCATCTGAACATAACATACTCGATTTCAGAAGTTGCTTCACAACCCTGGCCATCTGGATCCTCCACACCACCATCAGTTTTTCTGAATTATACAGATGGGAGTTATCATTATGGCACATTCACTACTCCCAAAATTATCCCAACCTTAATCTATGGTAACGTACTGCCCTCACACCACCCACACATCTGCCAATGCAGAGGACAGCACACCTCTCCTTTTATGCTCCCTGCCCCACAGCCTCCTGACACTGTGCCCGGCAGTCTGCTCTTCCTCCAACAGGTCCCTGCATTCTCCACCAGACAGCACTCTTGTCTCCCCCAGCCATACCCTGCTATCCCTCCCTCTTTCCTACCCCACCCCAGGTTGCCACTTGATTTGACTGTTGTATTCTGGACTGAGCTGCCAGAGATGGCAGTCTTGTGTACATAAGGGGTGTGTGTTTTCTTTACCGAAGGAGGCTTTGGCCAAAAGCTAAAGTTTAGCAGTCATTTTGTTCACAACAAAACATGCACATCTATATAGTGAGTAGCTTTCTATCCTTTTCCTAATATTGTTACAGGAAAAGTTGTGATAGAATGTAATTAATTTAGGAGTAAAGGTGGAGGCACTGGATCATTGATTGGCACATACGGAAGACTGAAAAATTAGCTATGTGTTGGGTGAATTGTTTCTTTAGCTAGAGTACACACACACACACACACACACACACACACACACACACATACTGGATAGCTGTATGGTGTGTGTTTGTGTGTGTGTGTGTGTGTGTGTGTGTGTGTGTGTGTGCGTGTGCCCAGACGGTATGTGCAAGGTGATGTATGGACAACACAACTGGCTGGGTGTTTACTTGCTGATGACGATAGGCCGGTCAGTTCAGTTCTAACACTGTGGTTTACTAACACAGTTCTTGCCTAATTAACCTCAAAATGTACGGGCTCCTGAGTACTGCTGCTTTGCCATGACTGCTACATTAAGTACTGTCTTATAGTAAACAGCATGTACTATTGTGGTGGGGCGGGGGCGGGCAATTTTTGTCTCAGCATGTTATAAGCATGTAGAATGGCGATTAAGTTGTTAGTGGTCAACTCACCATTAGCACAAAATGCTGTTATGTAGGCTAGGTGCTTTTCTGTTTATGGATTCTATATCTTTGACAAAGCCCATTTACGTCCTTATCAGTCATCCTTCAAGATTTGGCTCCTTACTAAGGTCATGCAACCAAATGTTTAAGAATTCCAGACTAAAAATTTTGAGGCCCATGTTTCCCATAAGCCATCAGCTATCTTTAAATTTTGTCACCCCTGCCACATTGCCTTCACCATGTGTGAGAAGGTCAAGGCTGAGTTGCAGCATTAGCAGGAACCCAATGCTGTTTCTCCTAGTCAGTGGGCTGCTCTTTTGGTAGTTATTCAGAAGCCAGATGGCACTATGCATGCTTTTTGGTCATCAGTCTTCTGACTAGTTTGAAGCAGCCCACCACGAATTCCTCTCATGTGCTCTTATGGAATTTTGGACAGACGTCAGTATGCAATGAGTCACAGATTCAAATCCCTTTCTGTGTCTGGAGGAATTGTTGACATAGTTGATATGGAACCAGTATTCCTCCTTAATTGACTTGTGCAATGTCTGCTGACAGAGATATTAAATCCCATCCCCCTATGGGGTTTACTAGTTTAACCACTGGCCTTTTGGAATTCTACTGCTCCAGGAATTTATCAAGTATATTTAGAGCATTTGATTAAGTACATCCCCTGTTGTGTTATCTACCTCATAGACATCTGTGTCATGGGCCCAATGCGAGAGGACCATTTACACAATCTGCAAGCAGTTTTCCAACTTTTTGGAGAATGGCCTTCATTGAAAATTGGGTGAAGGTAGTTTTTCCCCAAAAAGTGCATTTTTTGGGCCATGTTCTTAGCAAAGATGGCTTCATCCCTATGGATGAACGCATCTAAGCCATCATTAACTTCTCACAGCCCAAACGTGTATGAGCTCCAGTCCTTTTTTGGCAAGATTTCTTATTACTCTTAAGTTCAATCCCCAGGCCCTGTGCATCTGCTACCCCTTTACTGGCTTTTCCCAAAACGCTTTACATTTGTTTGGCCTGTGGACTATTATTGGGCTTTTCAGGCCCTCAGGCAGTGTTTATGCTCTGCTCCCTGTCTCGTTTCTTTTATTCCAGAAAAGTCATTAACTGTGGCCTGTGACATGTGCCAGTATGGCACTAGTGCAGTCTTTTCACATGGGAACTCAGACAGCACTGAGCAGCCCATCGCTTATGCATTGAAGACGCTCTCATTTTTGCATAGGATGATACCTTTCAGCAAACATTGACAGCACAGTAGGATGTGGCCACTGATTTGCATATCTGGAAAATTGTCTCTACAGTCTAGATGGGATGACCCGAGCATGCTCCTTTGTGAACAGATACACGATTCCTACTCCACAGTTGACTCAACATTATCCAGGCAATCCTCATGCTATGGAGAAGCAAAGCGGTCAAATCATTGCTCCTCAGGCATTGTGTCCTTGCATACTCCAGGTGCTGAATGCATTGCACTGGGGTATGTCTTGCATGAAAGCTTTGGCATGGTGACACATCTACTTGCAGACAATTAATCATAACATTGTACATCCTGTGTGTGCTTGTGGAGCCTGTGCACAGAACCAGGCTGTGCTGCCACATTAGTTTTCTCTTGGACATTGATGGAGTACTCTGAAGACATGGTGCACATCTACTTTGTGGGCCCATTTTTGGGACGCATATGGTTGTTGTATGGCTGCAGCTGCATTGTCCAGTTACCCATATGTAGCCAAACTGCCCTCCAACACATTGATAGCAACTATTTGTGTGTTGTCAATTAGTTTTACTATTGACGGCTAACACCAGGCCATTGTATCCAATAACGGTTGTCAGTTAGTGTCATAGGAGTTTGAGGATACTTGCATTTGTAAGGGTATCCAGCATCTGACTACCACCCTTTAACTCAGACATGGAGCAGTTCATGAAACCTTTCAAGACACAAATGCTGAATTTTATGTCTGTCTTTTCCTGTGACTATGCACTGTATAGTTTTCTTCATACTGGGTGACATCAGTTAACAAGTGCAGTGCAGCAGATCATTTGCGTGGGCTACAACTGTGGCACTTCTTGGATTTGCTGCATCTTGAGTCTCATGCCCACAGTGTTGCACCCTAATGTGACTTTCGTGACAGGGCTGGGGTGAAGTGTATTGGCAAGCCACAAAAGTTGATATTTGTTTGCAGTGTATATCGGTTGGCAGCAGCTGACCTGTTATTCAGATCAGTTTTGTCGATGACCTACAGGACCTGTGACACCATGGTCTCCATGTCTGCTGGGTGATGTGGTGAGGTAGGTGTTTCTCAATCGCAGCAGTGTCCATATCTGCTGCCATCCCTGTATCTCTCCACTGTCCTAATTTAGACTGTGGGGCAACCTGCTGTTATGGTAACCTCCACCATCTTCTACCATACGAGCAGAGTCAGTTGAGTTGTCATTGCCTACTTCAGTAATCAACCCACTTCTTGGGAATCTTGTGCCCTCACCAGTTTTCCACTGGAGGTTATGGCAGAAACTAGGCTATTTTGGATCTATGTGACAATTTCAGGAGGATGGGATTTTATATCTCTATCAGCAGACATACCCCTGGACACAAATGAGCTGATGTGGGTCATGTGGCAGCATATTGTGGAATGTAATCACGCACGGAGTGTGCAAAGCGTTGTATAGGAATAGTTACTAACCCAGGTGTTTACTTGCCAGTGGCGACAAGCCAGGCCAGCCAGTTATAGCGGTGAGACCAACTAACATGGACCTGGTCTTTTTCATCACACCCTTCTCTTACTTCTGTGTGTATGTTGTTTTAGTTATTCACCCTAGTCACATATTGTACCTTTCTGTGTGCAAGCCTCTACATAACATTCCAACTCTCTGTTCCCCCATAGATTGACTTCCATGTCACATTTCTTTTTCTCTTCAACAGTCCAGCTTCAGAGTCATGCAACCATTGTCATCTAGAGTAGTGACATTCATGTCAATGTGGTGGTTTGGCAGCATTGTCATCATCACTGTGCAGACATAAGTGGCTGCCCTATTTTTTATGAAATACGCGAAAACAGCATTTATTTGTAGCTCATGTCTTATAGAAAGGAAGAAAGAAGTAGTATAAAAGTATAATCTGTGAATAAGGACTTTAACGATTGTGTGGTGATGGAACAGGTGTTCAGTTGTAGTTTTCTTTAAGGAGCTATCTCCACATTTGTCTAAAATGATTTGCAACACACCTAAATCTGAATGAGTGGAAAGAGATTTGAAAGCTGCTCTTATAAATACAGTTCACTGCTTTAATCACTATGTCATTTGACTTGGTGTGGTCTATTAAAACTGTGGTGTTTTGCTTATATAGTATATTTCTCAATCATGCCTAACTTGGACTCGATAGACTGAGCTTTAACTAAAATGAAAACTTTTAGAAATGGTTCATGCAGAAAGCTTAGTATTATAAGTGTACAGATGGAGATCTGGTCACTGTAATGAGACAACAGCAAGCAATGCATTCACACAGGTTATGGGAATTCCAGATGATGTATTTGACAACTGCCAACACTTTCTACAGGTGCACATCCTGTTACTTTCACAACACAAATGCAATGCGAGAGCACTGTGCTTCTTTGTCAGTCTGCCTGGAAATTTTATTCTTTAACTGCCTGAATTTGAATGTTTCTGTGGCTTAGAGTTTAATATTACATCTTGACATTCTGTGCTGATATCGTTATCTTACCTGTGGTCAAGAGCAATGCTGTGGTTGTGGTGGACAAGCAGGATTACATTTGAAGGATGCAATGTTTACTATCTGATCCAACATGTCTCAGACGCATTGCTGACCTGACTGAAAGAGTTGAGAAGAAGATACCTCCTAAAAAAAAGGAAAAAAGGTTCCTTGTCACGAGAGACTGTCCCGCTGTCCCTCTTAGATTATAATACAGCCTTCCAGACATCCACAAGGAAAAGGTTCCTCCTGTTCCTCTTTTGGTAACAATATGCTCCAACATACCATGTAGTGAACACCTTGCTGCACTGTAGAGCCTAGTAGTAGATTGTTGTGTACATCACATTAAGAATTTGACATATTTCTTATTTTGATTAGAGAGATTGCATTTGACTGACTTTGATATTCTAGTAAATTTTTATATGGTCTCTTTCTTCACTTGCATTCCTCTGTCTGATTCATTATGATTAGTTAAGGTTAGGTTTGGTATTGAATTAATAATCTTTTTATATTTATTGACTTCCATTTACTCCCTCCCTCATTGAGTTGGTCAGGATGAAGGTTGGTGGTACTTTGCGACATACCAGTTACAGAAAGCCAACTCACACTGATTTGTATTTTAAGACTGTTATATGACACCACATAGGTGTGAAGGGACATTTGTACCTTGGTTGATAGGGCCCAAAGCATCTCAGTCCTTGAAAGTAGTAAGCAGAGTTAGTTCACCTCAAAGTCACCTTTTCCCGAAATGGTTATAGTGAATGTGGTGACTAATGAAAATAGTGAGGTGGTAGCAATGTCTATGGAGTCTTGTGGAAGTAACTTTTCCAGCAGGAGTGGTCATATTCTTTTGAAATATGGTGTGAAATGTGTTTTTGACCACCATGTAGGATTGCAGCCTGATTAGAGTCTGTAAAGGATAACGTTGCTTTACATAGGATGTGTGGCTACCTCATTTCATGCAGCCATGAAGTGTCAAAGATTGGTCACATCATCAAGTCCATGAAGTATCAGCCTATTGAGCATAAGTGTGACACACTATTGTGAAACATTTCCTTCGCATTCTATAGAATATAACAATATGGAGATTTTGGCCAGCTGTTTGGATTGTGTATTTAAAGAAACAGTTGAATTAAACTAAGAACCAAACTCACATTGATTTGTACTTTGTCCCCATCTATTTAAATTTGAAGGGGTGTTTGCATTTCACTTCATGGGGCCCACACCCTCTCAGTCCCTTAAAGTTGTCAGCTTTTTGCTTAAATTAAGTGTGAAATAATGTTCACTTTCTGGTCAAAGATCAGAGGAGCAAAGTTAATGTTACTTCCACAGTCACTCGTAATTAATACTTATTATTGGTAACTTCTGACATTGATCAGCTTAGGTCACGTGTGGTGCTAGTTGCTTACAGCTTGTGTGAGTGCGTGTGTGGGTTTTTCCCCTGCACATGCCCTGCATACCAAGGTTTTAAATTTTCTGTAAGTCATTTGAACATTTTATACATGTGGAGAAATTAGAGTTTAACAGGGAGTGCTTTGTTGAGATCCCAGTGCTGTTGTGTAGTCTTGTCCATTAACTTTCCAAGTTCTAAATTTTCAACAAAAAGCTGACATATACTGGAAGCAGTTACAACAGGGTCGGAAAAGAGGCAGCCTGCAGCAGTAGCTGAATGTTCCACAAATGGCATGTTATATTGATGTCAGAACCTCTCATTATTTTTCTGATCAGTGCCATGGTACAGTCCTGCAGTATGCTGCTATTGTTATATTGTTATGTTGAGATACTCCCAAGTTCAGCAACATCCTATGAAGCATATTCAAATAGTAAAGGGTGTTCATTTATATTTAAAAGTTATCACCTCAGAAAGAAAACTGTATGACTGTAGTGCCATCTGTTGATAGTTCCTGAAGCCAAAGATGCCATGAAGTTTGTATCTATATCTTTACCTATGTCTGTAGCGAACCTGTGCCCCTTCAAACACCTGTAGAAGCTATGGCTGCCAGGGTGAGGAAAACACATGAAATTACCATCTCTAACATCTACCTCCCTCCAGATGGTGTAGCACCATCCCATGTATTTCTCAACTCCCCCCACCATTTCTACTTCTGAGTGATTTTAATGCCCGTAATGATTTGTGGGGTGGAACCAAGGTTACTGGTCGTGGTAAGGATGTTGAAGACCTACTCACTCAAATCGACCTTGGCCTCCTAAATACAGGTGCCTCCTCATATTTCATTGTGGCACATACTCGTCCATTGATCTGTTGGTTTGCAGGCCCAGCTCCTCCAGCCTATCCACTGGAGATCTCATGGCGACTTATGTGATAGTGACCACTTTGCACTCTTCCTACCTCTACCCCAGCGACCCTCATCTGGATGCTTGCCCAAATGGGCTCTTCCCAAGGCTGACTGGGACCTTTCATGTAAACTACCACCATTGAATCTGCATTGCATGGAAACATCAATGAGGTGATCCATGCCATCACAACTATTATTGTTGCCACAGCTGAATTGGCAATCCCTTGTTCCTAAGGTTGCCAGAAATCACTGCAGCCATTAGACACCATAGGTGGGCCCTCCCGTGTGTAATTGTCACCCATCCCCGGAGAACCTCATTGCCTCCAAATGGCTCCATGCCCAATTCCACCTACTCATCAAATGATGGAAGTTGGAGTGTTGGGAACAATATTTCTCCACCATTGGAACACAAATCTCCCCTTCCCATGTCTGGACCAAGCTCCAATGATTTTACAGCAATCAGACCCCTGCAGGTGTACCTGAAATTTCTACACATGGAGCTGTATCTGCAATCCAGACATAATCACAGAGCATCTTGCCGAGTATTAAGCTCATTCTTCTGTGTCTGAGAATTACCACCCTACTTTTCATCTCTGCAAACAGAGTGTGGAATGACACCTATTTTTTGCTTCATGCCGTCCTGAGCCAGACAGTGCTCCCTTCAATGAGTGGGAATTTCTCAGTGCCCTTGCCAACTGTCCTGACACATCCCCTTGACCAGACCGTATCTGTTCCCAAATTCTTAAAGATCTGTCAGCGGCTTACCAGTGGCACCTCCTTATCATCTTCAACAGCATCTGGAGTGATGGCGAATTCCTATCGCAATGGCGGGAAAGTATCATTACTCCAGTGCAAAAGTCTGGTAAGAACCCACTAGATGTGGATCGGAGCATGGAATGTCAGATCCCATAATCGGGCAGGTAGTTTAGAAAATTTGAAATGGGAAATGCATAGGTTAAAGTTGGATATAGTGGTAATTAGTGAAGTTCGGTGGCATAAGGAACAAGAATTTTGGTCAGGTGAATACAGGGTTATAAGTACAAAATCAAATAGGGGTAATGCAGGAGTAGGTTTAATAATGAATAAAACAATAGGAATGCGGTTAAGCTACTACAAACAGCACAGTGAACGCATTGTTGTGGCCAAGATAGACACGAAGCCCACCCCTACTACAGTAATACAAGTTTATATGCCAACTAGCTCTGCAGATCATGAAGATATTGAAGAAATGTGTGATAAATAAAAGAAATTATTCAGATAGTGAAGGGGGACGAAAATTTAATGTTTATGGGTGACTGGAATTTGGCAGTAGGAAAAGGAGAGACGGAAACATAGTAGGTGAATATGGATTGGGGGTAAGAAACGACAGAGGAAGCCGCCTGGCAGAATTTAGCACAGAGCACAACGTAATCATAGCTAGCACTTGGTTCAAGAATCATAAAAGAAGGTTGTGTACATGGAAGAAGCCTAATGATACTGACAGTTTTCAGACAGATTATATAATGGTAAGACAGAGATTTAGGAACCAGGTTTTAAATTGTAAGATATTTCCAGGGGCAGATGTGGACTCTTACCACAGACTACTGGTTATGAACTGTAGATTAAAACTGAAGAAACTGCAAAAAGGTGGGAATTTAAGGAGATGGGACCTGGATAAACTGAAAGAACCAGAGGTTGTACAGGGTTTCAGGGAGAGCATAAGGGAACAATTGACAAGAATGGGGGAAATAAGTACAGTAGAAGGAGAATGGGTAGCTTTGTGGGATGAAGTAGTGAAGGCAGCAGAGGATCAAGTAGGTAAAAAGACAAGGGCCAGTAGAAATCCTTGGGTGACATAGGAAATATTGAATTTAATTGACGAAAGGAGAAAATATAAAAATGCAGTAAATGAAGCAGGCAAAAAAGGAATACAAACGTCTCAAAAATGAGATTGACAGGAAGTACAAAATGGCTAAGCAAGGATGGCTAGAGGACAAATGTAAGGATGTAGAGGCTTATCTCACTAGTGGTAAAATAGAAACTGCCTATAGGAAAATTAAAGAGACCTTTGGAGAAAAGAGAACCACTTGTATGAATATCAAGAGCTCAGATGGAAATCCAGTTCTAAGCAAAGAAGGGAAAGCAGAGTGGTGGAAGGAGTATTTAGAAGGTCTATAAAAGGGCGATTTACTTGAGGGCAATGTTATAGAAATGGAAGAGGATGTAGCTGAAGATGAAATGGGAGATATGATACTGGGTGAAGAGTTTGATAGACCACTGAAAGACCTAAGTCGAAACAAGGCCCCGGCAGTAGACAACATTCCAGTAGAACTACTGACGGCCTTGAGAGAGCCAGTCCTGACAAAACTCTACAATCTGGTGAGCAAGATGTATGAAACAGTTGAAATACCCTCAGACTTCAAGAAGAATGTAATAATTCTAATCCCAAAGAAAGATGGCGTTGGCAGATGTGAAAATTACTAAACTATCAGTTTAATAAGTCACAGCTGCAAAATACTAACGTGAATTCTTTACAGACAAATGGAAAAACTGGTAGAAGCTGACCTCGGGGAAGATCAGTTTGGATTCCGTAGAAATATGGGAACACGTGAGGCAATACTGACTCTACGACTTATTTTAGAAGCTAGATTAAGAAAAGGCAAACCTATGTTTCTAGCATTTGTAGACTTAGTACGACTTATTTTATAAGCTAGATTAAGAAAAGGCAAACCTATGTTTCTAGCATTTGTAGACTTAGAGAAAGCTTTTGACAATGTTGACTGAAATACTCTCTTTCAAATTCTGAAGGTGGCAGGGGAAAAATACAGGGAGCTAAATGCTATTTACAATTTGTACAGAAGCCAGATGGCAGTTATAAGAGTTGAGGGGCATGAAAGGGAAGCAGTGGTTGGGAAGGGAGAGAGACAGGGTTGTATCCTCTCCCCAATGTTATTCAATCTGTATATTGAGCAAGCAGTAAAGGAAACAAAGGAAAAATTCAGAATAGGTATTAAAGTTCATGGAGAAGAAATAAAAACTTAAGGTTCGCTGATGACTTTGTAATTCTGTCAGAGACAGCAAAGGACTTGGAAGAGCAATTGAATGGAATGGACAGTGTCTTGAAAGGAGGATATAAGATGAACATCAACAAAAGCAAAACGAGAATAATGGAATGTAGTCATATTATGTCAGGTGATGCTGAGGGAATTAGATTAGGAAATGAGACACTAAAAGTAGTAAAGGAGTTTTGCTATTTGGGGAGCAAAATAACTGATGATGATTGAAGAAGAGAGGATATAAAATGTAGACTGGCAATGGCAAGGAAAGCGTTTCTGAAGAAGAGAAATTTGTTAACATCGAGTATAGATGTAAGTGTCAGGAAGTCGTTTCTGAAAGTATTTGTATGGAGTGTAGCTATTTATGGAAGTGAAACATGGACGATAAATAGTTTGGACAAGAAGAGAATAGAAGCTTTCGAAATGTGGTGCTACAGAAGAATGCTGAAGATTACATGGGAAGATCACATAACTAATGAGGAGGTACTGAACAAGATTGGGGAGAAGAGGAGTTTGTGGCACAACTTGACTAGAAGAAGGTATTGTTTGGTAGGACATGTTCTGAGGCATCAAGGGGTCACCAGTTTAGTATTGGAGGGCAGCGTGGAGGGTAAAAATCGTAGAGGGAGACCAAGAGATGAATACCCTAAGCATCAAACCAGTCTCAGGACTGAAGACCACACCAACAACAACATATGTGGATAACTATTGTCCTATCAGTCTCACCAGCATTCTGTGCAAGCTGTGCTTATGATTTTTGGGACTGGTCTTGGATGCCCACTTAACTTGGCTTCCCCATCTTTTTCAGCTCTGGCGATCAGCCTCCTGGAGACTGATCTCTGATTGGTTTTCAGCCATAAAGTTTCCACGACCTGGGATACTGAATGGTGCACCGTCAGTACACCAAATAAGGAGACAATGAATATGTTGCGGTCATCCATGTGAGTCACACACAAGGTCTCTGTTGTCCTTTGCTGGCTCTGCATTGGCCATACTTGGCTAACATATAGTCACCTCCTCCATAGCAAGGACCCACCTCGGTGTTGCTGTGGCTCCCATATGACAGTCGTCCACATCTTGTTGGACTGCCCAATTTTAGCCACTCTGTGATGGGCTTTTAACCTTCCCAGCACCATAACTTCGGTGTTGGGTGACAGTGCCTCATCGGCTGATTTAATTTTACATTTTAACAATGAGGGGAGTCTTTATCACACAATGTAAGGGTGTGCATCTGGCCTTCTCTCCCACATCTCCACCCTCCCTGCATTTTACCTCATCACTCTTTCTTTGCATTTTGTCTGCATTGGTGTTTATCTTTTCCCTATGTGTGTTCATCTTGCCTTTTCTTTTAGGCTGGAGATTTTAGTGTTTTGCAGAGTGGCTGGCTCGTCCTTTTTTTATTCTTGTGATCAGCCAACTCATGCCATCTACTATATTATTTTGGTACCTTTCTCTACTTTTCCTTTTGGTGTAAGTTTTCACCTTTTGGTTCACTTGTTTTGTTTTCTCTTTCGGTGTGGTTCCCCATTAATTTTACTGTCCCCAACTCCTTTTGAGGATTGTTGTATCTTGAGACTTGTTTGCATGAGGAAACAGTGACTGATGACCCTACAGTTTGGTCCCTTTATACCCGAAACCGACCAATGATCATCAGTGAAAGCAAACAACAATGGTGTTTTTCACAACAGTTGTGAAGTGTATGCTGTAATCCAAGTTTTCTGTGCAAAAGAATCTGGAGCTTTTCAAATCCATAAGAGGTTGTTTACAGACCTACAGTAATGAGTGATATGATGGCAAAGCTTTAAAAGTGGCCCTAAAAATGTGAATAATGTGAATAATGAAATCACAATCACTTGAGTGGGCCAGAAGCTGTTATTTGATCAATAATTGAAGTTTGGTGCTCCGACTAATGAATTTCATTTAGATGTAAACATAGGCTTCTGTGGCCATTGTCATAGTCAATACACCCTGAGGAAGGCGTCTTGCAATTGTCACCAAAATGTCAAAATTTTATAGTTGACAATGCGGCCTCAAACCCAGAAGAATTTTATTGACTGAATTTTGTTAGGTCCAATGCTCCATTAATGCCAAGATTGTTATGGTACAGCTTTAAATAGTAAATTCTGTGCAAGTTGGATAACAAAAATGCTTACCTCCCAACAAAGGGTGAAAAATACAAAAATACAAATGGTCTTTTTGATCAACCACTCCTCATTTTCAGCCTCACACCCACTGATATTATCATTTCTTATATTTGAAACAACAGCTTGGAGAACAACAGTTTGAAGATAATGAAGAACCTAAGAAGACAACTGTTAATTGTTGCCATTTGCAGATGGAGAATTTGTATGAAGTTATATTTTGTGCTGGTGTTGTGATCATGTACATCACTGGACTTCATAACTTCAGTTGGTTGACCAATAAAAATTTTTGCTAATTTAAATGTGTATAAAAATATATTGTTAAGTATTTGTGCAGCACAAACACTTCACAGCATGATTCTCTGTTGCCTATCGTGTATATAAGTGCTATCATTGTATTCTGCAACAGCAAGAAAAATTTTGAGTAGGTATTAAAATCCATGGAGAAAAAATAAAAACTTTAAGGTTCGCCGATGACATTGTAATTCTGTCGGAGACAGCAAAGGACTTGGAAGAGCAGTTGAACGGAATGGACAGTGTCTTGAAAGGAGTATATAAGGTGAACATCAACAAAAGCAAAACGAGGATAATGGAATGTAGTCAAATTAAATCAGGTGATGCTGAGGGAATTAGATTAGGAAATGAGACACTTAAAGTAGTAAATGAGTTTTGCTATTTGGGGAGCAAAATAACTGATGATGGTCAAAGAAGAGAGGATATAAAATGTAGACTGGCAATGGCAAGGAAAGCATTTCTGAAGAAGAAAAATTTGTTAACATCGAGCATAGATTTAAGTGTCAGGAAGTCGTTTCTGAAAGTTTTTGTATTGAGTGTGGCCTTGCATGGAAGTGAAACATGGACGACAAATAGTTTGGACAAGAGGAGAATAGAAGCTTTCAAAATGTGGTGCTACAGAAGAATGCTGAAGATTAGATGGGTAGAACACATAACTAATGAGGAGGTACTGAATAGAATTGGGGAGAAGAGGAGTTTGTGGCACAACTTGACTGGAAGAAGGGATCGGTTGGTAGGACATGTTCTGAGGTATCAAGGGATCACCAATTTATTATTGGAGGGCAGCGTGGAGGGTAAAAATCGTAGAGGGAGACCAAGAGATGAATACACTAAACAGATTCAGAAGGATGTAGGTTGCAGTAGGTACTGGGAGATGAAGAAGCTTGCACAGTATAGAGTGGCATGGAGAGCTGCATCAAACCAGTCTCAGGACTGAAGACCACAACAACAACAATACCTCTTATTTTCCCTCCTTCTCTAAAATGGATCCCAAATAACAGTAAGCATTGACCTTCTTAATTTTCTTTCCCTCTATGCACAAGTCATCTGGATCATTAGTGAGGTATTCTGTTTTCTGATAGTTAACCTTCAATCCCCAGTTTCTGGATTCCATTGGTAATTGATTACATATATAATTTGCATCCTCCCTGCCTTATGCTATAACTACTTGATCATCAGCAAATAGTAGGTGATATAAATAATCTCCATATTTAAATTTCTAGCCCCATCCCAGGGCATTTATGAAACCATATATTAAGACTTATGTCTATATAGATTTTAAATAATGTTGGTAACATAGCTCAGCCATGTGTAACAGACCTATGCTTGTTCTAAATTTCTGTGAAAGTACACTACCAATTTTCACTTGACATATGTTATCTTTATATATTTCTTGTATTTTTTTAATTAATGGACCCTTTAGGTTTGCCACATGTAAGGCTCTCCAAAGTAGTTTTCTCAGGACAGTATCATATGCTTGTCCTAAATCTATGAAAATTAATCCCATGTTTTCGATTTCTTCCTATGTTTCTGTAAGATCTGTCATAAAGTGAAAATATGGTCTGTGTATGACCTACCAGCTGTGAAACTACATTGTTCTTCCTGGGTTTTGAAATTTATTTCCAGTTTATTTTTAATTATTCTCCCCTAAATTTTCATTAATATGTTTATAAAACACATTCCTCGATTGTTCGAACAGCTTTTGCGATCTCCTTTCTTAAATATACTATTAATATAGCCCAGCTTCATTTCCTTGGGTACTGAATCTCCATGTGACATTTTATTGAATAACCATGTTATTGGTTTCACATCATATTTTAAGAGCTCCAGATTGATATTGTGTAGTTCAGGTGATTTACCATTCTTCCTTGTTCTTAATGCCTTACTCACCTCTTTTTCTAAAACTTGGATCTTTTCCCCTTCCTATTGCTTTTCTTCTACTGTTCCTTCCTCCAGATATTCTTCTCTATCTTCATTTATTAATTTCCGTAAATATTCTTCCCATTCTTTTGGTGTTCTCAGTTGAAGGTTGGTTTTGGCTTTTGTCTCTTGTTGAAGTCCTTTTAATAGTGACCTTGCTTCTTTCGTTCTACCAAATCCTAGTTTACTATTGACGTTGGTGCATGTCCTTTCCCTTGCTTCATTCTTTGCTTTTTTTCTTCATTCTTCTTTTACTTGTAGATTGTTCTCATGACTTCCAATTTATCATTCAATCATACTTGACTGCATTCCTCTATTCTTAAACTGCCACCTCTTTTCCCTCAAACCACCATTCTGCTGTACAGCTGTGGTTGTTTCCCCTTATATCCAGCACCTCTGTTGGTATACTTGTAACACTGGATTTTATGTATTCATATATTTCCTCTGTACTTCCTTCAAATGATTCTTCAAATTATTTTTCCATTCTAGCAACAAAGAGTGTTTGTTTGCTTTCATCTTGTAGACTGTTAATGTTGAAGTATAGATTTTGAGCTTTCTCAGCATAATTTGTTGTAATATTCTTGGAATCATTCTTTGCATTCTTCCATGGCCAAAAACTCCTCATTTTAACTAAACAGTGGTCTGATCCACACAAGGCTCTTCTATAATATCTGACTTATGCTGCCTTGAAACTATTTTTAGTGTAGTCTATTATGGAATGAAGTTCTCTATTATTCGGTTGCCAAGTATATTTATGAATATCCTTGTGTTTAAAAAATATGTTGGTAATTTTCAGATCAAACTGTTCACAAATTTCAATCAGTCATCCTCCATTCTCATTATATTCTGTCTCTCAATGTTTTACCATTATTGGAAATGGTTCTTTAAATCCTACTCTTCTTTTTATATTCCCCATGACAGTCAGTTCCTTACCCCTTGGGATTATTTCTATAGTCTCCCTAAGGGTTGTCTAGAAAGTATCTTTCTCCTGGTCTCTTGCATCATTCATGGAAGCGTATACACCAATAACTATTACTTCCCTGGCAAATAGAGTCATCTCTATGACAACAACACATTCATTAATAAATTTCCAAGTTGTGATTCTCTTTTTCCATGCTCTCTTTATCATAATGGAGACTCCTGCTTTGACTCTTATCGCTTTGCGCACCCCACTCCACACATGTACATAATTACCAAATTCTTCTTTTCCTTTGCATTTCCTCTTGGTTTCCAAGAGTATGACAACATCCATTTTGAAACTGTCACATTCTTTTGGTCTTTTTTTTATTTAACAAAGCCTATAATTTTGTAGGGTGTACTCATCTATATATCTGCTGCTGCCTCAGGCTCATGTTGTCTTCTGCAACATGGGTTTTAAGTCATAATTAATAAATACGAACATTAAGTTTCAGAACTTTTATTCTAAGATATTTATTAATTGTACTGACATGCATACAACATTTATATCTTCTGTAAGTCATTGCATGCTTCTTGCAAGGAATCTATTAAAATACTGCTCTCTAATGCCAACATGGCTGCCCCTTTATATATGAATCCGAACAACCCTCAGTATTGTTATAAAAGGTTTTTTAATAAAATTACAATTAAAACTGTTGTTATAAAATTAATTACATACTTCAACAGCTGCACTGGCACTTATAGAACAAATACATCAATTGAACTTTAACCATTTAATATTTTATAAATGTGAAAATACTCAAATATGAAATGTTAAAAATGCTTTTACTATTTTTATAAAATGCAAAAGATACATAGATTGGAAAATATTCCTACCAATATATATGTTTCCAAGTCACCTATTGAGTGTGGCAATATAGGTCTTTTATGTATTATTGACAAAATACCTAAAGAACTACCTATGTTTACATGCCACTTATAACATTTTCGCTAATTACATTTTAATTTTCTGATCAGTTCTTATTCTCTCAGTTGATTTTTTTTAATACAACAGACTTTAATTATTGTTTTAACACAAATCCATGTCAGTTTCAAAGCAATGACTTTGATCAATGTACTCGATCATTTTTTTCCAGATTTCCACTAATTACATTAATCCTAAATGTTCCTACCAGTTACAGGACTTATATACTTTAAATGGGTTTCAATGGATTGTTACGTCTTATCTTACATTCATTTTTGTGGAGATGTCTTGCACATTCCAGCATCCAAATGCCATTTTCTTTCTTCTTCATCAGTTCATCAAAGATTCAAGTTTTTCCAAGGCATATTATTAGGTTTTTTAGCATTTTAATTTTTTCACATGAGTGAGGATCTGGCCCACTGCACAACCCATAACATGGGGGACCAGGTAATTTATTCTCAAGATTTACTTACTTTAGCCTTTGACAAGCCAATATCACACTACAAGGCAGAAACCACTAGTTTTGGTCCACCTCGATTGTTTTCTATCCCCAATACCCACCATATCTGGTGAACGTTCCCCTATCCACCACCTGGGAAGGCAGCCGATGAGAGACTAAGAACTCCACAGGGCAAAGTCTAGAAAAGAAGCTTAATAATACCTTTTAATTATATTTAAAAAAATGTGTATGAATTCCTAAGGGACCAAATTGCTGAGGTCATTGTTCCCTTGACCTACACACTACTTAAACTAACTTATGCTAAGAATGACACACACACCCATGCCCAAGGGAGGACTCGAACCTCCAGCAGGAGGGGCTGCACAATCTGTGACATGGCGCCTCAAACCACGTAGCCACTCTGTGTGGCTTTTAATAATCAAGATCACAAATGAATAACATTAAATTATGACAATTTCATTTAATGATATGGCCATCTTCAAAATTCAAATAATAACAGAAAATTGCATTAAGGTAGAGAACAGAAGGAGTTACATGAACTGTAACAATACGAGCAATAGGTCAGTTACATACTGATTATACAAACATGTAGTATCTGCTCATAAAATGAGTCTAAGACATAATGCTACATCACAGTAGACGCTCATGTAAGAAGCAGATCGTGATGAAATATTGCACATACCACTGAGATAAAATATTATCTATTCAAGATATAAGAAATAAACTAAGACACCAGTACAATATAAAATAAAAATGTGCAATAAACAAAGCAAAATTATTCAAATTGCAAACTCTTCTCAATAGACTGCATTGAAATACAGCAGTTTTAATGTAGTATTGTTACACCAGTAACGTTCCAACTGACATATTACATACAGGAAAGCTAGTAGGTCTAGTAGTATGTGGCCCATTCAGAGTTGTAACCAGGCTAATCAGCTAGAGGTATTCATGCTGTGCTATTGAGTACTGTCCACACATGGTAGGTGCATGTGTTAGTCAACACTGGAACAGATGAATGTAGCCAGTGAAGTCAGTGTTTCTGTGTGAAGAATGGCAGCAGGTGGTGGTCAAGCTGCGTGGTGGTGAATCAAACAAAAGACACATAGTGACAATGTGCTGTATAGCCAGAGTTGTATGCCCAATGATGTCAGCAATGAGGTAGCCAGTTGGCGAGGTAGAATGCAGTATACTAATGCATATATCTCATTGTGTGCCTGGAGTTAGTGACAATGCGGGTGCTGAGTATAGCAGGGAGTGGGAATAGCCAGATGTTGGTTGAGCATTACCAGTCTGTGGGACTGGGACCACATGTGCACTCCCAATCTCATCAATTTGAGGATGTGTGCAAAGGTCATGAGCTGCTCATTTACCTGGGAAATGGCAGCGGGTATGTTGTTATTACTCTGTGGGAGCAATGTGTTATTTGTATGGTATGTGTCTGAAGATGCATGGCAATCAATGTAGTGTCAGGGAGTCACCAAGAGTTCATCAGCTGAGGAGGCACACTATTTGAGTGTGTATACAGAGGTACAGCTGTCTACCTGATGTTTGTCTTTAATGGTTGATGTACCAGGTAGAGGTGGAAGCACCAGCTGAAAGGACTTGGGATGAAGTGTCAGAGTACAGGAGCATGGCCTTTTTCATGATGGCGGAGATGTGGAAACGGCATAAAACTCCATCTTGAAGTCTGGTTTGGTGGTGTCCTCAACATAGACTATCCATGTGAGGCAGCAAGTGGTGATCATTGCAGGATCCTGCAATTGATGAGCTAATAGCCTCATATGGTTGCAATGCTCTAAGTTTTTCCTTTGTCAATGAGGCATAGATTGGTAGAGAATGGATGTCAGAATGTGGTTCATCTGAGGCAACAAAGCAGTCAGTGTGGTTGAAAACACATTTCTCAGAGAGTCCAAGTTGATGAGATGATCAAGTTCATGTGCGCAGTCAGAGGTATGAAGTCCTGTAGCAGTTGTCAGTGGAGTGAGAGATGATTTGCCATCATGCAGAGTGTTGAGTGACCAGAATATCCTTCTTGAACACATGAACTTGTTGCAAGCACCACCAAGTAGTCACAAGACAGGTGAAAGTTGTGTGTGATGTCATCCAATGGGACTCACATAAATGCAGCAGCATGTAAGTCAGTGGATAGGTGTGATGTAGTTAGTGGTGTTCGTCAGTGATGTAAGTCAAGTGGACAGGTGCAACACATATGGTGATGGTCTGTGCCAGATCAGGTACAGCACACCTAGCAGTATTCTGGGTCAGTGCAGGTGCTGGGAAGTGGGTGTTTGTTTATGTCGTGCAAAGGTCATCTCTGTGGTCAACTGTGGTTGATGTCAAGAATCAGTGATAGTTGGTTGGAGTCAGTCAGACTCACAGATCAAGGCTGGTGCTGTGGCACATGGTGGCCAGCATTGTTGTCAAAAATTTGAATACCAGTTTGTTTTTGGTGTTCCATGATATATTCTTGATATAATTAATTTGTGATGCCAATCATTACAAGTAAATTGTTGACAGTCAAAGACTAGGCATGAGGTTGGTCCAAGCAAACTGAATATGTTCCATATCTGTCCATGGCATGGTGCAAATGTTTGAAATTTGGGCAGCCAGCAGCAGCAAAGGCAGGCCCAACAATTCACACATGATGCAGAAGATGTGGTGTCTGTAGCGAATGAATGAGAATCCCAACAGCTGGAATGTTGCAGCTCAGCAGTTGTGTAGTGTTTCTGCAGAATGGGAATGGCAATGAGGTCCTACAGTATATCATTTGTTGCTTTTGATTGTTCAGTAGTACTGTCAGAAATTGAAACATATTACTGAAGCACATCACTTACAGAATTGATCACTGCAGGTGGTCAAGGAGTTGGTGGTGAAGTACTGCACTGTCCAGAATGTGAAATAATAGTTTGTTGTCCAAATTTTGGCACACAGTTGTGACACAAAGGCCATGTTGTCCTTGTGTTGTGACTGTATTGGCAAGAAAATTACATCATGTGGATACTGTGAATTGTCAGGGTCAACAATGTAGTTAGAGTGTGGTGTGGGTACAATATGATTGAGGTAAGAGCAAGCATGGAGCAACAATCATGCATTTTTCATGAACATTTACACCCCAAAAGGTACACATTTGTTCTGCTTAGAAGCTAAGAATGCACTTAAGTCTGTGATCAAGTCACAGATATTCTGCTTACCATATGTCAGCAATGTATATCAGTAGAAGTTCTTACTGTCACATTAGGATGTGATGTGACACATCTTTTGACAGTTGTAGCACTTGCCCTAGGTTCTTACTTTTCTTGTTAGAATAAAGTGCATAGTTGTTACCTTCTCTGAAGTAAGGCATGCTGATATACTTTTCATACCTTGCAGGGTTGTCACCTTAATGTTGTGTCCTGTGATTGCTATTCCTAGCTTTCTGACCTAACCGTGGGTGCACATTTTTCAGGCAGTCCTACTAGCAATAAAGTGCCTACCTATTCATCAGAAATCTTGAATCCAATGTTCTTTAGGCGATTTGGTGTGGATATTATCCTGTTGACATACTCGTCCATGTTCTTGCACCTACCCTGTTGAGTGTTTACAAGTTTACAGTGTAATTCAACTTTTCTTGTAAGGCCATTATCTTCATATGTGTTCCATTATGTGTCCCAAACATTTTTTCTTGTCACAGCTTTCTTTATGTGTATGTAATTCACTGGATCAATCATTAATATCAACTTTGATTTTGCCTTTTGTCCCTTGTGCAGATAATTTTGCTCAGTGGGCTTCCAATAAATCGTTAAAATGTAAGGATGCTTCCACAGCAAATTTCCATGTAACATAGATTTTACAACCCAAAGTCACTCTGTCTTTGGTATTTGTGCTGCACTCATTTTCACAATTACCTTTACTGGTAGTAAAGACTGCATTACATTATGTAAATTCCTGCACAAATGGCTCGTCCTGATAGCTTTCACCATACACTTTCAATACTATTCTGATGGTTACTTCCTTCTCTATGTCAGAATAGTTGTTTTGAGTGCATTCATTTACTGGTGGGTCCATAACCTATTGGAACTAGTGTAGTGAAATAAGTAATTCTGAATACAATAATGCATGAACAAGGCAAGCTATATTTTAACATCCACAGCTACGTAGACCAGTGCATTGCAGTCTGTCATTAAAGAAATGCCACAGGGTAAACAAAACACAGCCATAGAGGTCTGTTACACTCCATGACGTACACTTTGCCACATACACCACAACACATATGAGATATATTGGTCATATATCAACACAAATATTTCAACAAGTGGGGATAGAACTCATTCAAGTCTGCTTATATACAGGGTGATTATAAATAAAGTTAAACTTTCAAAATGCTGTAGAAATATCACCACTGGTCAGGATGATGTAAAATTGCAACAGAATGCTGTAGGAGAAGGCAGGAAAACATATGGCAGAAAAAAAATAGTGTTAAAATTGATCAATAGATGGCACTGTATGTGTCAGAATATGTAAATGAAAACACCTGTTATGTGCATGATCCATTGAAGTTAATATAAACACACCGGGTACATGCCTTTTCCTCCTTTCACATCTGTGGCATTCATCATGACTGTCTCAATGCAGGATCATGCTCTGCTTGTAAAGCTGTATTACAAGAATGATGACTGTGCACACATTACTCTGCAGAAGTTCCAGATACTGAACGGTTTGAGAAAAGGAGTTGGTCCGGTGACTGCCATGGGTCTGGAGGAAACAATTTGGAAATTCGAAAAGATGGGTTCTTTTGTTATGCAACCTGGTAGAGGAAGGAAACGAATTGATTCAATTTCAGTGGAAGCAGTGGCCACAGCAGTGCAGGAGGAGATGAGTGGTGGTGTTCAAATGTGCAGTGCACGGAAAATTGCCCGAACATTGGACATACCCGTGAGCATGGTGTGTAAAATCCTACGAAACAGCCCTCTTTGCTATCCATTCAAAATTACCCATGTGCATGAGTTGCTTCCTGTTGACATGCCAGCAAGAGAGATCTTTGCTTTAGAATTTCTTGCTCACATGGATGGGGACAATGATTGGGTGTGGAAGATTTTGTGGACAGGTGAAGCCCACTTCCACCTGATAGGATATGTCAGTACACAGAATTGTCAAATATGGGCAACGGAAAATCCACACACAAATCAACCAGTACCAGTTCATCCTGAAAATGTCACTGTGTGGTGTGGGTTTACAGCATCATTTATCATAGGGCCATATTTTTTCCAACAGGCAGGTGCTTCTGATCCTATTACCTGTACCATCACTGGTTAGCACTATGAGTGTCTTTTGTGCTACCACAACATTTCAGCTCTCCAACAGTGTGGATGTGTGGATGGCATCATTTTTATGCAAGATGGTACACCTCCTCACATTGCAAATCCAGTTAAGCAGCTGCTGAAGTGCCATTTCAGAAATGCTAGAATTATCAACTACCATTTTCCTACAGCCTGGCCATCCTGATTACCTGATCTTAATCTGTCCGACTTCTGGCTGTGGGACTATCTGAAAGGTATTGTGTTTAGTGTCCCAATTGAAAACTTAGCTGCATTGAAGGCAAGCATTGCACAACACATTCTGAACGTGACTCCAGAAACACTTCAATCAGTTGTGGAACATGCTGTTTCTTTATTTCAACTTGTTGCAGAAAACAGTGGACAGCATACTGAACATGTTTTGCACTAGTTACACGGAAATTAATAATCTGATTTGATTTTGATTGATGCTTTTTATGCAGTTTTTGGCCTCACCACAGTTAGAAATTGATGTGATT
Organism: Schistocerca americana; assembly: GCF_021461395.2. Classification (NCBI taxonomy): domain Eukaryota; kingdom Metazoa; phylum Arthropoda; class Insecta; order Orthoptera; family Acrididae; genus Schistocerca; species Schistocerca americana. Next base: position 52,363,780 of record NC_060124.1, read on the forward strand.
GGCGCTTCTTATATGGTTTTTGGCCTCAGGACAATTAAAAACCAGTGTGAGTGATGCTTTTTATGCAGTTTAGGCCTCAGGAGAATAAAAAACTGATTTTTCCCATCCAATGTGATATGACCTTGCCGTGGTGGATAGGCTTATGTAACTAAGAGTATCACACCAGTACACCCATGCGCATTGAGTAGTACAGTTTGTTTAACATCAAACATACACCTTACGCACTACTGTGTGATTCATTTGTCATTTGCAGTTGACTACTATTAAATTATGATGCTTACAGTGTCATCTACTGCTACATTCTGTAACTATTTATTTTTCTTCTGACGTATGTTTTCCCCTTTCCCAGTAATATTACATTGCTATTTGATGTCTTTCTGACCAGTGGTGTTATTTCTATGGCAGTTTGAAAGTTTAACTTTAATTATAATCACCCTGTATATTATACATGTTTGAGACTTGAAAAGCTCTCGGGCACCATATAGTTTCATTTGATTCACTGTACTGCTTGCAGTAACGATGTGTTAGTAACTAATGTTCCAACCTACAAAATTCACTGAATTTTAGTCCACATTCAGTTATTACTAACGGTAGTGGTGGGTTCCTTGATGAGTATTTGCAGGAGACCAGTTTGTTTCTGAGACACTGTACATTTAAAATGCATCATCTTCCAGGGTGTTATACTTTCTTTTTGGTTTACCACTTGGTATGAATCACATTTAATTTGTATTTTGCACAATAATAAACTGCATTAACTGAGTCTTCAGGACAGTGTTACAATGACTGATTACATATTTCACATCCTGACTTTTCTTCACATGAAGAGGACTCAGGCACATTGGAACTATAACTCTCAACACTAGTATCCTTATCCAAAAAAATACTTGTGGTTGTATTCAAGAACAATTGGATCTTGCTCCTTACTAGCTTTATTGCACAGTTCACTTATCTGGGGAACTAGCTTGGCCAACCCCCTTTCTTTTTTATGTACAGTCCATGGCTTGTGAGTTATTTTACTTATGCCTAGCAGATGTATGTAGTTAATGTCATCACACAGGTTTTTTAGCTCAGAATGGTCATACTGAATTTCTTTATTTACATGTAACATTGTGGCAAATAATGTTGCCCTGGCATTTTCGTGATGTAAGCAATGATACAGCACAACACTTCCATGTTAACTTTTCATCTCATTTACATATATTGTTCTGAAATATATGGTGATAAAACTGCAGTTAATTAATTAGATATATATCATAACATAGGTCAGCAGATAACACAAGCTCTAAATAGCCTCACAAAATTAGAGACGTAGACATTCACACCTAAACAAGCGTGTAAATAATGTACTTCTGACCGTCATATTCATCGTAACTAAATATCATGTTGAACTAAGTATATGAATATTCTGCTTGGCATAGAAAATCACACAATGACTGCTTGATGCAGACTAATTAGGACCATAATTGCTCTTTTTGGTTGTTAGCAGCCAACTGGCTGACATAGAAATTTGTATACCGAATGATAGGCAATGATTGACTCTGGCTTTGTGCATGGTGTGAGACATAAACAGACATTACAAAATGTTAAAATACACAGCAATTAACATTTTGTGTGTGGGACCATCCCCAACAAGAATCACTGTGTATATATTCAATATCCACAGTGATTCTTGTTGGGGATGGTCCCACACACTTGGGCAATATTACAAGATGAGACGCGAAAGTGATTTGTGAGCATATCTTATTTAGAATGTCTACATTTTCCCAGTATCCAACCAGTGAACCCAAGTCTGCCACCTGCCTTACCTACTATTGAGCCTATGTGACCATTTCACTCCTATCCCTAAAAACCGTCAAACCCAGGTAATTGCATGAGGTGACTGATTCCAGTCATGACTTATTGATGTTGTAGTCATAGGATATTATTTTTCTGCATTTTGTGAAGTGCACTGTTTTGCTTTTCTGAACATTTAATGCAAGCTGCCTGTCCTTGCACCAGTATGAATCTTATCAAAAACTGACTGAATATTTGTGCAGTGTTTTTCCAGACAGTACTTCTGTATAGGTAACTGCATCTGCTAAAAGTCTAAGATTGCTGTTAATATTGTCTGCCACATCATATCATAACACATGAACAACAACAGCCCCAAGATATTTCAGTGTGGTACACCTGAAGTTATTTCCATGTCTGTCTGTAACTGTTTACCTAAGATAATACACTGTGATCTCCTACCGAGAAATACTCCGTCCACTCATAGATATTATTTGGTAACACAAAGAAAAACATATTTTTTTGGTGTAAAATTCTCTTCTAAGTCAAGAAATGGTGCAACCACCTGACTATCACAATTACTGGCTTTTAAGAAGTCATGTGAGAAAAGCGCAAGTTAGGTTTCGCGTTATTGATATTTCCAGAAGCCATGTTGGTTGGTATAAAGAGGTCATTCTGTTTAAGACACTTCATTATGTGTGAGCTCCAAATACGTTCTTTGTTTCTAGAACAAGTGGACATCAGTTAGATTTGACAGTGGTTAGTGGATTACTTCTGCTACTCTTCTTGTAGATGGGTGTCACCACTTTTTTTCAATTACAGAGCACAGTTTCATGTTCAAGTTATCTACAACATATATGGTAAAAGTAAGAGCTAATTCAGTCTGAATTCACCATATGTTCTGACAGGAGATCTAACAAACATTGAAGTCTTGCTTAATTTTACCAATTTCCACTGTTTCTCAACACTACTGACATTAATATCTAGATCACATCTATGTGCAGTGCATTAGAAGTCACCTGAGACAGTACAGTGTATTGCTTCAGAAAGGAACATTTGAAAATATAATTAAACATTACTGACTTTGCTTTTCTAGTCCTATGTATCCACAAATGCTTGGTCACCAACTTTGATGCTCCTGACAACCTTTACATTTGACCAGAATTTCTTGGGTCTTCTGAGAGACCTGTTGTATCTGTGAATGGAGGTACAACAAACAATACAATGTGTGACTGAGAAACACAGTTTATTTCTCCACAAGTGAAGACAGAAAAAGAAATATACATAACTTCACTGACTGGGATGACTGCTGCAACGTGGATGGCAAGTAGCAAAGTCCACAGGTAAGTACAGAGACTGGAGTGCTGTACAGTAGAAATCCCAGGGAGTCCAGCATACAAAGCAGGGCAGAAGCCCACACAAGGTCAATCCGAGTTACATTGAGGCAACAGCAGTAGCATAGTCTAGGCCAAAACTGTCAGAATGTGGATCCATGCACACTTATAGACCATCGGCAGCATATGAATGTGCCTCCATCAGTGAGTATGCTTTGGCATGACACAACAAGAGTGGAGTGGTATAGACATGTAGCTAATTAGTGAGGGCATGCTGGCTGGTTTTGCTATGATACCATGGAGACAACCATGTGCAGGCACTTTGCCTGCACTATCTGGCTGAGTGACACTGTGCATGAGACAGCAACTGCTGGCCATAGACGGAATATTGTGTTACATGCAGTTGTGTGGCAGCAGGCACTGTGGTGCAGCCATTGATGACTCCACACTCCTCCTCCCCTGCCCCCCCCCCCCCCCCCCCCAAAAAAAGAATCTACCATTGATGGTGTACTGCGAGGCATCGTGGCAGTGAGAGGAGGTCCAGGTCTGAGGCAGATTGATGAGGTCAGACCAGGATCAGGGTCTGGACTTGGCTGACCTGTGTTCCAGCATTCACAAAAAATGGGAGAAAAGCTGGAGGCAGAATATGCCTTCTTCCCATCCTGGTGTGAGCAACCCCCGAAGTCATAGGTGAGTCCATGTCCATGGTTGTCTCAGTATATGATGGTGAAGAATAAAACTATTGTGGCTGCCATGGCAGGAGCTGCTGCGACCTCAGCAGTGGTGATGCCATAAACTGTAACGATGTTGAAACAGATGCAGTTTAAATTTGAGCCACTCTTCTGTGATGGCACTGAATATGCAGAACAGTGTGGCTAATCTGTGTATACTCCCATTGCCATCATCCTTACTGACATGTTGGACCAGGGCTTGCTGCAGGAGCTGTCAGACCTCCAATGGCAGTTTCGTCATATCTATCAGTTGTGTTAATTGCATTGTCTTAAACTTAAGACCATGTAACAAAACAGATTCCTCTTTCTGGACGGTAGATACAGCAAAAAGGAATAAGTGACAAGGTAAGGCAAATTGCACAAAAGAAAGATAACCAAAAATAGAGCTCCTGCAAAACTTTAACATTGTCCACTCCTGAAACCAACAAAAATGCACTAAAGCACCCCCATAGAGGTGATGAGACATGGAAATGGAAATTGAGTGCATGCCACTGCCACTGCCACTCTGCTGATATAGTTGTGGAGATGGCAATGCCACAGGACAAGGCAACCTAAACCAATACAAGAACCAGCCTCTGTCATCATTAATTTGTTGTATCCATGAGTGGTGGTACAATAAATAATAGAAAGCATCAGTAAGCAACACAGTTTACCTATCCACATGTGAAAACAGAAAAAGAAATATACAAATATACATAACTTCATTGGATGGACCAAGCACTGAAATGGGGATGGAGAGTACCAAAGTCCATGGCTAAATCTTGAGGTTGAGTTACTGTATAATAGAAATCCCAAAAAAGTCCAGAACTAAGCAGAATCAAGGTCGAGATGAGGTGGTTTCGAGTGGTGAGCCATCAAAGCAGCAGCAGTAGTGCAGCCAGGCTGAAACTGCCAGAGCATAGTGCCTCATATGGTTAAGGAGACCTGGCGGCATGTGGATATGTCCACTGAGAGTCAGTCTGCTTTGGCATGGCACAATGTTATTGAAGCGGCGTTGGCTTGTAGCTGTTTGGGGTGGGTGTGGTGCCTGGTGTTGCTATGGTACACTAGAGGCAACTATGAACAGTGTTTGCACATGTGCTATCTGGCTGAGCAGTTCTGCACATGAGTGGAAACTGCTGGCTGTGGTTTGCATGATATGTGATGTGCAGCCATGTGGCAGCAGGCACAATGGTTCAGGCAATGATGACAATCAATTTTCAAATAAAATTCACCTGCAGTAGGCATTGAAGACTTCACATAATGACCTGTTGACAGGCAAGTGCATTTCACCCAGTATCTCTCTATCTATAACCTTAGTCTAGCTTTTACTGTAGATTCAGACAATTTTTGGAAGTGGTTAATAACATAAGAAGTTGTTTACCACTGAAAATACAAATTATATGGAGAAGAGCTACATGATTCATCACATATTTGTTTAGAAAATATAAGGCTGTCAAAGATATGATGAACAAATTACAGAGGCAGACATGACAACAAAGATGTTGCACAGAGAACTTTATTCACAAACTTTCGATGTCTCATATTCAATAATGAGTCAAGAAGTGTATTACTTCATCCAAAATATACCTGCATAATTACAATGTCACCAAAATGAGATAAAACTGGCGTCATGTGAAATGTGAGCAACATTATTTCTTCCCACATAACATTTACAAATGGAACAGAAAAGGAGGGGATTTTACTAGGTGCCCATAGTTAAAATTCCAGTTTCAGAACGCTGTAGAAAGAGAACCACTGATTAGAATTACATAAAATTTGAACAGAATATTATTGACATGGGGAAATGTCACAGAACAAAAAAAGATTAATTAAAACTTGACCAGTACATTATACTGTGAGTGTCTTCACATAAACGGGTTTAGTTATAAATGGCAGATGAATCACAATATGATAGCTTTAGTCTGAGTCACACATTACACATTATGCTACCTTATTTTAAGTATTAACTGTTTTTGTCTTACTTGTCACTTCTCCTTCCGTGTGTTTTTGCTTTTAGGAAGCTTTAATTGTCGAGTGCTAGTAATAGTGTTCCATAGATTACGTGTTTGTTTTGAATACAGTCAGAGAGTCCCTTTAGTCAACCACAGTGCCAGTATTGCTAGTGTTTGTTTTCAATACAGTCCAGAGACAGGTAGTGCTATTTTCATTGTTTTCTACAAGAAGTGGCTAGAAACCACAGTTTAGTCAACAATCAGCTGCTTTTAGTGAATTAGCAGTCTAGTTAAAAGTTGATTAACTCTCTACAGTAAATTGATTTCTTAGGATGGATAGGATGTGTGACTGCTGTGTACAGACGCAGGAGGAGCTGGCCACTGTTCGCGAACAGCTGAGCGTGTTGATGGCCGCGGTCAGCCGTCTTCAGGCTGCTGCCTCAGAGGGTAGCGGCAGTGGGGAGTCTGGTGCGTTGCGTGGTACACCCCAGGTGTTACATGCTTCACCCACTGTCCCTGCTGTCGAGACACCTTCACGGGTACCGGGCGCGGCTGGGCCACCCTCTCACCAAGGGTAGTGGCGGGTTCAGCGGCGTTCGCAGCGCACGAGGCAGAGGGTCAATGTGGAGGCTTGCCGTGTGGCATCGCCCACTCTTCCTGTGAGTAGACATGTGGCCACTCCTTCAGCAAGGTCCGAGCAGGCACACGGGTGGAGGGGTTTATTAGTTATTGGGAGCTCCAACGTTAGGCGGGTGATGGAGCACCTTAGGGAAGGAAAGGTCAAGGAAGAAGGCCAGTGTTCACTCTGTCTGCTTGCGGGGGGTCTCATCCGAGATGTGGAGGAGGCCCTGCTGGCGGCAATAGAGAACACTGGGTGCACCCGACTGCAAATTGTTGCTCATGTCGGCACCAATGACTCCTGCCGTCTGGGTTCAGAGGTCATCCTCTGTTCGTACAGGCAGTTGGTGGAATTGGTGAAGGCAGAAAGCCTCACTCGCGGGGTGGAATCAGAGCTAACTATTTGTAGTATCGTTCCCAGAACCGATCGCGGTCCTCTGGTTTGGAGCCGAGTGGAAGGCTTAAACCAGAGGCTCAGACGATTCTGCGGAGATCTGGGGTGCAAATTTCTTGACCTCCGCTATCGGGTGGAGAAATGTAGGGTCCCCCTGAATAGGTCAGGCATGCACTACATGCCGGAAGTGGCTACAAGGGTAGCGGAGTACATGTGGAGTGCACATGTGGGTTTTTAGGGTAGACAGTTGCCTCCCCAGGCCCGACAAGACGCCTCCTGACATGCGGCAAGGTAGGAGTAGGCAATATGCAACAGGGAATAACAATATTAATGTTCTAATAGTAAACTGCAGGAGCATCTATAGAAAGGTCCCAGAACTGCTCTCATTAATAAATGGTCACAACGCCCATATAGTATTAGGGACAGAAAGTTGGCTGAAACCAGACGTTAACAGTAATAAAATCTTAAACTCAGATAGGAATGTATACCGCAGAGACAGGCTGGACAGTGAAGGAGGAGGCATGTTTATAGTGATAAGAAGTGCAATTGTATCGAAGGAAATTGACGGAGATCCGAAATGTGAAATAATTTGGGTGAAGGTCACAGTTAAAGCAGGCTCAGACATGGTAATTGGATGTCTCTATAGGTCCCCTGGCTCAGCAGCTGTTGTGGCTGAGCACCTGAAGGATAATTTGGAAAATATTTCGAGTAGATTTCCCCACCATGTTATAGTTCTGGGTGGAGAATTTAATTTGCCGGATATAGACTGGGAGACTCAAACATTCATAACGGGTGACAGGGACAAAGAATCCAGTGAAATTTTTTTAAGTGCTTTATCTGAAAACTACCTTGAGCAGTTAAACAGAGAACTGACTCATGGCGATAATATATTAGACCTTCTTCTGACAAACAGACCCGAACTATTTGAACCAGTTAATGCAGAACAGGGAATCAGCAATCATAAAGCAGTTACTGCATCGATGATTTCAGCCGTAAATAGAAATATTAAAAAAGGTAGGAAGATTTTTCTGTTTAGCGAAAGTAATAAAAAGCAGATTACAGAGTACAGAAGTGTTGAGGATCAGTGGACAAAGTTAAAAACCATCATACAATATGCATTAGATGAGTATTTATTTATTTATTTTTATTTATTTATTTCTTGTTCCGTAGATCCAGTTAGTGAGTCAATCACAAGGATATGGAACGTGTCAAATTGTACAGGTTTCAATTTAAACTTACAATAAATACAAGGGCAATTCAATGGCAAATTGTACATAGTTTATGTAAGACATACTATAAATACAGTAACAGATACAATGCAGTTAGATAACATAACTACCATTTGACAGAAAAAGGAGTTTTAAATAAAGGTTAAAGATAAGAGCACAAAGTTAAATCAGATATTAGGCCTACAAGAGTAAATACATGTACAGCCAATCTGTTGCTACAAAAAGTGCGCTAATGCCCAAATGCACAATAAAATCAATTGAACTACTTCTAGACACAATAAGTTTAGTGATGGTATACATTTTCTTTCAGGTATTCATCCACAGTATAATAAGATTTCTCTGTCAGGTAATCTTTGAGAACTTGTTTAAATTTTGGCAGTTCTGTATGATCACATTTGATATGTAGTGGTAGAGCATTGAACAGCTTAATGCTGGAGTAGTAAACTCCTTTTTGTACCAGAGTGAGACGTTTCATTTCTAAATGTAGATTGTTTTTGTTTCTGGTGTTATAACCATGGAATTTACTGTTGTCTTGGTAGATGGAATAATTTTTGCACACAAAGGTCAGCAAGGAAAAAATATACTGTGAGGCAGTTGTTAGGATACCTATCTTCCGAAACAAGTGCCTGCAAGAGTGTCTTTGATGGACCCCACACATTATTCTGATTGCATTTTTTTGGATGGTGTAAACTTTTTTTGCAAGTGGTTGGTTCCCCCAGAATATGATAGCATATGACATCAATGAGTGGAAGTAGCCAAAGTAGGCAACCTTAATAGTGTCAACTTCAGCCACTGAAGAAATTACCCGTAATGCAAATGTTGCCGAGCTAAGTTTTTTACATAGATGAAGAATGTGAACTGACCAATTACATTTACTGTCTATGTAAGCACCCAGGAATTTTGTGTCTTCAACTTTCTGTATTGGTTGATCTCTACATTTTATGTTAATTTCATCAGGATTACTTTGTGATGTATTGAACCTCATATAATGAGTTTTATCTGCATTGAGCGAGAGACCATTTGAGGAGAACCAATTTAAGATGTCATTAAAAACAGTATTTGTAGTTTTTTCAAGATCATGATCAATCAAATCGTCAATTAGAATTGTGGTATCATCGGCAAACAGGGTAAATTTGCTGTTTGTCTCAGAACAAAGAGGAGGATCATTAATAAAGATGAGGAAAAGCAGTGGGCCCAAAACGGAGCCTTGAGGCACACCACACGTTATCGTGCCCCATTCAGACGAGGCAGGTTCTCCAGAAGAGCCATTTAGCATTACAGTCTGCTTCCGATCCTGTAGATATGATTGTAGCCACAAGCCAACAGTACCACCTAAACCATAGTATTCTGCCTTTTTCCAAAGAATTTGGTGGTTTACACAGTCAAAGGCTTTCGTAAGATCACAAAAAATACCCACTGGAGACATTTTTTTGTTAATGGCTTCCAAAACTTGGTTGCTGAAAGAGAATATTGCCTGTTCAGTACAAAGACCGGCACGAAAACCAAACTGATTTTTGCTTAAGATACTGTGGAAGTTGAGATGGTCTACAATCCTCCTGTGCATGAGTTTTTCTAGAATTTTCGAGAAGGTAGTTAATAGGGATATTGGGCGATAGTTTGTGACAATGCTTTTATCCCCTTTTTTAAAGAGAGGAATCACTACAGCCAACTTAAATCTACCAGGGACAATCCCATCTTGTAGGGATGCATTGTATATGTTGCATAAGACAGGACTAACAAATTTATAACAGTGTTTCAGTATTTTACTAGAAATATTGTCCACACCAGCAGAATTTTTATTTTTTAATGATCTAATTACTCTTATGACTTCGCTTACAGTAACTGGCGGTAAAGATAACTGTGGGATTCTGTTGCTAATAGCTTTCTGTAGGAGGGTCAATGGTTCTTCCATAGAACCATTACAGCCTGTCTTCTCTGCTGCTCTCAAAAAGTGGTTATTAAATATTTCTGCAACCAACTCAGGTTTCTTTATGATACTGTCCCCTGTATCAATCTCTACCTGAGACATGTTCCCTGTTGTCCTGCCAGTTTCCCTCTTTATTACATTCCATATAGTTTTGATTTTATTTTCTGAGCTTTCAATTTCTGATTTTATGCACATACTTTTAGATTTATTTATAACCTTCTTGAGAATGCTAGAGTAAAGTTTGTAGTGTTGTCGTTTCTTTGGATCATTACAAGTCCTGAGATAACTGTATAACATCCTCTTTGTTCTACAAGATGTTATTATCCCTGTAGTGATCCAAAACTTCTTGGCATTGCCTATATGACTATTCTAACTACTTTTTTGGGAAAGATGGACTCAAATACACACATGAATTCATTTAAAAATGAATTGTACTTTTTGTTTACATCTGTTTCCCTATAAACTCAGCTCCAGTCTATCTCTTTTAGGCTATCGTTGAATTTTTTAAGGCCCTGTTCATTTATTATTCTAAAAGATTTCCAAGAATGCTCGGAACTGTTGCACACACTGATGTAATTGAGCCTAAGCAATTGAGCACCATAATCAGAAAGGCCAAGGATTGGATGTACAGTGATCTCATTGCATTTAGACTTATCTATAAATATATTATCTATCAGACTTTTACTGTTAACAGTAATCCTAGTTGGGAAATCTACTATTGCCATCAGATTATAAGACTCTATTAAATGTACTAAATCAGCTTTACTATTGCTCTCATTTAGGAAATCAACATTAAAGTCACCAGTAATTATCAAGTTCTTGGACTTTGAGTACAGTATGGATAATAAAGAATCTAAGTGCTTAAGAAATACATTCAAATTCCCTGAGGGAGATCTATACAATGCTAACACTACAGCCGTGAAGTCATTTTCAGTAATCTCAACACCACATACTTCAATTTGTTGCTCTATACAATGGCTCTTTAAATCTAATGCATTGTAAGATATGTTGTTTTTTACATAAATTACCACTCCACCTTTTTCCATGATGGTTCTAGAGTAACGCGCTGCCTGACAGTAACCACTTAGCTGTAACCTTTCAATATCTTTCACATGATGTTCACTAAAACATAATACATCAGTATCTTTTATTCCTTGTGGTTCCTCTAACAGAACAGTAATGTCATTTACTTTATTACCAAGTCCTCCCACATTTTGGTGAAAAATCGTCATTTCTTTGGAATTAGAAACAGATCTAAGCTTTTGCCTAAAAATTATCGGTAGCTACAGACACAGTACGTTCATTACTAACAATTTCTTGAAACATTTGAGTTTGAAACCGAGTCTGACTTGATGGTTGGAGCCATTCAAGTGCGATTGGTTCCAATTTTGGGGTACATTTGTGGACTTCTTCCAATATTTTTGTTTTTAAGAGGGTGCCTAATGCTTTTTTTCCTGATCTGTTCAGGTGCATACCGTGTCTTGTAAATAATTCTCGTTCAAAACTGCTTACATCTACAACACAAGTATTTTTAAAATGCTTACACAACTTTGCTAACTTAGAGTTCGTTTGTGAGATAGCCTCATTTACACAGGACTGTGGAATTAAGTCATGTCTCTTTGGAATGTTCACAACAAATACCTTAGACTGATGAAGTGCCGATATTTTCTTCCTGAGCGACTGTATGGCATCATTCCCTTCGTTGCAGGCAACGTTGTTTGAGCCACCTATTAAGATCACACACTCGTTTTTTTTACTTTTCAGGATCACACCCCGCTACAACTTCTTGAAGTTTAGCACCTTACCGAGCGAGGTGGCGCAGTGGTTAGCACACTGGACTCGCATTCGGGAGGACGACGGTTCAATCCCGTCTCCGGCCATCCTGATTTAGGTTTTCCGTGATTTCCCTAAATCGCTTCAGGCAAATGCCGGGATGGTTCCTTTGAAAGGGCACGGCCGATTTCCTTCCCCATCCTTCCCTCACCCGAGCTTGCGCTCCGTCTCTAATGACCTCATTGTCGACGGGACGTTAAACAGTAATATCCTCCTCCTCCTTTAGCACCTGGCTTCACAATTCCACAAACATCGGCAGCATTAAAACTGCTTTTCATTATATCAGCCATGCCTCTACCATGACTATCAGCGAAAATGTGAAAACGATTTGTTGATGTTTCACTCACAGCAGACTGGATCACACCACTGCCACTTTCATTGCTGTTAACTGAACGCTGTGGCTTTGGAAGATCAAACCTAACCTTTTTCCGATAGTTTATCGGCACACTCTTCTTATGATTGCTTTCACTTTCAGTGAGACTATTACTAGAACAAAGTACATAAAAATTGTCTACATTCTCAAACCTCGAAACATTTGCTGTACACGAATTTTTAGTGCCGATTGTTTGACGCTTGTTGTGTACTACCTTCCATTCTGATGATTTATCAGCGTCATTTTGCACCAATGTAGCCATGTTCTCGCGAAAGTTTTTGTCCTTCTGTCTGTCTTGAAGCAATGGATCCATGTTTCGCTTCGACTTCAGTTCCATATTTTCGGACTTCAGGCTGTTGATTTCTATTCTTAGACTGCTGATTACACATTGTAAACTAGCAATACGCTCATTATACTTTAATAATTCACTTTTGCAACTTACACACGAATTTTTAACGGCCTCACTGTAACTTATTTTTGGAGTAAAATCGCGGATATCTACACACGCCTCCATCTTAGAGTATGTGCCAAGCAAGACCATAAGAGATGGAAAAGAGCCACCGTGGAACAACAACCAAGATAGAAAACTGCTGCAGAAGCAAAGAGACCTTCACAGCAAACATGAACATAGCCAAAGCCTTGCAGACAAACAAAAATTATGCGAAGCGAAATGTAGTGTGAGGAGGGCTATGCAAGAGGCATTCAATGAATTCAAAAGTAAAATTCTATGTACTGACTTGGCACAAAATCCTAAGAAATTTTGATCTTATGTCAAAATGGTAGGTGGCTTTTTGCAGATGATGCTCTGGTGTATCGAGAGGTTGTAACAGTGGAAAACTGTACTGAAATGCAGGAGGATCTGCAGCGAATTGACGCATGGTGCAGGGAATGGCAACTGAATCTCAATGTAGACAAGTGTAATGTGCTGCAAATACATAGAAAGATAGATCCCTTAATCATTTAGCTACAAAATAGCAGGTCAGCAACTGGGAGTTGTTAATTCCATAAATTATCTGGGAGTACACATTAGGAGTGATTTAAAATGGAATGATCATATAAAGTTGATCGCCGGTAAAGCAGATGCCAGACTGAGATTCATTGGAAGAATCCTAAGGAAATGCAATCCGAAAACAATGGAAGTAGGTTACAGTACGCTTGTTTGCCCACTGCTTGAATACTACTCAGCAGTGTGGGATCCGTATCAGATAGAGCTGATAGAACAGATAGAGAAGATCCAGCGGGGAGCAGCGCGCTTCGTTACAGGATCATTTAGTAATCGCAAAAGCATTACGGAGATGACAGATAAACTCCAGTGGAAGACTCTGCAGGAGAGATGCTCAGTAGCTCGGTACGGGCTTTTGTTAAAGTTTCAAGAACATACCTTCACCGAAGAGTCAAGCAGTATATTGCTCCCTCCTACGTATATCTCGCGAAGAGACCATGAGGATAAAATCAGAGAGATTAGAGCCCACACAGAAGCATACCGACAATCCTTCTTTCCATGAACAATACGAGACAGGAATAGAAGGGAGAACCGATAGAGGTACTCAGGGTACCCTCCGCCACACACCGTCAGGTAGCTTGCGGAGTATGGATGTAGATGTAGATGTAGATGTATGCATTCATTGTGCATGACTGCATCCATCAACAATTGTGGCACTGTTAGTTAGGTAGGCCTGTCCTCCACAACAAGCTCATACCTCATTGGATCAGTTTCTAATTGTCCTGAGGTTTCTAATTATCTTGAGATAATGCATTCAGATGATCCCAAATGATGTTTTATAATTATTCTGCTACACTGTCGCCATACTTACATATTTAATCAAGAAGTCATTTTTGTTATGATACTCACATAATTTTATATTTGTCTTAACATGATTCACAGTGTGAGACCTTCCACCATGTTCAATAGCAAAATTTGATTTCCACTATGTACTTTCTACAGTTTCTCCAATGCCAGCCATAGAAGCAAACTTACTTTTTGTACTGATGTGAAAATTACTCTTTAGCTGTGGCATAATGAAACAGTGAACATGAATCAGCACTACCAACAGTGCAACAGAACAAATTGTTCAAGCAGCACTTCTTAGTGTATTACTTAAGAGGACTGGTCTGTGAATATGAGGAAACACCTTGGAAAAATTGTTAGTTTTCTGAACTGTGTAACTCAAAGAGTAAGATTTGCTAGCCCATATAGTGCTTACCATCTTTTAAGACACCTTTTGGGAACATTTTTACATATGAACCACAGCTTTAGTTCTCACACTTTTCCTTAATTGTATTTTTCTGTTGCAATGAAATAAACCGTGCAAATTATTTATGTACATCTACATTTACATCTACATGGATACTCTGTAAATCACATTTAAGTCCCTGGCAGAGGGCCCATCGAACCACCTTCACAATTCTCTATTATTCCAATCTCGTATAGCGTGCGGAAATAATGAACACCTATATCGTTCTGTACAAGCTCTGATTTCCCTTACATTATCATGGTGATTGTTCCTCCCTATGTAGGTTGGTGTCAACAAAATATTTTTGCATTTGGAGGAGAAAGTTGGTGATTGGAATTTCGTGAGAAGCTTCCGTCCCAACAGAAAACGCCTTTCTTTTAATAATGTCCAGCCCAAATCCTGTATCATTTCTGTGACATTCCCTCCCATATTTTGTGATAATACAAAATGTGCTGCCTTTCTTTGAACTTGTTCCATGTACTCCATCAATCCTATCTGGTAAGGATCCCACACCAGGCAGCAGCATTATAAAAGAGGACAGATAAGTGTAGCGTAGACAGTCTCCTTAGTAGGTCTGTTACATTTTCTAAATGTCCTGCCAATGAAATGCAGTCTTTGGTTAGCCTTCCCCACAACATTTTCTATGTGTTCCTTCCAATGTAAGTTGTTCATAATTGCAATACGTAGGTATTTAGTTGAATTTATGGCTTTTAGATTAGACTGATTTATTGTGGAACTGAAGTCTAATGAGTTCCTTTCAGCACTCATGTGGATGACCTCACACTTTTCATTATTTAGGGTCAACTGCCACTTTTTGCACCATTCAGAAATCTTTTCTAAATCATTTTGCAGTTTGTTTTGAACTTCTAATGACCTTGTTGTTGTTGTTGTGGTCTTCAGTCCTGAGACTGGTTTGATGCAGCTCTCCATGCTACTCTATCCTGTGCAACCTTCTTCATCTCCCAGTACATACTGCAATCTACATCCTTCTGAATCTGCTTAGTGTATTCATCTCTTGGTCTCCCTCTACAATTTTTACCCTCCACGCTGCCCTCCAATACTAAATTGGTGATCCCTTGATGCCTCAGAACATGTCCTACCAACCGATCCCGTCTTCTGGTCAGGTTGTGCCACAAATTTCTCTTCTCTCCAATCCTATTCAATACTTCATCGTTAGTTATGTGATCTACCACCTAATCTTCAGCATTCTTCTGTAGCACCACATTTTAAATGCTTCTATTCTCTTCTTGTCCAAACTATTTATCGTCCATGTTTCACTTCCATACATGGCTACACTCCATACAAATACTTTCAGAAATGACTTCCTGACACTTAAATCTATACTCGATGTTAACAAATTTCTCTTCCTCAGAAACGCTTTCCTTGCCAGTCTACATTTTATATCCTCTCTACTTCGACCATCATCAGTTATTTTGCTCCCCAAATAGCAAGACTCCTTTACTACTTTAAGTGTCTCATTTCCTAATGTAGTTCCCTCAGCATCACCTGACTTAATTCGACTACATTCCATTATCCTCGTTTTGCTTTTGTTGATGTTCATCTTATATCCTCCTTTCAAGACACTGTCCATTCCATTCAACTGCTCTTCCAAGTCCTTTGCTGTCTCTGACAGAATTACAATGTCATCGGCGAACCTTAAAGTTTTTATTTCTTCTCCATGGATTTTAATACCTACTCTGAATTTTTCTTTTGTTTCCTTTACTGCTTGCTCAATATACAGATTGAACAACATCGGGGAGAGGCTACAACCCTGTCTTACTCCCTTCCCAACCACTGCTTCCCTTTCATGTCCCTCGACTCTTATAACTGCCATTTGGTTTCTGTACAAATTGTAAATAGCCTTTCGCTCCCTGTATTTAACCCTGCCACCTTCAGAATTTGAAGGAGAGTATTCCAGTCAACATTGTCAAAAGCTTTCTCTAAGTCTACAAATGCTAGAAACATACGTTTGCCTTTCCTTAATCTTTCTTCTAAGATAAGTCGTAAGGTCAGTATTGCCTCATGTGTTCCAGTGTTTCTACGGAATCCAAACTGATCTTCCCCAAGGTTGGCTTCTACTAGTTTTTCCATTCGTCTGCAAAGAATTCGTGTTAGTATTTTGCAGCTGTGACTTATTAAACTGATAGTTTGGTAATTTTCACATCTGTCAACACCTGCTTACTTTGGGATTGGAATTATTATATTCTTCTTGAAGTCTGAGGGTATTTCGCCTGTTTCATACATCTTGCTCACTAGATGGTAGAGTTTTGTCAGGACTGGCTCTCCCAAGGCCGTCAGTAGTTCCAATGGAATTTTGTCTACTCCGGGGGCCTTGTTTCGACTCAGGTCTTTCAGTGCTCTGTCAAACTCTTCACGCAGTATCGTATCTCCCATCTCATCTTCATCTACATCCTCTTCCATTTCCATAATATTGTCCTCAAGCGCATCGCCCTTCTATAGGCCCTCTATATACTCCTTCCACCTTTCTGCTATCCCTTCTTTGCTTAGAACTGGGTTTCCATCTGCGCTCTTGATATTCATACAAGTGGTTCTCTTCTCTCCAAAGGTCTCTTTAATTTTCCCGTAGGCAGTATCTATCTTACCCCTAGTGAGATAACCCTCTACATCCTTACATTTGTCTTCTAGCTATCCCTGCTTAGCCATTTTGCACTTCCTGTCGATCTCATTTTTGAGACGTTTGTATTCCTTTTTGCCTGCTTCATTTACCGCATTTTTATATTTTCTCCTTTCATCAATTACATTCAATATTTCTTCTGTCACCCAAGGATTTCTACTAGCCCTCGTCTTTTTACCTACTTGATCCTCTGCTGCCTTCACTACTTCATCCCTCAAAGCTACCCATTCTTCTTCTACTGTATTTCTTTCCCCCATTCCTGTCAATTGTTCCCTTAAGCTCTCCCTGAAACTCTGTACAACCTGTGGTTCTTTCAGTTTATCCAGGTCCCATGTCCTTAAATTCCCACCTTTTTGCAGTTTCTTCAGTTTTAATCTACAGGTCATAACCAATAGATTGTGGTCAGAGTCCACATCAGCCCCTGGAAATGTCTTACAATTTAAAACCTGGTTCCTAAATCTCTGCCTTACCATTATATAATCTATCTGATACCTTTTAGTATCTCCAGGGTTCTTCCATGTATACAACCTTCTTTCATGATTCTTAAACCAGGTGTTAGCTATGATTATGTTGTGCTCTGTGCAAAATTCTACCAGGCGGCTTCCTCTTTCATTTCTTAGCCCCAATCCATATTCACCTACTACGTTTCCTTCTCTCCCTTTTCCTACTACCGAATTCCAGTCACCCATGACTATTAAATTTTCATCTCCCTTCACTACCTGAATAATTTCTTTTATCTCATCATACATTTCTTCAATTTCTTCGTCATCTGCAGAGCTAGTTGGCATATAAACTTTTACTACTGTAGTAGGTGTGGGCTTCGTATCTATCTTGGCCACAATAATGCGTTCACTATGCTGTTTGTAGTAGCTTACCCGCATTCCTATTTTCCTATTCATTATTAAACCTACTCCTGCATTACCTCTATTTGATTTTGTGTGTAGTCACCTGACCAGAAGTCTTGTTCCTCCTGCCACCGAACTTATTAGTCGATAAATGACAGTGTCTTCTACAAACAACTGAAGACGGCTGCTCAGATTGTCTCTCAAATCATTTACATAGATACTGACCACCAAGGAGCCTATAACGCTACCTTGGGAGCACCAGAAATCACTTCTGGTTTACTCAATGACTTTCCACCAATTACTATGAACTGTGACCTCTCTGACAGGAAATCACAAATCAAGTCACATAACTTAGACAATATTCCATAAGCACACAATTTCACTACAAGCTGCTTGTGTGGTACCGTGTCAAAAGCCTTCTGGAAATCCAGAAATATGGAATCGATCTGAAATCCCTTGACAATAGCACTCAGCACTTCATGTGAGTAAAGAGCTGGTTGGGTTTCACAAGAACAATGTTTTCTAAACCCATGTTGACTGTGTGTCAATAGACCATTTTCCTTGAGGTAATTCATAATGTTCAAACACAATATATGTTCCAAAATCATGCTGTATATCGATATTAATAATATGACCTGTAATTTAGTGGACTACTACTACTACCTTTCTTGAATATTGGTGTGACCTGTGCAACTTCCCAGTCTTTGGGTACAAATCTTTCGTCGAGCGAACAGTTGTATATGATTGTTAAGTATGGAGCTAATGCATCAGCATACTCTGAAAGGAACCTCATTGGTATACAGTCTGGACCAGAAGTCTTGCTTTTATTAAGTGATTTAAGTTGCTTAAATACTCCGAGGATAATTACTTCCAGGTTACTCATGTTGGCAGCTGTTCTCAATTAGAATTCTGGAAAATTTACTTTGTCTTCTTCTGTGAAGGCATTTTGGAAGGCTGTGTTTAGTAACTCTGCTTTGGCAGCACTGTATTCGATAGTATCTCCATTGCTATCACACAGAGAAGGCATTGATTGTTTCTTGCCACTAACATACTTCACATATGACCAGAATCTCTTTGGATTTTCTGCCAGGTTTCGAGACAAAGTCTTGGGGATTTTGTATCTATTTGAATTTGGAATGTTTGTTTCATTTTTTCTGCAACACTGTTCTAATCCATTTTGTGTACCAAGGAGGATGAGCTCCATTGTTTGTTAATTTATTTGGTATAAATGTCTCAATTTCTGCTGATACTATTTCTTTGAATCCAAGCCACATCTGTTCTACACTTATATTATAAATTTGGAATGAGTGGAGATTGTCTCTCAGGAAGGCATCAAGTGAATTTTTATCTGCTTTTTTGAATAGTTATATTTTTCGTTTATTTTACGAGGATTTGGGTATTACGATATTCAATCTCGCTATGACAATCCTGTGTTCACTAATCCATGAATCGGTTTTGGTGCTCATTATTAACTCAGGATTATTTGTTGCTAAGAGGTTAAGTATGTTTTCACAACCATTTAATATTCTCATGGGTTCATGAACTGACTGCTCGAAATAATTTTCAGAGAATGCATTTAGCACAAATTTGGATGATATTTTATGCACACCTCCAGAACTGAACATGTATTTTCACCAACATATTGAGGGTAAATTAAAGTCACCACCAACTATTATCATATGAGTCGGGTATGTGTTTGAAATCAAACTCAAGCTTTCTTTGAACCTTTGAGCAACTGTCTCATCTGAATTGGGAGGTCAGTAAAAGGATCCAATTACTATTTTATTCAGGTTTCCAACAATGACCTCTGCTCATACTAACTCACAGGAACTATCTACTTCAATTTCGTGACAAGTTAAACTACTTCTGACAGCAACAAACACGCAACCGCCAAACGTGTTTAGCCTATCCTTTCGGAACTCTGTTAGGTTCTTCCCAAAAATTTTGGCTGAGCTTACATCTGGCTTTAGCCAGCTTTCAGTGCCTCTAATGATTTGAGCATCAGTGCTTTCTGTTAGCGGTTGGAGCTCTGGTACTTTCCCAACACAGTTATGACAATTTACAACTGTTATACCAATGGTTCCTGTATCTATGTACTTCCTGTGTTCAGCCTGCACCCTTTGTGACTGAAGCCCTTCTTGTGTTTCCCCGAGACCCTCAAACCTAAAAAACCACCCAGTCCATGCCGCACAGCCCCTGCTACCCGTGTAGCCACCTCTTGTGTATAGTGGACACCTGTACATGTACATGTACATCATAGGTACACATTACTCAAAATACAAACAAAGTAGAAGGTTTATTTTTTCCTGTATGTTCTTTATACTATTATCTTTAAAGGAGACTATTGAAAAGATGGCGTTGTCATAAAGTGCACTACAAAAAAAAAATTTAAGTATGATTATCAAAAATTTTGGAAATGAATTAAGTGTTTCACTTCAAAAAAGCATTTTATTTTTAAAGTTAAGTCATAAGAGTAGTCTACTTTTTAGTTAAGTATTTTTTAAGACAGTATACAAAATTTCACTCTCTATCTTTAATAGTTTTTATCCAAAGTGTACCAGAAAATGAAATAATTTAACTTTCAGGAAATTCAAATTAAAGGTAAAACTTGCTTTTTCTAATAAACCTGCATGGCACTAACACATCCCAGGTCCATATTCATCTTGTTTCCTGTATTTCTCTTCCTCCTTTCTCTTTTTTTGACTTCTTCTCACTCTTGCTTCTTTGGTGGCTTACAACACTGATTTTTCTGCTTCAAAGAGTGTCCTTCGGTCAATGGCTATTGGAACTCTATGCGTATTTAGTCCACCAGGCACTCCCATCAGATCTACAACATTAAGCCTTAACACTGCACCATCATTGAAACACAGAACAGCATCTAGCATACCTATTTTGGAGGTATTTACTCCTACTAGAACAGTTATTGATATCCATTCCCATATACAATTGTTGAAACTTTTGTTTGCATTTTGAGTCCTCTCATGTAAACATGTCTCTAATAATCTTGTTCACTAAGATCCCTATATATAGGTTTTATAACTGCCATCATAGCTGTGGTGTCACCGCCAGACACCACACTTGCTAGGTGGTAGCTTTAAATCGGCCGCGGTCCATTAGTACATGTCGGACCCGCATGTCGCCACTGTCAGTGATCACAGACTGAGCGCCACCACAAGGCAGGTCTCGAGATACGGACTAGCACTTGCCCCAGTTGTATGGACGACTTTGCTAGCGACTACACTGACGAAGCCTTGCTCCTTTGCCGAGCAGATAGTTAGAATAGCCCTCGGCTAAGTCCATGGCTACGACCTAGCAAGGCGCCATTAGCCTTACATAGCAATTGATACTTATCGTATAAAGCACGTCTCATGAAGAACGATGTATACAACAAGGATGGATTAAAGTTAAGTATTCCAAAAGCTACGTACTTTTCTTTATAGCACTCATTACGTATCCTGTTTCAGATCTCACGCCATCCTTCGTGTGTTTATAGCATGCATTGCGGTCCCCTCCAATCACACTGTGTCAGCACTTCTGTCGACACATCATATGGCGACGAGTCAAAAAAGGGTCTTGTTCTTTCTACTTGCTTACATTTACTTGTGTCATGGCTTCTCCAGATGTACTGTCCGAATTTTATCGCTTGCAGAATCAGCAGACGCAGGCATTATTGGATGCCCTTGGACAGCTCGTCCAGGGTCAACGTGCCATTCAAACCAATGCGGCGGCCGCCGCTTCACCGCTACCGCAGCCACAACATGCTGTTGCACTGCCTTTTAGGCCCTTTGACCCAGCTAAGGAAACATGGACGGAGTGGTCACGCCAGTTTGGATTTCATCTCGCCGCCTACAGAATTCAAGGTAACAAGCGGCAGCCTCACTTATTGTCTTGTGTCGGCATGCACACGTACCGTGTGATAGTGAAATTATTTCCCCGATGCGACATAGCAGCTCTGTCCTACGAAGAAATTTTGTTTGCTTTAGATGCCTATTTCAAGGAAACAGTTAATGTAGTTGCAAAAAGGTATACGTTCTTTCGTACAAAACGTACGGCCGGTCAAACTAATCGGGAGTGGGTTGCAACTTTGCAAGGCCTTACAAGGGATTGTGCTTTTAAGTGTGAATGTGGACTCCCTTATTCAGATACTATGGTACGTGATGCACTTGCACAGAACGTTTCTGATGTTCGTCTACGGGAACAGATTTTGAAACTAGTTAATCCCCCCCTTCAACAAGTGATAGACATATTGGATAGGCAAGACACACTTGACTTTGCTCAGGAATCATTTGAAACTTCGCCCACTGTGTGTCATGTTAACCGGCCCGCCGGGCGAGCTGCACGGAACTGTAAACAGCCCTCGCGCACGTCCGCACAGCTGCCGCCCAGCTATCAACCGCGTGTTCCGTGGCAGAAAGCAAATGCAGTGCTCAAATCATGCCCGCGGTGTGCTACTAGACATTCGCGTGAGAATTGCCCATCACGCCAAGCTATTTGCTTTTTCTGTAATAAAAAAGGACATGTTCAGAGTGTTTGCCAGAAAAAGCTCAGATCGGACACTCACAACGATTCCAGGCCCTTTGCTTCGCGCTGGAATCGAACCAAGAATACTCAGGCTCGTGAACCTTCACCCATGGACATTCATGTAGTTAATTCCACTCCGCCCAGTGCCACTCTTTCTAACAGTGACTGTGTTCGTCCCACAAAAAGGGTGCGTCGACGTCGCTGGAAATCACGTCGATTAGCAAGTGATTCTGTACCAGTGTCTGTTCAAATTGCACGCGACAGTCGCTCTTGTCATCAGCAGGACAATAAACTTTTTGTAGACTTGGACATTAATGGCAACGTGATCCCATTCCAGCTCGATACCGGAGCTGCGGTTTCTCTGATCACTAAA
Source organism: Schistocerca americana (assembly GCF_021461395.2). Classification (NCBI taxonomy): domain Eukaryota; kingdom Metazoa; phylum Arthropoda; class Insecta; order Orthoptera; family Acrididae; genus Schistocerca; species Schistocerca americana. The sequence goes on from NC_060124.1 coordinate 52,386,531, forward strand.
GACACGTACAACCAACTGGGCACTCCTCCGTTGCGTGCTGCAAATGTTCAGCTAACTACATATTCAGGTCACACAATCCCTGTGTTAGGACAGTGCAGCCTTCTTGCATCATACAAGGGACAAACAAAACTTGTGTCTTTTTACATCCTTCGTTCTTCTTCTGCAGTGAATTTGTTTGGTTTAGATTTATTTCAGTTGTTTAACTTGTCAATAGTCAATCAGGTCCTGTCAGTGGACCAGACTGTGCCTTCCGCCAGTGTTACTCGTCTATGTGAAGAATTTGCAGACATTTTTGCACCGGGCGTTGGTTGCGCTACGAACTATAACGCACATTTGGAACTGAAAGTACATGCGCAACCGAAATTATTCTGAGCACGCATTGTGTGATGAGGTCGCAAGAACGTTACACGATTTAGAATCCCAAGGTGTAATTGAACGTGTGCAGGCTTCTCTCTGGGCCTCACCCTTAGTAATTTTGCCAAAACCTTCCGGAAAATTGAGACTTTGTGTGGACTTCAAGGCAACTGTGAATCCACAACTAGTGATTGCAACTTTTCCTTTACCCCGCCCGGAAGATCTTTTTGATAAACTGTGTCCGGGTAAATACTTTCCGAAGTTGGACCTAGCAGATGCGTACTTGCAAATACCAGTGGACGAAGAATCCCAGCGCGTCTTGGTGGTTAACACGCATCTTGGTTTGTACCGATTCAAAAGACTGCCATTCGGGTGTGCATCCGCCCCTGCATTGTTTCAGCAATATTTACAAACTGTTTGTGCGTCGGTTCCTACTGCAGCGAACCATCTGGACGATATTGTGATCTCCGGAAAGACAGCAGATGAACATTTAGCAAATCTTCGAACATTATTTCAAGTTTTGCGACAAAATGGTCTTCGCTTGCGGAAGGACAAATATGTGTTTTTTGCTCGTGACTTGCCATATCTGGGACATGTAATCAATGCCCAAGGCATACATCCCAGTCCAGAGCACCTCCGTGCCATACAAGACTTGCCTTCGCCGCAGAATTTGAAGCAGCTACAGAGTGTGTTGGGAAAAATTAACTATTATCATAACTTTCTCTCGCATGCCTCTTCCATTTCAGCTCCGCTTCATCGCTTACACCGTAAAGGTGTTCCGTTCGTCTGGACGACGGAATGCGAACGCGCTTTTCGCCAATTGAAATCGGCGTTGCTTTTAAATACTTGCCTTACGCCATTCGATCCCCAGAAACCCCTTTTGTTGATGGTAGATGCATCGGATTTCGGGATCGGTGCTGTGCTTGCGCACAAAGATGGATCGCACGATCGCCCTATTGCCTTTGCGTCAAAATTGCTCTCGTCTGCGCAAAGAAATTATTCACAAATCGAGAAAGAAGCTTTGGCTCTCGTGTTTGATGTTACTAAGTTCCATGATTTCTTGTATGGTCGTCACTTTACCATCATCACAGACCACAAACCTTTGACGTCGCTTTTTCATCTGAACAAGCCTGTACCTCCGCGTACAGCACAGAAATTCATTCGCTGGTCTATTTTCCTCTCGCAGTACCGCTACGATATCTTGTATCGGTCCACGGCTAAGCACGGAAACGCCGATGCGTTGTCCCGTTTGCCTGCTGCTGAGGATAGAGCATTCGATTCTTCCGAACTTGCTTGCATGTTCATTGATGCGGAAACCGATGACGTGGTCAAATCGTTTCTGATTGATTTTTGTCGTGTAGCTACAGCCACAGCTGCTGACCCTGTCCTTGCTACCGTTTTGCGTTTTGTTGCTACTCAATGGCCCTTGTCGAAGTCGCAGATTGAGGATCCGCTGGTTCACCGATTTTTTGCTCACAAGGAGAGACTCTTTGTTCGACGTGGTGTTTTGTTGTTGCGTTCTGATAATGATCAGTCCAGAGTCGTGGTCCCACGTTCGTTACAGTCCTCTGTCTTACGGCTTCTTCACCAAGAACATTGGGGTATCGTGCGAACAAAGCAACTTGCTCGTCAGCACTGTACTTGGTTCGGAATCGATGCTGCGATTACGAATATGTGCTCTTCTTGCCTGGCGTGTGCAGAACAACAATCCGCACCGCCGCGGACATTCTTTGCATGGCCAAAAGCCACTTCCCGTTGGCAACGCTTGCACATCGATTTTGCTGGTCCATTCTGGAATGCTAGATGGTTGGTTGTGGTAGATGCCTTCAGTAATTTTCCTTTTGTTGTCCGGATGTCTTCCACGACGTCATCTGCCACCATCCAAGCGTTGTCTGCTATCTTTTGCATTGCAGGTCATCCACAGACTATTGTTTCCGACAATGGCCCACAATTCATGTCCGCAGAATTTCAGTCATTCTGCAAGGCCAATGGTATTCAACATCGGACATCCGCGCTGTTTTCGCCTCAGTCAAACGGTGCCACTGAACGATTGGTCCGGACTTTCAAGTCACAGATGTTGAAGTTAAAAGGGTCGCATTCTCGGGAGGACGCGTTGTTGCTCTTTTTGTCTTCGTATCGCTCTATGCCCCGAGATGGTCGCTCGCCGGCTGAGTTGCTCCACAGTCGTCCTCATCGAACCTTGATGTCTTTGCTGCATCCGCCGCATCAGGTTCCTGTGCAGCGGCAGACTCCTGCTCTTGCTCCAGTCGACGTTGTATTCTATCGCAACTATCGAGGTTCACGGCGTTGGCTCGCAGGGCGCATTCTTCGCTGCCTCGGCCGCGCGATGTATTTGGTTTTGGGGGCCTCTTGTGAGGTGCGTCGGCATCTCAATCAGCTGCGCCACTGTCATCGCACGGGTTCTGCCGCTCCCCGTCTGCTTTCGGCGATGGTGCCATCCGGTCAGCGCCCTGGGGACCCATCTACTGGCTCGCCTCATCCCCAGGTGTTACCGACGCTGCCTTCCATTTTGCCCCATGGCAACGCGTCGTCGCCGCCACCGCCGCCACCGCCGCCACTGCAGCTTGGTCTCCCGACGGCGCCGCCCGCAGTGGACGCTTCGCTGCAACCGCCTGGCGCCTCCCTGGGTCATGCGCCACCTATCGCTTCCTGTGACCAGATGTCCTCCGCCATGGAACTCTTGCCCGCTCCGGACCACATGGCGTCTTCGCGCGTCAGGTACCCCGACGCAATGGAGGTCGACCCTTCGGCCCCTCCTGTCTCTTTACGGGCGCATACACCGCATGTTGACGTGCACTCTGGACTAGTTTTTCAGGCGTTTCCTAGCTCCCCTCGGACTGAATGGCCGGGTGCGGGTGGCACAGCCTCGCCTGTTGTTAGGCTCCCCACCTCATCGCATACGTCAACATGGGGTCCTCCCCACGGCGGGCGGAAGTCTTATCACACGACCATTCGCCAATTTGCGGGGGAGGAATGTGGTGTCACCGCCAGACACCACACTTGCTAGGTGGTAGCTTTAAATCGGCCGCGGTCCATTAGTACATGTCGGACCCGCGTGTCGCCACTGTCAGTCATCGCAGACCGAGCGCCACCACAAGGCAGGTCTCGAGATATGGACTAGCACTCGCCCCAGTTGTACAGACGACTTTCCTAGCAACTACACTGATGAAGCCTCGCTCCTTTGCCGAGCAGATAGTTAGAATAGCCTTCAGCTAAGTCCATGGCTACGACCTAGCAAGGCACCATTAGCCTTACATAGCAATTGATATTTATCATATAAAGCACGTCTCATGAAGAACGATGTATACAACAAGGATGGATTAAAGTTAAGTATTCCAAAAGCTACGTACTTTTCTTTATAGCATTCATTACGTATCCTGTTTCAGACCTCACGCCATCCTTCGTGTGTTTATAGCATGCATTGCGGTCCCCTCAAATCACACTGTGTCGGCACTTCTGTCGACACATCAATAGCAAATGGCAAAGAATGTTTGTTGTTGTATGTCACACCTTGAGTAACAGCCCCATGGTAGCCACATCATGAATCACTCAAATGGTTCAAATGGCTCTAAGCACTGTGGGACTTAACATCTGAGGTTATCAGCCCCCTAGACTTAGAACTACTTAAACCTAGCTAACCTAAGGCCATCACACACATACATGCATGAGGCAGGATTCAAACCTGCGACCTTAGCAGCTGCGCGGTTCTGGACTGAAGTACCTAGAACTGCTCGGCCACAGCGGCCGGCCATGAATCACTGCCACATGGGCAGAGTGCAAGACATGGGTTGTCATCTGTGGAGGATTTGTGAAAGATGGTAGCCCATTCTGTCATTTTCATTCCCTCAAGGTCATTTTTATTTTCTCTTATGGTTTGTCCATAATAATACAGCAACCTGTCTATTTCTTCGTCTGTAAGCCAACCATGTCCACTAATGCACCTACCATCAGTTAATTTCTTTCCTTTAAAAAAACAAAAGATGCAACTCTAAAGCTTTCACAGTTTAGCCCACTTATGGGATTAAAAAGTCCTAAAAATGAAACAAATGAGAGCCAAACTTTATTTTTAACAGAGCTAACTGTGTGCCTGTGTGCCAAGGGTATGTCGTGGTGCACGCTGCCACTTTCAAATTCCTATAATGTTGGTACTTTCTGTCTTCCATTTTCCTGGAAGTAATTTCTGTGTTCCATTTTCCTGGAAGTAAACTTTTTCTTGTTCAGAGAACTACAGAAAATTTTTTAAGAAAAAAATTAAGATTTTTTTTTTGTTTTTTTTTTTCTTTCTTTTTTGACAGTTAGCCATGTACATGTCCAGTTAAGCAACATACAGTAAATTGCAAATATAACACAGGGAGTCACCTAAAATACTTTAGCCATGGATAATAACAAAATGTGGGACATTTGTGTCCCCCCCCCCCCCACCTCCAAAACAAATAAATAAATAAATAAATAAATTTCAGGACAATGGGACGGTTTGGAAAACAATGAGACTCTTCTGTGTAAAATGGAAGCTGTTACTTCTTTAGGTCTAGTGGTTGTGCAAGTTGTATCAAACCTTGATGGCATGATAGTTAACCTCATTTTCTAGTCGTTATTGCATCTCTTTCTTATTCTCCTCCATATACATTAAATTTGGTGGTTTCTTGAATCTCAGCAATATACTTGCATGGCCCAAAAAACCACAATTCTCATGTAGTAGGTCACCCAGTTTCTTTACAAGCCAGTCCCAGCATAGTTAACAGTGTTCCACTTGATTATACTTTGATCCTAAAAAGATTACCCTTGTATTTTTTTTAATAGACTTCAACTTTTTTTAATCATTGTAGTTCAAATAATACTTCACTAACTTCGAATTTTCATCTGCACTTTGATCATGCTTAATCCCTCAACACATCTTCTAATCATGCTCTCATCTTTAAAATTTTGAAAGAATAGTATTTTATTCCACTCCTGATCTGTATTCATTTTTCATTACCTACCTTGAGCTTTGGCATCTGAGACAAAGGTAGTCTCATACTGTATCTCAATTTCAAATTACTGCAGATACAGTGCCAATGTAGTGAACATACTATGTCAAAACCTATAAGTTCTAAGAATGCTCAGCACCAAGTGATCCACAAATACAACACTTTTCCAATCCTTGAATGAAATTCAATTTTTTTGAACCCACACACCAGAGCAAAGGCTTCCAGTTCAGACACACAATAAATCCTCTCAGATGCTGACAACATTCAACTGTCAAACACAATTGTCTGACATTATGTTGTTCCTTATGACATAGGTATATTCTAAAACACTGCCAGCGATACAAAATGGGATACTAAACTCAGGATGTTGTGGTACATTTTCATCAAGTAGATCTCTCTTCAGGCTTCTAAACACTTGTTTGAACCACGCAGTCCACACCCAAGTGGCATTTCTCTTTAGTAGCCACATTACACATTTTAACATGCCTCCTCACTCTGTTGGCATCAATAATCTCAATACCAACAAACAATTAGAAAAACTATGCATCGATAAATAATGCATTTATTCATGTGATAAGAATGATGATAAAAAATGAGCAAGTGTCTGTTAAACACAACATAGTTTTTATCTCATCAGCATAGAATTCTTCTTTGGCAGGTATTCTAGTCTGATGATCTCACTTCCTACAATGTGGATGGTTTGTCGCTTTCATATATGTACCATGAAATGTAATAATGATTCAGGAATTGAAATTTTACTTCAAATTTTTAATGCATCTTGATTCTTTTACTTCATACCATTAGCCAAAATGCTTCGCACAATTTGAAGAAAAAAAAAATATTTACAAACAATATATCTCATCATGACTGTTTGCATCTTATTCCATCATAACTGTTCAACACTAACTTTCAGAGTCCACCTAACTATGCCATCACACAGTTGCAACTGCCTCATGACTCAACAACAGTCTGTGTGGTATTGATACACAAAAATCAACAACAAATATACCATAGCCCACAGCTTGCAAGTACTTGAATACATTGATATTTACATCCAAAGATGTGTGTACACTACTAGTATTATTTCCAAAAAGATACAACTGTATCTGACATTTCATAAAAGTAATGCTTATAGGAAACAAGAAGTGACACATTAATATTTTATCATGCTGCTCTCTAATTTAACCTGTATAGTATCATGAAAATGAAGTATGTTGAGCAGTCCCATTTCAACATGCATCATTGAAGAAGTACCCACTGAGAAATTTGCAATGAAAACCACAGTAGCTCAACATTGCTGTCAGTTGCTTTTGGTTTGAGGGTGCTGAAAATTCTTCCAGAACATTCAGATTTTCAGTGTCTGGTGCTATCCTTAGTCTACTAATAACATGTTCCAAGAAATTCAGTTCCCTCTTGACAAATTCCAATTTTCCTAACTTTACTTTTATACCCTTTGTCCAAAGCAGATAGTACACCATACAGCAAGTTACAGCATTCTGCCCAACTTGGGCTTGAAACAAAATACGTAAAGATTACTCTTTCTAAAAGAACCCTACCCAACACTTCATCCATTGCTCAAATAGCAACACATTTAACCCAAAGAGATACACCCAGAACTGATAATATTTTCTTTCATGAAGGAAAGCAGCGTAATTTCTTGACTCTTCTGTGAGCTTTATATTTCAGCACTTGCAAGAAGTGTCAAGTGATGTTAAGTATTTGATACCATGGACTTTTGTAACATCAAGTACATGTTGCCTTGTCTACCAGCCTCCCATACTACAATTTCATTCATACAATTTGCACCTATGCCTATTCACACACTCCCATCTTTCTTCCCCACATCTACCAAAGGGTTCTTGTACATGCTCTGAACCATTAAATGATCCCCAGTCTACCATCCTTTGGATTTATATATCACCTCCTGTTTGAAAACAGGTGTGGAATAGGACTTAAAAAGACTGGAATATGCTCTTTCACCTCCAATTTACATTCAAACCCATTTGAGTCCTAGTATGTCAGTAACTGCAATTTATTTTCAACACATAACTTGTCTTATGTCCTCTCAGTGTTTTTCTGTCAATTCTTGTATAATTTCCACCTTCTCCATGAGTATTTCCTTCTGGTCATCTGACACCAATGATGTGTTGGGCCAGATTCTTTAGTATATTGTTTATACCCTGTTTTCATATAAATACAACTTATAGGTAGTTTCACCTGATTTTTATCTACCTCATCAACAAATGGGACCTCAAGAGCACTCCCACCTTGCAGCAAAATACCCCTTTTCAGCATCAGTCTTCCCCTTCAATTTGTTGAAAAGGTCTACCCAAAAAAGCAGTTCTACTATTAACCAAGGAATTGCTAGGAACTGAAATTCTGTTTCATGTTCCAGTGTTGAAATGTAGAGTTAAACTTTCCACTTAATTCCTTCCACCAATTTGCCAGTTGCCCCAACAATCTTCACCCCTGTTATTAACATAGCTTCCAACTCCATCTGCTTAGTTGTGCCCTGTATGTAATATCACACACACACCTCACTTCCACTGTCCAGAAAAGTTTTCATGGAACACAATCTGTTTCAACTTGAAGAACTGGGTGGTTTTCCTCTACTTAATCCACTACGGGCTTCTCTTCCTCTAATAACTCGGCACTAATCTACTGTCTTTTTCCACAGTTGGCTGTCACCAACTTATTTCTCCTAGACTTTTACATATAGTCTACAGATTTCCAAATCTACCCAACAGATTCAGACTGCAACATTGTCTTAGTTGTTCTGGCAGGATTACTATCTGCTGATAACAAGTTTTTTAAACTAGCGGCTCTGCCTGCACCTTCAGCTCCCCGCAACGACAGTGCATCGGTCTCTGTGGAAGACTCTGGGGCACATACTCCGTCACCTAGCAGCTACCCACAGGAGCACAGGCCCGCCCAACCTTACTGTTTCTTCCACGCGAGATTCGGGGAGCAAGCTCGCAAATGCCAGTCACCGTGTTCTTACCCAAACTCCAACCGCAGGTAGGCTACGGTGCCACCTCCTGCGATGTAAACAATGCGCACCATCCCACGTTGCACTCTGTTTCGGACAATAACAGTAAGTGTGGTCGAGTCTATGTTCGCGATTTACGATCAGGTGTATGTTTTCTGGTAGACACTGGCGCAGATGTCTCTTTGCTGCCGGTTCGCCTAGCAACCAATAAAGTGCAACTACACAAAACAGTACTTCGTGCAATGAACTTGTCTACCCTACAGTGTTCGGGTTCCACTTTGTATACAGTGAAACTATCGCCCGAGTGCAAGCTGGAATGGACGTTTCTAGTGTCAACAATTGAAGAACCTATTCTCGGAATTGATTTCCTCAAGCACTATCAGTTGTCACTAGATTTTGTGCAGAATACTGTCTTTTACCCCCCCCCCCCCCCCCCCTTAACAAACATATTCCTTTCGCTTCACCGAGTGACAGTTCGGCTAACACCAAACATGTGTGCTGTGCTAAGAAGTGTGTAAACCTATCCATGGAGCTGCAATCCTGGACAAACAAGTGGCTAGTGGAGTGCGCCAAGTCTTTGAAGTTGCGGATTGAACGTACGGAAATGCTGCTGCATCTCCGCAACATATGCCACGAGTTGGCCTCCATACAACAACGCCTCGCGGCACTACAAGCAGACGACTTGTCGGCTACAGACAAGGTCAGTCCATGCCAATCTGGTGTTCCCGTGCCCGTGCACGTTAACGACAATGTTGTAAACTCTGTAAACTGTGTCAGCACCCCCTTTTGTCATGATAGGGTATGCCCGAGTGTTCATGCTCCTTGCGTTCCGAATGGACAATTAACTTGCCAAGCTTGTGGCAATGAACTTCGGCCATCTGCTGTTCGGCCACGCCCACTCGTGTCTACAGCACTCGTAGCGGCACGGCCCTCTACCAAGAACCAGTGTACCAACCTCGCTCATGTTAACATGTGTTCGGCCTTTACGCAGCCTACGAGCGGGTGGCACACCTGTACTTCCGTGCCCTCAGCGCCACAGCTTGGCCCGTCCGCCACTGCCTGCTCCGCTTCACGGACATCTGACTGTCGTGCCGTGCCACATATTGCAGTAGTCACTAATGGCACAGTTCATCGGTTACGTCTAACCGATGGGCCACCCATATCGCAACGCCCACGCCGCCTCAAGCCGGAATTTATGAAAATTGCAAAAGAACAATTGGGCAATCTGTTACAAAAGGGAATAATTGAACCTTCTTCTGGTTGCTGGGCTAGTCCTATCCTGTTTGACCAAAAGAAAGACGGTACTTGGCGTATGGTCGGAGACTATAGGCTTTTAAATGCTCGCACTATCATTGATAAATATCCAGTCCCACACATCGCAGACTTCAATCATGGGCTCGCAGGTGCAAAGTACTTCTCTGCTTTGGACTGTAAGCACGCATTTCGTCAGATTCCTATGGCTCCTTAGGATATTGAAAAGACTGCCATAACCACTCGCTTCGGGCTGTTCCAATACAAATTTATGCCATTTGGGTTGAAAAACGCCCCCCAAACGTGGCAGCGTTTCATCAATCAAACTTTATCCCATCTAGACTTTTGTTTCGTATACATGGACGACATATTGGTTTATGCTTCTACTTTGGAACAGAGTGAGGAGCGTGTTCAAGTCATGACAGATATTTTAGCAGCCACTGGTATTGAATTGAACAATAAAAAGACTCAATTGTACCAGTCATCCGTCACATTCCTAAGTTATGTTGTGTCATCGGACGGTCTGGGACCACCACAGGACAAGATCAAGCCTGTTCTCGAGATGCTACGCCCTCAGACCTATAGGGAATTATGCAGGTTCATCAGAACAGTTAATTATTACTGGAAACATTTGCCAGCCACTTCTGCGGTGCAGGCTCCTCTCACAGATGCTCTCGCTGGCCCACAAACTTCTGGCACCCGCCAGGTACCATGGACACCAGACATGGACAAGGCATTTAATGAACTCAAACAGCTGTTGGCCTCCGCTGTCACTATTGCTCACCCACAGGTGGATGCCACAATGTTTATCACTACTGATGCCAGTGACAATGCTATCGGCGCAGTACTGAGTCAGACATACAACGATGTTACGACACCCCTGCAGTTTTTCTCAAAAAAGCTAAACAACGCGCAGAAGAAATACTCGGCATTCAACAGAGAATTACTTGCAGTTTACAAGGCCGTAAGACACTTCAGAACTGATGTTGAGGGACGAGATTTCTATGTGCTCACTGATCACAAGCCATTGGTTCCTGCCATAAAAAATCCTGCGGCTGATCCGCCCCCACGATGCTTTCGTCACATCGATTACATCTTCCAATTTACAAATGACATTCGCTACATCCGAGGAACAGACAATGTGGTCACTGATTTTCTCTCACGTGTTGGTGCTGTCACAACCCTAATTGACTTAATGGACCTACCTCGGTTGCAATCGGCAGACCCCGATACCATGCAGTTAATTTCAGACCACAGCTCCTCTCTCCAACTGCTACGCTCTACTTTCCCTGGCATATCTGACTTAGTGCGGTGTGATGAATCGACTGGTACATTGCGGCCATTCATTCCTAAGCCCCTTCAACGCCAGGTCTTTGACAAACTACACACATTAGCACACCCTGGTGTCAAAGCTTCCATCCGTCTGATAGCTGAACGGTTTGTCTGGAGAGACGTGCACCATGACTGTCAGTCTTGGGCAAAGGCATGCATGGTGTGTCAACAGAACAAAGTTTCCAGGCACACCTCCCCACCCCTTGGCTGTTTTGCCCAACTGCCAGGCCGGTTTCACCATGTTCATGTCGGCCTCGTAGGCCCTTTGCCCCCCTCTGAGGGTTTCCGGTACTTGTTTACAGCTATTGACAAGATGACTCGGTGGGCTGAGGCTGTGCCTATTCCGAACATTACCTCTGAGACAGTAAGTCGAGCATTCTTAGATTCGTGGATCTCTAGATTTGGCTCACCTGTTTACCTCACCACTGGCCAGGGACAACAATTTGAGTCTTCAGTTTTCTCTGGCTTATGTAAAATGTGTGGTATTGTCAAAATTCATACTTCTGCATACCACCCCCAAAGCAATGGGCTTGTCGAGTGATGGCATCGCACCTTAAAGTCTGCCCTGCATTGCCATGGCTCACTATGGACAGAGGCCCTGCCCTTCGTGCTTCTTGGCCTTCGTGCGACTTTCAAGGAAGACCTCAAGGGTTCCGTAGCCGAGTTTGTGTATGGCCAACCTCTGGTTTTTCCTGGAGAATTAGTCACTCTGACCCCACTTCCACGGCCCTCTGAACTCCCTTCACTTCTTGAGCGGGTGCGCTTGCACTGTAGCAAAATTCAGCTGCCACCTCCGGCTGCTCATACACCTCCGCGCGTGTACTTACCGCGCACGCTAGACTCTTGTGAGTACATGTTTCTCAGAGACGACTCAGTCAAAGCCCCACTTCAGTCGCCCTACACAGGTCCTTACAAGGCCATCAAACGCTCTGAGAATAACATGGATCTCCTCATAAAAGACTCTGTAAACATGGTCTCACTCAACCGAGTGAAACCAGCTTTCATTGAGCCTCAGGTGAACCTCTCTGATTCTGCCCCTATTTCTCCCACTCCTGCTTTGAGCGGCCATCCATCTTCCCACACCATGCATTTGGGTATTGATTCTCCACAGCGTGCTTCTCTGCCAAGCACTGCTCCTTCTCCGCGTTCATCTAATTCGAGTGGCCAATTTTTCGGGGCTTCACTCCTCACAGCCCTCGCAGTCGAACTGCCAACCACTCGGATTCTACCATTGTGTTACCATCTTCGTGTGACAGCTCTTTGTCACGCCGTTCAATCCACGCTGGCTCCTCGTTGCCTTTGGTCACGCTCCCTCATCTGTCAGCTGATCGCCTGACGTTGTCTCCTGCGCAGTCCAGTGCACCTGCCAGCCCCCTCTTAGCAGATGCTTCCCCCTGCCATGGCTTTCCCACACCTCCCTGCCTCCCTACCATTGCTCATACAGGTGCCATCCAAGAACTCACAACACATGTGCACCCTGATGACATACATAAATTATCTGTTGTCGAAGATGGCGATACAGTGTGTGTGGTACTCGTGTGTGACAATATTGAGGGAGGAAGTGCAGAATCTCGTGTGGTGCGCTGCTTTAAATTGAGCAGAAGTGCTGCGTGTGGCAATTTGTGTGCCTTTTTTAGCCCTTCTGGCAAGGTGATTCTTCGCCTGCCGGCTGACGAAGTGCTACACCTCCACTCCAGGACGGGACGTCGTCTTCAGCCGCTGGCGTCGCTTGCTGACTTCACTGTCGACGTACCGGGTTTCACCCCCCGGTCTCCTACCAGTCGACCTCTTCCGCCTGACGCAGAAGAACTGTGCGTTACCTTCCTAACTTCTCACACCCCCCCCCATTCACCAGTACGTACTGTGCGGGGGGGAGGGAGGGGGCTATGTGGCGTAGAGCACCATAAATATTGATATTTGTTCTGTGCATAAGTGTGCTATCTTTGAGGAGAGGGCTTTGGGCAGGATGTTGGACACTAACGGAAGTTATCCTCTGGACTTGTATCTGTGTAGAAGCTAAGTGTGAATAAATCTGTATCTGAGAGAATTCTAGTTGTTTACCTACAACTATTCCATATTCCCTCAGTATCATTAGGCTTCTTCCATGTATACAACCTTCTTTTATGATTCTTGAACCAAGTGTTAGCTATGATTACATTGTGCTCTGTACTAAATTCTGCCAGGCAGCTTCCTCTTTCATTTCTTACCCCCAATCCATATTCACCTACTACGTATCTGTCTATCCTTTTCCTACTGCCGAATTCCAGTCACCCATGAACATTAAATTTTTGTCTCCCTTCACTATCTGAATAATTTCTTTTATTTATCATATATTTCTTCAATTTCTTCGTCATCTGCAGAGCTAGTTGGCATATAAACTTGTACTACTGTAGTAAGCATGGGCTTCATGTCTATCTTGGGCACAATAATGCATTCACTATGCTGTTTGTAGTAGCTTACCCGCACTCATATTTTTTTATTCATTATTAAACCAACTCCTGCATTACCCTTATTTGATTTTGTATTTATAACCCTGTATTCGTCTGACCAAAAGTCTTGTTCTTCCTGCAATCAAACTTCACTAATTTCCACTATATCTAACTTTAACCGATCCATTTCCCTTTTTAAATTTGCTAACCTACCTGCCTGATTAAGGGATCTGACATTCCATGCTCTGATCTGTAGAATGCCAGTTTTCTTTCTCCTGATAACGACATTCATAGGCCAAGTAAAACTATGTGAAGTGCAGACATCTTTGAACTTCTATGGTACATGGCATCTGCCTTCAGTGTTCAATGCCATTCTGGCTGGATGGTAACTTGTTTAATGGTGCATGTAGCCACAAAATTTTCTGCATGGGCAAGCAAGTCTGATTCAAACTGTTAGCCCCTGTTTATGGTTATGTGCAATGCACAGATGAACCTCGATAGCCATTTTTATGTAAACACAGAGGCTGTGACACCAGCACCAATGGGGTGTGATATGCTGGGTACTCAAGACAAACAGTCTGCCACAACATTTTTAATGCCCAAAATGTGATGAATGTCAGTACTGAATTGGGTAATAAATTCCAAGTGGTTGTCAGATGCAGAGAGAAAGCGGTAGTGTTCCCCTCGAATGCATAAGTCAATGGCTTATGATTGGCGTATATGATGAACTCCCTAGCTTTGATTTTCAATCTGAAATATTTGATTGCATCATAAATAGCCAAGGCCTCACAATCATAGGTACTCTATCTTTGTTGCAATGGTGATAACTTGTGAGAAAAATATGTGAGTGTCTGCCAAGCATTGTCTACCTATTGAAGAGTCTCACCAATAGCCAACTGACTGGCATCCACTACAAATGCTAGAGCAGCATTGAGTTTGGGGTGTAACAACATTGCTACTCTTACCAAGCTTTGGTTCATTGCTTTGAACACCAAACGCATCTCCTCAGGTCACTGCACTGGGGAACTATTCTTGACTTTTGGCCCAGTGAGTCCTACAGTCAGTAGTTGTTGTTGTTCTGCCACCTGTGCTATATGCTGATGGTAGAAATTTGGCATATCTAAGTTCTTATGCATTTCTTTAATTGTAGTCAGTCTGGGCAGCTGCAATATAGCTTCAACTTACCCATTCAGTGGCGATGGGTGTGCAGAGGATATTTGGTGTCCTACAAATTTAACTTCTGATTGTTCAAACATGCATTTGGCATGTTTAATACCATATCTCAATGTTCTTAACGCTGAAAGCTCTCTGAAACGTTATCAGTGTTGGTCCTTGGAAGATGAAAATGCAAGCACATTGTCTTAAGTATACAAAACAGCCCAATCAAGACAGAGTCAATAAATCGGTGTCAGGTTTGCACAGCATTTTATAGTCTAAATGTCATGAACTTACTGTCAAATAACCTAGACGACATGATGATTGCCATCTTCTTTAGTACATCCTCTGCTGCCACAGGGATCTGTGGATAAGCCTTCACGCAGTTGAGTACACTGAATATTATCACACCGTGTGGTGCATAGTTGTAGTCCTTCAACAGCGGTAGGTGGTTGCGATAAATTATGGTTCAGGCATTCAGCATACAATAATTGTCACATGGGTGCCACACTCCATTCTTTGGAACTAAATGCAGGGCAAGTGCTGATGGGCTATGTGAAAGGGTGATGATACCCTCTCACAGCATCACATTAAACTGAGCCTTGGCAGGGGCAAGGAACCATGGTACTAACCTTGTAGGCCTACAAGAAATAGGCTGTCCATCTGCAGTACTTGTTTGATGTCAGTGTTGTGTAAGACTTGTGGTGCCCTTCGGGGTCTCTTTGAGATTGGAAACTCCCAGAGCAATGACCAGTATTCTTCAGCAATGACCTGTGTTACCTTGACCTCATGTTCTCTGGCATTGTGGTTTTAGCTGGTGGCCACAAGTCCTTTTATGTTGTCCATTAACTGAGTGATAGCCACATCTGGCAAGAGTTGGCAGTGCCCCAAAAAAAATCTGCTTCAGTAATTGCCTCAGCAACATCTGCTTCTGTAAAATCCCACAAAAACTGAAGGTGTAGTCCTTAATTATTATCATTGTGTGCCACACATTGCAATGGCAGAATTGTTTGCAGGAGACAGATGAAATGCCATTGGTGGCCAACAACAGTCCACTGATGTCCTGTGCAGAATACAACAGGTCAGCACCTGTATCTATTAAGTACTTCCGGGAAGATACTCTGTCTGTTATAAACAGGTACTTTGATATGGTCAGACAGATGGTGGCACCTACAACTGACTGCTGCTAGTTTCTGGGTGCACACTGTGGGGTAGTGCTTTTCTTAGCTTGCCTCCTGAATCTTCTTTGGCAACAACATATTGACTATCCAATATCAGACTTAGTTCAGAATGAGGTACAACTGCTACTTTGTCTGTGGTTATGTTCCTTGTAGTGTCTGAGATAGCCTTGGTTGGTTGGTTTGGCGAAGGAGACCAGACAGCGTGGTCATCGGTCTCATCGGATCAGGGAAGGATGGGGAAGGAAGTCGGCCGTGCCCTTTCAGAGGAACCATCCTGGCATTTGCCTAGAGTCATTTAGGGAAATCACGGAAAACCTAAATCAGGATGGCCGGATGCGGGATTGAACCATCATCCTTCCGAATGCGAGTCCAGTGTGTAACCACTGCGCCACCTCGCTTGGTGAGATAGCCTTGCAACAATAGCATGTCAATCTGAGTGTACAGTATATCCACATTTCTTGACAGAGCATCAAAATCCTTGTGCAGGACTGTAGGGCATGCAGTCATACTACTACCTGGCACTGATACAATACCAACCTGTCTTGGAGCAATGGCTTCTTGAATGCAGTCCACTACAGCATCCAGCGACACTTCTATTAGTGAAGCAACAATAGCCTTTACTTGTGATGACAGCTGGCTGCTCTATAAGATGTGTAGAAGATTGTAGAGCATCATCCTTGTGTCCACCTTGCTGTGGAGGCCCTACAGGTGCTGCAACATTTTTCAGGTGACAAGATTTTCCTGCATCAGTACTTGCCTGCTGCAGCCCTCTTGAGATACAGTGACTCTGCAGATCAGTTCTGTTTTTAGCCTCTCATAGGCATTCTCTAAAGGCAAAGCCATAATGATGTCTTGCACTTATGATACAAAATGTTGGTCTAATAGGCTCATGGCAAGTGTGAATTTGGTTGTGTCTGCTGCAAGACCAGCGTAGTAGAATCTGACCTCTACCTGAAAAACCTTCTCACAGTTCTGCAGATGTGGTAGTTTCAGCATATATCATGTTGGGATCACCAGTGACATGGTAATTCTACATGAAGTTCCTGCACGTGAAATAATACTTAGTTATGAATACCAAACATACTACGAAATTAACATTTCAGTGAATAAATAGAAACCATACAAAACATAGGAAAACACAGCTCTCTTGGTGCCAAATGCAGAACTCAATGATTGCCATGATTCACTTGTTAATGTACTTTGCAACTTCACAAACACTTTACCACTTTAATGCAACAGCATCGCTGGATGGCATGAATGATGTTTGCATGTGCAGCTATGACAGTTGATGTGTGTATTGGTCACTGCACATTTACTAAGCCTGCTGTAATCCAGTGTTTCATCATAGCACAAATCCAGTCCAGTCAATGTACACATGGTACTGAGCTGTACCTAATGAGTCAGTAATACTTTAAAAAATCACAAAAACTACAGAAGTTAGGTGATCACAGTTAATAAATATTCTTACAGTAATCACTGAAAATTAATAACTGCTGAATACTTCAATTGATACTTTAAACAATTTTTGAGTCAAGTGGGACTTAAACTTTGAGATCTGATTCAAACTTTCACATTCTTTGAGCATTAAATGATGTGCGAGATTGAACTTTAATTTATTTCAGTTGTTCTTTTGAAAGTAATACTGGACAGAGCACAAGAATCTTCTCATGAATCCACACGTGTTAATTGATTGCCATGAGTGGACTTTAAGTACTTATGAACTGGCAAACAAGTTGTGTTTTGTTAATGGAATAGAATTCTGCTTTTAGCACACTGGTAGATTCAGCAATTCTGCTACCATTGTAATTAAGTATTATACACAAGCTTAACTGTATTTGAAAACTATTATTATTTTATTTCATGTTTTAGTCATTTATTGCATAAACACCGTTCTTAATACTTTCCATGTTTTACTGACTAAATAAATTATTTCATTTAATTTAAGCCTTCTTGTGTCATCTACACCAATTATTTATTAGGATTAAACCCTTTGTATCAATTATTATTATTATTATTATTATTATTATTCTATTTTACTGCAACCTGTTTGACTTAATAATTCACATTACATTCCAATGCTTAGGTAATTAGGCTGCAGGATATCAGGTATAACTATTTTTGCAGTGAGTTTAACTGCTGTTTGTGAAAGCTACATGAAAACAGGTGTGTACAGCTCAGTCCTGTGGCTATATCAAGCCAAAATTCTAAACATAGCCATGCACTTTCCAAGTACCACACATAAGGGGACATAACATATAATTTTCTCATCCAGGATTTGTATAAGAAAACAATCCCTGGTACGTCACACCTGACTCCTCCTTTTGCAACTAAGAGGAGTCTCCACTTCATTTTCACTCCTTTTTAATCAATATCCTACTCCCCCTATGGTCCTCCCAGTATCCACCTTCTTTGTGGCTTTTTCTCCAATCTTACACATGCCTGAGCCCCAGAAGAAGCCAATCCCTGTTTCCCAGGTCTGCTCTTTCAAGGTGAGGTTGTCCCTGACTTCTGTCTCAGTGTCAAACATTCCCATCCATACTTTATGCCCATCACCTGCTAGGATTTTTATTCCACCTGTTTGGCATCCTCTGTCTATCATTTCTATTATTCACTCCCATTTGATTTACTCTGTCATCTGGTCTATTAAATTCGCCATAGTTCCTGGAGTCTACACGGGGGTAACCTCTCTGAATTCTTTCCAAGAAATTCATAAACTCCTCAACATCATCTGTAGGTGTGGCAACAAACATTTGTGTTCATTGAGTGGGTGATTTATTCTCAAGACCCAGAATAACTTCATCAGCATCCAGTTTTTTGCCAGATTACCTCATCTTATTAATCCATTTCTGGCAAAAGGACTTCAGGCTATCCCTTTGAGAGTTGTTCTCTCTACTTCCCAGAAATCCCTCAATATAGATGGCTGCTTATGCTTAGAGCAAAATTCATTCAGGAATTTGGACTCAAATTTTGACACTGACCCTCAAAACTCCAACACTTCAGCTGTGCACCTACGTGCATCAGCATTCAGAAGACTTTTTATAACTTTTCTATGTCTGGCTAACAACTTAGTAACACATTATGAAAATCTTTCAAAAACACTACACACTTTTTACAACTCCAAGAAGGATTTCTGTATGAACACTTGTACTACTACTACTACTACTACTAGTTTCTTTACTATTTAGTTCCTTAACATATTGTTCAACACTCAACCAATGGAAAATTCAGGTTGGAATATCAACAATATAAGGAAAAGGTAGACTGCTACTCACTGTAAAGATGACATGTTGAGCTGCAGACAAGCACAACGAAAAAGCATTTATACATTACCTTTCAGTCAAAGTCTTTTTCAGAAAAGGAAACACACAATCATTCAATCACACAAGCAAGCACACATCACACACGTGTGACTGCCCTCTCAGACAGCTCAGACCAGAATGCAACTTCCATGTAGTATGGATGCAACAATCAGGAGGGGTGGGAAGGGGAACTGATAGCAGGGTATGGGTGGACAGAGAGAAGAGCACTGTCTGGCAGAGTGTGCAGCAGGGTCCAGAATGCCAACAGGCACAATGTTAGGAGTGTGTGGGGCAAGGAGGTACAGAGGGAGTGAGGATGGGGAGTAAAAAATGGGAGGAGCAGGGAAGGGGAAAAACAGGCAGGAGTGTTGGCAGAGGGTGGGAGACAAGAATAGGGAGGAGGTGAGGGTTGAGAGTGTGGTTACTGTAGGTTACCATAGGTTGAAGCCAAAATAATTTTGGGAGCAGAGAATGTAGTGTAACAATAACTCCCATCAGGGCAGTTCAGAAGCTAGTGGTGGAGGGGAGGATCCAGATGACTTGGGTAGTGAAGCCACCATTGAAATCAAGCACATGATGTTCAGCTGAATGTTGTAACACATGGTGGTCTGCTTTACCCTTGGCAACAGTTTGGCAGTGGCCTTGTGGACAGCTGGTTGGTACTCATGTCATTACAAAATGCTGTGCAATGACTGCAGCAGAGCTGGGGTATGGCATGGCTGCTTTCATAGATGGCCCAGCCTCTGGTGGGGTAGGATAATCCTGTGATAAGACAGGAATAGGAAGTGCTGGATAGGAGGATTGGGTAGGCTTTGTACCTGGGTCTTTAATAAGGAGAAGGATCTTGGGTAGGATGCCCCTGATTTCAGGGTATAATGACAGGTAATCAAACCCTGACAGAAAATGTGGTACACTTGTTCCAGTCCTGGGTGGTATTGGGTGACAAAGGGTCACTCCTTTGTAAATGATTCTTGGGGCTGGTGGGAGGATTTGGGGAGTCAGGGTAAACAACATGGGAGATCTGTTAGTGGACTAGGTCAGGGGATAATGCCTGTCTCTGAAAGC
The DNA here is from genome assembly GCF_021461395.2 of Schistocerca americana. Lineage (NCBI taxonomy): Eukaryota > Metazoa > Arthropoda > Insecta > Orthoptera > Acrididae > Schistocerca > Schistocerca americana. The sequence continues at coordinate 52,406,574 of NC_060124.1, forward strand.
CTTGATAAGACCCTCAGCATACTGGGAAAGGGAGTTCTTGTCACTGAAGGTACATCATCCCCTGACAGCCAGGCTGTATGGGAAGAATTTTTTGATGTGGAACGAATGCAAATACAGTTGGTGGTTGGTGGGTTTCATGATAGAAGTGTGGTTGGCGCCATCAGAGAGGAGGAGGTTAATGTCAAGGAAGGTGGCATGCTAGGTTGAGGAGGACCAAGAGTAGTGGGTGGGAGAGAAGGTCTTGAGGTTGTGAAGGAATAAAGAAGGGTGTCTTGTCTCTGATCCAAATCATGAAGATACCATCAATGGACCTGAACCACACTAGGGGTTTGGCATTTTGGGAGATTAGGAAGGTCTCCTTTGTGGCCCACAAATGAGTTGGCATAGGAGGGTGTTGTGCAAGTGCCTATGGCTGTGCTGTGGGTTTGTTTGTATATGTTCCCTTCAAGGAAGAAGTAGTTGTGAGTTATGATAGTCAGTAAGGTGCAGGAGGAATGAGATAATGGGTTTGGAGTCTGAAGGACATTGGAGATAGTGCTGTTCAGTAGCAGTAAGACTATGGGTGTGAGGGATGTTGGCATACAGGAAAGTTGCCTTGATAGAAATGAGCAGGGTTCCAGGAGTTAAACAGGTGAGGATGGTTTAGAGTCAGTGAAGGAAGTGGTTGGTATCTTTCATGTGGGAGGTTAGATTACAGGTATTTCCAGAGCTATTGATCAATGAAGGCTGAAATTCTTTCAGTGGGAGCCCAATAACCAGATAAATAGGGTGTACAGGACTGTTGGGTTTGTAGATTTTGAGGTGGGGGTGGGAAGATACAAGGTAGATGTGCTGGGTGTTATAGGGGTGATGAGGGAAATGGATTCAGGAGAGAGGTTCTGGGAAGGGACTAAGACTTTAAGCAGGGATTGGAGGTTACATTGGACTTCTGGCATTGGATCACTCTGGTACAGTTTATAGGTAGAGGAGACAGATAATTGGCAGAGGCCTTGCGTCAGATAGTCACTGTGACTCACAACGACAATGGTGAAACCTTTGTCTCCAGGTTTGTTGATTAGGTCAAGACTTTTTTCTGAGGTTGTGTATGCCTGTCCTTTCTATTGCTGAAACATTGTTGTTTTGAGGAAGGGACCTCACCATGCTTTCCCAGGTGGCCTCCACCATCAGTTTTTCTGAACTGTGCAGATGGGAATTGTCCTTACAACAAATTCTGTCTCCACATACTCCACCGAACAGTTTCCACCACTTCTGTCCTGTCATCTCCTCCCTATTCTGAACTTGCACCCTCTTTGTGAGCCGCCCTCTGCCAACACACCTGCCCATTTTTCCCTTTCCCTAATGCTGTCCTTTATCGCTTCCCATTGCCCCTCTCCCCATGTCCCCACCTCCCTGCCCCACTGCCTCCTGTTGCTTCTCATGTTGGCAATCTAGCCCCTGCATGATCCACCAGAGAGCACACTTTTCTTTCCCAAACATTACCCTTCCCCATACCCACCAGGTAGCTGCTTTTGTTCTACATGACATTTGCATCCTGGTCCCAGCTGCCAGGGATGGCACTCATGTGTGTGTGAATTGTGTGTGTTTACTTACTGATGAAGGTTGTGGCTGAAAGCTAATGTGTAAGAGCCTTTTTGTTGTACCTATCTCCAACTCAATGTGTCATCTTTATGGTGAGTAGCAGTCTGTTTTTTCCTTATGTGTTCAATACTCAAGGATTTCCTCTCTACCTTCTGGGGCAATTTTGCTTACTTCTACCTTAGCCATCTCATGGTTCTCATCACAGTGATATTGTGCTACTTTAATTTGTTGTTCTACAATACTGCTAGCATCTGTACATAGCTTAGCCAACTCTTCCATCTTATTGTGATACTCGTTAGCAATCCCATCTATTTGCTTGGCTATTCTGGCGTCCAGATTCACTATTTCTGTTGATACATTCAGTTCTGATAGCCTCAGTATCATTCTTGTGGTCTTCTCTGATGGAATTTAGCTCACATGTAACTGAATACTCACCAGTTTTCATATCAGATCTAACTACTCAAGCTATCTGCTTCCCTATATTATCAAGCACCCAATATTATCAAGCACATATACCAATGTATCTCGATTGGGAACCACTTGTACCTCCTCAGCCATGTGGTCTTAATCTTACTGCATTACACTGCTCTCTGTTTACCAATATTAGAGAAGGAAAGTTGCTACTTGCCATATAGTGGAGATGCTCAGTCACGATAGGCACAACAAAAAGATTCAAACAGTTATAGCTTTTGGCCATTAACATCTTTGTCAACAATAGACACGCACACACACACACACACACACACACACACACACACACACACATGCACACAAACACACTCACACAAACTCAGCTCACACACGTCTGCAGTCTCAGGCAACTGAAACCGATTGCCTGCCTGAGACTGTAGAAATGTGCATGAGTTGTGTTTGCATGTGTGTGTGTGTGTGTGTGTGTGTGTGTGTGTGTGTGTGTGTGTGCATCTGTTGTTGACAAAGGCCTTAATGGCCAAAATCTATAACTGTGTGAATCTTTTTGTTGTGCCTATCGCAACTCAGTATCTCCACTGTATGGTGAGTAGCAGCTTTCCTTCTCTAATATTGTAACATTCCATCGTAGATTTTCCATTGTTTGGCACTTTGTTTACCATTAGATACCTGCACACACCTTTCAACTCTACCATTGCCATGTAACACAAAATTTTTGTTGTAAACATTGATGCCTACTACTAAATCTTATTTTAATAACCTTCCTCCCCTTGGCCTATTCCACCCACACAAACATCACCACCTGTAACATCTATATTGACCAATTTCATGCCCCATGAGCAGCTACACACTGCTATGCTGCACTGACTCTAACCTGTTGTTTGGTTACTGACAATACAAGACCCTGTGCATTGAGGCAGCTGTGATGAAAGTGGTAGTAGAGTACCAAATAAAAATGCACTGCACAGGCATGAGTCTCCCCATATTGATATTGGTGGAATCCCAAGATGGATTGAAAGCTGCGACTTCATTCAGAATTCTCTATACCTGTATGTCCACTCTAGGTGCACTTGGACCTCTGGAAAAAATTTTAAGATAGTGGAACTGCATCAACAAGCAAGTACTTTGCTCCATCACATTTTTATATCACTGGTCATGCAACAGGACCACATTTACTACATTTTAATAGGTTATTAGACGAAACAGCTTCATCTTGGTCAATTGACACCAAACACAGACTGGCTGGTTATAACTGAAGCTAGGTTACTTCCCTCTGTAATACTCTTCCAGTCCATCAGTCACTCTGTATGCAGCACAATATTGAATAAGGAAGCACAAACTTAAATTTCAGTGTAATTTCTTTATTGTGCATCACATACATCAATCAAAACATAAAGTTTCTGACAACATTCATTTTTGACAATTGATATCCTGATCGCATCACATGTCTTTCTCTTCCTGTTAGAGCCAAAAGACTGACAACAATACTTATGTGTTGAAGGTGCATAATCCAAAAGCACTCTCAAAACTTGCTGACTATATAACTGCTGTAACGTAATATTTGTGGCAGTTCCAAAAGATGTTGCTTGACGATATTTAGTCTAATTTTAAATCACCTAGAACACACACCACTTGGCCTGCTTAAGACTTCTTTATTGACTTTACTTAGCAGTTATCCCAGAATCATCACATCTTTGCTACTGAAGAATTAAAAAAAATAAAAAAATAAATAAATTAAAGATATAACATCATGTTATCAGTAATGAACTATAACTATTAACAGTCTTGGCAACTTCATAAAATATAAAAATTCCATTTAGATTTCATCACTGTTGCCTTTACAACAATGATATTACTAAACCAAACAAAAGGATGTTATAGCTACTTCACATGCAAATATTGGCACTGGAGGACACCTTGCAATGTTTCAAAATTTTACTGTCATAATGGATGATACTCTGGGTTAACTTTTTACTTACACAAGAAGTACTTTTTGTAGTTTTGTGTGTGTGTGTGTGTGTGTGTGTGTGTGTGTGTGTGTGTGTGTGGATTTGGGGTAATCAAAAGTTGGGTTTTTAGAGGCCTACCTAAAATAGTCAAAGATGAATCTGGTTTAAACAAGTAAAACTAAAAGTGCGTAAAATACAAACTCATTTGTAACTGCAATTACTCTCTTCCCTTTTCACACACACTCACCTACATAGTCTTGCAGAATGTAAAATTTTTAGTAACATCTGTATAAAATGCACTGTTTACTTTCTAATTGAATGACAGAATGCTGTAGCTACCACTATTGTGTATGTGCTGCTTCATTGTTTGTGGATGATGTTTGTGCTTGATTCAGTCACTAGATGCCACTGATCCTGCTAATATGACATCAGTTCCAAGTGCAACCTGCTGCCTGTGCTCCCTGATGGAACTAATTACTTTACAGGCTGGAGTGCTATGCTCCGCCAGCCACTTGTGTATCATTCATTGTATTGTACCTTGCCTTCCATGGTGTGAACAGTTCGAGCAATAAATACTGGGTTCTTGGGATTATAACACAGAATATGGTTATAATAGGAGTTCTGGTAAGTGTGGCTCATTGATCATGAAGGGCTTTTTTTAGCCCTAAAAGAGCTAGCCACACTGAGGCCACATTAATACATTTTCCTTAATAACTAAAGGTGCAAGTTAGACATTTCACAAACTATTTGAAGTGTTGCAAATTTATCTCATCATCTGGTAAATAGAGGACAGACCACTTAGTATCCTAGCATCTGCTCTCATGACTGAATGTGAGATACATTCACTTAAAAGTGGTATACTGATATCTATATTAATAAAGGAAACAAATTTCAGAATGGGTCTGTGGCTGTCACCAATATCTTATAATTAAAACTGTCTAGGTTGCTAAATTAAATGTCTTTATTTGATACTATATTTTGGCTTCTGCCACCATCAGGTAACTGTAATTGAGATGAAAGGATCATAAAAGAGTGGCAGGCATTTGTTACACAACATCTAGCTATAAAAATTTAAAAACTTAAAAAATATTTTAAAAACTTCACTCACCAAAAAACACTGATCTTGAAAAACAAGGTTGATTGTCAATATGAAAAGCCTTTACCTAATCATGGCATTGACTAAGAAATGATTTAAAAACTATACAAATATATAAGTTCCAGCTGACAGGCAGTGCTAGTGTGGATGACATTTCCTTCAATTTTTACTTTCATGTTGTTATTGTTATTCTACTTTTCCCTTCCATTTACACTTACAAAGAGACATACACAATTTAATATACAAACATATACAGTTCAACTATAAATTACAACTAAAATGTACATAAAAACATACTAATGACATTAAGTTTTCAGATGGGGACACTTAGTCCATGTGGAGTTCCCCTAAAATTGACAACAAATATTCATTATATCTGTTAATATCTATACAACAGCCACGTGCAACTTAAGTATTAAATATATCTAAAAACAAAGATGATATCTAAAAACAAAGATGATGTGACTTACCAATGAAAGTGCTGGCAGGTCGACAGACACACAAACAAACACAAATATACACACAAAATTCGAGCTTTCGCAACAAACTGTTGCCTCATCAGGAAAGAGGGAAGGAGAGGGAAAGACGAAAGGATGTGGGTTTTAAGGTATTAAATACATTCACACTAACAGAAAGTTGCGATTATGAAAGTCATATCTGCTGTTATAATTACAGTTGTTTAATAAGTAAAAAACTATGTCTTGTGAAGAAAATCTTTGCCAAATAATATGCTAAAATATGTAGATTTGTAAAATACATAAAGAAATGAAATAATTAGATTATTAAATTAAAAATTTTGAGGGCCACTGCATGTTGCAGAAGAACTAATAACTCACTTCCTGCGCCAGGCCATTAGCTGCGCAAACAGTGGGAGCTCCGCCAGCTCAGTAGGTGCAATATGTCGCCCATTCAACAGCAAGAGGGTATGCCACAATTGGCATACGTCAAATTAATAATTCTTGAAAAATATCAAGAAACCGGTTAGGGCTATAGCCACTCTGATTGTGTGTGGAGCTCTTTTTTGTGGATAAAGATTTCTAAATTTCCAGTATGTTTAAAACATATCAGTTTGGGGCTGTAGGCTGCAATTGCATGCTTTCACTTATATGAACTAATTTATGCTTGTCTGATTTTAAGTGTGTCATCAGTGTGCTACTGCTCCTATTACAGGAGTGCTTGCTGAACAGTGTCATGAATTTCCTGATTTTGATAAATTTTATATAGGGGAGAAAGGGAGGAAATTGTTGGCTCCAGAGCAGATGAAATCCATCCATGTTGCAAAATTACTCAATTGCTCCTACTCTCTGGTTACTGTTAAATCTATACAGCATTTGTACCAACAATACAAATGTGCCTACAACATCCAGACTCCTTTCTCCACAGGTAAAGTTTTACCATGCCATAAGGAAATTCAGGGAAATTAATTGTAAGGGTCAGCAGTAGAAAGTGTTAATTCAAAAAGGAATATTTCGAGCAATGGCATGTTATGTGTTTGGTAAAATTCAAAGTCAAGTACATAAATACAACAAAACAAAGCAAAAAATGAAATGATCATGTGGCACTGTTGGCGGGGAGCCTCCATCCAGGGAAGTTTGGCCTCTGAGTTCAAGTCTTACTTCAGTCAATGCCACAGTGGGCGACTTGCATGCCAGTGATGAGAATAACTGAGGGTTTGCAATTTCTTGCACCTTCCACATTTATTAGCAGCCAAAAAAGCATGCATTGAAGTTCCCATAGCCCAATGTTCTGTCCCACCAGATGTTACATTATTGCAGTTGAGGAACATGCTCAATCATCTATGGGAAGAGGTGTAATAGAAATGACAGACAGTTAACAGCAGTTTCTAAAAATAGCTTTTCCCTACCTCTAACTTGAGATGAAGTACTTTTCATTTGTGTGCAGATAGGATGCAGTCCAATAATTCATGGATTCCTACTCTGGTGAGAGGTTAGCCCAGTGTGCAGTGCTCATGACATCAGATTTCATGAATAAAAGCAAAACCATCTGCATTGCTAACTGAAATGTTTGTATTTATTATGACAGTTTGGCATCTGCCAGATATCTGTAATTAAGATGAAAAGAACACACAGAATGACAGTTATTTGTTACACAACATCTAGCTTAAAAAAAGTTTAAAAATTTGAAAATATTTTGAATGGTTCTCTCACCAAAAACCTTTGAGCTTGCAAAACAATTTTTAGTATTAATACTAAAATCTCTACCTAATTGGGGTGTCAACTAACAACTGGTTTAACAATTATACAAAGACATAAATTGAGTGGGAAATATTGCCTTCAGATTTTACTTTTCCTTTATTCCTTGTCTTTTCCCTGTGGACTCATTCATGTACATGTTTGACACAGATCCTCCTTTGCCCACTGTGTGTTCACTTGTTCCTCTCCAGTCTCTCAGTCCATTTCATCCTACCACGTCTATCTGTCCATCTCCTCCTCCCCACACTCTCTGTCTCTTCAACACCTCCTCGGCACTTTCTCACCCCATCTTTTCCACTCCTTCTCCTTGACCATATCTTTCCTACTCCTCCCTCTCTCCATATCATCCTTTTCCTCTCCCTGTCCATCTTATCCTCCTTTTTCTGCCTGCCCATTACCCCTCTACCACTTGCAGCAGCCTTGGTGCACCTCTCCATTTCTCCCGCCCCCCCCTCCCCACCCCTCCTCTGCTCATATTCTCCTCCCCACCTTAATCCCAGACTCATACTCCCCATCTCTCTGCCCATCTACTTCTTCCCACTCTCTCTTTGTTTGTCTCATCCTCCCCCTCAGTCCATCCATCTACTCTATATCCATCTCAACCCTCCCCTATCCATGCCCATCCACAAGGGTAGCACTTGCGAAGTGGGTAGATAAAGCACAAGAGTACTACTCCAACAAGTGTCCAGCCTATACGTCAGGGCTGGAAAGCCATTTATTCTGACATGAAGGCTGTCCTGGAAAGTAAGGTCAGTATAGCAGGCCAATACTATTCCCATACAACATGCTTATAGTTCAGAGCAGCCTGTATGAAGGGCTGAAGAAAACACTTTTTGCCACTATCTCGTCTCCTATATAAACCCCACAGTGCTGATACTCGAGACGTTTGCCATTTGTGTGCCAAATTTGGGTGAAATCTATTGGGGTTTAGGAGACGTGCATTATGTATTTGTATATACCATAGTGCTCCCCATGGCTTCACCTGCATATGTGTTTGATTCATATACTGAATACATTTTCTGCTCCCCCTCTCTGTGTCCATCTCTTCCTCCTTCTGTCTGTCCCCTTCATCCTGCCACATTTATGTGTCTATCTCCTCCTCCACACTCTCTGCCCCTTGCTCTCCTCCTCTCCCTCTTTTTGTCCATTTCTGACACTTCCCTTTCTGTGATTGAATCTTCCTCCCTCTGACCATATCCTCCTTCTCCTCTCTCTTTCCACCACTGCCTCCCCCTCTTTCCTTTCCCCCCTGCCCACTACAGTTCTAGATCTTTCACTTGCCTCATGCATCTCTCCCTCACCCCTCTCACTGCCCATTTCCTCCTACCCCTCACTCTGCCAATCCCCTCCTCTATCCATCTTAACCTGTCCCCACCTATGCTCAGTGGCATGTGTAGCCCTTGCAATACAATTCACTTAAGCAGCCCGATACAACTCCCACAACATGCCTGTCATGCAGGCCATGTTACACATCAAAAGCTTGAAAATCATTTATTTGCTTTTGATGTACCAGCTGCCAAGCAAAGTGGGTCAATAAAGTTGGCCAGTATTATTTCAACACAACATGCCAGACATGCAGGGCAGCCCACATGTCAGCACCTGGAAAACTGTTTCCTTCCATTGACATGTAAAGTGCCCTGCAAAGTAGGTTGAAGTGGCAAGCCGATACTGTTCCTGAAAAATCTGTCTGTCATGAAGGGGAACCTAAATTCCATGGCTGGAACAAAGTTGGTGTTGCCTTCATCTTTGCTCCTATTCAGACTAGGAGGTTATAAACCCCACAGTCCAGATACTTGTGAGGCCTGCTCTTTCTGTGCCAAATTTGGTTGAAACTGATACAGCAGTTTTAGGAGGAGATCCAAGACATACACACGCATACACTCTGCTTTGTATGTATAACAGATATACATTTTATTCTGTTTTTCCCTTTGATTATGCTTACAAAGTGACATACATAATTTAAATTACAAATATGCACAGCCAAATTATGAAACATGATTACAGTGAGAATAATTACAAACTAGTGACATCATTTTTCAAATTGGTAGATTTAGTCCATGTGGAGCTCATCAAAACTTGACAACAAGTGTTCATTTAATAATATAAATACAACAGCCACATGAAACTTTAGTATTAAATACATACTATGTTGTATCCTAGCCAGTAATGCCACCCGAGCCTGCTGCCAAAAGGTTGGCAGCATCAAAGTCCGGACTCCGTCCGCATAAGCAGCGCCAGCGAGACAGGAAATCGCCGCAAGTCTGCGCGCGCCACCGCTGGCTTCTGGCTTCTTAAGCGCTGGAGTCGCGAGCGCTAGGACAGTTCTGTATTCGCCGCTCAGTTGTATACTCGCCACCAAATTGTGTACTTGCTAGTCAGTTGTGTGTTCATCGCAGCAGAGTTGTTGTTTGTCATCAGCCGACGCTGACCTAGCCGCTCCGACTCGAACTACACAGACTACTGTGTTTCTGTATCTTCGTTAATAAAGATAAGTACCGACTTTTATTTAATCAGAGTGTTTGGGTTTTCATCTTTCTGTTCACTGTTCCAGCGGACCGGTCGGCCCGCTATTAAAAGTGTGGTGGTGACTTCGTAAGCCGTTTCTACAGCGAATTGCTTGTCGCTACGAACACCGCCACAAAATACTACATTAAAAGAAAGTTGTGGTTGTAAAAGTAGTATTTGTTGTTGTACTTAAGCAAGTACTATAAGTAAAATCTGTGCCTTCTGAGATAAAGATTCAACAAACAATATGCTACAATATTTATCACTCGTGCTTGAAATGGTCTTTCATTGGTGATGGCAGGAATTCAATGAAGGGCCAAGCCTCAGCTTCAACGTCACTTGTGGTTCAACATCACTTGTGATTGACAACATCTAGATTTATTTCATGACAACATTTAAAAAATTTTCTTTACAATGGAATGAAGCAAAAAACCAGTTAACAACAACCAATTACCACAGAGCAATAGAAGGGCTTAAAAATTGGCTTAAAAATTTATCCATTAAAAAATCACAAGATCAACATCAATAATCACAGAGCATCAGAAGGCTTAGAAAATACTTTAAAATATTCTTTTAAAAAAATTACAATAAAATCAAAATCAATTGCCAGAAGGCCTAGGACTTGCCTTGAAATTTTTAAGTATTACAACGAGATCAACATCAATACAGAGCCCCAGAATTCTTAGAAATATTGTTTTAAATTTTTTTAAATGCTATAAGAAATAGATCAAGATATTTGACAATTCTTCCACAAAAATTTAAGAGAATAAATTCTCCACTTCAAAACAACTAGGCCACTGTGGTGGCTACCAAGAATATCACAAATGTGAAAACAATGACAGCAAGCAGGACCGTAGGGGCTTAGACACACACACTTGCAATAGAGTTTAACTTGGTAAAATTGAGTAATGGTCTGATGGCTTCAAACCTTCCTATTAGCTCAATTTTGAAGCTTGATTCCCGGAGGGGAAGGAGACAAGAGCAGATTTAATGAGGAATGGAAAATTAAGATGGTCACAGGACAGAGCATCACAATAAACGTAAGAACTTAAGTGACCAATGACCCGCAACCGCAACTCAGCACAGAATAGTGGTCCCAATGAGGTCCTAGTACCAACCTGCAGCCAAAAACATACTCACTTCTTCTCCTGTTCTCAAGTTGGCTGGTTGGTGAGGCACACCAGAACAATTTGTTGGCCAGTTGGACCACCTGGAGCTGGGTCAGCAGACAATATGGCTAGCCCAGCCTGCAAAGCTGACAACCTGATACTAGTGTTAGATAAACTTAGACAGTAACCAAGTAAAGCACAAGAATAATTCACCACTTGAACCCTCTTAAAATTTGCTTCCTTTCTTCAAAATAAAATAATGACAAACAAATATTATAGTACTTAAACCCAAGAAATAATGTTTTCTTACCCACTCAATTTTCCCTTGTCCAACTTGTGAAACATTAACACTGTGAATGGTAATCCTTTTGTCAGAATTTCTGCTGCCTCTCTATAGGTTGGTGTGTAATCCACTCTAACCTTCTTTTCAACTAGTTGATGAAAGTAATGGTACCTTGTCTCTATGTGATTTTATCATTCGTAAAATTCTGATCCATTGACAAATTTGATAGTGCTTTGGTTATCTATTTGCAAAATAGGAACTAAGGACTCGGCAACAGCTGCAATTTCTTTTAGAAGTTGATCTAACCACACAAGTGATTTCTAAGCTTCACTTGCAGCTACTTATTCTTTTTACATTGAAGAAAGAGCAACACTCTGCTGTAATTTACTTTTCCACACCATTTGCCTGACTTTAGTAGGATGCCAGTTTCTGATTGTCTTGTGCTTCTATCCCCACCATGATCAGCATCACTATAAGCTTCAGTATTACAGTTTTTATTCTTTTCAAACTGAATGTGATCTGTAATTGTTGATTTAAGATACCCGAATATTAACTTGAGCAATTCAAAATGTCCTGAGTAGGTGAGCCTTTAACTCTTGAGGCAACATTGACAGCATATGATAAATCTGGTCTTGTACCTTGTGTTAAATACATCAAACTTAAAACCATTTCTCAACTGAGTTTAATATTATCAAAAGAAGGTGACACACCTTGTATCCATCCTAGTTCAATGGGTAAAGATAATTTTTTTGCCTTTAACCTACCCTATTTCTCTAAAAGTCTCTTCACAAATGCAGACTGATTTATTTGAAAAGAGTTTTCCAATTTCCTGATTTGTAAGCCCAAGAAGCAATCAACCTTTCCTACAGTGATCTGAAAATGTTTACACAACTGTTCAATAAAATTTGTTGTTGCACCATTAGAGCCTATTGCCAATACATCAACAGCATATAACAGCAGTTTCAGGTTTTCACCATAGAAAATGCATGGATCTGAACACCACTCCCATAAATTACGCCGGCCGGAGTGGCCGTGTGGTTCTAGGCGCCACAGTCTGGAACCACGCGACTGCTACAATCACAGGTTCGACTCCTGCCTCGGGCATGGATGTGTGTGATGTCCTTAGGTTAGTTAGGTTTAAGTAGTTCTAAGCTTTAGGGGTCTGATAACGTCAGAAGTTAAGTCCCATAGTGCTCGGAGCCATTTGAAACAACCATAAATTAAATTCATTAAGGAATTTAACAAGACATTCATACCATCATTTTGAGGCTTGCTTCAAACCATACAGAATCTTGAGTAACTTACGCACACATCCTGTACCATTGTCAAAGTCCTCTGGTTGATACGTGTATATTACCTCCTTTAGAATAGCATTGAGAAATGCATTTCTTATATCAAATTGCCTTTACATCAATCACACTGAATTGCAACACTCATCATGGTTCTCATCATCTAAAATATTGCAACAGGGCTAAATGTGTCAACATAATCTATTCCAAAATGTTGAGTATGTTCTTTTGCCACCAGTCTACCTGTATATCAAGCTACTTCATTACTTAAATTTAATTTTGTAGCAAATACTCATTGATTTTGAATCATCTTGTTTGTTACAGTTTTGTGAACTAGTTCCCACGTTTTACTTCCTTTTAGAGCACTCATTTTTTCCTCCATTGCTTTCTTCATTCTTCAGAATTTTGTAATTGTACTGCTTCTTTATAGTTCCTTGGTATGCCATAAAGAAGCATCAGACTTGGTTATTGCCACATAATAAATAAACATAGCATCTACAATCATCATAACCAACCAATATCCTTTTAAAGATTTAGCATCAAACATCTTCCATTTTTGTGTTGGAATCCAAGAATGGCATTCCATTCCAAATATCACCAAATTACTCAGATGACCTTCTTTCTTCAAAAATATTTCAACTGGAGTTTTACCTTTAATATTTGTGGGACCAGATCAATTTAAAGTGTATGTTGCAGCCAGAATGGCCTCACCCCACAATGCTTTTGGTAGGTATTCTGCAGAGCAGAGCCAAGAATGTGCCATCTCACAAGGTATTCTATTTTCTCACTCAAAAACATTCTGCTGAGGAATATATGGTGCAGTAATCAAATGTTTCGGTCTAATTGAATCAGAAAACTTGTGTACATTCTTACTATGGGACTTCTTGCCACCATCTGTTTGTAATTTTTTCATAGTTATATCTGCCTGAGTCTTGATCATTTTAATGAACAGTGAAAATTTTTTTAATTTCATCTTTGTGTCAGAAAAGGTATGTTACTCTAAAACTGAAGAAATCATCGTCATAAACAGGAAAGTATTGGTGGCTCTGCAAATCATTTTCTTCCATTGCTCCACAAACATCTACATAAGCTAATTCTCCAGATTTAGTGGGTTTTGGCACACTTTAACTAAATGCTAGCCAATGATGATGTTTATCATAGACACATCCCTCACAAAAGCTACTGTCGATCTTCGTTTCTATGTCATGATCCTTCAGAAACTGATGCACATAGTGTTTGTTTTGTTGACCCATTTTTTCATGCCATCTCTGGAAGTTTGTGACATTTCCCTGCTTTATTTCCACATTGATTGTCCTGTGTCGATGTACTGCATTGCTACACTGGCTGAAAAATGGGGGGTCGAAGTTCAACACTGATTACTTTAAATGATGTGTCCAACAGGTGCACATTCACATTTCACAGTTCTTTACTTTCACTGTTCACAACCCCCCCCCCCTCCCCCCCAATAATACACAGTTATATGGTCAGTGCACTGTTGTATTACTTTTGATAAGTCTCATTAATAGGTTGCAAGCAAACATCATCATACTGCTACAGTAGTTTATTGTTGAACATCTAAGACCAGTAAAAACCTAAACACACATTCACAGTCTTTCAAATAAATTGAACAGGCACTGTCATTGCTTTAACACATGGCCTATTGGTGTAACACTTATTTCAAAGTTAAGTTGATGCATTGTTGTTGATCTAACCAATAAGGGTTCTGCGTCTGGAACTCGGCCATGGACTGACAGTCTCGGGACCAAAATTCAGACCCTTAAATATCCTCTCAATAATAAGTACTGAAATTACACATTTTTTGATGTTTAATTTACTGAAATTACAATTAAAACATGCTTCATACAATTAACTGCATACCAGTGTATATATAAATTCCGTCTTTTTAAAAGTTTCTTCTACTTCAAGAGTTAAGCCAAATTATTTGTTTAAATGATGAAATTACCAGATATAGTTATGCAAACAATATTTCTGACAAAACTGGTAATTACTTTGGAATTAATTAAGGGCTGGCTTTGCCAACATGTTTTCGAATGTAGCCAAATAGATCCTTTAAGAATACAATTAGTTGTTCCTCCAAATGCTTATAATTAGTACAGAACTTATAATTGCTTATAAGTCAACAATAGGATTTAAGTTAAGAAACAATTACTGATTTCACCCTATAATGAAAGTGAGGGAGAAGTTCAGGTTGGTGACACAACACCCGTTTAGCAGTAGTTCATTTATTCAGCTAAAGACAAGCAAGGCTCACAAAGAACTAAACATGGTGGAACAGCCCAAAGACCATGCTCAGAGTCCAAAGGCGATGCTTAGAGTCCAAAGACGAACTCATATCAATGCTGGTGTCGACCTCATCGGCGCCACATAGCCCCCCCCCCCCCCCCCCCTGCAGGCCGAGGGGGGGGGGTGACTAAGGCGTCGGCAGGTGTGGTCTGTGGGAGCCGGACCACGGTCAGCTCAACAGCGTCGTCGGGGAGCTGTGTGCGTAGATGTCATGAAGGAAGTTTCGGCCACTGAACCTGGAAGTCGTAGAAGCGAGCCAGGCGTCGTACCGGGTGTGCTGGTCGTGCAGCGATTGGTACGCTAGTGGTTTGCAGGTGGAATGGAGCGACGCCTATGATGTCTCCGGTGGGCATGGAAAACACATGAAAATGTCCACATTGACGTCAGGCAGGAGGGAAACACATTTCACCAGGTGGCGGGGAATGATGGAGGTTGTGTCATGGGCACTGGATGAAAAGAAACACATGATGAACAGTGTATCACTGTGCAGTGTTATTGAGATGTCATGGATTATGTCTGGGGGGACAGGCACAGACACCTCGAGCGAGGGCACGTTCAAGATGGGGGGGCGTGCAAAACCTCGACAGGGCGAGGCAGGCGACGGTGGAGAGGTCAAAGGGGGCAGCGAGGGCATGATCATAGGTAAGCTCGACGTGGGGAGCATGTGGTCACTCGACAGAGTGCATGAGACCGGAGTAGGGGGTGAGGTTGGAGGAGAGCTTGATGATTGGAGCTGGAAGTCACTTGATCGAGTGTGTAAGTCTGACCTGGAGGGAGTGGTCGGAGCATCGTGAGCCAGGACAGTGAGTGGCGTGGTCGTGGCCTGAAGGGGGTAGAAGAAGGGTCGACATGAGCAGGCTTAAGTCTGTTGAGAGAGACTGTAACAGCTGAATCTTTCATCTGGATGTCATAGGTGTTGGCTGAGCGCCGGAGAACGCGATACGGGCCGGTATATGGAGGTTGGAGGAGAGCACGGACAGTGTCATCGCAGAGCATCACGTACTCTCAATTGTTCAGAGATTTTGGGACTTCAACCTTAGGGTGGAAATGGATGGTGGGCGGACGGATGTGGAGGTTGATGAAGTGGCGTCTGACGCAGTCCACGAAGGAAGGTAAGTCAGACTGAGGGAGAGAAGCAGAAGGGCTCACAAGTTCGCCAGGGAGAACAATGTTCTGGCCATATACGAACTCGGCTATTGCACCTTTGAGGTCTTCCTTATAGATCGTATGAATGCCGAGTAGCACAAGAGGAAGCGCCTCCGTCCATGGAAAGTTGTGGCATCGAAGAGCCACCTTGAAAGTGCAGTGCCAGCGCTCTACTAGCCCATTACTTTGTGGGTGATATGTTGTGGTATGGATGCGCCAGATGCCGCAAATGTTACAAATCTTGTTGAACAGGGACGACTCAAATTGTCTGCCCTGGACAGTCGTCATGATAGCTGGACATCTGAAACGCAATACCCATGACTCGACGAACGCTTGAGCAACAGTTTCTGCCGTAATATTGGGGAGTTGGACAGCCTCGACCCAGCGAGTTGTTCAGTCGATAGACAAGAGAATATAATGAAAGCCGTAAGAGGGGGAGAGAGGGCCGACAATGTCAATGTGAATATGCTGGAAACGCCCAGGAGGGATCGAAAAGGCACGCGAGGGGGGCTGAAGTGTGCTTGTGTACTTTGCAGCATTGGCAAGTGACACAGGAGCATGCCCATTGCTGGCAGTCCTTGTTGACATTTCTACACACAAAGCATTCTGCAAGGAGTCGGGCGGACGCACGAACACTGGGGTGGGCTAAATTATGCAATGCATTGAAGACAGCTCGACTGAGTGTGGTTAGGATGAGGGGGCGTAACATGCCCGTACTGTCGTCACACCAGATCTCACCAGAAATGACAGGGAAGGTGGTGTGGACGAAGTGTAGTGAAGAAGTAGAGTCTGAAATCAGGTTTTGTGTTTCCTCGTCAGTAGGTTGGAGGTTAGGCGGTTCAGAGAGGTGTAACAGCAAATGGACGGCGTCGACTCATGGAAGGAAATGACCAATTTTATTGTCAGCACCCTTTATGTGTCTGAAATCGGTGGTGAACTGAGATATGAAGTCCATGAATCTGGAGCGGTGAGGAGGCAGGTCAGCTGGCAGGTTTGTATTGGCCGAAGCCAGGGGTTTGTGGTCCGTTAAAACATAGAAAGGACATCCCTCAACATCAGTATTAAAATGCTTAATCGCTTCCTAGACCATGAGCAATTCCCTGTCAAACACAGAATATTTCCGTTGCGCATTGGTGAGCTTGCGCGAGAAGAACTGCAGAGGCGAAGTTCGGCCGTCGATTGTCTGGCTAATGACGGGGCTGATGGCAGTATCGCGTCTGTGGTGACGAAAACCTGCACATTGGGATGAGGCCTCAGCAGGATTTTTGAGGGCAGTGAAAGAGTCAGTCATAGCAGGGGTCCATGGAACGAGCCGAGATCCAGAAGTCTTGGTGCCTGCCAAGGCGTCCGTCAGTGGAGCTTGAATCTCTGAAGGCCCAAGGTAGATGTCGGCCATAATAATTAACCATCCCCAGAAAGCGCCAGAGCTCTTTGAATGATGAAGCTCTGGGTAGGTTCAGTATTGTTTGTACTCTGTCAGGGGGTGGTGAAATGCCGAAAACCAAGAAAAGTGACAGCGGGTTGATGTAGCTGC
This sequence comes from Schistocerca americana, assembly GCF_021461395.2. Lineage (NCBI taxonomy): Eukaryota > Metazoa > Arthropoda > Insecta > Orthoptera > Acrididae > Schistocerca > Schistocerca americana. Next base: position 52,424,009 of record NC_060124.1, read on the forward strand.
AACTTGTGCTGGTTGGTCCCGATGCCTGCTGCCGCGAGACTGTTCACAACAGTTTGCACATGTCGAATGTTGTCCTTGATGGAGGAGCTGAACACAAGAATGTCATCAAGATATGCAAAGTAGAATTTTAGGTCGCATAGCACTTTGTGGATGAAGCATTGCCAGGTCTGGGTTGCGTTTTTCAACTGAAGGGCATGAATCGAAACTGAAATTACCCGATCGGGGTGGTGACTGCTGTCTTCTCAATGTCTTCAGATGCCATGGGGATCTGGCAGTAGGCCTGTTTGCAATCAATCACAGAGAACGTGATCGCACCTGCGAGGGAACTGGTAAAGTCGGCAATGTCGGGTATGGGGTGGGTGTCCATAATTGTTCGTGCGTTTAGTTGACGGTAGTCTCCGCACATGTGCCAGGACCCGTCTTTGTTGGGTGTCATATGTATGTGCGTAGACCAGCTACTGGCAGAGGGTTCAATGACACCGGAGCTTAGTAGTCCAGAAATCTGATTTTTAAGGTCTGAGAGGCGCTTGGGACAAAGTCACCATGGTTTACTGGAGATTGGGGGGCGAAGCTTGTGAACCGTGCCGTTGGTGATGAAGGAAATGTTGCTGGTGGCACAGGAGGCGGTTTGTTTACAGTGTGTGGTGGACAGGTCAGGCGAGGCGTAGTTGTGGTGTTCGGAGCCACTCGGCGGATCTGATGGGAGCCGAGGCAGTGAGGTGTCCCAGGAGTCAACGTGACAAGATGGCCGCCGGCCCGAAGCAGTGGAACCATGGTCAGGTGAGCTCAGTGGAGCTCATGAGCCATTAGTGAGTCCATTGTCCGAGGGCACGGCCTGTGGCAGCACGGTTGTGAGGAAAACGCTTGGAGCGAGTGCACTGTTTGTGTTGTCAGTGGCGGTCGCATGGCGGCGCGTAGGAGCCGAAGTTGCATGGTTTGAGATGCTGTCTGCGAGGCACAGGGTACGAACCGTCAGTTCGGGAAGACGTGACGCTCGTTGCGCATGCGCACTTGTGTCCGGCCGAGTGTCAAATGCTGCCATGTTAGGAGGGTATGGCCCTGCGGAACTGTCAGTACACATTATGGCAGTCTTGATAGCACAGTTGCAAGGTGTAGTGGGAGGTAAACACATGGAGGCTCGATTGCTAGGATTGCAAGCAGATTCGGCATACTTACTGACCTTGCTTTGTCCTTGCTGTAGTGTCTGTAATGCCTTCGCTGCATTGGAGAGCTGAATCTGTGTTCAAGCTCGACAAGGCACTTGTGCGTGGTTTCTTGTAACATTGTCGGCAGAGACGAGCACGTATGGATGAGATGAGCCCGGACCGATGTGTCATGGGGGTGGGGGTGTTGGGAGGTTGGGGGAGGGGGGGGAGGTTGCTTGATGGAGCACAGGGAAAGTGAGTCTTGGATGGATGATGAAACACGGTGTTTCTCACTAGGTCCGGTGAAAGTTTATGGTGTCACAAGAAGTCAATGCCTATTATAGGTTTGTCAATTTTGCACACTTAAAAAGTCCACTCAAGTTTGCAGTTTGCAGAGTGTGAGACAGCATGGGAAGTTGAACCCGAGCATTGTAGTTTAGTTGAATTCACAGCTTGCAGTGAAGTATGATGAGGGCGGATGTTCGACGACACTAAGGATGTAGGCAGCAGCGAAACAGCAGTGCTTGTGTCCACTAGGAAAAGGTATCCCGACGCAATGTCTATAACTTAAAGTCATCTGCAATTGTCCAGTCATACCCGGACAGAATGGAGCACTGGAAGGTGCCTGTCATGTTGTGCGCAGGAGGCGGCGCCCGGACCTACCTGCAATTGACGTTTGGGAAGTAGCAGGGTGGTCTGCAGTTCCGTGCTGCCTCACCAAACCGTGTGTGGAAGTTACAATACCGGTAGTGCGGTTGCATTTCTTGTAGAAAGTTCGTTGCCAGTGGTGGTGGCCATGGTTCGGTGGCCGCAGCAGGTTCGGTTGCAGGAGGGGGCGTGACCATGGGTGGAGCCGGTCACGTCCCAGTTGCTTGTTTACTGCTTCCCAGAGCAAGCAGAACAGTCGGCACAGTACGGCCCCGGCTGTGTCCGGCTGCAGGGTGATGAGCCTGAACGTGAGACTTGTCGGGTAGGCAGTGGCTGGCGAAATAGAGCAGTGATGCATCATGTAGCTTGTCAGCAATTGTCATTCTTTGCTCGACGGGTTCAGGAGACCTCTGAGCCAGAGCAAAGCGGATGTGAGGAGTTAGTTTATCTGACCAGATGGCGAGGAGAGCTGTGTCAGAGACTAGATCAGCACTGGCTAGGGCATGTAGCTGTCTCCAGACCTGGGAAGGTTTGTCATTGCTCGATGTGGAGCACTTGCCATATTGCTGCCTCAGTTGAGCGTGCAAGCTGACATAGAACTGTCTTTTTGGCTAGAGTGTACCGGGTAGATGAGTCCAGGGTGTCGACCAGGTCAGCAATCAAGTCCTCCTGGTCGTGCATGTGGGTGATGAGGCACAGAAGCCTGGTTGACTTGTCGAGTTTGTAATGGTCAAACATTTCGTCCACAATTCTGAACCAGGTTGTTGCTCTGTCGGGATTAAATGTTGGCAGCATCGGTAAGCATTGTAGAATGTTCGGAAGAACAGGTTGAGTTGATTTCGTGGGGGCGCTGCCTGAATCGAGCTGTTGTTGCTGTAGTATTCCAGGAGAGTGTGCCTCCAGGGGATGTGGCAACGATGGCTGTTCGGGTGGCAGCATGAAGGTGACACGTTGTGGTTGAGTGTGATCCATCGCAACGCAGAAGGTCGACGCAGGTGAGACACCGTAATGTGTCGATTGTGGTTGCAAAAGCTCAACATGTTGCAGGTGTGTTTGGATTGACACACCACCGAAGACCGATGTGGATGAAGCACCGAGATGTGCCAAGAATGGTAGCGGAAGCTCGACTGGAGCCAGTGCAGGGGCGACAGGTGAGAAAAAATTCAGAGTTTGAGAATGCGTGTTAGTCCGCAGAAAGCTTGACCTATGATCAGAGCCGGGGCCACCTGTGTTGCAGGGAGGCTGCGGAGGTGCGGGCTGTCCAGAAGCATAGTGTGGGAAATGATGTCAAACATGGAAACGTGGGATGGAATGTGTGAATGTTCACTGTTCATAGTCACTCCACTCAAAATGGTGTGTGGTTAAGGTGAATGTCGTGGCACAAAACACTGAGGCCTAGCAGTGGGACGGAGGTGGAGGTCAGGCGCAGATAACAAGTTATTGTTCGTGTTACAGGCCGAGGTATCGAAGTAGGAAGGCATGTGCTGGTGCTGGACCAAGGCAGATGCGGACATGGTCAGATGCTGAGGAGGTAGACCTGTGAACGAAGCAGTTCCATCCACATGGCAGGTATCCATGTGGTACTGTACGGATTGTGGCATGGCAAATCGTTGTCCTCATTGTAGTAGGTTGTCTGACGAAACATTTGCAGAAATAGGAATTGGTCCCACACTGCATGTAGATCCGTAAGACATAACGGCACAGTCGATGAGGGAGGGCACATGTGGCGGGAACAAAGGCATTTGATAGCCGTAGTCATGCGCACTCCTAACCTTACTTATTGTTGCAGGCTCGAAAAGTCTGGAAAAATCGGTGGAATCATCGAGTGAGAGGCATCGTATTGCAGTTCTGGCGGGTGTACATCGCCCGCAACATGATGCATGTCTATCACAAAATCCAGCGTTAGGTGCTGGGCCAAAGTCATTGTTCGAATGCCGTGTCGATGTAATACATGCAAAAATACCTGACGCGGAGGTTGCGGACACAGGAAAATGGTGAAAAATGAAGACGTTACAACTCGGGGTCACCAGCAAGGGAGAAGTTCAGGTTGGTTACACCAAACAACACCCATTTAGCATTAGTTCATTTATTCACCTAAACACAAGCAAGGCTCACAAATAATTAAACATGGCGGAACAGCCCAAAGACAATGCTCAGAGTCCAAAGATGATGCTCAGAGTCCAAAGATAAATGCATATCAATGCTGGTGTCGACCTCATTGGCGCCACAAAGGTATTAACTAGGAATAGTCTAAATAAATCAATGACATATATAAAACTAAGCACAAAATTAAATGTGGTGTCATATTCTTTAAAACTGAGGGCCAACCTTTCTCTTTTATTAAAATGCTGATTATGCTCACATATGTTAACGGTAATTAGTGAGACATGAAAAAATAAGCTTTAAGGAAGCAGATGCCAAAACAGGAGGTGAAGTAAAACTATCCCAGCTTGTTTCGTCACATCACCCCCTCACTGGATTGACCAGACAGATACAGCAAATAGCTAACTGGGCAATTCAGTGATCACCAGTAACCACAGAAATTGGGTTTAACAATCTACACACAAAAAATATTATATGGGAAATCTTATCAAAACTACAGTACATATGTTTCTTTCAGATTTATACTTACATGAACTGGCCATATCAAAATCCCCGTACAAAATATTTGCATACAGTGTATTGTGCAACAGCACAAAATATCTACAAGTTATATGTTTGATAAAAATTAGGCATCTTCATCATACGTGATGTCCTTTTTGGTTAAAGGAGGATTGCATTCTAAGATACATGTCATTTTATACAAGTCTTGTCTTGCTAAACAAAATAAATCCTCATGGGTTGCCAGAAGCTAAATTACACTGCACACTGCAGTTCACATTGAGGCAAAAAATTTCACTTGCTCGGTGTTTAGTATTATACACAAGATCTTTCACAGTTTTAATGAGCTTTTACACATTTTCTCACGAAGTAGTCCATGCCTTCAACAGGTCCAGGTGGCAGTTAGTAATTAAATGCACTGCTATCTGTTCTCTTCTGTCACAGTACATGAAAAAAAATTATAGGAAAAATGTTTAACATGAATGGCAAATAATGTACATGACTTCATAAATAAATACATTGCATAGTCCTTATAACATCACAATACTTAGCACTAAAATTGACTATAGTACAAAAGGTGGTGACTAGAAAAAATTTTAAAATCAAGTATCCATTACAGTCCAAAACCTAACTCCAGGTCATAACTCTGTCTGAAACTTGGTAACCTTGAAAGATTTGGATCTCTATCCCATTTGCAAAATAGCAAAAACTCAAGATGTGCAGAACCATAGATTTACCAAGCATTGCATTATGCAAAAAGAATAGAGTCACCATCACATAACTTAATTACTATTCAAATCAAAATTAAGGGGATGGAAGTTGTGCCAAATCATCTCCCCACTTCTCTACTCTGAGCACTATTCTCATTCAACCAGAAAATTAAATCCTCACAAAATTGCAAAGTGTTACCAAATAGTTGACCTGTCAGGTCTAGCACCACAGTTATCAGTTAATCAGCAAAATTACATTTCTTCATCCCAGGATTACCATTTTAAGTTCCTCAGGACACAAACACAAGTTTTCAGATAACCTACAGATCCAATGGTTCAGCATTATATGACTTGTACCTCACAGAGGATTGCTCTTTCTGTTAAGCTCTCATTTCCAGCTGCAGTGTCATGAATTGCACGGTATACACAGTACCCAATCTTATCTAGTTCAAAATTAGATCACCAATACAGATTCACCACACTTGTTTGTATACAGTCATCCTTTTCATTACTCAGCCAAGTCTGTCAGTTCTATTATTCCACTTACCTTTCTTACCTGTTAGCTAGTGGAGTGCATTTTCAAACAATATCCCTACTGCAGACTCAGTCCCCCTAACCATTAAGAACCTATCATTATTTATTGTTCTATTATTTCATTATTACTTCTTTATCTAATAATTAAAGACATGCTCTGCTTATCCAATACAAAATTGATTCTACTGAAAAGCACTCCACAGTAACACATCGTTATGCTAAAGCAAACTTAACTCTTATTACCGATCAGACAATATTATCACTCAGAAAAACTATTATTTCACTGTATTCCATTAAATTGCTTGCTAATTCTTTACCCGAGGAAACTAGGTTTAGAGTTGTAATTTCTTATTGTTAGAAAAGGCTGTACTATGACACTTCTATGGGCAGATAGTTATCTCAATACATTGACTGCACTGAACACCAACACTTCTGTTATACCCAATTAATATCAAGACCTAATATCCAAGATGGTTCTTACTTCAATTGCCTCTGTTGCTGTACCAATGAGCTGATTACTTCAGATGTTAATTATAGTTTGCAGAAAATCTGCACCCTCTCCTCCACATAATGCTGACAGCTTTCACTTTCTGTTTACCTTACCTCTTTGTTCAACAGAAATTCCTTAACCCCGGTACCAATTTACTTTCTTTCATCCTCTTATGATTTCATTATGTATCACTAATACAACATAATATATACAGATAACACTACAGAAATCTTTTCTAAAATATTTCTGTGCTAAAGTATCCTGCTGCATAAAATCATATATAAGTCAAAGATAGAATGTCCCTGATTCAAGTACAAACTACAGATAGGATAGGAAAAGAGTTTGACTGTCTTGGGAAACAAGAAAATTGAGACATACAGGTGGGGTAAGCATTATTGCCACATAATGAATCCAACACAGAATGTTGAACCCCCTATTAGCTTGTAGGTTGTACTTCTGGTTCAAAGAACATTATAGTAAGTTTCTCCTCTCCTTTTATGGGATAAACATTGCTACCCACACCATCATTCAACATCTTACTTGAATTAGAAATGACACTAATCTTACTAATATCATTTACTTTATCCTTACCTGTGATTACAGCACATTTATATACAAGTGGCTCGTCATCACTACCTGCTCGAGTGTGAGCCAGAACTGGAACATTGTCTAGTTTAAATGGTTTGATACAGAATTAAAATCATCTACTCCATTTCTGTTACCTGAATTTGTCCAGCCATTCCTTGAATTTCTACTGTAATTAGTCTTGTTCATCCTGTTCACCTGAAATTCTCTCCCTGATAGATTTGTGTTGTTGTTGTGGTCTTCAGTCCTGAGACTGGTTTGATGCAGCTCTCCATGCCACTGTATCCTGTGCAAGCTTCTTCATCTCCCAGTATGTACTGCAGCCTACGTCCTTCTGAATCTGCTTAGTGTATTCATCTCTTGGTCTCCCTCTACGATTTTTACCCTCCACGCTGCCCTCCAATACTAAATTGGTGATCCCTTGATGCCTCAGAACATGTCCTACCAACCGATCCCTTCTTCCAGTCAAGTTGTGCCACAAACTCCTCTTCTCCCCAATTCTATTCACTACCTCCTCATTAGTTATGTGATCTACCCATCTAATCTTTAGCATTCTTCTGTAGCACCACATTTTGAAAGCTTCTATTCTCTTCTTGTCCAAACTATTTATCATCCATGTTTCACTTCCATACATGGCTACACTCCATACAAATACTTTCAGAAACGTCTTCCTGACACTTAAATCTATACTCGATGTTAACAAATTTCTCTTCTTCAGAAACGCTTTCTTTGCCATTGCCAGTCTACATTTGATATCCTCTCTACTTCGACCATCATCAGTTATTTTGCTCCCCAAATAGCAAAACTTCTTTACTACTTTATATGTCTCATTTCCTAATCTAATTCCCCCAGCATCACCAGACTTAATTCGACTACATTCCATTATCCTCGTTTTACTTTTGTTGATGTTCATCTTATATCTTCCTTTCAAGACATTGTCCATTCCGTTCAACTACTCTGCCAAGTCCTTTGCTGTCTCTGACAGAATTACAATGTCATCGGCAAACCTTAAAGTTTTTATTTCTTCTCCATGGATTTTAATTCCTACTCTGAATTTTTCTTTTGTTTCCTTTACTGCTTGCTCAATATACAGATTGAATAACATTGGGGAGAGTACAACCCTGTCTCACTCCCTTCCCAACCACTGCTTCCCTTTCATGTCCCTCGACTCTTATAACTGCCATCTGGTTTCTGTACAAATTGTAAATAGCCTTTCGCTTCCTGTATTTGATGCCTGCCACCTTCAGAATTTGAAAGAGAGTATTCCAGTCAACATTGTCAAAAGCTTTCTCTAAATCTACAAATGCTAGAAACGTAGATTTGCCTTTTCTTAATCTGGCTTCTAAAATGAAGTCAAATACAAAATCAAAAGTAAAATTTAGGGGAGAGCTCTCAAAATCGTTTGAAATAAAGTCAGGTGTTCGACAGGGAGATGGTCTGTCACCTCTGCTTTTCAATTGTGTCTTGGAGAAGATAGTTCGAGAATGGAGGAAGGCCATCAATACTAAAAGGATTCAACTAGGGAGAAATCCAAACAAGATCACTGTCGACTGTTTAGCGTTCACAGATGACATGGCATTGATTACAGATTCACTAGACAATGCCCAAGAACAAATAAGAGAACTACAAAAACAAGCAGCCAAAGTAGGACTACAAATATCCTATGAAAAAACAAAGTTTATGACTAACATCTGTGATGCTCCTCAAAATATTGCAGTTGACAACAACACAATACACAAAACAGATTCCTTTGAATACCTAGGAGAGTGGATTACATACAATGCCAAAGAAAAGATAGCTATAGAAACTAGAGTGCACAAAATGGAAAGAGTGTTTCATATGACCAAAAACGTTTATAATAAAAAATCCTTGTCCTGGAACACAAAATTAAGACACTACCAAACAGTGGCCAGACCTGAAGCTCTCTATGCGGCAGAAACACTTAAACTAACATGAAATGGAGATCTTGAGAAACTAGAGAAGGTTGAAAGAAGAATTTTAAGGAAAATACTGGGAGCTAAAAGAAATGATAATGCTGAATACAGGTTAAGACCAAACAGAGAGCTATATCTGAAAACGGAGAAACTAACTGATGTAATGAGGAAGAGGAGACTACAGTTTTTTGGACATATATTCAGAATGGATAACAACAGACTAACGAAGCGGATATTCACATTACTCAATAGCTACAAATCCAAGCCAGCATGGTTCATAGAGACTGAAAAGGACATTGAAAATGCTGGAGTTACAATAGACACAATAGAAAACAGAACACATTTCAGAAAGGCAGTTCAAAAGGCAGAATTTCAGTAGAGAAAGAAAATAACTAGATGAAAGTGGACTCAAGAAGAAAGGGAACAACACTCTAAAAGGATGAAGGAAATTTGGAAACTGAAGAAATCTAATACAATGAAGAGGAGCCAAAGTTGATTCATCGTACCCTCCAAATGGGTTATTTGAAAGAAAAAAAAAAATAAAGTCATAGGGTCAGTATTGCCTCATGTGTTCCCCTGATAGATTATTGTCATCAAAATTCCTTCTATGATCTTCCACTGAGGGCTTCACCCTCTCTACATTATAAGCATAACTCAAGAAATCACTAATATTACTCCTAGGGGCAGATGCTAGCAATTCTCTAACTTTCTGAGGAAACCTATTTTCTAAACCCATAATTATTGATTCACTACCTAGCTCTTTGTCCAAATATTTCAGTTTGTGTATCCAAAGCTGACAGAAACCTCTCACAGTACCCTTCCTAGAGTCAAATCTCTCTCCTCCCCAAATTTCACTCAAAGTTCTCTGCTGCTTCTCTTTGGATGAACATTCATCTAAAAATGCTTTCTCAAAGCTATGCCACAAAGTACAGCTATCAGCTGCCCATCCATAAGAACCCCCTTTCTAAAAAACCCTCACAAATGAATTTTCTCTTTGTCATTCCATGTTTCAGGATGCACTACCCCATATGGTTCAAATGTATTAAATTTCTTACAATCATTTTTAACTTGATCAATTTGATTCTCAAGTTTAACCCTATTTTCAGCACAAAATTTCCTGGCAGCTTTGAGTTCATCTTTACACTGTTTTTCAGAAGCCTCCACCCTCCTACTGCAGTCATCACAGAGTTTCTTTCTCTCTTCTACACATTTACTACTCATTAATGTTAATTTCTCATTAGTATTCTGGACTACTATCTTTATCTTTTCATCACAATCTTTCCCTACTGCCTTAGTCTTCTTATTTAATTCTGAAAGACTAGGGCTAATTACTTTAATTACCTTTTTAATTTCTTCCTTCAGTTCATCTTTTAAGCTAGTCATGTCAGTTTTAATACTACTAATATCTTCTTTCATACTACTAATGCATTTTTTGTACTCATATTACTCAAACTACTCATAATTTGCCTTAACGTCACTTCCAATTTTCCGTCTGCTATAAACTTTGGCCCTTGCAGGCTTTTGCTACTAGATTTCTCCTCCTTAACCTTAACGATCTCATCCACTTCAGTACTATTTTCGTCAATTTTGCTCACATCACCATATGATGTATATGACACTTTTATTATTCCATCTACAATAGGACTTTCGTCCCCATCAGTCAAAGTTACATTCATGTCTGATTTGTAGCCACTTAACCTCCACAGCTTCGTTATCAATTTTCACATCACTTCCCTGTTGTCCATTCTTCTCCATCTCACTGTCATGTTAATTAGGGCCACTCATTAGGTATCACTTAACATAAAATGGCTTTTGTCGTGAAATTACCTTATCTTCATTCACTCTTCTGCTGCTGCTGGTGTTGTCATCTCGATTTGTCAACTGCACGGCGGCTGCAAGTTGTAATTCTCTCCATGAGGCGTCTTTTATATCCCAGTTGACTGTGCTAATTGGCTGCTCCTGTACTCAATGGCTGCTTCCATAGAACCTGCTCACTGATTGGCTTCTGTCCTACTGTGGCCATGAAACCCATGTGCTGATTGGTTGTTGCATCTCCTACGTTAAAATTGTACTGTAAACTGCTCTTGAGTTCACTACTCAAAGTTCACGAGTCCTAGTTTATTGTGCCCAACTACATTAATCCTCACTTGCAAGGTCACATTATGTGATGTTCAGCTCCTTTATTTCCTTGTTGACTGTCCTCGGTGTCGACATACTGCATTGCTACACTAGCTGAAAAATGAGGGGTGAAAGTTCAACATTGATTACTTCAAATGATGTAGCCAACAGGTGCGCATTTGTGTTTCACAGTTCTTAACTATTGCTGTTCACAACCCCCCAATAAAACATAGTTATATGGCTAGTGCTCTATTGTTTAACTTTTGATAAGTCTCATTAATCGGTTGCAAGCAAATATCAATATACTGCTACAATAGTTTACTGTTGAACATTTATGAGCAGTAAAAACCTAACCATGCATTTCACAGTCTTTCAAATAATCAATTACATATATGAAACTAAGCCCAAAATTAGATCTGGTGTTACATTCTTTAAAACTGAGGGCCAACCTTTCTCTTTTATTAAAATGCAGATTGTACTCATGTATGTTAATGGTAATTACTGAGACATGAAGAAATGAATTTTAGGGAGGTAGACGGGAAAACAAGAGGTGAAGTAAAACTATCCCAGCTTCCTTCATCACAAAGTGTTATCAATTTCAGTGACAACATAAGATTTTTACTGACAAAGAACTTTCACAACTAAATGATAAAGGTCATTTTTGCCATTGGATGTAGCATTGGAATATTGTTTTTGAAAAATACCCATGACTTACCATCAGATTTGATTGTTTTATTTATTCCTCTTTGTGCAGCCTTTTCAATAGAAAATAGGTTACAGGATCCATCTGGGCAAAACCAAACATCTTCAAAACATTGTTCTGTTCATTTTTGACCAGTTAATACCTGTACATCAGTTCAACCTGTACCAAGTGCTTCAATTTGGACACAATTCTTGGCATTATTCATCTTCCTTACAATTTCAAATAGTTCATACACAGTTTACCAATCCTGTTGATTTGTTATATTATGTGCTGCACCTCTCTCAATGTACCACTCATCACAGGCTAGTGACTTTAAATCTATAGAAAAATGTTGCATCCTACCATTAAAACCTTCCTCTCAGTTTTCAAAGTAGGCCTATCTGCACAAATACAACTTCTCTTTTGTCTATTGTAGTGCTAACATTCAACCAATGGCCTTGTTTCTTACATTTGAAACAAACCAATCCTGTTTTACATTGTTTTAATAAGTGATCTGCTTTACCACAAGAAGGGCATTTTCTGTCTTCATTCCTTTCATAATGAGACATTTATATGTCTCAGCTTCAGATGAAGGTTCTTTGTGTCTTGATTGCTGTTTGTTAATCTTCATTTTCGACATCATGCTGTAGCAACACTTTCATCACCATGATCTGTTATTCTCAGCTTCACAATTTAAACACCATTTTTGTAACTTGTCCCATGTCTTCTCTTCAGCAGGCATGCCACGTAGTATAAATGTAATTGAACTCTTTCGGAAAAGCTTGCAAAAATCATGCACAGAGGTCAATGTTGTCAGTCGGCTTGTCTAACAATGAATGTTGAGTTTGTACTTCATAAAATTTGGATAAATGGCCATGCATACCACCAGATGCTTCCCACACAATGTTATAAAATTTGTGTAGAAGCAGACCAATGTTTCTGGCTGAGTGAACCCCATGAATTATATGTAGCTAATCCCAAATCTCTTTAGCAGCCTTGCATTCTCAAACATGAAGCAAAGGCTTGGTGTCAAGTGATAGCATTAGCCATTTTCTTGCTTTTGCACTAGCCTTGGATCATTTAGCAAAATCAGTTTTGTAATTTTGTCCACTTCCTTCTGACTTAAGCATGTCACTGTTTATAACATCAGAGACTTCGTCACATTATAAGATAGTTCTCATTATAATTCTCCAAGTCCCCCAATTTTCTTTGCCGATGAGTTTTTCAATTTGCTGTCTTTCATTGGCCATTGTCTCCTCTTCTACAGTCTGCTACAACATCACGTTATCATTGAAATTGGCTACAACTGTCGCATTTTGTGAAAACTTTATCAACTACACATATCTGCTACCACGTTGACAAAACACCAAATGCAGTTTGGAGACGACACATTTATTCAAAAAACCACAATAGTACTATAATACCACAACACTATTGATGAATAACAATAACACACTTTATATCACAAATAGCCATTAGACACAACCAAGGTTATTAAACAGAAGATTGGGTCCGAAGAAAAATGGACTGTGATTGGCTGGCATACTGAAGTCACTGTAGGAGCAAAGCAAAGCAGCGGCTTGTGGAGTGAGCACCTTTTAAGCACAAATAACTACTTATAACTGCAATAAGTTCTCATGATGTTATTTAAAACAGATGGTTTACATATTTAGATGTTAGTTGTGGATGAAGAATACCACTGCTGGGATTTTTGTTTCTGTGCTGCTGCCTCCTTTTGCATTTTCAGCTGCACATTAAGGAAGCACCTGTGAGTTAAAAATCTTGTAATGACACTCAGTTTGATGATTTTTGAGGAAAAATCTGCACATTTAGTTGGGATAGTAGCACATATTATTTTTACTGTATTTATTTCCTTTGAAATAGTTTATAAACTATTAAATTCATAAAAAATAAGTTCAAACTTTGACACTTTATGTAACATGTCATGTGTCAGAACTGTATGGCTCCGGTCACAGTGGTTCTGATATTGAGGGCTTCTCTCAATGACCAACATCGGCTGGACATGGACGATCTTTTCAAAGCAGTACACCACTACGTGTGCTGCCACACTATAGCTGACCCTATCCCCCAAACATACAGACTTCAGCCGATAACCAGGGAAATTCAGATCAATTTGTTTTCTTCAGCCAAATTGACTGATGTTCTCAAACACAGAATATGGAGCATGGGAAACTTATAAGGTTAGTTCAAGAAGAGTGAGTTTGTGGCATCCTGAGGATGAAAATATCATAACTGGAATGTAGTACAAAATCTATGAATAGAAGTCACAGGTGTATTTGAAATCTCAGATAGGCAAATCCTTATTGAAAATTTCAGGCATAGATTATAACCTCAAAAATTAATTTGTTCAAATGAAAAGGGTGTTGTTGTTGTTGTGTGGTCTTCAGTCCAGAGACTGGTTTAATGCAGCTCTCCATGCTACTCTATCCTGTGCAAGGTTCTTCATCTCCCAGTACCAACTGTAACCTACATCCTTCTGAATCAGTGTAGTGTATTCATCTCTTGGTCTTCCTCTATGATTTTTACCCTCACACTGCCCTCCAATACTAAATTGGTAATCACTTGATGCCTCAGAACATGTCCTACCAACCGATCCTTTCTTCTAGTCGAGTTGTGCCACAAACTGCTCTTCTCCCCAATCCTATTCAATACCTTCTCATTAGTTATATGACCTACCCATCTAATCTTCAGCATTCTTCTATAGCACCACATTTTGAAAGCTTCTATTCTCTACTTGTCCAAACTATTTATCATCCATGTTTCACTTCCATACATGGCTACACTCCATACAAATATTTTCAGAAACGACTTCCTGACACTTAAATCTATACTCAGTGTTAACAAATTTCTCTTCTTCAGAAACACTTTCCTTGCCATTGCCAGTCTACATTTTATATCCTCTCTACTTCGACCATCATCAGTTATTTTGCTCCCCAAATAGCAAAACTTCTTTACTACTTTAAGTGTCTCATTTCCTAATCTAATTCTCTCAGCATCACCCGACTTAATTCCACTACATTCCGTTATCCTCATCTTGCATTTGTTGATGTTCATCTCATATCCTCCTTTCAAGACACTGTCCATTCTGTTCAACTGCTCTTCCAAGTCCTTTGCTGTCTCTGACAGAATTACAATGTCATTAGTGAACCTCAAAGTTTTTATTTCTTCTCCATGGATTGTAATTCCTACTCAGAATTTTTCTTTTGTTTCCTTTACAGTTTGCTCAATATACAGATTGAATAACATCGGGGAGAGGCTACAACCCTGTCTCACTCCCTTCCCAACCACTGCTTCCCTTTCATGCCCCTCGACTCTTATAACTGCCATTTGGTTTCTGTACAAATTGTAAATAGCCTTTCACTCCCTGTATTTTACCTCTGCCACCTTCAGAATTTGAAAGAGAGTATTCCAGTCAACATTGTCAAAAGCTTTCTCTAAGTCTACATATGCTAGAAATGTAGGTTTGCCTTTCCTTAATCTAGCTTCTAAGATAAGTTGTAGGGTCAGTATTGCCTCACGTGTTCCAATATTTCTAAGGAATCCAAACTAATCTTCCCCGATGTCAGCTTCTACCAGTTTTTCCATTCGTCTGTAAAGAATTGGCGTTAGTATTTTGCATCCGTGCCTTATTAAACTGATTGTTCTGTCATTTTCACATCTGTCAACACCTTCTTTCTTTGGGATTGGAATTATTATATTCTTCTTGAAGTCTGAGGGTATTTCGCCTGTCTCATACATCTTTCTCACCAGATGGCAGAGTTTTGTCAGGACTGGCTCTCCCAAGGCCATCAGTAGTTCTAATTGAATGTTGTCTACTCCGGGGGCCTTGTTTCGACTCAGGTCTTTCAGTGCTCTGTCAAACTCTTCACGCAGTATCCCATCTCCCATTTCATCTTCATCTACATCCTCTTCCATTTCCATAATATTGTCCTCAAGTACATTGCCATTGTAATAGACCCGCTATATATTCCTTCCACCTTTCTGCTTTCCCTTCTTTGCTTAGAACTGGGTTTCCATCTGAGCTCTTGATATTCATACAAGTGGTTCTCTTTTCTCCAAAGGTCTCTTTAATTTTCCTGTAGGCAGATCTATCTTACCCCTAGTAAGATAAGCATCTTCATCCTTACATTTGCCCTCTAGCCATTCCTGCTTAGCCATTTTGCACTTCCTGTCGATCTCATTTTTGAGACGTTTGTATTCCTTTTTGCCTGCTTCATTTACTGCAATTTTATATTTTCTCAATTCATCAATTAAATTCTATATTTCTTCTGTTACCCAAGGATTTCTACTAGCCCTCGTCTTTTTACCTGCTAGATCCTCTGTTGCCTTCACTACTTCATCTCTCAAAGCTACCCATTCTTCTTCTACTGTATTTCTTTCCCCCATTCCTGTCAATTGTTCCCTTATGCTCTCCCTGAAACTCTGTGCAACCTCTGGTTTAGTTGGTTTATCCAGGTCCCATTTCCTTAAATTCCCACCTTTTAGCAGTTTCTACAGTTTTAATCTACAGTTCATAACCAACAGATTGTGGTCAGAGTCCACATCTGCCCCTGGAAATGTCTTACAATTTAAAACCTGGTTCCTAAATCTCTGTCTTACCATTATATAATCTATCTGAAACCTGTCAGTATCTCCAGGGTTCTTCCATGTATACAACCTTCTTTTATGATTCTTGAACCAAGTGTTAGCTATGATTAAGTTGTGTTCTGTGCAAAATTCTATCAGGCAACTTCCTCTTTCATTTCTTAGCCCCAATCCATATTCACCTACTACATTTCCTTCTCTCCCTTTTCCTACTACCAAATTCCAGTCACCCATGACAATTAAATTTTCATCTCCCTTCACTATCTGAATAATTTCTTTTATTTCATCATACATTTCTTCAATTTCTTTGTCATCTGCAGAGCTAGTTGGCATATAAACTTGTACTACTGTAATAGGCATGGGCTTCATGTCTATCTTGGTCACAATAATGCATTCACTATGCTGTTAGTAGTAGCTTACCTGCACTCCTATTTTTTTATTCATTATTAAACCAACTCCTGCATTACCCCTATTTGATTTTGTATTTATAACCCTGTATTCACCTGACCAAAAGTCTTGTTCTTCCTGCCAGCAAACTTCACTAATTCCTACTATATCTAAAAAAAAGGGTGGCATATCTTTTATGCTTATAGCTACAGTACTGGATCCTTTTTATGGTTAAGTTGTCATTAGTTATCTACAAATTATTACTGCTTGCTGCTGTGTTATGCCAGTAGGGTATTGATTCTGTAAATATGAAGTGGTTTGCAAATGTGGTGTATGGTATGTAGTTACACTTTTAAGTGCTTTAGCTTTTCAGATTACCTTATGCTACACTTTACCCTTGTCTTTCACTCATGTGCTAAATGACAGTCCCTGCAGGTAACTGACATACATCAGCATAACTTTAAATAAATACAGTAAAATAGAGTGTTTATAACTTGCTTTTCAAGGTCACTATGAATTATCTTGAGTATGTAACAGAATGTTTCCCCTGTCATCTAATATATTCATAAAACTTGTCTGGTCATTCCAATAACTGAGGACAGAGTGTATAGTACTCACGATCTTCTTTATGGGACAGGAAGGCTTGTTCACATCCATTCAGCCTCTCTTTAATAGCAGAAGCCACTATGCAGCACTCATATCCAAACACAAACATGTCATGCTGTCCACCCCACCCTAAGAGGTTAAAATCTAACCTACTTCATACATAGAATAGATTATAACCTAAACTAACCTCCTTGACCCTAACAAAAACTGACAAAGGAGATAGAATGCATTATGACGCCGCCATCAGCCGATGTTATTGGGCGACGTCTGGTGACAGTGACTGATGACCATTGTCAGTGCCACTGTGTATGCAGCCTAAGCCCACTATGAGGCAGGTTTCAATTCAACCAAAATGTTCCACATATGCTACAGAAGGATAGTATCACTAGATGGTGTTCGTAGTGTGTCGTCGTACTTCTTTGCACAGTATGTGCTGTAGCCAGCCAGGTATTGGAATCCTTCTACAGAGCAGTCGCGTCCCTCAATGACAGCTGATTCTTCTGGTGTAGGCTGAAGAGGAAAGTTAATATCTTGTATTTCTCTTTTGCCATTCACCACTTCTAGTACTTCGCTCACATCTGACAAAATGCCACTGAACAAATGTGGTGACCATCACTGTGATGTGCCTCTACCTATGTTTCATTTGATAGAGGAATATCATGATCATTGTGCCCCAAGAGTAGCAGCTGTAATCGATGTTTCACTTCTGTTGGAGCAGGACTGAAGTGGAAATGACCAAGCCCTCTTATCTGTGAGAAAAAAAAAAATTTCAGTGTGTCTTGGTTCAGTGGTGCAGTTAGAAAATATCTCATCTCCAGTGGTTGAGGATTTGAAAATGGTCCAAATAACGACCAAACAGTCATCATGACACCTTTGTGGAAAGGGAGCAAATGATTTGTACTGCCTAAGCACATTTTTTCAGCATGTGTACAGTCCCCTTAATATTCTTTCCTGAACATCATTGTGCATCCCATAACCAGAGGATAATGTATTCTTGTCATTGGATCTTAGAGCATTCAGGATTTCAATTGGGTCATTGGAAGCGAAAAAGTTTCTGCTTCCTTATCTTTGGTCATCAGGTATCTTATGGCTTTAGCCGTTGCACTCGAAAAAAGTTGCATCGCTAATTAAAGCCCTTGACATTTTCTGCCCCTGACACTAAGGTGAATTTGGGATAGTTTAAATCACAACTTCATTTTACTCCTATCTAATATGAGCAGTCTTTCTACAACAGATTTTTTAACACTTATCCCACTTGGAAATCTTATTCCATCATCCAGAAAGTGGTTCCTCACTAATTTAAATAAACATGGAACATCGAATACAACCAGAATCATTTATTTTCACATTGTAGATCTGGAAAGCATTAATTTGTCTCTGTTACATTAAGACTTTTCCACAAATATCAGTTTTTTTCACAAGGTCACGCACTACTACAATAACATTGTAACCAACATCTTGTCAGATAATAGTGTTTAACTGATCAGCTGTTACCTGTGTGTCAAAATCATAGTAGACTGGTATCTCACATGCTGGATACAGACTGTGCACGATAATGAACAACACATTACTGTGCGGCCGTACAACATGATCTTCAACAGAATCATATGTAACACTTCTGTCTATGTTCATTTCATTGAATGAGAGCACACAACTTCGACAACATAGATGACTGGGCATTCATTAGCTGTAAAACATCTGAAAGCACACCAGGAAAGCATCTGAAGGAGCATGATGTCCCCCTTTTCAGTGCTGATAGTCCTGGAAGTGGGAAACCAACCTTATTTCTTAAAAACAAATAAAACATCCTAGATACTGCATGAAGTGTAACTGCTTTACAATTGTCTTTTCTTTGCCACTTTCCTTGTTTCTTTCCACTAAGCAAGCAGTATTTTGCATTCTTGAAAATAGTTTGACTAATATTTCAGTCTAAGAATTTCAGAATTGATGAAAGGAGAAAATATATAAAAAGCAGTAAATGAGGCAGGCAAAAAGGAATACAAATGTCTCAAAAATGAGATCGACAGGAAGTGCAAAATGGCTAAGCAGGGATGGCTAGAGGACAAATGTAAGGACGTAGAGGCTTATCTCACTAGGGGTAAGATATATACGGCCTACAGGAAAATTAAAGAGACCCTTGGAGAACTTGTATGAATATCAAGAGCTCAGATGGAAACCCAGTTCTAACTAAAGAAGGGACAGCAGAAAGGTGGAAGGAGTATATAGCGGGTCTATTCCAATGGCAATGTACTTGAGGACAATATTATGGAAATGGAAGAGGATGTAGATGAAGATGAAATGGGAGATGGGATACTGCGTGAAGAGTTTGACAGAGCACTGAAAGACCTAAGTCGAAAAATGGCCCCGGGAGTAGACAACATTCCATTAGAACTACTGACAGCCTTGGGAGAGCCAGTACTGACAAAACTCTACCATCTGGTGAGCAAGATGTATGAGACAGGCGAAATACCCTCAGACTTCAAAAAGAATATAATAATTCCAATCCCAAAGAAAGCAGATATTGACAGATATGAAAATGACCGAACAATCAATTTAATAAGTCACAGCTGCAAAATACTAACATGAATTCTTTACAGACAAATGGAAAAACTGGTAGAAGCTGATCTCGGGAAAGATCAGTTTGGATTCCATTGAAATAGTGGAACACATGAGGCAATACTGACCTTACGGCTTATCTTAGAAGAAAGATTAAGGAAAGGCAAACCTACATTTCTAGCATTTGTAGACTTAGAGAAAGCTTTTGACAATGTTAACTGGAATACTCTCTTTCAAATTCTAAAGTTCACAGGGGTAAAATATAGGGAGCGATAGGCTATTTACAATTTATACAGGTACCAGATGGCAGTTATAAGAGTCGAGGGGCATGAAAGGGAAGCAGTGGTTGGGAAGGGAGTGAGGTAGGGCTGTA
The DNA here is from genome assembly GCF_021461395.2 of Schistocerca americana. NCBI lineage: Eukaryota > Metazoa > Arthropoda > Insecta > Orthoptera > Acrididae > Schistocerca > Schistocerca americana. The sequence continues at coordinate 52,443,983 of NC_060124.1, forward strand.
GCCTCTCCCCATTGTTATTCAATCTATATATTCAGCAAGCAGTAAAGGAAACAAAAGAAAAATTCAGAGTAGGTATTAAAATCCATGGAGAAGAAATAAAAACTTTGAGGTTCACTGATGACATTGTAATTCTGTCAGAGACAGCGAAGAACTTGGATATAAGATGAACATCAACAAAAGCAAAATGAGGATAATGGAATGTAGCCGAATTAAGTTGGGTGATGCCGAGGGAATTAGATTAGGAAATGAGACTTTTAAAGTAGTAAATGAGTTTTGCTACTTGGGGAGCAAAATAACTGATGATGGTCAAAGTAGAGAAGATATAAAATGTAGACTGGCAATGGCAAGGAAAGTGTTTCTGAAGAAGAGAAATTTGTTAACATTGAGTACAGATTTAAGTGTCAGGAAGTCGTTTCTGAAAGTATTTGTATGGAGTGTAGCCATGTATGTAAGTGAAACACGGATGTTAAATAGTTTGGACATGAAGAGAACAGAAGATTTTGAAATGTGGTGCTACAGAAGAATGCTGAAGATTAGATTGGTAGATCACATAACTAATGAGGAGGTATTGAATAGAATTGGGGGAAGAGAAGTTTGTGGCACAGCTTGACAAGAAGAAGGGACTGGTTGGAAGGACATGTTCTGAGGCATCAAGGGATCACAAATTTAGCATTGGAGGGCAGCGTGGGGGGTAAAAATCATAGAGGGAGGCCAAGAGATGAATTCACTTAGCAGATTCAGAAGGATGTAGGTTGCAGTTGGTACTGGGAGATGAAGAAGCTTGCACAGGATAGAGTAGCATGGATAGCTGCATCAAACCAGTCTCAGGACTGAAGACCACAACAACAACAATATTTAAGTCACATTCGCTGCTCTCTCTCTTTTTTTGATACTTCTGCTGATGTTTTATTTTCACAACACAAGCTTTCAGTTCTGGTTTGACACACTTCTCACTATACCGCAGTTTTGCACACATAGCTATCAGTTTGTTGTTCCTATTTTCTAATTCTTCTATGCATTTATGAAGTTCATTGATTTCAAAATGATGGAGCACAGTAATCAGTCATCCTTTTCTTTTCAGGTTTTATTAAGCAAATATAATTTTATATACAGTATGTTTAATTTCAAGCTGAAATTTATGAAAAGGAATTGCTTTATTTTTGTTGTTGTAATTGATAAATACCAGTTTTGAATGTACAGTTAAAATTATTTTTTTAGAAACATTTGAAAGTGCAAATTATTTGGCACACTTAAAATTTCTATTATTAATTATGCAATCTACTACTGATTATTATGTTTATTTCTTGATTAATTTATGAAATAACAATTGAACTTAATAGAAATTCATCTGTCAAGAAAAACTGTAAACCCTCTGGAATATTTTTACTACCGCAGAGTAAAGCAGTAATAAGCGTGCCTCTGATGTGATCAGATACATTTTTTTATTTTAGGGAAACAGTGTAATTTTAGCTTTGTTAACATGAAAATTCAAAGAGTGTACGATATACTAAAATGTGAAAAATATATCAATGTAACAACAAAAATTCTGCAACAACAATCTTCAAATTTATTTAGGACAATTCAACCATGTGACCCTAAAATGTGAAAATTTGAGCTTCAAGAATCAGACCCCTAGGAAAGAAGAACTGGAGCCAACATTTCACAAAAAGCTAAGTAAAGTTTGCTCCTCTCAAATTTTTTATGAAAGACTTTGCTAATTGTGGACAATAACTGGAAGCAGGAAGGAGGGGGTAGATCACAAAGTCAAGCACCCACATTCCTAATGGAAGGTAACTAGATGTTGCAGTAATTTGTTTACTGTCATCTTACACTCATCTGCAGCTGTTGTCTAGTCTATTTTTCCTTTTTTGGGGGAAAAACATTAGCCAGATGCTCAAGTGCACTATGTATTATCGTCCTTGCCTGCAACCTGACCCCTATTTGAAGAAACTGCATCATCTGCACTCATATTACCACTTAATGTGGGAACACTTCCTGGAATATTTATACTTGGCACTGCATCTGGTTTAAGCACTTTTCTTGGTAGTAGATTAAGAAGTGCTGCTCACAAGTCATGGACGTAGTTATTGGGTGTGTCATGCATACTGTTGATGTCATAACATTTGAGGTGAATGCTCGGGTGAGATACACCAATCAACCCCTTATAATCAGGAGTTCATTTATTAACCTCTTCACACAAGTAATGCTTACACAGAACTGGATGGCGGAACTACACACAGATAATGTTTTGCTTAGGCCAAAGATGATACTAAGATCAATACTGGTGTCAATCTCATCCGTGCCACATAGACCCCTCCCCCCTCCCCCCTCCTCCTGCAGTACAGAGTACTTCGGGGAGCTGTTTGGGTAGATGTCATGACAGAAGGTCTGGCCACTGAACCTGGAAGTCGTTGAAGGGCGCCGGGCATCATACTGGGCGTGCTGGTTGTGTGACGATAGGTAGGCCGGCAGTTTGCGGGAGGAATGGAGCGATGATGACTGTGTCTCCAGTGGGCATGCCAAATACATGAAGCATGTCCAGATTGACATTGGGCCAGAGGGGAACACATTTCACCAGATGGCAGGGAATGGTGGAGGTTGTGTCATGAGCACCGGATGAAGGGAAACACATGACGAAGAGAGTGTCATCGCGTAGTATTATAGAGATGTCATGGATTATGTCTAGGGGGGACAGGCACAAACACCTTGAACGAGGGCACGTTCAAGATGGGGGGGCATGAGAAACCTCAACAGGGCGAGGCAGGCAATGGGGGGAGGTCGAAGGGACCGGAGAAGCAGCGAGGGCGTGATCGTAGGTAAGCCCGACGTGTGGAGCGTGTGATCACTCGACGGAGAGCATGAGATCGAGGTAGAGGGTGAGGTCAGAGAAGAGCTCGATGAATGGAGCTGGAAGTCACTCGACTGAGTGAGTAAGTCTGATGTAGAGGGAGTGGTCAGAGCATTGTGAGCCATAACAGAGAGTGGCATGGATGTGGCCTGAAGGGGGGTAGAAGCGGGCTCAACATGAGCAGCTTAAGTCTGTTGAGAGAGATTGTAACAGTTGCATCTTTTATCTGGATGTCATAGGTGTTGGCTGAGCGCCGGAGAACTCAGTACGAGTCGGTATATGGGGGTTTGGAGGGAAGCACGGACAGTGTCATCTCAGAGCATCACGTACTCACAATTGTTCAGAGATTTTGGGACTTCAACCTTAGGGTGGGAATGGCTGGCGAGCAGAGGGATGTGGAGGTTGATGAAGTGGTGTCTGACGTGGTCCACGAAGGAAGGTAAGTCAGACTGAGGGAGAGAAGCAGAAGGGCTCACAAGTTCATCAGGGAGAACCATGTTCTGGCCATATACGAACTCAGCTATTGTGCCTTTGAGGTCTTCCTTACAGATCGCACGAACGCCGAGTAACACAAGGGGAAGGGCCTCCATCCAAAGAGAGTCGTGGCATCAAAGAGCCGCCTTGAAATTGTGGTGCCAGCACTCAACTAGCCTGTTACTTTGCGGGTGATATGCTGTGGTATGGATGCGCCGGATGCCGCAAGTGTTACAAATCTTTTTGAACAGGGCCGACTCCAATTGTCTGCCGTGGTCGGTCGTGATGATAGCTGGACATCCAAAACGTGATACCCATGACACGACGAATGCTCGAGCAACAGTTTCTGTCATGATATTGGGGAGGGGGACAGCCTCGACCCAGCGAGTTGTTCGATCGATAGACGAGAGAACATAACGAAGGCTGTTAGAGGGGGGGAGAGGGCCGACAATGTCAATGCGAATATGCTGGAAACTCCCAGGAGGGATCGAAAAGGCATGCGAGGGGGGCTGAAGTGTGCTTGTGTACTTTGCAGCATTGGCAAGTGACACAGGAGCGTATCCATTGTTGACAGTTCCTGTTGACGTTTCTCCACACAAAGCACTCCGCTACGAGGTGGTTGGACGCACAAACACCGGGGTGGGCTAAATTATGCAGTGCGTTGAAGACAGCTCGACAGAGCATGGTTGGGATGAGGGGGCATAACATGCCCGTACTGTTGTCGCACCAGATCTCACCAGAAATGCCAGGGAAGGTGGTGCGGATGAAGTGTAGTGAAGGGGTAGAGTCTGAAATCAGGTTTTGTGTGTCCTTGTCAGCGGGTTGGAGGTTAGGCAGTTCAGAGAGGTCTAACAGGTCTAGCAGATCCAGAAGTCTTGGTGCCTGCCAAGGCGTCCGTCAGTGGAGCCTGAATCTCCACAGACCAAGGTAGATGATGGCAATAATAATTAACCATCTCCAGAAAGCATTGGAGCTCTTTGAATGACGGAGGTCTGGGTAGGTTTAGTACTGTTTGTACTTTGTCAGGGGGGGGGGGGGGGAGGTGAAATGCCGTCAGCAGAGCCCCAACAACCAAGAAGAGTGACAGCGGGTTGATGTAGCTGCCATTTGTCCTGGTTGGTCTTGATGCCTGCTGCCACGAGAGTGTCCATAACAGTTTACACACGTCGAATGTTGTCCTCGACAGAGGATCTGAACACAAGAATGTCATCAAGATATGCAAAGCAGAATTTTAGTTCGAATAACACTTCGCTGATAAACCATTGCCAAGTCTGGGTTGTGTTTTTCAGACCGAAGGGCATGAATCGAAATTGAAATAACACAATTGGGGTGGTGATTGCTGTCTTCTGGATGTCTTCAGGAGCTAGGGGAACTGGTGGTAGGCCCATTTCCAGTCAATGACAGAGAACGTGGTCGCACCTGTGAGGGAACTGGTAAAGCCCGCAGTGTTGGGTATGGGGTAGGTGTTCATGATTATTCATGCGTTTAGTTGACAGTAGTCTCTGCACATGCAACAGGATCCATCTTTCTTGGGTGTCATATGAATAGGCATAGACCAGCTGCTGGCAGAGGGTTCGATGACACCGGAGCTTAGAGGTTCAGAAATATGATTTTTAAGATTCGAGAGGTGCTCGGGACAAATTCGACATGGTTTACTGAAGATTGGGGTGCCTGGCATGCCACTGGTGATGACGGAAATGTTGCCGGTGGCACAGGAGGCGGTTTGTTTACAATGTGCAGCGGGCGGGGCAGGTGAGGTGAGGTCATGGTGTTCGGAGCCACTCAGTGGATCCGACGGGAGCCGAGGCGGCGAAGTGTCCCAGGAGTCAACATGACAAGATGTCCGCCAGCCTGAAACAGTGGCACCGTGGTCGGGTGAGCTCGGTGGAGCTCGTGAAGCATTAGTGAGTCCGTTGTTTGAGGGCGCGGCCTGTGGCAGCACGATCGCGGGAGAAGCGCAGGCGCAAGTGCACTGTTTGTGTTGTCATTGGTGGTCGCATGGCGGCACACAGGAGCCGAAGTTGCATAGTTTGAGGTGCTGTCTGCGAGGGGAGGGGTAGGAGCTGTCAGTTCAGGAACACGTGACGCTCTTTGCGCATGCACACTCGTGTCCCGCCAAGTGTCAAATGCTGCCATGTTAGGGGGGTGTGGTCCTGTGGAACTGTCAGTACACATTAAGGTAGGCTTGATAGCACAGTTGCGAGGGGTAGTAGGAGATAAGCACACAGAGGCTCGATTGCTGGCACTACAAGCAGATTCAGTACACTTACTGACCTTGCTTTGTCCTTGCTGCAGTGTCTGTAATTCCGTTGCTGCGTCGGATAGCTGGAGCCGAGTTTTGTGGAGTCAGAGGGAGAGCTTGAAGTTTTCCTTGCATAGGCAGGCGATGTTTTCAAGCTCGACAAGGCAGTTGTGTGTTGTTTCTTGTAACGTCATCAACAGAGCCGAGCATGTATGGATGAGATGAGCTCGGACCAACATGTCACGGGGGGTTTGCTCAACAGAGCACAGGGGTAGTGAGTTTTGGATGGGTGATGAAACATGGTGTTTCGCACTAGGTCCAGTGAAAGTTTGTGGTGTCACAAGAAGTCAATGCCTAGTATATGTTCCTCAATATTGCACACTAAAAAAGTCCACTCGAGCTTGCAGTTTGTGGGGAGTGAGACGGTGTGGGAGGTTGAACCCAAGCATTGTAGTTTAGTAGAATTCACAGCTTGCAGTGAGGTATGATGAGGGCGGATGTTCGATGACATTAAGGACGTAGGCAGCAGTGAAACATCGGCTCCTGTGTCCTCTAGGAAAAAGTGTCACGAAGAAATGTCTTTAATATAAAGTCGTCCATAATTATCCGATTGTTCCCGAACAGAATGGAGCACTGGGAGGTGCCTGTCATGTTGTGCACAGGAGGTGGCACCTGGACCTACCTGCGACTGGCGTTTGAGAAGCAGCAAGGTGGTCTGCAGTTCCGTGCTGCCTCACCAAACCGTGTGTGGAAGTAACAGTATGGGTAGAGCGGTTGCATTTCCTGCGGAAAGTTCGTTGCCAGAGGCACTGGTTGAGGTTCAGTGGCCGCAGCCGGTTCGGTTGCAGGAGGGGGCGTGACCAAGGGCAGAGCCGGTGATGTCCCAGTTGCTTGTTTACTGCATCCCGGAGCGAGCGGAACGGTCGGTATAGTGCAGCCCCGGCCACATCCGGCCTTGGGATGAGGAGCCGGAACCGTAGACTTGCCAGGTATGCAGTGGCTGGTGAAATAGAGCAATGAAGCGCCATGTAGTTTGTCAGCAATTGTCATTCATTGCTCAACAGGTTCGGGAGGCCTCTGAGCCAGAGCAAAGCGGAAATGAGGAGGTAGTTTATCTGACCAGATGGCGAGGAGAGCTGTGTCAGAGAATAGATCGTCGCTGATCAGGGCCCGTAGCAGTCTCCAGAGTTGTGAAGGTTGGTCATTGCCTGGTTGCTCAACGTGGAGCACTTGCCGTATTGCTGTCTCAATTGAGCACACAAGCCAACATAGTATTGTCTTTTTGGCTAGAGTGTACCGAGTAGCAGAGTCCGGGGAATCGACCAGATCAGCAATCAAGTCCTCCTGGTCGTGCAGGTGGGTGATAAGGCAAAGAAATCTGGTTGATTCGTCAAGTTTGAAATGGTTGAACACTTCGTCCACAATTTTGAACCAGGTTGTTGCCCTGTCGGGATTGAATGGCAGCAGCGTCGGTAAGCATTGTAGAACGTTTGGAAGAACAGGTTGAGTTGAATTCGTCAGGGCACTGCCTGAAATGATCTGTTGTTGCTGCAGTATTCCAGGAGAGTGTGTCTCCAGGGTATGTGGCGATGACGACTGGTCGGGTGGCTGCGTGAAGGTTACGCGTTGTGGTTGAGCGTGATCCGTCGCGACGCGGAAGGCTGATGCGGGTGAGACACCATAATGTGTCAATTTCGGTTGCGGAAGTTCGAAAGGAGCTGGCGCGGATGCAACAGGTGAGAAAATGTTCAAAGTTTGAAAACACATGCTGGTCTGCAGAAGACTTGATGTACGATCAGAGTCAGAGCCACCTGTGTTGCAGGGAGGCTGCAGAGCTGCAGGCTGTCCAGAAGTGCAGTGAGGAAAATGATGTCGAACGTTGGGCAGAATGTGTGAAAGTTCATTGTTCATAGTCACTTCACTCAAAACTATGTGCGGATAAGGTGAATATCGTGGCACAAATCACTGAGGCATAGCAGTAGGATGGAGATGGAAGTCAGGCACAGATAACAAGCCATTGTTCCTCTTGCAGGCCAAGGTATTGAAGCAGGAATGTATGTGCTGATGCTGAACTGAGGCAGGTGCGGGCATGGTTGGATGCGGAGGAGGTGGACCTGTGAACAAAGCAGTGCCAGCCATGTGGCAGGAATCCACGTGGTACTGTACGGATTGTGGCATGGCAAATCGTTGTCCTCATTGTAGTAGGTTGTCTGACGAAGCATTTGCAGAAATCGGCATTGATCCCACACTGCACGGAGATCCGTAAGAGGTAGCTGCACCATTGATGATGGAGGGCACATGTGGCAGGAACAAAGGCATCTGATAGTCAGAGTCATGCACACTCCTAACCTCACTTACTATTCCAGGCATGAAAACGTCTGGCGAAATCGGCATAATCGATGAGTGAGAGGCATCGTGTTGCAGTCCTGGTGGGTGTACACTACCCGCAACACGATGCATGTCGAACACAAAATCCGGCGTTAGGCATTGGGCTGAAGCCATTGTTTGAATGTTGTGTTGATGTAATATAATACACACGAAAATAACTGATGTGGAGGCTGCGGACACAGTAAAATGGCGAAAACAGAAGACGTCACAACTTGGGGTCACCAGTGAGGTGAATGCTCGGGTGAGATACACCAAACAACACCTTATAATCAGGAGTTCATTTATTAACCTCTTCACACAAGTAACGCTTACACAGAACTGGATGGTGGAACTATACACAGATAATGTTTTGCTTAGTCCAAAGATGATACTCAGATTGATACTGGTGTTGATCTCATCGGCACCACACATTGAAGTGATCTTTTCCATGAGCCTTCATAATCCAGACTTTCTGCAATTGAATGTATTTTGGGAACAATTAGGAGATTACATCCAAACCTTTCATCTTCCTACTGTATGACAGGCATCCTGTTGCAGGACAGCTAGATATTTTAAAACAAATCATTTATCAAACAGTGCAAAGCACCCAAACAAAAGCAAACAATACAACTCTCTGACTCACCTCAGTGCACAAAAGCAAACAACATAACTCTCTTACTCACCTTGATACACAACAGAGCTGCATGCTCCCACATGCTCCTATGATGACGACATGTGCAGAAAAACAAATTGTTCAATGGTGTGCACATCACATTTGGGTTCTCCCTGCACTCAACTGAAAAAACCAAGTGACAAAACTATGATGACTTGTGAAGGAAAACTTCCACAGATTATTATTACACATATATATAAAAACGCACAAAATGCTAATAATCAAAATATCCACGGGTATGCTGCCGGTCTATAGTGTCCAACGGGCACAATATTTCGGCGATCAAACATGTCGCCATCATCAGGTGAACTGACGGACTGAGCTCCTGTGAACGTGCCGGCACGGAGATCCGTACGCTATGGCTGCTCAGAGGGAACTGGGTTCGGGGAGGAGATGTATCGCAGCACGAAGAAATTTGAAAAGTTGTGCCACCGTAGATGTCGTTTGCTAAGTACTCTTGCCTTTCTAAAGAGATGTCGTTCCGAGAATGTTGTTCCAAATTTTGCTAAGGTTATGCATCACATCGATTCTGCAGCAGCTAAGAGAATCAAGAAACGAGCCAGCCTCGCATTGGTACGTGAGAGAGTGCAATTCACCCGCCGGAGCCTTGAGTTTATCTCACAGGAATTACTCAAATTACATTTGCAACTGGCTAGTAAGTTCACTTCTTGTTCTTGGGATTGGATTGATGGTGTCACCTGGGTGTCGGCTGATTCCGCCCATAAGAAGGCTACGGGACGTCAAACAGCTAAGTTCTCACGTCTCCTTGACAAACCATCCCTGCAGGTTCCGTGCAAGACTGTCATCAATTTGAGTGGCATGGTGTTGAGTGATGATGCGGTCTCGGTTTTGCAGAAAGGTCTCAACTTCGCTCCCACCCCCAAGTTCACTCTGGTCGCAGAAATTGTTAGTGCTGTTGAACAGGTTGCAGCTCGACTTCCGCCAGAATCAGCCGAGGAAATACGTCATGAAACTTGTCGTGCGTTGACGAAATCCAAGCCGATGAAGTCAAATATTAGCAGTAAAGAGAGGGCGGCCATTCGTGATCTGAGGGAGCGCTCTGAAATTGTTGTCTTACCGGCTGACAAAGGCAATGCTACAGTTGTTGTCTCCCATAAGGACTACACTGATAAGATGCAGAGCCTGCTAAATGACGATTCCTACTGGAAGATCAGCCTTGACCCTACAAAGAAGGTGGAGAACAAGACGAGGGCGCTTCTCAAGGACGCAGATTTACCAGAGGGTGACGCTAAGAAATTGTTACCCCAAGGTCCGGTACCGCCTAGACTATATGGACTCCCGAAGGTTCACAAAGAGGGGGTACCATTACGCCCCATTGTCAGCAACATCAGGGCACTTACATATTTGTTGTCCAAATACCTGACGGGAATATTAAGTCCTTATGTGGGTAAATGCCCTCATCACATCCGTAATTCCGTGGATTTTGTTAAACGCCTTGATAGCTTCAGGTTGGATGAGTCAGATATCATGGTGAGTTTTGACGTCGTTTCCTTGTTTATGAGGGTACCCCTGCGAGAGTCACTAGAATTGATTAGTCAGAAGTTTGACGAGAAGACCACTGAACTTTTTAGGCATGTCTTGACTTCCACGTATTTTCTTTTTAATGGAGAATACTATGAACAAACGGAGGGAGTCGCCATGGGTAGCCCACTCTCACCGGTGGTAGCGAATTTGTACATGGAGAACTTCGAGGAGGAAGCCCTGTCGTCATCCGTATGGAAACCTACTTGCTTTTTCCGTTACGTTGACGACACGTTCGTCATCTGGCCACATGGTATGGATAAACTCCTTGACTTCCTTACACATCTAAACTCCATACACCTCAACATCAAATTCACTATGGAGACTGAAACGGAGGGTAAATTACTTTTCCTTGACGTCTTGGTCAAGAGAAGGGCTGACGGCACCCTAGGTCATGGGGTGTATCGGAAGGCTACGCACACTGATCTGTATTTGCATGCAGACAGCTGCCACCACCCTTCACAGAGGAATGGGGTACTTAAAACTCTAGTACATAGGGTGCGCACTATCTCTGACGCAGAGAGTCTATCCCAGGAATTGGAACATCTGAGAACTGTATTTCGAAAAAATGGGTACTCAGAGTGGCAGATTCAACGTGCTCTCCGCCCAACCACTGCAGCACAACCTGTTGAGATGGATGAAGTCACGAGGGAGGAGGTAGGCACTGCATTTATTCCATACACAGGCGCACTCTCGGGAAAAATCGCCCGCATTCTGAAGAAACACCGGGTCGGAACTGTGTTTTGTCCTCCAAATAAAACTCGTGCACTGGTGGGGAGCGCCAAAGATGACCTCGGTTTGAGGAAGGCCGGCGTGTACCAGATTTCGTGTCAATGTGGCAAGTCGTATATTGGTCAGACGATGCGTACCGTCGAGGATCGATGCCGTGAACACCAGAGGCACACTCGACTGTTGTATCCGAGCAAGTCGGCGGTCGCTGAACATGGTTTGTCGGAAAATCACGCCATGGAGTATGACCGCACGAGGATTCTGGTACAGACGTCGAGATACTGGGACAGCGTTGTTAGAGAGGCCATCGAAATTCGCACCAAGGACGACCTCATAAACCGTGACTGTGGCTATAATCTTAGCAAGGCTTGGGAACCAGCGATCGGGTTAATCAAGAGTAAATCGAGCAAACTTATAGTTGTGACGACCACGGCGGACAGAGCCATCACACCGACGTCATCTCAGACGCCGTCGCAATCTGTTCCACCGCGCGACCGTGGTGCTGGGCGCGGACGGCGGAGGGAGCGCGCCGCGGGCGGAGGGTATTTAAATCGGCCGCCGCCGCGACCGAACCCAGTTCCCTCTGAGCAGCCATAGCGTACGGATCTCCGTGCCGGCACGTTCACAGGAGCTCAGTCCGTCAGTTCACCTGATGATGGCGACATGTTTGATCGCCGAAATATTGTGCCCGTTGGACACTATAGACCGGCAGCATACCCATGGATATTTTGATTATCAAATACGCCGGGAGAAACTCAAGAATCACAAAATGCTAATACTTCCACAGATAGAAATAAAGCACTTAAATTCTCCAGTTATTGTTCTGCCTAACACAGTGGTCAAACCACACACTCGGTTTACATTCCATACCTTCTACAAGCATGCTGTAAATGTTTGTCACAAATTTAAGCAGACAGAAGACTGTTTTGGCTAAACATCTCCTTGCAGTGGATTCATCCCTTAAATTTACTGTGATGTTTACTGTACCAACATCATGAACTGTGAAATAATATGATGACAGTTGTCCCTGGTAGAATAACATGGAATGTGTCAATGCAGGACAAAATAAAAAATCTTGTAGGTCAAAACATATATCATATATGTTGTTCCTTTTAGGCATTTCTGTATCATTTTTGTAGTGCTTTGTATGCTTGATCTGCATTTGCATGATGTAATTGACTGTTGTGCAGTTCTGTTTCATATGAAGCTGCAGTATTTTGTTAAACAACAAATTTCACTGTCTGCAAGTATCTGACCTAAGTGGTCCAAAATACAAATTAAAATTGTTTGAAACACAATTTGATAGTATGGCTTGTTTATTGATTTGTCCGGAAACTGTTTGGTAAGCAATCAGTACATTCTGCAGAGGTTGAGATCGGGGTGCAGACATTCTTTTGAGGATTTATTCCTCCTGCAGTGGCTCACCTGCTTAGGGAAACTCAGACTTTGTTGCAAATCAGATGTTTGTCATTGTTTGATATGGCATGTCACTTATAGAAATGTTTTCATTGACCATCTGCAGAAGTGGCCATTCCGTCTTTTAGTTTATGTTGAAGAGTCTGTATTTGTCACTGTTTGATGCATAATATGTCACACAAAATTTTTTGACACATTTCTTTTGACTAGACTATATATTTGAAAGTAGCTTGTTTCTGTGAAGTATTGTCTGTCTTACCTTTTCTTATTCTGGCTGGCAAGCCTATTTCCATGGATTTTATCAAGTAAATGGACTGCTCACCATATGTCAAGGCATGATATTCTTCATACAGCTTTACATAATTTCCAGATTTATGTCCTTGCAATATTCTTTTGACCACCCATCTGCACTACATACACAATCCTGAATCATTCAGACAATCGATATTACTACCTAATATTCAACTGGATTATCATATTTCACATCGTCCTTTAAAAGATAGCAGTGCTCAGCTTCTGTTTTATATTTCTTCATTGATAATAACTACAGAAATGTAGGTAGGTTTATTATGTTACATTTTGTACTACAAAGTTTTCAGAAGATGCATGTAATGTGTGTCATAAGAGCCATGTTCTCCACAGGGCACATATGCCACTTGTACAGGACAGATATGCTACTCTACAGACATACACCTTTTTACAGTACCTATACAGCATTATTCCACTCACCTGTGTTGGGGGGTGTATCACAGGAGCTTATCTTTTTGTGATTTATTGTTTGATCAAGCATCATGAAGTCTTTTCCTTTTAAAATCCTGCGAGTTACTGATGTTAATTTTCCTTTCCAGCATATTAGTTGGATGTTTCAAACCACTTCCATTAAGTGTCACTTTGCTACACTCTACAGTTCTTATAACATACAGCATTGCCCACACAGAGTCACAAAAACTGTATGTCTCTTCTCGCTGTTTAGTGCTGCCCTCAGGTGGTAAACAGGACAACTATTACAGCAAGTGATGCAGACTTCTGTATACAACATTATTTCACGTGATTCTACAAAATGCCAAAATCTGCCATACAGTGTTTTTCAAGCACAAACTTCAATTTTATTACAAGACAAACTTGGACAAAAACTGATATGCGAAGAATTCTGTTGAGCAGATATAGACCCAAACCAAATTGGCTCCTGGATGCAATACAATAGCTCTAGAAAAGCTCCACTCATGAAATAATAAACAAGATGCTCAGCAGTGATATGCACACAAAATCAGAAATGTCCTAACATTTCAAAAAATCAGTATGATGTGTGAAAATACATTACAATAAGCTTACTAAATCATGCCTCCAAAATCTTGACTTATATTACAATCAGCAGCAGGTCAAACAAAATTAATCCAAATGAAAGTTAATTATGATTTAGGATGAACAAAACAACTAGACAAAACAAACAATTATTATTTGATTGATACTGTAGAAAATAGTTCACAATTAATAAAGTATTATTAGTAACGTCTATTGATCTAGAAAATGCTCTTGAGAACTTACAAGGCACATCTTTAGATCAGTGAAGACAGGAAAATAATCCAGCAGCTTTAGAACAATCTCACAGCAGTTGTCAAAATAAAAGGCAGTTGGGCAGAACTTCAAAGAATGAATATAGGTGTTCACTGAGGATGCAGCCTTTCCCCCTTACTGTTCAACATTTACCACTTTAAGATGTAATAAGCAAATATGAACATATATATCTAAAAAGAAAGATGATGAAACTTACCAAACAAAAGCGCTGGCAGGTCGATAGACACACAAGCAAACACAAACATACACACAAAATTCTAGCTTTCGCAACCAATGGTTGCCTCGTCAGGAAAGAGGGAAGGAGAAGGAATATATATATATATATATATATATATATATATATATATATATATATATATATATATATATATATATATATATAAAAAAACAAAGATGAGGTGACTTACCGAACAAAAGCGCTGGCAGGTCGATAGACACACAAACAAACACAAACACACACACAAAATTCAAGCTTTCGCAACAAACTGTTGCCTCATCAGGAAAGAGGGAAGGAGAGGGGAAGACGAAAGGAAGTGGGTTTTAAGGGAGAGGGTAAGGAGTCATTCCAATCCCGGGAGCGGAAAGACTTACCTTAGGGGGAAAAAAGGACAGGTATACACTCGCACACACGCACATATCCATCCACACATACAGACACAAGCAGACATATTTAAATTGATTGTTTTGCTGTGACTCACTCACATCACATCCTCTTGTTACTGACAACAATAGCAAAGAAGGAGCAATTCTTGAAACATGGTATGCATCCCCATTTTGCAAATTTTTAGAAAATAATCCCAGGAGGGCCCCTTCCTAACCTCTACCAGAAAGTATTCAGAAAATGATATCAGCTTCTAAATGTACTCATTTTTCATCTGACAGGCACTCTTCCTTGTAATTGATATCCAGGTGTTCAACTTTGAGATATAATGCATGCAGTAACTACCATGTTTTTTTATTATTTGATCTTGCATATTACTACATTTTCATGCATTTTTACGCATTTTTCATGCATATTTTAAGGTTTTTTGATGCATTTATTCCGGTCTCTAATAATAAACAATAAAAACATAGCAAAAAGTAAAATTTGAAGTGCAGGTTGTTTGTCTTTCTGTAGCTGTAACATTACCATGTAATGTTAAATTCATTTAGTGCAGTTTTCTACTTAAATGTGGTTCTTTTTATAAAAATAACCTTTAGAATTTATTTGAATCTATCTTTTGTGTGGTATTAACGTAACATTTTACATAAAAAGCTTAACTGTCTCACTGACACTGCTGAATGCAATTTTTATGGCAATTTAAACATAGCCATGTCACGCTGCACCTGGGGCAATGTGTGACAAAAAAATAACCTGAGAAGCTAAAGGTCGATCAGAAGTTTTAGAACAGACAGAAAAAACGATTTCAATATTTCCATGTATTTCTGTGTGTGTGTGTGTGTGTGTGTGTGTGTGTGTGTGTGTGTGTGTGTGTATTTGGGGAGTTTATAATTTTTAACATTACTAATCTCATGCAGACCAATATATCATCATCAGTACATTACAAATGGTATCATTAAGTAAGACTTCTGAACAAGTTTGCAAGATAGTAATTCATGTGTCAATTCTTGTATCACTAAGGCTAATCTGGCTTCTAACAAAGCCTTCAAAGTACATATGGCGGCTATCAGTTGCTAAAACCAAGAGAAAAGAAAAGAATGTCAAGTTTTATGATAAATCTTATGTTTGATGTATCAAGAGGAAGTAATTTTACCAGTTTCATTCACATGAGCAGTGTTCCAATAAAGCCTTAAAATATTTTTTGTATATCAATGTATTTTATGTGGTGTGAGGAGTTTAATGTGTTTTACATGTGATTACACAAAATTCTACTTCACTTATTTTGTGAAAGTAAAGTCCACAGCTGTTGAACATATTAAAAAATAATGCAACTAGACTGAAACCAATGTGATAATCTAGTCAGCCATTTAGCAGTAATGGTGGGCAATGATTTGTTTTACAAAGGAGTATAGAACAGAAAGTATTCAGAAAATGATATCAGCTTCTAAATGTACTCATTTTTCATCTGACAGGCACTCTTCCTTGTAATTGATATCCAGGTGTTCAACTTTGAGATATAATGCATGCAGTAACTACCATGTTTTTTTATTATTTGATCTTGCATATTACTACATTTTCATGCATTTTTACGCATTTTTCATGCATATTTTAAGGTTTTTTGATGCATTTATTCCGGTCTCTAATAATAAACAATAAAAACATAGCAAAAAGTAAAATTTGAAGTGCAGGTTGTTTGTCTTTCTGTAGCTGTAACATTACCATGTAATGTTAAATTCATTTAGTGCAGTTTTCTACTTAAATGTGGTTCTTTTTATAAAAATAACCTTTAGAATTTATTTGAATCTATCTTTTGTGTGGTATTAACGTAACATTTTACATAAAAAGCTTAACTGTCTCACTGACACTGCTGAATGCAATTTTTATGGCAATTTAAACATAGCCATGTCACGCTGCACCTGGGGCAATGTGTGACAAAAAAATAACCTGAGAAGCTAAAGGTCGATCAGAAGTTTTAGAACAGACAGAAAAAACGATTTCAATATTTCCATGTATTTCTGTGTGTGTGTGTGTGTGTGTGTGTGTGTGTGTGTGTGTGTGTGTGTGTATTTGGGGAGTTTATAATTTTTAACATTACTAATCTCATGCAGACCAATATATCATCATCAGTACATTACAAATGGTATCATTAAGTAAGACTTCTGAACAAGTTTGCAAGATAGTAATTCATGTGTCAATTCTTGTATCACTAAGGCTAATCTGGCTTCTAACAAAGCCTTCAAAGTACATATGGCGGCTATCAGTTGCTAAAACCAAGAGAAAAGAAAAGAATGTCAAGTTTTATGATAAATCTTATGTTTGATGTATCAAGAGGAAGTAATTTTACCAGTTTCATTCACATGAGCAGTGTTCCAATAAAGCCTTAAAATATTTTTTGTATATCAATGTATTTTATGTGGTGTGAGGAGTTTAATGTGTTTTACATGTGATTACACAAAATTCTACTTCACTTATTTTGTGAAAGTAAAGTCCACAGCTGTTGAACATATTAAAAAATAATGCAACTAGACTGAAACCAATGTGATAATCTAGTCAGCCATTTAGCAGTAATGGTGGGCAATGATTTGTTTTACAAAGGAGTATAGAACAGAACACTGCAGAAGTTTATTGCCTCATAAAATACAATTTCAAGCCATTCACTTGATGTACATAAAGTTTCAAACAGTGGGTGGGCAGCATAAAATTATTATAGTCATGTCCTATTAAAGGTAATGGTGATATGTTTCATATATTTTCTTATATGACTCAAGACAATGGCTGTATGGAATCGTAAAGTGGCAGATGACAATACTGTTGCCAAAACATTTACTGTGTCTTCATGGCAGAAGCGGTCAATACAGTTGAGTATTTTCTTGATCAATCTACACCTGACAGCTTTGATAGAAAAGAGTTGTGTTACACACATATGCTCAAGCAGTCTCATGTGAACACATTGCTTGTTTTTAGGAGCAAATGCATCTGAGAGTGTCTTAAGTAAGACTTCTTAGCTATGCTGGTTCTTGCCTCTGCACAGAAATTATATGACGGATCACTCAGAGCAGTGATGTTGAGCTTGAGTCAACATACTGGCATGGAAGTGAGTAAGTATCAATTGAATACACATATGCAATAATGCTCAGAGCAGAATGAAGGAAGAAACGGGGTACCCTATGAATATGACATCAGTGAGTCACTGTTGGAATAAATCAACTCATACTAGTACCTAGGAGTAATGATTTGTAATTTTTTGGGATAAGAAATGGAATGATCACATACATTCATTCATAGGTATGGTAGGTAGCAGGTTTTGGTTCACTGGGAGGATGTTAGGAAAATGCTATCTATAAAGGAATTTTTTACAAATCAGTTTAGCATCCCATCTTATTATATTACTCAATTGTATTACAAACTGAATATTGAGAAAGATTTGTAGAAGTTTTGTAGATACAACTTTTACTGAAGCAGCCAGGTCTGTCAGGACATTTTGCAAGACATAGGCTGCATAAAAACTACCTAGGCATGGAAGTACAGACCAAATAAATTCCTCTAGTGATAAAAGCTGCAGGAGTGGACACCCACATAAAGATCACACTGTCTGCAATAGGCTCACTGCCAATTGCATGAGGAAAGAATGATGGAGCAACAGCATATGAGGAAAAATCAGCGAAAGGTATTGTTAAGGATATCTTTTAAAGAATTATTAATTGGTTCTCAGAAAATGGATTCTCCCTTAGTTTCAAAAAAACTCACTATATCCAGTTCTGTATGCCAAATAGAGCTATACCAACAATTGATGTAGCATATGAACAGGGCTCAGTTAACAGGGTAGGTTTCTCCTAATTTTTGGGTGTTCACATTGATGACAACTTGAACCAGAAGAAGCATATTACTGAGATTCTCAAACAACTAAGTTCAGCTTCTTTCGATCTTTGTATAATCACTAGTCTTGGTAATAAACAGATCAGCCTCCTAACATACATTGCATATTTCCACTCAATAATGTCTTATGGAATAATTTTCTGGGGTAACTCACCACTTAGACATAAAGTATTGTTTGCACAAAAGAGAGCAGTGAGAATAATTAGTGGTGTTTACCCAAGCACATCATGTAGGCACCTTTTTAATGAGTTAGGTATTTTAACTGCACCATCAGAGTACATATATTCACTAACGAAATTCGTTACAAATAATCCATCTCAATTCGTGAAGAACAGTGATGTTCATACATACAACACTAGAGGGAAAAATGACCTTTCCTATTCGTTATTGAAGCTGTCAGTTGCTCAAAAAGGAGTACATTATTCAGCAACAAAAATCTTTGATCATTTTCCCAACAACATAAAGTGTCTGGCAGGCAGCAGACCAAGTTTTAGATCTAGCTTACAATCATTTCTTTTGGACATCTCCTTCTACTCCATGGCTGAGTTTCTGTTACAGAAATGGTAAAATAATTAAATAAATAAATAAAATAATAAAAAATAAAAATTTACCTCTAAATGTAGTTGCATGTGTAGAGCTAAAAATTTCAGTAATATTAATTGTAGCACTATTCATGTGTGTATATATACCTTGTAATCTGACTTGTTAAACATCATATCGATAAAATAATTGGGAAAATGACATATGGAACATGCCATAACTAAACTAAACTAAACATCATCAGTTGCTCCAGAAACAGCGGTGGAAAATGAAGAAAACACAGAACAACGATCATTAACAAAAACAGCAGAGTCAACATCAGCAATAAGTCTTCTGACAGCTGCTGGGGTAGCATCTGGACCCATGGACAGAAGGATCAGGAACATGGAGTCCACATAAGGTGATCAAAATTTTGTGATCCCAGAGGTAGAAGAAAATAAATTTAAGAAATAGAGCATTAAATTTAAAAAATATATTGAAAAATAATATATCAAAATGCCCCATACATATCTAAAAAATCAAAAGAATTAGAGGAGCTATTAATTGCTGAAGTCCAATATTTTCACAATGGCGGAGTGCGTTTTAAAAGATAGTGAATTGAATGTTTCCAGTTAAATGTGATACAAAAATAGAAGTGGAGAAGTAGCAGTATACAAAGTGATTCACAAAGATATGCAAATATTTTAATATGTTATTCTACAAGTAACTAAAAAAAACAATTCATATAAACATAAGTCTGCGAATGTTTAGTTATGAAGTTACAGTGAATAAAAGACTTTGCCTGAAACTTAGCTACTTCACTAATATGAAGCCATTGCAAAACTGTACGAGGTTTAAGTAACGCATGATTTCCATTTATTTTGTTGTTATTGGTCTGGTGAATCTAAGAGAAGCAAAGATTATTATACAAGTAAATTTGTTTACTTTCCATAGAACTCTTTGTCCCATTTGAAATAAATGGTTATGAGGCAATATTTAAACAGTTCTGCAACATCAGGAGGAACTGTTTAAACACTACCTCACAACCTCATATTTCAAACGGAATGAAGAGTTCTGTGAATGGACAGATGATGTCACATTGGGGAGCCCCTTAAGCCTGGTTACAGTGAATTTCTTTATGGAGAAATTTGAGGAGCAGGCATTGGAATCTGTGAACAAGAAACTGGATATTTGGTTCTGTTACATGGTTGATACATTTGTTTTGTGGCAGCATGGCAGGAGGAACTGCATTACTTTAACAAACATCTGAACGGGATCAGTCCAAAGATTCAGTTTGTGAAGGAGGAGGAGGCAGGCAGAAGATTTTCTTGATGTATTAGGTTTCAGCAAGGAAGACAGTAGCTTATGCCACAGAGTTTACCATAACCCCATGCACACGGACCATTACCTTCACGGGGATTCAAACCATCACCCACAACAAAAGCAGAGCATCATGAAAACGTTGGCGGAAAGAGCAAGGAAAATCTGTGAACCAGACCTGCTTGACGCAGAATTAAAACATCTCACCACTGCATTGCTCAAGAATGGTTATTCATTTTCTGAGGTGAAAAGAGCAAGACCACTACATAGAAATCATAGAGATGCTGAAGTGCCAGTGAAATAGATAGTATTTCTGCCATTCATTAAGGAAGTGACTGACTGCATAGGAAAAATCTTGAGAAAGCAGAACATTGCAGTAATTTATGCACCCACACGGCAGATACATGATCATCTTAAATTGGGCAAGGATTCTCGCCAATCACTGGAAAAAGCTTAAATTTAAAGAATTCCATGTGGTTGCGGGAAGGTGCATGTGGGTACTACAAAAAGAACTGTCAAAAAGATTACTCAAAGAACACAAGGGCAGTTGTGGAAGAGGGGAGACTGACAGATCAGCTGTTGCCGAAAATGCTTTACAGCCAGGAGATCACATTCATTCTGACCAGACTCAAGTACCGGCAGCCACAAATAGGTACCACAAAAGGCTATATAGAGAGGCCATAGAGATTGTGAAACACCCCAGGAATTTTAATAGGAAGGAGGAGGTTGTGAAACTGAATGAAATTTGGATTACAGTGCCGAAGAAGGTGTGTTCCAGTCTTCCACCATGGGATGATAGTAACAGTGGACAATGGTAGTTGACAAAAGCCAGTTGCACTCGCGTATTCAAAGCATGATGTCATGTCACTGCGTGGAAGCTCGTGGAAGCGGAATTTTGCTGTAGTCAGTAGTGAGCCAGGTTTATGAATCTGACGTCTGACAAAGCTATGATCCTCCTTGAAAATGCTCTGCACAGATGGGGACAAAACATTGTGTTTTGAAGCAAAATCCCTTAGAGCACAACTTAATAGCCCAGAATATTTCATTAATTGTGACAATTCCAGCTGCGGAAATTTACATTTTACAACTAATAGACTTGTGCAACAATATTAAAAATGATGATAATGTATGTAAATCTCAGTCGTATGAACTTCTGTTGAAGGGAGAAACCAAACAGATCATGTTATGGCATTTATAATATGTGCAAAACACAACATTCACTCAGATCTCAGGTTAAGTTTCCTCTTTCTAAACCTTATGCTAAATCTTGATTGGAAAAGTATCTAATACACTTATTTGATATGTACAAAGAAGAATAGCATGGTCAACCATACCAAGTGCTTTTATTAATTACAGGCATCTGTGACTCATCCCAAACTTTCCAATATTGTTTAAGAAAGCAGCCTGTGATAAAATACTGACTCATTTTTTTCTGAGCAGAAAGTATTACCTGTCTCTCAGTTTTAGTTTTGTATGCGGTTCTTCTTACAGAAAGCTGTACACAGCATCACAAATGTAGTCCTGGAAGAGATAAATAAAAAATTATTTTGTTGGTATATTCTGTAACCATACCGAATCCTTTGATTATGTTTATCACAACATTATAGTTGGCAAAACATTGTTAAGTTATTAATGAGGCACCTTGCCACTGTTCACATGGCTTCTGCCCTCAGAGGTTCAAGTCCTCCCTCGGGCATGGGTGTGGGTGTTGTCCTTAGAATAAGTTAGATTAAGAAGTGTTTAAGCCTAGGGACTGATGACCTCAGAAGTATGGTCCCATAGGAACTTACCACAGATTTCCAAACAATACTGAAAATACATTGGAAGTTCTGGGCTGTGTTTACCCATCAACACCTTCTTAAAAAGTATGTTGTTAAGGTAAGTCGACAACTATTAGAAATTTTGATTCCAAAATATTTATAGGGTGGGCGTAAAGTACACAACCCCTCCTCTGCCCCCCCCCCCCCTCAGTAATACAAATTATTTAAAATATGTTCATATTGCAAGGGTTAAGTACTATAACAAAATCTTAGTCATTACTCATTAAGTCATTCATTCACCATGTTCCATAGATCCCATCAAAAAGGATATCCTGCAAGGGTGTTGAATGAGTCAAGGTATATGCTAACACAAGACAAAGACAGTATAGAAATTTAAACTGTGTACTGTATGAACAGTAAACTATCACTTTACTGCTAAATGCAATTCACATTGATTCTATCTAAATTGAATCAGGTAAATTAGCAAGGAAGCTGCTACTTTGTAAATAGCTCTTGACTCCTCAGTTTTAACATATATTTGTTGTAGCTTATTACTTACTTGATAACAATGGTATTTTTCAAAGAATTTATTTTTTACTGCTGCTTTACTGAGGCCCATTTATAGTACCTTATTACCAGTCATACAACTTTATAACAAACATTGATACTTGCCATGTAGCTAACAGATCCTTTCAGTGTCTGAATCTAGATCTGTTCATCCATTCTGGTGCCCTATATCCAGCCACACTCAGTTGGGATTGATGTGGTACTACTCCCCCCTTCCTGCAAAGTTATTTTAAAGCTATTGTCGCCACACCCATCCTCCCCCACCCCACTTCATCTCCCCATCCCCAGGATTCAATGACGAGTTATGTGAACCAGATAATAGATAATGGTCAGAAATTATGTGGAACAAGTTTTGCTATTAATGATGAATAGATTGGTTCACTATTACTAGCAGGATTCTGGCAAGAAAAATATTCTCTCATGATAATGGCAATTGAGCATTCAGGAATTCCAATCACAATGGATGCAATCAAAACTAAACTTCTTCACATGGAAGAAAACATCACAATGGCTGGTAGTGCTTTTAGGGCCGAAAGTTAGCAAAGTAAACAAAAGTATTCCCACCGAAATGGAAATACAGTCAGATATCAAAACAGAGAATAGATTGTTTGCTATTAATGCAAGAAACCAGGACATTTTAAAAGTAAGTGCCCTAACAAAGACAATGAAACAAGACAAAACAAAACTATCAAATGCTTTCAGCACAGTTTTTATAAGTGGCTCTTTTGACAGAAGTGAACAGTATGTTGATTCAGGTGCTATTGTGCATCTCACAGCAAATGAAGAATGGCTTAAAAACAAAATAAATGATGTTAAGATGCAAAAAATGATTGCATACCAGACAGAAATCCCAGTGTTATGCTCTCAAGAAGTTGTCAATAGTAGTTGGAAGAACTCTTTTGACTATACTGTAAAAAAAGTTGTGCGTGCTCCAGAACTAACTACAAATTTGCTGTCTGTGAGCAGGTTGACTGATCAAGGAAATTTTATTGAATTTAATAGTGATTGGTGCAATATTTATAACAAGCATATAGAATTAGTTGCAACTGCATATCTGGTTAATGGTGTGTACAAGCTAAACATTGACAGAAGAAGTCATTTTTTGGGAATGATTACAGCATCTGGCTGGCACAGAAGATTAGGTCACCTAATTGCAAAGGATCTTATTAAAATGAAAAATGGTGCTGTAGAAGGAATGGTATGTGAAGACATTAACATTAGCAAGCAAAAGTGTGTAGTATGCAGTGAGCGCAAACAAACAAGACAGCCTTTTCCACTTGGAGGCACTAGAGCCTCTAAGCCACTTGAAGTAGTACATGCAGACCTGTGTGGACCAATGGAAGTTATGTCATTACATGGTGAAAGTATTTTCTCATTTTGGAAGATGATTACACCCAAACGGAATTTGTGTATTTTCTGAAGACAAAGAATGAAACTTCTGAAAAATTTCAAGAATTTCAGAAAATGGTGGAGAATCATCAAGAACGAAAAATCATAACAGTAAGGACAGATAATGGAAAAGAATTCTGTTGTGTGAATTTTGACAGTTTGTTGAAACAAACATGGTATTATACATCAGTTATCCAACAGCTACACACCAGAACAAAATGATTTGGCAGAAAGACTGAATAGAACTGTGTAGCAAAGGCAAGATGTTTACTATTTGATGGGAAACTTGACAAAAGATTTTGTGCTGAAGCTGTTAATAATGCAGTATAATTGTTTGCGAAACAGCTCAGTGAGTTCAGGTTCTGGGAATAAACTATGGACTGGCAAGAAACCCAACATTAGTCATCTCAGAATAATTGGAAGCCAGGTCATCATGAATGTTCCCAAAGTCAAGAGAACAAAATGGGATAAAAGGGGAAAAGAAATGTTCTTAGTGGGATACAGCAATACTACAAATAGCTATAGACTCTGTTACACTGAGACAAATGATGTAGTGATAAGCTGAGATGTGACTATAATATAATGGAAAATATTAATGATGCAGGAATTGGTATACACCGCATCAGTGGGGGATGATGAAGAAACTGATAAGTCTGATCTTGTATTAAGAGAGGACTTAAGTTGTGTCTCGTAAGAAGCAGTTACATCAGAGAAAGAGAAAGAAGCCGATGTTAAAAAATGTGTTATGCAAAATGATAAGATGGGTTGGGTTGTGTGTGTGTGGCAGGGGGGGGGGGATGGTGTGGAGGAGACCAGACAGCGAGGTCATCGATTCATCGGATTAAGGAAGGGTGGGAAGGAGGTTGGCCATGCCCTTTCAAAGGAACCATACCGGCGTTTGCCTAGAGAAATTTAGGGAAATCACGGAAAACCTAAATCAGGATGGCCAGATGCAGGATTGAACTGTCATCCTCCTGAATGCGAGTCCAGTGTGATAGCCACTGCACCGCCTTGCTTGGTGCAAAAAGATGAAGTGAAAAATATTAGCAGGTCACAAAGGCAGCTCAAACCAAATAGAAGATTTTATGATTATGAGATTTATTTTTCTGCTGGAATTTCAGATCAACTCGAGGACCCAACAACCGTGCAAGAGGCTCTTAGCATACCTGATGCAGAAGACTGAAAATGTACTATGGACATGAGATACAAGCTTTTGAAGACAATGTGTGGGGAGTGGTAAATCTTCCATAAAGTGCAAGTGTTGTACAGTATAAGTGCATGTTCAAGAAAAAAGTCAACAGTGATGGTGAAGTGCAGCATTGTGCTAGACAAATGGCTAGAGAATTCACTCAGAAACCTGGAGTTGATAATGATGAGATCTTTTCTCCTGTGGTAAGGCAGAAACACATAGATTTCTCTTGGCTTTATCTCTTGAACTAGATTTGAACATTACACATCTTGGTGTTAAGACTGATTTTTTAAATGGTATTCTGAAAGAAGATATTTTTCTACAACAACATCAAGGATTACATCTATGCAATGATAAAACAAAAGTTTTGAAGTTAAAAAGCGGTATGTATGGTTTGAAGCAATCATCCAGACCATGAAATCAAAGAGAAAATGATGTCTTAAACTGTATATGTTACAAGAGAACTGATATAGAGCCTTGTTTGTTTATAAAACATAAAGATAAAGGATTAGTTACTACAGTAGCTTTATATGTTGATGACTTTCATATTTTTTTCAAATGACTGAAGTGAGACTGAATTCTTGAAAAGTAAATTACATTCAGAGTTTGAAGTAAAGGATTTAGGAATGTCTAAAAATTGTTTGGGGATGGAAATAAAATGTGATAAAGGTAAAGGAGCGTTAGCCTTAAGAGAACTATATTGATCATTTATCGACAGGGTTCAGTATGACAGACTATATAACTGAAAAGGCTCCTATTGAAACTAAACTTGATTTCCTAAATGAAAAAGAAACTAAAACTGATGGTGTACCTTATCAAATCCTAATAGATAGCTTAATGTATTTATCATTACTTACAAGACCTGATATCTCTTTCAGTGTGAGCTGTTTAAGCCACTTCAATCATTCTTATACTAAAAAACGCTTGATATATGGTAAGTGAATTTTGAAATATCTGAAGGAAACTAAGAAGTATGTACAAAAATTTAGGAAAGGAGATTTAGAATTATGTGGTTATGTACATGCAGATTGGACAAAATGTCCTTTATACAGAAAATCATACACTGGTTTTATTTTTAAGCTATGTGATTCTGTAGTGTCACGGCAGAGTGCAAAGCAAAAGACTGCTACTGTTTATAGCACAGTGACTGAGTATATGGCTCTTTCCAAAGCTTGTTGGGAGGCAATATATTTAAGGAACTTGTTACATGAACTGATAAGCTACAGTAAGTGTCTCACATTATTTAATGATAATCAGAATTTATCTGTTGATCCTTCAGATCCTAAAAGGCCAAAGCACATTGATGTTCAACATCATTATATAAGGAAATCTGTGTCCAATAAAGTTGTAAAAACTCTTTACTTAAAAGCAGCTGACATGCCTGCAGATATAGTGACAAAAGGATTGAGAAAAGAAAAACATGATTTTCTGAACTGTTTGAGTCTAGTATTTTTTAAGAGAATCATTTAAATTTGGTGATGTGGGGTTGTTAAGTTTGTCAAACCCCTTTAAATAATATTGATATGTGGTGAGTTATGTGTGTGTTATCTTTGACTGTTTCTACATCTTTGTTCCTGCACGCTGCTCTGTTCGGCTCCATTTTGTCCATATTCATTGTGTGTGTGCTAACATGTAGTAAAGTGTACCAATGTGAAATGTTATAATGAATCACCGAATGTGTGCATGTTTATCTCGTTCTCAGTATCCATGTAACTGATATAGCTATGGGAAATTCTTCCTGGAGGATCCTTTGTAACCTGTATTTGCTATAATAATCAGACATTTTCTTGCTTTTTATGACTTTCATTTGTCCTGACAATCCACGTCTTCCATGATGCTCACATCCCATTTGTACCATCCTACACAGTAGCCTAATTTCGTCTATTTTTGTTTTAAACTTGTTTTAATTGATATTTTGCACTCAAGCAGACTGTTCACATTCTATTCAGTATGTCCCTTTCACAGAGAATAGTAAAGTTTTGAGGGAATCTTGTCATTGATATCCTTTCACCTCACATTTGGGTCCCACTTCTGAAAGTCATTTACTTCTTTCATTGCTTCTTCAGTAGGGAAGAAAGATCACAGCCTCACCTTGTGTGTCTTTTAATTGAAGCACTTCTCCCCAGACTCTTCTTACTTTTTGTTCCCTCTTGGTTCTTCTGCCAGTGCATATTGTAATGTTACTTGTCTTTCCATGAACAGTACTTTACACTTGTTCTTTTAAGCATTTCTAATATCATGCACCATGTTACATTGTGAAACAATTTTTCTAGATTAATGTATCATATGAAGTGCCTTGCTTTTCCCACTGTCTTGCTTCCATTATGAAACGTAATGTCAGAATTGCCTCTCTGGTGCCTGTCTCTCCTAAAGCCAAATTTATCATTATACCATACAACAACCCTTCAATTTTTTCCCCGTTATTCTGTAGAGAGGGTTTTTTGCAGTTCTTATTTCAGGCTTCCAGGTGTTATAGAGAGTACCTAGTAGATAAAGTTCTGATAATGAACCCTTGTCTGTAAAATGTGCCATTTGAATGTAAAATAAGTTTGAAGATTGAATCACTTTCCAGTTTCCTGTTTCATATTATATAGACAAACTGAGACAATCGTTCTGTCATCAACCTCTGTAGTAATCATGAATCACATATCATTTTATTCTGAATACAACAACAGCTGTGAAAAACTGCTCATTTGCAACTAGAAGGGTTGAACATGGTTCTCTATAGATGTGCTGCACTCTTAGCTTTGAAGCAGACAACCTTTGGTGCACAGAAAAGAACCCAATGATGAGTGCTCGAAACACTGCCCAACCCGTGCACTGTAGTAGAGCACACCGATCAGACCTCATTGTCTTTGCTCTGTGCATACTGAGAAATGGGATATTAGAAAGCGATACAATCTTAAGACTCATTTTATATCCAAATGGTACATTCCAAGACAAGGGTTCCTTATAAAAAATTTACCTATTAAGTTCCCTCTGCAACCCCTAGATGTCTGTCATAAGAATTGTGAAACACCCTGTATTTTTCTAATGAACAACTTAGATACATGAGAGGTCCAACTGAACGTATGACACTTCTTCCATTTATCTGCATTTCTTTTCTTTGGGATTGTGTGGAGTATATTCTTCCAAACATCCAATTGCATGTCTCCTGCTTCACAGATTCTACAGACCAACTCGAATATGTAATTGTTTGGTTGCCACTTTCCCAATAATCTGAAGGACTGTTATCTAACTTTTCATCATATGTCTCATATATCACATCAAAATCTGCTTTATTATTGGATCTCCATGTCCTCCAACTGGATATTCACATCTTTTTCAACCACATTAGTAGAGAATTTGTGCCATCTGTAGAGATTCTCAGTGTGTCCACCACATATAACAATTAAATCCCTGCTGCACTCTTAATGTTGACATCTTTGCCTTTAAATTTTATGAAGTCTATTTTGACTTTCTGCAGGGCTATGCTGAATCTGTGCTTGTGATTACAACTTTGTTTTAGATTTTGCCATTTCACTTTAGCTTCCAGATACTTCCTGTTGATTTCATTCCTAAGTTTTTTATATTGCTGTATTCTTTTCTCTCCTGAAATTTCATTTTTCTTCTTTTGTCAGTCACTTGGAGTACTTCTTCTCCTATGCACAATTTCCTTGCAGTTACATGTCTGTATACACGATCTATGAAAACAATCCAGAAATCTGTAAGTGGACTGGTTGGACTCTGCTGGAGAAACTTCTGAAGAGGTGTGGGAATGAGTGTGGAGGAATGGCAACCCTTTCTTCCTCAAAAGCCAAAATGAGAGAATGTTGGACTCTGGGATCTGGGGCAAAATTGATGTTCTGCCTCATCCTAAAAGGTGTTCCATGGGGGACTGTGGCCAGGCCAGTCCATTTTGGTAGTGTTATTGTCCACAAATAATCGCTTCATGGATCCTACAGATCAACAGTGAGTAGAAACACTCTTGTTATTTAGTCAACACAGTGAGGAATGTTTCTAGAGCAGAACAAGCTGAAATGAGAGTCTTGATTTGTTTATCCATTTGTCGACTCTAGTTCAACTTGTTGTCCAGGTGGAACTTTATGATAGGTTGTATTGTCATGCTGGCACAGTCATTATTTCTGAACTGTTCTTGAACTGTGTGCAGTAAATGATGGTGATGTAAATGTGTTCATATCTTCCTACATTTAGCGTTTCCTAAGTGCAATAAAAGGATCACACTTTAACCATCACAAACACACCATACCATAACACCATCTCCTCCATAGTTCACCATACACAGGAGGGCAGGTAACACCTTCCTGGCATTTACCAAATCCAAACCCTTCCATGGGACAGACAAAGGGTATAGTGGGATTCGTCACTCCAAATTACTCCCCCGGTAGCTGAGTGGTCAGCGCGACAGACTGTCAGTCCTAAGGGCCCGGGTTTGATTCCTGGCTGAGTCGGAGATTTTCTCCGCTCAGGGACTGGGTGTTGTGTTGTCCTAATCATCATCATTTCATCCCCATTGACGCGCAAGTCGCCGAAGTGGCGTCAAATCGAAAGACTTGCACCAGGCGAGCAGTCTACCTGACGGGAGGCCCTCGTCACACGACATTAAGAAACTCCTCTCCAGTCAACCATTGTCCAGTGGCTTTGCTCTTTGCACGACCTCAAGTGTTGTTTGGAGTTGACTACAGAAATATGTGGCTTATGGGGAGTTTCTCAGTCATTTTACTTCATTCTTTTTAACTCCATAGGCAATGTCGTTGTGGTAGCTGAACTGCTGATAGCCCTTTGGAACTCATGAGTAACTCCTTCTGCTGATTTAATGCGTTTCTTCACACCCACCCTCCACAATGCTCGACGATGCTTGTCTATCAGTATATATGATCTGCCTGCTCTTTGTTTAGCTGTCATTGTTCCTTTGCATTTCCATTTCACAGTCACAGGACAGACCATGTACCTTGGCAACTTTAGAAGGATTCAAATTTGCCTGATGGATTTGTTACGTGGGTGACATTCAGTGATCAGTCCACATTAGAATTTACAGAGCTCTCCTGACTGCTGTATTCCACTATTACTGCTTCTCCACTGAAAACAAAATACCTACTGCCTTCATTTCTATTGACCAGTGTGCCTCTTGTGACATACTATGGCAAATTCTGTATTACATAGGGGTATCTGCATACTTTTGATCAGATATGTACTGCATAATTTGTGGAGTTGCTGCTCTTGAGATTTCCATTTCCCTTCAGCTGACCTACCCAATGTGGTATTCATTATCATGGCATCTACAGCCTAGGTGAACTTTAAATCCACATCATCATTTGAAAACAGTTCAGTACTCAGTGAATTAGAGATAAGTTGTGAGTAAAGTTATGGCTGATTGCCGAAAGACTTCCAGCATAAGAAGTCACCCCTCATTCTGCCAACGGCCTTGTCAAAGAGGGCAGAGGAGTGGACAGAAGTTCAGGGCACTCTTAGATTAGATTAGATTAATACTAGTTCCATGAATCATGAATACGATATTTCGTAATGATGTGGAACAAGTCAAATTTTCCAATACATGACATAATTAAGTTAATTTAACAACATACTTAAGTTAATATAACAACTTTTTTATTTTTTGTGTTTTTTATTTTTTTATTTTTTATTTTTTAAATATTTTTTGGTTTTTTTTTTCTTTTTTTCTTAATTTATATCTGAAAATTCCTCTATGGAGTAGAAGAAGTTGTCATTCAGAAATTCTTTTAATTTCTTCTTAAATACTTGTTGGTTATCTGTCAGACTTTTGACACTATTTGGTAAGTGACCAAAGACTTTAGTGCCAGTGTAATTCACCCCTTTCTGTGCCAAAGTTAGATTTAATCTTGAATAGTGAAGATCATCCTTTCTCCTAGTATTGTAGTTATGCACACTGCTATTACTTTTGAATTGGGTTTGGTTGTTAATAATAAACTTCATAAGAGAGTATATATACTGAGAAGCTACTGTGAATATCCCTAGATCCTTAAATAAATGTCTGCAGGATGATCTTGTGTGGACTCCAGCTATTATTCTGATTACACGCTTTTGTGGAATAAATACTTTATTCCTCAGTGATGAATTACCCCAAAATATGATGCCATATGGAAGCAATGAGTGAAAATAGGCGTAGTAAGCTAATTTACTAAGATGTTTATCACCAAAATTTGCAGAGACCCTTATTGCGTAAGTAGCTGAACTCAAATGTTTCAGCAGATCATCAATGTGTTTCTTCCAATTTAATCTCTCATCAATGGACACACCTAAAAATTTGGAATATTCTACCTTAGCTATATGCTTCTGATTAAGGTCTATATTTATTAATGGCGTTATACCATTCACTGTACGGAACTGTATGTACTGTGTCTTATCAAAATTCAGTGAGAGTCCGTTTACAAGGAACCACTTAGTAATTTTCTGAAAGACAGTATTGACAATTTCATCAGTTAATTCTTGTTTGTCAAGTGTGATTACTATACTTGTATCATCAGCAAAGAGATCAAACTTTACCTCTTCATGAATACAGAATGGCAAGTCATTAATATATATTAAGAACAACAAAGGACCCAAGACTGACCCTTGTGGAACCCCATTCTTGATAGTTCCCCAGTTTGAGGAATGTGCTGATCTTTGCATATTATGAGAACTGTTTATTTCAACTTTCTGCACTCTTCCAGTTAGGTACGAATTAAACCATTTGTGCACTGTTCCACTCATGCCTCAATACTTGAGCTTGTCTTGCAGAATTTCATGATTTACACAATCAAAAGCCTTTGAGAGATCACAAAAAATCCCAATGGGTGGTGTTCGGTTATTCAGATCATTCAAAATTTGATTGGTGAAAGCATATATGGCATTTTCTGTTGAAAAACCTTTCTGGAAAACAAACTGACATTTTGTTAGTACTTCATTTTTACAGATATGTGAAGCTACTCTTGAATACATTACTTTCTCAAAAATTTTGGATAAAGCTGTTAGAAGGGAGATTGGATGGTAATTGTTGACATCAGATCTATCCCCCTTTTTATGCAAAGGTATAACAATAGCATATTTCAGTCTATCAGGGAAAATGCCCTGTTCCAGAGAGCTATTACACAGGTGGCTGAGAATCTTACTTATCTGTTGAGAACAAGCTTTTAGTATTTTGCTGGAAATGCCATCAGTTCCATGTGAGTTTATGCTTTTAAGCAAGTTTATTATTTCCCTAATTTCAGAGGGAGAAGTGGGTGGGATTTCAATTGTATCAAATTGTATAGGTATGGCCT
Source organism: Schistocerca americana (assembly GCF_021461395.2). Lineage (NCBI taxonomy): Eukaryota > Metazoa > Arthropoda > Insecta > Orthoptera > Acrididae > Schistocerca > Schistocerca americana. Next base: position 52,476,347 of record NC_060124.1, read on the forward strand.
CTTCCATTAACAGCCTAGCTTCTTATAATGAACACCTGGATCCTACTACATCCACAACATTTAGAAAATGATTGTTAAAAATATTTTCAACTTCTGACTTTTTGTTCGTAAAGTTTTCATTCATTTTGATGGTAATACTGTCTTCCTGTGCTCTTGGTTGACCTGTTTCTCTTTTAATAATATTCCAAATTATTTTAATTTTATTATCAGAGTTGCTTTTTTTCAGACATGATACACATACTTCTGGATTTTTTAATAACTTTTCTTAATATAACACAGTAGTTTTTATAATGTTTGATAGTTTCTGGGTCACTACTCTTTCTTGCTGTCAGATACATCTCCCTTTTCTGGTTACAAGATATTTTTATACCCTCAGTAAGCCATGGTTTGTTATAAGATTTCTTACAAGTATATTTAACTATTTTCTTGGGGAAGCAGTTTTCAAATGCATTTACAAAAATGTCATGAAATAAATTATATTTTTAATTGGCATCAGGTTCACAGTACACCTCATCCCAGTCTAACTGCTGTAGGCTTTCCCTGAAATTTGCAATTGTTAAATCGTTGACTGTACGTACTACTTTGGAGGACTGTTTAGTATTGCTGAATGGAGCTATGTCATATACTGTAACTAGCTGTGCACCATGATCAGAAAGAACATTCTCAACAGGCTGAGCATTTATCTGGTTAAACTTATCTTGGTCTATAAAGAAGTTATCTATCAGTGAGCTGCTATCCTTTACCGCCCGAGTAGGAAAATCAATAATGGGTGTCAAATTGTCCTAGGGGTGGGAAACTGCTCTAGAGGCAGAAGAATCAGCAACAATCAATGGCAGGAGAATGCAGTGGGCAGTGGAAACTACTGCATTAAAGATATTTAATGTTTATCCACAGGACATGTGGCCTGTAATTGAAGAAGAGTCATGATGATCTCTTCATTGGAAAAAGATTCTGGAATAGTCCCCCATTTGGATCTCCGGGAGGGGACTGCCAAGGGGAGGTTACCATGAGAAAAAGATTGAATAATCAATGAAAGGATAACGTTCTACGAGTTGGGGCATGGAGTGTCAGAAGCTTGAACATAACAGGGAAACTAATAAAATCTGAAAAAGAAAATGCAAATGCTCAATCCTGGTATACTAGGGGTCAGTGAAGTGAAATGGAAAGAAGACCAGGATTTATGGTTCGATGAGTATAGGGTAATATCAAAAGCAGCAGAAAATTTTATAATGGGAGTAGGATCCATTATGAATAAGGAGGTAGGGGACAGAGTGTGTCACTGTGAACAATTCAGTGATAGGGTTGTTCTTATCAGAATTGACAGCAAACCAACAACAATAGTTCAGGTATACAAGCTGACATCACAAGCTGAAGATCAAGAGATAGAGAAAGGATACTGAAAGGATAATACAGTATGTAAAGGAATATGAAAATCTAATAGTCATTGGACACTGGAATGCCATTGTAGGGGAGGGATTAGAAGAAAAAGTTACAGGAGAATATGGGCTTGGGACAAGGAATGGGAGAGGAGAAAGACTAATTGAATTCTGTAACAAGTTATAGCTAGTAACAGCAAATAATCTGTTCAGAAATCACAAGACGAGGAGGTATAGTTGGAAAAGGCCGGGTGATATGGGAAGATTACAGTTTGATTACATCGTTGTCCGACAGAGATTCTGAAACAAGATACTGGATTGTAAGATGTACCCAGGAGCAGATATAGCCTGAGATCACAATATAGTAGTGATGAAGAGTAGGCTGAAGCTTAAGACATTGTCAGGAAGAATCAATATGCAAAGAAGTGGAATACAGAAGAACTCAGGAACAACAACATTTGGTTGAAGTTCTCTAAGGCTATAGATACAACAATAAGGAAAAAGGGCTATTACAGAAGATGGGAAGGAAAACATAGGTACAAAGAAGATAACTGCAAAGAAACCATGAGTAACAGAAGAAATACTTCAATTGATCAATGAAAGGAGGAAGTACAAAAATGTACTGGGAAACTCAGGTGTACAGAAATACATGTCACTGAGGAATGAAATAAATAAGAAGTGCAGGGAAGTTAAGACGAAATGGCTGCAGGAAAAATATGAAGGTATCGAAAAATGATTGTTGGAAAGACAGACTCAGCATACAGGAAAGTCAAAACAACCTTTGGTGACATTAAAATCAAGGGTGATAACATTAAGAGTGCAACAGCAACTCCACTGTTAAATGCAAAGGAGAGAGCGGATAGGTGGAAAGAACACACTGAAAGCCTCTATGAGGGAGAAGATTTGTCTGCGATAGAGTAAGGAACAGGAGTCGATTTAGAAGAGATGGGGATCCAGCATTAGAATCAGAATTTAAAAGACTTTTGGAGGACTTAAGATCAAATAAGACAGAAGGGATAGATAACATTCCACCACAATTTCTAAAATCACTGGGGGAAGTGGCAGCAAAATGACTATTCACGTTGGTGTGTAGAATGTATGACCCTGGCGACTTACCATCTGACTTTCGGAAAAATACCATCCACATTATTCTGAAGACTAAAAGAGCTGACAAGTGCAAGAATTACAGTGGGATCAGCTTAACAGCTCATGCATCCAAGTTGCTTACACGAATAATATACAGAAGAATGGAAAAGAAACTTGAGGATGCGCTAAAAAAACAGTTTGGCTTTAGGAAAGGTACAGGCATGAGAAAGGCTATTCTGATATTGCAGTTAATAATGGAAGCAAGACTAAAGAAAAATCATGACACATTCTTAGGAATTGTCGACTTGGAAAAAGCATTCGACAATTAAAATGGTGCAAGATGTTCGAAAATCTGAGAAAAATACGGGTAAGCTATAGGGAGAGATGGATCATATGCAATATGTACAACAGCCAAGAGGCAATAATAAGAGTGCACGACCAAGAACAAAGTGCTCATATTAAAAAGGGTGTAAGACTAGGATGTAGACTTTTGTTCCTACTGTTCAATCTGCACATCGAGGAAGCAATGATGGAAATAAAAGAAAGATTCAGGAGTGGAGTAAAAATTCAAGGTGAAAGGATATCAACGATACAATTCGCTGATGACATTGCTATTCTGATTGAAAGTGAAGAAGAATTACATGACCTGCTGAATGGAATGAACAGTCTAATGAGTACAGAGTATGGATTCAGAGTAAATTGATGAAAGACGAAGGTATTGAAAAGTAGTAGAAATGAGAACAGTGTGAAGCTTAACATCAGAATTGATGGTCACAGAGTAGATGAAGTTATGGAATTGTGCTACCTAGGCAGAAAAATAACCAGTGACGGACAGAGTAAGGAGAATATCAAAAGGAGGCTAGGAATGGCGAAAAAGGCAATCCTGGCCAAGAGAAGTCTACTAATATCAAATATCGGCCTTAGTTTAAGGAAGAAATTTCTGAGAATGTACGTCTTGAGTATAGCATCATATGGTAGTGAAACATGGACTTTGGGAAAACTGGATCAGAAGAGAATCGAAGCATTTGAGATGTGGAGCTACAAACAAATGTTGAAAATTAGGTGGACTGAAGAAGCAAGGAATGAGGAGGTTCTGAGAGAATTCGATAGGAAAGGAATATGTGGAAAACACTGATAAGGGAAGGGACAGGACGACAGGACGTATGTTACGACATTAAGACATGAGGGAATGACTTCCATGGTACTAGAGGAAGCTGTAGAGGGCAAAAACTGTAGAGGAAGAGAGAGACTGGAATACATAAAACAAATAACTGAGGATGTAGGTTGCAAGTGATACTCTAAGACGAAGAGGTTAGCACAGGAGAGGAATTCGTGGTGACTGGATAAAACCAGTCAGAAGACTGATGACCTTTTCCATAATGCTTGTGTGTATACCGTAATCAGTTTAACATTACTTGACTCAGTTATGCAGTTGTATAATTTTACTCAAGGTGGTAAACTCTAGTGGGCTGTACAGGAATACATACATTCAACTATATTAGCACATGCAACAATTTACATAACTGTTTGGGGCATGTGTCACACTGAAATTTTATGTACTGCTACAGATTATGTTATACTGTGTGAAGTCCTTTGCACTAAAAAACGTCATTTGCAGTTGTTCAGTCGTGAGGTAGCAGTTGCCACTTATCATTTTATTCTTTGAGATGTAAGTGTGGATCCAAGGTGGGAGTATGGGGGATTTCAAGACGTTAATACACTCCCCCCCCCCCCCCCCCCCACCCACCCACCCCCAACCCCCCCCGCCCCCAAAAAAAAAAAAAATCTGGGAGTTCGACATCCACGCCAGAGAGCCTTATCAATAGTGGACTGGCGGCTTTGCAGCTAGTTTCAGTCAGGCACCACCAAAGGCGTGCCATCAGATCACAGGGCTTGGCTGATAGCCGCTCATTTCAATGCCTGTGACAGACAGTACTGTATACCACACCTCTTGAGTAAAAACTTAACATGCCTAGCTGCTTTATGCGTACCGACCCCTCTGTGTTACTGGCATTCTTCCTGTGTTCCGTTCAAAATCAACTTGGCTTTGCATACAGTTTATGGTATCATAGCAGGTGCAGGTAGTTTAATGCCGATGACGATTTACCCTACTGTTTTCAGCGATACATCTGCAACTAGTGACGGTGTTATGGATACCAAGTTTATGGAACTTTGGCAGCAGCATCTGTCCCAACAAAAGCAAGTTTCTGACTCAAGAACAACAGTACGCTGCTCTCCTGCAGCTCATCTCTCAACAGCAACAAGAATGTCAACATGTCCCTATTGCTGTTTGATATCTTTGATGAGTTTTTGGGGGCTGGGATGTCTTCCTCCGCCATTCTGAATTACACCTTATTGCTCAAAACCACTTTTGGACCCTAGAGATTATCTTTCAACAACGTCTGTGTTCTGTAAATTGAATACTATGGTCAACAGATGCACCTTTTTGTGACTAGGCTCTGGTTCATGATGCCTTTGACGAGTCTTGGGAGGGCTGGGACGTCTTTCTCCACCATTTGGAATTTTAATGTATTACTCATGGCCACTTTTGGACCCTAGAGATTATCTTTCAGCAATGTCTGTGCTTTGTAAATTGAATACTATGATCAACAGAAGCACCTTGTTGTGGCTAGGCTCTGGTTTAATCAGTGTCGTACTAACGCCGGGAGTCATACACCACATAGGCTACTGACATGCAGGGTTGCACACACAAGTGGAATTTCACGTCCTAGAACTGTAATGTTTCGTATTAGAGTCATTGATTTGTGATCCAGTTTTACGACGTTCCTCTGACAGGATTTCACTGCAAAAGGTTTCAATAAGTCTGGTCCTATTTTCAGTGGTGTGCATCAGCTAGCCAGACTTTCAAAGGTTGCTTCAGCTGATCTGAATATTTTTACTGATGTCTTTCCAGTTTCCGAACTTGTTAGTCTCGCATCGCAATCAGTGGTCACCTAATGACTCCGATTCATCATCCTCTAATTCCTCCCCTAAATCTCACTCAAGTATGTCATCTGGATTGGTAGTGTCTTGTGAGAGACTGAAGTATGAGGGTAAGTCAATTATTAGCCGCAGTTTAGTTACATTTTTGTTTATTTTGGTAGTACTGTCATTTTACATTGATGACACATGTTTTGTTTATTTGTTTTTCAAGCTGCTAGGTTACTTCAGTTATCTCTGCCACGCTGTTAATATTGGCTGCTCTGCTGTCTATTTGCACCAAAGAAGAGCAACGTTCAGTGATCAGTTTTCTGTGGTTGGAAGGTGTGTCAGGGACCGAAATTCATCGAAGACTTTTGGTACAGTGCGGGAACAGTGTTTTGCCACAATGGAGTGTCTACGAATGGACTGAAAAATTCTGAAATGGTCGTGCAAGTGTTACGCACTATGAAGGAGCCAGACGACCGTTTGCCACCACAAATGAAGAAATCATTGAGCGTTCATGTGAAATGATTCTCTTAGATAATTACCTATTGACGAAGTGGCATATCATCTGCAAATTACTCATGGTTCTGCCTAAGAAATCATCCACAACAGACTTGGGTTTCATAAAGTTTGTGCAAGATGGGTCCCAAAACAACTCACACATTTGCATAAACAAACGCGCTTGGACATCTGCAAAAAACATTTGGATCACTATGGTAACGAAGGGGACAAATTCTTAGACAGGATCATTACTGGTGACGAAACATGGATCCCTCTTACGAGCCAGAGAGTAAACGTCCGAGTATGGAATGGAAACATCCAAATTAGCTATGCAAGTAAAGGTTCAAGACCCAACTGTCCACAGGAAAACTGAAGCTTACGGTTTTTTGGGACGCACAAGGTCCAGTTGTGGGGCGGCGGATAAGTTTGTAGAAAATAAACTAATTAATTGCTGGATAAACGCTTGCATGTAGAATCAGTTTCTGGCTTTTAGAATGTTGTTAATGCTGTCTTTCGCCGTTCTCAACACTGGCTCTCTATTTACTTTTTTGGCACCCAGAAAGTGATTTAATAAAACCTGGAACCAGTAATTAGAGATCCTAGTGCCCACTTCATTTGAGATACCACTATAGCTGCAGCTTATAGCTCTGAGGAATTAGGAGATTGTCCGGGATTTCTAATCAAAAACGGTTTTCCAAAATAGTTGAGTATATTCTGAAATTCACTGATAAAAAACACAAGTATCCCTACAACCTAACTAACAGAGCAGTTCAGAGTCTAATGCGCTGATGCAACTATAAATGTCCGAATTAAATGTTAAAAAAAAAATTCTCGCCATAATTTGATGAAAATATTTCATCAAACGCCACGCTAAATATTTGGTAGAATGTCTGTCCACGACGGCACGTGAAAATACGACAATACGCAAACTGAAGCTAGACAATGAAAATCATTCCAGAATTAACACTTCACATAAAATGTTTTCATGGTTCCGCGTATCTCTAGTTACTTAATACGGCACCCGAGGCTGTTTGTAGCAGTGACACTGATGCGACGCGGCTCCCGACACAGATGGCGTGTCATTCAGCGTCTGGAGAGAACTGGGGCCTTTCTTCCTCGCACAGCGTTCTTATATATAAAGCCGCGGTGCGGACGGCTGAGGGAACGCCTAATCAAATCGGCTCTCTCGACTAGCCGCTGTGCTAGTAACGCACCACTTCAAGTTACATAATAATTTATAACTTCTTTTGCTGATGGCTGATGAAGCTCTTAATTTAAACGTGCATTCAGCACGCAGGTATTGATAATAAAATTTTGACGTGGCTAAGTTAAATATTTTGGGCGAGAGAATTAATTTAATTACACTGCATGCAGTAGATGAGCTCTGAACTGGCCCTTTTGAGATCCGCTATCGCTATAATTTTATAGGTATTCAAAAGAAACTTTACACATCTTCATAGTCATAGCGGACCTCCAACCTATTTAAATCTAAACATCCTAGCCTTATTTATTAGCCTACTTAATCTATCTTGCTTCCTTCAGTTTTGAGACGAAAACCAGAAAATCATGAATTTCCACTAAAATCTTAATATGTGAAATCCAAAGTACTGTTTTTATTAAATCATTATGAAAGATGAATCTAAATATAAATTTTGAAGTCTCTAGCTCTTTTCTGTTGCGCCAATGATTTTTTTTAGAAAAACGTCCAAATTTCGAAAATGGCTGAAGTTATCGAACTGATATTTAACACACATTAATTTAGTATTATTCCTGACATGCTAGAAAAGTTTTAGGTCATTTGCTTGATTTTTAAGGTATTGCGCAACATTTATGACGTCAGAGCTAGTTACAGCAGACTGGCTGGCACACAATGGAAACTGATGTGAATTTACTACAGCGTGAGTAGGCTGCTTCCCTACATCACCCTCTACTTAAATTTTTTGTTTATGAATGTTAATGAATGAAAAAAAAATTAATTACAAAAAGGGAAGCAAGAGTACAGTTTAACTCCCTATGAAAAATCAAAATTGAAATATAAACCTGTAGAAACATTAAAGAAAACTGATTACCTACATTAATTATTTAAATTGTAGGCATGTTCACTGCCTTTTAACCAATGTCATTACTCAAAATTTTAAGCAAAGTCAATGAAATATTTTGGCATACATATTGCCTTAGACAAACAAACACATATAAATTGAAAAATTATAAAAATCTTAGATCCATTAAATACATTTTTACATACACAAATTCAAAGAAAATAACATGATACATAAACAGATGATTATCTCTTAGCAGTCTTTTCTAAACCTGAAAGAAAATTTCACAAATAATTTTTACACACGTGGTTGTAGCCGCTTTGGCTGGTGTCCTACACTTCCATTCACAAGGGTAGAGGAGGGGAAGTTGCTATGGTGTGCGTCCTTCACGTTCTCTTTAAATTACATGGGGGAAAGGGGAGGGGTCACTGTGAGTTGTGTCCAAATCACTCCACGCTTTCACGCAGCTACCAGGTTGCCATTATCTGGTTTGTCCTGTAGAACAAACAAAAAGAGTGCCTTAGACTCTGTTCACTTAATATCTATGGGTGGGTCACAATGAAATGGGGATATATACATTTTATCCTTTAATATGTCATTGGAAAAGTTAACAGAATTTTTTTCAGTATTACTCTCTCGGTTACGTAACTGTCATAAAATCGTTAAACAAATGGCTCAAAACGCCTTTAGTCATGTATTAGAGAAAATTTATGCCCCTAAGGCATACAATCATAAATCATATTTAATCTGAATTTATTATTCTGGGCCAGAACACTGAACCAATGCTCGGTACATTCCTAATACATTTGTATTTTAAGCACTTAACTGACTCATCTTTGATTACCTTATTCTTAGAGATAGTATGAGTATGATTAGTGGTTGATTTCTCAGCTTCTTTGTGCATGTGAGTAACTTTTGGTAATAGTACAGTTGTGAGTGTTCAAAACACACTACGTTTCGTTGACTACTAAATCCACTTATTGGTCCTCTGCTGTTGTCAGTTCCACATCTGCATTTAGGTACTTACTTACTTTGAAGTGTATTTATGCTGAGCTAAAATAAGGTTTCACGTCTGTCATTATGTTACTTATTTACTTTGCTAGTGTATGAACTTATTTAACACTCACTCTATTAATTTTTAAAGCATAGGATAGCACATTTCTTTCATATTCATAATGTATTGCAGCTGATTAGTTTGCTCACGTGGCAATCCATTTCCACTCGATCGGACGCTGAAACCTCAGGTAGTCTCTCTCAGACCTACCACTAAACTGCATCAAGTAATTATGGACGAACGTAATGCTAAATTCCTTAAACCTATAGGACACCATGAGCTGCTTTGTCTCATCTAACATAAGGGTACCTATGGTCGCATTCACGCCTCCAACTGATAACCTCCATACGTGTAGGTGTATCCTGTCACACACTACACTAAAAATAATGGCCAGCTCCAACCTTATAAATACTTCAGGGACGTGTCCTTCATGTCTCAACCACAAACACTGCTCAATTCTATTACACTGCCTTTCCTTGCTACACCAGGTGAGTTCATTCTTACAACTTATCTGCATAATTTTCATAACACTAAGCAATCTCTTTCTTACTATTAATTAGTTAGCTCTACAGCATACACTAGGTTTCACTACCACTTCAGATCCTGCTTGTACATGAATTCATATTTCTTTTTAAATTACTGTTGGTGGACCATTTCCAATAAAACAACACTTTGTAGTTACTATATTACCTGGGTTCTATATATACTTGTTACTCAAATACATTTTATATCTTAATTACGTCATACTTCTCTATTGTTTGTCACTATTAGGTTTGTCACATTAGGTATTTTTCTTCACTAATCGGTAGATAGAATGGTTACATAACTCATGGCTTGATAGACATGACAGAAAATTTTCATGTCTGGAAAGAAGAGGTCGAAATTTTTGTGGATAGGAAAGATGAAGAATGAGTGAGACCTGAAATGGAAAGAAGATCTCACACAGCTGGGACTGCACAGCTGCCACACTGTGTAGAGGTTACAGAACAACCTCCTACCTACAGCATTCATTAGCTTAATGCTGGCTTGATAGTCATAACGGAAAATTTTAGTATTTGGAAAGAAAAAGTCGAAATTTTTGAGGACAGGAAAGAGGAAGAATGAGTGAGACCTGAAATGGAAAGAAGATCTCACACAGCTGGGACTGCACAGCTGCCACACTGTGTAGAGGTTACAGAACAACCTCCTCCCTACAGCATTCATTGGTTTAATGCTGTAAAGAAGAGTTAGAAATTTTAGGTGGATAGAAAAGATGAAGAGTGAGTGAGACCTGAAAAGGAAAGAAGATCTCACACAGCTGGGACTGCACAGCTGCCACACTGTGTAGAGGTTACAGAACAACCTCCTCCCTACAGCATTCATTCATAACCTTTGACCACGCCACGTCGATCTGAAAATACTTTATGATGCCTTTTTAGAACCTGTCTCAGTTCTTCCTTTTGATTGTCTGAAATCTTATCGATTTCCTGCAATTTAGTTTCTATTTTGTCCACAATAATTGCTTCTTCTTCTTCTGTTTTTAGCTTACTGTTACTAAGATTAACACATTCGCCCCAATACCTCCTATTTTTCAGAACTCGTATAGGCAGCTCCCAAGTTTCATGATCAGTTACTACATGTTTATCACTAAAAGGTACTATAATTACTCCGGTTATTGGCAAAACCATTTTTAACTGGCTTCTTTCAAAGTCAACAACACTCTGATATTTTGACAAGAAATCTATGCCAATTAAAACCTCAATACTGAGATTGTTTACAATTAAACATGGATGATCAATTAAATTACCATTAATGTTAAAGGGCAGTAAAGCTTCTTCCCTTACCGTTTTTGACACCTTGCCAGTAGCACCAATTATTCTTAGTCCTGATGCCCTCATTACTGTAAGCTTGTCTTTACCAGGTAATGCATCAAAGAAGGACTGAGATATTGCACTCACCTCACTTCCACTGTCTAAGAGACAACGTACATTGATACCCAACATATTCACTATTATTATAGGGTGGCTTATTCTAGGTTGTACAGGTGGTTCCTCAAATTCATCTAGTAGTTCCTTTTGGATTTGTCTCCAACTAAAGTGATCGACAGCTGTCTTCATTACATTTAGGTCACAGTGTGTAGGGGTTTCCTGAATTACATTCTCAGCTGCTTTTTCCAGTCGGTCTATTAATTTTAAATCAAAACACCGCACGATTTCATTACGTTTAGTTTGCTGAACATGACCCAAATTACTGTAGGCCGAGCTATTCTGCGCCTCCAGACCGGGCATAACATTAGTTACAGCTAAACCACTTTCACCATTATCGTCGGTTTCCTTCTCAAGTGACAACTGGTCACAGCTACTGGGTTCATCGACCCTCAACAGCCTACCCTCTACATTCTCACTTATCTCCTGTCCTAAATCTATTAGTACATTATCAACATCCTGAACAGGCACTTTAGATAAGAGCACATCATCCTCATTGTAAATATAAGCATGAATTTCTTCTGCTTCTTCACCTGTCAATTCAGTATTTTGTAGCTCGTCCCTATCGTTACACTGCTGCGCCTTCTCTTTCTCTTCCCACTTAGAAAGCGTCTCTAACACGGTATCTATCAAATACTGTGAGTGATCTAATATTTCTGTTGTATCCTTAGATGCTACCGACACTTCATCCACCTGTTCAGTTTGAGTATTCTGATCTGTCTTACCCATTTCCTTAACTACTGGCATAGGAAAAGTAACCGCCTGGTGAGCGCCAGTGTCCTCATAGACGGGAACTAGTTTTCCTGCCTCGGCATACTACTGTTTCCTTTAGTTTCATTATAGTTAGCTGGCATAGCCTTACTTTCCGTACTGTTGTTTACATGCATATTTCTGTTTGGAACAAAATTATTATCCCTTGGACGCCATTGTTGGTTCTGATAATTATTTCCCCAATTCCTACTTCTCTTAGGATGGCGAACACCTACTGTTCTGATGTTTACATTGCCATTTTGCTCGTTCCTAAAGTTACTATTATTGTTGTTGGCATTTCTGTTATTACGTGCTAGCTCCTCATTGGCAGCAACACGTTCTACACGTTCCAAATACTCAATGAAACGATCCAGATTGTCTCTAGGGGCTGATATAATTCTAGTTTGCCAATACCATGGCAGTTTGGCTTCAAGACCTAGTATAATCATTTCTGGTTTTAGCTTTTCCGCCAAATGTGACAAACGTGAAATCCATGACCTAGCAAACTCTTTAATTGATTCCTTGCCTGCATTGAAGCGTTTTCCACTCCAAAATTCTCTCAACACTTCATTTTGCTTATTGCTAGACCAATACTCATTAATGAAAGCTGTTTTAAATTCCGCTAATGTTTTACACTTTAACATAACATCAGCTGACCAACGCATGGCGTCACCTGCTAAATGGCTTCTAATAAACGAGATTTTCTCTCGTTCAGACCAAGTTGGTGGAATCACATCTTCAAAATCGTTCCAGAAATCTAGCGGGTGGATATTTTTATCTGGATCGAACCGCAAGAACTGCCGACACCCGATAAAAGCGGCGTTTGCAGCTACAACATGTTGTATACTACCATTACCAGAAGTTACTGAAGCTACTTTACTCTCAATGTTAGCAATGTTAATACTGATATTTTCTACTTTCATTTCAACATTATCTACTCTTTGCACAATATGAGTAGTGTCAGTTTTGATTGCTTCTACTTCTGCTTGACATATGTTTACTTTAATATTAACATCTTTAAATCTATCTGAGCACAGTTCAGATTCCGCTTCGATCTTTTCTGTTAACTTGTGCTCCAGCTTCGCATCTTCCATTTGGAAGTCTTTGCGAACCTCAGCAACTTCGGATTTAACTGTTTTATACATTTCAGAAAACTGTTGAGCAACCTTTTTCTTAATATCCTCATGATTGCAATCAATTTTACAATTCAAACTGTCTAGACCCTCTTTCAACTTATTGCAACCAGCCTTGAAGGTATCGTCCATTACCTCCAATCGTTTATTAAAATTAGTTTGACTGGCCACAATCCTGTTATTTATCTCAATTATATTAGATTTTAATTCAGCATTCATTCTAGCATTACTGGCTGACATTTCAGCATTACTGCTTTTGACCTGCTCACTTATTTCAGACTTTAATTCAGCATTATTGGATTCTAATTTATCGTCCATCGCCTCAAACCGCATATTAAAATTTGTTTGGCTGGCCACAATCCTGTTATTTACTTCAATTATATCAGATTTTAAATCAGCTGTCATTCTAGCATTACTGGCAGCTATTGCTTGTAATATAACATTTAAATCAACAGCCCCAGCATCTTTGGGTTGCTCACTAGCTGGCTTTTTATCACACTCAGGTGACGAAAAACTAGCTCCAATACCAGAATCATCAAAACCAAATGAAACTTCTGATTGATTAGTCATATCTAACTGCTCCTTCTTAAACTCTACCATCTCTGATGACTGTTTCATTTTTAATTCATCAGAGAAACTATCATCCAATAAATTTACAATTTCTACCTTCTGCTTTACTACAGGGGTTTCTATTATTGAATCATTGCCCCTTCGCACACTACTGTCAGGAGACAATACTTCATGTTTCACCTTAACATTACTACTTTCATGCATATTTACACTTGAACCGTTGTCTGAATTTACAGTTCCCTCAACAGACATAGGTTCTAATTTAAGTTTAAACTCAGTTTCTTTTGGCGGTTCCATCGCCGACAGTCTTTTAGTGCAGGTTAGTAAAATTTTTAACAGCTTTTCACTTAACTTAGTTCCTTCTGCACGACGTATGGCGTTGCCGGCGCGGCGTACCAGGATTCCTGATGCGACGTGGCACGTTGAACTGCAGACGGCTCTCCGACGGCTGTTGTGTGTTTGCGTGGCCCGCAATTGCAGGCTCTGCGCCGGCTGCTCCAGCGGACGACTGCGGTGCGGCGAGACTGGCTTCTTGCGATGCCGGCAGCACCGCTAGACTCAGTGCCAGCTCCGTCAATCCAGATGTGTTGTTAATCCAATTGCGTCGTTCACATGCACGCGTAACACTTTCACTGTTCCATTATTCAGCTGCGCGTCGCATTCCACTCGCGAATCCGAATAGTTAAAATCACTTTCACTTAGTAGATTTCCCGGCCGATGCACCATATGTGGGGCGGCGGATAAGTTTGTAGAAAATAAACTAATTAATTGCTGGATAAACGTTTGCATGTAGAATCAGTTTCTGGCTTTTAGAATGTTGTTAATGCTGTCTTTCGCCGTTCTCAACACTGGCTCTCTATTTACTTTTTTGGCACCCAGAAAGTGATTTAATAAAACCTGGAACCAGTAATTAGAGATCCTAGTGCCCACTTCATTTGAGATACCATTATAGCTGCAGCTTATAGCTCTGAGGAATTAGGAGATTGTCCGGGATTTCTAATCAAAAACAGTTTTCCTAAATAGTTGAGAATATTCTGAAATTCACTGATAAAAAACACAAGTATCCCTACAACCTAACTAACAGAGCAGTTCAGAGTCTAATGCGCTGATGCAACTATAAATGTCCGAATTAAATGTTAAAAAAAAAATGCTCGCCATAATTTGATGAAAATATTTCATCAAACGCCACGCTAAATATTTGGTAGAATGTCTGTCCACGACGGCACGTGAAAATACGACAATACGCAAACTGAAGCTAGACAATGAAAATCATTCCAGAATTAACACTTCACATAAAATGTTTTCATGGTTCCGCGTATCTCTAGTAACTTAATACGGCACCCGAGGCTGTTTGTAGCAGTGACACTGATGCGACGCGGCTCCCGACACAGATGGCGTGTCATTCAGCGTCTGGAGAGAACTGGGGCCTTTCTTCCTCGCACAGCGTTCTTATATATAAAGCCGCGGTGCGGACGGCTGAGGGAACGCCTAATCAAATCGGCTCTCTCGACTAGCCGCTGTGCTAGTAACGCACCACTTCAAGTTACATAATAATTTATAACTTCTTTTGCTGATGGCTGATGAAGCTCTTAATTTAAACGTGCATTCAGCACGCAGGTATTGATAATAAAATTTTGACGTGGCTAAGTTAAATATTTTGGGCGAGAGAATTAATTTAATTACACTGCATGCAGTAGATGAGCTCTGAACTGGCCCTTTTGAGATCCGCTATCGCTATAATTTTATAGGTATTCAAAAGAAACTTTACACATCTTCATAGTCATAGCGGACCTCCAACCTATTTAAATCTAAACATCCTAGCCTTATTTATTAGCCTACTTAATCTATCTTGCTTCCTTCAGTTTTGAGACGAAAACCAGAAAATCATGAATTTCCACTAAAATCTTAATATGTGAAATCCAAAGTACTGTTTTTATTAAATCATTATGAAAGATGAATCTAAATATAAATTTTGAAGTCTCTAGCTCTTTTCTGTTGCGCCAATGATTTTTTTTAGAAAAACGTCCAAATTTCGAAAATGGCTGAAGTTATCGAACTGATATTTAACACACATTAATTTAGTATTATTCCTGACATGCTAGAAAAGTTTTAGGTCATTTGCTTGATTTTTAAGGTATTGCGCAACATTTATGACGTCAGAGCTAGTTACAGCAGACTGGCTGGCACACAATGGAAACTGATGTGAATTTACTACAGCGTGAGTAGGCTGCTTCCCTACATCACCCTCTACTTAAATTTTTTGTTTATGAATGTTAATGAATGAAAAAAAAATTAATTACAAAAAGGGAAGCAAGAGTACAGTTTAACTCCCTATGAAAAATCAAAATTGAAATATAAACCTGTAGAAACATTAAAGAAAACTGATTACCTACATTAATTATTTAAATTGTAGGCATGTTCACTGCCTTTTAACCAATGTCATTACTCAAAATTTTAAGCAAAGTCAATGAAATATTTTGGCATACATATTGCCTTAGACAAACAAACACATATAAATTGAAAAATTATAAAAATCTTAGATCCATTAAATACATTTTTACATACACAAATTCAAAGAAAATAACATGATACATAAACAGATGATTATCTCTTAGCAGTCTTTTCTAAACCTGAAAGAAAATTTCACAAATAATTTTTACACACGTGGTTGTAGCCGCTTTGGCTGGTGTCCTACACTTCCATTCACAAGGGTAGAGGAGGGGAAGTTGCTATGGTGTGCGTCCTTCACGTTCTCTTTAAATTACATGGGGGAAAGGGGAGGGGTCACTGTGAGTTGTGTCCAAATCACTCCACGCTTTCACGCAGCTACCAGGTTGCCATTATCTGGTTTGTCCTGTAGAACAAACAAAAAGAGTGCCTTAGACTCTGTTCACTTAATATCTATGGGTGGGTCACAATGAAATGGGGATATATACATTTTATCCTTTAATATGTCATTGGAAAAGTTAACAGAATTTTTTTCAGTATTACTCTCTCGGTTACGTAACTGTCATAAAATCGTTAAACAAATGGCTCAAAACGCCTTTAGTCATGTATTAGAGAAAATTTATGCCCCTAAGGCATACAATCATAAATCATATTTAATCTGAATTTATTATTCTGGGCCAGAACACTGAACCAATGCTCGGTACATTCCTAATACATTTGTATTTTAAGCACTTAACTGACTCATCTTTGATTACCTTATTCTTAGAGATAGTATGAGTATGATTAGTGGTTGATTTCTCAGCTTCTTTGTGCATGTGAGTAACTTTTGGTAATAGTACAGTTGTGAGTGTTCAAAACACACTACGTTTCGTTGACTACTAAATCCACTTATTGGTCCTCTGCTGTTGTCAGTTCCACATCTGCATTTAGGTACTTACTTACTTTGAAGTGTATTTATGCTGAGCTAAAATAAGGTTTCACGTCTGTCATTATGTTACTTATTTACTTTGCTAGTGTATGAACTTATTTAACACTCACTCTATTAATTTTTAAAGCATAGGATAGCACATTTCTTTCATATTCATAATGTATTGCAGCTGATTAGTTTGCTCACGTGGCAATCCATTTCCACTAGATCGGACGCTGAAACCTCAGGTAGTCTCTCTCAGACCTACCACTAAACTGCATCAAGTAATTATGGACGAACGTAATGCTAAATTCCTTAAACCTATAGGACACCATGAGCTGCTTTGTCTCATCTAACATAAGGGTACCTATGGTCGCATTCACGCCTCCAACTGATAACCTCCATACGTGTAGGTGTATCCTGTCACACACTACACTAAAAATAATGGCCAGCTCCAACCTTATAAATACTTCAGGGACGTGTCCTTCATGTCTCAACCACAAACACTGCTCAATTCTATTACACTGCCTTTCCTTGCTACACCAGGTGAGTTCATTCTTACAACTTATCTGCATAATTTTCATAACACTAAGCAATCTCTTTCTTACTATTAATTAGTTAGCTCTACAGCATACACTAGGTTTCACTACCACTTCAGATCCTGCTTGTACATGAATTCATATTTCTTTTTAAATTACTGTTGGTGGACCATTTCCAATAAAACAACACTTTGTAGTTACTATATTACCTGGGTTCTATATATACTTGTTACTCAAATACATTTTATATCTTAATTACGTCATACTTCTCTATTGTTTGTCACTATTAGGTTTGTCACATTAGGTATTTTTCTTCACTAATCGGTAGATAGAATGGTTACATAACTCATGGCTTGATAGACATGACAGAAAATTTTCATGTCTGGAAAGAAGAGGTCGAAATTTTTGTGGATAGGAAAGATGAAGAATGAGTGAGACCTGAAATGGAAAGAAGATCTCACACAGCTGGGACTGCACAGCTGCCACACTGTGTAGAGGTTACAGAACAACCTCCTACCTACAGCATTCATTAGCTTAATGCTGGCTTGATAGTCATAACGGAAAATTTTAGTATTTGGAAAGAAAAAGTCGAAATTTTTGAGGACAGGAAAGAGGAAGAATGAGTGAGACCTGAAATGGAAAGAAGATCTCACACAGCTGGGACTGCACAGCTGCCACACTGTGTAGAGGTTACAGAACAACCTCCTCCCTACAGCATTCATTGGTTTAATGCTGTAAAGAAGAGTTAGAAATTTTAGGTGGATAGAAAAGATGAAGAGTGAGTGAGACCTGAAAAGGAAAGAAGATCTCACACAGCTGGGACTGCACAGCTGCCACACTGTGTAGAGGTTACAGAACAACCTCCTCCCTACAGCATTCATTCATAACCTTTGACCACGCCACGTCGATCTGAAAATACTTTATGATGCCTTTTTAGAACCTGTCTCAGTTCTTCCTTTTGATTGTCTGAAATCTTAT
The DNA here is from genome assembly GCF_021461395.2 of Schistocerca americana. Lineage (NCBI taxonomy): Eukaryota > Metazoa > Arthropoda > Insecta > Orthoptera > Acrididae > Schistocerca > Schistocerca americana. The sequence continues at coordinate 52,494,617 of NC_060124.1, forward strand.
CGATTTCCTGCAATTTAGTTTCTATTTTGTCCACAATAATTGCTTCTTCTTCTTCTGTTTTTAGCTTACTGTTACTAAGATTAACACATTCGCCCCAATACCTCCTATTTTTCAGAACTCGTATAGGCAGCTCCCAAGTTTCATGATCAGTTACTACATGTTTATCACTAAAAGGTACTATAATTACTCCGGTTATTGGCAAAACCATTTTTAACTGGCTTCTTTCAAAGTCAACAACACTCTGATATTTTGACAAGAAATCTATGCCAATTAAAACCTCAATACTGAGATTGTTTACAATTAAACATGGATGATCAATTAAATTACCATTAATGTTAAAGGGCAGTAAAGCTTCTTCCCTTACCGTTTTTGACACCTTGCCAGTAGCACCAATTATTCTTAGTCCTGATGCCCTCATTACTGTAAGCTTGTCTTTACCAGGTAATGCATCAAAGAAGGACTGAGATATTGCACTCACCTCACTTCCACTGTCTAAGAGACAACGTACATTGATACCCAACATATTCACTATTATTATAGGGTGGCTTATTCTAGGTTGTACAGGTGGTTCCTCAAATTCATCTAGTAGTTCCTTTTGGATTTGTCTCCAACTAAAGTGATCGACAGCTGTCTTCATTACATTTAGGTCACAGTGTGTAGGGGTTTCCTGAATTACATTCTCAGCTGCTTTTTCCAGTCGGTCTATTAATTTTAAATCAAAACACCGCACGATTTCATTACGTTTAGTTTGCTGAACATGACCCAAATTACTGTAGGCCGAGCTATTCTGCGCCTCCAGACCGGGCATAACATTAGTTACAGCTAAACCACTTTCACCATTATCGTCGGTTTCCTTCTCAAGTGACAACTGGTCACAGCTACTGGGTTCATCGACCCTCAACAGCCTACCCTCTACATTCTCACTTATCTCCTGTCCTAAATCTATTAGTACATTATCAACATCCTGAACAGGCACTTTAGATAAGAGCACATCATCCTCATTGTAAATATAAGCATGAATTTCTTCTGCTTCTTCACCTGTCAATTCAGTATTTTGTAGCTCGTCCCTATCGTTACACTGCTGCGCCTTCTCTTTCTCTTCCCACTTAGAAAGCGTCTCTAACACGGTATCTATCAAATACTGTGAGTGATCTAATATTTCTGTTGTATCCTTAGATGCTACCGACACTTCATCCACCTGTTCAGTTTGAGTATTCTGATCTGTCTTACCCATTTCCTTAACTACTGGCATAGGAAAAGTAACCGCCTGGTGAGCGCCAGTGTCCTCATAGACGGGAACTAGTTTTCCTGCCTCGGCATACTACTGTTTCCTTTAGTTTCATTATAGTTAGCTGGCATAGCCTTACTTTCCGTACTGTTGTTTACATGCATATTTCTGTTTGGAACAAAATTATTATCCCTTGGACGCCATTGTTGGTTCTGATAATTATTTCCCCAATTCCTACTTCTCTTAGGATGGCGAACACCTACTGTTCTGATGTTTACATTGCCATTTTGCTCGTTCCTAAAGTTACTATTATTGTTATTGGCATTTCTGTTATTACGTGCTAGCTCCTCATTGGCAGCAACACGTTCTACACGTTCCAAATACTCAATGAAACGATCCAGATTGTCTCTAGGGGCTGATATAATTCTAGTTTGCCAATACCATGGCAGTTTGGCTTCAAGACCTAGTATAATCATTTCTGGTTTTAGCTTTTCCGCCAAATGTGACAAACGTGAAATCCATGACCTAGCAAACTCTTTAATTGATTCCTTGCCTGCATTGAAGCGTTTTCCACTCCAAAATTCTCTCAACACTTCATTTTGCTTATTGCTAGACCAATACTCATTAATGAAAGCTGTTTTAAATTCCGCTAATGTTTTACACTTTAACATAACATCAGCTGACCAACGCATGGCGTCACCTGCTAAATGGCTTCTAATAAACGAGATTTTCTCTCGTTCAGACCAAGTTGGTGGAATCACATCTTCAAAATCGTTCCAGAAATCTAGCGGGTGGATATTTTTATCTAGATCGAACCGCAAGAACTGCCGACACCCGATAAAAGCGGCGTTTGCAGCTACAACATGTTGTATACTACCATTACCAGAAGTTACTGAAGCTACTTTACTCTCAATGTTAGCAATGTTAATACTGATATTTTCTACTTTCATTTCAACATTATCTACTCTTTGCACAATATGAGTAGTGTCAGTTTTGATTGCTTCTACTTCTGCTTGACATATGTTTACTTTAATATTAACATCTTTAAATCTATCTGAGCACAGTTCAGATTCCGCTTCGATCTTTTCTGTTAACTTGTGCTCCAGCTTCGCATCTTCCATTTGGAAGTCTTTGCGAACCTCAGCAACTTCGGATTTAACTGTTTTATACATTTCAGAAAACTGTTGAGCAACCTTTTTCTTAATATCCTCATGATTGCAATCAATTTTACAATTCAAACTGTCTAGACCCTCTTTCAACTTATTGCAACCAGCCTTGAAGGTATCGTCCATTACCTCCAATCGTTTATTAAAATTAGTTTGACTGGCCACAATCCTGTTATTTATCTCAATTATATTAGATTTTAATTCAGCATTCATTCTAGCATTACTGGCTGACATTTCAGCATTACTGCTTTTGACCTGCTCACTTATTTCAGACTTTAATTCAGCATTATTGGATTCTAATTTATCGTCCATCGCCTCAAACCGCATATTAAAATTTGTTTGGCTGGCCACAATCCTGTTATTTACTTCAATTATATCAGATTTTAAATCAGCTGTCATTCTAGCATTACTGGCAGCTATTGCTTGTAATATAACATTTAAATCAACAGCCCCAGCATCTTTGGGTTGCTCACTAGCTGGCTTTTTATCACACTCAGGTGACGAAAAACTAGCTCCAATACCAGAATCATCAAAACCAAATGAAACTTCTGATTGATTAGTCATATCTAACTGCTCCTTCTTAAACTCTACCATCTCTGATGACTGTTTCATTTTTAATTCATCAGAGAAACTATCATCCAATAAATTTACAATTTCTACCTTCTGCTTTACTACAGGGGTTTCTATTATTGAATCATTGCCCCTTCGCACACTACTGTCAGGAGACAATACTTCATGTTTCACCTTAACATTACTACTTTCATGCATATTTACACTTGAACCGTTGTCTGAATTTACAGTTCCCTCAACAGACATAGGTTCTAATTTAAGTTTAAACTCAGTTTCTTTTGGCGGTTCCATCGCCGACAGTCTTTTAGTGCAGGTTAGTAAAATTTTTAACAGCTTTTCACTTAACTTAGTTCCTTCTGCACGACGTATGGCGTTGCCGGCGCGGCGTACCAGGATTCCTGATGCGACGTGGCACGTTGAACTGCAGACGGCTCTCCGACGGCTGTTGTGTGTTTGCGTGGCCCGCAATTGCAGGCTCTGCGCCGGCTGCTCCAGCGGACGACTGCGGTGCGGCGAGACTGGCTTCTTGCGATGCCGGCAGCACCGCTAGACTCAGTGCCAGCTCCGTCAATCCAGATGTGTTGTTAATCCAATTGCGTCGTTCACATGCACGCGTAACACTTTCACTGTTCCATTATTCAGCTGCGCGTCGCATTCCACTCGCGAATCCGAATAGTTAAAATCACTTTCACTTAGTAGATTTCCCGGCCGATGCACCATATGTGGGGCGGCGGATAAGTTTGTAGAAAATAAACTAATTAATTGCTGGATAAACGTTTGCATGTAGAATCAGTTTCTGGCTTTTAGAATGTTGTTAATGCTGTCTTTCGCCGTTCTCAACACTGGCTCTCTATTTACTTTTTTGGCACCCAGAAAGTGATTTAATAAAACCTGGAACCAGTAATTAGAGATCCTAGTGCCCACTTCATTTGAGATACCATTATAGCTGCAGCTTATAGCTCTGAGGAATTAGGAGATTGTCCGGGATTTCTAATCAAAAACAGTTTTCCAAAATAGTTGAGTATATTCTGAAATTCACTGATAAAAAACACAAGTATCCCTACAACCTAACTAACAGAGCAGTTCAGAGTCTAATGCGCTGATGCAACTATAAATGTCCGAATTAAATGTTAAAAAAAAATGCTCGCCATAATTTGATGAAAATATTTCATCAAACGCCACGCTAAATATTTGGTAGAATGTCTGTCCCGCGACGGCACGTGAAAATACGACAATACGCAAACTAAAGCTAGATAATGAAATTCATTCCAGAATTAACACTTCACATAAAATGTTTTCATGGTTCCGCGTATCTCTAGTAACTTAATACGGCACCCGAGGTTGTTTGTAGCAGTGACACTGATGCGACGCGGCTCCCGACACAGATGGCGTGTCATTCAGCGTCTGGAGAGAACTGGGGCCTTTCTTCCTCGCGCAGCGTTCTTATATATAAAGCCGCGGTGCGGACGGCTGAGGGAACGCCTAATCAAATCGGCTCTCTCGACTAGCCGCTGTGCTAGTAACGCACCACTTCAAGTTACATAATAATTTATAGCTTCTTTTGCTGATGGCTGATGAAGCTCTTAATTTAAACGTGCATTCAGCACGCAGGTAAGTATTGATAATAAAATTTTGACGAGGCTAAGTTAAATATTTTGGGCGAGAGAATTAATTTAATTACACTGCATGCAGTAGATGAGCTCTGAACTGGCCCTTTTGAGATCCGCTATCGCTATAATTTTATAGGTATTCAAAAGAAACTTTACACATCTTCATAGTCATAGCGGACCTCCAACCTATTTAATCTAAACATCCTAGCCTTATTTATTAGCCTACTTAATCTATCTTGCTTCCTTCAGTTTTGAGACGAAAACCAGAAAATCATGAATTTCCACTAAAATCTTAATATGTGAAATCCAAAGTACTGTTTTTATTAAATCATTATGAAAGATGAATCTAAATATAAATTTTGAAGTCTCTAGCTCTTTTCTGTTGCGCCAATGATTTTTTTTAGAAAAACGTCCAAATTTCGAAAATGGCTGAAGTTATCGAACTGATATTTAACACACATTAATTTAGTATTATTCCTGACATGCCAGAAAAGTTTTAGGTCATTTGCTTGATTTTTAAGGTATTGCGCAACATTTATGACGTCAGAGCTAGTTACAGCAGACTGGCTGGCACACAATGGAAACTGATGTGAATTTACTACAGCGTGAGTAGGCTGCTTCCCTACAGTCATGGAACATTATGGGGAAAGGGGCACAGCAATAAACAGTGTACGTTACAGTGAGATGCTTAGTGCCAGGCTAAGGCCTGCAATTCGAAGCAAACTTTGAGGATTGCTGCCAAAAGGTGTTGTGTTGTTGCACGACAATGCCCATCCGCATACTGCTGACCACACTGCTGAAACGCTCCAGAAACTCAAATTTGAAGTTCTGGATCATCCTCCATATAGTCCCGATCTTGCCGCTTCTGAGTATCACTTGTCTGGTCCACTCAAACGGGCATTAAGGGGCCAGGTAATTTCCAAGAATGATTGCCTATAGCGGTGGGCAGGAAATCGCGTATCTGTTAGAAATCGCAGTGACTGAGAAGTGACAGATATCACTGTAGCAACTTTACAGAATCTAACTGCGATTTCAGTCACAGTTAGCAGTCGCAAATAGTATTCCACATTCAAAGACGTGAGCCATCTATTGGTCGAATTTAGCACTGCCTTCTGCGATTTCAGTGACAAGTCGCAACTAAGAGTCGCAAGTAGCAACTAAAAAGCGCGGTTAACAGTGGCATCTGTTGGCCGAAGTTCGTACTACGCCCATCTCTGCGGTACGCTATGGAGTCTAACTGTGATTTCCGTGACAAGTCGCAACCAAGAGTCGCAAGTAGCAACTAAAAAGCGCAGTTAGCACTGCCATCTGTTGAGCAAAGTTCATACTACGCTATTCGCTACCGAGTCAAACTGCGATTTCTGTGACAAATCGCAACTAAGAGTCGCAAGTAGCAACTAAAAAGCGCAGTTAACATACTTTTCCTAGTGTCATCTGTTGACCGACGTACGTACTTCGTTATGAGAACCCTGTGCCTCACGAGATCGATGTGCTGTGTGTGCATATGAAGGGCTTATTTCAATAGTGGTACAAGTCCATTTTTGTTAATTTTGAGATATAGAGTCGTAAAGTTAAATGAGTGCTGAAAAATCTGTAGTTGAGATACCAGAAATATTCAAGCATATGGCTTCTTGCTAGAGATGAACCTTTATTTTTGTTTGTTTGGATCACTAATTTCAGAAGCATTATAGACAGAAAAGTGTAGGTAATGGACTTCTACCACTATTGAAATAAGCCCTTCATATTATATGACGACATGCACATTCAGCATTAGTTATGGTTGGTCAAATACTGCTGTGACTCTGAATGTATTATATTAATAAGAAGCAACATTGCCTTTTTCTCCTGAAACTATCAAGTTACGTAACAAATGTGTTTGATTCTGCTTCCAATATGACAGTTTTGGTTAATACTCCACATGCCTACAGGACTTTGCAATGTTAACACAGCAGAACTCAGACATCTGTATAAGTGTAGAGAAATGAAAACAGTCATATGAATGCCTCACTTTTGTTCCGACACAGTTCAAGACTCGGGAGAAAAGTTTTACACCTGGTGTTCTACATGGCAACTTCACACACAAGAACTTTTTGCCGACACTACTACCACCTACATAAGTAAGCTTCTCCTGTGTCACTTTCAAGTAATGCACTTAAAGCTATTCCTGATTTAACTGGAAGATCTGTACTTCCCACTTTCATATCAACAGCCTCAAAATGCATATTGTAGACTTCGGGATATGTCACAGGTCAGTGTCACACCAAGATTGTGGAGAAAGGGGGGGGGGGGGGGGGGGAGGCACGTCGGTATCCAACAAGTGTTTACCAATAAATAAGTGGCGGAAAATTACGGGTATAGGACGGCTTAACATGTGGAAAATGAGATTTTTATTATTCACTCAATGTATTTAACATTTATTATTCCTTTAAAATCGCACAACAACCTCAATAAAACACTTTAATCAGTCACACACTTATTTCATAATTATTTCACTTTTAAACTGCAAATCCTCTAAGAGCTGTCTCGAATCTTCACGAGTCTCTCCCAACAGCCTTGATGTGGATAGATATGTACAGCAACCAGTAATCAGTCAGAACTGCGTCTGCAAAAACACAAGGATTATTAAACGATTTTTGCTGTCACTAATTACTAGCAACATAATTGACAGAGTAGATTGCTAATATTTGCTATATCACATTTGCTAATATTTGCTATATCACATTCGCAAGAACGATCTCACTGAAGTAATTAAGTCCATCAAAATGCTTAGAAACAAACCTCTCGTCTGACGAAAACGGTCTAAAGACTGGCAATTTCTTCAGATCTGTTGACAATGGTATTTTGAATTATCACTTTACTGCGTGACTGAAATGTAGTTCAGGTACCTATGAACATAACAATATGTTAGAATTCATTTTCTAAACACGAACTATTACGGTACTGTGCGGCTACTTACATATTAATTACACTATTAATATTTTCACAGTTCTTTCTTTAATACAAAATTAAAGCCAACGGAAGAATAAACGTAAAACATACTTACCAATGACTGGTTTGTTGAGATGCAATTTTCTGTGTGGACAGATGTAACTTTTTCATACGGTGGTACGTCGCAGAAATCGCAGGAGTCACAGAAATCGCAGAAGTAGCAGAAGTCGCAGAAATCGTGGAAGTAGCAGAAGTCGCAGAAATCGCGGAAGTAGCAGAAATAGCAGTGGAGGGATACGCGACTTAAGTTCCGTAACTGCGACTCTTAACTGCGACAAATCACAGTTAAGAATAACAGATACTGAAAAGTAGCATTCACAGAAATCACTGATATCGGAAAATTGTAGTTTAGCCCATCACTAATTGCCTATTGAAGTCGCGGGGTCCAAACGACACATATCGAACGTGCGATTGTAAATCGATCATGCGAGTCTCTTGGCGGGCGTTAAGAGTATGTCTACGGTGGTCACTACAGCAACGACAAAAGAAGAGCGTTAAAAAAATGCTTGTAATTACGAAGTAGACAACTTACTTTACTCGTCGTCGGTGTTGTTGTCGTGTGAAAGTTCATGTGATGTGTAGGCTGCAGGGACAATTCCCTTTTTGCCATAGCCTGGGTAAACTCTGCCAATATTGCGCAAGAATATCGGAAGAGTGTCATATGCGTTAACTTTTCCCTGCAAACGCAAGTAGTGGAAATAGAGATACTGAAACAAGTACAGTTCTTCTCTTTGTCCTGAACACCCTTCTCTTTTAATGGAAGACTTCACAAATTTCCATAGCCGCTGGATATTCTGCGTTTGCACACTAGCATCATCCAAAGACACGAAGTCTACAGAGTGGTTCACGAACTCGTGGTCGAATCCTTCAGCTCTCAGAGTCTTATAGGACTGAAACCCGTCTGTAATGACTTTAGTACCAGGCAGCATGAAGTGCTTTATCAGACCCACCAAAGTTACCTTGTCTCGGGACAATACTCTCACAACGAAACACTCCTGGGACTCTCTTTCTATTCCACCGAATACCCAAATATGATCGAATTCACTCTTTGAAAGTTGTCCCCTCTGGTTCTTCCTTCTACCTATACGAGATTCGCCCATTTCAACAACTTTACTCGATCCACCAATTGGTACACTGTCGTTTGTCACTACCATGTAACACACTTCTCTGCAAAAACCAAAATAGCCACACATAGTATCAGCAGACAACTCAGTTTCCGATGCTGTTGCTTGCAACGTGTAGTCTTGTATCCTGCAAGATGGAAGAATTGCGCTGCTCTGGATAGATGATTTGGAAGAGTCGAACTACGTATTCTTTCCGAAACTCGTTCGTTTTCTGCACTGTCCTCAACGAAATTGAAACGGTATTTCAGCATCGAAACTCCTCTTACGCAGTTTTACACACTTCGCACCACCACAGTCCATACAGTCCCTCCTTAGCACTCCATATTTGCGACAGAAAGTCAAACAATGTTCTACGCTGGATAAGCATGGAATTAGATTTTTCCACGTGAGAGAATCCGACGAAGAAACGTCAGGTACACCAGACATCACACTCACTATCGACAGAAATCGTCTGGGTTCCCAAGCAACTCACAAGTAATTCGCTGAGGAATGTAATTTAGAGCAACTAAAGGAACGACGGAAAACAAATGAAAATGACGATCACCAATAATTGATCATAGCGCCCGCCACGAGACTCGCATGACCGATTTACTATCGTAAGTTCGATGTGTGTCGTTTGGATCCCGCGACTTCGATAGGCAATCATTCTTGAAAATTGCCAGTGGCCGTCGATTTGCCTCGGACGAAGCAGTGAAAGAAGCGGTTCATTCCTGGCTCGCAGATCAACCGAGAACCTTCTTTTATGAGGGCACCAGGAAGCTTGTACAACGATGGACCATGTGCGTTGAAACACAAGGAGACTATGTCGAAAAATGATGTTCTTGTAAGTTTCCTATTTGATTACAATAATATTTTATAACTATTTTGCGGATAATAATTGACTTACCATCGTACATCAATGATTCTGCATCGAGTGACCCTTTTTCTAATGCGCCTATGTCGTTATTTCTTGTGGGGGTTTATAAAAGACTCTGTTTATGTGCCTCCGTTACCAACAGGAATGAATGAAGTGAGACATTGCGTAACAGCTGCTTATTATAACTCAAGACATGCTCGTTACAGCGTGGGAATTACTAGCGTCTTCCCTCCCTGGCATTGCGACATCCTTGAGGCATGTCAAAGAAGTGCCGGTATAGTCCTGAATCCAGCAGTGTGCTTATCAACAGATGCTGAAGCCAGCATCGCACAGCAGACTGGCGCAGCCTGTGGCATGTGTGGTCTCCTGGCTGTGATGTGTCAACAAGCACCTGACGTGCAGTGCGCTCAGCCACTGCAAGAGAACAATGTGGTGGTCCACATCATCACAGCTGCGGCTCAGGTATCGCTTATGCCCTCGTGCAGCTCACGTTGGACCTGGCAGTGTTTGATGAGACCATGGAATTCGATTTGTGCACTGTCACTGCCATGTCTTTAATCAAGAAGGACATATACAGGGTGATTCAAAAAGAATACCACAACTTTAAAAATGTGTATTTAATGAAAGAAACATAATATAACCTTCTGTTATACATCATTACAAAGAGTATTTAAAAAGGTTTTTTTTCACTCAAAAACAAGTTCAGAGATGTTCAATATGGCCCCCTCCAGACACTCGAGCAATATCAACCCGATACTCCAACTCGTTCCACACTCTCTGTAGCATATCAGGCGTAACAGTTTGGATAGCTGCTGTTATTTCTCGTTTCAAATCACCAATGGTGGCTGGGAGAGGTGACTGAAACACCAAATCCTTAATATACCCCCATACCTGTCACGGGCTGCCTGGCGGCCGATCCATCGCCTCGGGTAGTTGACGTTCAGGTAGTTACGGACAGATAAGTGCGAATGTGGTGGTGCTCCATCCTGCTGAAATATGAATTGTTGTGCTTCTTGTTCGAACTGAGGGAACAGCCAATTCTCTAACACATCACAACATGCGTGCTACATTTTCATCACTCGTTCTCGGCCGTCCAGAACTTTTCCTTTTGCACAAACACCCATTCTCTGTAAACTGTTTATACCAACGTTTAATACACCACCTATCAGGAGGTTTAACACCATACTTCGTTCGAAATGCACGCTGAACAACTGTCGTCGATTCACTTCTGCCGTACTCAATAACACAAAAAGCTTTCTGTTGAGCGGTCGCCATCTTAGCATCAACTGACGCTGACGCCTAGTCAACAGCACCTCAAGCGAACAAATGTACAACTAAATGAAACTTTATAGCTCCCTTAATTCGCCGACGGATAGTGCTTAGCTCTGCCTTTTGTCGTTGCAGAGTTTTAAATTCCTAAAGTTGTGGTATTCTTTTTGAATCACCCTGTACATTTAATTAATTTCTTTTCTGTCTCTGAATTAACTAAGCTGACCCTAGACTGGTGCTGGATACTAAAGCATAGTCGACAGAAAGAGTAACGTGATGGGAGTTAGGTGATCAGTTGTCATTAGCAATCAAGAATTTCCAGGAAACGACAACTGTACCATCTGTGTTGCAAGGGAAAGCGCCTTGCTTCGAAAAGACATGTCATTCACAGATAACGCAAATTAGTGGCTTGGAACCAGCAATTAATGGCCTAAAACGTCAACTGGAATTTATTTATTTTTTGAGGTAGAGACTTCGGACGCCTCAAGCAAGTCAGCGTTCAGCAGGAGGACGGGGGGGGGGGGGGGGGAATCAAAAGTCTCTTGACAAAATAAAGAATGACAGAAAATTCATAATACCAACTTAGTTTTCAATATAATGCCCTAGTAGACTAATACACTTGCGGGCACGCTCAGATATCATCTGCAAACCATTCAAATAAAGGGTCTTCGGTTTCAAGTTCAGCCATCGTTCACAGCATCAATTATTGCATAATTATTGTCAAATCGTCTTCTTTGAGGTTTTTTTACATTTGGGAAAACAAAAAATCTGATGGAGCTAAATCTGGAGAATATGGTAAATGATGTAACAATTCGAACCGGCAGTCACACAGATTTTCGAGTGTTGCGAGTGCTTTGTGCGCCGGTATGTCGTCCTGATGCAAAAGAACTTGGCCCGCCAATTTACCGTGCCTTTTTTTCTCTGTCTCTTCTCTCAAACGGCACAGGAGGGTGCGATAGAATGATGCATTGATAGTTACGTCCTTTTGCAAGAAATGCATCGTAATAACTCCTTCTGCATCCCAGATGACCGGCTGATTTTTGCACTCGGAATTATTCGGGGGTAGAGGATGAAGGGTGTTTCAGTTGTTGTGCCTGTGGTTTGGTTCACAATCAAAGTGGGGAACCCACGTTTCGTCCATTGTCACATACCTTGCAAGGAAGACGTCTTCTTTAATTTCAAATTGACGGACGATTTCTTCACAACACTGCACACGCTCCCGTCTCTGATCTGCATACAAGTCTCTCGGTACCGACAGAGATGAAACATTCCGGATTCCTAAAATATCCACAACAATGTCATGAGCACGCCCATAGGAGATTCCAAATATGGTTTCAATTTGATGCAACGTTATTCGACGATCCTGCAAAATCATATCGTGAATTGCAGTCACTGTTTCATCAGTGGTAATGGTGACCGACCTTCCGCTCCTTGGCGCATCTTCCACACTCGTTCTCCCACATTTGAAGTCGGACACACAGATTTTCACTGTTGTATAAGATGGAGCACTGTCCCTAAGTGTATTCCGCATGTCCCCCGCAATTTGCTTGCATGTCATTCCCTTCAAATGAAGATATTCAATCAAGTACGGTTTTTAAATCTCTGGATATTCTCCATTTTGCTTATACTTCGGTGTACAACGCATCCTGGCGGCAAAACTAGCGAAAGTGGAGGTGCGAAATTGACTTACATACCCACAAAGGGTCACCATAAAAGCAGATGTTGTTGTTTGTGGGAGACGTTATGGTAACTACTCAGGTTAGAAACTTTTCGACCGATCCTCATATGTGAATAAGTGTGATTTCGGACCCTTGGCAAAACGTTGTGAGACACAAGAATGGTAGTAAGTCATCCTATAGCAATCACACCACAAATGGACATGTACCTTGTTCTAACTTCATAAAGAGATCCGAATTTGTTAAAAGACAATTATTTGTTGAGTTCATAGACGTCTCGTGTAGTGCAAATTCTCGATTAATTGTTTGTTTAACACAGAGGTCCCACTCAAGACAGGACAGAGACATCTACATTTACATCGCACTTCGCAAGTCACCTAATGGTGTGTGGCGGAGGGTACTTACTGTACCATTAACTGAGCCCACCAACCCTGATCCACTCGCTAATAGAGCGTGGGAAGAATGATTGTCGGTAAGGCTCTTATTGGCACTAGTTTCTCGAATTTTCTCCTCATGGTCATTAGACGAGACGTATATGGGGGGAAGTACTATGTTATCTGAGTCTTCCAGGAAAGTGCTCTCTCGAAATTTCGGTAGTAAATATCCCTGTGATGCACAATGCCACTTTTGCATCGTCTGCTATGTGGTTTATTCAGCATCTCCCTAACGCTCTCGTGCCGACTAAACGATCCCATGATGAAACGTGCCGCACCTCTTTGGATCTTCTCTCTCTCTTCTACCAACCTTGTATGTTAGGGATCCCAGATGCATGAATAATATTCAAGAACAAACGCGTTATAAGCCACTTCCTTAATGAATGAGCTACATTTCCTTCAGATTATTCCTATGAATCTGGGTCTGGCATCTGCTTTTCCTACTACTTGTTTTATGTGGGGGGCCGGCCGGTGTGGCCGTGCGGTTCTAGGCGCTTCAGTCTGGAACCTCGTGACCGCTACGGTCGCAGGTTCGAATCCTGCCTCGGCCATGGATGTGTGTGATGTCTTTAGGTTAGTTAGGTTTGACTAGTTCTAAGTTCTAGGGGCTGATGACCACAGATGTTAAGTCCCATAGTGCTCAGAGCCATTTGAACCATTTTTTTATGTGGGCATTTCACTTTAAGGTCGCTTTGGATATTTACACCTTGACATTTTACGGCAAATACTGTTTCCAGCTGTCTGTCATCAACACTGTGGCCAGACAGTAGGGGAGTTCTTTTCCTATGTATGCACAATATGTTAATTTATTTACGTCCAGGGTAAACTGCCAGAGTCTGCACCATTCATCAACTCTATGGAGATCATTCTGCAAATCATTACTGCCTTCTGGCGTTGCTACTTTGTTATAGACAATCGCGACATTTGCTAACTGCCTTAGAGAGCATCCGATGCTTGAAGGGGAGCAAGTTCTTTCGCATAATCTTTGTAGAATCTTATAGATATCTCATTTGGTACTGACGTCTTTCCGCTACTAACCGATTGTAGTTGTCTTTCTATTCCGCGATCAGTTATCTCAATATCTGCCATTTCGACTTTCGTATGACGATTGAAACGAGGGACCCTGTTACAATTTTTCACGGTGATAGAATTTCAGAAGACCGAATTCAATGTTTCGGCCTTCTCTCTGTTACCTTCTATTAGGGTGCCAGTAAGGTCACTGAGTGAATGAATAGGTGATTTTGACCCACTTACTGATTTTACATACGACCAATACCTCTTAGGGTTTTTACTCAGATCGGTTGACGAAGTTTTTACTTTCAATGTCATTGAACTTTCTCTCATTGCTCTTCTTAGGCTCATTTTTGCTTCTTTCACCTTCTGTTTGTCAGCTAGGTTTTTACTTCTCTTGAATCTGAGATGAAGTTCTCTTTGTTTACGTAACAATTTTCTAACATGGCTGTTAAACCATCGTGGTTTTTTCCCGTCCCTTAAGACCTTACTCGGAACATTTGTATCTAGCGTACATTGCACGATTCCTTTGAATTTTATCCATTCTTTTTCCACACCTTCCTCTTCTTCGCCGAATACCTGATACTGACTTCTCAGATACTCTGAAATTTGTGTCCTGTCACTATTGCGAAGTGAATATATCTTCCCACCTTCCTTAACATTCTTTGTCAGACTCTGCTGTCAGCAACATCCTAATCACACTACAAATTGACAAATATTTGGTTCTCACCTCAAGACTAAAACCACAGTTGTCTGTAAGACGACCTGCTGAGTTCATAGATGTCACACGTTGTGCATATTCTCGACTAATAATTCGTAATGCTGTAAACGACCCGAGCAAGACAGGGCAGGGATTGTGTTGTCAGCAACGTCAGGTTATGGTCATAGTTCACATCTGAATCATACTTCAAGTCATAGATTTAATGTAATGCCAAAGTTATCAGGCTAAAAACCAGTAGAAGATGCAGTCACGGAGAAATACCTGGGTGAAGGTCGTTGAGTGCTTGTATTGGGAGGCATTTTGATGGTGGGTACTCATCTTTCTGATGGCTGAAATATGCCTTTTGCCCCGTAACATACAGAAGCGGAATCTGAAATTATATGTGTAAATTATGAGTGATACATTTAGTTCAGATTTCTTTTCCAGGGATGATGATAGCTGTTACGGTGAGCTGTACTCCGAGATGAAGACAGGCACAGCTTCACTGAGTGCTCAGCGAGTTCTTAAAATCTACAGTATTTAGGGGAGTGTAGTAACCCCTCAGCCATACCGAGGACTAGTTCCGAGCCTCCTCTCAGTTTTTGTGTTGGATTGTCATCAGCTGCCAACAGAGCTTGTGAACCACCTCCCAGAGAGAAATCCAAGTCACTGCCAGGCTATTATTGCGGCTAGGGGCGACCCTACACTATAATGACGTTTATGTTACTGGGAAATACACTCTAAGACAAAAAAAGACTTACCACGAAGGAATCACCCGAATGGGACGCAAATTGGTAGATGTTCTGTACAAGTACAGACAAACAAATGATTACAGTTTCAGAAAAACTGAACGATTTATTGAAAAAGAGCTTCACAAATTGAGAAAGCGAATAACGCATTAGTCCACCTCAGGCCCTAATTCAAGCAGTTATTCAACATAGCATTGATTGATAGAGTTGTTGGGTGTCCTCTTGAGGGATATCATGCCAGATTCTGTCCAATTAGATCGTCAGTATTATGAGCTGGTTGGAGAGCCCTGCCCATACTCGAAACGTTCTCAATTGGGAGGAGATCCGCTGCATTTATGGGCAAGGTATGGTTTGGCGAGCAGGAAGAGAAGCATAAGAAACTCTCGTAGTGTGTGGGCGGGCGTTATCTAGCTGAAACGTAAGCGCAGGATGGCTTGGTAATAAGGGTGACAAGATGGGACGTACGGCTGTGCTATTAGTACGCCGTGGATGACAGGCAAAGGGGTCATGCTAAGGAAAGAAATGGCACCCCAAACCATTATTCCTTGTTGTCAGACCGTATGGCGGGCGACAGTCAGGTAGGTGTCCCACAGCTGTCTGGTGCATCTCAGTACACACCTTCGCTGGTCGTCGGGGCTCAGTTCGAAGCAGGGCTCATCACTGAAGACAATTCTACAACAGTTAGTCAGATTCCAAGGCGAATCCGTAGCTGGAGACGCAGGACTCCTTTCGTTGTCATCCACGGCCCACTTATAGCACACCGGTACATCGACGATATTCTAAGCCCTGTTGACTTTCCCTCCATGGCAAGGGATCCTTGGTTCACATTTCCGGAAGATAATACCCTCCCACACATTGTGAGAGTTTTCACTGCTTGTTTTCATGCTTGCCAAATCCTACCTTGGCCATCAAGGTTGCCGGATCTCTCCTAAGCTGAGCATGTTTAGAGCATTATGGGCAAAGCCTTCATCCGCGACACCCTTATAACACACGGTACGCCGCCGATAGTCTGCGCCATCTTGGGTGTTAATTTCAGCGAGATAATGCCCACCTGCACACGTCTGTTGCTTGTCTTCTTTCTTGCCAAACCCAGCCTTGACCAGCAAGGTCGCAAGATGGCTCCCCATTTGACAATGTTTGGAGCGCTATGGGCAGAGCCCTCCAACCAGCTCGGGATTTTGATGATCTAACGTGACAGTTGGACAGAATTAGTCACGATATCCCTAAGGAGGACATCCGACAACTCTGTCAATCGATGTCAAGC
Organism: Schistocerca americana; assembly: GCF_021461395.2. Lineage (NCBI taxonomy): Eukaryota > Metazoa > Arthropoda > Insecta > Orthoptera > Acrididae > Schistocerca > Schistocerca americana. The sequence goes on from NC_060124.1 coordinate 52,511,262, forward strand.
CGATTAACAGCTTGCATTATGGCCAAAGGTGGATCAACGGCCGGCCGGAGTGGCCGTGCGGTTCTAGGTGCTACAGTCTGGAGCCGAGCGACCGCTACGGTCGCAGGTTCGAATCCTGCCTCGGGCATGGGTGTGTGTGATGTTCTTAGGTTAGTTAGGTTTAATTAGGTTCTAGGCGATTGATGACCTCAGAAGTTAAGTCGCATAGTGCTCAGAGCCATTTGAACCATTTCGATCAACGCATTACTATCTCAAAATCATTTGTTTGTCTGCACATGTACATCACATCTACCAAGCCTTCACAGCACGTCGTTTTTGTTTTTTTTGTTTGTTTGTCTGTTTGTTTGGTATTTTTTTTTTTTTTTGTCTTAGGGCGTGTGTACTTTTTGTGTACTTTTTCTCTTCGGATACTGACTTTTGGATAGGAATTTCGGAAATAGTATGATGTAGACACTGTTGCATGGCAAATGGCTTATGATTAAACTTCTCCTTAATCTTTAGTTCTTCTGATGGCCTAATGATGAGTACTAGGTCATTGTCTGACTATGCTTTTACTTTTGTATACACGTGTAGTTACTGATGTGAAATATACTCGACGCGTCCTGATATGTCACAGTTTTTCCCTTTATTTTACGCTCAATACAGAGAAGCTTCAGTGATTATTCTTACAATATCGTAACCCTACCACTGCTCTCCACATCTTACACATGCCGCTCTGTCTTTTATTTGAAATAGCAATAGCTTAACACCTATATACTATCATATATATGTTCACATTTAGAACATTCAATCATGTGTGTACATCTACTTTTTCTAAGGAAGTTATTTCGTGTAGAGGGACATGGTATCTCCAAAATAATGAACCTAACCCTTCAGTACACTCACACAATTATTGAAATTTAGGACTTTGAATCGTGTCTATATATACTCTTTTCCAAGGAAGATACATTATACTGGGGGACCTAGTATCTTCTAAATGATCAAGCTAACCCTTACTTCTCGATTTTGTTTTGAAATAGATTTTCCCCTCCTATACGAACTTCTCCTTAATTGAGACGCCAACGTCACGGAAATGTCCTCACTGTAAACTTATGACATTCACCCAGTTAGGGCTCCATAGAGGTTTTCTTATTTTATAATCTGAAATAAACATTTTCATGTACCTAGGTACCACAGATTCCCTCGTTATTCCGGTCCACAAACTTCACAGATTTCATGGTGCTTAGTGTTATCTAAATCTCTTAAGTGGACGTTTCGATTTTGTTCACATTCGCAAGAGCACGTCACCACCCTTATGCAGCTCATAATAAAATAAACTGGGGTACGTTAAGAACCAAAGCAAGGGGCTGTAAGTAACAAACTTGACGAGGAAAAATATTTTCAGTTCGTAGGAGCTCCTCCTATTAGCTTACAGTACAACTCTTCAGGTATGCACTTGCAATCGATGTCACTCGTAACTACATCTAACTGCAAATCAGCTTATTCTAACACAAAGAGAAACGTCTCCTTTATATAACTTAAACGGAAAATAATGTATTAGAGGGCTAATTTTCGGAGTCCATTTAGTTCGATTAATACCTAAAACAATAAATAGCCTTGTTAATGGTAATTTCGGTCATACTGTTGTTCTAAAAGTGGCGATTACGGGCAGCCAGTAACTTAACAGCAAAACGCCGTGGTAATCAGAAGAGATCGTCGCTCTTTAGCATTAGTCCAGATTTCGCTCTTAACCATGAAAAACTGCGCGAAATTATGCGTGCCATTGCCCAGCATAACGTTAATGTTGCAACGAACAAAGATTGCTCATGTTCGGAGTTTCAGTGAGCCAGTTGGAAATAATACGAGAGACATATTGCTGCACAAGCTCTCTTAAATGGCGTTACTGAGAAATGCTGTTTGCTCTTTTGGAAGTTTGGTAAATAGACAGAAAGCCAGCTCGTTCCTAAGTAGAGAAGTAACTGACCCATAACCGTCTTCGTTAATTATCATAATACATCCACATAAATGTTTTCTGCTGTGGGCACCGAGCGCTAAATGTTTCTACTCAACGTTGTGATTTTATACGTCCTATTACAAGATTTAACTTTATACAGGTGCTCGGCAGTGCTAGTTATATTTGAAGGGCTTATTTTAATAGTGATACAAGTCCATGACCTCCACTTTTCTGTGTATAATGCTTCTGACATTAAAGGTCCAAAGAAAGAGAAAGAAAGGTTCATCTCTAGCAAGAAGCCATATGCTTGAATATTTCAGCATCTCAATTGCAGATTTTTCAGCGCTCATTTAACTTTAGGGCTCTGTATCTCAGAATGAACAAGAGTGAACTTCCAGAATGAGATTTTCACTCTGCAGCGGAGTGTGCGCTGATATGAAACTTCCTGGCAGATTAAAACTGTGTGCCCGACCGAGACTCGAACTCGGGACCTTTGCCTTTCGCGGGCAAGTGCTCTACCAACTGAGCTACCGAAGCACGACTCACGCCCGGTACTCACAGCTTTACTTCTGCCAGTACCTCGTCTCCTACCTTCCAAACTTTACAGAAGCTCTCCTGCGAACCTTGCAGAACTAGCACGCCTGAAAGAAAGGATATTGCGGAGACATGGCTTAGCCACAGCCTGGGGGATGTTTACAGAATGAGATTTTCACTCTGCAGCGGAGTGTGCGCTGATATGAAACTTCCTGGCAGATTAAAACTGTGTGCCCGACCGAGACTCGAACTCGGGACCTTTGCCTTTCGCGGGCAAGTGCTCTACCAACTGAGCAACCGAAGCACGACTCACGCCCGGTACTCACAGCTTTACTTCTGCCAGTACCTCGTCTCCTACCTTCCAAACTTTACAGAAGCTCTCCTGCGAACCTTGCAGAACTAGCACTCCTGAAAGAAAGGATATTGCGGAGACATGGCTTAGCCACAGCCTGGGGGATGTTTCCAGAATGAGATTTTCACTCTGCAGCGGAGTGTGCGCTGATATGAAACTTCCTGGCAGATTAAAACTGTGTGCCCGACCGAGACTCGAACTCGGGACCTTTGCCTTTCGCGGGCAAGTGCTCTACCAACTGAGCTACCGAAGCACGACTCACGCCCGGTACTCACAGCTTTACTTCTGCCAGTACCTCGTCTCCTACCTTCCAAACTTTACAGAAGCTCTCCTGCGAACCTTGCAGAACTAGCACTCCTGAAAGAAAGGATATTGCGGAGACATGGCTTAGCCACAGCCTGGGGGATGTTTCCAGAATGAGATTTTCACTCTGCAGCGGAGTGTGCGCTGATATGAAACTTCCTGGCAGATTAAAACTGTGTGCCCGACCGAGACTCGAACTCGGGACCTTTGCCTTTCGCGGGCAAGTGCTCTACCAACTGAGCTACCGAAGCACGACTCACGCCCGGTACTCACAGCTTTACTTCTGCCAGTACCTCGTCTTCTACCTTCCAAACTTTACAGAAGCTCTCCTGCGAACCTTGCAGAACTAGCACTCCTGAAAGAAAGGATATTGCGGAGACATGGCTTAGCCACAGCCTGGGGGATGTTTCCAGAATGAGATTTTCACTCTGCAGCGGAGTGTGCGCTGATATGAAACTTCCTGGCAGATTAAAACTGTGTGCCCGACCGAGACTCGAACTCGGGACCTCTGCCTTTCGCGGGCAAGTGCTCTACCAACTGAGCTACCGAAGCACGACTCACGGCCGGTACTCACAGCTTTACTTCTGCCAGTACCTCGTCTCCTACCTTCCAAACTTTACAGAAGCTCTCCTGCGAACCTTGCAGAACTAGCACTCCTGAAAGAAAGGATATTGCGGAGACATGGCTTAGCCACAGCCTGGGGGATGTTTCCAGAATGAGATTTTCACTCTGCAGCGGAGTGTGCGCTGATATGAAACTTCCTGGCAGATTAAAACTGTGTGCCCGACCGAGACTCGAACTCGGGACCTTTGCCTTTCGCGGGCAAGTGCTCTACCAACTGAGCTACCGAAGCACGACTCACGGCCGGTACTCACAGCTTTACTTCTGCCAGTACCTCATCTCCTACCTTCCAAACTTTACAGAAGCTCTCCTGCGAACCTTGCAGTGCTTCGGTAGCTCAGTTGGTAGAGCACTTGCCCGCGAAAGGCAAAGGTCCCGAGTTTCACACAGTTCGCCGGCGGACGGCGTGGAGGTAGGACGTAGTGTGTTGTGCGCTGCGCCGTCTGTGCTTCCGCGTGGTAAGTCTTGCGCTTGCTGCGGCTTAAAACTCCTTTTATAGAACGCTTCGAGAAGTAATGAGTAGCATGCAGTGATGGCTCAACCAAGTCGAAAAGATACGTTGAAACTTACCTTTGATCCTCGATATGCCAGACCCAAGTCGTTTGAAGTAGAAAATTGGTTAGAAGAAGATGTGAAGCTCTCCTTTAATGATGTAATTGGGATCCACCTGTCGATTGTAACTTGTGTCGTGTTTGTTAAAATGCGTAGTTCCGAGTTGTGCGATAAAATAGTTGAGTCTTCCGGAGGTGTCATGAAATTTAAGCACTCAGATGGAAACGTTGGTGAAGTCACCGTTGCACATGCTGGTTTTGGCATTCGCACAATTCGAATCTTCGAGTTACCTTTTGAGATTACAACAGACCAAATTAATGCTGTAATTTCACCCTTCGGGAAAGTGCTCAGCAACTTTGCTGAGAAATGGTCAAGCGCGCATAAATTCCCAGTACTAAATGGCGTACGTCAGCTTCGAGTAGAGTTACAAAAGCACATCCCGTCGTACATCAATGTCTGCGGATATAGAGGGATTGTAATTTATGACGACCAACCGCGAACCTGTGCCGCCTGTAACAAGCCTGGGCACGTTCGCGCAGAATGTACACAGCGGCGCGTTGCACAGCTGCCGGCCGGCGAGGCCGCCAGGCCACCGGCGATGACAACACTGCCAGGAACCTACGCCGCCGTGGCACGCGAACGGCCGACTGTCTCCTCAGCCCCTGAATCGTGTGCAAATACAAATTCTCCAAACACTGAAATTCCAATGGACGTCAGTGCCGTCATAGCTGACGACCTACAAGAGTCCCGCCAATCTACGGAAACAGTTGAAGTTCCACCGACACAGGCACCTGCAATTGTAAAGGCAGCAGATCCGCCGGAAGCTGAAGACCGACACACCTTGCAGGAAAGCGACACTAACGTTGATACTGAAGAAAGTCCGTCGAGAGGCAATTCTCCGAAGAAAAATAAGAAACGCCGGCTGGCGCGCAAAGGTGCAGAGGAGACAGCTCCCACACTCCGACAAAAAGCGAAGGAAATAGGTAGTACCTTACGCCAACAGATCTGTAGCAACACGAAAGCGACACCAGTTTCTGTGGAGCGTTCCCCTTCTGCGCTGGAAAAACGAGACGTCCAAGGAAAGCCAACAAAGAAAGCATCCAACGACCCTCAAGAAACGAGTCACTCTCATGAAGCTTCACTCGTCCCACCCACGACGACAACCTCAACCAGCTGGGCAGACGAAAGCGACCATAACAATGCCGACGCTGAAATGACAGAAGTTTCAAAAACTCAGACAGACTGTAAGCTAGTCCCACAGGTGGCTGATTCCTTCAACGACGACGTCTCCGCGAACGAACATTCTAAAGAACAAGGACACACCGCTGAAACATTTGCTACCGGTGAATACTATTAAGATGCGTCTTAAAGCTGACGTTTGCGAGACAAAACAGAAGAATGTTTTTTAAAGTTAGATCAAGTAGAACGAAGAATGTCTGACATACAAGCATACAAAATCGCGACAGTAAACCTTAACAAGATTCACAGTTCCTTTAAACTACAGAACTTAAAAGATTTTATATATGCTTCTGACAGTGACATTATCCTTTTACAAGAAGTGACAGACATTGAGCTTGGTAACATACCTGGCTTCAACGCCATTACAAACCCAGGACATGGAGCGGAAATGGGCACGGCTCTGCTCACAAAGGAGGGCATAGTAGTCCAAGATGTAGTTAAACTACCAAACAGTAAAGGCATAGCGGCCACAATAAACAACGTACGGCTCATTAACGTGTATGCCCCTTCAGGATCCAGTAACAGGCACCGCAGAACGGAGTTCTTTAAAGAAGAAATTGTCCCACTATTTGGAACTCGATATGATCACCTTATCCTAGGAGGAGATTTTAATTGTGTTTTGCATGCCAAAGACCAAACTCCCAATTTTAACAAGTGTACTGAACTGGAACGTATAGTTAATGACTTAAGACTAACAGACTCATGGGAACATATGCACGGTGCAGCCCCTGGCTTCACCCACGCCACAAGTCACTCGGCGAGCCGTCTCGACAGGATATATGTAACGCACAATTTGAAACACCTCATTTTGCAGTCCGAAGTATGGCCTACCGTTTTTTCAGATCATGCTGCTTACATATGCACAATCAATCTGATAAAACAAGGGACATTCAGAGGTCGAGGCTCATGGAAGCTCAATGTGTCACATCTGGAAGACCATGCTTGTCAGGAGGCATTTCACAAGGTATGGAGAGAGTGTGAAAGCAAATTTAGCTCGTACAACTCTGGCACTGACTGGTGGCTGAAACATGCCAAACCTAAAATACGGAGGTTTTTCATAAACTACTCCAAAGACAAAAACTTTTGGCACAAATCAACTATAGAATTTTACTTTCAGTGTCTAAGGGATTTGTACAAGTGCGATGCAACAGTTGTGGACAACTACGAAAGAATTAACAAAATTAAAGCTAAAATCTTAGCACTACGGCGTAAACAACTGGAAGGCTACCAAATACGGTCGCGTGCCCAGAACATAGCCCAGCACGAGGTCACTTCCATTTATCATGTCATTCGTGAAAGCAAAAGGGCGGCTCGCAAGATATTATCTGAAATAGCAACTGATGATGGAAGGAAGCTGACGAAGCAAAGAGAGATTAAAGAGGCAATCGTACAGCATTTTGAATCCTTAATGTCTAGTCAGAGGGTTGACGAACAGCTTCAAGACGAGTTAATGATTAACCTCCAGGGCAAAGTATCCCACGCGGAAGCACAAACTCTCATCTCGGAAGTGACTGAAGAAGACGTCGAAGAAGCTATATATGGAAGCACGAAAAATAAGGCTCCAGGGGCAGATGGAATTCCGGCAGAATTTTATCGAAGATTCAGTGGCCTCGTAAAAGGCAAGTTTACTCTCATCTGCAACGAACTGCTAAACCCTGAGAATGACATCCCGAAGGAATTTCGTGAGGGACTCGTAGTGCTAGTGCCAAAAACTACCAATACGAAATCTGTAAGCGCTCTGAGGCCAATTACGCTTTTAAACAGCGATTACAAAATCTTTGGCCGCATCCTCGCTCGCAGGCTGAAAACCACAATGACCAGCGTCACTGGCCCTTATCAAACAAGTGTGGGCAAAGACAGAAGAATTCTCCAGACCCTCTGTGATTACAGGGACCTAATCTCAACGGCCGACGTCTGCAAAATAAAATGTGCACTCATCTCACTCGACTTTGACAAAGCCTTCGACAGAGTTAATCATAGTTTTCTCCTTCGCACCATGGGCGCAATGGGCTTCCCACCTCTATTCATTGCGGTAGTAAGAAATACAGTAACAAACAACTCAGCCAGATTTGTCATCAATGGACACATTAGCCGCCCGATTGACGTCACCAGCTCCATTAGGCAAGGGTGTCCAATGTCAATGGCACTCTTCGCCATCGCCATCGAGCCCCTGCTTGCCTCCCTTATGAAACATCTACAAGGACTACAAATACATGGAGAAAAGATCGTGTGCAAGGCATACGCTGATGATGTTGGCTTCCTAGTCGTGAATGGCGCTGAAGTACAGAGCGCACTACGAATAGTAACAAAATATGAACAGGCATCTGATGCAAAACTTAATAGAACAAAGTCGGGGATTTTCAACATCGGCCGTGGAATTGGGACGCAAACGCAGGATCTGTTACGCGAGCTTGTAACCATGAAATGTCTCGGCATAGATTTTAAAAGAAATATCAAGCACACTATTGCTGCGAATTATCGAAAATTACTTAACAGCATACGCGCCTCTGTACAAGCACATAGTATTAGGAAACTCGATGAACTTCAAAAAGTAACAGTGGCAAATGTATACATCACATCCAAAGTTAATTATGTAGCACAAGTTCTGCCACCACCTGCGACTTTGTTGAAAAGCATCGCATCTGCACTAGGACACTTTGTGAGCCGCGGACGTATTTTCAAAGTCAAATATGACATTCTGATGCTCCCTACGAAATGTGGTGGGTTAAATCTTACCGATGTCAGCAAAAAAGCGCAAGCCTTATACCTTGCTACCACATACAAACAATGGAAAGAGCCAAGTGGTACCCTTGCTGCACATTTGTTAAACGAAATAGCTCCTGCTGACGTCAGTGCACCTATAAATGTCCAACACATACCCAACGGACTATACCACTTGAAATACTTTTTCGTAGAATACAGCTATATACAGGCAAGGATTTCTGGAAAAGACATCATGAAAGTAAAAGAACTTTATAATAACTTGATGAAAGACAAACCCAGAAACGACGTAGAACAAAAGTATCCTTGTTATAACTGGGAAACAATATGGGAAAATATTCACTGCCGGAACTTGCCAACGTATGTCAAATCGACCTGGTACTTTGCTGTAAACAGAAAAATTACGACGAACACTAAACTTCACTCTATTCGATTGGCCGAGTCACCGCTGTGTCCATTATGTAAAATATCAGATACCGAAGAGCATAGATTGCTGTGTGACAGGGTAAAAGAAATATGGCTCTACATAAGACAAAAGATAGCGAGCGTCAGCAGAACTACGCCCAATGCCGTTACGACTGCTGAATTTTTAAACCCTGACGGTACACCTTACCCTAAAACAAAACGAAATGCAATTAACTGGTTGAAAGGCCAAACGATGCATTACGTCCTAACAAAAGAATCAAGCAATAGGGAGGACTTCTGGGTATACCTTACAACTGAGCACCACAAGTTGATGTGTGCTAAAAAATACAAAGGAAATTACGCAAACTTTTTAACTAAAACAATCCTGTAACCATTAGAAATGCGTAATTTACATTGCACATTCAAGCATTTCGTATATTAGACGAATGATTTTTGGTTAAAGTTTGTTGTACACGTAGCAGGAGGAGGATTTCCAACAGAAAGTAGTCAGAGAAGATCATCAGTATAGACCAATTAAGCCTATGTGTATCTATTACTTTGGTTTCGGAGAAACACAGTGATGAAACTGGTATACGCAATTTATTTAGTTTCTGTTTTTCTTTCCTTTTCTTTTCACAAGAAGAAACATTTATGTTAATTAAGTGTAAAATCAAGCAGAAGAAGCCTATTTTACTTCATGACCTTCTGAAAAAGGAAATTATACTTATCAGCCATAATGAGTTTGCTTCTTTCCGTTTTTCCACGCACGGAGAACGAAATTTACAGATGCAGTTACATTTCCACAACAATTATGAGACTGCCTTCTCAATGGAATTTACATTTATTTTTATTCAAGCCATGTTGCAAACAAAGGCAACAGAAGGGGCATACTGCGTTCGTCGTTCAGAAGCAGCGCGTTTCCACATCATCAAGTTACATTCATTCATAAAGGCGGAGAAGCCGGGCCGAGAAGGCAACACTTGGCGAGCGTAAAGGATGGGCTGAAGGGGAGGAAGGAGACCCAAAAAAAAAAAAAAAAAAAAAAAAAAAAAAAAAAAGTTTGAGTCTCGGTCGGGCACACAGTTTTAATCTGCCGGGAAGTTTCATATCAGCGCACACTCCGCTGCAGAGTGAAAACCGCATTCTGGAAACATCCCCCAGGCTGTGGCTAAGCCATGTCTCCGCAATATCCTTTCTTTCAGGAGTGCTAGTTCTGCAAGGTTCGCAGGAGAGCTTCTGTAAAGTTTGGAAGGTAGGAGACGAGGTACTGGCAGAAGTAAAGCTGTGAGTACCGAGCGTGAGTCGTGCTTCGGTAGCTCAGTTGGTAGAGCACTTGCCCGCGAAAGGCAAAGGTCCCGAGTTCGAGCCTCGGTCGGGCACACAGTTTTAATCTGCCAGGAAGTTTCATATCAGCGCACACTCCGCTGCAGAGTGAAAATCTCATTCTGGAAACATCCCCCAGGCTGTGGCTAAGCCATGTCTCCGCAATATCCTTTCTTTCAGGAGTGCTAGTTCTGCAAGGTTCGCAGGAGAGCTTCTGTAAAGTTTGGAAGGTAGGAGACGAGGTACTGGCAGAAGTAAAGCTGTGAGTACCGGGCGTGAGTCGTGCTTCGGTTGCTCAGTTGGTAGAGCACTTGCCCGCGAAAGGCAAAGGTCCCGAGTTCGAGTCTCGGTCGGGCACACAGTTTTAATCTGCCAGGAAGTTTCATATCAGCGCACACTCCGCTGCAGAGTGAAAATCTCATTCTGGAAACATCCCCCAGGCTGTGGCTAAGCCATGTCTCCGCAATATCCTTTCTTTCAGGAGTGCTAGTTCTGCAAGGTTCGCAGGAGAGCTTCTGTAAAGTTTGGAAGGTAGGAGACGAGGTACTGGCAGAAGTAAAGCTGTGAGTACCGGGCGTGAGTCGTGCTTCGGTAGCTCAGTTGGTAGAGCACTTGCCCGCGAAAGGCGAAGGTCCCGAGTTCGAGTCTCGGTCGGGCACACAGTTTTAATCTGCCAGGAAGTTTCATATCAGCGCACACTCCGCTGCAGAGTGAAAATCTCATTCTGGAAACATCCCCCAGGCTGTGGCTAAGCCATGTCTCCGCAATATCCTTTCTTTCAGGAGTGCTAGTTCTGCAAGGTTCGCAGGAGAGCTTCTGTAAAGTTTGGAAGGTAGGAGACGAGGTACTGGCAGAAGTAAAGCTGTGAGTACCGGCCGTGAGTCGTGCTTCGGTAGCTCAGTTGGTAGAGCACTTGCCCGCGAAAGGCAAAGGTCCCGAGTTCGAGTCTCGGTCGGGCACACAGTTTTAATCTGCCAGGAAGTTTCATATCAGCGCACACTCCGCTGCAGAGTGAAAATCTCATTCTGGAAACATCCCCCAGGCTGTGGCTAAGCCATATCTCCGCAATATCCTTTCTTTCAGGAGTGCTAGTTCTGCAAGGTTCGCAGGAGAGCTTCTGTAAAGTTTGGAAGGTAGAAGACGAGGTACTGGCAGAAGTAAAGCTGTGAGTACCGGGCGTGAGTCGTGCTTCGGTAGCTCAGTTGGTAGAGCACTTGCCCGCGAAAGGCAAAGGTCCCGAGTTCGAGTCTCGGTCGGGCACACAGTTTTAATCTGCCAGGAAGTTTCATATCAGCGCACACTCCGCTGCAGAGTGAAAATCTCATTCTGGAAACATCCCCCAGGCTGTGGCTAAGCCATGTCTCCGCAATATCCTTTCTTTCAGGAGTGCTAGTTCTGCAAGGTTCGCAGGAGAGCTTCTGTAAAGTTTGGAAGGTAGGAGATGAGGTACTGGCAGAAGTAAAGCTGTGAGTACCGGGCGTGAGTCGTGCTTCGGTTGCTCAGTTGGTAGAGCACTTGCCCGCGAAAGGCAAAGGTCCCGAGTTCGAGTCTCGGTCGGGCACACAGTTTTAATCTGCCAGGAAGTTTCATATCAGCGCACACTCCGCTGCAGAGTGAAAATCTCATTCTGGAAACATCCCCCAGGCTGTGGCTAAGCCATGTCTCCGCAATATCCTTTCTTTCAGGAGTGCTAGTTCTGCAAGGTTCGCAGGAGAGCTTCTGTAAAGTTTGGAAGGTAGGAGACGAGGTACTGGCAGAAGTAAAGCTGTGAGTACCGGCCGTGAGTCGTGCTTCGGTAGCTCAGTTGGTAGAGCACTTGCCCGCGAAAGGCAAAGGTCCCGAGTTCGAGTCTCGGTCGGGCACACAGTTTTAATCTGCCAGGAAGTTTCATATCAGCGCACACTCCGCTGCAGAGTGAAAATCTCATTCTGGAAACATCCCCCAGGCTGTGGCTAAGCCATGTCTCCGCAATATCCTTTCTTTCAGGAGTGCTAGTTCTGCAAGGTTCGCAGGAGAGCTTCTGTAAAGTTTGGAAGGTAGGAGACGAGGTACTGGCAGAAGTAAAGCTGTGAGTACCGGCCGTGAGTCGTGCTTCGGTAGCTCAGTTGGTAGAGCACTTGCCCGCGAAAGGCAAAGGTCCCGAGTTCGAGTCTCGGTCGGGCACACAGTTTTAATCTGCCAGGAAGTTTCATATCAGCGCACACTCCGCTGCAGAGTGAAAATCTCATTCTGGAAACATCCCCCAGGCTGTGGCTAAGCCATGTCTCCGCAATATCCTTTCTTTCAGGAGTGCTAGTTCTGCAAGGTTCGCAGGAGAGCTTCTGTAAAGTTTGGAAGGTAGAAGACGAGGTACTGGCAGAAGTAAAGCTGTGAGTACCGGGCGTGAGTCGTGCTTCGGTAGCTCAGTTGGTAGAGCACTTGCCCGCGAAAGGCAAAGGTCCCGAGTTCGAGTCTCGGTCGGGCACACAGTTTTAATCTGCCAGGAAGTTTCAAGAGTGAACTTGTACCACTATTGAAATAAGCCCTTCATTTCATCTAAGGATACCATTCCCTTTTGCTATGTGAATTAATGTTTGAGACACGCGAGAAGCTTTTCCTGTATTTTCGGGCGCCGCTCCATTACTGAAAATACTATTCATCCGTTCTGGCGGTGACATGTGTTACTGTGCAGACTCTGTTAAAGTAGATTATGTTTGTTTATATATATATATATATATATATATATATATATATATATATATATATATATACACTCTTGGAAATTGAAATAAGAACACCGTGAATTCATTGTCCCAGGAAGGGGAAACTTTATTGACACATTCCTGGGGTCAGATACATCACATGATCACACTGACAGAACCACAGGCACATAGACACAGCCAACAGAGCATGCACAATGTCGGCGCCTCAGTTGGACCAGCGTTCGTGCTGGACGTGCAGACCCAATGGGGGACAGATCCGGAGATCTTGCTGGCCAGGGTAGTTGACTTACACCTTCTAGAGCACGTTGGGTGGCACGGGATACATGCGGACGTGCATTGTCCTGTTGGAACAGCAAGTTCCCTTGCCGGTCTACGAATGGTAGAACGATGGGTTCGATGACGGTTTGGATGTACCGTGCATTTTTCAGTGTCCCCTCGACGATCACCAGTGGTGTACGGCCAGTGTAGGAGATCGCTCCCCACACCATGATGCCGGGTGTTGGCCCTGTGTGCCTCGGTCGTATGCAGTCCTGATTGTGGCGCTCACCTGCACGGCGCCAAACACGCATACGACCATCATTGGCACCAAGGCAGAAGCGACTCTCATCGCTGAAGACGACACGTCTCCATTCGTCCCTCCATTCACGCCTGTCGCGACACCACTGGAGGCGGGCTGCACGATGTTGGGGCGTGAGCGGAAGACGGCCTAACGGTGTGCGGGACCGTAGCCCAGCTTCATGTAGACGGTTGCGAATGGTCCTCGCCGATACCCCAGGAGCAACAGTGTCCCTAATTTGCTGGGAAGTGGCGGTGCGGTCCCCTACGGCACTGCGTAGGATTCTACGGTCTTGGCGTGCATCCGTGCGTCGCTGCGGTCCGGTCCCAGGTCGACGGGCACGTGCCCCTTCCGCCGATCACTGGCGACAACATCGATGTACTGTGGAGACCTCACGCCCCACGTGTTGAGCAATTCGGCGGTACGTCCACCCGGCCTCCCGCATGCCCACTATACGCCCTCGCTCAAAGTCCGTCAACTGCACATACGGATCACGTCCACGCTGTCGCGGCATGCTACCAGTGTTAAAGACTGCGATGGAGCTCCGTATGCCACGGCAAACTGGCTGACACTGACGGCGGCGGTGCACAAATGCTGCGCAGCTAGCGCCATTCGACGGCCAACACCGCGGTTCCTGGTGTGTCCGCTGTGCCGTGCGTGTGATCATTGCTTGTACAGCCCTCTCGCAGTGTCCGGAGCAAGTATGGTGGGACTGACACACCGGTGTAAATGTGTTCTTTTTTCCATTTCCAGGAGCGTATATATATTATCCAGGTGACTCAGCAACTTTACCGCTTCGACGAACTGGGAAAAGTTGCTTTCATGTTAGCCATCTGTTAACAGCTACTATTAACAGACAACCAGGGGGGTCAGCACGTTATCCCTTATACCTAAGAGATAAACAGTGAGCATTTAACAGATGGCTAATTTGAAAGCAACTTGTCCCAGTTCGTCAAAGCGGTAAAGATCAACAAGCCGCTGGCATGCAAATAGGTATTGCCTGTCTACTTTCCGACAGTGTAAGGCTTCAGAAACGTTGCTACGTGCAGGGGGTTCTTCATTAGTTTGAAGACCGAAAACGGTTGGGGGGTCACATGTCGAAAGATAAACCACTAACATATGTAACAGAAAGACATGAACGTATTCAGAGTCTACAGAAAAAGTACTACCGTTCCACTACAGACGGCCAACCGAGATCGACCAACCTCAGACAGTGCCGTCATCTATAGGCGGTAAGGAGGTGCGTGGGTTCAGCACGCGGCTCTCCGCTGTTGTGTGGTTAGCAGTCCTGGTGTCGCTATTTCTCATTCAGGTTGCTCCTTATCCGGGCTGGCATCACGAGACTGTGTGCACCCCATTTCAGCCGTTCCGCCAGAGAAAGAGGCAGTGCTGAGGATCAAACCCAGTTTCCTCGCATGGTGTGCTCTGCCCATAGATGGGCCAATCGGGCCTGACAGATCACCATGTCATCCTCCGCCAATAGCGTCACGTATGGTGCAATGTGGAGTCATAAGACCACTCCCCCAACTGTAGTCGGTGTTTGAGAACTGGAGCCGCTACTACTCGTCCAAGTAGCTTCGCAGGTGACATCGTGAGGCAGAGTGCAACCCGTTCCAGTCCTCCCGCCGAAGAAAAATCCCTGACAGTACTGGAAATGGAACCTGGTCCTCCAGATGGCAATCAGCCACGCTAACCACTAAGCTTGGAGCTGGACATTCATACGTTATAGGTTCACAATATTCTGTCAAGGGCAGCCTTCAGTAACTTTAAGTATTGCTACCGAAGAGTGGCCTGTATGAGTAGAAAACGTAACTTAAGCGCACAGAAACTACACGACTCGATAATAATTTATTTGAGCTATACCAAGGGCGTAGCTGTACTAGACGGAACATGTTGGAGGGAATTTGCTTAAGCCAAAGAGAGAGAGTACTTAACCATAAAATTCAGATTCAGATGACAATGGAAGGATGCAGTGGAACTTTACTGAATGGCTGGCACCGTCAGTCGACAATATAGTGTAAAATGGTCACGCTCACCACGCAAATGAAGCAGATACCATGTGCAAGTGACATTGCTAACTTTTGTTAAAGTTGAACTGTTACTAAATGCAAGGCGACAAAAGGCTATAGTGAAAGGCGTCCACAGCTGTAAGAAGGCTGCATCTGTTTGTTGCCATGGAAACTAAAATTGAATAGATGAGAGGGGACGACGGGTGTCAGCGGCTACAAAGGTGTCACCCTCTTGTGAGCTTGATTATCAACAACTGAGACGTCTTGCAGACGCAATCCAAGACAGATGACCAGGAAGACCGCATGAATTAATGCTGCTTCACGATAACGCCCGCTCGTATCCTGATGGAATGACAAAATGGCTCTGAGCACTATGGGACTTAACTTCTGAGGTCATCAGTCCCCTGCAACTTAGAACTACTTAAACCTAACCAACCTAAGGACATCACACACACCCATGCCCGAGGCAGGATTCGTACCTGCAAACGTAGCGGTCGCGCGGTTCCAGGCTGTAGCGCCTAGAACCACTCGGCCACCCCGGCCGGCCGAGTGACAAAAAAAAAAAAAAAAAAAAAAAACCACTATTAGAAGTTTGATTGGAAAGTCATTCCGCACCACTTTATTCACCTGATCTTGTGTTCTCATATTTTCGCCTTTTCCGCTTTCTATACAACAACCTTGAAGGAACTTCCTTTCCAGATGAAAATGAGCTCCGAACAGGGCTTGACGAATTCTTTGCCTCAAAACCACATGATTTCTACAATTGCTGAATCGGAAAGTTACCTCAGCGTTGGCAGACTGTTGTAAATAGTGAAGCACAATATATCACTAGTGACTAAATGGTTCAAATGGCTTTAAGCACTATGGGACTTAACATCTGAGGTCATCAGTCCCTTAGACTAAGAACTACCTAAACCTCACTAACCTAAGGACATCACACACATCCATGCCCGAGGCAGGATTCGAACCTGTGACCGTAGCAGCAGCGCGGTTCCGGACTGAAGCGCCTAGAACAGCTCGATCACAGCGGCCGGCTCTGATGACTAAAGCCTCTGTTTCGTATCCATGGAAAAACGCTACGAACATATGAAATACGGAATTCGAAGATTGAAAAAAGATGGCAATATTTAAAAAAATGTGTGATATCATGCTTGCTAAAACGATTACTGCTGCATTATTATCACAGTATAGAAAGGGCTGGAATTCTATTACTACATCGACTGCACACAAAAAAACAAAAAAATCTGTGGAACAGATACATTACATTCGTGAAATCTTCTCGGGTGATCAGCCGAGTAAAGGCGTCGTCTTCTCGCAACGTTTCGAAGGGTTTCGTACCCATCATCTTCGCTTGAAGATGATGGGTACGAAACCCTTCGAAACGTTGCGAGAAGACGACGCCTTTACTCGGCTGATCACCCGAGAAGATTTCACGAATGGAATACGCCGAGAAAGTCTCAAATCATAGATACATTACATATCACACACAGGACATTGTCAGATATTACACCGGTAGCTAGTGCTGCATTTTTTTTCTTCATTCAGTCACTCTGTACCACCAGGAGTTGATGGGAGGAGTGAATCAGCTGTGCTAGCATATATGTATTTGTTTAAAACAAACAAAAATGAAGCAGGACTCCGTCAGATAAATATCTCTAATATAGCCACATCACTGCAAGCCGTGTGGTCGGGAGCAAAATATCTGTCACATATCACGCTACCCAGTTGACTGCAACTGCAGCCCAGTTGCCACATCATCCCATGGCTCACTCAGACCACACCCACATCATGGCGCGCTGAATGCTGAATGAATGGCAGTGTCTCTGAACCACATGTGCCTCACCCTCGCCCCCCCCCCCCCTTCCCCGAGGCCTGCCAGGAAATGTTACCCAATTAAGACTTCCCCACACCGGCGGATGCAGATTCCTGCCCTGTCACGCCACCAACACACGCATTTACACAGCCACCCAACCAGAATGCTAAGGAGCACGTAGAAGGACGACAGGTTCTCGATACTGATGGCAAACACTTCAACATCAGTGTACTTAAGATGCAATATTTCTTAGCACAGACCTGAATTTTTTCGTTCACGATCAGAGATCTGTAGCCATACCTGGGTTCTATGATAACACTCCTTGCACTATTCAGTGGTGTCTTGTATCAATAGCAGTGGAGTTGGCAGGCTGCAATACACTAGTGCAGTCTCTGGAAAGTTGTACATGTTGCACATAGGGTTCGCAGCCTCCCCTATCCATATGTGCCGCGCGTGATTAGCCGAGCGCTCTGAGGCGCTGCAGTCATGGACTGTGCGGCTGGTCGCGGCGGAGGTTCGAGTCCTCCTTCGGGCATGGGTGTGTGTGTTTGTCCTTAGAATAATTTAGGTTAAGTAGTGCGTAAGCTTGGGGACTGCTGACATTAGCAGTTAAGTCGCATAAGATTTCACACACATTTGAACATTTATCCATATCTGCCCACTGCAACATGTTATCTACTTAAGTCTTGTGCAGCCTTTTGGAGGATGGCTGGGGCCCCTTGTCGTCAATGTTTCACAGACGGACTGCAGCATCCATCAATTAGAGATGAAGCACTGAAAAATGTAGCACTAGTTTTTTCTAAATGTCATTCTCTTAATAGAAGCTGTCACTAAAGTTGCATCCTGCACTTTTTACTGAATATGGAAGAAATTTTTAGAGTTGTGCCATTATTAATGTTTGTTTGCCTTCCACATTTAATGTTTGCAGCAAATTCCTATTACTTTCTGAGTATAACGCTTTTCCTAACTCTCTCTTCATGCTGTTCTCTAAGTAGCTAGTACCCTGCCAAACTGTTGCACTTGACTCTCCGAGTCAGCATTCTAATTACCGCAGAATTGTGTGTGTGTGTGTGTTTGTAGTCATGTGACATTGGAGGTGGAAATCAACACAAATATTCTACAGGTTTGATAAAACCATTACTGCTGCATTATCGCCACAGTGTAAAAGCAGTGAATTCTATTACCAAACCAATTACGTAAATCCATGTAAAAAATACACTAACGATCACACACCGAATTGTTAGCTATTATAACCACCTGTTTAATTTCATGATGATATACGTTTTGCGTCCAGTGCAACAGCAAATTCCGCATGGCATGGATTGGACAAGCCCTTGACAGGTTAGCAGAGGTATTGTTTATTAACTTTCCATCACTTCTCAGTTCGGGAATTATCATTTTCCATCATTCTAACAGAATTCATGATAACCGCAGAGTGGTGCAGAATGTCTGTCAGTTAAATGTGTGTCTTGGAGAGCGGCACATGTTGCCGAATAGGAGGAAATTAGTAGTTGTAGTTGTGAGAGACGATCGTAATAACCACGAAATTGACATTACATCAGGGTTTCATACCATACATGGAAAACTCATTGGTGATGTGGAGGCAGAACTCATGGCAGTGATCGCTCACGCCTCCCCAAACGCCACACACTTCAGCTACCAACACACATGCTAGAAACTACTTGAGTTCAGAGTACAATAATAAGAAGAAGTTACAGAGTTCATGTTAGGTGCACTTTCAATTGCACAATGTCACTATGAAGTTTACTTAAGTACTCTGTTGACTATCAAAATAATAACACCAGTAGACAACAACTGTGCACATACAGTACGAAGGAAAAACATACGATTTTACCTCCACGAGAAACTGACACATCCACACACATAATATCGCAATTGTTCTAGGTGTTTAAAATAGGATTAAGTCAGTTCCTTGAATATTATTTCTATCTATTTCATACATCCTGTATCTTTAGTGTATATAAGAAACTTTGATAACTGCAGCTGTTCAGTGTTCCTAACACTACATTATCTGTTACAAATATATTGCACCTTCAGCATACATACAAAGCTTTGACAGCAATAGTGAAACTTAATCCAGAGTTAAAATATAAGAAAGTACAAATCGATGTCATCATTGTTATTGGGTCGTGGAGGTGGGGTAGAAATCAGAAAAGAATTATTAAAACCCACTGACGTTGCCACAGTCAAACTCAAGTCATGCCACAGGCAGGTGAAAGCAGGAAGCGAGCCGATATGTCGCAAGTGCGTCAAGTCATTGACACATTACTGCACTATATTATGACTAAGGATATACATTCAGCAGAAAGGAAATTGCAGTGGATAAGCAATGCAAGCAAGAGAAGCATATTCGTTAGCTCTTAATACATGTTGCAAGAAACTCTAACTCTTTCACAAGAGCACACAGCAAGGTGCTGATACAGCAGTTAACAGTCGGTTAAATAAATATAGCAGGATAAGGAGGACACATGTGGTCATATCAAACCTAGCCTTGTGTCTTAGCCTCATGCTTGCACCCTTTAAGTATCCCAGCTCTCCCATTCTCATTGTGAGTAGATCATTGGGATCGAAGGCATTCACAATAATAGCTCTCGATATCTTGATTACGACATTGTAGTGAATCCATGTTCTAGATGCTCCAGAACCATCTATGAACTAGTTTAAGATGTAGTCAAGATAATGGCCTTTACCTGATGAACTTCATGCTGCTCACCACCCACCATCTACTGATGGAAGAACTAACTGCCACCCAACAACACCAGATTACGAGGTGTTGACGGCACTGAACTTCAACTTGGAAGACAAAAACAGAGTCTCTTGGGGTCTGTGTACCTGTTAGGTTTTCAGGAGCCTCTGACTGTTGAAATGTACCAGCTGGTAGGGAGATCAACCGACCACACTACTACTGACACCAGGTACATCACAGACAGGGCATCAGGGGCCATTATAGAATTCAGAGTGGGACTGAGGACACTCCAGCAGTGATCCCAAGACCACCTTGTGCTGGGCAACAGCCGCACTTGCTCTCCGGCAACCCAATGCAGCGCAAGGGGTGCTAAACCTCACCAAGGTGTGCAACCTCTGGTCTTGATTGACAGATGTCATCTAGAATCCAACAAGCAGCTGAATTAACAACAGCCAAGGCTGGTGTGGAAGAACAAGTACTTGTAAACATTGGGAGTAAAAGATTGAACTCTAACAACGTTTTACTAGTCTCACTGATGCTTCTAAAGTTCGCAACAGCTATCCTGATTTCACGCAGAGGGGTCCCCACTTGGCCATTTCTAAATGCAAGATTTTTCTGGGATGTTTAAGATAATGGAGATGTGTACCTACCAAACAACAAGCCACGATTTTTATGTGTAAGAGGAAGCCTCTCAATGAAGCTGACATGTTAATGTATCAACGATAAGACTGTTATATCTTCCTTGCCCATTCCATATAGCAGATTTTGTGTACAAAACACACAGGCTAGAATGTCGCTCTACAGTTTGTCTACTGGAGTAAAAAGAACACATCAAGGTTGACCTATATAGAAGTACATGTATCATACAATGAGGACCAGGAAAATCTTTATAAATTATTTCCTTTCTGCCTACAATTTTTATTATTTGTCTATAAACTATGTGGAAATCTGCGTTACAAATCCAATTCCATTGTTCTGCTGGACTATAGATAAGTATTTGGCATGGTGTACACTTTAAAAAATGGCATTTGTTAGCATAAAAATGACTAGCACTATTGTTATAAATAGCTGCTTAATACCATATCGTTTTGTCAGTAAGAGAGATATCAGGGAATTTGATACGATCAATAAGACAGGATATATACACGTCTTTGTACACATAGTGTTGCCCTACACCCTGAAATACCTATATGGATTGGGAATTTTAGGGGCATATATGAATTCATGTATCAGCCTTAGTGTCCTTTTTATGTGAGATGTCTCTCCCAGGGAAAGAACATCACACCTAGGCATCTGTATGGAACAATCAAAGTAAAAAAGGTATTACTAACCAACTATTACGCCTAACCCTCGCAATACCAAGGGGTGGGGTAGCAGGTACTTCATGAAGACCTTCTGAAAATATTCTAATGTAGTCAATTATTTTGTATTTAAAATTTTGAAAAAATACTAGTGGCTTGTAATTAATTATTATACCCCATTCCACACGTTTTAAATTAAACTTAAATCAAGAATTTAAGTCTTAGTTGCAGATGTCACTTTCTACAGTGAATGTCATATTCAATATTTTCAGGTTAAGGACGGTACATATACATAATTATGATCTTTAAAAAGTATGTTGTCAGTAAAACTCAACAGTCGAAATTTGTAATTTCAAACTTTCTTTGCGGTGGCCTTGAAGAACCACCAGCTTGGTAGTGAATGATATTGAAAATCTGTTGATATTGATAAGGGTGTGCTAAAAGATATGTTGTTAGTATAAGTCAACAACAGCTAACGAATGTTGTATTTTCTAAACTTTTTTATGTGAGAATGAAGTATGTCCTCCTCCCCATAGTAATGCATATTATGGAAAGTGCCTTGGTATTTCTAGGCTCAACATAGTAATTTATCATAGTGTGGGGTGTCACTACAATGTGTGGATTGATTTGATACTGGTTTTATCATAACTAATACAAATTATTGGGTAAAATAATACAGGCAATTAGGTGTGTAAATAACATTGCTTGTTATAATACAAAGATCTAACTCTTCTCGTCTACAAGTGCTGTTTAAGCTGGAAATTATGATGACATTGCTATCTACATGTACATCGAAAAAACTGGACAGCAGTAATGACCCATGATTTTAGCATAAAAAGCGGAGAATTGCCAGACATAGTTTTGTGCAATACCAACATTTGTCGACGGATGCAGCCTTCCACATGGTTAAAAAAACACAATTTTCTTCTCTACGGAGTATTACTGTTAAGACATTTAAGCTGTACATAAGTGTTTAGCAACATGAGAATAGTACACCATTCTGAGTCCAATTAACTCCTAGCAGAAAAAGTGAACTTGCACGTTCTGCTAACCTAATAATGACGTGAAATGTGTCTCATATAATAACAGTTCCCATGTTAAGTTTTCCACCCTTAATGCGTGTCAAAATCTGTCAGAATTCAAAAATGAGCATCATTAACTTTATATGGTACGTGAATGATCCTGGATGACTGCTGTGCTGTGAAAACTGTGCTGACAGAAAGCAGTTTTAGGTGCCATCTGTCTGCATGCACGCTGTCATGATATCTCAGAATCTAATGCTATTTCACATCCCAAATAATAATAAAATTAGACGTTGCAGATCAACATTCAAAGAAGGAACAAGAAATACCTAGATAGGTCAACCGTCATTTTACCCATTATGTTTACATCATGAAATTGCACACAAGTGTTATAACTCAATCCTGGCTGTTAGACTTTGTAGTGTGACGGGAACGGAAGGCTATAGAAGTGGTGGGCAAAAAGAGTGTACAATTATCACGTAACATCGAACCACATCTTGTGTGCTATGGGACTATCAAGGAAGTAGCAGTACGATTTTGTAATCCAGCCTGTTCGACTCTGTGGAATAAACGCCTAGAAAAAGATTCTTTATAGCCTAAGCTTACTTCACAATGCAATAGTCTTTTATTTTTGCACACTGACACACTGCATGCACAGTAAAACATTATCCTACACAGCTGGTGTAATATGTATAAAGGAAGTCAAATGAAAACGGAACAAATGGGAAAAAAGTAAGTATAATGTTTCTTATTTCAGAAGTAATCACCATAACTATTAATACATTAACGCACTGTGTCACAAGATGGTCAGTGACTTAATGGAAAAATGTTTGTGGTTGTCTACGAAAGCGTGACTTTACCGGAGAGAGCACCTCTTCATCCAAAGGAAATCAATGACAATGAATGTCTTTCATCAGGGCTCCAGAAATAGGGAAATCAGATGGCGAGAGATTGGGACTCATGGCAGAGCTATAAGGGCTTCCCAGCGAAACTTATGGACTCTATTGGAAACAACCTTTGGGCCACTTATGTCGAAACATGCATGGTAACGTAAGAGCTTGCCCTGGGATCTCATTGATTAAGTTTCTGCCAAGTGTATGTGTAACTAGCTGTCCAATGCACAGTGACCTCTTCCAGCTGATCCCCACTCCTGGACACTGTCTCTATGAGCAGTCAAGTCACCATTGGATGCAACCACCATACCACTGACTACTGCTCATGGGATTCTGCCTGCAACAAGCTTTCCAAGGTGCCTCACCTTTGTTTTAGGCAGTCGCCACTTGTCACTGACACCAGCCATGTTGCATTTGGGTTCTTCTCAATGCCTACAAACCACTACGTCATCATTGTATGCAGCTGCCTCTCACTACCATTTGTTCTTCAAGCCACCCAGAGGTCACCAAGTTCAGCCTCTGCTCATCACTGACATCTTCTTCATTGAGGCTTGGCATTTATAGGCATTGAGAAACAGCCTATTCCCTAATCTAATTTACACTGTGGGAGAAGTTGCTCTTGATGGGATACAGCGTTAATCTTCCAGTTGGACTTGTCAAGCAGTGACTTATTTTCTTGTTGTCAAGCAGTGACTCTATGCCCGGTCCTGAAGGGGCTATGTACTACAACTCCAGTTCTGAAGCCACTGGCTCCTGCACCTGCAGTCCTTTCACATCTAGTTCCTGAGACACTGCCTCCTGCAACTCTGGGTCTTACCATGGCTCCTGCAACAATAGCAATGCCATTGCCACTGCTTCCAGTAGAGTCCATCAGATTCCTGCCAGCATCCCACTGTCTTGTCACTATCCAGTTGAGCCCATCAGTGCCCTGCTGACACCCAACAAACCTCTCATCTGTTGACATTGATCCCATCAATGCTAGCCCCATTACCACTGACCCTGTTGACATGAGATCTGTCAATGCTAGCCCCACTGCTGTCAGCCTCACTGCCACTGACCCCCTCATCCCTGGCCCCTTGACAACCAGCTGCATTGATAGTGGACCTGTTGCTGCTGGGCCCATCATCATCAACCATGTCGTTACCTGCCAGCTGCCTCTTACCAACACTGTAGGCCTGATCACCTTCATCACTGGCACAGATGACTCTGCTGCTAGCCCAGCCACCTCTGCTGTTAGACCAGCTGCCTCCTCTGCTGATCCAGCTGTCCTTGATGCCAGACGAATCAGCCACTGGACCTCTGCCATCCATCAGCAACATTAAATCAATGGTCAATCTTGCAGCCTCACATCTTCAGTTGCCGTCTCCAGCCTTCTGAAACTGTTCTACCTCTAGTCCCACACCATGCTGAAGTTCCACTTCTTCAACGTTTACCCAGTTGTCTCATCTAGTACACTCAAATAGATCAGTTGAAGGCCCATTAATTTGCTGACTTTGTTTCACATACATTTCTCAGCGTTCTTCCGCCTTCTACTCGATCAATGTCGCCCTCCTGAACTTTGTGCCTATCCTTCAACTTTGTAAACACTCTTGCAGCGCACTGCACTTTCAGCTCAGTTCCTGGATTACACTGGCTGTTTCCGTGGCCCATCTATAGGAACTCGCATTGGCGGCTTGTTCTCGGCTGACTGTCTTGCTGGACTGCCTCGCGTCATCCCACTGGTGGCTGCTGTTGGTCATGTCCAACATTTCGGAAGCACCGTCATCCTCGAAACTATACCCTCATTGCCCACTTCACTGTTCCCTCTCAAGTCATCCTGCTGGCAGCCGCCATTAATCAGGCACTGTTCTGACTGGCTGCTGATGCTCGCCGTTCTGCAGGCACCATCGTCCTCGAGGTCACACTGGTTTCTTACTGAGCTTGCACTGGGCCACTTGTTACAGCTGTGTTAGTCCTTCCTCTTGCTTCTGGCCTTGTCGCTGCAGGAACCACAGCAGAGGCCAGTCACTTACGTCTCACATCCTGTGTACTTTCATTGTTTTCAAGGCGAGATCCCTATGTAACACAGACCGCAATCCGTAGGTCTCTGAGTGGCGATGCTCCTACATGGTCACCCTCTAAAGCCTTGCATCGCTTCTGAGCAATCCTGTTGCCTGTAGTATTCGTTGGTGCAAGCAGATGGCCTCCACCACCCACTGGGATGCCCTCCGTGGGCTAGCTCAGCCTCTCCCATCTTGTCACCGCCCCTTCGTTGCCTAGCATTTCTTGCTGGGCTGTCAGCGTCGCTGCTTTCGGGCGGCTGCCATTGCTCGAGCATGGCCTTCTAGTGGCCACCGCCCCCTATCGAAGGCACTGGTGTCTTCTCGGCGTTCGTCATCAGTCTCCTAGAACTTAGAACTACTTAAACGTAACTAACCTAAGGACATCACACACATCCATGCCCGAGGCATGATTCGAACCTGCGACCATAGTGGTCGCGCGAGCTCCAGACTGAAGCGCCTAGAAGCGCTCGGATTGTCAGTAAATGTAAACATATTTACTGGCAGGTATTAAGAAATATCAACACAATGTGAAGTCACCATTGTCGCTCAGGTTGTACTGGCCATATATACTGGCGAAAGAAAGATCACACCACCATAAAATAAGTAATCTAGAGTAATGAAATCTCGAGAATAGATTTGTCTAGGTAAAATATTTAAGTGATTATCATTGCAAGATCACAGGTTAATGTAAGTGCGAGATTAGCTATTCGAAACGTGAAATTCTGGTGCATTAATAACAGGTTTAATCACCAGAATGTTGAACGTAAACATGCAAAAATGCATGAATTGTGTTTGTGGATGGAGCTGCATGCCAGTTGAACTTGGTTGGTCGGTATAGGGACGGTAATGCTGTCTGTGTATGAAGCTGGAGTTGTCATCTGATGATGTTCCATACGATATGTGTTCGACTGGATACCGATCTGGTGATCGTGCAGGTCAAGGCAACATGTCGACACTATTTAGAGCATGTTTGATTACAATAGCGGTATATGGGCGAGCGTTATCCATTTGGAAAGCACCCTCTGGAATGCTCTTCATGAATGGTGGCACAACAGCCCTAACCATCAGAGTCACGTACAGTTTTGCAGTGAGGGTGCATGTGATAACCACGAGACTGCTGTTGCTGTCATAAAAAATAGCAGCCTGGACCATAAAGCCGGGATTAGGTCTAGTGTCTCTAGCAGGCAGACAGGTAAGCTGCAAGATCTCAATTGGTCTCCTTGTAATCAACTTATGGTCATCACTGGCACTCTAGCAGGATCAGCTTTCATCAGAAAACACAAAAGACCTCCGCACTGGCCTTCAGTGACCTCTCGCTTAATACAACTGAAGTCACAAATGGTGTTTGTTTGGGGACCGCTGGTGGGTTCTAACACTCAATCCAACAAGAGGGCTCGTGTAGCCAGTCCTCCTGATTCAGGTAGTAGTAACAGAACGCATGCTGCTTCGCAGAATGTGTTTTTCATAATTAAAAGAAAAGATGGGAGTTTTGAAAAAGTTTTGCCATTTTATATACAGAAGGGCTTAGAAGGTATTGCTGGCACATTAAAATCTGTAAAGCGCTTGCGAAATGGCACCTTGTTGGTTGAAACATCTAGCTTCCAGCAAGTCCAGTACCTTCAGAAGGCACAATTTCTTGGGGAGTTTGCGATAGAGACTGAATTTCACAACACCTTGAACTACAGAAACGGTGTTGTGACTTGCAGAGATCTCGTTGACATTCCCCAAGACGAACTGAAGGCTGAATGGTCCCGGGAAGGAATTGTCGACGTGCAACACATTACGAAACGGGTGGATGGTGCTCTCATAAAGACTGACTCATTTATCCTTACATTTAACGGCACCAAATTGCCAGAGCATGTGAAGGCAGGTTTCCTACGGCCTTATTACCCCAACCGCATGCGGTGTTTTAAATGCCAACACTTTGGACACACTACTCTCGGCTGTAGAGGGGAAGCCACTTGCGGGAATTGTGGTAAAGCAGCCCATGAGGGAGTTGGTTGCTCCTCTCCTCCCAAGTGTGCCAACTGCTCTGGGGATCACCCTGTGTGGAGTAGGGAATGCAGAGTTTTCCTTGAGGAACGGAAGATCCAGGAACTAAAAACTACAAAACGCATCCCGTATAGTGAGGCGAAGAAAATTTACAAGTCCATTCAGCCACCCACGTTCGCTGCTTCCTTTTCTTCTGTTCTCAAACAACCAGTCTTGAAAACCGATGCCGCTACACAAACGGAGGTTGCTACTGTCAGCACTAGCACCTGCGCTTGTCAATGTACGTGTGCTGCTGCCGTTCCTGTGAAGCCTGCTGCTCCCCCCCCCCCCCCCCCCCCCGGCCTTCTGACCAGCCCGTGGTAGCTGACATCATGGAACTTCCTGCCCCTTCCCGGGTCCAGTTTTGTGCACTGCCCAGCGCTGCTACACCCCCTACTGCTTCTGAGGTTTTGGCTCCAATGCCACCTCAGGCCAGAACATCGAAGCCAAAGACAAAGGTGAAGACTCGCCCACTAAAGGAGACTGCAATTATACTGTCTCCTGATGTGGATGTCATTCTCTCTGACGTCTCTCTCGACTCCTCTTCTGAGGTGATGGAGGTTGATGTCAGACTGGGGCAATCATCTCGCCCCAAAACTG
The DNA here is from genome assembly GCF_021461395.2 of Schistocerca americana. Classification (NCBI taxonomy): domain Eukaryota; kingdom Metazoa; phylum Arthropoda; class Insecta; order Orthoptera; family Acrididae; genus Schistocerca; species Schistocerca americana. Next base: position 52,538,921 of record NC_060124.1, read on the forward strand.
AGCCTCCACCTGTTGTGGGCTCTCCTCCCCAACAGAAAGTGAGAATGTAGGTACTCCCACCCTGATAGATGGCTCCCATTATACAGTGGAACATGAATGGATTCTGGGCACATGTGGAGGAACTGAACCTCCTACCACGGCAACGCCCCCTGTGCTTGTGTTTACAGGAAACGCATTTAAAACCATCTGATGCTCCTGTACTAAGGGGCTATACGTCATATCGCAAAGATGACCTGACTGGAGAAAGGGCCAAAGGCGGAGTCGCTGTGTTTGTCAATAATGAGCACCACTCCTATGCTCTCCCCCTGGATACTGACCCGCAAGCAGTTGCAGTTGAAATTCATTCACCTCGGAGGCTTACCGTTTGCTCCCTTTATTTGCCCCCTCTGGATGCAATGACCTTAGACGCTCTCACAGATCTTATCGACCAACTCCCCCGCCCATTTCTCCTCCTGGGAGACTTCAATGCCCATCATGTCCTGTGGGGCTCCACTTCTCTTTGCGCTCGAGGTCGAATTTTGGAGAGCCTCCTAACATCTCAAGTGTTGTGCATCCTCAACACAGGTACTCCGACTCATTTGTCTACTGCTACAGGGTCATTCTCAGCCATTGACCTATCTTTCTGCTCTCCAACTCTCACCGACTCTGTTCACTGGGAGGTCAGTGACGACCTTCATTCCAGCGATCACTTCCCTATCCGCATTCATCTCCTCGATGGTGTACTGCTGGAGCAGCGGCCACCATCGTGGATGATTGGCAGGGCTAACTGGCCACTGTTCACTCGGTTGGCTGTCTTTGACCGCCACAATAACGTACAGGAATGGGTGGATCACATCACGATTGTGGTCCATCATGCTGCTGACCTGTCCATACCACAGTCTTCTGGCACTCTTAAGCGGCGCCTTGTGCCTTGGTGGACAGAACAGTGCCGTTCAGCCATCCGGGACAGACGTGCGGTTCTTCACCGATTTAAATGCCGCCCAACAGCGGTCAATCTTACCGCCTTTCGAATCGCGAGAGCCAGGGCACGCCGTGTCATTAAAGAGAGCATGAAAAGGTCATGGCAGGAGTTCCTGGACTCCATCAACCGTTCCACTTGTTCAACAAGAGTATGGGAAGCCATCCGGAGGATTTCCGGTAAACATAGCCGTTTACCAATAGCTGCTGTCCTGAACCAGGGATGCCTCCAAACGACACCCAGAGCCATTGCTCAGACGCTGGAAGAGCATTTTGCACAAGGTACTGCCACTGCAAATCAGGATCCAGCGTTTCGTCGCTACCGTGCGACTGTCGAAAGAGCGACCTTGGACTTTCGGTCGAACAGTTCTGAGGCCTACAATTCCCCTTTCTCCATGTGGGAACTTGAATCGGCACTTACTGAGACTTCTGACACTGCACCAGGTTACGACCGCATCCGGTACTCCATGCTTCGACATCTACCAGCGGCGACAAAGGAAATCCTCCTCGAATGTTTTAATCTCATATGGCAGACAGGAGTGTTCCCCACCTCGTGGAGGGAGGCAATCCTCATCCCTCTCCTCAAACCAGGAAAGGACCGCACATGTCCCGGTAGTTATCGTAGTATCGCCTTGACAAGCTGTGTCGGAAAGACCCTGGAACGGATGGTTAACCGGCGTCTGGTCTGGCTGTTAAGAGACCAGACAGCTCCTTAGCCGCTTTCAGTGTGGATTCCGAAAATTTCGGTCCACGGTCGACAACCTGACCCTCCTAGAGGCGGCTATTCAGCAGGCTTTTCTCCGTCAGCAGCACTGTATCGGTATCTTCTTTGATATCAGTAAGGCATATGATACTACTTGGAGACACTGTATTCTTGCACAAATACATCAATGGGGCTTTCGTGGCCGCCTCCAGATTTTCATTCGGTCTTTCCTGTCTCAGTTGTTTTTTCGGACCCGCGTTGGTAACACACTGTCTGATCGCTTTGAGCAAGAGAACGGTGTCCCCCAGGGCAGTGTTTTAAGTGTTACCCTCTTTGCCATAGCCATCAACAGTATAACGTCTACAGTGAGGAGTCCAGTACAGTGCTCCCTATTTGTGGACGACTTTGCTGTTTTCTGTTACTCCACAAGTGTTGCAACCGTGAGCCGTCAGTTGCAGCTAACAGTGCGGCGGTTAGAGGAGTGGGCTGCAAAGACGGGTTTTCGGTTTTCTGCCGATAAGTGTGTTTGTGTTCATTTTAATCGTTCTCGTCATCTTTTTACTTTGCCTGCCTTGCATATGGGGGATACTGTCCTACATTTTAGAGACACAGTGCGGTTTCTGGGCCTAATTTTTGACTCCAGGTTGTCATGGCTGCTACACCTACGTGACTTGAAAGCCAGAACGCTGAAGGCACTGAACATCCTCAAGTGCCTCAGCCACAGGTCTTGGGGCGCGGACAGGGCGTGTCTCCTTCAGTTTTATGGAGCTTTTGTGCGTTCACGGCTGGACTATGGGTGCACAGTATATGGGTCAGCGAGGCCATCTTATTTGCGGGTCCTTGACGCTGTTCACCATGCTGGGATCCGACTGGCCACGGGTGCTTATCGGACCAGTCCCGTACCCAGCCTCTGTGCTGAGGCTGGCGAACCTCCACTTACCATCCGGCGGGAGCTCCTGCTGGTGCGCCAGGCTTGTAAGTTTCTTGCAGCTCCCAGCTCGCCTGCTCAACGTCTTGTTGCCCATCCACCTCTGGACCGCCTTTTTTCCCGCCGTCCCCGAGCTACGTTGCCGTTTGGGATCCGTGTGCAACGTGTACTAGAGTCCCTCGGTGTGGAGTCTGTACAACCCCAAATCCAAGGTTTTAACCGCCGGCCACCCTGGTTACTGAAGAGGTCCTGAGTGGTTTTAGATTTATTGCAGTACAAGAAAGATTGCACTCCTGCCACCGTTTTTAATTCAGCATTTTCTGCCATTTTATCTGGGTCGAAAGAAGGGGATTCTGTTGGCTGCTCAGTTGTTTTTCCATATCGTGTCCTCAAGGTCCGACTGCCTCAGAGTTTTACTGTCTTTGATGCAGAATTGTTTGCGATCTTGCGGGCACTGGAGCACATGAGACATTCTTCCTCTCCTAAATTTCTTGTCTGTTCCGATTCACTCAGTGCCCTTCACTCATTGCAACGTTTGTATCCGGCAGACAAAATTGTCCAGACCATCCAGGATGCCCACCTCCGACTACAGCGACTGGGGAAGGTTGTAGGTTTCTGCTGGGTTCCGGGGCATGTTGGCATTGCTGGGAATGAAAGGGCAGATCTCGCAGCCAAGGAGTCGTGTCTCGCCCCACAAGTATCTCAGTGTGCTATCCCCTTGCACGCAGTCACCTCGCTGTTGATCTCACGGGTCATGCGTCGGTGGGAGGATGAGTGGCTGGAAGTGACTGACAATAAGCTCCGTATAGTCAAGCCCGCAACGCGTGTGTGGTGTACTTCCTTTCAGCCCCATCGACGGGACGAGGTTCTCCTCACTCGGCTTCGAATAGGCCACAGCCCTATGACGCACGGCTTCCTGCTCCGGCGAGAGGACCCTCCAATTTGTGGTGCTTGCGGCGTCCAGGTCACTGTGCGCCACGTTTTGTTGGATTGCGTTTTATTTTCTGATCAGCGGGTCGTGGCTGACTTGCTAGCGGACCTGCCATCTCTTTTAGGCAACACTCGGACGCATGTGGTTAAAGTTTTAAAGTTCTGTGCCCTGTCAAATGTTTTTACAAAGATTTTAGGGAGAGGATTTTAATTTGCTTACTGTGTGACAAGCTCGCCCATATTTTATGTAAGTGGCGAGCCAATAACAATTTCCTGTGACATTCTTCTTGCTATGTTTCCCCTTTCCTTAGGTTTTACTTTCTTATGTAGCATTTTCCTCCTTTTCCTGCTTCCTTTGTGTGTGTGCTTTAGTTTTCTTAGGTCTGTCCACATTCGTTCCTTTTAATGTGTGTCAGGGCGCTGATGACCTAGATGTTGAGCGCCCATAAGCCCCAACACACCACCACCACCACAGTAGAATGTACACTACATATCCTTGAAGTAAACGGTTCGTAACAGTTCATTGTGTCACTGTGGTGCGAACTGCTGCTAAAATTGCTGCTACTGATGCAATACGATGCGCCAGAGCCAACCACCAAACACAGTGGTCTTCCCTCTCTGTAGTACTACGTGGTGGTCTGGAACCCCGTCTTCTTGCGACCATACATTCTCGTGTCCACCACCGCCAGCAGTCATGTACGTCTCTGGCAAGTCTTCATGGATATCGTTAAAGGGACATCCAGCTTTTTGGATCTAGTACACGACCTCATTCAAACTCAATGGGGTATTGATAATGGTGTCTTTGTCACCTTAAAGACATTCTTGACTTACGTCCAATATCAGAGATAACTAACACTCATTACCGTTACAGCATGGATTTAATGCAAAGCTGGTTGTATCCTCATAGTGGCTACCGGAGCTTCTATTATAGACACCATCTTTCAGATGTAGAAATAAGCCTACCGACTTTCAATTATGTCGCAGAAGTTCTTCTTGGGTTTGCAGGTTTTTTTTCAGTGAGTGTACATAACCAACAGACTGACGTACAGGCAGCCTGTTCCAGCCAAGCTCCGATCCTGGACATCAGCCATGTCTACAAATAGTCAAGCCATTACTGAATGCAGCTGCCGTACCCCCTGCCACAGTCTCCTAAGACTCAGCCTGCAGTGCGCTTCCCGAGTCACTCCCCCTTCGTATCATGTGGGTACCACTTCCCCTAAACATAGCCTCACTGAATTCAGCCTCCCTGTACACTCCACGAGCCACTAGTCATCGTCATGTACACCCGCCACTCGCCGCTAGCCATAACGTCGCTGGACGCAGCCTGCCCTCAGTAGTTGCAACTACTTCTCATCACTGACCATTGCCTTGTTGGGACTCAGTGTTTGTAGTCACAGTGGGAAACATATCATTCTTGTGATCGAACTTAGACCCTGGTAGAATTTCATAATGGTGGGATACAATGCTACCCTACAGAATTGTCAAGGAATGAGTATCTTTTTTTTTCTTTTTTTTTTTTTCAAACAGTGACTCTTATTTTCTTGTGTGGAAAAGTTTCCAGTTTACCTGTTATTCTTTTCCAGTGTTGAGTGACATAATAAATTAATGTTTCTCGCTTCCGGCTGAATATTAATTACGTACGTAGTTCCCTTGCGATTAGGGTCGCAAAAGCCACTGGGCAAATAACTACACGATTTTAATCACTGATAGAACATGCTGTTTATTATGTATTTTTTGTTTTTCCTTGGTTAGTGTAAGTTCAAACTGGCTCTTGTCACTCGACTGTGTGTAAAAACATTTGTGAGATTGGGACTAATGTTTTTCCTGATGAAACAAAGTGGCGAGCTCCAGATACTCAAGTGTTTTAAGAAACATTTGATTACAATGAGCCCATCTGCTACTTTTAGTTGCCATTGTTGCATCTTTTTTTGTAGTTTGAAAGTTGTGTTCATGTTTTGTGAATCTGATCTAGAAAACAGGGATTCAAAGCGAAGGCTGGCAACACACTGATGGTAGGACCCTATGGTCGTAACATGCTGATGGGTTTCTCCTTGGCAGTACCATTGTGTGTGAATTCCATATTGACAATCAATATTCATTGCCAAAAACTTAAAATGTTTGCTACGCAGTCTGTAAATTAGTTATTTATTTTTATCGCGACAGCGTTGTCTTCCCTTTCTAAACTTAAAACCAATTTATTTATTTTCTGTATGCTCAGCGTTAATTTATGACATACTGCCCAATTTTATATGTCGTTTAGGGTTTCATTTGTGTTTTCCATTGGTGATTCTGGTGTCTTAATACTGAATATAATACTACTGTCATCAGGAAAGAGATTTTTTTTCTCCATGTCTTAATATTCTCTCGAAAGTCGTGATTGATCAAAACGTACTCATCTGAGATACAGTTATGTATATTTTTTGTGTCTGTTGCTTCACTAAAATTTTTGCATCGTCTGAAGTGTGGGCCGTTTCTATTCTTTCCACCCCATTTTCCAAGTATGAGTAGAACCACTCCTTAGCTATTCCCCCGTAACCAATGCTTAAATTTTTGGGGGGCGTATAAGAGGGCGTGCTGAAAAGTAAGGCCTCCGACTTTTTAACGCGAGGACGCATAAACATTTTTTAAATAAGAAAACGTTATTTACACTCTACATCTTTATTCTTCATATCTACTTATTTATTTACTTCTCAACATAGTCGAATACCGAGCGAGGTGGCGCAGTGGTTAGACATTGGACTCGCATTCGGGAGGACGACGGTTCAATCCCGCGTCCGGCCATCCTGATTTAGGTTTTCCGTGATTTCCCTAAATCGCTCCAGGTAAATGCCGAGATGGTTCCTTTCAAAGGGCACGGCCGACTTCCTTCCCCGTCCTTCCCTAATCCGATGAGACCGATGACCTCGCTGTCTGGTCTCCTTCCCCAAACCAACCAACCAACCAACCAACCAACATAGTCGAATATATTCCCGCCAACGAGAGACCAGTTTGTTGATACCATGTCTGACTTCGTTGACAGAGGCACAACGTCATTTATGCTTGCACTGCAAAGTTCTCGAAGGTGTTCTTTATGTTTTTGAAACAGGTGAAAATCGGATGGGGCCAAGGCGGAACTATCTGGAAGATGATCGATGGCACTGAATCAAAGGCATTGGATTGTTGCAGATGTTGCAGCGATGGTGTGCAGTATGTAACTGACATACTAAAGGAGAGGGTGCTACACGTGTGGTTTAAATCTTCGAATTCAAACCTCGATTACAGCATGCTATTTCTCATGCGCAGACTTCGATATGTTACACACCGCCATGTTATACATTACAATTGGTGGTGGTGGTGGTGGTGGTGGTGGTGGTTAGTGTTTAACGTCCCGTCGACAACGAGGTCATTAGAGACGGAGCGCAAGCTCGGGTTAGGGAAGGATTGGGAAGGAAATCGGCCGTGCCCTTTCAAAGGAACCATCCCGGCATTTGCCTGAAACGATTTAGGGAAATCACAGAAAACCTAAATCAGGATGGCCGGAGACGGGATTGAACCGTCGTCCTCCCGAATGCGAGTCCAGTGTGCTAACCACTGCGCCACCTCGCTCGGTATACATTACAATTCGGAGCCCTCTAGTGGCAGAGGGCGGCAAATACGTAGACAAGAAGAATAAAGACACAGAATGTTAATAATGTTTGTATTACTTAAAAAGCTTTAAGAGTTTTCATACAAAAAATTTAGAGCGTTAATTTTCAGCACACCCTCGCACTTTATGGTCATCCCTGTCAGAATCCACAGACAGATCTAAAGAAATACCTGTAACATTCGTCCTTGTCCGGAGCTTTACTTCTGTGATTTCTGTTATGGCCGATATTATAATTCCGTTATCTTGGAAGTCAAATTCTGCTTCGTTGATAATGTTAGATTCATTCCAGTAACTCATTAGCCTTTAAGAACTTGCAGCATGTTGCAGGTGAAAGATGGGTCCGCAGCGTGTCTTATAATTGAAGTAAGTGGTTGTAGCTTCGTCATAAGTTGCATTGAGAAGTATCTATGTTTTTGTTTATTGATAGTGACTAGTTTCGGACACCTGTGTCCATTTTCAAACCATTCGTGCTGTAAGTGTGACAAATACAGGCGAAAGCCCATGTACAGAAACCGCCTCTGCAGTAATCAAAGCGGTGTTTGGCCGACTTAACAACGGCAAATTATACCACATAGGAGTCCTCTAATGTCCGTCCAATGTGGTGTAATTTGCTGTTGCTAAATCGGTCACACTTACAGCACGGATGGTTTGAAAATGGACACAAGTGTCCGAAACCAGAAACCATCAAGAAATAAAAGAATAGATACTTCCCAGTGCAACTTGTGACGAAGCTATAAACATCTGTTTCAATCATTAGTATTTGTTTCATGATTCATTCTATTACTTTTGAGAATGATGAGAGCAGGGAAACTGGCCAGCTGTGTTAAATATTTACTACATTACTTTTCTTTACGAGTAAGGATTTCATGCTTGGTTTGGATACTCTGGAAAAATACCTAAACCAAAATACTCATTTATTATGTCTGTTAGTGGAATTGGTGTACTGTCCATGTATTTCTTCACAAAATAGAGATTTCATATTTCTTAATTGTTATATCCTGTTCCTGACCGCTTGCTCTTTTGGGGGATACTACGTAATTGTGCTGGCTACATAATTCATTTTGGGAGCTACAACTATCTTATGGGAATTTACTTGCCGCTTCTCTACGATACCTGAAAGTAAAGTAGTAAACTTATGCAACTCTTATTGTGTATTACGAAACAAAATAAGGAGTATAAAATTATACTCTAGTATTTGTTTTGTTCTGTTCTATTTCAGGGAGGCTAATTTGAAAACCTTTGAATTCTCTGTGTCATCAGTATGCTGCGTAGTTGCTGACTTTATGCAATTTGCACTATACGTCGGGTACCGCGCAAACCAATAAATACTTTTTCATGGCTCCAGGTACCCCCTAAGCACGACTACGATCAGTTCTCAATTTACTGGCGATGTTACCGGTAGCTGTCATTATTCGAAATTCCTTTCTTCGGAATGAATGGAGGGACTTCTTGCTCGGGCAGTTCGTGGGAACGCCAACCGACGGGATTGCTCAGTGGAGTGCGCACAAATTGCATTCCTCTGTCGGCGTAATCGGGCTCGTCGCCATTCGAACGCGGGAAGTGATTTCCGCTCGTTCAAGTACCGGCGTGCCGATAGGGCCACAGCGCTTCTACCTCGGACCTCGACTGGGGAACAATGAGAACAGGAAGACGACGCCGGAGGATCTCAGTGCTCCACTTTAAACTAGAAATCCTTTTCAGCGATAACTAATGTGAATGATCTGTGTGAATGCGCTTACGAGAGCACGTTACTACGTTGTAATAAAGAGTATTGCTTCGACAGCGCTCCGTTCAACTTAAAAGAGTAAGCCGTCTCCCTGCTGTTTTCTTGCTGCATACTGCAGATGCAGTCAGAAGAAAACGGTTACGACGCTCATCGAGGATACTGGCATTCTCATCTTTGAAATGTTTCACAAATCTCTCAAAACTGCTGGCACTAAACCTACCATTTTTCCCATGAAAATGCAGCACACTTGAAAAATCTAGGATCATTTGATCAATAATTTCTGAAACGGTCTGTTAACAGAACATTTGGATGACCGAACAGAGTTTACTAATACCCTAAATGAAGTGCACTTACAGATCCTTCCTATTACCATAACTTTGTATTTTTCACCTGAGTGAATTTGCTCGCATAGCAATTTATTCGTAACAGTCCACTGCACTAGTCTACACATGAAATACTTAAATTATTCTTGAGCATCATTGCATTAGCAACTGTACTATGCGGAGAATTTGTTATGTCACATGGTCAATAATGATTTATTTTTGAAAACAAACACTAATTCCTACTTTCGACCCCAGGATTCACTGAGCAAGTTCGCAATTTTCGACAGGACTTTTAAGCATTTTTCCTTTAACATTTTAAATATTGAAACTCATTTACTATGCACATTGAAAGGTGGCTACACTGACTCACAGCGCCAGAGATTGCGCCAAAGATTATGGTTCAGAGGATATCGAGTGCAGTTGTTGTTCTGTTGGGCGAGAGAGTAGATGCTGTTCGGTTGGTGTAATGTATAGATGGAAGAAGTTGCAATTGTCAGAATGTATTTTTCGTCAATATATATTGAGATAAAAAAAAGAATTACAGATTTCTTTAATGACAATGCCTGTTGGTCACAGGTTCAGTCAACAAAGCATCTGGCTCGTGTTCATGTATTAGACTTGTAATTCTGGTTTCTATGCGCAATTACGGTATTTCTGGTTTTTCAATTAGTTCACTGTAAATGGTGTTTAAAATATCTTGTCGTATTGAGGAAGAACCGAGCCAGATACATGTACGTTGAGTCACACTACCACACACAGAACACTTACACTTCTGCTTTGTTGTTTCGTAGCTTTTATAGTTGCAGGGGACTTAATTAATCAAGTGTGTTAATGGAAATTTCTTGTCATTCTTTATTTTTATTTTATGCAGTCAGATTGCGTGCTAATACTAGTCAGGGTCAACCGGTTACGAGATTTCGTATCTAGGCGCTCCAGTCCGGAGCCGCGCTGCTGCTACGGTCGCAGGTTCGAATCCTGCCTCGGGCATGGATGTGTGTGATGTCCTTAGGTTAGTTAGGTTTAAGTAGTTCTAAGTTCTAGGGGACTGATGACCTAAGATGTTAAGTCCCATAGTGCTCAGAGCCATTTTGAGACTTCGTAATCGGTTACACAGCTACTAATATTATCGCATCTTATTCTTTTTTTTTTTTAGTTAAACCTCCATGCAACATATTACTTGGAATCGTCCAAGTAATTTAATTTTGCAGCTGCAGGTGTTTTGACAATACGATATTCATCAAACAGTTCTGCACTTTCTACACGCTTACTTTCTGAATCAATGGTATACTTGATTCTGTAGCACTCCACTTGCGGCTGCTTTTTCAGACTGGTCCATAAAGTTGACTATAATCTGAAAACGCTTCCCCCATGATACCAAATACTCAAGTATTACATTATAGAACGAATGAACGTAGGAATAAGAACTAGTGTGATCAGATTGATCACCGTTATAAAATTCCTTCAACGTAGATTTAACAATAAAATTAAAAAATAATATTTTCTAGCAAGTTTCTTTATATTTGTTATAATCAGTTCATAACAAGATATCTCGGCTGGGCAGGCATTCTGATTTTCAATTTCTTGAATGCTTGTTTCAAAAAGATTGTCTGACGATGAGCAAACCGCAAGCATAATTGAGATTCTTCATTGTTGAAAACTGATAACAAAGATAAAGGGCAGCCTAATTCATAGAGAAAAATGATTTTAGCTCAGGATAAAAATTGAAAATTCTTTCTTGAACAGGAAGCAATGCTTGTATTGCTATAACGTAGCAATCGAAGGTAACTGACATTTACAAAATCATAGAACTCTGAGTCTTTCTGCCCTGACAATATATATACGACAATATTTGTAGATTTTACAAATGATATTCTCTGTGCCAGTTGGCAGCTCCTCAAGAGCTGTCTCCACACTGTTGTGGATGATATTTTCTCTGCCACTTCTGTTTACTCCACCAGACCGTGTTATCAACAGATAAGAGCAGTAACTTTGATTTTAGGCAGCGACCATGCAGAACCGATGTCACATTTGGACATATAAGATTAGATGTTTCATTTTCAGTGGTAATGAGTTCCAATAGTTTTTGATGCACCCTGCTTCCTGAAATGAAATATTTAACTAACAATGAAAGGAAATTGGTTTCTTTGTGATTACTGTTATCAAAGCACAAACTCACAAAGTATACTTGGTCAATACCTTCTTCATAAAGTTGTTCGCACCAAGAAGTTAATACATTATTAACAAAACTTCAGTTTTGGTTCGTTTACAATTATACTTGACATCACACAGTTTTTTAATGACGTTTGTTGTGCAGCCCACGAACTGTAGTTACGATAATGATACACGGCATGGAACAAGTTCCTTCAGGTGCACGCAATGTAGTCTTTTTATTTTATGTAATTTCACGAATTACGTTTTTACTATTTACCCGTTCTATCGGGATATAAATTAAAGCTCATAAATGCAACTTCAATTAAATGTCTTATGGCAGTTACGGTGATACTCCAAGTCACTCCTCAACAATAATATTGTATCTTTCGTTATGATAAGTAATGTAAAAGTTGCGTGATCTTGAATATCAGTGATTTGTTTTCACGACAGCCTCTAGAAGAAAGCGTGTTTGAGCTGCCAGTGTTTTACACATTTTAACGCGTGTTTCATACGAAGAACGTAAGCAGAACCTCTTAGGACGTGTGAAATGAACTTATGCATTATCTTTTTGGTGAAGACGTCATTGATTTTAGAAGTTGTTGAAACAACAGTAGAAAAAACCAGCTGATGTGTGTCAATTATCATGCTGTAAAGTATGTGAGTTCCCACCATGTACAATCGAAAATGTGGTATTGCGAAGTTTACAGTGACTTTCATAACAAAGCTTTGCCTATTCGGAGAAAGGATATTTTTCCCTCAAAGTCAGAAGATAAGTAGCATTTGTGTGTAGGTATACTAGCGTATTTCACGACGATGGCACACCACGTTAGTGCCAACACTAGATTAAGCAAGTTCGTCTGTCATAGTTGTTCACAGAAGGCGCTAAACAATGAAAGTAATAAGTACGATACGATTTCTCACAACAGGAAAAGGTAGAAGTTGTTCTGTTTTTAATTTAGGAAGACGGTGTCAAAAAAATGTGGGAGCTATTCCTGACCGAACAACTGTTCTTGGGACGCGGGACATACAAATCAGAACTTGGCGATAGTTCCCTTTTTTTGGGGGAGGAATGACGGGATAGCAGGTACCCATGAATGTATCTCTGCACGTACAGAGAAGTCTAACATGAATTTAAGCAACATATTTTTCATTTGCAACAGTGGTTTTTAAATGACACCATACTGTCAAAACGAAACACAGATGCAGAGCATTCAAAAATATTAGCGCGAGGTCACGTGCTAAAAGTTAATAACAGCTAATGTGCCAACATACTGTGCGAAATGTGCAGATTACGGTAACACATCCATTTTGTTACATTATTGGAATTACAGTAATAACGAAGGGCAAGTACAAAATACAGGAAAATCATGTCATTGGTCCAACAGTGTGTCTTTCTATAGCATTCTGCTTATCTGCATTTCAGACATAAGCCTCAACCGACATTTAGCTTACTTTGAGTTTCTAACGAGATTCATACTAAAGTAGTGAGGGAACATTGGTTACAACTGAAATTCCAACAACGTAACAAAATCACTGGACTATTGTAATTTATAGCTATAACACTACGTGATGGCCCATTTGACGTTATTAACAAGTCTTGATTACGAAAGCAATAGCAAGAATTCTCAGGTATTTAGCGTAATTACTTTAATATGATGTATCCTTAGCTGGAATGACTCTCGTCATACAATTACGTGGTAACTGAGATGTCATGCTATCCAGCTGGTCTGCTAATTTCGGTTTAATGCACTTCTCAGTTACAAATAGCGCATTTAAGAGCGAAAAATTGCAATCAGATTAACCACAGTAGTGCAGTTGAGTGTAATATTTCCAATCAACAGAACTAAAAAATTATCTGTGGAAGGTGCGTACGTCTTAATTCTTTTTATGTACGTAGAAATTATCCAGATTTTGACAACAGGTAAGTTCATGGTAGATAGGCTTGCAACAATATTATATAATTTTTTTGTATTTCCTTGATTTTTTTAAAAAATTGCAGCGATATTATATCAATTACGTTTGCAAACCTAGTCTCACACCTCGGTAATATTGCGTAAAAATTTCACTGTCATCCAGTTATTATTAGAGGAATAATAAAAATTTTCCTTGCCAAAAATAAATATACTCTAGGAAAAAAATTAGTAGCTGAAATTTGACGTCGGTTTTGATCCGGTAACGGCATGTGCCACTTTGGAGATAGCAGATGTACTGATAATGGTGTCGACGTCGCCGGCCAACAGATAGCCTTGTGGCATAGCTACCAGAGCCCTAGCTGTGTACACCTTTTAATATGAAATGCTGACAGCCAGAAGGCTCAGTGTGGTACAGAAGTATGGAGCAAACAGGCAACCATGCCACGAAGACTCACTCGGAGATTCCTACAACCAACTGAGCGAGTTTGAGAGGGGTCAAATTACGAACTTCCTAGTGGCAGGATGGTCCTTTCGTAGAATTGGCACACAAGTTGGAAACGATGTGTCAGTTGTGCAACGATGCTTGTATCAGTGGATCCGTGAACATTCTCACACCCCTACATGAGGTTCTGGACGTCCACGCAGCTCAGACGTCAGCCAAGATAGTCGTTCTGTAAAGGCAGCAGTGGCAGATCTTACAGCTACCACAAGACGGATTGTGAGCCCAGACGTGTTAACACCAGCTTTTGCGGACCGGTTACTAGCAGTCAGGAAATGGATACGTACACCTCTAGCCCGGCTTCCACTCACGCCACAGCATCAATGTGCACGGCTTGACGGTGCCGAGATGGGATCAGTTCGAAAATGGATTGCGCGCCATGGTCTTCAGCAAAAAACGCAGATTCTGACTACACGCAAGTGATGGTTGTTGTGCATATGAGGCCTCGTGGAGCAAATTCGTCCAACACACTGACGTCACCCCAGGCCTCATAGTCTGGGGTGTGATATGCTACAACCCATGCTCACCTTTGGCGTTCCTGGAGGGAATTTTAACGAGGCCTGGTACGTGCAGAATGTTGCTAGATCCGTTATTTTGCCTTTCTTGCAACAGGAAGGTAATGTGTTGTTTCAACAGGCTAATACTCGCCCATACACTGCCCGTGAAACTCAACGTGTTCTGCAGCAACTTCCCTGACCATCATGATTTCCAGACTTGTGTCCAATCGAGCACCTGTGACATATAATAGGACGAGAACTAACTCGTGCTTCTCGTCAACCAACAACACTTACAGAATTACGTGAAAACGTCTAGCAGGCGTAGCATAACGTATCCCAGGACAATATCTGCCGTCTGCACTATCGACTGGTGCCAGAGCCAGCCCCTGCACTGCTACACGATGTACTGTTGTGAGTGTTTCAGCATGGGTCGATACCCGGTACCTCAAAACTGCTTGTGATATTGATCTGCAAATATTATGATTTCATGTATTCCAAATGCACTATTGCAACAACAGACATTAAGTGAATTGAAAATATCTAAAATTATGTACTAATTTTTTTCCCGACAGTGTTTGTTCTTGTTGTATTCGTAGTTCTCAAATCAAAGACTGTTTTGATGCGTCTCACCACGCTAGCCTACCCTGTGCAAGCTTCTTTATAGCTATTGCACCCTAGACCCACTTGAGCCATCTTACTGTAGTCAAACCTTGGTTTCTCTCAACAATTGCTAACCCTCTCGTTTACATTGCCCTCCATAATCAAACTAGCCATCCATTGATGGCTCAGGTTGTGTCCTATAAATCGAGCCATTCTTGTAGTTAAGCTTTCCTCTCCTCGGTTTGATTCAGTATCTTTCCATTATTTAATCTGTCTGCCTGTCTAATCTCAAAAATTATTCTTATTTCTTCTTGTCCGTACTGCTTATCGTCCATGTTTCACTTACATACTGAGGTAAAAAGTCATGAGATATCGCCTAATATTGCGCCGCACATGCTTTTGTCTGGCGTAGTGCAGCCACTCGACGTCGCATGGACTACACAAGTCGTTGGAAGTCCCCTGCAGAAATATTGAGCCATGCTGCAAAAGTCTTGACGGTGCAGGATTTTGTTCAAAAATGGCTCTAAGCACTATGGGACTTAACATCTGAGGTCATCAGTCCCCTAGACTTATAACTACTTAAACCTAACTAACCTAAGGACATCACACACACCCATGCCCGAGGCAGGATTCGAACCTGCGACCAGATCAGCAGCGCGGTTCCGGACTGTAGCGCCTAGAACTGCTCGGCCACAGCGGCCGGCCAGGATTTCGCGCACGATCTTTGTGTCCTATAAATATTTAATGGGATTCATGTCGGACCCTCAAATTGTCCAGAATGTTCTTCAAACGAGACGCGGACAGTTGTGGCCTGGTGACATGCGCATAAATAAAAATTCCACCATCATTTGGCAAAATGATGTGCATGAGTGACCGCAAATGGTCTCCAAGTAACCGAATAGACCGGAGGACCCAGTCCATTCCATGTAAACACAGCCCACAAGACTATATAGCCACAACCAGCTTGCACAGTGCCTTGTTGACAGCTCGAGTAGATGGCTTCGTGGGGTTTGCGCCACACTCGAACCCTACCATCAGCTCTTAGCAACTGAAATCGGGACTCATCTGACCATGCCACGATTTTCGAGTCGTTTTGGATCCAACCGATGTGAACACGATCGCAGGAGAGGCATTCGGGCGATGTAGTGCTGTTAGCATAGGCACTCGCGTCAGTGTTCTGCTGCCATAGCCAACTAACGCCAAATTTCGATGCATTGTCGTAATCGATACGTCCGTCGTACTTCGCACATTTTTGTGGTAGTTATTTCATGCAGTGTTCCTTGTCTGATAGCAATGACGACTCTACGCAAGAGAGGCTTCGCATCATTTACATCAGTATTCACAGCGGGAGAGCTTCTTTGTTACCTCCGAATCTTTCTTCAGTATGACTTACATAACTGAACGCTCCTGTACGGGATGATCACCACTTACAAACTGAGGTACAGTGAGCAGTGCATTCTCACATACGAAGGCTGATTTTCCTCGTCACACGGGATATCATTTCAACAAACAGAAAAAATTAAAGTAGAATAAAATCGACCCCACAACGTTACACTATATACACGACGCTGTCATAACTGTGTAGTTCTGGTTAAATTTTTTCATTGTTAATGTACCACGTTGCTCAAATTTATTGAAGAAAATATGAAAACTTAAGCGTTTCGACATATCATGTTCAGTGGAGAAATCAAGAGAGTTTTTACAAACCAAGCCGACATGTTGCGATTAAAAGTAGTCATAACATCGTGCACTGAGCTGCTCCGAGAAAGCGATTGTACACTAAGATTTGAAATAAGAAATACGTGCCGAAGCATTTAGCATGCTAATCAGCAAAACCCATTGCTGTCTGTTAATGGCTTAGAATTTCTTAAAGTTTCGTTAGCGGTAGTATAAAACAAAAAATCGAATGCATAAATATGGTCTTTTTCCAATGGCTAAGATCACTGACCAATCGACGCACATCTGTTTGTTTACTTCAGGATCGTTCTTACGATGAACAGAGTACACATCTACATACACACTCGGCAAGCGAGGATATTGTGCATGGTGGAGTTTCCCTACTACACTACTTGCCATTAAAATTGCTACATCACGAAGATGACGCGTTACAGACACGAAATTTAATCCACAGGAAGAAGATGCTGTGATATGCAAATGATTAGCTTTTCAGAGCCTTCACACAGGGTTGGCACCGGTAGCGACACCTACAATGTGCTGACATGAGGAAAGTTTCCAAGCGATTTCTCATACACAAACAGCAGTCGACCGGCGTTGCCTGGCGAAACGTTGTTGTGATGCCTCGTGTAAGGGGGAGAAATGCGTACCACCAAGTTTCCGACTTTGATAAAGGTCGGTTTGTAGCCTATCGCGACAGGGGTTTATCGTATCGCGACACTGCTGTTCGCGTTGGTCGAGATCCAATGACTGTCAGCAGAACATGGAATCGGTGGGTGCAGGAGGGTAATACGGAACGCCATGCTGGATCCCAGCGGCCTCGTATCACTAGCACTCGAGATGACAGGCATCTTATCCGCATGACTGTATCGGATCGTGCGGCCACGTCTCGATCATTGAGTCTACAGATGGGGACGTTTTCAAAACAACAACCATGTGCACGAACAGTTCGACGACGTTTGCAGCAGCATGGACTATCAGCTCGGAGACCATGACTGCGGTTACTCTTGACGCTGCAACACAAAAGGAGCGCCTTCGATAGCGTACTCAACGACGAACCTGGGTGCACGAATGGCAAAACGTCATTTTTTCGGATGAATCCAGGTTCTGTTTACAGCATCATGATGGTCGCATCCGTGTTTGGCGACATCGCGGTAAACGCACATTGGAAGCGTGTATTCGTCATCGCCATACAGGCGTATCACCCGGCGTGATGCTGTGGGGTGCCATTGGTTACACGTCTCGGTCACCTCTTGTTCGCATTGACGGCACTTTGAACAGTGGACGTTACATTTCGGATGTGTTACGACCTGTGGCTCTACCCTTCATTCGATCCCTGCGAAACCTTTCATTTCAGCAGGATAATGCACGACCACATGTTGCAGGTCCTGTACGGGCCTTTCTGGATACAGAAAATGTTCGACTGCTGCCCAGGCCAGAACATTCCCCAGATCTCTCACCAACTGAAAACGCCTGGTCAATGGTGGCCGAGCAACTGGCTCGTCACAATACGCCAGTCACTACTCTTGATGAACTGTGGCATCGTGTTGAAGCTGCATGGGCAGCTGTACCTGTACATGCCATCCAAGCTCTGTTTGACTCAATGCCCAGGCGTATCAAGGCCGTTATTACGGCCAGAGGTGGTTGTTCTGGGTACTAATTTCTCAGGATCTATGCACCCAAATTGAGTGAAAATGTAATCACATGTCAGTTCTAGTATAATATATTTGTCCAATGAATATCCGTTTATCATCTGCATTTCTTCTTGGTGTAACAATTTTAATGGCCAGTAGTGTAGTCACTTCCTATCGTGTTACTCTCGCAAATCGAGAGCGGGAAGAACGTTTGTCTAGATGCCTCTGTACGAGCCCTCATTTCTTTTATCTTTGTGGTCTTTACAATAAATGTACGTTGGAGGGAGTAGAATAGTTCTGCAATCCGCTTGAAATGACGGTTCTCTAAATTTTCACAGTAGTGCTTCGCCAAATAAGTTTCATCTCCCGTACAGGAGTTCCTGTCTGAGTTCTCGAAACATTTTCGTAATACTCACGGGTTGATCGAATCTGCCGGTAGCATATCTGGTTGCTCGTCTCTGAATTGCTTCAGTGTCTTTCTTTAATCTGAACTGGTGGGGATCACAAACACTAGAGCAGTACTCAGGAATGGGTCGCACTAGTGTTCAGTAAGTGGTCCCCTTCATACATGAGCTGCACATTTCCAAAATTCTCCCAATAAACTAAAGTCAACCGTTCGCCTCCCATTCGCCTCCTTAAATGCACGTTCCATTTAATAACGCTTTGCAAGTTACGCCTAAATGTTTAATTAGTACGACTATGTCAAGCAGTACATTATCAGTGGTCTACTTGAACGTAACGGTGTTATTTTTCATACTAATTTGCATAAAATTACATTTCCCTACATTTAGAGCAAGCTGCCATTCATCATCCGTATTAGAAATTTTATCTAATTTATCTTCCAACCTACTACAGTTAAGCAACGACAACACCTCTCACACACAACAAGGTCTTTAACAAATACAGAGTCCTGCTTGCAGTGTCTCTCTGATCATTGACGTATATAGAGATTAAGAACGGTCCTATCACGCTTCCCTGGAGCAATCCTGACAACACCCTTGTCCCTACTGAACACTTGTCTTCGAGGGCAACATGGAGCGTTCTACTGAATTAGAAGCCTTTGAGTCACTCAAATATTGTTTTGCATGTTGTAGAACACATTTTTATGTTTTCTCGTAAACTGAAGGCGCGGTACAAAGATAGATATATGTTCGTCAACTAATGAATAATTTATTTCTGTAGTGCCGATAAGCAAGTCCGTGTACTGCAGTAATTAATACAGACTACTTTGATATGGATGTATTTAATTTGAGAATCCATTGTGCTAGCGAAGTGTGGTGTAAAGGTCAGGAAAATAATAATGAAACACTTAACAAAACATTTGCAATTTTTTGCTTCATGGCTTATTTCTGCAAATATTTTAGGCGTGGAAAGAACACTGTGGCACATTACACGCATCATAAAACAACTTAGATGATGAAAATTATTAGTGTGTCTGTTGTACTTACACCAAGCCTGGCTCATAGATCGAAGTATGAACATTTACAAGTGCTGCCATCTGGTGGTGAGGACAAGCAACAGTAGCATAAAACAGCACTTGATTTTCTCTCACATTTAAAACTTTTCCGGAATAGTAGTTGAAGCTTAGCTCATCTTCAACAGCTACATTTTTGTAATTCGTTAATTACATTGGATAAGTGAATGTCGCATTTAACTATTTGTGGCGACTATGTTTTATTTTCGTTCTCATACAAGAGGAGTAAAAAAACCACAAATTATATTATCTGTTTGTGGTGACAACTGCAATTCATCACGGGACATGTATGTTTTCAAACAATAAATTGCTTTCGTTATCTATCTTGCATGCTGGATTGCGCTTGGGACACGAAATTTTGTTTTAACAAGAGAGACCTCAGTTAATTCTGAAAATACAGAATAACTCTCTCTGGGCCGTTTTTCTCTCGAAGTATCCGGTACAAAATTTTTATAACAGAACAGCAGCTTGAACCTTGATCTATCGATTCTGAGCTCTAGTTCATGATTTATTATCATTGATCTCAGACCAAGCACTTGCAAGTTATTTTAAGTTTGGTGCAGTCAGCCGTGTGTTTTTACAGCTCATTTTTTCCTCAGAAATGCTTCCGAGTTTGATTTCATAGATCTGATGCCTGCAAGGTAAGTACGAGAGAGCTTTTATCAAAACGCTTTCAATCAAAACAGATGTATAGTGCCTATATGTAATGCTGTTGCATGAAAAAAACTAGCGCATTAATGCAGGACTCAAAATCTCATTCAGCGAGATGTTTGTAGTAAACCATTCTCTGTTCTTTCCCATAACAAGTTCAACATCTGAAATATGCGTAAAGTTGCGAGCATAAAGTAGTGCAAGACGAATTTTTTGAAGATAGAGTAACATTGTTCATTGAAGTCGACAAGCGCAGTTTAAGCTACAAGTTAGATCAGCAGTAGCGCCGATGTGTGTTTTGCAATGCAGCTAGTGTATTGTATTACTAACAGCAAATGCATTAGAGATCAGCAATACAAGACTTGTAAAAATCAAAACGCTCAGTCGCCGAGTCTGGTCTTGCCAGTGTCTGTTTGCATTGTGCAATTTGACTAGGGCCATAACGCAGTTCAGATGCGGAAAATAATTAATTTGAGACTCCATTATGCATTACACCATCTGTGGTAAGGAAACTGCTCTTCCCCATGTAAGTTCTGCTTTACGCAACCTTTGGATACATACACTTGAATACGACACAAAAAGTTCAGGGCTTTCAGATATTTTTGAGCATTTTGTAAAGTACTTTGAAATATTGCAATTTTAACCCTTTACGCAATTGTTAGATCAGTACTTCTGAAATAGGTGCCAAAAGTTTCAAAGCATTCGGATACTTTTGAGCAGACTGTAGGGTACTTCAAAATACCGTGGTTTAAACTCCTTACATAATTTTTGGAAAAATTGTGGTGCAAAAATTTCAGTTGTAAACATATTAACAAAAAATTAATAAAAATTTTGTATAAGAATATTAGTTTTCTTATTTGTTTTCTCACCAAAACCCTAAAAAAGCTTATTTTCACATGTCATTTGGAAGGTGATCGTTCAAAGTAGTGGATCCTGCTAAGAGTGACTGTAAGAAGAAGTGAAAACTAGGTAGCTGAAACCAGCCACATTTCTTTTTTACCGGGATGACCTGATATCGTTTCAGTATAACAGACTGATTTATTGTTACATTAGAGATACAGTAAAGGAGTCATCGACCCAAAGACTGTTTTGAATACCACAGTGCTTTAATAGGCGTTATTCTGTTGAAGCTGATATACTGTTCCTTTTTCTGAACTCAATTACCCACCCAGTTGTAGGATCAACTACAGCTTAATGTGGTTTCCAAACTGTAGCAAGGACGGGGTTAAGCGGGTGTGGGTGGTGCTGAGTAGAGAGGAGAATACGAGCTCACACAGTTTTCATTTATTTTCTTTTGACAACCTTGCCTTCCAGGAAGGCGTGAGAGTGATAGAATACGCTACTACTAATATCAAATTTGAAATACTTGCAATAACTTAAAAATAAGAAATAAAATTCATAATATCAAATAATATCCAGAATGTTGCAAAAATATTATAAGACATGTCACACAGTTACAATTCAACGCCTACTATTTGGTACCCAACCGTTTTCCTTAGAACAGTTTCAACGTATTTCGACAACTCAACTTTACACATGTTCCAATATTCGACTCTTGCATGGTTATCAAAACTATCAGGAAGAAAGGTTACATATGAAAAGTCGACAATAGTGATTTGGTCCGAATCTCATTCGTCGCCAAGGCAGCGACCTGAGCCAATATTTCCAATTATATCTTAACTGCTGATCGGCCGAACAACAAACATATCAAATGAACGCTAACTGGACAGCCAAGTCATGTGCTATGAACACACAAACTCAAAATTTCCTTGATCATATGTCTCCACTGGGGAATTCTACAATAGTAGTAACCCACGTTAACGTGTTTAACCTCACCCTACCAACAAGGTCACAGGACATGTACAAGCATAACTTTTTATGTACCATGCGCAAAGACGTAAACAACTATAGGTAATCAGTAACTGACACTTGAAAAGATCACAACAGCTCAATAACTTAATTAGAAAGCCAATTAAAATAACATCCTATCCAGTTAACACATTTGTGGACAATTTCCGTACATGAAGTCACTGTCCTGGCACAACTGACAAATATCGTAAAGGCTTCACTTTTATTTTCAGTGCAATGCAAGGTTCCTTCTTCCATGCATATAGAACCAGCGGCAAGAAAACACTACAAGTTCAGAACACTTTAACTACCACAACAGACAAGTTCTTCAATTTACACCGAGTTCACAAAACACTCAGCGTCCATGACAATACGTTCTGACATAATTAGAAATGTAGTACCCATGGAAAAGTGCTTACAGCAGACACAATATTTCATACCAAGCGATCAGAATACTCTCTGCAGCAAATGATACTTTTCTCTTCAACTAACTCTAACGTAATTCTGCCCTGTGCTTTGTATTGACCATTTACCGTCACATGTCCACAACCCAGACCCCCCCCCCCCCAGCCAATGTCCACACACCTCCTCCACTAGCCCTACGTCAGAGTGCAGGGCTCATTTATCCCTTCCTGGACGAAGACCGGAATTCCAGTCAGCCCCTCCTTGCCGAGCGGCGAACTGCCTCACTTCATCCACCACAGCGCCCTCTTCGCGGCTGACGCACAACCGCTGCTCTCCGACGGCGCGACGCGCTGTTGTCAGCTGCCGGCGCTCTGTGTGACGTCTGACATATTACAAATCATGGTGCGTCTCGGCATTTTTCACTTCAAGAAACATTGCCAAAGATGAAAAAGTGGTAAGTGATAGATGAAAGTCCTGGGATTGGCTGGGGATCAGACTTGGGAGCTTTGGATTTGTAGCCAAGCGCATTGAGGTCATTTTGTTTTATCGTTATTGTATTCGGCATTTGGTCTGGGTGGAAGTCACATGACACCTGTTCAAGACGATCGTTGAATACTTTACTCAGTTTTTTTTTTATATTACAGAGGGCAGCCAGCCCTTTGACCGAACACGCTGAGTTGCTGTGCCGGCATCACTGAGCCACTGACCCCACCATGTTAAAAATTACTTATATTCTGTACATGTTTCCTACAAAATGCAGCTCAGTAGAATCTCGATTTTATCAAGGCATATGTAGCTGTCACGATGTGGTAGAGCTATCTCAAATATTTCTTCAAATTTTAGCAAACTGCTGTTTGTAATATATATATTCTAGGAAGTGTTAAATATGATGTAGAACGTAAATTAAATTCGTATGTTTCCGCACTGTACGACAGCATAAAATGCAACTTAGTTTCAGCAAAGCAAACTGTTTGACTATTAAATTATGAATACTAGAGTATTTTTGCATTGTGAAAAAATTTGAAAAAACATGAAATGTGCGAAAAATGTAAAAAAAATTTCTGAATATCTCTTGTTGCAGATAGAGTGTATATAAATGTGAAC
Organism: Schistocerca americana; assembly: GCF_021461395.2. Taxonomy (NCBI): domain Eukaryota; kingdom Metazoa; phylum Arthropoda; class Insecta; order Orthoptera; family Acrididae; genus Schistocerca; species Schistocerca americana. The sequence goes on from NC_060124.1 coordinate 52,562,563, forward strand.
AGTGAAAAAATTATGCAGTTAACCTGATTTGGAATGTAACCGTTTTTATAATAAATTTTATGTCTGTAGAGTATTTTTGTTCGACTTTTTTTCCTTTGTCATCTCTGTATATATTATGAAGATAGAGTTGAAATTTACTGATGGTTTGGCAGTACAGTATCTTGAGATAAATATTAGTGGAGCACGAAAACAGAGAGAGGGAGACGAAATTTACTGCCAAGACAATACAGTAGCTGACATTTGAATTAAGTATGAAAATAAGTGAAGCATAAAAGCAATTAAACTTACCGATAAGGCTACTGTGTTTGATACAGACATTAGTATATACATGTTTATGTGTGTGTGTGTGTGTGTGTGTGTGTGTGTGTGTGTGTGTGCGTGCGTGCTTACGAAATTTTTTTTTTTTTACAAATAATCGAATAGTTTTAAAATGGTAATGCTTATTTACACCGTTCAGGTATAACTTAAACTTATGTCGTTTTTCGAAGGTGGTGCAAAAAATTCAGAGTATTTGGATAATTTTGTGCCCAGTCAAGATGGGTACACTGTGATTGACTTTTTCATTTAAATGGCTATCTTTTTAGTAGCACACTGTGCTTGGCCTGAGAGAGACAGGGACAGAGACGAGAAGGGTGAGGTCATGTGACCATGATGTCATAGGTACAGGGGTTTGGCTTTGTCACGAAGGTAAACAAAGTGGGCCAGAATGCTCAATGTAAGCAAAACAAATTGGATAGTCCCTAAATATAATACCATCGTCGATTCTTCCTAAAAAGCAACTGCTTGCAAGGTAAGCAGCAGTGTTGTGACTGTGGATCGATTCCAGAGCTGCAAGAGATTCAAGATGGATGGGTATGGAAACAACCTGTCTATTAATTGGGTTGATTGTGCGAAAGAACTTATGGACGCAGCAAGCCAGAGAAAAAGTATTTCTAAATGAATTTTAATGCACAGCAAGTGATGATAAAAAGGACTGAATTTTGTTGAGCGTTGAATAAAACAGAAGAACTACTGCACCAGTGTTATGCTGTACAGAGAGAGTTTAAACTCTGTGAACTGCATCGTGTCCCTGCGGCAACAGTGACATGGGTGCTTGGTCACGTCGTTGGAAACAGACGCTCATCTTTCATGGAGACGGTAGTACGACACATCTTCCGTCTTATACTGTCCATATAGTAGTCCTCTTATTCGACTACGAAAACTGTTGAGATTTCTTCGTCGGGTGGCTTCAAGGAAACTCCTGTACGGCTCCTCCTGTGTTGCTAGTCTAGCTGAGCACCCAGATACGCTCCTCTTTAAGGACGTTAGGAGAATCTCTATTAAGTAGATTTTACACGAGGCGTGTTCAAAAATCTCTCCATAAAGTTTGCCATTTTAATTTTCCCAGTTGTGACATTTGTTCATTCAACCCAGATGTCTGCTACGCAATTCGCTGTGCCATGTGACCTTTTTTCATAAGCTGCCTATCAAATTCAATACTGTTCCATTAGAAGTTTCCTCTATTTTCCATGTGTTCTAGTGAGTACTGTAGCTGGGAAATCTACTACGGATATGTCACGAGTAATTTATCCATTATCTTCCATTTTCTGGTTTGTATAAACCTGAAGCTGATCACGCATACACCACCTGCATGTCAGCGACGATGTTATTTCGCGTAACGGAGAGAAATGGTAAGATTCAGCTCTGCGTCACGTTTGGCACCAGGTCCTGTTTTTAGCATTTAATTGTTACTCAGTTTTGACAGACTATTTCTTTTCAAAGAGGGCCAATGTTTAATAGAATGAATTGTAAGTTGATTTATTTAAATTTTTTTGAATAGGATTGCGATTTCTGATAATGTTTCCAAAAAATTAGTTCCTTCATTTATCTGGGAAATACAGAGTGAACTCAAGATTGAAAACAAACTGCAGAAATATCAAATTATACGCGGAAACATCAATAGCATACTGAGAAGTAAAGTGAGAAAAGACACAAAAATGAAGTCCTATGAGGTAATGGTCACCCCACATTGCTAGTTGGAAGTGAAACTTGAACAATTACTGAAAAGCAATAAAGTAGAATCCAAGCGACAGAAATGAAATTTATAATAGGAGTTCAGTGCTGTAAAGGTTAAATAGGCTAAGAAACGAAGACGTAACACACAATTTGTGTTATATGCTGTAAATGAGATGATCAAATCTAATCGAGAAAACTGGCTATAAAACTGTTGTGTTGGCAGAAGAGCCAACACCGTGTTACTAGGGGAGGCCGAAATGTACGCGTTTTAGCTCACGCAGGCTGGCGTGACGAGTGAATAACTACACTGACGTGAGGTCTGGAACATGACAAGGAATTAGACTTCAGAAAGCGGACGTCATTAGTTTCATACTAAACTTTTATCCATTAATGATGAACGTCGCTCTTGACGGTACATGATTCACAATATTATCTGTTCAGGATACATAGTAACTGTTAGGTCGTAGCAAATGGCGTAGCTGAAGGCTATGCTAAACTGTCGTCTCGGCAAATGTGAGCGTATGTAGTCAGTGAACCATCGCTAGCAAAGTCGGCTGTACAACTGGGGCGAGTGCTAGGGAGTCTCTTTCTAGACCTGCCGTGTGGCGGCGCTCAGTCTGCAACCACTGATAGTGGCGACACGCGGGTCGGACGTATACTAACGGACCGCGGCCGATTTAAAGGCTACCACCAAGCAAGTGTGGTGTCTGGCGGTGACACCACAAAAACTACAACGAATGCCAGATTCAAGACTCAAAACAAGCTTCGAATTTCAGACCCTTAGGTGCAAGACCCGTAGAAAGACCAAGAAAAAGTGGCTGGAAACTTAGAAGATGGTACGGGCCTATGGCCTAAATCGGTGGTCTCCAGTCCATGGACTGCGGCCCACTTGTGGGTCCCAGGCAGTGTGGTACCAGGCCATAAACGCTGGTCGAGTGTTGAAGACACAGAAATTATCGGGGTCTTCAGGTTTTACGCTGTTCAGTCGTCAGAGTCAGTGAGTACAGAATGCAGTAAGAGGTGATATGATCTGTCGCTATCGTATACCACTCAGAAGGCAATGTCATGTTTCTTTCTTACACAGAAAAAAATCTCAAAATAAGCTATTAAGACTGACCACCAATATTTGCTGTAAATGTTGAAAATTGCCACCAGGCGCCTGGAAGTGTACACACCTACAGACTGCGCCACTGCCATGTGGCTTTGGCTGGGTGCTCGTGACAAACACATAACATAAAGGAAGAAAGGAAAACGGAATATTGACAGGTCCATCGGAACTTAATGCGTAATGAGCGGAAAGATTGAGAATGTGTACCGGACCGGGATCTCCTGCTAACTAGGCAGTTCCACTAATCACTGCGCCACCTGGACATAAACTCACCTTGATGGGCAATGAATCCATTGCCTTCAGAGTGGAAGCGCAATTACGTCCCACCTCATGCGGGAATGTCAAAGTAGCGAGCACGGAGGACATGGATAGGGACTGTGGATAAATGGCAATAGGTGCGAGTTTGGGGCGGCCGACCGGCCATCCTGATTTAGGTTTTCCGTGATTTCCCTAAATCGCTCCAGGCAAATGCCAGGGTGCTTCCTTTGAAAGGACACGGCCGACTTCCTTCCCCGTCCTTCCGTAATCCGATGAGACCCATGACCTCGCTGTCTGGTCTCCTCCCACAAACAACCCTCTGAATCTGGGGCGTCCGATCGTTGTCCGGAGATAGTATGCGCAAGTGTGATAAACAATGTGTCCCGGTGGTGCAGTGGTTAACGCAAGTACCCAGTAAACATGAGATCCCTGGATAAAATTCAGGTCCTGCGCACATTTTTCCTCGTCGCCGCTCATTCTACATAATGTGCCAATGGAGCTGCTTTCAATAGTTCCTTGCCTTTCCTTTCCTGTCTCCCACTTCCACCTTCAATTTAAACTCCTCATGGTGCGACGGGTGTGTCAATTCCTTGCCTGTCCTACCTCCCCTGCATACCCTACTGTTGTCCGACCGCCTATGGAACGTCTCTTTTCCAGTCGTCCAAGGGCAACGAGACCATTTGGGATTCGTGCCAAGCATTTGCTTGAGTCCCTTGGTGTGGAGCGTGTGGCACCCCAACTCCAGGGTTTTACCCGCCTGCCTCCCTGGTTGCTCCGGAGGCCCAGCGTCCTTTTAGACTTGTCAGAGTACCGGAGGAGCTGCACTCCTGCGTTTGTTTTTACCTCCTTATTTTACGATATTTTAAACCAGCATTCCGACCATGTACCAGGATTTACGGATGGCTCAAAACAGGGGGACTCTGTTGGTTGTGCTGTTGTTTTCCCTGATCGAGTCGTCAAGTTACGGCTTCCTGCGGCGTTTACCATCTTTGATGCCGAATTGTTTGCGATCTTGCGGGCATTGGAGCAGATGAGATGTGTTCCCAGTCTTAAGTTTCTTATCTGTTCTGACTCCCTGATTGCCCTTCAGACCATGAAACACTTGTACCCAGCGGATACAGTCGTCCAGAACATCCATGATGCCCTACTCCACCTGCAACGGCAGGGGAAGGAGGTTTCTTTCTGCTGGGTGCCGGGGCACGTGGGTATTAGGGGAAACGAACTGGCGGATGTGGCTGCCAAAGATGCATGTTCCCTCCCTCACGTTGTTGAATGTGCCGTCCCCCTCCATGCTGTTACCTCCCTTTTGCGTTTTCGTGTTATGCGTCAATGGGAAGAGGAGTGGCTGGCAGTCGGTGAAAATAAGCTGCGTTTGGTCAAGGCCACCACGCGACCATGGCGTACGTCCTACCAGTCATGCAGGCGGGATGAGGTTCTCTTCACTCGCCTCCGCATCGGGCACAGTCCCTTAACGCACGGTTTTTTACTCCGGCGGGAGGATCCCCCAATCTGCAGTGTTTGTGGCGTCCAGATTACTGTCCGCCACATTTTACTTGACTGTCCTTTATTCTCTGACCAGAGGGCGGTGGTTTCCTTGCCACCGGATTTGCCCTCTATTTTGCAAGACGACGCAACGACTGTGATTAAGGTCTTACGGTTTTGTGTCCTGTCCAATTTGTTGCCTCGGATTCTAGGGAGAAGATTTTAATGTGCTGCTGGGTGACTGGCTCACCCAGGCTTTAGGTAAGAGGTCCGCCAGTCACGATTACGTACTTGTTTCACTTAGATTTCTGTTCTCTTTTCCTTGTGTTTCCTTTCCTTTTTTAGTGCGTTTCTTCTCCTCTTGTTTTGCCTCTGTATGTGAGGATTTGTATCTGCGTCAGGTCTGTGTCTTTTAGCCGTTCTCCTTGTTCGCTGTCCGTCTTCGTCCCTTAACTGCATGTGTTCCTGTTTCTATGCGTTCGGGCGCTGATGACCACGCTGTTTAGCGCCCGAAAACCTCAAACCACACACACACACACACACACAATTTACATAATACGTATTATAGCTGTTGATTCCGCGTGGTGTCTCATATTTCGGACGTGTCCAAAGCAACGGACACCACGCTTTTATATAAACACACTATGAGGTCAAAAGCATCCGGACACTCCCAAAAATGGACGTCTTACATTGTAGGTGCATTGTGCTGCCACCTACAGCCAGGTACTCCATATCAGGGACTTCAGTAGTCATTAGACATCGTGAGAGAGCATAATCGAGCGCTCAGTGGAACTCACGGACTTCGAACGTTGTCGGGTGATAGGGTGTCACTTGTGTCATACGTCTGTACGCGAGATGCCCACACTCCTTAACACCCCTAGGACCGCTGTTACCGATGTGACAGTGAAGTGGAAACGTGAAGAGAAACGTACAGCACAAAAGCTGAGAAGACCACCGACAGTTGAAGAGGGCCATAAGGCGTAATAGACAGACATATATCCAAACCATCACACAGGAATTCCAAACTGCATCAGGATGCATTGCAAGTACTACGGCAGTTAGACGGGAGCTGAGACAACTTTGATTTCATGATCGAGCGGCTGCTCGTAAGCCACACATCATGCCGCTAAATTGCAAACGACGCCTCGCTTGATTTAAGGAGCGTTGTCATTGGACTAGTGAACAGTGGAAAATGTTGTGTGGAGTGACGAATCATGGTACACAATGTGGCGATCCGATGGCTAGGTGTGGGTTTGGCGAATGCCCAGTGAACGTCATCTGCCAGTGTGTGTAGTGCCAACAGTAAAATTCGGAGGCGGTGCTGTTATGCTGTGGTCGTGTTTTTCATGGAAGGGGCTTGCACCCCTTGTTGTTTTGCGTGGCACTATCGCAGCACAGCCCTAAATTGATGTTTTAAGCATCTTCTTGCTTCCCACTGTTAGAGAGCAATTCGAGGATGGCGATTGCATCTTTCAACACGATCGGGCACCTGGTCATAACGCACGACCTGTAATGGACTGGCGTGCGCAGAGTCCTGACCTGAACCCTATAGAAAACCTCTGGGATGTTTTGGAACGCCGACTTGGTGCCAGGCCTCACCGACCGACATCGATACCTCTCCTCAGTGCAGCACTCCGTGAAGAATGGGCTGCCACTCCCCAAGAAACCTTCCAGCACCAGATAGAACGTATGAACGCGAGAGTGGAAGCTGTCATCAAAGCTAAGCGTGGGCCAGCACCATATTGAATTCCAGCATTAGCAATGGAGGGCGCCACGAACTTGTGCATCATTTTCAGCCAGGTGTCCGGATACTTTTGAAGATATAGTTTACATAACAAGTTATAATCCGATTGTAAATTTTTGAGTTGGTAGTTTCTCTGACACAATCGTTCACAAGAACGACTCGCTTGAATTTGCTCATTTAAGATCCAGACTCGTTTCACGACTCGTCGGCAGCTGAGAGTATCAGAAACGAAGCTTCGTTCGGACTTATTACTACTGGTGGGAAGGAAGCGGCCATGGCTCTTTTGAGGAACCATCCCGGCATTTGCATGGAGTGACGTAAGTGACAGCAGGAAACCATATCTGGACGACCAATTTGATAATTAAAGCAGGACCTCTCGAACGTGAGTTGAGGACATTAGGCCGGCGAAGTGGCCGTGCGGTTCTAGGCGCTGCAGTCTGGAACCGCGAGACCGCTACGGTCGCAGGTTCGAACCCTGCCTCGGGCATGGATGTGTGTGATGTTCTTAGGTTAGTCAAGTTTAACTAGTTCTAAGTTCTAGGGGACTAATGACCTTAGAAGTTGAGTCCCATAGTGCTCAGAGCCATTTGAACCATTTGAAGACATTAGCCACTACACCATCTCGTACAGTTCCCGTGGAGATAATGCTCACTTAGTATTCACTGAGGTTCTTCATGTTTGGATACAAACAGAATTTGTATTTGTGCAGATTTGAAGAATTTCGGCTTTTTTATAACAAAGTCGTTGCAAAACAAAGAGGGGGAGGGGGGGGGGGGTGAGAGAAAAGAGAAAATATTTACTGACTCTTCGCTGTAATTTTAATAGGCAAAATTTCCAGGTACATCGTAAAGTCAACCTATACATTAATATGCATTGTTATACAGGGCTATTACAAATGATGGAAGCGATTTCATAAATTCACTGTAGCTCCATTCATTGACATATGGTCACGACACACTACAGATACGTAGAAAAACTCATAAAGTTTTGTTCGGCTGAAGCCGCACTTCAGGTTTATGCCGTCAGAGCGCTCGAGAGCGCAGTGAGACAAAATGGCGACAGGAGCCCAGAAAGCGTATGTCGTGCTTGAAATGCACTCACATCAGTCAGTCATAACAGTGCAACGACACTTCAGGACGAAGTTCAACAAAGATCCACCAACTGCTAACTCCATTCGGCGATGGTATGCGCAGTTTAAAGCTTCTGGATGCCTCTGTAAGGGGAAATCAACGGGTCGGCCTGCAGTGAGCGAAGAAACGGTTGAACGCGTGCGGGCAAGTTTCACGCATAGTGATGTGAAAGATTCAGTGTTTAAACCTCCTCTACCAAGAAACGAGCCAGAACTGCGAGCTCGCATCAACAATGCTTTCGAACTCATTGATGGAGACATGCTGCGCCGAGTGTGGGAGGAACTTGATTATCGGCTTGATGTCTGCCGAATCACTAAAGGGGCACATATCGAACATTTGTGAATGCCTAAAGAAACTTTTTGAGTTTTTGTATGTGTGTGCAAAGCGTTGTGAAAATATCTAAAATAATAAAGTTATTGTAGAGCTGTGAAATCGCTTCAATCATTTGTAATAACCCTATGTTTTCGTAAATACATCCCCTATTTTTCTTCTGGTGTCGAGGAAGAGCCTGTGCCTCAGTGTACGATTTGTTTCATAACGCCTTCCAAAGGATTTTTTTCTGGGTGGGGTGTGGGGAGGAAAACTTACAGTTCCTGCTTAGACTGTGTGACCGATGAAAACTGATTGCCACGGTTGGCATATTTGGCGGATATTTTCGATGCCCTCAATGTTCTTGACTGCGCAGGGCAAGGACGTCCATAAGTTTTAAGTACAAGACGAAGTAGAAACAAAGGTAAAGAAACTTAAGATGATGGACTGTAAAAATGGAAAAACGATATACTGAAAAATGGAACAAGATTCATTCAACTTATTTCATGTTTTACATGATTTCCTGGAAAACGACGAATTCAGAACTGATAAAACAACAGCCGCAACCATTAAACATCACTTCAAATCTTTGACCTCCAGCCTCATGTAGTTTAAACTAAACTATAAGCAAAAATTTTAAAAAGTCTAATTGCAAACACTAATTTTATTTAATCAGTAACTTCATCAAAAACAGTTAATTTTTCAAACACTACAGTTTATTTTAGTTACTTGTCTTATACTGTGATTGTACTTAACACTGTGAAAACTACTAACTTGACTTACTGGAGTAGTACATACGACTTTCCATGTTTCTTTTAGGAAACGGAAAATTTCATCAAGTGAAGAAGACTTAACGAAACTATCATGCGACCAGATTCTAAAAAAAAAAAAAAAAAAAAAAAAAAAAAAAAAAAAGAAACCACCAAAATTGACTCCGTTCCTTGTAAAGTGTTCGGAAAGAGTATCCACCACCTGCCAAATTCACAGTGATACGCTAGATGGGCTTTTGTACAACCTACCACTGAGATCTTTCTGATACTGAGCACCACCTTTTGAGTTTTCTTATAGTTTTGACAGCTAAGTGAATACAATAAAAATCTTTTCTTTATAAAAAAAATAGATAACTGTTGATATACTTTCCGGGATGTGAGGTCGTGGTCCAAGAACTTTTCTGCTCCTTGGACCACGACCTCACATCTCGGAAAGTATATCAACAACCATGTCACCCGGTCGTGAAAGCCTTCATTCTACAAATAGATAACTGTTTGTCACTTTTCCTTGTACAGTATGTTTTACTAATTAGGCCTACTGGCACGCATGCACATTACATATGAGTGTGTTTATATTTTTTGCTTTACATTTTAGTTACTAGACCTCTAAGCTTTCTTCACAAAAGGATGGAAGACAGAGAAGGAGTAAAATAATTACCGCAGTGTGGGTTACTTTCGAGGAATTGTAAATTTTGTAGCTACTTTCAACATAACAGTTAAAAAAAGCGAAGAAAGGGAATGACGTTTTTCAAGATGAAATCAATTAATAGTAAATGATGTTATCAGGACGACTGTAGTCTACAACATTTATCAGTCCTAAATCAAGGTCAGGAGGCTCGTGAATCTTTTGACAGGCGACGTCTTAGATTGCAGCAACTGTTGCTTGATACTACCGTCAATAACGACTACACTGTATGTTGTGGTATGTCAAAAGCCGTGTAGTTTACGTTTCAGTCAGTTTGAAGGACCAATAGTCTAAGGAGCTAGTAGTTAATAAAAGAGAGATAAATTTGCGTCGAAGTTATTAAACTGCGTGCGGTTTTGCAGTTTGCTTGAAGCAGCAAATTTACACGAGTGCTAGCTAAGAAATAAAGGAGACGCATCTGCAGTTGCAAAACAAAAGACGTAGAGCAGGAACTGAATGGTCCGTCGAGTACAATGGACCGCACGCGATGCGGCCGCAGAGAAATACGGCGCCAGCAGCGATGTAACTCAGGGCGGGGTTGAAAGGAAGCTGGTCTTTGCGCGGTGCCGCTGTCCTCTGCAGCACAGGGACAAAATACTTGCAAGACCGAGAATTCGTCTGTGGCTGGAGAACCACTGAGCGTGCTTCGCTGAAGACGCGCCTGCCTCCTGAAACGTGTGCAGATCGGCAGAAGTAGAGGAGCTCAGCCGAGCGTTACCGATTGTACGCTATCTACGAAACGTGTTCCTCAAGGATCGTCCTATGTTCTCCGGCACGTGTCGCTTCCGGTTTGCAGTACAGCATCAGCCTCAACCACTAACAAACATTCACGATAACTGTGAAACGGCAGTGGCTAATTGCTACTGAAATAATCATATACAGCTCGAAAACAATTTAAAACCATACTGACAGTTAATCGATCGTGTCTGTTTGTTAAAATTTACCCGAACAGGTTTTTCAGAGACTGATTCCATCTACAATTTTTTGTTAACTTGTTCAAATGATTTAATATTGCAACATACTCATATTTCGAGGTATAACCACATAATCATATAAAAATGGCGGTACAAAAAAATTTAACACAAGTAAACATAGCTCTTAAATGGTATTATATCTTGGTGCGTGTTATAGCTACCTTGCTGAAAAAGCGAGCATAACCCAGACAGGAGAGATTTTACTTCGTTTGCTGGTTTGTTGCTGATACAAAGTGGAAGGATGGCCCACTCACTCCGTGCATCTCAAGTAGCTGTCATCTTGTGGTGTATTCACTTTCACACACTGCTGTGGGTAACTGGATCTTGTCAACTGTTTACAAACTTGTGAATGACACTTACACCACTTTTTATTATTGCAATGAACATCACTGTGCCGTGATGGCGGTCAAACCAAAGCCTGTCTGGATTTCACTACCGATGTTATTTGCCGCTTTATAATGTCATCTGCACATCTTCGATATCAGTAAAAGAAATACATTACAATAGGAAAAATATAACTATTTAATATTACTAAAGAGAATATAAAATTAGTCAAATAAGTTACAAGACTTTAGCTCTTAAACATACAGATTCGCACATACTACTAATAATTAGAATTTTTTAATTTGATAGTTTCAGTTAAAGTTCATGAACTGTGAGCTCTTGAAATGTGTCTTGTCGTTAAGAATTCCATTTTTCCAGTTTTGCACTTTGTTAAACATTTTAATTTCCTCCAGTATGTCCATTTATAATCTGTTTTACTAGAACTAATTAATATTCTAAATGTTCTATCATTGAAACGCGGTCATTGGTTCGCTTCCACATTATATTTTCTGCGTAATGGTTCAAATTAAAGTTGCCCATAATTGTAATACCTATCGATTTAGCTGAATTAACAGTCTTTAAATTTGTGGTATCTTTATAGTGCCCATGTGGCGGATCTTTTACTTTTTTATTTTTTAGCATCAATTGCCACTTTTCTCATCACAGACATCCTCTCTAAACATTTTGCAGTGTGTTTTGATCTTCAGATGACTATACTAGATGGTGAAAGACAGCAATATCTCCAAACAATCTGAAGGAAATCTCCTAAATCGTTTACATAAAGAACGGGAGATGACTTACTTCTCTTTCTTATGGAACCCCAATATCGCTGATGTTTCACTAGATGACTCCATAAACTATTACGAGGTGTGACCTTTCTGATGGGAAGTCACGAATCTAGTAGCAGACTGAGACTATGCTGGTTAGGCACGCAATTCGATTAGAATCAGATTGTGAGAAACAGTGTTAAAAGCGTTCTGGAAATCTACGATTAGGGATTAAACTTGAGTCCCCTGTCAGTGGCACTCATTACTTCGTACGACATTTTACGAATCCGTGCTATTGCAAATGAACGTCAGTGATGTGTATCTACGAGTGATACACCGGATTCCTTCCATTTCCTTTCCTGTAAATTGTTGAGACTTGTGTAACTTTCCCATCTATAGGGATAGACATTTCGTCGAGCGAGCGGTTGTGTATGATTCCTTCAAACTAGTGAAAATAAAAAAAAAACCAACTTAATTATCTGTTCTACTGGCAGTTCCACGAACGTTTTGTGATCTTCAGATTACCGTTAACATAATATGAGCCGAGCAGTATGTATACCAAACTCCAATAAGTTAGAAAGAAAAGCTTTTATGACAGTGAGACTCACAATACTGAAGACCAAAAGTAACCTCCGCTGCAGTCAATGTGGCACAACAAGTATTATTAAACTGTTGGTTTTATGTCGTATTTCAGCGTAATATATACAATGACAATATTACTTGGGAAGACACTAAGTAAGGTTCCGTGGTACAATATTTTAGTTAGTAAAGGTTGTTAGTCATGTTTATTATTAATGACAATAATGATTTTTTATATACGACATTTACTAGCTATGGTGTAAGAGAACACGTAAAAGGTGATTTGTTAAAAATTACATACACAGGTAATACAAAACGTAATAAAAACCGCATGTGACCTTCTATCGCACACATTTAAATTCACATGCTAAAACTTAAACGTACAAATCTAGAAGTTACTAACATAATACACAGTAAAATTTAACTCTAAGTATAGGAGTTTTCCAGAGAGTAAGTTCTTGTTGCCGACTGGAAGCAGATGATGGAACAAATTACAATACTCAAAATAAAATTGCAGGCTATGGGCTATGTTCCAAAGTATTCCACATGACGTAGCAACTTTATATCATTAATAACAACTCGGGGAAACTTATTTCACATGTTCTCTTCTGTTGTTCCTTTTTTTCAGCAGTAGAATTTCTTAAATAAATTACTTGCAATTCACCTCAGATTCGCACAGGCAGCACTGTGCGTCTATGGATGGTTGTCCTGTCTGGCATAGCGGTAATAAATTATACATACACTCACACACACACACACACTCCTAGTGAATCAATTTATCTACTAGTGGAAACTAAATCAAAACCCCTACAACAATTCCTGAATTTAGCCTGAACATACAGACAGAAGCTATGGGTGGTGGGGGAGGGGAGCGGGCGAGGGACGAGGGACCGTTAATTGATGACATGTATATATGGAAGAAAAAGGTATGTATAGAGTATAGAATCTGGTAAGTAATTTCGAGAGGCTCATTGTCCAGGTGCGAGTCCTTCAAATGGACACAACTTCAGTGACTTACATGTACGTAACCTACCAGATAATCATACTGTTAAATGTAGAATCTGAACCACATCTTGTTTACAGTGCATCTCCACATCACTGAGAAGTGAATGATAGTTTAAAAGAGAGACTGAGAAATCCATGATACGACTGGGGTTCAAATCCGCGACCTAGAAAACTAGGCCCAATATAAAAACTGGTCAAGCTTTGCTATTCTTCGGAACTGCAGCAGCTGTTTACTGTTAACATTAACTCCATACAAAAATCTGTTGTTATCAGCTTAATATCTGGTACATCTTCTACTTGCAGATTGCTTAGCAAGTAGTCAGTAACTCACACCAGCCTCCCAGGAACAATAGCTTTTGTCGGTGTTGCACAGTCGTTACGCAACCTTAAGCGATTCAAAGGGGTTCCGCCACTCACTTCACAACAGCATCGTATTCACAACGGTGGGGGCTTTAATTCACCCAATTCAGCTAATTCGTAGGTCAGCCAATTCGCGTGGAACACTGATAAATTATATACACAAATCTTCATCGCGAATCAGTCTGTCTATTACTGAAAACCATGTCAAAATCAAAACTTCCTGGCAGATTAAAACTGTGTGCCCGACCGAGACTCGAACTCGGGACCTTTGCCTTTCGCGGGCAAGTGCTCTACCATCTGAGCTACCGAAGCACGACTCACGCCCGGTACTCACAGCTTGACTTCTGCCAGTACCTCGTCTCCTACCTTCCAAACTTTACAGAAGCTCTCCTGCGAACCTTGCAGAACTAGCACTCCTGAAAGAAAGGATATTGCGGAGACATGGCTTAGCCACAGCCTGGGGGATGTTTCCAGAATGAGATTTTCACTCTGCAGCGGAGTGTGCGCTGATATGAAACTTCCTGGCAGATTAAAACTGTGTGCCCGACAGAGACTCGAACTCTGGACCTTTGCCTTTCGCGGGCAAGTGCTCTACCATCTGAGCTACCGAAGCACGACTCACTGGCAGAAGTAAAGCAGTGAGTACCGGGCGTCTGTATGTAATTTTCAACGGTATTTTTTTGATGAACAATTTATTCTGCATTTTTAGGCAAGTTACAATTAAAATGTTGTAATCTGCTATAGCCTGTATTTGACATAAACGTTAACACTGAAAAAAAAGAAACGCACAAAAAAATCGCAATTTCGTCCCAGATAAACTGTCTCAACAGAACAATTAATTTAAATGTTTTTTTTCTCCATTGTAACATTGGGAAACATTTTCACTATTATTAACCTCTTGAAGACCATGAATGAACAATGTTTCCAAGTTATTTTCCGCCTTCAAAACATCTGTCACATATGAATCTGTGTGTCTGTGTAGACGAAGACCGTGTTGTCTCATAACAAGCGAATCATTTTTTGCAATGAATCCATTTCTCTTTACCTGCGTTTTTCTGTAGGAAAAAGTAAAATAATGTTTATAAATAGCAAATATAACGAACTTTTAATAAAATTTCCAAATCTCGTCCCTGGGACGAAAATAGGAACTGCATTAGGAACTAAGTTACGAACATCCTCATATATATCATAATGGCCGTTAAAGCAATACAGGTCAAATCCTTGACAATAATGATTACACTCCAGAAACACCAACACACGACTGAAATACAGCGCAGTAATTGAACACAAATCAGTGATATCACTAGGAATAGCAGGCTGTTAATTTGACTGCTTCACTAATATACCTCGGCGTAAAAAGACGAAAACGCTCGTACTCGGAAGATAAGCATATTGTACACAACTTTCTAAACAATAATATGGACTGATGTCAATCATGTACAAACACTAAAAAATTTCTTACCGACCGTAGAAAATTTCCTAGTGATACGGTCGTATGATTTTCGGTTGTATTTCTGCGAGGCATACATGTGACCGTATCAATTTCTGGCATCAGTGCACCTTTACGCAAATAAAATTTGTTCTGTAGTCAGAGGTGCCAGTCATGGATAGCAGCTTTAAGCGTGCGGCGGGCGAGCCTTAGGGAACTGGTGGTCTAGACGACAGAGGGCAGAGTAAGCAGTGTAGGGATAGAGAGCATGTATACAGAGAGAGTGGCCATAGGTGAAGTTGCCCGTGATTGGTTGATTAGCTTTGGCGCCATTTTTCTGCCAAACGTCTCTCGCGCTTCCTATTTTCGCCGTGCTTTTGAGTTGAATTGTAGTTCAGAGGACTTTTGGAAACGATTAAAAGGTATCTGAATTATTGAGAGATTTGTTATGCGTTGTGCATGCATGTTCCATTTAGTTGCATATCGTTTTTAGTACGTAATTAGCGTTTGCGATCTTAAATATGAGTTGATTTTAAGGTGTCAGTTTTTAAAAATATTTTTAGTCACGCAAAACAGGTAGGCCTATTACAGTTTACTGCATTTTTAAGCTCTTATTTCTTTAACAGTTCGTGCATACTGGCAGCATCACAAGCTTTTCTGAAGCCAATATCTGACAGTCCTTGCTGGAAACGGAAAGTTCCTGTAATTTTTGTGCCATGGTCATTCGACTTTATAGCGTCAAACTTTATTTCGTTCCGTATCAGAACACTAGCCATTATTTTGGTTTGAGTATTAATGCCTGACTGTTGACGCAGCCAAGTTGTAAGCACGTTTTCCGCAGTTTTCGTGGCTGCTGAAACATTATTCGTAGTAAATAATTGTAGGTACTCTTGAAGACAGTTTTTAATAGGCCTACTTACTGTGGGGTAGAAGGGATACGGTAGTTTTCTTGTTATATTTGGTCGTTATTACAGTAGCCTACATTTAACATTACCTGATTTTAGTAATCTTTTTCGTTTGTAATCTACGAGAGGTATTGAGTCGTAAGCAGTTGTTTACTTGTCACATGCAAAAAGTTTGAAGACGTGACAAGAAGTACTAATACGTCTCACACTTTTATGCATGTCACAAGTAAACAACTGCTTACGACTTTCATTCATCTCACGTAATACAGGTACTTTAAATCTTTAGCGTTATGCACTTCAGATACAAAACAAATCCTATACACTATATTTTTCTTATTTACATTACTTTCATTGCAATATGTCTAGTAAGCGAACTTTAAAGGAGATAAATGCAAGTAACGAATAATTTTTACAGCCACTGTATCAAATTTTTCTGTGCTATACGTAGTAGGCTACTATGAGTATATTATAGCTGTAAAGAAAGGCATTTAACGAATGATTTCGCCATATTGTCTTGTGCTTTTGATTCGGTGAGTGTGTACTCCACTACCCCACTACTGGCCACTCAAAAGTCCCGCCCGCAGCTTGGCAGAAAAATGGCGGCCGTATCGTCCGGTTGGCCACTCTCTCCCTATACAGGCTCTCTATGTAGGGAGAGCCAGGCGCAGGCTGGTTGTGTATTGGAAGCGCGGCAAGCGGTACCGCGTCTTCTGAGTGACGGGTGAGCAGCCCTGAGGTTGCTGTTTAGTCGGCGGAAGGCGGGAAGCGCCTAACATCGGGATTAGAGCCTCGCACTCCTACTGATTTTGGTGAGCGTCGGCATTCAGTCTGGAATTTTAACTGAGTCGATCGCCACGGCCGGACAGTAGTTCGTCCGTCTGTGATCGACTCCGGTCCCGTGCAGCGTCACCCAGTAAATAAAACTTCTTTTCGGTTAGCAAGTCTCTGGAGAATTTTTCATGTTCCTTCTGGGACGCATCACATTGAATGTAGCGCCGAAGAATCGGTTGAGCTTCTCGTTAACTGTAATGTCACGAAATTGTACCCTGGCAGTGTTCTGCTAATTTTCATGTTATGTGTGGCTAATCTGATGCCTTTCTGTTGTAGACTTCTCGGACTGTGCAAATCATGTTGAACTATGTGCATGGTATTCTAGAGAAGTGATGTCAGCTCCAGGGCACTTCGTAGTTGTAGATACAAGTTCCCAGGTTCCACTGGTAGAAGTTTTCATGTAAAGGGGATTAATTAATTTCTGTGATTACAAAGCTACGTTTAACTATATTGTTCCAAATAGCCTCATGTTCAAAATGTAGGCTGAACGTAAAGTCTGTTAAAACTGATAGTCATAGTTTGTCGTTTGCAGTGTTTGTTCTTAGCTTGGGACTGTAGTGAAATGAGCCATGTACCGATGTATGTGACACTGATGAAAGTTTGATTTGTGTGCGGCTGCATTAGCGCATGTTATGCTTCTGTAAATTGTAATTGAATTTTTTATAGGTTTTTTTAGTAACTATTCTAACATTGGTTTTCTGACAAGCGAACTAGTTGAACTGCCGTTAAGTTATTCACATGTCAGTATCCCTATGGCCGGTTACGGTGCACTAATGTAAAACTGATTCTGAACTTAAGAGTAATTGTTTTAAAAAGACTACCTTGAATGATTTTAATTTTTTTAAAAGTTATTGGTTTTAATGTTGAAAAAGGAAACTTGGGCAATCTATACCTACAGTGATTGTTCCAAATACCATGGATGATTTGTAATTTTTTAACGTTATTGGTTTTAATGTTTAAGGGAAAGGAAATGTTTGGTGATTCAGAATTGCAGTAACTACCTTTAAATATTTTGAATTATCTTAAGTTTTTTATAGGTTATTGGTTCTGATGAAAAAAAAGGGAAAATATAGGAAGTTCAGAACTTCCGTCAGCATTCTAAAAGATTTGCATGATTACAATGTTTTAAGGATTATTTGTTTTAGTGTTTAAGGAAAAAAGTAAAAATTCTTCTATTTACCTCTGTATGCCTGTGTTAACTATGAAAACAAATAAAAGGTTCTGCTGTTATTCTCTGCCGCTTGTCACGTCAGAACCGTTGTGTTCTAGCTTGCCCAGCTCAAAGGTTATCCTTCCCTTTCAAAACCTAACGAGAAGGTCCCACCCAGGGAGATGAAATTTGGAGCAGGGACACTATTAGGTCTCCTTGCCTTACATAATGAAATTCTTTTACATGTAATTTAATAGGCTTACCAAGAACGGATCCACCGGTTCTCTGTCTTTTAAAGAAGTGACTGGTGAAAGGTACAATTGTTGGTTTCTGCCTTCTTTGTCCAACATGATAGCTTTTGAACACAGTGAAAGCAAAAATTTTATTGCACTGGAAGACTGTGAAATGCATGTTGTATAGTAAAGAATACGAGCACAAATGTTGCGAGGACTATGTGTGTTGTGACTGACTGTATTCGTGGAACGGGAATCTTTATTGCGCTTATCGAGCAGGCGGAGGACAGAAAATTACCCGGAATTCCCAACGGTGGACGGCGAGAATATTTTTAGCGCCGGTATTGGATGAAATACATTTGTAGTGGCGCTGGCTTATATTGATGTCTATTTTTGTGCCAATACACTCTCAGCACCCGTTAATAGAATCGCCATTTACGAACTCTGCAAAAGTGCACTTGACATGAATGGGCTATTTTAAGCTGATTGACATTGATGGTAGACACTCCTGCACTCACTTTGTCGTTTGAGGACGGGAGATCGGCAGCCCAACGAGACGGACAGTGAATACATATTACATAAGCTCAGTATAACACCACATTTGTCAGCATAAGAGGCGACAACGCCCTGTAATTTTACGTATCTTGGTAAGTAGATGACTGACAAGAACGGACCAAGTTAATTAATGCCAAGAGTATTTCAGTTATGTTGAACATTGAGAATAATTTAACAGATTAGCAATATTAAACCAGTATTACGTACAGAACTAGTTGTAGAACTTTATTCGAAATGATGTAGTTCGTAAACAGACTCTATTACTTTATCCGAAGTTACGCGGCTTGTAAACCAAGATTTGATTGAAGTGTGTCGCCCTGAAAGACTCTGAGACCACAACTAGTTACACAATATGGACAGAATTAGTACTTGCAGTTTGTTTACAAATTTGATTTTGTTGTTAGCTGACGATTTATATATTGTGCCACAGCGGTAGCTGTCGTTTGCGTCGCTGACGATCGCCATCGTATTTCGACCAACTCATGGAATTTACTTTGTTTCGACTTACACAAATATATTTACAAAAAAATGTTCAAATGTATGTGAAATCTTATAGGACTTAACTGCTAAGGTCATCAGTCCCTAAGCTTATACACTACTTAACCTAAGTTATCCTAAGGACAAACACACACAGCCACGCCCGAGGGAGGACTCGAACCTCCGCCCGGACCAGCCAAATACACTCCTGGAAATGGAGAAAAGAACACATTGACACCGGTGTGTCAGACCCACCATACTTGCTCCGGACACTGCGAGAGGGCTGTACAAGCAATGATCACACGCACGGCACAGCGGACACACCAGGAACCGCGGTGTTGGCCGTCGAATGGCGCTAGCTGCGCAGCATTTGTGCACCGCCGCCGTCAGTGTCAGCCAGTTTGCCGTGGCATACGGAGCTCCATCGCAGTCTTTAACACTGGTAGCATGCCGCGACAGCGTGGACGTCAACCGTATGTGCAGTTGACGGACTTTGAGCGAGGGCGTATAGTGGGCATGCGGGAGGCCAGGTGGACGTACCGCCGAATTGCTCAACACGTGGGGCGTGAGGTCTCCACAGTACATCGATGTTGTCGCCAGTGGTCGGCGGAAGGTGCACGTGCCCGTCGACCTGGGACCGGACCGCAGCGACGCACGGATGCACGCCAAGACCGTAGGATCCTACGCAGTGCCGTAGGGGACCGCACCGCCACTTCCCAGCAAATTAGGGACACTGTTGCTCCTGGGGTATCGGCGAGGACCATTCGCAACCGTCTCCATGAAGCTGGGCTACGGTCCCGCACACCGTTAGGCCGTCTTCCGCTCACGCCCCAACATCGTGCAGCCCGCCTCCAGTGGTGTCGCGACAGGCGTGAATGGAGGGACGAATGGAGACGTGTCGTCTTCAGCGATGAGAGTCGCTTCTGCCTTGGTGCCAATGATGGTCGTATGCGTGTTTGGCGCCGTGCAGGTGAGCGCCACAATCAGGACTGCATACGACCGAGGCACACAGGGCCAACACCCGGCATCATGGTGTGGGGAGCGATCTCCTACACTGGCCGTACACCACTGGTGATCGTCGAGGGGACACTGGATAGTGCACGGTACATCCAAACCGTCATCGAACCCCCATCGTTCTACCATTCCTAGACCGGCAAGGGAACTTGCTGTTCCAACAGGACAATGGACGTCCGCATGTATCCCGTGCCACCCAACGTGCTCTAGAAGGTGTAAGTCAACTACCCTGGCCAGCAAGATCTCCGGATCTGTCCCCCATTGAGCATGTTTGGGACTGGATGAAGCGTCGTCTCACGCGGTCTGCACGTCCAGCACGAACGCTGGTCCAACTGAGGCGCCAGGTGGAAATGGCATGGCAAGCAGTTCCACAGGACTACATCCAGCATCTCTACGATCGTCTCCATGGGAGAATAGCAGCCTGCATTGCTGCGAAAGGTGGATATACACTGTACTAGTGCCGACATTGTGCATGCTCTGTTGCCTGTGTCTATGTGCCTGTGATTCTGTCAGTGTGATCATGTGACGTATCTGACCCCTGGATGTGTCAATAAAGTTTCCCCTTCCTGGGACAATGAATTCACGGTGTTCTTATTTCAATTTCCAGGAGTGTATATTTACACATATGCTAGCCTTTTACTTTGTTTGTCTCAGATATATTGTGAGAGAATCAAACTAAAAATACATCCTTCTCAGGCCACTCATTGGGCTAAAATTTTCTGGAAGTTTCTCTTGGTTGCAAGAAAAATTCCGAAAGCTGAAACCACATCCCGAATGTTTCCTGGTTAGATCCTCCGTGCCCTCCTAGTGGTATCTGGCTGAAGACTCTCCATGAACACTGAAACAACGCAAACAGCTCACTCTGACTATGATCTTCATCTTCATCTTTACATCTACATACATACTATGCAAGCCACCGTACGGTGCGTGGCGGAGGGTATCGTGTTCCACTGTTAGTCATTTCCTTTCCTGTTCCCCTCGGCAACAGAGCGAGGGGAAAGCGACTTTCTGTATGTCTCCATATGAGCCTAAATTTCTCCTATCTTATCATCGTGGTAGCAGGGGTAAAATACAGGGAGCGAAAGGCTATTTACAATTTGTACAGAAACCAGATGGCAGTTATAAGAGTCGAGGGACGTGAAAGGGAAGCAGTGGTTGGGAAGGGAGTAAGACAGGGTTGTAGCCTCTCCCCGATGTTGTTCAATCTGTATATTGAGCAAGCAGTAAAGGAAACAAAAGAAAAATTCGGAGTAGATATTAAAATCCATGGAGAAGAAATAAAAACTTTCAGGTTCGCCGATGACATTGTAATTCTGTCAGAGACAGCAAAGGACTCGAAAGAGCAGTTGAATGGAATGGGCAGTGTCTTGAAAGGAGGATATAAGATGAACACCAACAAAAGCAAAACGAGGATAATGGAATGTAGTCGAATTAAGTCGGGTGATGCTGAGGGAATTAGATTAGGAAATGAGACACTTAAAGTAGTAAAGGAGTTTTGCTATTTGGGGAGCAAAATAACTGATGATGGTCGAAGTAGAGAGGATAAAAAATGTAGACTGAAAGTATTTGTATGGAGTGTAGCCATGTATGGAAGTGAAACATGGATGATAAATAGTTTGGACAAGAAGAGAATAGAAGCTTTCGAAATGTGGTGCTACAGAAGAATGCTGAAGATTAGATGGGTAGATCACATAACTAATGAGGAAGTATTGAATAGGATTGAGGATAAGAGAAGTTTGTGGCACAACTTGATCAGAAGACGGGATCGGTTGGTAGGACATGTTCTGAGGCATCAAGGGATCACCAATTTAGTATTGGAGGGCAGCGTGGAGGGTAAAAATCGTAGAGGGAGACCAAGAGATGAATACACTAAACAGATTCAGAAGGATGAAGATTGCAGTAGGTACTGGGAGATGAAGAAGCTTGCACAGGATAGAGTAGCATGGAGAGCTGCATCAAACCAGTCTCAGGACTGAAGACCACAACAACAACAACATCATCGTGGTACCGTCACGAGATGTATTTTGGCGGCAGTAGAATCGTTATGCCATCAGCTGCAAATGCCGGTTCTTTAAACTTAATCGATAGTGTACCACGAAATGAGAGTCGCTTTCGCTCCAGGGATTCCCAAAAATGTTCAAATGTGTGTGAAATCTTATGGGACTTAACTGCTAAGGTCATCAGTCGCTAAGCTTACACACTACTTAACCTAAATTATCCTAAGGACAAACACACACACCCATGCCCGAGGGAGGACTCGAACCTCGGCCGGGACCAGCCGTACAGGTCATGACTGCAGCGCCTCAGACCGCTCGGCTAATCCTGCGCGGCAGGGATTCCCATCTTCGTCCCCAAAGCATCTCTGTAATACTTTCGTGTTGTTCGAACCTAACGGTAATAAATCTAGCAGCCTGCCTCTGAAATGCTTTTTATATTTTCTTTTAATCCGGTCTGGTGCGTTTCTCATAGGCTCCAGCAGTACTGAAGAGCAGGTCTCACTAGCGTTCTATAAGCTGTCTCTTTCACAGATGAACCACACTTTCCCAAAATTCTCTTTATGAAGTGAAGTCAGCCATTCACCTTCCCTACCACATCCTCAAACTCTCGTTCCGTTTCACATTGCTTTGCAATGTTACGCCCAGATATTTAAACGATGTGACTGTGTCAAACAGAACACTCGAAACGCTGTATTCGAATTTTACATTTTTCTACATTTGCCACTGATCACACGAACCAGAAATTTTATGTAACTCGTCTTGTATCCTCTTACAGTCACTCAACTGGGACACCATTCCCTACACCACAGCATCGTCTGCATGCAAACGCAGGTTGCTGCCCGCCCTCCCCGCCAGATTATTTCTGTATACAGAAAATACAAGCTGTCCATAATACTTTCCTGGGGAACTTCTGACGATACCCTTGTACTTCCCTCTACAACTACGGGAAAGCATCAGTCTGAAATTTGTGTCGATGTATGTATGAAGACAGACTAGCGTGTATTACTATCTACCTCCAGCAGACGGCGTTGCTGCTTCTCATTGAATCAATCAGGGTAACTTTTTGCCAGTCAGATAACTTTGTACCACTTACTACTTTTGTTTCAAATGGTTGCTGATACAAAAATGGTTCAAATGGCTCTGAGCACTATGGGACTCAACTGCTGTGGTCATCAGTCCCCTAGAACTTAGAACTACTTAAACCTAACTAACCTAAGGACATCACACACACCCATGCCCGAGGCAGGATTCGAACCTGCGACCGTAGCAGCAGCGCGGCTCCGGACTGGAGCGCCTAGAACCGCACGACCACCGCGGCCGGCCTTGCTGATACACCTAGTTACATTATTTTGTACTAAAATTAACAGTTTTATTGCCTCTGTGGTTTCTAGTTGGTATTTCAGTTGTCTTTCCACCCTCTTACTAGATCTCAGGCTCTTGAATATCCTTTAATTGCATTGGCTGAAAGAGAGCTTCTGGCGACAGTATTTAAGTTAGCAATGCCAGCTGCACACACATATGTTGCTAGTTCAGAGTAAATATGCAATGCTGAATTAACACTGTTTGTGTTCATTTTTTATTAACACGTGATTTCCTTCTGGTATGATCTAAATTTACCCTGAGCATTAGATTTAGGAAAAATACTATGGTTTTTTTTCAGGCTGGTCTAAAGTTACCTTACACGATATCGTAACTTTGTACCAGTATTAAAACAGAAATTTTACTCCAACTAGGCATAATTAATACATATTTTCTCTTTTCCAAGCACACAGTGACTATACGAGGTGTATTCAAGTTCTAAGGCCTCCGATTTTTTTTCTCCGGACTGGAAAGAGATAGAAACATGCGTTTTGTTTTAAAATGAGGCCACATTCATTGTCAATACGTCCTAGAGATGGTAGCACCGTACGGCAGATGGAATTTTACCGCCAGCGGCGAGAATGAGAACTGTTCTAAATACTTAAAATGGCGACGTTTTCCTTACTTGAACAGCGTGCAATCATTCGTTTTCTGAATTTGCGTGGTGTGAAACCAATTGAAATTCATCGACAGTTGAAGGAGACATGTGGTGATGGAGTATGGATGTGTCGAAAGTGCGTTCGTGGGTGCGACAGTTTAATGATGGCAGAACATCGTGTGACAACAAACCGAAACAACCTCAGGCTCGCACAAGCCGGTCTGACGACATGATCGAGAAAGTGGAGAGAATTGTTTTGGGGGATCGCCGAATGACTGTTGAATAGATCGCCTCCAGAGTTGGCATTTCTGTGGGTTCTGTGCACAGAATCCTGCATGACGACCTGAAAATGCGAAAAGTGTCAAACAGGTAGGTGCCACGAATGGTGACAGACGACCACATGGCTGCCCGTGTGGCATGTTGTCAAGCAATGTTGACGCGCAACGACAGCACGAATGGGACTTTCTTTTCGTCGGTTGTGACAATGGATGAGACGTGGATGCCATTTTTCAATCCAGAAACAATGCGCCAGTCAGCTCAATGGAAGCACACTGATTCACAGCCACCAAAAAAATTTCGGGTAACCGCCAGTGCTGAAAAAATGATGGTGTCCATGTTCTGGGACAGCGAGGGCGTAATCCTTACCCATTGCGTTGCAAAGGGCACTATGGTAACAGGTGCATCCTACGAAAATGTTTTGAAGAACAAATTCCTTCCTGCACTGCAACAAAAACGTCCGGGAAGGGCTGCGCGTGTGCCGTTTCACCAAGACAACGCACCCGCACATCGAGCTAATGTTACGCAACAGTTTCTTCGTGATAACAACTTTGAAGTGATTCCTCATGCTCCCTACTCACCTGACCTGGCTCCTAGTGACTTTTGGCTTTTTCCAACAATGAAAGACACTCTCCGTAGCCGCACATTCACCAGCCGTGCTGCTATTGCCTCAACGATTTTCCACTGGTCAAAACAGACTCCTAAAGAAGCCTTCGCCGCTGCCATGGAATCATGGCGTCAGCGTTGTGAAAAATGTGTACGCCTGCAGGGCGATTACGTCGAGAAGTAACGCCAGTTTCATCGATTTCGGGTGAGTAGTTAATTAGAAAAAAAATCGGAGGCCTTAGAACTTGAATGCACCTCGTAGATGTAAAATGATACAATGTCTGTTATGAGGTGGAACTTACTTTGTGTTCAGTATTTTCGAAAACTGGAGAGAAGTGGTGCAAGGTGACCTCGATTGACTGTAGGTGGCGCAATGCAGCAGAACCTGTTCTGGCTCTACAATGCGCTGGTGGACACTGATACAACAACATGGAAGCACTCAAAGTGGGGCAACGGTGCACAGAGTGGCTTCTCTGGAGGGGAGGTGTGACTGCCTCAGAGATCCACAAAAGGTTAGTAGCCATATGTGGGCAAACATCAGCAAGTCGCAGACTCCTGTTTCATTGAGTGCCAGAATTCAAGATGACAGGTATTGTGCCAAAATGCAAAAGCACTGGGGTCGATCAGCTACACGCAAACCAAACAATTCCCGGCATGTCAACGACTTCATACTGTGGCATAGGCCAATGACTCGTAATGAACTAGAGCAGGCAACAGGTCTATCAAGAGAAACCCTCCACACCATAGTTCACGAGGACTGTTTTCGTGAACTAGAGTTTATGTGCTGCCATATCTTCTGTACTCGTCGGGTCTGGGTCCTAGCGACTCGCCCTATTCGATGCAATGATAAAGGTCATCCGGGGTTAGAAGTTGACCACTAAAGACGAACTTCATGGAGTTACCCACCAGTAGCGCCAAGATACCCCGTGAGAATGGCATCCTACGCAATTACGGAAATGCGGAAATTGCCAGTATTGTGGCAAAAGTGCATAGACATTGGCGGGGAATACCTGTAATATACTATCTGTTCGTTTGTTCAGTAAACTGTTCTCGTGAACACGAAAAATTATAGGGACAATCATTTTTGAAAGTCCGAAGTATATAGTAGGCGCAGAAAATGGAAAGCTAAAAAAATGCAATTCCGACCCTCTCTGCCCACAGTCAGGTTGCGTGGTATTTGAAAATAATTGGCCCTTGCAGTCAACATGGCTCCGCGACAGAGTCGGGGAATAAAACAAATTTGAGAAAATTCTACTGATGTGGTACACACAGTTTCGTCCCGAAAAAAAAATTAAAAATTATTCCTTTCTCCTGTTTCCAAACAATGTTTACGGCAGGTTTCCCTTAGTTATCACGCGAACCCTAAAACTGAAAATCCTCCACATATGCGTAACTTGGAACGTTCTTGCCGAATTTCCGTGTCGAAGGGATTTGAAAAGAATAGATTTCTCTAGCAACCTGCTTTGTTCTTTTGGTAAGGAAATCGGTGATGGGATGAAAGCGAATTAACAAACAGTTTTCAAAAATCTTGATAGGTATACGTCAGTAACAAACTTCTATAATTGTTAACAAAGAAAACATAATTAAGAAAAAGGTTTCTAGATATTACATTCTGTCGCGACAAGAAATTATGTGGAAAATCGGATGCACGATAAATGCAGCCATAGTGTACGTCTCAGTCGATGTAGCAAGTAACTATCTGTTTGCTGATCTGATTTGTGTATATTTTAATTATGAATTGGTCTGGTTTTGAATGTCATACAACGCGTTAAAGTGTTCTATTCTCTGCCCTCAAAAACGTTCAGTGCACTGCCCCAAATTTGTTTTGGATATTTAGTCTAGTAATTTAGCCACGAATCATGCAAGCATGTTTATGGAAGTTGGTAGTGTAGAGAAGGAGAAGCAACTTGATGAGTATATAGTGTTGAATCATTCTAGAAAGTTCGACGCGAACACGAAACTCGATAGCTGTCGATAAAGGAACTTGTAAGATTCGATACTGTAGTTCGTCGTATTTCGTATTATAACTTGCGTTTATAACAGCATACCACTTCAGCGCAACGGTTCATTGAAGATTTATCACGAACAAGTCACTCTTGGTTATATTTAAATGTTAGTTAATGACGCACAGGCCGTAAAAGCCTTCATGAGATCCTAAGATAAATGGCACTGTTGTTGACTGTTGTATGCGTTCACCGTGGTGTGGCGGCCACCAGATTCAGATTTTTTTAAATGTACGTCTCCCTGTTTGTAAAAGATTCTCAGACTTTCTTGATAATGTTATAGAAGTATATTCTGCAATAGTTGAAGTTATTTATAATACATATAATATACCTGTCTCTCAAGAGTTAGACTGTTCAGCTTTGTGACTCCAGTGTCATTAAAAAACAGTTAAATCACTACAAGCGAAACGTGCAACAATGATCTTGCTTGCTACAAATATTTAACTTTATTCATTTATTTATTTGGAATATGTCATGGTTTCCGACGGCCCACTCACACACCCTACCTCCGTAAAACTCGGAGTGACCATCAAACGCGACAGCAGTCGACAGATGCGCTGGACAAGGATTCTAAATTAGTTAGTTCAACGCTCCGTTGATTATTTGTACGGTTAATCGGTGTGTTATAGAGCGAGTCATTTTACAGTCGCATTACACATCCATATTTATGTATGCTTGTCAACTACAATATTTTTTGTTTCCTTTCATTCACATTGACGGCATTCCCAATAAGGTTCGAGTGACACTAGTTTCTCTGTCGAAAGAGGGATTGTTGTTTCCATAGTGTACTAGCAAATACTACGGAGTTAGCAATGACTAGTCCAGAATGGACTACTTGTCACCAACATATAAACCTCAAAGGAGGTTGTATATAAAAATTTCATAATTTTTCAGGAAGTAAAAATAGTTGTTGTTTTCCTTTGGTACTATTTCTTTATACGTTTTATTGTGTATGATAAAGTGATACAGTATGCATTATAGAACATGTACTTAGAATATATGACAATAGTTAGAAAGTTGTCACATTGTCTATGTAGCTTATCCTGTAAAAGCACATTTTGGAGCATGTCAAAAAATATTTTATATAAAAAGTATTATTTCTCTTATAATGACAAAAAATAATGTACATTAACAACAGAATATATTATCTGAAATCTGAATTAATACCATGCATTTATTTAATTAACTTCCTAAAAAGAAGCTGGTCCTATATAGAACAAGGAACCTTAACAAAGAAAAATAAAACAGAGGAAAAATAAATAGAACTCTCAGAAAGTAAATTCGCATAAAATTCCCTGTATTGCACGTCAAGGTATTT
The DNA here is from genome assembly GCF_021461395.2 of Schistocerca americana. Taxonomy (NCBI): domain Eukaryota; kingdom Metazoa; phylum Arthropoda; class Insecta; order Orthoptera; family Acrididae; genus Schistocerca; species Schistocerca americana. The sequence continues at coordinate 52,590,804 of NC_060124.1, forward strand.
ACACATAACCAACAAGTTCCTCATTTTCTCTGCCGATAGAGGAAGAAACTCTTTGCACAACAAAGAAAACCTCACAACAGATATAGGGATTTTAACCATAGGCTGATTTCCTCTTTTGTTGTTAGCAGAGAGTGACCTACTATAATATCCACTTCTATGTTTTATCCAGAATAATATTCACGACAGCATTGTGTTTGGAATGTGAATGAACATTCTAGTGATATTAAGAAAAAGGAGATCATCGTTAGTAAAATAATAAATAATTATTGTCAATGACATAGTGCAATATTTTGTAAAAAAATTATATCTCAGACAATACTCATGGGAAGAGATAATGAAAATCTCCATCTTTTGTTATTTATAATTATTCTAGAACAATCTTTCTTCTTCTTCGAACTCTTGTACTGATAGGATGTGACAGATGTCTCGTAACACAGAGGTCTGTAGAAAACTGTATTGTGTTGCTAATTTAATATTTGAAAAATAGAGTTTACGTGTCATTGAAATGAGTCTTCTCTGTTTTGAGTTTTACTTCATTGTGATTCTCGTCCCATGCAAATGTTAAGTTTTCTGATCAACTATATAGGAGAGCAGTAATTAACGCTATTGATCTACAGCGCGGTTTACTGGTAAATGCTGAATAACAAGCGATTAACGTTGAGAAATATTTTCAAATGTTAATTCATATAGTGAAGGTTAGTAGTAAAACTGGGCCTGAAACAAAAATGGTTCAAATGGCTCTGAGCACTATGTGACTTAACTTCTGTGGTCATCAGTCCCCTAGAACTTAGAACTACTTAAACCTAACTAACCTAAGGACATCACACACATCCATGCCCGAAGCAGGATTCGAACCTGCGACCGTAGCGGTCACGCGGTTCCAGACTGAAGCGCCTTTAACCGCACGGCCACACCGGCCGGCGGGCCTGAAACAGAATCGATAATTGATTGTCTTATGTTAGCCGCCATCTTAGTGAAATATTGCAGCGACAGTTTTAAATTAATTTTTTATATAGACATAAATGTTGTTGGTCATAATTGCGAAAAATAATTGTGTGTTGGTGGCCCAGAATCCACTCTGAGGTAATAAAGTCTAGTTAGACTGTGAATAATCTCTAAATATAGTGAACTTCTATGATTGCAAACAACATCTTACGTGATACAAATTCTTATATGCTGATGTATGAAGTCTGGTTATTTCGTAACAACCTTTATGAAATATTTAGACAGGAAAAAATACATTAGTGTTGTGTGCGTGTGGTATTGTGCGACAAAACTGTTGATTTTGCTTAAAGAAAAATGCTGCCATCTCGAATAACAGTAGCGTTAAACTCGATAAACGGTTTGCAACTAGTAAAGAGGCTATTATGCAACAGCACTGAAGATTGCTAAAAATCGTTAGTCTTGTTTAGTTCAGATTACGTATCATTCATTTAGCTTGTTTGCCGGTTATATGTGGTTACTTTTGTGCTTGACAGGAAACATTGCTACACCTTCCCAGGCGTAGATTTCTTTAACAAAATAACGATTATTCGCCCGAAAAAGCGGTGATTAAATAAAACCTCTTGTTACATTAATAATAAGTAAGTAGTTTTATTGTAATCTTGCTGAAATAGTACAACACGCAATCAAACCGGAATACTCGGCACGCCTCAGTACCCAAGGGTGAATGAATTTATGACTAAGTCGAAGACACAGTAAATTTGGATCATCTGCATTTGTATTCAATGTAATCACGCAATTCAGTACTCTTTTTTTTTCTCTCAATCAATGGAAAATACGGTCTCAGGACAGAAAGCTATGCTCCGAAACACTAAACTTTCGAAGTACTGTTGTAAAACAACCTGTCGAAATAAGGCGGTTGTACAAAAGAATCATTTCCCCTTTTTTGTTTTGACCAAACCAATTATCAGACCAAACAAATTATTGCAGTGTACGATTTTACATTATAATGATATATAACGTTCTTGTACTTACTTCATTTGACGTAGTTTTTGTCAGGCACTCCTTTACCGATTGGAGAAATATAACATTTTCTACTGTTCCTCCTACTTTTCTTGACATTGTGCCTCCAGGATGACGGATCTGTTTCCCTATCTATGCTTTTATTTAACGATACAATATCCTTTGAAGTGAAACTTACATCAGCCACATCCGCCGGTTTCATTGGCATACAACGTTTTATCAGGATGGGAACTATACACAAACAACTAGCTCAACCCATTTACAGAAAAAAGACTTCCATTGCTATGGTAGCATGTCTCATGTGATTTACCACTTTATTCCAGTGAAAACCAAATATTCCAAGAAATGTGATATGCAACTATAAAAGTCACACGTCCGTAGTTCGACTAAGATTTTGAATGCCATTACATCGTTAGTACAGACCAGTTCCCTTCAAAAGTACCATGGGTTATGTACGCGCGTTGCATAGGTATCTTAATAATTTGCACCCAACATGTGGAACAGCAAAATAACCCATGATGGGCGAAGCAAGTAGGCACTCTGGACATTTTGAATGCCATTACGTCGGTAGTACAGACCAGTTCTCTTCAAAAGTATTGTGTACTATGGACGCGTGTTGCATAGGTATCTTAATAATTTGCGTTCGTCATGTGGAATAGCAAAATAACCCATGATGAGCGAAGCAAGGAGGATATAAAATGCAGACTATCACAGGCAAAGAGGGCATTCCTGGCCAAGAGATGTCTGTTGGTATCAAAGATGGGCCTTAATTTGAGGAAGAAATTTCTAAGAATGGGCGTTTGTTAGTGAATCATGGACAGTCGGAAAATCGAAGCACAAGAGAACAGAAGCGTTTGAGATGTGCTACAGAAGAATGTCGAAAATCAGGTGGACTAATAAGGAATGAGGAGATTCTCCGCAGAATCAGTGAAGAAAGAAACATACCGGAAATACTAACAAGAAGGATGGACTTTTAAGATGTCAGGGAATATCTTCAGGGAACTACGGAGGTAAAAACTGTAGGGGAAGACAGAGACTGGAATACGTTCAGCAGGTAGCTGAGAACGGATGGTGCAACAGCTTCTGTTAGGTGGAGAGCTTCTTGTAGAAGAGGAATTTGTGGTGGGGAGCATCAAATCAGTCAGGAGACTCATGAAACAAAAGTGCAATAGACTTGACTTAAAGCGTTGAAGAGATAAATGCGACGGCTGTCACAGGTCTTATGACGCTATTTTTTTTTTTTTTTTGTTATAGTAAAATAAGGGATAGGTTTTGCACCGCACAAGGTTGTATTGAATGTTGAGGAGCCTCCGTTTTCATAAATAATAATAAGGGGGCTTTCCGAAATGTTTTCCAGTACCGAAAGCGGAAAGGAAAATCGCCAATTTAGTTGAGAAGTATGAAATGCAGGAAATTAGCGATTTATTGCGCTTTGAAATACAGGATGTCCCAGGAGGAATGGTCAGTATGCAGGGATATGAGAGGAACGGTTATTCGAAGCACAGAAAGGTCTAGTAAACAAGGGCTCTAAAATGCACACCTTAAGAGCTAAGAGCTTTTCTTCATCTTCGGCAATGTGAAACAAATCGCTCCTGTTGCAGACTCTTTGCTTTCCGTATTTTGGGTGGAAGTAGCCTGGCCCAAAACACCAAAAAATGTCTAGTAAGCATGGACTCTTAAGAACAATGAGCACTTGTTTTTTCGGTAAAAGAATGTGCTTCACGGCAGCGAAGATGAACAAGCGCTCATTGCTCTTAAGATATGCTCTATAGAGCTCATATTAACTAGACTTTTTTGCTTAGAACGATCGTTCCTGTCATATCCCTGGATATTGACCATTCCTCCTGGGGCGCCCTGTCTTTACAGGGACGAAATAATTCCTTTTTTTTAAAAAAAAAATATGGTTACATTTTCATTCTTAGGCAAATAAAAACGCTAATTGTACATAATCATTCTCCGCGTCATGGGCTCTAGTAGAACGGCTTCTTACAGTAAGAAGCTCAACAGTTTTGATATCTGTGTAAAACAGAGAAAGAGTGTCAAACTGCAATACATAATCTCCGTACATCCACATTTAAATTGGATGAAGGTGGGACACAGCTGGTATATTTTTTTTTATTAAAAATTAAACTCCTCTAGCTGTACTTAAGATTTTATATTTACTTGGCTACTAATTTCAACGTTGCGTCAACGCCATCTACAGGCCCGTACACTTTGATGAAATCAATTGTGTGTGGCTCAGTACCAGAAGTCCGCAGTGAGACCAAGTTACTGTCCGCCATCCATGTGGAGTACGTGTTGCTCCCACAGCGGACTTCTAGTACTGAGCCACACGCAAATGATTTCATCAAAATGTACGGGCCTGAAGACAGCGTTTACGCAACGACGAAACTAGTAGCCAAGTAAATACGTATAAAAACATAAGTACAGCTGGAGGAGTTTCATTTTTTGAAAAAAAATGCATTACATAAATCTCACTGCAGATGGGCAATGGTCGAAATGCATGTGCTCTCAGCAGTTTGACTGGCAGCAAAATCCCGCACTACCGGTACAGAATTTATCTAGCATTTGTCTCTCATAAATGTATTATCACACAGTGAAACAAATCTGTCATACTATATTATGTCTACATGACAATGTCTCTCGATATTAATCAGCGCACATAATGCCTATAATAGTATGACAACTGTAATGAGGCTGTTGTACTACTTACCGATGAAAATTAAAACTTCCTTCTTCGACGAATACCAAATTTCCACGTGCAGCAGCAACAATTTACGACCACTGCTGTTGCTAGTAAATAAAAGCGTGGGAGCAGAACAAACAAGTACAATACTAAAGTTCCGTTAATACCGCAAAAAGTAAACCACAGAATGATACTAACGTTATGTGATTACTTCTGTTTGATGTTGGCGACATGCAGAGTACACTATGCAGACGTCATACATGTTGCAACGTTATGATTATTTTCAGTGATAATAATACGAGCAGTAATATGCTACCAAAGAGGTAGAGAATACATAGACAGGCTCTGGTACTATATTCAGCGCTCCCTACGGTACCACGCTGTAGCAGAAGCCAGCGTGTTTCGAGAAATCAATCTGTGTTTTTTTTTTAAAGCGACATGGTTCGTGTATGGTCTTCTAAGCTACAAAATTACTGAATTTCTTTTCAGAATTGAGCCTGCCATGAGCTCAGAGTATAAATACACGTACATACATTGATGAGCCAAAACTTTGTGACCACCTGCTTAATATACTCATCAAAAAACGTTTTGCTTCACCCCAGTTCCCAGAACTCCTAAAGATAGACTTTGACTGCGGATATTGCATCACGGACACAGTCCCTGTGACTTTTCAGAGATGTCACTGAACGCGCCCAAAGATATAAACAACCATTCACGAGCAGCGCCTATTAGACAGAGGGGGTCCGACAGCCGATCAGTATCAATCATTCCACCAGGAAGGAGGTACACAGCTCGTGTTGTCTGTAGTTTAACCATGCCTAGACGGTCAATACCGCGGTTCGATCGCGTCCGCATTGTTACTTAGTGCCAGAAAGGGCTCTCAACAAGGAAAGTGTCCAGGCGTCTCGGAGTGAACCAAAGCGATGTTGTTCGGGCATGAAGGAGATACAGAGAGACAGGAACCGTCGGTGACATGCCGCCCAAGGGCTACTACTGTAGTGGATGACCGCTACCTACGGATTATGGCTCGGAGGAGCCCTGGTAGGAATGCCACCATGTTGAATAATGGCTTTCGTGCAGTCACAGGACGATGTGTTAGGACTCAAACTGTGCGCAATAGGCTGCATGATGCGCAACTTCACTTCTGACGTCCATGGCGAGGTTCATCTTTGCAACCACGACACCATGCATCGCGGTACAGAAGGGCTCGACAACATGCCTAATGAACCGCTCAGGATTGGCATCACGTTCTCTTCACCGATGAGTGCTGCATATGCCTTCAGCCAGACAATCGTCAGAGACGTGTTTGGAGGCAGCCCGGTCAGGCTTAACGCCTTAGACACACTGTCCAGCAAGTGCAGCAAGGTGGAGGTTTCCTGCTGGTTTGGGGTGGCATTATGTGGGCCGACGTACGCCGCTGGTGCTTATGGAAGGCGCCGTAACGGCTGTACGATATGTGAATGCCATCCTCCGACCGATAGTGCAACCATATCGGCAGCATATTGGCGAGGCATTCGTCTTCATGGGCGATAATTCCGCCCCCCTCGTGCACATCTTGCGAATGACTTCCTTCAGGATAACGATATCGCTCGACTAGTGTGGCCAGCATGTTCTCCAGACAGGAAGCCTATCGGACATGCCTGGAATAAGTTGAAAAGGGTTGTTTATGGACGACGTGACGCACCAAACACTCTGAGGGGTCTACGTCGAATCTCTGTTGAAGGCTGGGACAATCTGGACCAACAGTGCCTTGATGAACTTGTGGATAGTATGCCACGACGAATACAGGCATGCATCAGTGCAAAAGGACGTGCAACTGGTACTGGTGTGTACAGCAATCTGGACCACCACCACTGAAGGTCTCGCTGTATGGTGGTACAGCATAAAATGTGTGGTTTTCATGAGCAATGAAAACTGCGGAAGTTATGTTTATTTTGATCTGAATTCCAATTTTCTGTACAAGACCCGGATCTCTCGGAACCGAGGTGATGCAAAACTTATTCTGATGTGTGTAGCTTGTTTGTCCGTCTTTGGAAAGAAACACATCCCTGAATCCGCGTATCAGGGATCCGACAGTTTGTCGGTAGGTTTGTGAAGGTATGTAGCATTAGATGTAATTCGCTTAAATAGCGGGCCGCTGTTTTGCGTACGCGGTGATGGCGCGCGTTAGCGACCCATGTGACTTCCATAGGATTTGCATCAGGTGAGTTCGGTGGCCGAGACATACATGTGAGCTCACTATAACACTCCTCAAACCACTGTAGCTCGGCTCTGGCTCCGAGACGCGGACAATTATACTGATCAAAGCTGACATCGCCGTATGGGAAGACATCAAGCATAAAGGATGCAGGTGGTTCGCAGGTGACAGCGTGCCTTAGATTACTACCATAGGTCCCCAAGCAAGCGCAGGATAATGTTTCCCTTAGCATTATACTGCTCCCGCCAGCCTGTGTACGAGGTGCGTTGCACGTTTCGTACCGCCATTCACCTCGGTGACGGTGTTTTTGGAGACGAGCATCGACCTACCGTAGCAAAAATGTGATTCACCCGAAGAGCCGACACGTTTCCTTTGATTGACGATCGAGCCCTGATGGTCCCGTGCTCACTGCAATCGTAATTGACGAATACGTTGGGTCAACAAGTGAACACGTAGTGGTGGTCTGCTGTGGAGCTCCATGTTCAACAATGTACGGTGAACGGAGTGCTCCGAAACACTTGTGTGCGCACCTGCATTGTGCTCTTTCTGCGGAGACGCCTCGGATCATCGTCAATCCAAACCTCACGATCCGAGAAGGGCTGTGGACGTCCAACAAGTTAGCGCCTGGTGGTAGTTTGACTGTCCTACCTCTTCCCGTGGATGCTCACGACAGTAGCGCGTGAACATTCTACCAGCTTTTCCGTTGTCGACGTACTCGTTCACAGACTTCGCGTAATAATAATCCGCCCTATGTCAAAGTCGCTTAATTCAGTAGATTTCCCCAATTGCAGCGCATATATGTTCGCTAGAGTGATCCCCTTCCGTGTCTGCTCCGCTTGCATACTCCCGTTAAGCCGTCATGTGCCCGCAAAGCCACCTGTAGGCGTCCAACGTCGCGGTGGGCAGTAGTCATAATGTTTTGGCTTACCAGCGCATATCGAAAAAAGGTGAAAACTGGTGTGCTTATTTTTCCACATTTTCTGTAGCGTGCTTTATTTTGTTTACAAATATGTATTTGTTTACATATGTGAGAAAGCTTGTTTCATACAAGTTCTCTCTGGCATTTATCCTAGACCATATGACATCTCGAGATGGAGAGGCCTGACAAGGGGGTGGATCATACTTTATTATATTCCCGAAATATCAGTAGCACCTAATCGATCGTAAGTTTTGCTTTGACTGAAAACTTAGTTGCTAGGTGGAAGATATGGTGAACTGTGTCTTCTTTGTACGAGTATTATTAAGTGAGTGACTCATTTTCTACCACTTGCAATAGTCATTGCTGTAGTAATCGTTTTCGCTGCTTGCTGGAAGTTTGAAATGAAATATGCTCTCACATTAAAAAATATAGATTACAGAGAAAGTGGCCTGCAATTAGGTGTGAAATGATAGTTAACTGTTTAAATTATAACTTAAAATTATAACAGGAGCCCTTTGTATGCAAAGTAAAAAGTGGAAATCACTCTATGAAACAACTTTGGTATGATTTTATAGATGGGTAGTCAATTTTCGAAGTCTGAATATATATTATAAACAAATTACAATCCAAGAGAAAGCTAATTTAAGTAGGCTGAGTCTTAAGTAATGTCATGAACTTGCTATCGCCCAACAAGTTCTTTGAATATTTTAATGGCCAGATGGATCAGGCTGTAATGTACAGTCGTAGACATAAATCTTGGTAGCCGGAATCCGCAGGGACTAATTTCGAGTCGTTCGCTAAAGCCGTGACCATCAGAATTCTAGTGTTGTTACGGTGCTGTATCTGATCACTTTCTAGTGATAAATGTGCAAAGTAGACACAAAGTAGCGCGTTACATTCTACTGTGTCCTCTATTTCTGAAACCGCATTCTGGCTGTCTGCAAAAGTTATCATTCTGATGAAAGATCAAAGATAATTCGCTTCACTTTCCAAAACATCAGTAATAGCAAAAACTTTCCAGAAACAATTCTGCAGAACAGCTTGTGACTGCGTCAAGCTGAGAACAGGTAACCTGGCTGAAAATGACTCACAAGTTCGTGGCGTCCTCCATCGGTAATGCTGAAATTCAGTATTATGTTGGCCCACCCTTAGCCTTGATCACAGCTTCCACTCTCACAGGCATACGTTCAGTCAGGTGCTCTCTGCAAAACAGCTTGTGACTACGTCAAGCTGAGAACAGGTAACCTGGCTGAAAATGACTCACAAGTTCGTGGCGTCCTCCATCGGTAATGCTGAAATTCAGTATGATGTTGGCGCACCCTTAGCCTTGATCACAGCTTCCACTCTCACAGGCATACGTTCAGTCAGGTGCTGGAAGGTTTTTTTGGGGAATGGCAGCCCATTCTTCACGGAGTGCTTCACTAAGGATGAATATCGATGTCGGTCGGTGAGGCCTGGCACGAATTCGGAGTTCCAAAACATCCCAAAGCTGTGGTATAGAATTCAAGTCAGGACTCCGTGCAGGCTAGTCCATTACAGGGATCTTATTGTCGTGTAATCACGCCACAGGCCATGAATTTGGAACAGGTGCTCGATCGTGTTGAAAGATGCAGTCGCCATCCCCGAATTGCTCTTCAACAGGGGAAAGCAAGAAGATACTTGAAACATCAGTGTAGGCCTGAGCTGTGATAGTGCCACTCAAAACAACAAGGGGTGCAAGCCCCCTCCATGAAAAACACGGCCACACCACAACACCACCGCCTCCGAATTTTACCGTTGGCGTTACACACGCTGGCAGGTGACGTTCACCGGGCATTCGCCTTACCCACACCCTGCCATTGGATCGCCACATTGTGTACCGTGATTCGTCATTCCACACAACGTTTTTCCACTGTTCAATCGTCCAATGTTTACGCTCCTTAAACCAAGCGAGGCGTCGTTTGACATTTACCGGCGTGAAGTGTGGCTTACGAGCAGCCGCTCGACCGCGAAATCCAAGATTTCTCACTTCCCGCGTAACTATCATAGTACTTGCACTGGATCCTGATGCAGTTTGGAATTCCTGTGTGATCTTCTGGATAGATGTCTGCCTATTACACATTACGACCCTCTTCTACTGTCGGCGGTCACTCTCAGTCAACAGACGAGGTCAGCCTGTACGCTGTTGTGCTGCACGTGTCCCTTCACGTTTCCACTTCACTATTACATCGGAAACTGTGGACCTAGGGATGGTTAGGAGTGTGGAAATCTCACGTACAGACGCATGACACAAGTGACACCCAATCACCTGATCACGTTCGAAGTCCTTGAGTTCCGTGCAACGCACCATTCTGCTCTCTCACGATGTCAAATGACTACTGAGGTCGTTGATATGGTGTACCTGGCAGCAGAGAGCAGCAAAATGCACCTAATATGAGAAACGTATGTTTTGGGGGGTGTCCGGATACTTTTGATCACATAGTGTACAGCGGACACTGGCTACCAACTACCACTTACTGGCTACCGGCCACACGCAACACGCCACGTGACCCCAAGTGCTATCCGAATATGTGGCTTCGGCGCGGCGCTATGATTGTATTTGTCAACTGCTACCTTCTTGTTAAAGTTTTAGTATCGATCTTGCTGTTACGTGTTGGAGTTTACGAACCTGAAACTTATGAACGTATCGTAAACTATAGTTGCAAGTGGGAAAAGATCTAATATTTCGCACATATTGTTCGCTATGGGATTTGTAATGGAGTGAAAGCAGCGGAGGCAGCTCGTAACCTTTTGTTGTGTGTAGAGGGAGTGCTTTCGCGCAAAACACGTCAAAAAGGATAATCCTGCTTGATGAAAGATCTTTCTGGACCGAATGATTTTACGCGCTAAAGAAGTGTCCATAACTGACGGATGTAAGGAACTGTGATTATTTAACCGCCGTGTGACATCTGGGTTCAATAGGCAAGGGTCAGAGGTCGGGTGTATGAATACGGCATGCGCCAACTCATAGCAACAAAAATCGATGGGGTAACTATTACTTCTTGGACCTCCTCAGTTCGCTCGTTGAATTTTCCTGTGCAATATTGTTACTGATGACGACTTTTGATGTCTGTACGTTAACTTCTTGACAAGTAATTAAATGTTGAGCGGTAACAAAAGATAGAAACTCAGACACTCGAGCAACAAGAAAAGAGCAATAGTTGTTCCACTGTTAAATGCAGACTCGAGTGCGGGCATGTGGAAAGGATACATTGAGGGGGAGGAATTGTCTACTGACATGACATAGGAAGATATGGATGTCGTTTTAGAAGAGGTAGGGGATCCAATATAAGAGTAAGTGTCTGAAAGAGCTTTCCAAGTCTTGTGATCAGGTACGTTAGAAAGGGCAGATAACACTCGTCCAGTATTTCTAAAATCATTGTGGCAGCAAGAAGATTATTCAGGTTAATAGGCAAAAGTAGGGAGACATACCATCAGACACAACACCAGAAAGAGCATAAGTAGATAAATAAGAGAACTACTGAATACGCAGCTTAACAGATCACACTGCCAAGTTAATGGCAACAATATACAGGTCGATAAAACATGAAAAAATTTGAGAAGTGGGATTAATATCCATCTTAATTATTCAAGTAGCGCCACCCTACATTCTTTGTTAAAATTTTTATGCTCTAGTACTACTCCCCAGGGTTGTTGACGTAATAAATGGGTAACTGACACCCAAAGCTCCAGATGCCAGACAGATAGGTTAGAAAAGTTGTATATCGATAGAGTATCAAACAAAATTCCGATATAGTTAATTCCTTGTGCTGACGTCCAGGAACACGTGCGTAAAGAGTAAGTGACCCACGGAGCACAGGAAAAGCATAACTGTGATGGTTTGTAGTGTAGATCTCCCTTGGGGAAGTCGTTTGAGTGTTATTTTGTCGTACCAAGGGTTCCGGTTTCAAGCCCTAGTCACGACATTTTTTTGTACTGTAGCACATATGAAACAGTTATATGGGACAAGAAGTCCCTGACTCGTAAAAGGACTGTTCGGAGTTTATAGCAGCGTTCTGTTAGCAGTCCGCTTTCTCTTCGTTTATTTGAAAGTAGCAAACCTACAGAGTACATATATGCAGCTTCACAGAATAAATGTGAATAATCAGAACAGGAGAATAAAAAAACAATTGCATCAAACTGAAGGAAGTGTTAATAGTAACAACAACAATAATAAATAATAATAAGCACAATAAAATCATAATAATAATAATAATAAACAAAATAATGTTCAGGAATAAATATAAACAGCACCACGAACGCACAGTGTTATTCATTGAGGAAGAAAGTGTAAGTAGGCTGTTGATGTTTTCTTATTGGCAACGTTACGTAGCGCTCTGTATGAAAATCACTGGCTGTGCTGTGTGCAGTCTGTGGCTAGTTTGCATTGTTGTCTGCCATTGTAGTGTTGGGCAGCGGCAGCTGGCTGTTAACAGCGCGTAGCGTTGCGCAGTTGGAGGTGAGCCGCCAGCAGTGGTGCATGTGAGGAGAGAGATGGCGGAGTTTTGAAATTTGTAAGACTGGATGTCATGAACTGCTATATATATTATGACTATTAAGGTAAATACATCGTTTGTTCTGTATCAAAATCTTTCATTTGCTAACTATGCCTATCAGTAGTTAGTGCCCTCAGTAGTTAGAATCTTTTATTTAGCTGGCAGTAGTGGCGCTCGCTATATTGCAGTAGTTCGAGTAACGAAGATTTTTGTGAGGTAAGTGATTTGTGAAAGGTATAGGTTAATGTTAGTCAGGGTCATTCTTTTGTAGGGATTATTGAAAGTCAGATTGCGTTGCGCTAAAAATATTATGTGACAGTTCAAGCACAGTGATGTATAATTTTTCTAAGGAGACGTTGCAAAAGGTCTCACAATTGTGGTTGCGTACAAAGAAGTAAGTGAAACAGATTACTTTCGTACACCAAGTAGATCTGATGAATCCCATAATTGTGCATCTATCCTGTCGATTGCAGAATGGAAGCTTGTGTCTGAAACAGTACTGTGGCGAAGTTTCAAAGAGTCTGGGTTCATCAACGAGTTTAGCCATTATCCAGGCGTGACGGTGAGAATCACAGAAACATGGAGAACACAAGTGATTGTATGTGAGGGACAGTAGATTAAGAAGATTAGTCCATTTCAATATTCTAAGGCTGTTTTGATTCTTTATGTTTATTCTGGGAACTACAAATGTGCGCTATAGGTTTGCTACTCTCAAATAAACGAAGGGAAAGTCGACTGCTAATAGAATATTGCTATAAACTCCGAACAGTCCTTTCACATTTCAGGAACATTTTGCCCCCTATAACAGTTTAACACGTACTACACCGCAGAAACTGGCACGACCTGCGCTCGAACCGAGGGACCTAGATACGACAACCTAACGCTCTATCGAGTTCCATCCAGGAGCTCTACGCGATAGACACTCACAGTTATGCTTTTCCTGTAGGTAATTTGTCACTTATTACTTACCGTTTACGCATGTTTACCTGGACGACAGTACATAGAACAAGCAATGTTGGAGTGTTGGTTGATAGTCTGTCGATCTACACCGTTTGGTACCGATCTGACATCTGGATGTTTGGATATGAGATGTTCTTTTCAGAATTCGTATCAATACTAGCAAAACTCAGACGTAATTTCACATGTTTCCTATGGTCAAGCTAGAAACTGAATTAACTGCTCACTTTGGTTTGTGAGAAGATGTATTTTTCCATCTATTCGGCACAGCATCCTAGCAGAGAGAGACGGCGTAGGGACTAAATCATTTGACCTTCGCCACAACCATAAATGTGTAGCTTTGAGTGGTCTACAGGGCCGATGCAGCCTCCACTCTCGCGCTTTCTCTGACTCTGGGCTCGCCGGGCGGCTAGAAGATGCTTGTGCAAAGGTGCGATGCCTGCATGGAGGAATATGTCCTTTACTTAAAGAAAGCGGCAGCTGGGAGTTTTCCGTGGGAATCGAAAGACACAGCATCTCAACGACTGCCCTGGAACGTGGCTAGAGAGACGGTTAGCTTCTGATTTGTGCTCCCGTCCCACAAAATAAACAAAAAGTCTCACTCTGTCGGAATCTTGAAATTTTACTGGAGCAGTGGTCGCAACTTCGGCAAAACTCGATAGAGACTGGACGGTACTCGGAATCGTCACCGTCACTGGTAGATGATTTTGCAAAAACAGACATAATGTCTTATGGGATAACAGCAATCAGTGATTTTATAATGTTACTTTAAATCCGTCTTGATTGCAAATTCTTTTTTTTATTATTATTATTCATATGACCGGTTTCGGTTCATTCAGAACCATCTTCAGATCTGATATTTAAGTTACAGGAGTAACCCATCCAATTCAGCAACTTTCACATGCTATGTGACGTAGCATGTGAAAGTTGCTGAATTGGACGGGTTACTCCTGTAACTTAAATATCAGATCTGAAGATGGTTCTGAATGAACCGAAACCGGTCATATGAATAATAAAAAAAAAAAAATTGCAATCAAGACGGATTTAAAGTAACATTACTGGTAGATGAGTTGGAACTTTTGCAGAATTTGAGAGGGAAGCTAGAATTTCTGTTTTAGACACCCTCTGCCCTGTGCCTCCACGAACGACGGTCTTGCTGCCATCCTTACCACACGCAAAGATAGGGTCAGTACGCTATTAATCGACGCTGACAGCCGGCGAGCACGCAGCCGACTACTGCAAGTGTATTTGGTGAGATTCGGCCAGCAATACTTGTCCATGGAATAGTTCAGGGGGTGAGGTATTTGTTACCTTTGCAGAGTTAGTCGTTTGGGCAACGGTAGGTCACTAATGATCCCTCTTATTTGTTTGAATTTCAGGATGCACTTTACATCTGTGAACGGTATTTGTTCTTCCGACCTTATTTTTCATTAGCAGTTTCTGATATGCTTTTCCCTTGACTATGGGCAATACAAGCTCATAAAATTGACATCAAGATCGGAATTAGACTTAATAGTCTCTTTACCTTTGCATTCACTGTCATTCTGTTGGAGTTTTTCCCACCTGAATACTCGTTAAGGGAATTAAATAGCATCTTTTAAAAGCGTGCGTTTTCATTCAGTAGTTAGAATTAATTTAAAAGCAGTATCGTGTGGCTGTTGACCTGTGTTTTTTATGCATGACTGTATTTTAAAGACATGCTTACTCATGTTAAATTCAACGTTAGTAAGACGTTATCCTTAGTTTGACTTGTTTCATTAGCCTTTGAAAATAAATTCATGTGATTGCTTACGGAGCTTCACTCCATTTTCGGACCACAGGGGGTTTAATTAGCATCTAAAGGGTATGCACACTACAACCGCAACAACCCCATTTCACACGGGGTAAACTGATATCACTGATAAGATCCGTAGATGACATTGTCATGTTCTGTGAGTAAGAATGACCTTATTCCATGCCTGCTTAGCGATTTCGTGCATCGTGTCAGTGTCATTTTTGTCGACTTTTTTATCCCCTTTCGTCATCTTCTTTTTGCTGCATTTTTGAAATTTATCCTTTCATCAATTAAATTCAACAATTTCTACTAGCACCTGTACTTTTACATATTTGATTCTTTGCTGCCTTCACTATTCATCTCTCAAAGGTACCCATTCGTCTTTTGCAGTATTCTATTCTCCTCTTTCAGTCAATCGATGCCCAATGCTCCTCCTGAAACTCCGAACAACCTCTAGTTCTTTAAGCTTATCCAGGTCCCACCTTCTTAATTTCCTACCTTATTGCAATTTCTTCAGTTTTAATCTAACATTCGTAACCAATAAATTGTAACCAGAGAATCCAATCTGCCCCAGGAAATGTATTATCAGTTTAAAATCTTACTCCGACAGCTTTTACTATGATGGAATTAATCTGAAACTGTTTCACACATGCATTCTTCTTTTATGACTCATAAATCAACTGTTAGTAATAATTGAATTATACTCTGTGCAAAATTCTTCCAGGCGGTTTGCTTTCTCATTCTTTTCCACCAGTATAGATTCACCTACTACACTACTGGCCATTAAAATTGCTACACCACAAAGGTGACGTGCTACAGACGCGAAATTTAACCGACAGGAAGAAGATGCTGTGATATGCAAATTATTAGCTTTTCAGAGCATTCACACAAGGTTGTCGCCGATGGCGACACCCACAACGTGCTGACATGAGGAAAGTTTCCAACCGATTTCTCATACAAAACATCAGTTGACCGGCGTTGCCTGGTAAAACGTTCTTGTGATGCCTCGTGTAAGGAGGAGAAATGCATATCATCACATTTCCGACTTTGATAAAGGTCGGATTGTAGCCTATCGCGATTGCGGTTTATCGTATCGCGACATTGCTGATCGCGTTAATCGGGATCCAGTGACTGTCAGCAGAATATGGAATCGGTGGGTTCAGGAGGGTAATACGGAAAGCCATGCTGCATCTCAACGGCCTCGTATCACTAGCAGTCGAGATGACTGGCATCTTATCCGCATGGCTGTAATGGATCGTGCAGCCACGTCTCGACCCCTGAGTTAACAGATGGGGACGTTTTCAAGACGACAACCATCTGCACGAACAGTTCGACAACGTTTGCAGCAGCATGGACTATCTGCTCAGAGACCATGGCAGCGGTTACCCTTGACGCTGCATCACAGACAGGAGCGCCTGCGATGGTGTTCTCAACGACGAACCTGGGTGCACGAATGGCAAAACGTCATTTTTTCGCATGAATCCAGGTTCTGTTTACAGCGTCATGATAGTCGCATCCGCGTTTGGCGACATCGCGGTGAACACACATTGGAAGCGTGTATTCTTCATCGTCATACTGGCGTATCACCCAGCGTGATGGTATGGAGTGCCATTGGTTACACGTCTCGGTCACCTCTCGTTCGCATTGACGGCACTTTGAACAGTGGACGTTACATTTCAGATGTGTTACGACCCGTGGCTCTACACTTCATTCGATCCCTGCGAAACCCTACATTTCATCAGGATAATGCACGATCACATGTTGCAGGTCCTATACGGGTCTTTCTGGATACTGAAAATGTTCTACTGCTGCCCTGGCCAGCACATTCTCCAGATCTGTCACCAACTGAAAACGTGTGGTCAATGGTGACCGAGCAACTGGCTCGTCACAATACGCCAGTCACTACTCTTGATGAACTGTGGTATCGTGTTGAAGCTGCGTGGGCAGCTGTTCCTGTACACACCATCCAAGCTCTGTTTGATTCAATGCCCAGGCGTATCAAGGCCGTCATTACGGCCAGAGGTGGTTGTTCTGGGTACTGATTTCTCAGGATCTATCCACCCAAATTACATGAAGATGTAATCACATGTCAGTTCTAGTATAATATATTTGTCCAATGAATACCCATATATCATCCGCATTTCTTCTTGGTGTAGCAATTTTAATGACCAGTAATGTATTTTTCATTGTCTTCCCTTCCTACTACCGAATTTCACTCCCAAATCAGCACTCTGAACTATCTGATAAATATCCTTTATTTCATCGTGCGTTATTTCAACATCTACATCATCAGCGGAGGTAGTTGACATGTAAAATTGTACAACTGTGATGGATATTGGCTAAAATGAAGCATTCGCTATCCTGTTCATAGTATCTTACCAGCATCATTGTTTTCTTGTTCATTATTAGTTCTAATTCTTCTCTACCCCTATTTGATTTTGTATTTTTGCCGATGCACTCAGACGACCAGAAATCCAGTTCCTTCGGCCACTGAACTTCAGTAAGCCCCCACTATATGTAACTTCAACCGAGCATTTCCCCTTTTCAATTTTCTAATCTACCTGCTCGATGAAGCCCACTTCCGTAGCTGATTGGTCAACGTTGCTGACTGCCAGGTAGAAGACCCGCGTTCGATTTCCGGTACTACGAGGGCCGCGCGGAATTAGCCGAGAGGTCTGCGGCGCTGCAGTCATGGACTGTGCGGCTGGTCCCGACGGAGGTTCGAGTCCTCCCTCGGGCATGGGCGTGAGTGTTTGTCCTTAGTATAATTTAGGTTAAGTAGTGTGTAAGCTTAGGGACTGATGACCTTAGCAGTTAAGTCGCATAGCCGGCCGAAGTGGCCGTGCGGTTAAAGGCGCTGCAGTCTGGAACCGCAAGACCGCTACGGTCGCAGGTTCGAATCCTGCCTCGGGCATGGATGTTTGTGATGTCCCTTAGGTTAGTTAGGTTTAACTAGTTCTAAGTTCTAGGGGACTAATGACCTCAGCAGTTGAGTCCCATAGTGCTCAGAGCCATTTGAACCATTTTAGTTAAGTCGCATAAGATTTGACACACATTTTTTGAACCGGTACTACGAGGGATTTTTCTTTGGTGTGACGATTCGAACGGGGTGCACTCAGACTCGTCAAGTGCAACTGAGGATCTGCTTGACTGAGTAGCAGCGTCTCCAGGTCACGACAACTGACAACGTCCGGGAGGGCGGTGTGCGGACTCAGTCCCTTTCACGCAGCATCCAATGACGCCATTGTCTGAGGATGACACAGCGGCCGGCCGGTACCGATGGGCCTCCGAGGGTCTGTGGACGGAGTTTACATTTGCCTTTCTACCAGCGCGATTCAGGGCCAAAAATTCTACGCTCCACTCCCTAGAATACAAGTTTCGCTTTTTCTCGCTCCTGAGTAGCTCCCGCGAGGAGTTCCGAGTGGGGGACTATTTTAAGTATTTTACCTCCGGAATATTTTACTTTGGGGGATGCCATCACAATTAAAGCACACAGTATGCCCTCGGGAAAAATAGCAGCTGTGGTTTTCAGCTTTTCGAAATACCAGCACAGCATGTTCATGTTGATTTATGTTACAAGGGCAGATAAATAATCCAGACTGTTACCCTTGTAGCTACTTAAAACGCTGCTGCCCCTGTTCAGGAACCACATGATTGTGGTTACGCGTACGGTACATGGAGGCACGCAAGCCACCCCTATACGACAAGGTCTATGGCTCATGGAGGTAAGGAGGGGGTAGAAAAACGGATATAGTTCCACATACATAAAGAAAAAAAAATCATCGGATCGTAATTCAGCAGTTTTTGTCGTTAAAAACTACTTGCGTACATGAGAAAATTCGTAATATTGTTCGCTATAATTTAGCGAAAACCACATTTTGAAGTGGTTAACTGCACTGGACATTTATGAGGTTGTCTTAGCTGCCTCACTCTTTAGAAGCAATCTGAGATATGAACTCTTAAATCAAATTATCGAATTTGTGGGCTGCAGTAGGAAGTAGATAGAAGTATCAGGAAAGGTAGGAAAATATGGAAAACGAGGTCAAAGCAATTCGATGAATAATACCAAAAAGTAATTATTTATTGTGAATATATCTTTTTTTTTTTACTCGACATAAAAGTAAGATTATGGGACACCTTCTTTGTGCAACAACGTTCTATTCATGGCTCTTATTTTACCACTTCCCACAGTTAACAAAAGAAAAAGCAATTAACCAATTAATGTTACTCTCAGGATAGCTGCCTCAATACGCGAAGGTAACTGTGATTATCGACGTTGTTGACTCTTGGACGTCTGTCGGAAATAAGTGAGCGATTCCAGTCTCCGCTGTTAACTGAGTATTTTCCAAGCTGTTGACTTCTGGAGCAACCACAGCTCTCAGGAAATGAATCACTTTTAGAAGTACCGACATTCATTCGACGCGATTTCTCTCTTTTGTGTCAAAATATTATGGCTGGAGTGAAGTTTTAATTAAATCTATACAGGGCTGTTAAAGCTGCACTTCTTTCTCATTTGGTGTTTAGAAAGTAAAATGTTAGTGTTCACGAGTAGTGACTGCTCTTCACATCCCTCTACAACCCACGGTGATTACGTTGTCAATGGGAAAAAGACCATCATACTTCTAACAAAAGGGGCAGCATCATTGGTGTCCGCTATTGCATCGCGGAAACCGGTGGAAAATAAATCAAAACTAATACATACAACTGAAGGTATTGTAATTATTTCACTTAAATACAGGGTTATTACAAATGATTGAAGCGATTTCACAGCTCTACAATAACTTTATTATTTGAGATATTTTCACAATGCTTTACACACACATACAAAAACTCAAAAAGTTTTATTAGGTATTCACAAATGTTCGATATGTGCCCCTTTAGTGATTCGGCAGACATCAAGCCGATAATCAAGTTCCTCCCACACTCAGCGCAGCATGTCCCCATCAATGAGTTCGAAAGAATCGTTGATGCGAGCTCGCAGTTCTGGCACGTTTCTTGGTAGAGGAGGTTTAAACACTGAATCTTTCACATAACCCCACAGAAAGAAATCGCACGGGGTTAAGTCGGCATGACACGAATTGCCGATCGTGATCTCCACCACGAACGATCCATCGGTTTTCCAATCTCCTGTTTAAGAAATGCCGAACATCATGATGGAAGTGCGGTGGAGCACCATCCTGTTGAAAGATGAAGTCGGCGCTGTCGATCTCCAGTTGTGGCATGAGCCAATTTTCCAGCATGTCCAGATACACGTGTCCTGTAACGTTTTTTTCGCAGAAGAAAAAGGGGCTGTAAACTTTAAACCGTGAGATTGCACAAAACACGTTAACTTTTGGTGAATTGCGAATTTTCTGCACGAATGCGTGAGGATTCTCTACCTCCCAAATTCGCACGTTGTGTCTGTTCACTTCACCATTAAGAAAAAATGTTGCTTCATCACTGAAAACAAGTTTCGCACTGAACGCATCCTCTTCCATGAGCTGTTGCAACCGCGCCGAAAATTCAAAGCGTTTGACTTTGTCATCGGGTGTCAGGGCTTGTAGCAGTTCTAAACGGTAAGGCTTCTGCTTTAGCCTTTTCCGTAAGATTTTCAAAACCGTCGGCTGTGGTACGTTTAGCTCCCTGCTTGCTTTATTCGTCGACTTCCGCGGGCTACGCGTGAAACTTGCCCGCACGCGTTCAACCGTTTCTTCGCTCACTGCAGGCCGACCCGTTGATTTCCCCTTACAGAGGCATCCAGAAGCTTTAAACTGCGCATACCATCGCCGAATGGAGTTAGCAGTTGGTGGATCTTTGTTGAACTTCGTCCTGAAGTGTCGTTGCACTGTTATGACTGACTGATGTGAGTGCATTTCAAGCACGACATACGCTTTCTCGGCTCCTGTCGCCATTTTGTCTCATTGCGCTCTCGAGCGCTCTGGCGGCAGAAACCTGAAGTGCGGCTTCAGCCGAACAAAACTTTATGAGTTTTTCTACGTATCTGTAGTGTGTCGTGACCATATGTCAATGAATGGAGCTACAGTGAATTTATGAAATCGCTTCAATCATTTGTAATAGCCCTGTATAACAACTGTTGCCATAACATCTATTAGAAGTTGGATGTACGAAAAAGCTTGTAAGCGACGTCCATTGCAAAATGTTATCCTTCATTAATTTAGCCATTAATCCACACGTATTGTGTAAATTGCATCGTGAAGGAGAGGCTTCAGAGACGTGGAGTGCGTGAAGATATACATTGAGTGGCTGAAGTAGCCACTGCAGGTTGATTCTGAAACGTACGTTTACAACAAATTTCGACTAATGCTAATCTACTCGCACCGACTACTACAGTGATAAAGGATGTTCCATTTAGGAGTCGTCAGGGCGACTTTTTCTGCTGTTTCGGGATATATTTGCAATTTAGTTTCTGGAATGTGTCACTGGAGTCACTTCAGAAAAATACTGCTCATCATGTCTTTCACGCGGCTCCCAATGTCGACGGAAAGCACCGGTCTGTTTCCTGTTACAAACATAATGGTTTTTAGAAGAAATGTATTCGCAATTACGAATACGAGTAGACTTCAGCTGCACAATTTATTAGTGACATACGACAAGCTGTGCCAGGCTGGAACTGGAACGCTGATCTCTCGCACTAAGCGAGCGGTCCCCTTATCTCTTCGGCAGTCCGAGCAAGCTTCCGGGATCAACCCCAACTTCCATATGTCAGTGCGTGTCCGCGACCTGCTCTCGCACGGTTGCTGTGGTTGCCGCTCAGGCAGACTTATCTATTACATTCGCGGTCTTTCTAGGTATGTAATACTATTTTGCAGTGCCTATGTCTTTCGGTATGCTATGCAAATTCCATCAAACATGCATACATATTTGGAGTCTCTCTCTTTACTTGAATCTCTGCAACTCTACGAGTGAAGGATCAGGATACGAGCTGACATATGGAGAATAGCATAGGGTGTCCATAAACTCCCTTCACAGCTTCAAAATTTTATTACAACGGCAGTTGTTGAAATATTTTAACCAAATTTCTTTTATTCTAATCACAGTTTACTAAAGTTTTTATATATAATACAATTTTGTGTTTCAGATATCTGTTGGTGGAAGGAACTGGACCTCCATAAAATACCAATTCCTCAAGAGAAGACACAAAGTGTGTCCTGCTTTACTGAGACAAAATTGGATGTTCAGACTCAACGTAACTTCAGAACGAAGTATGGAAGAGATCCACCATCGCGCCCTTCAGTCCGTGCATGGCACAAAAAAATTATGGAGACAGGGACAGTGTTGGATAAAGGGAGGAGCGGGCGGCCAAGAACATCCGAGGAAAACATCGATCGCGTTTTAAACGTTTTCACTCGTTCACCTACGAAGTCCATCCGCACTGCTGTCAGACAGTTGCAACTTCCACGTTCAACTGTGCACAAGATCCCCCACAAGAACTTACGGTTGTACGCTTACAAAGTGCAACTGTTACAGACACCTGAGACAAATGACAAGCCAAAGCGGACAGTATGTGTGTTTTCGGATAGTGTCCGCCTTTAGCAAAACACAAGAAACGAAAAAAAAGTGAAACAAAATTGTGTTTTGCTAAAGGCGGACCCTATTCAAAAACATACATTTTGTTATAGCAAACACGGAAGAAAAGAGCTTCAACCCCAAGATGATCAAAACGGACAGAGTTTGCACTCAATATGCTGGAACGCCTTTCGGAGGATGAAGCATTCCTCAAGCGAGTTTGTTTCAGTGACGAGGCAAATTTTCATGTTTCTGGAAAATTAAACAGACACAATGTGAGAATCTGGGGATCTGAACACCCGCATATGACTAGAGACCTTCACTGGCATAGTCCAAAAGTGAATGTGTGGTGTGGAATCATGTGCAACCGAATAATTGGTCAGCTTTTCTTCAACGAGTCAACAATTACTGCAGATGTTTACCTCGACCTTCTGACCGAATACGTAGCACCACAATTGATTGACTTACAACCAACTATCATTTTCCAACAAGATGGTGCACCACCACATTGAAGACTGCATGTCAGTCGGTTCCTCAATGAAACATTTCCACGCAGATGAATTGGGAAGGATGGGCAAATTCCTTGACCACCGCGTTCGCCAGATATCACTCCCTTGGACTTTGTTATAGGTGTATGTAAAAGACATCGTGTATCAAACACAGATACGGGACATTGCTGACTTGAAGCAAAGGAATCGTAACGCCATTGCCACCATTGATGACGCTATGCTACATCGAAGATGGCAAGAAATCGAGTACCGTCCATATAGAGGTCTATTAAACACTGTCAAAAAACTTTTATAAACACTTATTACAATAAAAGAAATTTTGTTGAAATATTTCAACAACTGCCATTGTAATAAATTTTTGAAGTTGTAAAGGGACTATATGGACACCCTGTATTAACTGGGACATTGTAACTCGAAGAATAAACAGCACTCCAAATTTTACACAAAACACTTTCAGACGTCTATGAACTGCCCACAATTCTGAAAAGAATCCAGGACTGGCTAGTAAAGCGATCTTTTACATTGTGTTTGAATATCTGCGGATTTTTAGTTTCCGGCGTAATGTTTACTGGCAACTTCTTGGAGACTGCACTAGAATATAAACGACTACGTGGGCATTATTTTTCCTTATGGTATTAAGACTGAGATGTGCATAGTACTTCAACAACTCAGACTTGTTATTAAGCACAAGTGACATTAGGGGTTAGATGTATTGAGAAATGAGTGTATGAATCTCTTGGTCTATGAAGACGTTTCTGTTAAGCTGTGTGCTTTTTAGCTCTACACAACATTCCTGCTGCCCCATTCTGTAGAACAGATACATGGTGACAGTTATTGAACTATGTGAAGAAAAGGTAAATTAGTTACAAACTACGGCATGCTCACGCTTTATTCAACATGTAAGCGCCACTATAGATTTTCGGATTTAGGTTATGACAGGTTCGATATGCCTGCCATCATTGGCGAAGATGTGGCGGAGACGAATAGCTCAATTCTGCATGACCCGATGAAGTATCGGAACAGCGATGCTGTCGATGACCTCACGAACGGCTGTTTTCACTCAGCGGTGATTTTGGGGTTATTGCTGTATCCCCTGTCTTTCATATAGCAGCCGGCCGCTGTGGTCGAGCCGTTCTAGGCGCTTCAGTATGGAACCGCGCGACCGCTACGGTCGCAGATTGGAATCCTGCCTCGGGCATTAATGTTTGTGATGTCCTTAGGTTAGTTGGGTTTAAGTAGTTCTAAGTTCTAGGGGACTGATGACCTCAGATGTTAAGTCCCATAGTGATTAGAGCCATTTGAACCATTTTAATATAGCCCCACAAAAGGGAATCGCATCTGTTCAGATCCGGAAAATACGGTGGCCTACCGAGGCCCATGCCAGTGGTCTCCGATTACCTCACAGTCAGAATGCGGTTCCTAAAATGCTCCTCCAGGAAATCACTCTCCTGCTTTTATGGGATCGATCTCAGTCTTACATGAACCACATCTTGTCGAAATCAAGATCACTGTGGATAATGGAGATGAAATCATCTTCCAAAACCTTCACGTACCGTTTGGTAGTCACCGTGCCATAAAGGAATGTCACACTGTTTATTCCGTGACTATACATCGCATACCACATAGTCATTCGTTGAGGGTGAAGAGACTTTTCTACACGAAATGCTGATTCTCAGTCCCCCAAATGTTCCAGTTTTGATTATTGACGAACCTATCCAAATGAAAGTGGGCTTCGTCGCTAAACCAAGCCATGTTCACATCAAAGTCCTGTTCGTCAGTTCTGTGGACAAAAGTGTTCGCGGAAAACAACCGCTGTTTCATGGCCATGGGGCGTAATGGTTAATGGGTTTAAATATTGTTTGGGAAGAGATGCAGGTTTTCAACAACAGTTTGTTGCAGTGTCTCTCGGTTGCTTCCCATCTGTTGTGTAGCTCGTCTGATAAATTTACTAGGGCTGGTTCGAAACACAGCGCGTGTCTTTTCGATGTTTTTAGATGCTTTCACCCGTTTTGGAAGACCGCCACTGCCAACACCGTCATCACGAACACTACACATTCTCCCAAAATTGCGAATCAAATTCTTGATTGTTAGCACATGTGGACTGGTTGCCTTCAGCTTTAAATCAGTCAAAACTTCCTTTGAGCCGCAGTTCGGCTGTTATTGCTCGCATAGTAAGCTTTCACAAACACTTAACGCTCTAGCACGTTGTACCATGACATTTTAACGTGCAAATGACCGACAACAACAAGACGCATGCGCACGCGCATAGTAATTCCCATCATGCCAACCGTGCGGTTTGAGCGTCTTAACGCAAACCTTTACAACGATTTTTATTTCATATAGTTCAGTAACTGTCAATCTGCACCTACATGGCTTTGGCTACTGGAAACGAGGAGTCTCATTCGGTGTGTTCACCGCTGCTTCCGGTAGCGTCCGGTTCGTCTGTCTTTAAGTCCATAATATAAGTACTTTTATGATTAAGGGTTAAACAGTTTGTTTTGATGCAGAAGCAAGCGTGGTCCATCATTATTCAGGTTGTGTGTAGTGTGAATGTGTTGGGACCCTGTACCAGTATTCTGGTGTTATGATCAATTACTGCTACTTTTTAAAGGGTACACCAATGCCCAGAGCAAATCACTTAAATAGGTCAAGTACTGGACTGGTATGTGCATCAGTTTCATTTGTTCATAACTGCATAACATGATGTTTTGTAATATTATGGATTAATTCGTTTACTGTGAACCAGTTGTAAACCATATTTATTGTTTAACTCCTCCAAATTTTGTTTGATTTCCGTGATACTAAGTGAGAATGTGAAAACCTGTTCTCTGTTGTTAAGATATGACTCAATTCACGCAAGGTCAACAGGGACTGCATTTAACATCATACCATGCTACTATTGCCAGTAGACTTTTATAATGTTCACAGTCAATGGCCTTGGCAATATCACATGCAATGCCAACATGGTAGTTTATTTTGTGTACAGGTATAGTTTGAGCTCGTCAGATTATAAATTGCTCGCTCTGTGAAGAAGCCTTTATGGGAGATAAACTAATTATTTATGTATAAATAAGCTCTCCAAGATGGTGTTTATCTATATCCATGAATCAAATTTTCATTTATTTAAAAAATAAATTCTAATAAATTTTGTCTTTATAAAAAAGCTCCATCAAACATCATCTATCTACATCATCAATTAAAATTTTAATTAAAATTTCAGAGGTACATTTCAACCATAGATATTTTAATTTCTTTATAAGTTACATTATTACATATAAATAAAAATGAAAGAAATTGTACTCCAGAGCTGAACTATTTCAAAACATAGAAAATTATTGTAAAGAAAAATTTGGATTAAGTTCTGCTGATTTAGAAAATTATTTTAAAGGAAAAAGTTATTCAAATATAACTAGACAAGCTCTAGAAAAATTTATTGATTATATTAATATGAAAGAAATGAAGACGAGAGAACTAAGATAAAAATATAAAAGAACTTCGAAGAATTTGTAAAATGAGAAAATTAAGAAATTATTCTGAACTTAATAAAGAAAAATTAATTGCCCTTATTCTAAATACTGTTGAGAATACAACTTAAGTGTTGAGAAAACAACTTAATTTATGATTCACAACATAGAACTTTAACTAAAAATTTTTAATTACTCCAAATGAATAAAAAATTCAAAAAGGTTATAAAAGAATTATCTTTATTATTACATTTCCTTTTGAAACTTTGCAGAAAGGTAGAGAAGATAAAAGTGAAACATTTTCAGGAAGGTAGAGAAGATAAAAAGTGAAACATTAAGTTTCAAAATTTAAAACGTTTGATAAACAGTTTACGTTTTGGGTACCAAAAATTTTTTATTTGTGAAAAGTGAACTTAGCAGTTACAGTAATGGTTGTGCAAAAGTGTTCACTAAATTATCAGAGCTGAGAGCTGAAAATAAGTAAATCCTACAATACTTCAAAGCTGAAATTTTGTTAACTAAATATGGTGAAAAAGTTTTACTACTTTTAGATAATAAATGTAAAATTATTCTTCTAGACTGTTATAGTAAAATCTTTACAGAAGACGATGCTAAATTAGAGAAAATTGTTGGCTTAAATTTTATTTATCAAGGTAAAAAACAGAATAAAGAGCGTTGCTTTCATGTTACTGAATTTGAATAAATTTTAGAATTTTGTAGTTTTTTACATAGTTTTTTGGATATTAAATTTTGATTGAATAATTTTTTAATTACATAAAAATTTCTTTCAAGGCTGTAGATAACTTTTGAAATAGGGAAAACAAGAAAACTAATATTTTAATTTTAAATCTGAGACGTTTTAGTCTTGGCGCCAGAATTTTCATATAAATATACAACTTAGACACAGCTGTAAGAACCCCATGGTAGTTCTTTAGTAAATATTTATTTTCAAAACACCTTTCATCCACCATTTTACCCAATTAGTGGTTGAATTTCCAAACAATACACTAATACATATTTTTTATTTCCTGACTCAGGAACCGAATACCATTTTTCGTAACTGTAACTTCAAAATTCTCTTAATAGCGACATATTCTCAAAAAGACTTTCGCCCTCGTTTCATCCCTTTAGGAATGGAATTTTGGACACTCCCTTCTTAAATGATGCATACACAGTATGAGATCCACACCTTCTTTAAACTTCAAGTTTGTATCTTTAGCGGAGTGGGATGGGTGATGATGAGTCTGTGAAGCAGTCTGACTCTATTCCCTCGTCCTCTGGGTGTAGAATTTTTTCAAAAACAGTGAAATATGTATCTTTTTATCCCTAACTCAGAAGCCAAACACCAGTTTTTAAAGATTTAGCTTTAAAAATGCTTTCACAACAAAATGTTTTCATAGCACATCTCTTATTTCATGCCTTCAGGGGTTGAATTCAGAAAAACAGTGACATCAGTGTGTTTTATTCCTAGAAGAGAAGCCATGAACAAATTTTCATAGATATAGCTTCAAAAATGAAATATTGATGGAGCAGTCATTTGTACTCTGGTGATTCGTGTGAAAGGGTTTCCGAATTCATTGTGAGGGCATGACGAGAATTAACAGACTTTGCACGCGAAGTTGTCATTGGAGATAGACATATTGGACATTCCATTTCTGAAATCGTTATTCAATTCAATATTACGAGATACATAGAGTCAAGAGTGCGCTGAGAATACCGAATCACTGATATTACCTCTCACCCCAGAGAACGCAGTGGCCGATGGCCTTCACTTAAGCGTCTGGGACCAGCGGCGTTTGCGTGGAGTTGTCAGTGCTAACAGACAAGTAACACTGCGTGAAATAACCGCAGAAATTAATGTGGAACGTACGACGGAGGTACCCCTTAGGACAGTGCGATGAACTTTGACGTTAATGGGCTATAGCAGCAAACGACCGACGCGAGTGCCTTTGCTGACACCACGATATCATCTGCAACGCCTCTCCTGGGCTCGTGGCCATGTCGGTTGGACTGTAGATGAGTGGAAAACGGTGGCATGGTGAGATGAGTCCCTATTTTAGTTGTTAAGAGCTGATAATAGCGTTCGAATATGGCGCAGACACAAAAGCTATGGACCCAAGTTGTCAACAAGGCACTGGTGCAGGCTTGTGGTGGCTCCATAATGGTTGGGGCTGTGTTGACAAGGAATGGACTGGTTCCTCTGATCCAACTGAACCGATCATTGACTGGAAATCGTTATGTTCGATTACCTGGAGACCATTTATAGCCATTCATGGACTTCACGTCACCAAACAAAAAATGGTTCAAATGGCTCTGAGCACTATGGCACTTAAGAGCGGAGGTCATCAATCCCCTAGAACTACTAAAACCTAACTAACCTAAGGACATCACACACATCCATCCCCGAGGCAGGACCGAGCGAGGTGGCGCAGTGGTTAGCACACTGGACTCGCATTCGGGAGGACGACGGTTCAATCCCGTCTCCGGCCATCCTGATTTAGGTTTTCCGTGATTTCCCTAAATCGCTTCAGGCAAATGCCGGGATGGTTCCTTTGAAAGGGCACGGCCGATTTCCTTCCACATCCTTCCCTCACCCGAGCTGGCGCTCCGTCTCTAATGACCTCGTTGTTGACGGGTCGTTAAACACTAATCTCCTCCTCCTCCTCCCGAGGCAGGATTCGAACCTGCGACCGTAGCAGTCGCAGGGTTCCAGGTTGAAGCGCCTAGAACCACTCGGCGACTCCGGCCGGCGTTACCAAACAACGTTGGAATTTTTATGGATGACAATGAGCCATGTCACCGGGTCACGATAGTGCGCGATTGATTTGAGGAATATTCTGGACAATTTGAGCGAATGGTTTGGCCAAGCAGATCGCCGGACATGAATCCCATCGTAAATTATGAGATATAATCGAGAGGTGAGTTCGTGCAACAAATACTGCAGCGGCAACTCTTTCCCAATTACAGACTCCTGCAGAGGAAAAATGGCTCAGTATTGCCGCAGGGGCTTCCAGAGACATGTTGAGTCCATGTCACGTCCAGTTGGTCTTTTTAACCGTCTGACTACCACTAGCCTTAATTTACACTATCCTGTCAGACTGCTGCTGAATTTCTTGAGTTGTCTGTACCCATTTGTCCACCGCCTTCGAGAGGACTGTAGCGGTTGGAGCGTTTAAAGTGTGGAGATTTGCAACATCTACTGGAACTCATGCCTAATTTGGAAACTTTAACCACAGTCTAGTCATCTAGCCCATTCCGAAAATTACTGCTGCTAAATTCTACTCTGAAGCGTTCAATTCTGCCCGAGCTACTATCAGATTAGGTATAAGTTTTAAAACCAACTGCTACTTTTCCATAATCGTGGAGTGACATACAAAGCCAGCAGTTTTCATAAAGTATCAGTGGGCGAGTTTTTAATTAGTTAGTTACAGTTTATGAAAATCATAAAATTCAGCCTAATGATATTTATCAAACAGATGCAACTCACAGTCTCAAACAACTGTTCCAAAATCTTGGCCCTAAGAGGCAAAAAAGAACGGCTGCTTATCCTTTGCTACCTGTGGGCTTCAGTAAATGTAGAGATTTGCATGAGTGCTTCGGTTAACATCATGCTCTACATTATTCTCTCCTTCGAAAGAATAAAATATTGATGGACGACACACTAACTGGATCGTCTGCCACACATCATAAAAGGGTGGGGTGGGGGATATAACAAAAGAATCTTTCATATCATGGTTTGATTACTGTGTTCAGTTCTCAACTCCATCAGAGAAAAAGCTGGTATTATTGTTGTTAGATGGCTATTCATGACATGCAAAGAGTTTTTCTCTTTTTGGATGAGCCAAGACAAAATATATAATTACTTTTTTGCTTTCCACCCCACACTGCCCATCGTCTTCAACCATTGGAGCCGGCCGTGCGGCCGAGCGGTTCTAGGCACCACAGTCTGGAACCGAGCGACCGCTACGGTCGCAGGTTCGAATCCTGCCTGGGGCATGGATGTGTGTGATGTCCTTTGGTTAGTTAGGTTTAAGTAGTTCTAAGTTCTAGGGACTGATGACCTCAGCAGTTAAGTTCCATAGTGCTCAGAGCCATTTGAACCATTTGAACCATTAGGTGTAGCATCCATGGCGCCTTTGAATGCTTGCTGTAAGTAAGAGATCAAGCAATGGATGGACACTCGTTTGGGTCGAGAGATCGCAGTATATCAAGTCGCCAGATTGTTTACAGGTAATTTGTTTCTGCTGCAGTAGCGCAAACTACCCTGGAAGGGTTTGAATAAACAGACATTCACCATTCAATACAGGTATTTACCAGATAACTTTGCTACACAGCAGACCCAGTTCCCAGTATCACATATAATTTTTTTTTAAAAGTATTACTTGGTGCTGACAGCAGAGGATTAAGTGCAGGTCATTTCTTGTATCACAATCAGTATTGAGAGCACTCAAAGAGGACCAATGTTGCAGAATGCAGCCCGCTGTTCGTAACACATTTCCACACCGAGCCGAGCTGTAATCAAAGAGTGCAAATGGCGTAGTATGGCAGCACACAGTTCTTCAATATGCGAGCCTTACTATATGGAGCTGTAACATGTAACATTCGAGCTTAGCCGCTTCATAGCGACCTAGCACTGACGGTAAATGTGAAGCCAAGGGAAACTTTCACTAACTGAGACACCGAGATTGGGACAAGTCCGCTGATACCTCCGGACAATGGGGACATGGCAGCATCGCCGGCAGCGATGACGTTATGTCTAATTTAAACAACCCTGTTTCAGAAGCCCCAGTCTCAGTGTCTGGTCTGCTCTTGTTTCCCGGCGGAGTGACAGTCTCGCTAGTTACACGACAACTTGGTTGATGAACCGTATTGTGCTGTCTGCTGCCTGAGTAAACACTTCACCCCCGGGAGTGCAGCCAGCCGACTGTAGCTCGCCACTGCGAACTATCACCGTTGTTTGGGCACCTCTGTGACTGATAGAAGATGCGGACGAGCCTTGGTGTTTCCCTGGTGAGGGGCCGTGCCATGTGGCTGCGAACTAATGCCTACAACATCTTGAGGGAGGCATCGGAGTACTACCGCCTTTGCTATTTGTGGCAATACCTTCCTGGTAGGCCCTGTGTTAATGATTTTGGTCCTGAGCTTCCACCTTCAGGACACCTGCCGTCCATGGTATCTGCTAGCACACGCGTAAGCATACGTCCATCTTTGAGAGTACTGAAGTGGATCGAACGAGTTGCTAGTAAGCCACAGTAGGCTAACGCCTACAGCCTCCGGATCGGGTTATCTGCCCGATATCAATGTTGTGTTTTTTGTATCTACCTGACTAGGTTTATTGATTTTATGCTAGGGTAGTTTAGTTTAAGCTGAAATAGGACTTAACTGCTGAGGTCATCAGTCCCCTAGAACTTAGAACTACTTAAACCTAACTAACATAAGGACATCACACCCATCCATGCCCGAGGCAGGATTCGAACCTGCGACCGTAGCTGTCGCGCGGTTCCAGACTGCAGCGCCTAGAACCGCTCGGACACCCCGGCCGGCTGTGGTACCCGGTTTTACCCTACTTTCCCCTACACAGATTTTAGTATAATGTATGATGGAGAACAAGTCTTATTTGTTCGTTTTAAATTATCACTAGAATATGAACTACAAGCGACAACGAAAGAGAAAGTAGTGTAATTAAGAGTTGAGAAAATAGCCTCTCCCTGGAACTGGTTTTCATTACAATTTCATTTATATTCCTTATATTTCAGCGAAGCAAACTTATTGTATGTGTCAGTGATATCAAATTTAGCGGTTTCTTCGTATTCTGTTGGCAAGATACCTGTAGTTGGCAATTTTCTTTCACCCACACTCGACAATGAGTAGCTTTTTTACTATCGTCAATTCATTGTAACTGTGTTCCGAAGACGCTGAAGTCACTGGTATTGCCATATATACAGGGTGAGTCACCTAACATTACCGCTGGATATATTTCGTAAACCACATCAATACTGACGAATCGATTCCACAGATCGAACGTGAGGAGAGGGGCTAGTGTAACTGGTTAATACAAACCACAAAAAAATGCACGGAAGTATGTTTTTTAACACAAACCTACGTTTTTTTCAATGGAACCCCGTTAGTTTTGTTAGCACATCTGAACGTATAAACAAATACGTAATCAGTGCCGTTTGTTGCATTGTAAAATGTTAATTACATCCGGAGATATTGTAACCTAAAGTTGACGCTTTAGTACCACTCCTCCGCTGCTCGATCGTGTGTATCGGAGAGCACCGAATTACGTAGGGATCCAAAGGGAACGGTGATGGACCTTAGGTACAGAAGAGACTGGAACAGCACATTACGTCCACATGCTTACACATTTTTATTGGTCTTTTTCACTGACGCACATGTACATTACCATGAGGGGTGAGGTACACGTACACACGTGGTTTCCATTTTCAATTACGGAGTGGAATAGAGTGTGTCCCGACATGTCAGGCCAATAGATGTTCAATGTGGTGGCCATCATTTGCTGCACACAATTGCAATCTCTGGCGTAATGAATGTCGTACACGCTGCAGTACATCTGGTGTAATGTCGCCGCAGGCTGCCACAATACGTTGTTTCATATCCTCTGGGGTTGTAGGCACATCACGGTACACATTCTCCTTTAACGTACCCCACAGAAAGAAGTCCAGAGGAGTAAGATCAGGAGAACGGGCTGGTCAATTTATGCGTCCTCCACGTCCTATGAAACGCCCGTCGAACATCCTGTCAAGGGTCAGCCTAGTGTTAATTGCGGAATGTGCAGGTGCACCACCATGCTGATACCACATACGTCGACGCGTTTCCAGTGGGACGTTTTCGAGCAACGTTGGCAGATCATTCTGTAGAAACGCGATGTATGTTGTAGCTGTCTGGGCCCCTGCAATGAAGTGAGGACCAATGAGGTGGTCGCCAATGATTCCGCACCATACATTTTCAGTCCACGGTCGCTATCGCTCTACCTGTCTGAGCCAGCGAGGCTTTTCCACGGACCAGTAATGCATGTTCCGTAGATTCACTGCCCCTTGGTTTGTGAAACCCGCTTCATCAGTAAACAGGTAGAACTGCAACGCATTCTCTGTTAATGCCCATTGACAGAATTGCACTCGATGATTAAAGTCATCACCATGTAATTGCTGATGTATCGACACATGAAACGGGTGAAAACGGTGACGATGCAGTATGCGCATGACACTACTTTGACTCAGTCCACCGGCTCTCGCAATGTCCCGTGTACTCATGTGTGGGTTCATGGCAACAGCAGCTAACACACCAACTGCACCCGCTTCTCCTGTGACGGACGTGTTACGGACCCGTTTGCGTGCTACGACCATAACCGTTGCATACAGTTGGCAGTAGATGTTTTGCAGTGTGCGGCACGTTGGATGCTCTCGGTACGGGTACCGTTCTGCATACACCCTGCAGGCTTCAGCTGCATTTCGTCGACACTTGCCGTAGATGAGTATCATCTCCGCCTTTTCAGAGTTCGAATACACCATGGTCACAGTTCCTACAACACTACACTATCACAGACGTCTGGTAACACGGTGTACTACAGTTGGTCTGCGTGCGGAGACGAATGCAGAATAACAATAGCAGCAAACGCTACATCCGGACACTGCGACAGCTAGACCAAACCACAACAGTGCACTACAGCCACACTCGTAAACACCGTCGTCATCGTAAACATGTCCCTGCAGATGCTGCTCGTCGACCGTGGCCCGTGTTTGTTACAACACGCAACTGAACGTCGGAGGTTTCAAGCGTCAACTTTAGGTTACAATATCTCCGGATGTAATTAACATTTTACAATGCAACAAACGGCACTGATTATGTATTTGTTTATATGTTCAGATGTGCTAACAAAACTAACGTGGTTCCATTTAAAAAAAACGTAGGTTAGTGTTAAAAATCATACTTCCGTGCATTTTTGTGTGGTTTGTATTAAACAATTACACTAGCCCCTCTCCTCACGTTCGGTCTGTGGAATCGGTTCGTCAGTATTTGATGTGGTTTACGGAATATATCCAGCGGTAACGTTAGGTGACTCACCCTGTATATTTCCACAACTGTTCCATAGTAACTCGAACAGAGTACTGTAGTTCACTTGTGTTATGTGTGTAAATATCGATCACGTGTGTCTTGCTCCGACAATAACGAATTCATTAGACTTGCTGCAGAATATGACAAATTTGCTCTCATAAACTGAACGTCGGTCGCTGCTGCCCAAGCCACGTAAATGTTTAACTTCTTTCTGGTTTTTGTATGATGATAGGGTGGTCTAAGAAACGCTTACTTACCTTTTAAATAATCACTTGAGAATTTGACAGCCTCAGTACATATATTATGCGTAACTGAATGTAATTATGTAGGATGGAAAATGTGAAAGACAAGGCATTAGTAAGTTACAGACAGTCGCCTAGTGATCTAATTTAGTCAGCTCTAAGAAAATCACTCGACTTTCAAGTTAGACTTCGTTCACGGACTATTTACAGGAGACAACTACTGCCCACATAAAAATGACTATCAAAACATAAGCTGATTAACAAATTGATACCGACTACAGTGCTGCCAAGTTGTAAGTTCTTGTCCGTTCCCATTTTCTAAAAAAGGAGGACTTAACATATGTTTCTTTGTTACGTGGATGACTAGTAGAAGTTTCTCATTCTACAGTTCGGGGCACTTTGCTGCATATGAGCTGACTACACGATATTGGAGAACCCATAAAACAGCACTGTTTCTCATCCCGTTCTGGAGATTTAATGCTGAGCGAGGAAATCGCCACAGGCTGTAAGAAAACTGCTACGACCTATAAGAATATTAAAAAGGGATTTGTAGCCGTCATATGTCAGCGTCACAACCTGTGTCTCCCCTTGAAGGGGAATGTCTTGACAATTTATGCACTCTCAAAGGCCAATGCTTGCAATTGAACATGTGAAGTAAAATTCAGTTTTCTGTACAATAGCGTCGCAAGCTTCAGGAAAGTACTCGGCATGGAACATCTCAGGTACCGGTATGTTACTACAAAAAAATTTCCGAAAAAACATAAATAGTGCGTAAATGGTAGTTTTACTATCAAGAAAAGCGCATTTCCTGTTCATAAAAAGGAAAGTTACGGTAACCGAAAGGACATGACAGCTCATGCGTCCATGAATGCATTTCTCATTCATAAAGGTTCCAAGAGTATTGTTCTACAGCAGCATAAGAGATTTCTACAAGGTGCGAATTTGTAAAGCACTTCAAAAGGCAAACCCTGCTTATAAATATATCAGATTTACAGGTTAAAGATAGAAATTGTAAAAATATATTTGTAATTATCTGTAAATATATTTCACAGCACTGACGACACTGTAGCGAACAGCAGTTAAAATTATTTTAATTTGGGGTTGCTATGACGAGAAATGGCACAAAAGTTTACACTTATTATACGAAAAGAATATCCTTTGTGCTTTAGTTTCTTGCAGTGTTATCTGAACCAAATGAGTCCATCTATAGAGATGAGTTTGTATTGTTCAGTATAACTGACATTATATTTCACGCAGAACTGTTGTATGTAGTTGTGCGATACGCGGTTGCCGGCCGGAGTGACCGAGTGGTTCTAGGCACTACGTTCTGGAATCACGCGACCGCTACGGCCGCAGGTTCGAATCCTGCCTCGGGCATGGATGTGTGTGATGTCCTTAGGTTAGTTAGATTTAAGTAGTTCTAAGTTCTAGGGGACTGATGATCTCAGAAGTTAAGTCCTATAGTGCTCAGAGCCATTTGAACCATTTGATACGCGATTCTTAAATTCATGTGCTGTAAAACGGTACTATAAAGCGGTGCTGATTGCGGTTAGAAGTCCGTGCAGTATGTCACTGCTCCTTTATGAACACCAGTATAATATTCTGACCGAGCGAGGTGGCGCAGTGGTTAGCACACTGGACTCGCATTCGGGAGGACGACTGTTCCATCCCGTCTCCGGCCATCCCGATTTAGGTTTTCCGTGATTTCCCTAAATCGCTTCAGGCAAATGCCGGGAAGGTTCCTTTGAAAGGGCACGGCCGATTTCCTTCCCCATCCTTCACTCACCCGAGCTTGCGCTCCGTCTCTAATGACCTCGTTGTCGACGGGACGTTAAACACTAATATCCTCCTCCTCCTCCTCTATAATATTCTGAATGTATGTCATTTGATCTTGTTTCATTCGATATTCTAGTTTGTGAACGTAACTATGGTAATTAAGTTACTGTTTTCTAATCGCGTTTTGTCTTTTTCGTCGATTAAAAAGTAGCTCCCAGCAGATCTTTTTCATATAATTCTCTTTGATTAACAAATTCATGATTAATCGCTAATGATCAACATACCGTACGGTCTAAACCAAATAGCCACAGCAATAACAACGACGACGACGGCGTCCCGTGCATGCTAGGCTAGTAATAAAAATGATCTACAGTATTCGCAACTTTTCTTATGCTGGTATACAGAGAGACAGGTCGTTGAACCATAAAAATATTCACTCATCTCTCCTGGAAAATAACGATGGACCGACACGTCACGTTTCTGAAGGAACGAGGTTCAGATCTCCCACTGAACAGAGTCCGTGAGGACTGGAGAGTAGAAAGAGAAGTCGATGGCTGAGAATGACCGTGTAACAGCATAGAAATGAGTGGAAGTGCCTGTGTTGAGAACGCACAACTCGTGATACATCATTAGCCTCTCTTAAACCCTACCCTGAAGGAGAGTAGAGGCCGAGCCCCACAATATATGATGGGCATTGAAGTCTGCCAGTAGGATAAATGGTAGGGGGGATTGTGCTATAAGACCTATTAGAGCCTCAGAGGCAGTCGCATCGTGTGAAGGTAAATATAGCGAACATACTGTGGTCCTCTGATATACATGAATTGCAACTGCAACCGCTTGCAGGTGAGTAGCTAGGAGTGATGTGCATTATAGACAAACAAAGCGACACCTTCCTTGATCCTTTCCCCAGTCAGGTCATCCTTACGATGGAGCGTATAGCTTTGCCGGCAGGGGTATCAGACACTTTAAAGGAAAAATATGTTGTGGATCAGTTTTCACACATGGTACCAGATGACAGAAGTCACCACCTTCTGGACTCTGCGACTGCTTGCAACCGATCTAAAAACCCGCCTATCCGAGCCAGAAGCGCAGATGTTACAGTTTTATCAGACCAATCCAAATGACTTCTGTAGTTGGTTAATCACAATAGATGAGTCTTGGATCTGTCACTGTAGATGCGGGATATACAAGCAAAACAAGCACAAGAAAAATGTGATTTCAGTGACGCCGTAAATTGCAAATAACCAGCCATCATTGGCGAAGGTGATGCTGAGTACCTTTCGGTGACTGCTATGGTTAACATTGCGGGAAGTTGAGCTCATTCTGCACAGGACACATGCCTCAGCCCCCACATTCTTCTGAGTAGGAGTCCTACAGGGCTTCCGAATCAAACTGGGTGCTTTGCCAGCCGACTCAGGAAA
This sequence comes from Schistocerca americana, assembly GCF_021461395.2. NCBI lineage: Eukaryota > Metazoa > Arthropoda > Insecta > Orthoptera > Acrididae > Schistocerca > Schistocerca americana. Next base: position 52,628,810 of record NC_060124.1, read on the forward strand.
AAAAAAGAAAATACGGTAAAGATCCGTGTTGCCTACTTCCAGAGACAAGGCTGCCAGCTATAAGCATGACGTAATCACACCTCTCGCCCCCGCCCCCCCCCCTCCCCTGCTCTTCCACGCCACTCTTCCGACCATGTATGTTAGTGGCCATTAAAATGAAACAACCAATCACATTTAAGCTGTCAAACTACGTAAGCTTCAATTGAATAGTATAAAAAAGGCTGCATGTTCAAAGATATACTGTATTTCCACATTGAAAAATTCGTAACCGCACGTTAGTTGCATAAAATGGTAACATTTTAAAAAATTATATTACCAGTCTTACAGCAATTCCAAAATATTACGTAAGCTTTACTTCAGTCGCGTAAAAATTGCGCTATGTTCAAAGAAAATCGCCAGTACTGCGGTATTTACATGTCGCAAACATATGAAACCTTCACTTGAATTTGCGCCATGCTGAAAAATATGTTGCCAGTACTGCAGTAATTAAAAGAATGTACCTTACCTGAATTGAGTAAAATGGTTGCCATATTCGAAAAATATTGCCAATACTACAGTCTGTTCAATGTCTTACATATTTTGAGAAATAATTTAATTTTAGTACAAAGACTGTACTTTCAGGTTGTTGACCATTGATCTATGTCTTGTTTTACAATTACCTTGGCCATGTTTCATCTCTTACTTGTACAACAATTATCGTTGGCCGTGTTGTAAGTACATATATCTTATTTCTTGCGTTATGAACATTTCCTTGTTATGCTAAAGATTTTGTCAAAACGCCTTCTTTGTAACCCATAATGGTGATTAGTAAGTCTTTTTGTGCATGGCTACGTTGTGTTACTCTGCGTATTTTGGAGCGTTATGATTAGATTTTGGTATTGTCTAGTAGCTGATGGTGGGAATACAATGTGTATTCGATTTAGTGACTGTTGGCACCATAGTTCCAATTGTTAAGTATTGCAACCTTTCCCAGAAATTTGTTTTTATGTGAAATTTTAAGTAGGCCTACTTCAAAAGTAACAAAAATCAGTAACGTCGATTACACGTTTCTGGCTATGGACATTATGCTTTATCTTCTTCTCCTGTAAAATAGCGCATTACTTCAAAAGCAGCAAGTGATGTATTTTCCATCTAAGAGCCACGAGTAACAAAAGCTTAAGATAGAAATGCTAATATCCTTTATGTATTTCGATACATATTTTAGACATGGAAATGCCATTGTAACACTTGACTTATATATCATGTGTTGCTGACATAATATGTTATAAAGCATTCATGCCTAGACTTCACTGCATTTAACACATCACGGTCACTACAGTACCTTTTAGAGTCGTTAGTCGAACGTTACATAACAATTGTTCGTTGTTCCGTAGCAACTGGCAATCGTTCGTTAGCAAGTGACAGTTGTTGCTTAGCAGTTGTTAAGCGGAGTATTGTAGCATTGGTGACTATCTTTGATCATTACTTCATTTTAAGCAGTTCAGACGAAGCTTGGGTAATTTTTTGGAAGTACTGTAGTACTGCTACGTACCTCGCTGTTGAGCGCCCATAAGCCCCAACACACACACACATATACTGCTACGTATTTTTTTTTTGGAAAATGAGCCAGTTTTAGCGAAGGTCACATATTCTTTCGTCATGGAGGTACTGTAGTATTGGCGATTACCTTTCAACATGGCACCATTTTACGCAATTCGCTCGAAGGTAAGGAAATACCGAACATCTTTGAATTCGGCGGCATTTTTACGCAATGCAAGTGAAGCTTACGTAATTTGACAGCTACATTATGACAGGCTGTTTCATTTTAATGGCCGCTAAAATATTAGATCTTATTGGCTGAAGAGGGGTGGGGAGGAGCCAGAGAGAGAGAGGGTAGGTGCGCGACGGCGCCATGTGTACGGTTAGTAGTCCTGCATCTGTATGTAGGTAACACAGTTCTTGTTTCCTAGGTTGGCAAAACATCTTGCTTGGCCTCAGACGACTGCTGTATTCACGTTCTTGTGGCATGGCACACAGCCACCACTTTCACTTTCCTCGGAAGCCTCAAGTGGCAGGCATATGCAGAATGACCGCGATGTATTTCTCTAGGCGGAACGTTTACTGAGCAGCCTTAAGACAAACTTCTGCAACCAAGATCTCCTCAAAATCATCCATCATCGATAAAAAATATGTTGCACTGAAGGACTAACACATTAACAGTTTCATAGACACAGCTTCTTCTTCTTTTTTTTATATGTGAATGACAATATTGTAAGTCACACTCTCAACAACAACAAAAAATTGTTTATGTAGACGATAGAAAAATTAACCACTGAACATCTGCGATGAGTCTAAATTGTGTGCTCAGTGGAAACACGAATCTGGAACTCTGTTGTCCGTAGGCTGTGCGCTTGTGAGGCAGCGGCGCCGTCTTTTACAAGAGCCTGAAAACTATTTCTGCGGTCAGCCAGAAAGCGATGGAGAACATACAGACCATAGTTGCCAGTCTGCAAGTCCACATTCTTGTCCAGCCAAGTGAAATTTCTATTATCTGTTTACTCAGCGGGATCTGGAACTACGATTATAATGAAGTTTTTGAGTTAAAATATATATATATATATATATATATATATATGATAAACTTTCACATGCACAACATAGTAATATTCCTGATAATAATAAAATAATAAATATGATACCTCTATCATAAACTGCACTATGAGCAGTTCAGAGGCGACCTCTACTGTAAGTTCCCACTCAGTGGCCTTCTGATAATAATAGTTAATTGCTCGCCACAAAAATGGAAAATAAAAGCAACCACTTACCACGCGGCTTTGTTAACGTTACGGGCGGCACACAAACAGTTACTTTCGCGAAATACAAACTATCCAGGGCGGTGTACAGTCCTCGCGAGTTCACTTCCTATTTGTACTGAAAACGCGTTTAGTTTCAGTCTGCCTGTGACGTCACCCGAGGTAGCGCCTAAGCCGGCGTTTGACTGACGCGGACCGTATGGTGGCTGGGTGGAAGTGAAAACCAATCGTTGCCGCTCCATGCTCCTACAGTAGCCTCTAAATGGTCGCTTTCTTGGAAACGCAATATTTTATAACACTGTTGTGTATTAATTTAGAAGCTTCTTAATTTTTTTTATGAATGGGAAGAAGTTGGCTATAATCACAGAGAAATACTTAGCTCTCCTGCATTTAAACTTTGGCGTCTAGAATTTTTAAAACGGAACTGACAATAGAAAATGACATCTAAACTACAGCTTTAAGAGATCTTGTATTGATTGTTATGTACATCAAAGTCTTGAAGCTTGTTATAGCTATATTATTTAACGGGTTTCATAAGCTACCACAATCAAAACTTTCTATCATTAATATTAATGGAAATGGAAATTCCGTGTGGCTAGGGCGTTCCGTCGGGTAGACCGGTCGCCTGGTGGAAGTCTTCAGAGTTGACACCATTTCGGCAATTTGAGTGTGGATGAAATGATGATAAGAAAGACAGCACACACCCAGTTCCTGAACGGAGAAAATCTCCGACCCAGCCGGGAATCGAACTCGGACCGTTAGGTATGACAGTCCGTCGCGCTGAGCAATCAGCTACCAGGGGCGGGCATTAACATTAATGAAACTTAATCTATTAAAAATAAGGATGTTTTTGTTTCAAATTTTGCTTTCAGTAAATTACTCGAAAACTATCAGAGGCAGCTTAATGTGGTCATATACTTAAGGTTTTCGTATCGAACTCAGGCTTCATATGAATATTTGGCTTTGTAGCTTTGTTATCTAGCGCCACTTATATTTTTTAGGAACCTGGAGTCTGACTAAAATTTTGTTCCTATCAAGTTGAAATTTGTAACAAGTGATTTTGACATACATCTGCACATTCTGATCAGTTTTTGGCTTTCTAGATTTACTTTTTCGCGCCAGTTATTTTTTATTAAAACGATGTATTTAGGGAAAGATATTAATCGGATCACACTGAGATTTGACAGTTTAGACATTGACATACTGAAGCATATGTTGACTAAATTTGGAAAAGCAACTTTAAATTTTAATTTCATTCTTAAATTATGGAGCGATACTTGTTTGCTACGCACAGACGCGTTATGGTGACATGGAAATTTTGTAAATTTGTGGTAAATTCCTATGGAACCGAACTGCTGAGGTCATCGGTCCCTAGGATTGTATCATATTGTACTGTATAGAAATGAGGACCTAGAAACGACGGAGAGGCTTCGTTCCCGATCTAACCCTCAGTGGTTCACAACCCCACAACAGGCTACAGCAGTCCATTCACCCCACCGCCGCCCCACACCGAACCCAGGGATATTATTCGATTCGGCCCCCTAGTCCCCCCCCCCCCCCCTCCCCCCACGAGAAACGTCTCACACCAGACGAGTGTAACCCGAAATGTTTGTATGGTAGAGTAATTATGGCGCGTACGTGGGGACAGTGTTTGCGCGGCAATCACCGACATAGTGTAATTGAGGTGGAGTTAGGAGAACCTGTCCGCATTCGCCGAGGCAGATGGAAAACCGCCTTGAAAACCAGCCACAGACTGGCCGGCACACCGCACCTCGACACTAATCCACCGAACGATTTCTATATGCATATTATTCGATTAACAGATGAACAGGGCCTGAAAGTACCTCACTGTAGGATGATGTGTGCTTGTCGCAATGAAGAATTTCAATCTGAAAACTTTTAGTAATACCTTGTGGACCACAACGTATTGATTAATAAAACTGAAGCATTATTTGAATGCTTCACTTCAATGACCTACATTAATAAAAAATATTTCACACAAGAAATTAAATCTATCATTGTAGTAAATAAATTACAAATAGCATAAAGTTTCTAAAAAAAACTGTAAGTCAACCATCTCTGTGTCTCATCGCTGTTGCCATACATTAGACGTATTGCGAGGTATAGTGAAGAACAGATTTTACTTGACTCTCATGAATTTTTAGTAGTGCATACATTATTAATTCGTTCACATCATAAAATCTATTGATAGTGACCGGGCCAAATATTTCACGAAATAAGCATCAAACGAAAAAACTACAAAGAACGAAACTCGTCTAACTTGAAGGGGGGAACCAGATGGCCCTATGGTTGGCCCGCTAGACGGCGCTGCCAAAGGTCAAACGGATATCAACTGCGTTTTTTAAAAATAGGAACCCCCATTTTTTATTACATATTCGTGTAGTACCTAAAGAAATATGAATGTTTTAGTTGGAATACTTTTTTCACTTTGTGATAGATGGAGCTGTAATAGTCACAAACGAATAAGTACGTGGTATCACGTAACATTCCGCCAGAGAGGCCTGTATTTGCTTCGTGATACATTACCCGTGTTAAAATGGACCGTTTACCAATTTCGGAAAAGGTCGATATCGTGTTGATGTATGGCTATTGTTATAAAAATGCCCAACGGGCGTGTGCTATGTATGCTGCTCGGTATCCTGCACGACATCATCCAAGTGTCTGGACCGTTCGCCGGATAGTTACGTTATTTAAGGAAACAGGAAGTGTTCAGCCAAATGTCAAACCTCAACCACGACCTGCAACAAATGATGATGCCCAAGTAGTTGTTTTAGCTGCTGTCGCGGCTAATCCGCACATCGGTAGCAGACAAATTGCGCGAGAATCGGGTATCTCAGAAACGTTGGTGTTGGGAATGCTACATCAACATCGAATGCTCCCGAACCATATTTCTATGCACCAGAAATTGCATGGCGACGACTTTGAACGTCGTGTACAGTTCTGCCACTGGGCACAAGAGAAATTACGGGACGAAGACAGATTTTTTGCACACGTTCTATTTAGCGACGAAACGTCATTCACCAACAGCGGTAACGTAAACCGACATAATATGCACTATTGGGCAACGGAAAATCCACGATGGCTGCGACGAGTGGAACATCAGCGACCTTGGCGGGTTGATGTATGGTGCTGCATTATGGGAGGAAGGATAATTGGTCCCCATTTTATCGATGGCAATCTAAATGGTGCAATGTATGCTGATTTTCTACGTAATGTTCTACCGATGTTACTACAAGATGTTTCACTGGATGACAGAATGGCAATATACTTCCAGCATGATGGATGTCCGGCACATAGCTCGCGGTTGAAGCGGTATTGAATGGCATATTCCATGACTGGTGGATTGGTCGTCGAAGCACCATACCATGGCCCGCACGTTCATCGGATTTGACGTCCCCGGATTTCCTTCTGTGGGGAAAGTTGAAGGATATTTGCTATCGTGATCCACCGACAACGCCTGACCACATGTGTCAGCGCATTGTCAATGCAGGTGCGAACATTACGGAAGGCGAATTACTCGCTGTTGAGAGGAATGTCGTTACACGTATTGCCAAATGCATTGAGGTTGACGTACATCATTTTGAGCATTGATTGCATTAGTGTGGTATTTACAGGTAATCACGCTGTAACAGCATGCATTCTCAGAAATGATAAGTTCACGAAGGTACATGTATCACATTGGAACAACCGAAATAAAATGTTCAAACGTACCTACGTTCTGTACTTTAATTTAAAAAACTTGCCTTACCTACTGTTCGTCTAAAATTGAGAGCCATATGTTTGTGATTATTACAGCGCCATCTATGACAAAGCGAAAAAAGTGGTCCAACTAAAACATTCATATTTCTTTACGTACTACACGAATATGTAATAACAATGGGGGTTCCCATTAAAACAAACGCCGTTGATATCCGTTTGACCTATGGCAGTGGCATCTAGCGGGCCAACCATAGCGCCATCTAGTTTCCCCCTCCAAGCTAGACAAGTTTCGTTCTTTGTAGTTTTTCGTTTGACGCTTATTTCGTGAGATACTTGACCCGGTCACGATCAATGGACCACCGTGTATATATATAAGTGTGTGTGTGTGTGTGTGTGTGTGTGTGTGTGTGTGTGTGTGTGTGTGGTTGTGTGTGTGTGTACGTACCACATCTCCTCCTAAGCCACTGGACCGATTACATCCAAACTTGGTGCGCATATCCGTTACTGTCAAGCAACAATGGCTGATGGGGGAAGAACCACCTATCACAATTCAGGACATACGATGTCAGAAACAATGAGATGTCAGATAAAATCCCGCACCATGCATGGCGTTTAAAGCTGTTGCTTCTGTGCTACTAGCTCTGAAGAGGATCATAGAAGTCAAATTTTTCTAAAGAGTTGTGTCATATTGATGCCTAGAAAATAATCTTCTTTCGCAGTGTCGTTTTAAGACCTCAAAGTAAACCTGGTAAAGTAGCTAATAAACTGTGGCACTGTTCCAAACAAAAGTGATCCGTGACGCCTTTGAGTTAGTAGATTCTGTCTGGTACCACTGGCTCAGGTGCATTATCGACTATCCCTCTTGCGACCCCATTGCCGATATCTATGAGGAAGAGTTGGTGTCTGTGGGTTGTGTACTTAGAAGGTCTTTGCTTGCCGGTACATATACGGGGTTCGCTAGCCCGAGGAGAAGGCACGAAGTTTGGGGGTTGTTGGTGGCGTCGCGACAAGAGGTGGTGATGAGGTCCGAGCGGCCGAAGCCACGAGCTGCGCAAGGAGGATGTGCGCAGAGTGATGATACAGGAATACTTCACCAGGTCAGCGTCGACTGCAAACAGCAGGCCGATATCCCGCCGGTTGGTTGGCAACATTCGTGTCGGACGACCGCTCGTGGCTTGGCTGCCATCTTCTACGTGGCCTTCATCTCCACCACTCAGCCGGCCGGTGTGGCCGTGCGGTTCTAGGCGCTTCAATCTGGAACCGCGTGACCGCTACGGTCGCAGGTTCCAATCCTGCCTAGGGCATGGATGTGTGTGATGTCGTTCGGTTTAAGTAGTTCTAAGTTCTAGGGGGCTGATGACCACAGATGTTAAGTCCCATAGTGCTCAGAGCCATTTGAACCATTTTTTTTCCACCACTCACTAATCGCTGCGACGCACCGTAGGTCCATGGAACTGTTCGTTCATAAAGAGGAGTAACATTCTGTAATCCTTGTGGTGATTTTGTATCATTGTCTACCTGCCCTCCTTATCATTTTCTGGTTTGTACCCGACCCTCAGCGTTTTACTCGGTCGGCTCTTTGGTGGTAAATATAGGCCGTAGTACTAAGGCACTAGTTGTCGTTTGAAAATTTCTCGCACTATTAAATTGCCTTTCCTTTCTGGTTGTACCAGATCATTAATGTTCTAATGAAACAGATCCTGATCGTAAATACAGCCGGAACAAATGTACTAAGGCACAACAGGTTGCCGTTAAATAAAAGAGGGCCCTTGAGCTTAAATTTAGATGTTAATCGGTTCAATTCTTTGGTTGTATTTGATTTTCTCAGTCATTAGTTATAATCATAACAACCTGTTGTACTAAGCTGTGCGTTGCTGTGTACGAAAGACCGCGTCATCATTGGTGTATTTTAGCTGGATCTTGTGGTTCCGCCGAGTGTGATCTCTTGTAATAAGTGTTCACAAGTAATATTTTAAGAAGTTCCTTCAGTGCGGTCTTAATAACTGACAATCAATTTAACTTTGAAAATATCAACAGCCAACTGTCATCTGGGATTTAGTCAAAATAAGACCGCTACGGTCGCAGGTTCGAATCCTGCCTCGGGCATGGATGTGTGTGATGTCCTTAGGTTAGTTAGGTTTAAGTAGTTCTAAGTTCTAGGGGACTGGTGACCTCAGCAGTTAAGTCCCATAGTGCTCAGAGCCATTTGAACCATTTTTTCGACATACAGCTTTAAAATTAAAAGTTACATCATGTGTTTTGAGGAACAGAATCACTCTTGCCATCAATGGTACTTATGTAGTTTCCATATGTCGCAGAAGGGCATTTAATAAGAGACTGTGTCCAGCGCGGTAGCAAACACCGCTGTATCACCCGGTAACGAACCAGCTGCAGGTCCGGCCGGCTTGTAATCATTGTCATATTGTTTGCTGTTTTGATTTCTTTTGCAAAAGGTTATTCATCTTAGGGTTTAAGGTCAAAAGAATTTTGCAAATTCGTTCATTTTGTAAAAATATTATGGTATATTGTTAAATATGTAAGGTGGCAACGGTCTTGCACCTTACAGGAGTCCATTTAACGTGACTGTAATCACTTTGGGAGCACTTTAGGTCAAAAAAAAAAAAAAAAAGACTGACAGCGGCGCAATCGCTTTTTAGATAAGTAGTTCTTGTTTTTCTTGTTTGTTGCAGTAATACTCTAAATTACAGTGTATCGGCACGCTGGGTAGAGCTCGAGTACCTCCCCAGCTAGCCGCCGATGGCCACAGCCTAAAGCCGTCGGCACACGGACCGTGCATCCGAACGTTGAGCGTTGAGCGTGCCGTGTTTCTGACGTCATAGCGTGGAATAGCACGCTCGGGAGTCTTTCCGAACGTGGAGAGCGATATCTGGCATGTGAGATATTCTGAGCGTGCGTCTGAGCGTTGACCAATGAGATGGCACAGCGCCACCTACGTCACAAGCACGCCGTCTCCCTTCAGTACAGAGTTGTGAGGCGCCATATTGGCATTCACTTGTAGCCTATATGTATATATGCCGTTTCTGAGCACCAGCAGATTGAGAATCACTGGAAAAACCGTTGTTAATTGTGTGATTCATTCCAATAAAATAATGAGAAACAACATATTCGTGGCAAAAGAATTATTGCAACTTACGTATTATGAGAGTAGGCTATTTGAAGGCAGCGACACACTGAAGATCCAACCAAAACGCATTGTTCTTGGTACAATTTGTTATTGTTAAATTTCAATTAGTAACATATCTACGATTAAGGTTTTCAGCAACGACTAACATAATATGATTACAGGTGAAATGTACGATGTTGGTTTAGCGTAATGAGTAGTGCCACTTTCCTATGATGAGTTGTTTGTTGCAGGCGGTGGTTCATGTCTTGACAATTCCAATTTTTCTTTCCTAACATTCTCGTTTTTATTAGCTTCTGATACTTTATTATTAGTTTAATGTAAGTATATACTATAATATTTGATGTTATGTAAATATATGTTCACCTTTTTTTGAGGGGTGACTTTGTTCGATTGGCTTAATGTACAGGACAGCTTGCGCTACTTGTATAAAGATATTTTGCTCCTTTTTCTTTTACGCTTCGTAATTCACATGTTGCAAAGTTTCTGCTACTGGGTAGGAACAGTAATCAAGTAAGGTCACTTGGGGTTTTACTAAAATGTGGGAATGATGAAATAATGTTTACCTTATGCGCAGAAGTATTCCACTTTTGTAACGCACTGTGCATTTTCAATTTCTCGCGGCGTAATGAATAATCGATTAAATTTCGAGCATGCAGCTGCGCAAATAAAATTTCCTCCACTGATATTTCGGCCGCGTATCGTCCGGCCATCCTCAGAGTGAGTCACAAGCTGCATGCTCGAAATTTAATCGACTGTAACGCACTGTTTGTAATGGAACTTTTATAAGCCTGCGTCCTTATTGATTGGACATGGTACTTTCCTTTTCGTGGACGATGGAGGAAATGTGCGTTTTAATAGAGTTAACGTGGGAATTTTACGCGCGCCCGTTGAGTAAACATTGTGATTTACGAACTAGAAGCATCCCTCCCGCTGGAGTGCGTTGCGATCGCGTATACCACGTTGGGGCCCACGTACCGTATGCCAAGTCGCATCGTTCCTGAGCGTTCAGCAGCACGTTGAACTTGGCACGCTCAACGTCAACGTTCGACAGCACGGTCCGTGTGCCGACGGCTTAACGGCATGAATGGTGAACTGGAGAGGTTCTGTAATCCGTATAGAGAGGCCACAGCTGTCGCCAGCCTCTGAGGGACGCGCTGCTGCAAGTGTTCAAGTGTTTACCAAAACACAACAGTGGATAGCTGGACGGGCTTTCCTGTGGGTGCTCTCGCCTATGTCCCACTAATTTTACGCCTTCGAGTAAGTCAAGTGGGGCAGGCCAGGAGTTCCGAATAACAAAAACTTTCAATGCAAGAGTCTGTGTTCGCTACGACAGGGAATCCTGAGGGGAAAATCTCGAGTGGTCTCTTAGGAGAAAAATTCCAGTAAACGTGTTATTGTCCAGAGCTGTCGTTCTTCCCAGCCGGCGTGGGCGGAGTTTACTTGTGAAATTTTCTAGAAAGGGAAGAAATGTGGAAAAGAGTTCTATTCCCAGGCCGTACATTGGTCGGAACTGGCAAAGTGGGTATTTTGAGGTCTTCTAGTGATGTGATTCGCTCGGTAAAAGTTGAAGTGGGAAGAGCGATTTTGCTCGACTCTCTATGGTGGTCTTCCGTTCTGGGCTCTCGTACTGAGAGGACGTTAGGCAAGTCGTCTCGCGTCTTTGTCTTTCGCTCTGAGAGGACGTTAGCCGCGCCAGGTCTTTGCTGCCGGGAAGATTGTTGCAAATAGGGAAGTTTACGGACAGCGATCTGTTGTCCGAGTATTGTAGGAGTGTACTTTCCGAGACGCCACACGCCGACCGCACAGCCGCTCCGTCGCCGTCGGAGTCCTCCCTGCAACAGGAATATTAAGCTGAGATCGCTCCCGCTTCGTCCTGTGTTAGGAGTAACGTTAAATAGTTGGACCACGTGCGATTGCTGTTTCCACAGATGTTTCACGGTAGCTTGGGGTGTAGTAGTTCTTCGTATTTTACGTTTTGTGTCGAAATCAGCCGGTCAGCCAAGTTATAAGAGATCGCATTTTAGACCGATTTTAACACAGTTCACTGCCAATGCCAGTTAGGAAGGTAATTTGTAATTGTTTTATTTAGCATCGATCAGAAGGTTATAATAAAATTATTGCGATTCTGTAGAGCCTTTACTTTCACTAGTTGATCCTGAATTCACCCTTTTGCTTCATTTTATTTTTGTGTATGTGTTTGATGTGATCGTTCATGTCTGGAAGTAAAAATAGGTGTGATTTATCGTCACCACTACAACCACAGATTAATTAGGTGTTACAGGGCCACATTTAAATCTAGCGTTATCCATTTTTGCGTACAGTTCCACTCCCAGTTTCTGTGTAACTTGTTTGTCTGGGGCGAACACACGCAAAATCCAGACAAGCAATGAGTGGGGTGTTGCAAACAAACAGGTTGTGTGAAAAGGAAGTTATATTGGTGGGTCCCCTCTTCCACGTTTTCCTTAATTCCAGTTAGTAGCACGTATCGAAAAGTGATCTTTCTTTTCGTTTTCTTCTTATTTTTAATCAACAGTCTTCTGACTGGTATGATGCGGCCCGCCACGAATTCCTCTCCTGTGCTAACCTCTTCATCTCAGAGTAGTACTTGAAACTTACGTCCTCAGTTATTTGCTAGATGTATTCCAATCTCTGTCTACCTCTACAGTTTTTGCCCTATACAGCTCCCTCTAGTACTATGGAAGTCATTCCCTGATGTCTTGACAGATGTCCTATCACCCTGTCCCTTCTCCTTGTCAGTGTTTCCCACGTACTTCTTTCTTCTCCGATTCTGCGCAGAACCTCCACATTCCTTATCTTATCAGTTCACCTAATTTTCAACATTCGTCTGTCACGCCACATCTCAAATTCTTCTATTCTCTTATGCTCCGAATTTCGGGCAGTGCATGTTTTATTACCAAACAATGCTGTGCTCCAGACATACATACTCAGGAATTTCTTCCTCAAATTAAGGCCTATGTCTGATTGTAGCAGACTTCTCTTGCCCAGAAATGTCCTTTTTGCCAATGCTAGTTTTCTTCTGATGTCCTCCTTGCTCCGTCCGTCATTGGTTATTTTACTGCCTAAGTAGCAGAATTCCTTAACGTCATGTACTTCGTGACCATCAATCCTGGTGTTAATTTCCTCGCTGTTCTCATTTCTTCTACTTCTCATTACTTTCGTCTTTCTTCGATTTACTCCCGATCCATGTTCTGTACACATTAGACTGTTCATTCCATTCAGCAGATCATGTTGTAAGTAGGCTGTTTAGGTTCTTATATTGGTAACGCCACGTAGCGCTCTGTATGAAAATCACTGGCTGTGCTGTGAGCAGTCTGTGGCTGGTTTGCATTGATGTCTGCCACTGTAGTGTTGGGCAGCTGGATGTTAACAGCGCGTAGCGTTGCGCAGTTGGAGGCGAGCCAGCAGTGGTGATGTGGGGAAGTGAGATGGCGGATTTTTGAGAATGGATAGTATGGAGGTGTGTCCATCAGAAACATTAAATTTGTAAGAATGGATGTCATGAACTGCTAAATATATTATGACTATTAAGGTAAATACATTGTTTGTTCTCTATTAAAATCTTTCATTTGCTAACTATGCCTATCAGTAGTTAGTGCCTTCCGTAGTTTGAATCTTTTATTTAGCTGGCAGTAGTGGCGTTCGCTGTACTGTAGTAGTTCGAGTAACGAAGATTTTTGTGAGGTAAGTGATTTGTGAAACGTATAGGTTAATTTAGTCAGGGCTATTCTCTTGTAGGGATTACTGAAAGTCATATTGCGTTACGCTAAAAAAAATATTGTGTCAGTTTAAGCAAAGTCATGTATAATTTTTCTAAGGGGACGTTTCATAATGTAATTCTTCTTCACTTTCTCTGAGGATAGCAATGTCATCGGATTATCTTATCATTGATATTCTTTCACCTTGAATTTTAATTCCACCCGTGAAACTTCCTTTTATTTCCATCATTGCTTCTTTGATGTACAGATTGAACAGTAGGGGCGAAAGAATACATCCCTATCTTACACCCTGTTTAATCCGAGCACTTCGTTTTTGGTCGTCCGCTCTTATTATTTCCTCTTGGCCCTTGTAAATATTGTATATTACCCGTCTCTCCCTATACCTTACCCCTATTTTTCTCAGAATGTCGAATGTCTTACACGATATTTACATTGTCGAACGCTTTTTTCAGGTCAACAAATTATAGCCTTGTTTCCATTATCAACCAAGACGTCAGAATTACCTCTCTGGTGCCTTTACCTTTCCTAAAACCAAACTGATCTAACACATCGCCAGTTTTCCTTTCGATTCTTCTGTATATTATTCTTGTTCAAAAAAATGGCTTTGAGCACTATGCGACTTAACTTCTGAGGTCATCAGTCCCTAGAACTTAGAACTACTTAAACCTAACTAACCTAAGGACATCACACACATCCATGCCCGAGGCAGGATTCGAACCTGCGACCATAGCGGTCGCGCGGTTCCAGACTGTAGCGCGTAGAACCGCTCGGCCACCCTGGCCGGCTATTATTCTTGTCAGCGACTCGGATGCTTGAGGTGTTAAGCTGACTGTGCGATAATGCTCGCACTTGACAGTGATTATGAGAACTTAAAATATCTTGGAAGCTAAATAACACAAGGGAGACGAGGCAAGAAGGCCATGAACAGTAGCGTAAAGCAAACAAAGAAGGTACTCCTGAACAACTGAAGCCTACTAGCAGCAAATATAAGCCTAAATTTGGAAAACAAATTTCTGAAAACGTACATGTGAAGCACAGCATTGAATGGGAAGTAATTACGGACCACTGTGAAGCCGAAAAATAAGAGAATAGAAGCGTCTGAAAAGTTGTGCTGTAGAAGGATGTTGAAAATTAGGCTGACTGAGGAGATAAAGAATGAGGAGGTTCTCCGCAGAAACGTGGAAGAGACGAATACATGGGAAGGGCATAGGGCATGATTGGATGACCTTTTTTCGATCTCTAACGATGAGTGTGACGAGGAGGTATTGCATTCCTGCATTCCTCCCTTGGGCTGTACTAGTCATTCACCTCTTCTGTAAAATTCTTAGTATGTATCAAGACATGGAATTTTCGGAAGGCAGATATTAGAAATGAAATACAAACAAGTTGCCTCTTATTTGGCTGCGCGCTTTTGTGACCAGAGAGGTGTCGGAACAGTGCGAGTTACTTGTAAATACGTACCTGCGCTGACGAGCGTCCCTGGCAGTGGGCGTTGTGTTTTCCTATATGTTCCTGTGGCTGCGAAGTCTGCTGTTAACGGAAAGTTTTCCAACTAAACGCGGCAGATGCCGCTCGCAACTTTCGAGTAGCGCCAGCCGCAGTCTCGTGGCAAGCACTGTTGCAGGCTCCAGAAAGTTGTCCGAGCAACTTCTGCATTTCCAACGACGCGTGAAGCACGCCCCTCTGCGAGTAGTTTTTGATGGCGGACGAGAGTACGAGAATGCGGAATGAACTCTGGAGAGGGTGAAGCCCACATTTGTTTTGACACCATGGCTCGCACCCCGCAGCACATAGCAAGGGAGGCATTTTCTGTTTGCATCCATGAAATGAGGACGAGGGATCTTCAGCAAGCTGATCGGGCCAGGAAGTGGCAGTGAAATTCTGTACGCTCATAATAGTAATATTATTTTTTTAAATTCTCGAATAAACGAAGGGCGTGAGGGTTGAATAAAATTATAAAATGTAAAATATTAGAAAAATATAAGAAGTGGAATAGGAACTGCTTAAATTTAATTTACAGTTTATAACTACTAATGAAATTAAATAGTAAGTGTATTGCTTCTGTTTCCACCAATTTTACGCTTTTAGTGAAATCGTTTGTATTTCCTGAGGAATTTAATTTTCGGTACTTCAGGCACCGGAAAGTTGAAACTGGTGAGGACATCCGTTCTTGTAGATCAATATCGTGTGCGTCCTCCTACAGAGATGTGTTCTAAGTACACCAAATTTGTTTGTGACTGGTTATGTTGTAAACCAAGAATCCTTAACAACCGTGGAGTTCATCAATATCCAGCCCAGATGAAGTAAGAGTAAAATTTATTTTATTTACATTCCATCAATGACTCACTTTCTGGTTCAAGAGCTTCTGTGAGTTGCGATATCGAGTCAATTATTTGCCTCACCAAACGTATCTTAGTCACTTTCATTTGTTTCTGATAGTGGCGCTGGCAGAGACGTCTGCAACAGATTGGCAAGGGACTACAAAAGGCAACTATGGACGACCTAAGGAATGAAGAAGGTGAAGTAGATGTTTAAATCTACGGTTATACATAGAATGGCAGAAATTCTTTCTTCAAAGACAGGTCAGATCATCTCAAACCACAAACTCAAAGAGGTCTGTCGCACTCCACTGAAGGCGGTAGCACTTGTTGGTTCCATGGACGGTGATTCGACGTTTCAAGTGGCATACGAGATCCCCTGCGATTGTAGCCTCTCATACTTCTTCCAACTAACCGTGAGCGAGAAATTAATGAGAAATTCGAGGAAAGTCGACGAATACGGCTCCTACAGACCAGTGAATCAGATATCGCAGAGTACTTATCGACAAAGGTGATTCTATGCTGTTTGAGAGCGTCCAAATTCACTTTTCAACTGCCCTTTTGTGAGATCCTCTTGTTAAACAAACACTAGAAACTCTCCTATATAAAGATTTAAGTAGTCGTGATGCTGGTTTCAGCCACAACTATCATCACTTTGATTGGATTATCTTTGAAAGACGTCACTAGGATGCTGCCACCATTAAGAGCGTCCGACCACAGTAGCCTCATGCACCATGGCCCATACTGACTTTTGAAGTGTCGGCAACGGCTAGCTATGTTGCTTCAATCGGCCGACTCACTTTGAGGATGGCTGAGAGTAACGCACCACCAAATACCGGTGGAAGGCAAGAATTTCCTAAGAACGAAAACACAAAATTTAATGGATCAGAAAATATGCTGGAAAATACTTTCAGTTTTGTAGTTCATATTTCATGTGACTTATTTTACTTTAACGCTTTTGGTAGTAAGACTCACTCGGAGAAAAAAGAAAAGCCGACGCACAACGAAGGAATTTTCCGAATGGGAGGGAAATCGGTAAATGTGTTGTACTTATACAGGCAAACAAATGATTATAATCTCAGAAAAATTGGGTGATTTGTTTAAGAGAAAGAGCTTCACAAATTGACGAAATCAATAATGCGTTGGTTCACGTTCAGCCCTTATGTAAGCTGTTATTCGGCTAGGCTTTGATTAGTACTGTTTTTGGGAGTCCTCCTGAGGGGGGATCGTGCCAAATTCTGTCCAATTGGCGTGTTGTATCGTCAAAATCCCGAGCTGGTTGGAGGGACCTGCCCATAATGCTCCAAACGTTCCCAATTGGGGAGATATCCAAAGTGGATTTGACAAGCTTACGTCTTCGGATTGGATTCGCACCGACTGGAGTAGAATTGTCTTCATTCATGAGTTCCGCTTCCAACTGAGCCCCACTGAACAAAGAAGACATATCTGGAGATGTCCCACAAAGTGGTGATACGCCATACTGACTGTCGCCCCTCTTAAAGCCCGACAACCGGGAGCGATGGTATGTGATGCCAGTTCTCCAGCACCACTTTGGTTGTCATCCGCGCACCCTTACAACACGCGGTACGCCGCCGATAGTCTACGTCCCGTTTTGTTGCCCTTCATGGCAAGCCATCTTGGGTGTTAATTTCAGCGAGATAATGCCCACCTGCACACGTCTGTTGCTTGTCTTCTTTCTTGCCAAACACAACCTTGATCAGCAAGGTCGCGAGATCTCTCCTTATATGACAATGTTTGGAGCATTATGGGCAGGGCCCTCCAACCAGTTCGGTATTTTGACGATCTGAGTCTCCAATAGGACAGAATATGGCGCGATATCCCTCAGGAGGATGTTCAACAACTCTCCAAATTAGCGCAAAGCCGAATAGCTGTTTGTAGAATGGCCAGAGGAGGACCAACGAGTTACTGACTTGCTAAATTTTTGAAGCTCTTTCTGTTGAATAAGTCATTCAGTTTTTCTGAAACAGTAATCATTTGTTCCTCTGTACCTGCATGTCATATCTATCGATTACGGCCGTTTTTATTTATTTATCTGATTGTATTTTGCTAATACAGGGTAACCATGGAGGAAAGGTAGATATGTAAGTATATGACAGGAACATTCATTCAGATCAAAAAAAGCTAGTAAACATAGGCTCTTGATCACTAGAAGAGATGTGATTCACGGTAGCGAAGATGAACAAGTGCTCATAGCTCTTAAGGTATGCATTTCAGCTCCAATATTTACTGCCTTTTTCTTCATCTAATCGTTCTTCTCATATGCCTGAGTATTGATCATTCCTTCTGGGACACCATGTATGAAGCATGTGTATACGGTACGAATTTCTTAATATTATTATCTGGGCGTTAATGGTCAAGCTGTTACACTCTTTAGACAAACAAATAAACGGTAAAATGATAAGTCACACTCGTCACAAATAGGGAGTTTAAAATGAAGCACAACGAGTCAAAAGCTCAAGGATACGCGGCGAATTATTTGAAATGGAGTAAAAAAGTTGTCAAGTGATTACAAGCCATGACATCAGAATTCTCGTTTGTCTCGACTTTAAAGGTGCTTTTCGACGACTAAGCACAAAAAGAGGTTAACAGTACGTATTTGACAGAGTGTAGAAAGTATAATAACTTCTTACAGGGTGAAAATTATTGAACTACATGAAAAAAACGTAAATTAGTTACAAACTACGTTGTGCACACACTTCATTCAACATCCACTATAGATATTCGAATTTAGCTTACCACTTGTTCGATACGCCTGCCATCATTAGCGATGGTATGGCGCAGACGAATAGCGAAATCCTGTATGACCGAAGTGTCAGAACATCGATGCTATCGATGACCTCGTGAATGACTGTTTTCAGCTCAGCAGTGGTTTTGGGGTTATTGTTTAACACCTTAATATAGCCTCACAAAAAGGAGTTGTATGTGTTCATATCCGGAAAATATGGCGGCCAATGAAGACCCTTGCCAGTGGCCTCTGGGTACCCCCGAGCCAGAATGAGGTACCCAAAGTGCTCCTCCAGGACATCACTCTCTTGCTTCGGTGGGGTCGAGCTCCGTCTTGCATGAACCACATCTTGTCGAAATCAAGGTCACTTTGGATAATAGGGATGAAATCATCTTCCAAAACCTTCAAGTACCGTTCGGTAGTCATCGTGCCACCAAGAAATAACGCACCGATTATTCCGTGACTGGATATTGCATATCACCTGTTGAGAGTGAAGAGACTTCCCGATCGCTAAATGCGGATTCTCAGTTCCCCAAATGCGCCAATTTTGCTTATTGACCAACCTATCCAAATGAATGTGGGCTTCCTGGCTAAAGCAAATCATGCATCCGCATACGAATTCTCATCATGCCCCGCGGTCAACCGTGCAGTATGAACGTCCCAATGCAAACCGTTCTGAAGCTATGACTATTTTATTTCATATAATTCAGTAATTGTCATCCTATATATTCAGTAACCATCAGTGTGTTTAGAAACAGAATTATGAAAGTATATCGGTAATGTGAAACTTGAGTTTCTCCCAACGTGTAAAATGTACAGACAGCTTATGGAAATGCAACTGGATGACATCTTCGACAAGTGCCGATATTTCGACAGGTGAACACCACGTCAGTTTCAAGGCACAAATGCAACGAGAGAGCACTGTGCAAGGAAATTTGAAACCTCTGTATGCGGAGCACAGGCCACAAGATAACACACACACACACACACACACACACACACACACACACACATACACCACAAAATCAAAGATAAGTAGCGTCAGAAGTTTACCGATAATGAATATTAATACTACAAACGGCTGACGTAGCGCTGAGTTTCTCTGTTCTTTGAGCAAGGACAGAGCAGGAATCCAGGCAGAATTTAAACAAAATCCTTTAGCTCTATTTGTAATGGGACATGCTAATTTAGTCTCGAGGACTTCCTTAATAACAATATCCCAGTAGCTGAAAATGCTTGGCAGAATCTCCATTTTGTTGTATTCCATGGTGATTGGTATCATGGCAGTGTTATACAGCAGCATATTTACTCGTTTTCTGGGTGTGTGGCGCTTATACTCAGTACAGCAGTCGTCCATGGTCCTGGGCGCTAAAGACCTTGCTGTTGCGCGCCCTCAGGACTTTATCATCACACTTTTACGGCCCTTATGATCTCTCCAGTGCCACAACTGCATGGAATACTGTAGGAGTCCCCCTCACCCAAACTAGGATCACCCTTTCCAATGTATCCAAAGAATACGAACAATGCTGTCGGGAAAGCTACCTGCATAACACTTGGTAGATACATCAAAGCACGTGTCACTTGTCTTTTGTGGTATTGACCAATGATCGTAGTAAGACTAAAGAGTTATTCAAGTTTCAGATGGAAATTTACTTTTGTAAATGTTGAACACCCTACTTCAATAGACGAGTTTATTAATTAGTGCATCAACTAATACCTTTACAGTCAATGACAGCTATAAATTATCAAGAAGTCCTGTGGCAAAAGATTATATTAAATTAAGTAAATCTTTTTATCATTCATGTAATAAAGTGAAGCAATATTTCGTATGTTACAGTCCCGAAGAGCTGTATCCCGGAGCAATCAAAGAACCCTGAGTTATGGCCGGATGATTGTAGTTTTGTGTGGTCATAACATCTTTCACTAAATGCCTTGAGGCGCAACCGCGCTGTCTGCGGTGCTTTGAACGATTCGCGTGGCTCGCCCCATCGGAGGTTCGAGTCCTGGGTGTGTTGTACTTAGCGTTAATTAGTTTAAGTTAGATTAAGTAGTGCGTAAGCCAAGGGACCGATGACCTCAGCAGTTTGGTCCCATAGGAGCTTACCACCACAAATTTCACTAAAGCCATTCTAGCGAAAGATGTCGAGGTGGGCTAACTCAGCTGACAAACTTTAAGGGTCTGAGATGACGTGGGGTCTGTGAACCAAGGCACTAAATACTCTTCCGAGTTGAGCCAGATGATGACTACTGTTAGCCCACAGATATAAATCAGTTTGAGTTGGCTTCCTAAAAGCGGCTTTTCCCAAAATACCATCAACCTTCATTCTGGCCAATACGTCAAGGCAGCCATCCTCTTCTACCTCGATCATGAAGCATATATTCCTGTGGAATGAATTCTGATGTTCTTAAAAGCCGTCCAGGAGGTACAAAGAAGGGAAAAAAGGAAATGAGAATATGCCACCATTAGCCGGGAGGCCCATATTCGGAGAAATTCAGCCACCAAGTGCAAGTCTTATTTCGTTCGGCGACACATTGGGCAACTTGCGCGCCGGTGATGAAGATAACAACACAACACCCAGTTCCCGAGTGGACAAAATCTCCATTCCGAACGGGAATCGAACCCGAGCCCGCTTTCATGGGAGACGATCACCTTACCACCCACATAAGCAGGCGGACCTTCGTTGGGGTAAAACGACGTCATTATCACCTACATCTGTGAGAGAACACTCAGATTTCAATGCCGTCGACTCCGGGGCATATTATTCGAAATCTTCCACAGAGAGATTGACAATAATGAGTTACAGAGTGCTCTCCATCTCCCTGTTTATGGAAATGGAAGCCAACACAAATCGAAATAGGTCTGTTAATCTAACACTAAACCTAACCTCAGTTAACCATAACGATGCTGACGGAGAAATGCGTTTGGAGAAAGAGAGATATCAAAACTTATTAAAGTATTAGAGTCATACAAACAGAGTCCCTCCAATAAACGCAAGAAATTCGCCGACATATGAAAGTGATGAACACACTGACGTACTAGTCGGCTCAACAATGTGTTTTACTACATTGTGTGTCGGGGCATCTAAAAAGTTGTTGAACGATGGAAGCAGTATAAATACACTCCTGGAAATTGAAATAAGAACACCCTGAATTCATTGTCCCAGGAAGGGGAAACTTTATTGACACATTCCTGGGGTCAGATACATCACATGATCACACTGACAGAACCACAGGCACATAGACACAGGCAACAGAGCACAGGCACATAGACACAGGCAACAGAGCATGCACAATGTCGGCACTAGTACAGTGTATATCCACCTTTCGCAGCAATGCAGGCTGCTATTCTCCCATGGAGACGATCGTAGAGATGCTGGATGTAGTCCTGTGGAACGGCTTGCCGTGCCATTTCCACCTGGCGCCTCAGTTGGACCAGCGTTCGTGCTGGACGTGCAGACCGCGTGAGACGACGCTTCATCCAGTCCCAAACATGCTCAATGGGGGACAGATCCGGAGATCTTGCTGGCCAGGGTAGTTGACTTACACCTTCTAGAGCACGTTGGGTGGCACGGGATACATGCGGACGTGCATTGTCATGTTGGAACAGCAAGTTCCCTTGCCGGTCTAGGAATGGTAGAACGATGGGTTCGATGACGGTTTGGATGTACCGTGCACTATTCAGTGTCCCCTCGACGATCACCAGTGGTGTACGGCCAGTGTAGGAGATCGCTCCCCACACCATGATGCCGGGTGTTGGCCCTGTGTGCCTCGGTCGTATGCAGTCCTGATTGTGGCGCTCACCTGCACGGCGCCAAACACGCATACGACCATCATTGGCACCAAGGCAGAAGCGACTCTCATCGCTGAAGACGACACGTCTCCATTCGTCCCTCCATTCACGCCTGTCGCGACACCACTGGAGGCGGGCCGCACGATGTTGGGGCGTGAGCGGAAGACGGCCTAACGGTGTGCGGGACCGTAGCCCAGCTTCATGGAGACGGTTGCGAATGGTCCTCGCCGATACCCCAGGAGCAACAGTGTCCCTAATTTGCTGGGAAGTGGCGGTGCGGTCCCCTACGGCACTGCGTAGGATCCTACGGTCTTGGCGTGCATCCGTGCGTCGCTGCGGTCCGGTCCCAGGTCGACGGGCACGTGCACCTTCCGCCGACCACTGGCGACAACATCGATGTACTATGGAGACCTCACGCCCCACGTGTTGAGCAATTCGGCGGTACGTCCACCCGGCCTCCCGCATGCCCACTATACGCCCTCGCTCAAAGTCCGTCAACTGCACATACGGTTCACGTCCACGCTGTCGCGGCATGCTACCAGTGTTAAAGACTGCGATGGAGCTAGGTATGCCACGGCAAACTGGCTGACACTGACAGCGGCGGTGCACAAATGCTGCGCAGCTAGCGCCATTCGACGGCCAACACCGCGGTTCCTGGTGGGTCCGCTGTGCCGTGCGTGTGATCATTGCTTGTACAGCCCTCTCGCAGTGTCTGGAGCAAGTATGATGGGTCTGACACACCGGTGTCAATGTGTTCTTTTTTCCATTTCCAGGAGTGTATGAATGTAATTATAACTCATTTGACATTAATGCCTATGATTACGTGTAAACCATTACTTCTATGAATTTTGTTTTCTGTCACCGTAGTCGTGATTGTAACACGTGCAAATTGGTATTAGATGCAACATACAGAACATCTGTTACGACTATCACATGTACTTACATTGCTTCGTAATTGTAAGATACTAATCACTGTCGATGTATGTAGATTTCTACGACCATCTTCGGCTTTACCATTAAACAGTGACAGTCGCCTCTGTGTGTTACGAATCTGTTCAGTATTAACGCTGATTACAGTTGGCTCTGAACACTATGCGACTTAACTTCTGAGGTCATCAGTCACCTAGAACTTAGAACTACTTAAACCTAACTAACCTAAGGACATCACACACATCCATGCCCGAGGCAGGATTCGAACCTGCGACCGTAGCGGTCGCTCGGCTCCAGACTGCAGCGCCTAGAACCGCACGGCCACTCCGGCCGGCGCTGATTACAGTTTTAACATGAATGACTACACCACCTAGCACAGTTTTTACAGACTGACGATGTAATTTATATTACGATATGATAACAGGTAACACTGTGCAAATGTGATCCATTTATATCTTTATTTATATGTTTGTGGTTTTCATAATGAGTCACATCACTGTGTTATGGAAAACTTTTAATTTCATTGTATAATCTATGGTTTTATCACTTGACGCAAAGATTTTATATTTCGCCCAACATGATGCTGCGAATACTTTCGTGTGAGTACATAACTTTTCGTTAGTGTGCATTGTTAACAAAAATGGTTCAAATGACTCTGAGCACTATGGGACTTAACATCTGAGATCATCAGTCCCCTAGAACTTAGAACTACTTAAACCTAACTAACCTAAGGACATCACACACATCCATGCCCGAGGCAGAATTAGAACCTGCGACCGTAGCAGTCACGCGGTTCTAGACTGAAGCGCCTCTAACCGCTCGGCCACAGCGGCCGGGTACGTTGTTAACATTTACATCAGTTAATAGATTCGTGATACCTTAAGCCTCTGAAGTTACTTACGTAGTATTTTATTTGGTATGTAGGAACCTGATGATGTCAGACCACTGAAACTGATTGTGTAAAGTATTTCACCAGCAGCTAAAACCTGTAATACGACATTTTTCAAATATATAAAAGCTTCGGGGAACCATCACTTGAAAGTATATAACAATATTAGGACCCGTTTGCCAAAATGTGTTTCTTCAATAGATCTGTTCCTTTCCCCTTTTTCAGATTTTAGTTTTCAATATCAACCTTAAATTATTCGTACATGAATACACATATCTTTGCGAGTATTTTATGGTATTAGTTTCTAGCTCATTTGAGTCTTGTTGTTGTTACGGTCTTTAGTCTCAAGAATGCTTTCATGCAGCGCTGCACGTTCTGTAAGCCTCTTTATCTCTTCATCCATTTCAACCTGCTTGTTCTACTTAATCCTCCTCTTCCTCTACAGTTTTTATCACTCATAGCATCCTCCATTACAAAATTGATATTCCTTTCATTCCTCATGATGTAACCTACCAACCGGTCCCTTCGTTTGATAAAGTGCCATAAATTTCTTTTTTTTCTCCAATTCTATTTAGTACTTCGTCATTAGTTACGCGATATACCCATATAATGTTCAGCATTCTTCTTCACCACCACATTTCTATTCCATTCCTGTCTGAAATGCTTATGGTCCACGTACGTGGCTACACTTCAAGAAGATACCTCCAGAAAAGGCTTCTTGACACTTAAATTTGTTCTCTCCTCTTGAAACGCTTTTGATGCTATGGCCAGTACAAGTTTTATATCTTCTCTACTTTCGCCTCCATCAGTTATCTTATAGATAAAATACCAAAACGCATCTATTACTTTTAGTGTCTCATTTCCTTACGTAGTTCTCTCAGTACTGCCTTATGTAATTTGACTACATTCCATTACCTTTGTTTTGATTTTTCGATGTTCATGTTATTTCCTCCTTTCAAGACGCTGTCCATTTCGGTCAACGGTTTTTCCAACTCCCTTGCTGCCTCTGACAAATTTATAGTGCCATCGGGAAACAAGAGAGACTTTTATTTCTTCTTCTAGAATTTTATTTCCTTCTCCATTCTTTTTTTGGGGCGGGGGGGCGGGGGGGGTGGGGGGGAGTGATGCCGAGTTTCTTCGCTATTTGCTTATACTAATGAAACATTCTTACCTTATAGGTAACAGATGTATCTACTTAAAAACTGTCTTCAGTTTATAAATGACAAACATTTGCATACAATAACGTTTGTGTACTTCAGGTCAGTCTTAATTCTTCGGCAGTGGTAAGGTCTGAATCTCACGGAATCACTATATGAAAAAAAATGGCAGTTTTAGAATGTTGCCCCCTCCTGGATGAATTTCCGCTACCTGCCATGAACCTGACTTTCACTAGTGCGGTTCTGTTTTGAATGTGAAAAGAAAAGAACCCAAAAGAAAAAGAAATCTATGTCGGATAGAGGATATTCTTTAGAAATTTCTAAACAGATTTGTATGCGGGAGGATGGCCTAAGAGTAAACGTCTTCATCGTCACCCTCTTTCCAGCCGCCATCAGTAGTGTAAGATCCACGACGAAGGTGTAATCTTTTATTTTTACTTATTTATTTATTTTGAAATTTCGCCGTGCTCTGTCGCCTGTCCTACTGTATTACTGCAACGTGTTAGATGCAACCACGTTAAATAGCACTAGCTACTTTCGTAGGAAACCTTTACCGTGTTGTTCAAATGGCTCTAAGCACTATGGGACTTAACATCTGAGGTCATGAGTCCCCTAGACTTAGAACTACTTAAACCTAACTAACCTAAGGACATCACACACATCCATGCCCGAGGCAGGATTCGAATCTGCGACAGTAGCATCAGCGCGGTTTTGGGCTAAAGCGCCTAGAACCTCTCGGCCACAGGGGCCGTCTACCGTGTTGTTAACGAGTGTCATCTTTCTGGGCGTGAAAGATTCAAGGTGACTTTTGAGCCACTTAATTTCGTGCAAATTGATGTAGTTTTCACTCTCAAGGCGTTTAAAGACATATATGTCCAAGATATTAAACACGTCGAACTGCTTTCAACATAGAAACCGAATAACAGAATTGGTTCGTTCAATGTTTCAAACCTTTTTTTTCGTCACATTTGCATTATGGATGAAGATGTCAGCAGTATCAATACTTTTGAAAACATAGATGCTAGTCAAGACGATGCAATCATGAGATCCGTAACGCGTTTATTGTACACTCGTCAGCACAAAAACTGGGCACTCCTGAATTCCAATGTGTAGGCCGCACCTGTCTGTCTGCAACCAACATAGCAAAACTGTGTTGCAGGACCTGTACACCCTCTGCAGTACAGTTGTTCGACTTTACACAGCGGGTATCACAGGAGACTACTAGAGAATACTGCTCTTTATGTCAGTAAGTCCAGATGAAAATCAATACCGTGATCAACAAATATTAGAAAACACGTCATCAGAGATGACACAGCCCTTAACATTTGATTACAATAAGTGACACTGCAGAAGTCTTACCACGAGCTGTTCGTGATCCGGATAAAAACCCACTTTTAACGAAAGAAAGCTTCCGTGTCTGATCAAAACTCGACTAGGCATAAGGAGATGTAAAATGTCGGAATGTTCACCAGTATCAGTTTACAAGGCCGAATGTCTGAACCTGGAAATAAATGACGATACGTTTAGCTTATATTGCCCCAGAGAAGTAACCACAAAAGGTATGTAATAAAGTGCAACGCAAAAGTGTGAAACACCATGAAGTAAACTTGTGGCGACGGACGGGGAGTAGAACCCAGTACCTTTCTGAATTTTTAACTAAGTACAATCAGATGACAGATATTAACCCGACACGACGATACAAATGATTTTGGCCTGGTGGGGATTCGAATCTGGCACCTTTCACTATTTTCTTATAGCCACGAATAGGCATGAAATCTTTATTGTTTCTTCACCAGTAGCAAGATGTGCACACGTTTGGCTAGAGGTAACGCAACGTATAGTTCTGTGCTGCCTGGTCCTCCAACCCTGCGCATACTCTCGTTGTTGAACTCACACTAAGAAGTGTCAAATATGATATCAGTTGCATTAGTAGTATGGATCGGCCTTTCGTAGAAACATGGAGGAGTTCAGCGTCGTGAGGAAACAATGAAATGATGGGGCGGTATCATCTCGAAGGGATCGAATCCAGAGATAAATTTTCAGTGGAAACAAAAACTATTTGCATTCGGAGGAGAAGGATGGTAGTAGAAATGCGAATAAATAACGTACCGCAGTGAAAAAGCGTTTGTTTTAATATTGCGTCCCCACCTCGTCCCCCTGCCCTTTGCCTCCACCTACCGCAAAGAAAAAAAAAGGAAAAAAGAATGAAGAACATCCGCGACACTCTTGCGCCTAATTCGCTATAGGACTACTACAAAATCAGCTGCCTTCTTTCAACATTTTCCATGTCCTCGGCCAATCTCGTCAGGTGATGGTTCTGGGGATCACAACCGTTGTGCTGGCAGTCTCCTTAGTAGACTTCTAAGGTCTTCTAAGGGTTGTGTCAATAACCGTAACATTTGTTTCACCTTGGCCACAACATTTGATGTTTCCCAGTTACATATTTGCTGCCACCAGGATTTCCGTTATATCCAAAAAACTCAAATTTGTTTTACTAATCGATTTCTCGAAGCTTGACGAAACCTTCTTAGTAATCATGTGCAGAATCTCACACATTTTATTGTTTGGAGTAAATTGTCACGTTTCGTAATTTACTTAGCTCTTCTGAGGAGTTTACTAGATGGTAACATTCCTGTCACAAATCTAAAAATGTTCAAATGTGTGTGAAATCTTATGGGACTTAAGTGCTATGGTCATCAGTCCCTAAGCTTACACACTACTTAACCTAAATTATCCAAAGGACAAAAACACACACCCATGCCCGAGGGAGGACTCGAACCTCCGCCGGGACCAGCCGCACAATCTATGACTGCAGCGCTCTAGACCGATCGGCTATTCCCGCGCGGCTCACAAATCTAAGAGCAATGTTCTGTTGTTGTTGTTATTGTTGTTGTTGTGGTCTTCAGTGCAAAGATTGGATTGATGCAGCTTTCCATGGTACTCTGTCCTGTGCAAGCCTCTTCAACTTCAAATAACTACTGAGACCTGCTTACTGTGTTCATCTCTTAGTCTCCGTCTACGATATTTACCCCTCACGCTTACCTCCAGTACTAAATTGGCGATCCCTTGATGCCAACTGATCCCTCCTTCTAGTCAGTTTGTACCACAAATTTCTCTTCCCCCCAATTCTACCCAGAACCTCCTCAGTGGTTACGTCATCTCCCTGTCTAATCTTCATCATTCTTCTGTAGCACCACATTTCAGATGCTTCAATTCTCTTCTTGTTAAAACTTATTATCGTCGTGTTTCACTTCCATACTTGGCTACACTCCATTCAAATACTTTCAGAATGGACTTCCTGACTCTTAAATCTATACTCTATGTTAATAAATTTCTTTTCTTCATAAACGCTTTTCTTACCGTTGCCTGTCTGCATTTTACTCGTATATCCTCCCTACTTCCATTTTACTCGTATATCTTCCCTACTTCGACCATCATCAGTTCTTTTGATTCCCAAATAGCAAAACTCTTCTACTACTTTAAGTGTTTCATTTCCTAATCTAATTCCCTCACCATCACCTGATTTAATTAGACTACACTCCGCTATCCTCGTTTTGCTTTTGCTGATGTTCATCCTTTCACGACACTGTCCATTCCGCTCAATTGCTGTTCCAAGTCCTTTGCCGTCTCAGACAGAATTACAAAGCAATCGGCAAACCTCAAAGTGTTTGCATCTTCTTCCTGGACTTTAACTCCTACTCCAAATCTTCCTTTTGTGTCCTTTACTGCTTGTTCAATATACAGATTGAATAGGCTACAACCCTGTCTCACTCCCTTCTCAACCGCTGCTTCCCATTCGTGCCTCTCTACTCTTGTAACTGCCATTTGGTTTTTGTACAACCTGTAAATACCTTTCGCTCCCTGTATTTTATTCCTGCCATCTTCATAATTTTAATGAGAGTTTTCCAGTCAACACTGTGAAAAGCTATCTCTAAGTCTGCAAACGCTATAAACGTAGGTTTGCCTTCTATGACAAGTCGTAGGGTCATTATTGCCTCTCGTGTACCTACATTACTCCAGAGTCCAAACTGATCTTCCCCGAGATCGGCTTCTACCAGTTTTTCCATTCTTCTGCAAAGGATTCGTGATAGTACTTAACATCAGCGACTTAGTAAACTGATAGTTCGGTATTTTTCACACCTGTCAGCAGCGGCTTTCTTTGGAATTGGAATTATTACATTCTTCCAAGTCTGAGGGTATTTCGCTATTTCATACATCTTTCTCACCAGATGGAAGAGTTTTGTCATGGCTGGCTCTCCCAAGGCTATCAATAGCTCTAACGGAATTTTGTCTACTTCCGGCGCCTTGTTTTGACTTACGTCTTTCAGTGCTTTGTCAATGTCTTCACGCAGTATTATATCTCCCTTCTCATCTTTACCTACGTCCTCTTCCATTTACATAACGTTGCCCTCAGGTACATCTCTCTTGTATAAACTCTTTATATACTCCTTCTACCTTTATGCTTTCCCTTCTTTGCTTATGACTGGTTTTCCATCTAAGCTCTTGATATTCATACAGGTGGTTCTCTTTTCTCCGAAGGTTTCTTTAATTATCTTGTAGGCAGCATCTATCTTACCCCTAGCTATATATGCCTCTACATCCTTACATTTGTCCTCTAGCCATTCCTGTGTAGCCATTTTGCACTTTCTGTCGATTTCATTTATTAGGCGTTTGTATTCCCTCCTGCCTGCTTAATTTATTGCACTTTTATGTTTTCTCCTTTCGTCGATTAAATTCAATATCGCTTGTGTTACCCAAGGACCGAACTCTACACACACATAGAGATTCTGCACGCATATTACCAATCACGAATTGTTAGTATCAACCACTTGTATGTCATTTTAGACATTGCTACAGCTCTTCAAATAGCGCCATACTCTTCACAAAATGGTTCTGCAGCGGTGATTTGAATAGCGATTAAAATTTACAACGAATTTGGAGGCATCAGTCCACTTACCAACGTAACAATGCAACCCTCTGTGTTCTAGATGAATTCACTGATTCGGTTGCAAAGGGTGTCATAAGGCCGCTATATCGTCTCCTGAGGCAAGATGCCCATAACTGTTATTACTGGCCCTTGGCATCCTACATACTTGCTCGAGGACAGAGTTGACGTTACAGCTGGTCCCAACCATATTCTACCAGAGATGGGTCAGGGGCTCTTTCTGGCCACGGGCGTGTCTCAACACCACACAGACACTTGACAGTGACACAAGCTACGTAAGGACGTGCATTATCCTCTTGCAAAATGGCACCACCACAGGGTGGCAGGAGAAGCAGCATATGAGAAAACAGGATGGGCATAATGTACCACTGTGCCGTCAGAACTCTGTCACTACCATTAATGATCTGAAGTGACATGCAGTGGTTCCAGACACAATGACGTTAGGAATAATACGGCTATGGCTTTCCAAAACGTAGGCAAATCTCTCTAGACCAGAGCCATAGTCACATACGATCGTTATCCAGTGCACCGCAGAACCACGATTAACGTTTGAATACAATACGACGTCATTCGTCAGTGGCCCATGCTCCCCGGTCACCTGACCACTACAAACGAAGACATATGTGTTGTGGTGTTGACGGCAGCCTACGAATGCGGCGGTAACTGCCTAATCCGCTGCTTTTAGTCACTGACCAGTAATGCGGGACGACAAAGAATCTTGCAGGCAATCCATTACTTATTCCCCGATGACAGTTGCAGATGTGAAGGAGCTGGTATGAGATTAGTGCACAATAGGCAGACAATTCAGAGACACATGCCAAGTAAGGACGTGCATTATCCTTTTGCGAAATGGCACCACGATAGGTTGCGGTGGTAAGATGTGGTCGACTGGAATCTTGACGACGAGTATACCTAAGGACCCTTACAGTCCAGCATGT
Organism: Schistocerca americana; assembly: GCF_021461395.2. Taxonomy (NCBI): domain Eukaryota; kingdom Metazoa; phylum Arthropoda; class Insecta; order Orthoptera; family Acrididae; genus Schistocerca; species Schistocerca americana. The sequence continues at coordinate 52,659,917 of NC_060124.1, forward strand.
GGCTACTGCCACATTCCACAAAAATCTGGGTATTGTACGATTAGAGCAGCGGTCCCACTGGAGACCTTCAATGAGGTCCCTTCCAAACTCTATCAGGAACTGATAACACTTTCTCACATGAGTATGTGGTATCTCCGTGTCCTTCGTAGCGATCACTTGTCTGACGCTGCTGTCGCCCGTCGTATACTCTACAATATGTGGTAACAACGCTAAACGCGAACAACAACAATGCAGTCTGGCAACCGTTCTACTTGTTCCAGAGAACTGCAACTTTACCCATTCACATACCCATTGATGATATCTACGTTACATTGATACCTAGTACTATATTGTGGATGCTTCACTTTTTCTGTCAGACAGTGTAGATTGATTGCTGTACAATGTTTCTGACAATCGCTCATTGAATAAAATCAGTTTAGAGGGGAAAAAACTCACAGAAGAAAGGCTTATGAAAAGATCTCTACCTTTTTCCAGACTGAAATGTAAGCTTACGATGTAAGCTATTGGGCGATTTGGTATCAGCGCTCAATGCTAGTAGTGAGAGAAAAACTGCGAGAAACTTCCATTCCGGTATCTCGATTGGATTTCTATCCCTGCTTCTTTTGAGAACACGCCCAATGTTTTATCGGTGCAGCACTCCGATCGATTGACGTTCAAGCTAGGAGCCACAAGGTAGGAGGCGGCCGCCATGTCCCACGTACGGTCGTGCATGGATCGAGAAAGCTTTTAGTGGAACGAACGTCCCTAACGCAGTGCACTCCGTAAAGCTGACATTAAACTTGCATCACGAATGTGAGGCGTTTGAGACATTGGAAAGGCAAGTGTTGGCCTTTGAGAGAAGTGGCTAGGCGGATTGGACTGTCGGTAAAGAAATGCAGAATTCAAGTCAGGCAGTCTGGAGTCCCACCGAGACAAAAAAAACGCTGTTCAGCTACGGGTATGGGGATTCCACATCCAACAAGCCGCCTGCCGTGAGAAATTGTTCTCCCTGAGTGAAGAAAACACGTTGGTAGGATTTGTGCAAAAATCCCTTTATTGAGGGTACTAAAAATGGATCAAATGGCTCTGAGCACTATGGGACTCAACTGCTGAGGTCATTAGTCCCCTAGAACTAGTTAAACCTAACTAACCTAAGGACATCACACACATCCATGCCCGAGGCAGGATTAGAACCTGCGACCGTAGCGGTCTCGCGGTTCCAGACTGCAGCGCCAGAACCGCGCGGCCACTTCGGCCGGCTATTGAGGGTATTGAGGGTATTGAGGCTATTGAGGCTATTGAGATATTAGCAAACATAGTTTCTGTATCACGTACAGAGTTGACATGTCAAATCGGCAGGAAAAGGCACAAAAATAATGAAGGAGATTACAGAAAACTGAAATGAACTTCATACCACAGATTAAATACATGAAAATACACAAATAATTAGATTTACAGAACGAAATATGAAATCCGGTTTCGGAATTTGAGAAAAGTGTGAAGCACATGTTTACTTCATTAAGAGCCGTATGGAACGAAAAGGGGACGTAGATATTTTTTATGGGAAATCCCTCCTCCAGACGGTTTGTATGCAAACACGCCAATTAACAACGGTTGTTAGCGGTAAGAGGCAAAGAACTTACCGACTCCAAATATCACATATGTATTACTTTTTAAATATTCCGTGCTGACTGAAAAGATTAAGTCTGAGTGTATTTTCGTACAATTTTACAGTTTCTGCATTAAGACAGTTTCAAATACGGTGTTAAACTTCTATTATTAAAATTAAACCTTCGTAGTTTTAGCTAATGTTTCAAGTAGTTACAACATACTGTCGTCAAAACACCTGAAATAGTAAATGTTGCCATTTAACAGAGAAGTGTTTCCACTACGAACTTATGCCGGTAGTACATAGGTACATATATCAATTCTTGTACGGAGATAAATGATGCGGGGGTAAGAATCACCTACCTCTCAATGGGGTGGGGTTGAGATGAAAAAGAAGCTTCATTCAGAGTTTGAGAATGAGAGCACTTAGCGACTTGCAAGACTTCACAGATAACTTTAAATCTTTACGAAACTTTCTGTCCGCTCTGGAATCTTACGGTGTAAAAGAGCAGAGAACAACACTAACATGTTTGCGGTATATGTCTCATAAATGCTCAACGTCTGCTCCTAAGCCTCTGGATCTATCCAACAAGGAGCACATATTTCTTAATACCTGGAAAGAAATATTGCGAGGCTACAAATCGCCAACCTCCCATCTGCGGGTGAGAGTGATAGCAGGGCTGATGAAGAAAGAGGTGGGGGTGAGGAGGATGTGGTGCACAGAGACAGCAGGGGATGAGGAGATGGACAGTCATAGAAGGTTGGGGCGAGGACATGCATAGACAAAGTAGGGAAGAGTACGTGGATAGAAAGAGGGAGAGTACGAGATGGACAAAGGGAAGGTGGAGTAAGAGGTGGACACGGAGAGGGGAGAGAGGATCAGATGGCAAAAATGGAAGATTGGAATAAACAAATAACTGGGTTGCGCAAGGATTTACAGCTATTCAACTGAAAATAATGTACTGACGATCTAATATTGTTTTGTAAAAACCTTGTAATAGAATACTTGAAAATGGGTGAATGTAAAGTCGTAAACTAAAAATTAACAGTTGCAGGCAACATGGAATCACTCAAAAAATTCATAGCAAATGATGAAATATCAGGCATTGTCTCTTATTAAGAAACCTGAGCTGGCGTTCGATATACTGTATTTCTTTTGTCCTATCGCTCATGATGGTCGTGTACTCTCGTCCGTCCAAAACATGGCAGCCAGTAACAGAACGGTTTCAGTTATCCCATTTTTCAGCAGGAAACGTTCACATAGGCATACCCCATTAACAAGGCGATATATCATTCCTTTCAGTCCTGGCTGTCATCGATGCTATCCATGGAACTTCTTTAATTTAGCAACAGTCTGAAGATATGTGCTTCTTAAGTTCGTGAGAAACGTCATCCCTAATTTCAGGTAGGTCGTAGACCCTAACTGTGCAACAGCGAACTACGTTGCTTCCCAGAAGTCGAAGTTATATGCCACCAAAATCCTTTTCGCCTTGGAGTCTGAACTTTAACACCGAGAAAGAATGGTCCCCATAAATCTGAGTTCGAAAGAACTGGAAGCGGAGTGGTGCGGACAGTACCTACTGTTTCAAGTTACTAACTCCCTGTTGCCAGAAACTGTTCTGCGTATATGCGGCATCTAAAAGTCGCCCCAACGAAGAGCAGGGCTCTGAGCCCTAAAATCACCCTTACTCCATACCTGAGAGTCGAATTTCGGTGTGTATCCAATGGCACCCCAAACTTGCTGCTGGACATCTGTGCTTGTGAGTAACGCAACGCTGCCAGAGGTGCAACAGCAGCCCCTGGTATGTTTACGGCTATCATTGTAAGGCAGGTTGAACTGAAACTTTAACTACATTTGGCCACACACCGTTCCGCCAACTGTGTTTACGCCTCCATGTCAGCCTGTCGCATTATTCAGCGGCTTCTCAGCAATGAAAGCCGACGCTGTGGTGGGCAAGACACGAATCTAGCATGTAGCAGACGCTGACAGTAACAGTGCATCGTCGAACCAACACTTCGGACAAAGTTTCACTGTCTGTTGGACCACGCGAAAAAGAAGCCGGCCATCCTGCATTGCAGCTATATCGCTAGAGCCAGTTCCCGGCTGTCGGCTTGTTGTCCTTCGCCCTTTGCAACTCTAAACGTCAGGGTACGACAAACCCGTTTACAGAAAATGATTATTCTTTCATTCTTGGGCTCGAACACATGCCTATATTCGATCGTCCGAGATCGACAACGGCATAGAGGCATTTGTTTCGCGTTTACACTGCATTCTACATTATTTATAGATTAATTTTCCATAACATGTGACACTCCAGTCACACGAGACAGGACGGTGCTGAGCCTCACCGTACACCTCTCCACAGCCCGTACCACTTACATTTTGGTACTCCGTTTCCAGCTCCTTCAAGTTCAAATTCATTAGGACCGTTCATTCTTGGTGTTAAGGTTCAGAATGCTAGGTGAAACGGATTTTGCTGGCATATAATTTCGACTTCGAAGAAGAAGCAACGTAGTTCGGTGTCGTATAGTTCGAGTCTACGACCTACCTGAAATTAAGGAAGAAGTTCCTCACGAAGTTGTAAAACACATACGATACGTATATTCAGACTGTTGCCAAATTAAAGAACTTCCATGGACAGTACCAATGACAGTTAGGACTTGAGGGAATGATACATCGTCTTGTTAATGGGGTAGGCCTATAAGAACGTTTCCAGCTGGAAAATGAGATAACTGAAAGTGTTCAGTCACTGACTGCAATGTTTTGCACGGACGAGAATACACGACGATGGAACGAAAAGAAATGAACCAGCAGCTCAGGTTTTCTAGTAAAAGACAAGGTAGTATACATTCAGCTAAGAAAGTAAATCGTACACATACGGTAAATCACCGCAGAAGTTGGGGCAAGAAGGAGAGATGGCAGTAAATTGTCTCCAGTGCGAACGGTTTCGTGATCAGCAGTTCGCAATGTGCTAGTGATTCATCAGTTAAAATACCATCTCTTCCGTTCTTTCTCCACTATCCTCAGATCAGAAAATACAACACAAAGAATAACCGAGGACATTTTGAAGATGTAAGATGCACATGACGTCGACTGCATTTCCACGGAGAGCCCTTGCGCCATTCCATTTTGTTCTATATATATGTGTGTGCCTTGATTTTTTTCTTCATGGAATGAGTCGTACAACCAACAGCTATATCGCAGTTTTTTTTCACGTCAGAAGAAATTAATGTACTGGTGTTACACATTACGTTTCTTTCCTCAATAATCTGAAATAATTATAAAATTATAACAATTTTCCATTTCTATTATGTGTTAGTATTGTCTCTTCTCAGCTGCTATGTGGTATGTATGTATGAGGGATGGTCGATAAGTAATGCAACACTTCTTTTCTCGGCCAGTTTCGGTTGAAAAATGTGGAACATCGTAAACCCGCCTCGCAGAATCGTTTGCAAACTATTAGCATCGTCCGTGCCTGTCATTCGATGTGCCAGTTGGTCCTTAACTACTTCTTGCATCCATAGCTGCGCGAAATTTACATGAATTCTCCAAATCTACGCCCTTACTAATTCGAAGCGCAGCAAGATTCATTAAATACGAAGGAAACCTACGATGAACTGAGAAAGGTATACGAAGTTCAGCATACTCGAAAAAGATTCCTGCAATCAGAAACGTTAGTGCAAAAATAAATTCAAAACGTCAGTTGAAGAGAAAGAACTTAGTTCAGACGAAGAAGAACAAATCAACCTTAAACGTTATAAATGTAATCAACGGAAACATGAGGAAGCTAACATTAATAAAAGAAACAGAAACAACAAATTCACTGCCATTTCAGTAAACTGTGAATTCAAGAAGTTTGTGTGTTCAAATGTTTGCTGTTTCTCGACTGATGCCTTTGATCACGAATCTGTTACGGTGTTTGGACCCAGGCGCGAGTGGACACTTGTGAATAATTTCGAACATTTATGAAGTGCACAGTCCAGAAAAGCGGGTCATTAATTACGGAAACTGTAACACTTTAGAAAGCGACACAATTTGCTGAAATTAGCGTTTTCATTCATATGACGTGCAGTGCCATTTCGATTACAAACAAATTAATTAAGCCTGGAAAAGATTACTTGTTATCAGACATCAAAATAAAAATACATGGCTTCGAGCTGTGTTTGAATATAAAAGAGCAGCCATTCAAAAAGGTAAGATATTCTCGCAGTAGCAAAAACATGACGATAGTGTTTTAATATTAGTCAGAATCACCTGTGCAGCACCTCTGATTGACAAAATGGAAATGTGTCATCAAAGGAAAGGTCATGTAAATTATACAGATTTGGAAGTGCTTCAGAATTACGTAGAAGTAATGAACACTGAAGATAGGGAACAGCAAGATAAGTGAACTACCTGCGTGGAATGAAAGCAAACAAGAAATCCACATAAGCAGAAAGTGATAAAAGAGAAGAAGCCACTTAAGATAAAAGAAACGAGATAGGTCCTATTATTTCCCTGTTGTATGATGTCATTACATTTATAAGAAAATTTATTCGCTTCTCAGCTGCTTATGCGACGCAAAGTAAATCTGAAATATTGGAATGAGACAATGACAAATAAACGTTTAAGTACGAGGGTAACCATATTTCGTTGTGATAATAGAGGTGAAAATTTGTCCAGTCAAATGAAAAATGTCTGTAAATAAAATGGAATCTGCTTACAGACGCCTTACGAAATTACAGTTGCCAAACGAATGAATGAGACTATTACAAGCAATGCCGTTGAATTTTAAAAGAGGGATGTCTTTCAGATAAAAAACAGTAATGACCACTGTTTATTTGATACTATACTTGATAAACAGAACACATACGTGTGCATCAAAGCAGCAGTTCCAAGTTCTCTTTGTAGTCGTGAAATGCCAAAGGTACAGCAACTGGATACATTTTGATTGCATAGCGTGTCTGCGACTTTTTGGAAAAACTGATATCAGAAAAATTTTATTCAAGTACTAATTAATGTTTCACAACTGCATTTTGTGCTAGCGTACTTCGGCTGTGGTGGCCAGAACACAGATGCATTACTTTTGGAAGAGATTCAAGTTTGATGAATGAGATGTATATTTTAATACTGAAGAATGATTCCAGATTGAATTTTCACTTTGTAGCGGCAGATTCAAACTGTGTGCCGGACCGGACCGCGAATATGGGTTGTCGCTAAGCTTTTTCGTGATCACTTCCTTTCTTCCGGGAGCGCTTTTCTCGCAAGGTGTGCTGAAGTTCTTGAACTATGGATGGTATAAAATGAGTTTTAGGCGGGAGTAGCGCTGTGAAGTCGGGTGTGAGCAGTGCTCGGATAGCTCATTCGGTAGAACACTGACCTACGAAAGGTAAAGTCTCCAAGCTCGAGCCCTGGTACGGCAAACAGTGCTGACCTGCCAGGAGGCTTACAAGAATGGCCGCCCCACAGAGATGAAACAGATGATGACGTTATCGTTGATGAGAAGGATATGAGCAGTTCTAAAGATAATCTCAAGTCAGGTGATGCTGAATCTGGGGAACTAAAGTCTCCTGAAATCCTTAGAAATACGAGGGAAAGAACACGACCAGGGAGAATGGGAGATCATATTGTACAGGCACTGAACACCGAATAAAACATCGAATATATCTCTGACACGTTCAGTGATATTTTTAGTGCGCCACATAAACAAGAACTATGTGGCGCACTACCAGATGAATTACATGTTATCTGATTAACTGGATATAAGTGGTTCGCTTAGTGGATATCAAAACGAAAAATTGTGTGGAAAAATGATAATGAGATATAATGTAAAATCAAGTGGCAGAGATAAGACAAATAAAGAAAGTTCAAACAAATTTCGGGCTTGCAGTCGGTGATCGTTCAATACCTCGCACGATATTTCAACTGGGTACCTGCCAGTCATCTTCAGTTGAGCCGTCACAGACTGGAGAAAACGTCCTCCGTCCCGCAATACATAGCGATACATCGTACGAGGTATTGAACGACCACCGGCTGCAAGCCTGAAATTTGTTTGAACACTCAATGCGCAGGGAAAATTTTAAAATTCCCATATAAAGAAAGAGTTTCGTGTCTAATGTCTTCAGGACACAGGCTTTGTTTAAAGCAGAGCTAACTGACGTTATGAGATTTGCAGCAGCTTTTTTAGCACACAGGTTAACATCGTGTTGTAGGTGGATGATTTATTCATTTCGGGAAATAATAGAAACAAAATTAAAATATTTGGGTGGTTTGAAATTGTTCTTCTGAATTCAGATTGATAAAAGGAAGGCAAAAGGTTTATTTAGAAATTCTATAGGAAGAAGTTGATGGGAATACCTGTAAGTTAGCACATCTACAGAATTTAATATTAAAGAAATTGAAAGTTAAAAGAGTTTGAAGGAGAAAATGCACTGCAGGGAATTAGCAGGATGTTCTCTTTATGTAGCTGAAACACCAAGCTCTCGTTATAGCTGTAATGTTAATAGTTTTGGAATTATAAGAGTGAGCCGATACGCCACGATGGAGCTACCAGAATGGGACGGAAGTTAGTCAGTGTGATGAATACGTATACACAAAAACAAATGATTACAATTTCAGAAAACTTGGATGGTTTATTCAAGTGAAAGATCTCACAAACTGAGCAAGTCAATGACGCGCTGGTCCAGCTCTGGCCATTAGGCACGCTGTTATTCGGCTTGGAATTGACTGACAAAGTTGTCGGGTATTACCCTGACCGATATCGAGCCAAATTCTGTCAGACTGGCACGTTAGATAGTCATAATCCCGCAATGGCAGAAGGGCCTGCTCATAATGCTCCAATAATTCTCAATTGGGGAGAAATCGGGTGACCTTCCTAGGCAAGATAAGGTTTGACAAGCACGAACATAATCGTGAGAAACTCTCGCCCTGTGCGGGCGGCCATTATCTTGCTGAAATTTAAGCACAAAATGGCTCGCCACGAAGAACAAAACGGGACGCAGAATATCGTTGACGTACAGTTGTGCTGTAAAGGTAGCAAGAATTACAACCAAAGGGGTCCTGCTACGAAAAGAAACGGCACCCCAGATCATCACTCCTGATTGTCAGGCCGTATGGCGGGTGACGCTCAGGTTGGTACCCCACCACTGTCCATGGAGTCTCCAGACACGTCTCCCGCCTGGAATCTCGTTGACTGGAATAGTATTGTCTTCAGTTATGAGTCCCACATCCAACTGAGCGCCAGTGACCAGCGACGACGGATCTGGAGACGCCAAAATGGTTCAAATGGCTCTGACCACTATGGGACTTAACATCTGAGGTCATCAGTCCCCTAGAACTTATAACTGCTTAAACCTAGCTAACCTAAGGACATCACACACATCCATGCCCAAGGCAGGATTCGAACCAACGACCGGAGCGGTAGCGCGGTTCCAGACTGAAGCGCCTAGAACCGCTCGGCCACACAGGCCGGCGGAGACGCCACAGATAGCAGTGGGATACCAACTTGACTGTCGTCCGCCATACGGCCCGACAACCGGGAGTGACTTTCTGGGTTACCATTACTTTTCAGGGCAGGACCCTTTTATTGTCATTACGGCACAGCGCTACGTCGACGATAGTGTACGCAAGTGATCTTGCCCTTCGTGGCAAGCCATTCTGGTGTTATTTTTCAGCAAGCCATCCTGGGTTTATCCTATCTTCAAGATAATGCCCACCCACACACCGTAACAGCTTTACTTCTGCCAGTATCACGTCTCCTACCTTCCAAAGTTTACAGAAGCTCTCCTGCAAACCCTGTAGGACTAGCACTCCTGAAAGAAAGGATATTGCGGAGACATGGCTTAGCCACAGCCTGAGGGATGTTTCCAGAATGAGATTTTCACTCTGCAGCGGAGTGTGCGCAGATATGAAACTTCCTGGCAGAGTAAAACTGTGTGCCGGACCGAGACTCGAACTCGGAACCTTTGACTTTCGCAGGCAAGTGCTCTACCAACTGAGCTACCCAAGCATGACTTAAGCCCAGTCCTCAAAGCTTCATTTCTGCCAGCATCTCGTCTCCTACCTTCCAAACTTTACAGAAGCTCTCCTGCAAACTAGCACTCCTGAAAGAAAGGATATTGCGGGGACATGGAAGACACGGAATACTGCTGTTTATTGCTTTCCTCCACCCCCCCCCCCCCCCCTCTTTTTCTTCTGTAAGTTGTTAATGTCAGTGTTCGCTCATTTATACATCAAGAGAAGGTGTATCTGTCTATCGCAGCTACACAGAAGAATTCTGATGGGAAGAAGGAACTGACTGGTGATAGGAAGTCCAAGAAATACGAGGACGAGGCAAATGAAAACCTTAAATTTGTAATAACAAATCGAAATATCGCGCCGTTATCCTGTAAGTTGACAAGCGTGGTACTAACAGTGTGCAGAATGGCCTGTAGGTGGCACCATAGTGCAGATGCACACCTACAGTCGCAGTGTCAGTATAAAAATGGCCGCCCCACTTGCGACTTGCACCAGGGAAGAACAGCGTTCTGTTATTCGGTTTTTGCGTAGTGAAGGTGTGAAACCTATTGAAATTCATCGACGAATGAAGCTTCAGTACGGTGATGCATGTTTGTCACAGCAGCAAGTCTACAAATGGAGTAGGAAGTTCGCAAATGGCGTGGCTTCAGTGGAAGATGCTCCTCGTCCAGGTCAGGCACAACGAGTTGTGACTCCACAGAACATTGCAGCAGTTGTTGCCATAGTGAAGGAAAACCGCCGAGTGACACTGAATGATATTGCAGCATGTTTACAGATTAGTCATGGGTCAGCACACCACATTGTGCATGAGTTGCTCCAGTTTCACAAAGTGTCTGCAAGATGGATGCCACGGCAGCTGACTCTTGAAATGAGAGAACGACGTGTTGATGCTCGTCAAGAACTTATTCGGCGCTTTGAACGAGAAGGTGATGGCTTCCTTGTAAGAGTCGTTACTGGGGACGAAACCTGGGTTCACTTCCACCAACTGGAAACGAAAAGAGCGAGCAAGGAATGTCGCCATTCCTCATCACCATAACCAAAGAAGTTTCGAACGGAACCATCAGCAGGGAAGGTTATGTTGACTATCTTTTGGGACGAAAAAGGCGTCATTTTGGAGCATTACATGGTTAGAGGGACCACTGTCACCAGTGCATCATACACAGATCTCCTAAAAAAAACATCTGCGGCAATAAAATCAAAGCGACGTGGATTGCTGTCAGCAGGTGTCCATTTGCAACATGACAATGCAAGGCCCAAAACTGCCCGTACAGCAGTTGCAACAATCACAGACCTGCATTTTGAGTGTCTTCCTCATCCACCATACTCACCAGACCTTGCCTCAAGTGATTTCCATATGTCTGGACCACTCAGAGACGCAATGGGAGGAAATAAGTTCCGTTCTGATGAAGAGGTACGCCACGCGGTGCATGCGTCGTGGCGCGGACTACCAAAAGAATTTTTTTTCTGAAGGAATTTATGCACTTTGTAAGCGCTGGAGGACTTGCATTGAGCGTGGGGGAGATTATGTTGAAAAGTGATACAGCTTTGTACCACTTCTGCACAAGAAATAATATTTAAAACAATATTTAAGGCTTTCATTTGACTCACCCTCGTAATAGTGTATGATTAGTAGTTGAGACGGAAGGAAAAAAAAATAGAGATGAGATGACCAAAGGTAGTGTTGATAGCATGACACAGATATAAGCCTATTGGAGGGCAGAATGGAGACAGCCCGGATGTGTCGAGAGAGAAGCAGATAAAACTTTAACTTCCTCTAGACCGAAGTGTTGTTTCGGATAAGACGCAAGTGACAGAGTAGTTTGTTCCAGAGTTTCTGGACGTATTCAAATGATAAGAATCTGGGATGAGAGGAGAAGTACTGAGGGTATCTGTGACTGAAAAAAATAGATCATTTGAAAATGGTGTCAACTATCACGTGGCGTACACACTGAGTATAGGAAGGACTGGCGTGGTAAAAAGAAGCTGTAAATGTTGACTATCTGGTTCCTTTGTTTATCATACATTAAGTTTTTGAAACCCGAGAATATACAAACGCAACTAAACTGCTACACATTAACACTTCAACACAGCTCTCCAGTTGAATATAACACGAATGGCAGAAGCTATAGGCGAATATCAAGATATGTTATATATTTTATCCCATCAGTCGTCGCTGCCAGGAAATCTTAGAAAGGATCCTAGCAGACATGTACGGGACGTGTTGATACAACATGAAAAAAATTGTGTGTAATTCCGCGCCACAGTCATGAGATGATGATAATGATTTGCCGCACTAGTGGAGAGTGTCTGCACATATGCCATGCCCCTTCGATTCGATTCAGGGTAATCAAAATTGCCCGAGTCCTGTCAAATCGAGGGGGTTTCTTCGGGATGTGGAGCAGTCTTGGGTATTGCCATTCATCGATAGCACTGAATTAATTTTCAGTAACAGTCCAGGCTGTTTCGAGAGTGGTCTGACTTGGTCTTACTGTTTCGCTGCACAAGGAATACGTTGTTCAATTACGGAACGTTGCGTTATGAACAATCTTCTGGTATGTAGCAGCGCACTCTTCAGTCTAGCATAAGGATGTGGAATTTTTTTTTCCACTGACGGTCCCCGCTTGTGCCACAGAGCTTTTGGAATATGTTATTTCTGCTATGTTCTTGTCAAGTGCTCGTTGAAAGAAAGTGTCGCGTGTAAGGTGACCCAAAGGTATTTCGACTGCATCTTACGACAGACACGAATGGCTCTGTATGCCAATCTGTTGGACAGATAACTTGTAACTTCTGTTTTTTTGTTAAACTGTAACCTCTAATTACGGGCGTAGTGGCCAAATAAGTCAGATCCGTAGTTACAGGTTCTGTTTAAACCGGCTGAATCCATTTCCAACATTTATATCCTGGTATTTAAAGTTCTACTCACAAATGTGCAATAGTGTATGATAAAATATGTTGGGGGCTAAAACTATACCTACTCTAGAAAAGAACCCAGTAAAACCGTCAAAGTAAGAATGTAGTAGATGTTAAAATAATTTATTATAAAAATAATTAAAACACTTAGCAAAAACGCCACATTTGAGCCATTAAAAGAGGAGCAGTTGTCCACAGTGTCACACTTTCTCTCTATTGTAGACAGCCTGGGAAGGACGCGTACTGTTGCCGGCGCCAGCTACTCGCTATCTATAGCGAGGCCTACTTTTTATTATAAATTATTTTAATTGTTACTACGTTCTTACTTTGTAGGGTTTTACTGGGTTCTTTTTTTAGGTTGGGGATGGCCTTAGCTCCAGGAGCGAGGGCGAAATGCTAAGGTAAGCCATTGTCCAATACTTTTGGACAGCTAGTATCGGTTCCTGTCTTAACTGTAAATGTCCTTCCAACTAACATGTCGTCAGTTAGTTTTGTTCCCCGTCTGCGTGGAATAAGTTGTCATAATTTAATAATTTATAAAGTAACCATTGCCTACAAAACGTATCATATTCTGCACTTAGATAAAAGAAGGCAACTGATGTTTTTGGCTCCATTTGGTATCCTGATTCAGTGCATGCTTTTAATGATAACGCTCAATAAGGGCAGCTCCCTCCTGGTCGCAGTTCATCTTGCTCAGTAGGAAAGTTCTCAAAGATCATTTGACTAATCTGATACCTGAGAACCAGAAAGAGCAATATCTCCTGGATAAAATGAATTTATCGCATGAAATAGGCTCACATGTTTCTTTTCAGAACCCTCCAGCTATAAACTGTGAATACCTGATATGTTTTGAAAAAAAGGTTTTGTATGACCAGGATATCCTTCGCTTATGAAAAATTGCCTTACTTCCGTCTATCTGAGGTCACTACACGTGAATTTGAAAGAACTATTGAAAGTAGCGCGAGGAAAAAGGCAAAGCGGTGTTTAGTACAAATGTCCTGGTGTGTGGCAGCGGTCGTAAAGCTGTGGAACAGCGCACCTGCTCTGGAGGTTTCAGCAGTTTAGCAGTGTACGTTGGCCTTGCCACACTAGTTATCACACACCTACAGCGTTTCACGCGACGTTTAAACCACGAAAATATATGCCGCAACACGAAGGCCATTTGGCGGTGTGCTCTCTAACGTGCGGCTTTTACGGTCAGCCGCAGCGGTTTGGTACTTACTCTCTAAACAGCTCGCGGTTCGCAGAACAGCCGGCTGAAACCACGCATGCGCCCTTTGACATAGTGTCGCCACTATGATGTATGACAGTACGTCTATATACGGAGATACTCAGCTAATATGAATATTTGTAACAAATCAAAACTTTTATACTCCACATTGGCGAAAGAAACCGTGCAGTTTTATAGATTTCACTTTATTTAAGACTAAAATTACAATGACGGAGAAAATTACATCACCTAGAAAATAATTGATGTAGAGTAATAAAATTTTGGGGATAACGCATTTAAGTGATTGACATTGCGAGGCCACAGGTTAAAGTAAGCGCGAGGTAAGCCATTGTAAATGTGATATGCTGGTACATAAATAGCTGTTGTAGCTGCCAGAATGTTGAATGCAAGCATGCAAACGTGCATGCATTTTGTTGTAGAGGTGCCGTATGTCAGTTCGTGGGATGGGGGTTCGTCCTTGTTGCACCTGATCGGTCAGCACAAGGACGGTTAATGCTTTTTGTGGGTGACGCTTATGTTGACATCTGATGATGTCCCATATGTACTGGACTGGTGACAGATCTGGAGATCGAGCAGTTAAACGCAACATGTCTACACGCTGCAGAGCACGCTGGTTGGGTTAACACTGCGGTACGTGTGCGAACATTATCCTCTTGGGAAACACCCCCTGGAATATCTTTCAACAGGTCGAATCACCTGATTGACGTACAAGTTTGCAGTCAGAGTGCTTGCGATAACAACGAGGTTGCTACTGCGTTCATTCGAAATCGCAACCCAAATCACAACTCCAGGTGTATGTCCAGTGTGTCTAGCATGCAGGCAGATTGGTTCCAGGCCCTTAGCTCACCTCCTTCTAACAAGTACGTGGCCATCACTGGCCCTGCGGCAGAAAACACGACAGGCCTCTTCCCTGCCACCCAATCAGCACTCGCCTGACATCACTGATGCCGCAGACGGCGGTAGTTTGGGGTCAGTGGAACATGTAACCTCCCCCTCGCTTATCGACCTTAATGACAGTGAAAAATTAAACCGCGTGTACCTAATGGAAATTTGGGGAAAGCAATCGTCACCGAAGTTAATCTGTCGGTAAAGAGGGAGGAAAGGGTTACATCTAAATGAAAGGAAAAATGCAAATGAAACTGGAGGAAATTAGTTTTGAAAAGGGGTAAAGTTAATAAAGAAAGTAAATGTGCGGCCGTTACGTCAACAATTAACTAGCGGTAATTAGATATTTGAGATTTGGGGGAAATTACGGTCGCCAGTCCTATGGACAATTACTATAGTAACTGAAAAAGAAAGGTTATTACACATATAATTAGCACTAGAAGCGTGGCAACTGAAGGTTGACACGTGTAGTGTGAAAACTGAAAGTTTGTCAGAAGTAATAAATTTCGCTACACTCTGACTTAATTTAGCAAAAGAATTAATAAAACCGGAAAATTGAAAGTTAATTTAGTGACTGAAATTAAAAGTGAGCTTTGTTTCTGAAGCACATCAAAATTCAGTAAAATACGGTTAGTCTTTGGCTACCTCAACAATCATTTCAAAAGCTACTTGAATCCACGCAGTTTAGAAATAAGAGATTTAACTTTGAACTTGAACTAAATGATTCTGAACAATTAACAATAGTAAAGTTTAGTACTTACCAAGCTGAGCTGCAGTCACAGGTAAGGTAAAATATGCTAACAAAACTCGCACTCTTAATTTGTGCTTGTGTAATCTAAATATTGTAGCCAGCTATGAATACCTTAACTGAACTTTGAAATTAAAGCAGTGAAATCGAATGATGCTATTACTTTAATGCTGGCATTTGAATTTCAACGAGACTCGGGTTCATTCCGGAAAAGGAAGGGACCCTGCTTGGTAATGCAATTGGGACAATGAGCACCAAACGTTCATGCTAAGTTGCTGTAATTTTGTGATTTGAACAGTTTGAAAAGCTGAGGTCTGCCATACAGTTCTAAAACTTTACGTGCTTCCAGTCTTCCTTGTTGGTTGATTGAAGGTTTGAAGCCGTCGATCGAGGAGGTGGCGACAGTCACTCATTGTCGGCCGTCGCTGTTGCAGAATCTGGATGTTGGCGCGCCTTCTTCTCGACACGGTCACCAGGCGAAACGGGCTCTTGATGTGCGCCAGCTAATGCTTCCCGTCCGCGACACCGTGTCAGAAACTATCATAGCAAGTCGAGCGCAATTACATGCTGCCCAACCCCGAAAGCGCGGCAACTCGCGGGAGCGTCACACAACACACCTACTCCACTGCACTACCCCAGCCAGACTCCCTTCTGCCCGCGCTCCACGCGTCAGAGTTAACACCACCAGAGATCCTAAACACTTTGGTTCTCCACACGGCCTATCGATGTATTCGTTCGATAGCATAGTTTTCCCTAGGCCAGACCCAGCGTATAAATACAAATAATATTCACAAAACAAACCAATTATACATCGACATAAATGCACATATATACAAATAGTAAAACAATTATAATATACAAAGACACAGAAATGTTATATCTTCAGGTAACAAAATAAGTAAAAAAATTTATAGTACCATAGATAGAAATAGGAGGATATGCATTTCCGGCGTTACAAACAGACGCTACAGGGAGTCTGTCTCAGACTTTCCCTTGAAGTAACCGATTTGTAACAGTTTGTTGTTTCACTTCGGTGCCAACTGCTGGTCGAATTGCTACAGCAAGATGCAGTATTGCTCACCAGAGCCATGCGCCGAACCTGATGGTCTTCCCTCTCTGTAGTGACACATGACCGTCGGGAGTCCTGTCTTCTGGCGATCGAACGTTCTCGTGACCACCGCTACAAGAAATCACCTCCAGGAGCTACAATCCTGACAGGTCCACCTGCAATATAGCAGGAGGAACATCCAGCTTCTTGTAGCTGTATTACACGACCTAGGTCAAACTCGCTGATGTCTTCATATGAAAGGTGGCTACACTGAGCCACTGCGCCAGAGATTGCGCCAAAGAGTATTATTAAGCCGCCTCCACGGTGCCTGTTAAGAACTCGTAGAAGTCAGTGCTTGGAGAGAGCTCGTAGTAGTGAGTGCCTGTCGAGGTCTCGTGGTAGTCTGTGCTGAGATGTTGTAGCAGAGAGTGTTTGTTGAGATGTGCTATTAGGCAGTGCTTGCTGAGATGTGATATTGGAGAGTTCTGGTTGAGATATAATGTAAGGATTAGAATGATTTTCATCAATATAAATGAGGTAATTAACTCAGTTTGTTTTTATTTTAGTGTCCTAAATAATGCGTCATTACAGGTTCAGTCAACAAAGCATCTGGCGTGTGTTCTTGTATTAGAGTTCAATTCTGCTTTCCTTACGCAATTACAGTATTTGTAATTTTCTTTTATCACGTCAGTAAAATTGGTATTTAAAAATTCTTGTCTTGTTGAAGAAGAACCGTGCCAGATGTGCGTTGAGTCATACTTCCACATACAGAACAGTTATACTTATGCTTTGGTTTCGTAGGTTTTATAGTTGCTGGGGACTTAATTAATTTTACTGTGTTTACGAAAATTTTCTTTCATTCTTTGTTGTTGTTCTTTGCAGTCAGATAGCGTAATAATACTAGTCAGGGCCAACCGTTTGCGAAACAGCGTAATCGGACCTTCAGATACTAAAAACTAAAAATATTTTCAATCATATTTAATTAAGCCCCCATGCCCATAATGGAATCTTTGTCTCCTGAAGGACATTCCTTGACTGAAACAGATCACCACGCCAAGTCAAAGGTAATTAACACTCACGACCATTACAACATATATTTAAAACAAGCCTGATTTGCATCTTCGTAGTCGTGCTACTAGCGCCCCTCTTACACGACTGGGACGCAATCTGAACGTACATCATCTTTCAGATGTGGAAACACGCCCACCAACTTTCGTTTATTCCTAAAACTCCTTATTGATGTTGCGATTTATTTCCGTCAGTGTAGAATCAGGTGAACGGTAGATAAAAATACAAAACAGATTAAGAAGGCACACCAAACAAAACTCTTCCCCAAATTGATGAAGAGTCTATCAGAACAACACAAGGAGCTTCCACAGAATGATCAAGCAAAATCTATTAATGTACAAAGCTCCAAACCTTAAATTTCGAGATGCTAATGGGAACATCGCTCACAGTGATCGAGAAAACCGTAAGACATTAGCAGAATATTTTGAGGAACTCTTAAATTGTTAATCCAATCTTGGAAAATTTGAATTCACTGCTAATTATTATGATGAACCATATTCAAGACCAACAACAACTGAAGAATTACAAAAACTCATTGCAGAATAAGAAATGATAAAGAATTAGGTGAAGATCAAATTGTGGTCGAACGTTGGAAAATAGCTAATAAAATTTCCACTAAATTTCTTCATTGCATCTTCAACAAAAATTTGGAAGAAGAAGACATCCCAGCACAGTGCAAAACAGATGTCATCCACCCTCTTCACGAAAAAGGCTCCAAAACCCACTCAAACAATTATAGATGAATATCATTGCTGGATGTAACTTACCAGATTCCTTCAAAAGTTCTTCTAAATAGAGCAGAGCCACAATTGGAACCACAACTGGCGGAGTACCTGCGAGATTTCTAAAAGGGTCGATCATACTCTGGGCAAATACTAACCTTGAAAAATATTATGACATACCAAAAAAGAAGGCTACAAGCAGACGTGATTTCCCTCATTGGTTTCAAGAGAGCGTGTGACTCGGTTGATTGAGGTTATTGTCAGTAACAGAAAAACTAGGTTTGGAAAAGACAACAGCCTACACAATAAAAGCCACTATTACAAATACGTTTTCCAAAGTTAAATTCATGGGTGAAGTGTCAGTTCTATGTAAAAAAAACAGGAGCAAGACATGGGTGTGGGATTTCTCCGTCATAGTTTAATGGTGCTTTTGAAAAAGTAATCAGGGAATAGAACAAAAGTATAAGCAGTGAAATACGACTTGCTTGCAACAAGAAAAATCTCAGAACCGACTGCATTCCCTTTGCAGGTGATTGGGCCCCTTTGTTGAACCGGTGGAGGAAGCAAAAAAACAAGGCCTTGAACTAGAGAAAGAAGCAGCTAAAATAGGTCTTAACATTTCCTTTGAAAAAAAATCATGAAAAATGAGAAACATCCAAATAAATAGTTAAAAGTAAAAGGACGGAAAACATAAATAATAAAAGAATGTAAATAGCTGGGGGGACGAGATTATTTGGAATGAAATAGAACGCAAGGCAGTAGAATCCAGGAAAAAAAGAACCTGATTTAGCCTCCTAATTAACCAAAGCGTAAAACAAGAAGTCCCTTTCATGGGACTCCAGACTTAACCATGGCAAAACAGGTATCAAGCCAGAAGCATTGTAAGCAGGAAAAACCATAACCATGAATCTTACAGGCCAAAGAGAATATTTAGAATCAAAAGAAAGAAAAATTTTAAGAATAAATAAATAAACAATAAATAAAGGAACAAAACTTCATAAAAATAAAATAGTATATATACCAAGAATGAAACTCTTAAAAGGAACTGAAAAACACAGATATTATGAGAAAAAGAAAAATAAATATTTTACAAACATCTTCTAGGAATGAAATGTAGTTGCCCAACTAAACGCACTTTTGATTGCTTCCATAACCGTATAACGAAACCTAATTTCTTTATAGATATTCAGAACAACGTAAGGGAATTGAAATTACAGGAAAGTCATTACTCAACAGAACAGTTCACATAATTATTAACAACGAAAAAATAAGGTCCCAAGACAAATTTAAAATAAGGTCGAAACCCGTCGTCTCGGTAGAGGAGAGAAGAGGGAGGTCAGAGTGAATGAAGAAATAATGGACAAAATGGAAGAAAAAAAGAAACGACTGATTCATCGTACTCCAAAGAAAACAAAACGAAAGTAGGAGAAGAAGAAATACTAAAAAAGTTATCACTCATCCTGTAACATATCTGATGATATACGAAAGTATTGTTTCAGCGAGATACCCATTAATTAAGTCTTGCCGGACTTACTCTCAAGCAAAGTGGTTAAAATCCAGTGTTTCCGTAAAAATGACTGCAATCACCGTCAGATTGTACATGTCATTTCCGATGAGGCGTTAAAGGGAAATGCGTTCTCGTCATTTTGTTGCTCGGTGATGGGGAAGACTGCATGGCACATGATTAGACACAAGTGAACCCTTTAGTGCTCGAATTAACTATTGCTATTGTTACAATGGAACAGAAGCATTTAAAGTGAAACAGCTGTTTTTGCCTTTCGAGTTTTAATATAATCTACTGTACTGTAAATGGTACACTAAGCACTGTTGAGAGCAAAACAAACATTTACTTGAAAGAGTTGCACATTTTTGTACAGAAACAAATTAAACATGAGTATAAATTATAAATAAAGGAACAAAAACAAAAAATTGTTTGGTCTAATAAGCAGGGAGATTGTCAAGAACTAGTACCACATTACATTAATGGCACTGGGTACATGCTGGTATCTTACAATCTATTTCACCACATCGTTTTCTTTTGTGTTCCAGTATTTTACAATCATGAGTTTCATTCCATCAAACCGGAGTTCATCTGCCACAGTACTGGAGTGCCAAGTTTGTCAAGTCCCTTTCGGTGGAGCCGCTTACGTTTCCAACCATACCTGCATAAAATACCTTCAAAAATTTACTTTATAGGTCACATTTTCGTTTGAGAGGTAGAGTATTCAGGTATTATATACAGTAACATCCAATACCCAACTGAAAAGAGCCCAGTACTACTTCCTGTTACAAATATTTATCCTGTACTGACTCACATTTTGATTCATTCCATGATGGGGGGCCAAGGGACTTCAATGTAGTTCCTTTATAAAACTAAAATATGGACGTGAAAATGATGAGAAATGTGTAACTAAGTGGAAAAACTGTCACCACGGCGTAATTATAATAATGATGCTTCATGTTTATGTAAATACAGATATATTTTCGACAAATGCTGCCTTGCCACTTACAATTGTCCCACTTGTAGCTGTTTAGTCACCAGCAAGTATTTTTTTTATTTATACAGTGATCTCCAGCAGTATAAAGATGTACATGAATGTATAAAGACCTGAGGATGGGTGCAAGCCTGAAACTGGTGTGTGACAAATAAATAACCTTTTATTGTGACTGGTAGTGGAAATTCTTTTACACCTTGTAAAGGAACAGTCACGGAGTTCAACAGCATCCACTACGGATAAAATTCGTTTCATGACTAAAATATTGCTGTTATCAGCGAAGAGAATTTTTCACCATGAGTAACGCTACTGGGATAGTCATTGATGTATATCAGGAATAGTATTGGTCCTAATATGCTACCTTGCAGAACCTCTATATTAATGTATTTTGGTTCTGATACTGGGTGTTACTAGATGTTTAGATCTATTTGAAGTATTTGTTATCTCTATTCTTTGTACCCTATCTGCTAAGTATGATCGAAACCAGTCATTATCGACCCCTCTTATTCCTAATGCTTCTAATTTATTTAATAGAATCTTGTGGTCGACTGTATCAAAGGCTTTAGAAAGGTCCAAAATTGTGCCTGTAACACACTCATCTTTGGCAAGAGCATCAAGTGCAGCTTTTGTGAATTCTACTATGGCTGAATCCGTATTTTTGCCACTTTGGAAACCAAACTGTGATTCGCTTAAAAGATTGTATTTATTCAGATAATTCCTTTCTCTGTCTTTCATAATCGCTTCTAGTGTTTTTGAGAATAGTGACAGCAGGGAAATGAGCTGGTAATTTTCTCCGTCTTCTGTATTACCATTCTTAAGCAAAGGTATAACTCTTGCTGCTCTGGAAATGTCCCTGATGTGACGGATTCATTTATTATATTTGTTAAAGGGCCTCTATGCATTGGTTCAGTACACACATTGGTACTTCATCTAAGCCTACTGACTTTTTATTTTTTAGTTTTTGAACTGTTTTATTGACGTTGTTCTCTGTGGTTGGAAGTAACGCCATTGTATTTAGTGTAATATTATTGACAGATGTTATATTTGTTTTGGGGAATTTTTGCTTTAATTTCTCTGCAAGACTTGAAAAACGCTCGTTTACATAGTTTGCTAAGTGTTCTGCGTTTGTTTGCCTCTCCCCGTTTCCTTTTTTGTAACATCCGAGACTGCTTTGCTTTTACTCTCTGCATTTTATATTATTTTGTCATTAAATGACTTTTATGCAGCAGTCAGAACCTTCCTATAGATCTTTTTGTATCTGTGATCTAAATTTAAGGATTCTGGATCATTGTGACTCTTTTTCATGGAACTGAGGTATTTAAGTGTTTGGGAGGGCACCTTAATACCTGCTGTTACCCATCTGTTTTTGTGAGATGCTGATACAGACCTGCATAATTTTGGAAATGCCTTTTCAATGTTCAATTTAAATAATGAGGAGAGTTTAGAGAATTTCACATTCACATTTGTTTCCTCATACACTTCATCCCAGCTTTGTTTTGCTAGTTCTTTCCGAAAATATCTTATTTAGATATCTGAGAGATGTCGTTTGAAGGCATGTAGTTTGGGGAAAGATTAGATGCCTGATTTTACTGTTGTTATTTGACAGAGATGGTCTGATACAGCTACATCACATTTTTCCCTGTCGACATTTGTGCCCCATGGTCAATTACTGCTGCAGTCGTTGTAGTAACCCTTGCTGCACTACTGACCAATAGGGACATGCCAAAACTTTGAAGGTTATTTATGAGGGTGTTGCTGGATTCATTTGTTGTAGTTAATGTGTTGTTAATATGTTGATGTTAATGTCCCCACACAGAAATTTGTTGACCTTTATACCTAAGGCTTCATCTAGAACTTCTGTTAATTTACTGAAAAAAGTGTCCCCACTACCACTGGGAAATCTATACACACGAAATATGATTAATATCTTGGTGATATCAAGCAACGTTAATTCAATAGCTGATATTTCAAAGCGTTTGTCTTCGCATACTGAAGTGAGGTTATGTCTGGATTTGAACTGCGTTCATTTCCTGATAACAAATGCATGATCCTGCACCCCTTTAAGCAGTTTTGCAGTAAGAGTTCGCCCTTTTATACAGCAATAATACTACATGCTGTATTTCTGTGTTTCTACACCAGTACTCAGGTACACAAACTGCTGTGCAGTTCAAGGATTGGAGATCAACCTCTAACAGCTGTATTTCATTTTTTATTGATTGCATGTTTTGATGGAGGATTGTTAAGTCTGCGAAATGCCTAATGTTACCCTTTCCAATGATTTGCTTTTCTTTGTAACATTTGATATGTGTGATATTTGGAGTGTTAAAATCTGTCTTGTGAATGTTTCAGTATTTTTTAAACTGTAGGAGATACTCTTTAGGTAGGGGAAACTGTTGTCTGGATTTATCCTAAAAAGACTTACCTTTCCTACCCATGACAAGAGGTATTTGACCATGTGTGGCCTGAGATCCTCCCCCTACACTTTCATGAATCAGCTGTGCCAATCTTCCCTTCCCAATCCCGTTTAGGTGTAGGCCATGTCCCGTATAGCCCCATATGTTGATAGTCCTGATGGGCGACAGAGATACATGAGCAAAGTTGGCTGTTCTCAGAGCCATCCCTAACTCCACATTAATTCACCTCACAGCTCCGTCAAGGTGTGGTCGATCATGAGGCCAGAACAGCTCAACAAGGTGTATGATGATGCCAAGAGTCAGGGAAGCTATCTTGTCCAGGTCACCACAAAAAATAGTTCAAATGGCTCTGAGCACTATGGGACTCAACTGCTGTGGTCATCAGTCCCATAGAACTCAGAACTACTTAAACCTAACTAACCTAAGGACATCACACGCACCCATGCCCGAGGCAGGATTCGAACCTGCGACTGTAGCAGCAGTGCGGCTCCGGACTGGAGCGCCTAGAACCGCATGGCCACCCCAGCTGGCCAGGTCACCACATATTTCATATGTCCCACCCCTGTCGAAACTGTTTACCACCCCATCCACTATCACTACATGGTCTTCTTTTGTAAAGTCCTTACATAAAGACTCTAAGTCATCTATTACATGACTTAGCCCTGCATTTGTCTTGAAGATCCTGGTGGCCTGGTACGCTGCCCCTAAACTTCCTGTAACTGAGGGCCTACATCTCGCCCATGGCTACTACGTAGTGGCAGCACTTTCAGCTTCCTACCACTTTGTACATTCCTTGGCGTCTTGGCCTTGGTTGAAGTGTGTTGCACGTTTCCTGCACACCATTCTACCTGGGGCTCTTCTCCACTTAAGTCTGGCACTGGTAGACACCTGTTTTTGATGTTGATGATACAACTGTCATATCGCCTTCTCTTTCTGTCCATCCTCCTACCAGCTGCCACTTCCCTACCACATTCATCCCCCCCTATCTCCCTTGATCCTTATCAGTTCCTTCCTTGCATCCTCCAACTGTGCCTGAGGGACACAAATTTTCCTTTCTTTTTCCCCAATCAAAGTGGTTATACTGCATACTCTGGAGTTCCAGGAGAGAGACTCTTCTGTTCTCCCAATATTCTCCCCACTGCATCCCCCCTCCCCCCCAGTGAAAAAATTTCCTACAAGTCTGACAGAAAATCCCTCTACTCACTATTCTATAACAGCTCGCACATATTTCAGTCATGGTCAGTTTCGAAAGAATATTTAAGTTTAAAGAATGTTTTAAATTTGCCAAGGGTGTGATATTAGCTGTAATTAAAAAACGGCACGAAGATCTATGACAAAAGAATGAATTAATAACTACTCTGCTTTTGGAATATTTACCTTATCAAACGTGTTTAGTCACGTTTATAAACGTTTATAACTCGGAAAACTTAGGCCTAGATCCCGTATGTCTAACTAGTAAACAATACGAAATGTGTTAGTTGAATACGATTTAGAAACATTTAATTACACTGTTATAGCAACAATAGACACTGATAAAACTAGTAGCTGTCATTTTTTAACGAATTTTGCACTGTCAAGAAAACTCGAATAGAATATTTTGTGTTTATGTCACGCGTAATTTCAGGCTATGTCGCGATTATCGGGACTTCAGAAACACGAAGGTTTTCCAAGAACTCTGTTGGGACGCTAATATTTAACTGCATGACAAGAACGGGCACTACAGTAAGTATACGAAAAAAAAAATTTAAATATGATGGTATTTCCTGTTAAAGATGTTTTATAGCGGACGAAGAAAATACGTGTGCTCTCACCCGACTGACATCGTGATCCTGATGTATATTTCAGTATATTGCATTCACCACACTCAAAAACATAGTACGCCTTATTGCCACAATGTTCACAAACATTGCAACAGGGACACCAATAAGATACGTAAAATCTGCAAATATATATATGTATATAAAACTGGGTTATAGTTAATGTATGTAAATTACCTGTGAACACACTACAATGATACTAGGACAACTCAAAAATATTTCATCATGTTTCAGAAAGGCAGCTCCAAGGCTTTGTGGTTATGTGATATTTGTTAACATGCTATGATGTGGAAACTGGAATCACAGTGGTAGCCATCATTTTAGTGTCTTAAGCAGAAGTATGAAGAAGAAAATACTGAATCAGCTTTAATTGTGAGTGCTTCACATAAAGTAAAATTACTATTAAGTTTGGTAACAAATAAATGCCTTTAGAAAATCATTGTATTATTATTATTTCTTTCCTGGCTCATCATTTCTTTGTGAGTGTATTGCATCAATCTCTTTGCTCTATCCTATCAATTCCCCTCCAGACAAAGTGTTTTCAATTTAATCTCCCCAACAACCCTTGAGCAGCTGCTTTGAACGAACACTCTGCGTGTACTGCATAACGTTTTTTCTAAATAAGAATAAGTATACTTGGTGACAATTGTTTTTTCACGGTATGTATACTCTCCTTGCTCACCATTTTCTCGAATGAAGTTTCGTTCACATGATATATCTATTGCTTTCATCCAGTATAGGAGACATTTTATGCATGTCTTCCATTTGTCTACAGGAATGGTTACAGTCACACGCAGATTGCTGCCGTGGGCAGTATGTACACCACACTAGTGAGAATCCCACCAAATTATTTTATTAACTGAGTTACATTTCCTATCAGCAAACTACACTTTCTTCTTCTTCTTACACGAAGAAAAATGAATAGACACCTCTAGCACATTCTGTGGTCCTATGTGACAATGTTAGAAAGGCTTAACAGTTCCCAAAGCACGTTTTTACAGCTGTTGCAGTAGACATAACATGAGGTAGTATCAGTCCTTTCCAAAAGCCTTACCTTTTGCCCCACTCCCAAATTGAGTAATGCTGGACTTGTTAAAGAGCTTCTCTCCTTTTCCTGGCTGTACAGTGGAAATACTTTTCCACCTCAACCCTACCAATCAGACGCAACCTAAGACTACTGTTGAACCCTTCCCGACTCAGTTCGATCCAACTGTGGTCCACCCCCGCTGCCACCCAAATCACCCTCTGTTAACTTTCCAGAACTTCTTAATTTTGCCTCACCATCATTCTCCAAATCCCTCAACATGCATGCTAACCTTACATCCACAGAAAGAATAGCAATCAACTACAGAAAATTTGATCCCAGGCTTGCGATTCTACCAGTTGACAAAGATTCACCACTGTTGATTTGAACTTCAAGAATTATCTGGGAAGGTCTCTGCCAGCTGTCTGATTCGTCCACTTACAAATCCTGCCATAGCGACCCCATTCCAGAAACTTAGCAGGATCTCCAGTCTCTCCTCAAATCCTTGTGCACATACCAGAACAGCTCCCCAGAGTCTATATCTCTCCTTACCTATCCCACATGCTTCCTAAAGTACGTAAACCCAGCCACCCAGGAGGCTCCATTGTGACTGGTTACTGTGCTCCCACTGAGAGAATCTCTGTTCTCACTGATCAGCACCTTCAGCCGATCACCCACAACCTACCTTCGTATATAAAAGATGGCCACCATCTCCTTCACCAACTCTCCATAGTTCCTTTTCCTTTACCAGACAGTGATCATCACTATTGTTGCTACCTCTCTTTATACTAACATCACTAACGCCCACGGCCTTACCACTTTTGAACCCTACCTTTCCCAGTGCTCAACGGATTCCAGATCAACAACCTCCTTTCTAGTCTCTATGACCAACTATATATTCGGCCATGATTACTTCTCCCTTGAAGACATCACCTACAAACAAATCCATGGTAGTGGGCACCCACATGACACAATCATGCCGATCTATTCATGGGTCATCTGGAGGAATCCTTCCTAAGCACCCAGAATCCCAAACCTCTCACCTGGTTCAGATTCACTAATGACACCTTCATGATCTGGACCAAAGGTCAGGAGGCCCTATCCATATTCTCTTAGAACCTGAACACCTTCCCCATTTACTTCATCTCGTCCTCCTCAACCTAATAAGCAGCCTTCTCCAATGTTGACATCCATATCACAGATGGCTACATCAGCATCTCTGTCCATAACAAACCTACCAATCTCCATTAATATCTCCACTTCGACAACTGCCACCCATTCCATACCATGAAGTCCCTTCCATACAGCCTACACACCTGTGGCTAGGCTGTATGATGAGCAGTCCATCTTAAAATACGCCAGGGGTCTCACTGAGGCCTTCGCAGAATGTAATTGCCCTCCTAATCTTGTACAGAAATATATATACAAGCCCAACGTACACTGTGTGCAGTCTACACCTCACTGCTTCAGCGCTAGTCTACTGACGATAGCGCATCTTCTTGTTCAGTGCGCCCTTCTGGTCGATCTGCGGCACACTCAGCTTCCCTGCCTCATTACCTCAGATGCTTGCAGATGACGAGACAGCCACTACCAAAGTGTTGCATTTCCTGAGACAGAGTGGATTTTACACTAAACTGTAATACTCCCACACTTTCAGTGTTAGAGGTGGTTGTGAGAGTGGCAGAGCATCCCCTGTGGAAGATAACACGCGCGGAACCATAGGTTACTTTCTTCTCCCTCACCTTGTCGTGCCTTTAAACACCCCTGTGCATGATGCTGCCTGGATTACCTCAGTTTTCTTTTACCTATCGTGATACAACTATTGTCACGCCCTTTTTCGAACTCTTTGACTGGCTTATGTAGACGGAGCAGCCAAGTCTCCACATTTCTCGCTTTTTACCTATTTACGTGTTTCTCTCATGGAATGGAGGGACTGATGACCCAGTAGTTCAGTGCCTTTAAACACATAGCCATAATCATCAGTCGTGTGGCGCAAAGTGCAATGCACACGCGATAAAAGTTCAGAATGGTACTATGTTCGTGGAGGCAGGCTTTACTTTAAAGAAAATTGTTTTTGAGAAATCAAACTGTGATTATTGACAAAAAGACTGCACAATACAAAAGATTATTACCAATTACAACGTTCTCTCATTACAGAGAAACTACAAATGTAGCTTTAAAATTCCTCCAAAATCTTCTCTACCGGTAACATGAACAATAAAGCATAATATGTCAGTTTTAATTTCGACAATAAAGTGTCATAGGAAGCTTCTCCTAGATTCACAGAAAACAGATCTCAATCTTTGAAAAACTCAACTGCTCGCTACTATGAGTCAAATAACAACGTCTAAGCACTGCAAACTGACTGCCAACAAGACAACCATAGATAACATTGAACACAGATTCAAGGATCTTACGTAGTAGTCCTACAATGCGCTCGATCTCCTTTGTTCCGATACAATAAAGGTGAATTATTTACAATACCAAAAAACATTAGAGAAGCATACACTGTGAAATCCTTGGGTAACGGAAGAAATATTGAATTTAATTGATGAAAGGAGAAAATATAAAAATGCAGTAAATGAAGATGACAAAAAGGAATACAAACGTCTCAAAAATGAGATCGACAGGAAGTGCAAAATGGCTAAGCAGGGATGGCTAGAGGACAAATGTAAGGTTGTAGAGGCTTGTCTCACTAGGGGTAAGATAGATATTGCCTACAGGAAAATTAAAGAGACCTTTGGAGAGAAGAGAACCACTTGTATGAATATCAAGAGCTCAGATGGAAACCCAGTTCTAAGCAAAGAAGGGAAGGCAGAAAGGTGGAAGGAGTATATAGAGGGTTTATACAAGGGCGATGTAATTGAAAACAATATTATGGAAATGGAAGAGGATTTAGATGAAGATGAAATGGGAGATAAGATACTGCGTGAAGAGTTTGACAGAGCACTGAAAGACCTGAGTCGAAACAAGGCCCCGGGAGTAGACAACATTCCATTAGAACTACTGATGGCCTTGGGAGAGCCAGTCATGACAAAACTCTACCATCTGGTGAGCAAGATGTATGAGACAGGCGAAATACCCACAGACTTCAAGAAGAATATAATAATTCCAATCCCAAAGAAAGCAGGTGTTGACAGATGTGAAAATTATCGAACAATCAGTTTAATAAGTCACAGCTGCAAAATACTAACGCGAATTCTTTACAGACGAATGGAAAAACTGGTAGAAGCGGACCTCGGGGAAGATCAGTTTGGATTGCGTAGAAATGTTGGAACACGTGAGGCAATACTAACCTTACGACTTATCTTAGAAGAAAGATTAAGAAAAGGCAAACCTACGTTTCTAGCATTTGTAGACTTAGAGAAAGCTTTTGACAACGTTAACGGGAATACTCTTTCAAATTCTGAAGTTGACAGGGGTAAAATACAGGGAGCGAAAGGCTATTTACAATTTGTACAGAAACCAAATGGCAGTTATAAGAGTCGGGGGGCATGAAAGGGAAGCAGTGGTTGGGAAAGGAGTGAGACAGGGTTGTAGTCTCTCTCCGATGTTATTCAATCTGTATATTGAGCAAGCAGTAAAGGAAACAAAAGAAAAATTCGGAGTAGGTATTAAAATTCATGGAGAAGAAGTAAAAACTTTGAGGTTCGCCGATGACATTGTAATTCTGTCAGAGACATCAAAGGACTTGGAAGAGCAGTTGAATGGAATGGACAGTGTCTTGAAAGGAGGATATAAGATGAACATTAACAAAAGCAAAACGAGGATAATGGAATGTAGTCAAATTAAATCGGGTGATGCTGAGGGAATTAGATTAGGAAATGAGACACTTAAAGTAGTAAAGGAGTTTTGCTATTTAGGGAGTAAAGTAACTGATGATGGTCGAAGTAGAGAGGATATAAAATGTAGGCTGACAATGGCAAGGAAATCGTTTCTGAAGAAGAGAAATTTGTTAACATCGAGTATAGATTCAAGTGTCAGGAAGTCGTTTCTGAAAGTATTTGTATGGAGTGTAGCCATGTATGGAAGTGAAACGTGGACAAGAAGAGAATAGAAGCTTTCGAAATGTGGTGCTACAGAAGAATGCTGAAGATAAGGTGGGTAGATCATGTAACTAATGAGGAGGTATTGAATAGGATTGGGGAGAAGAGAAGTTTGTGGCACAACATGACTAGAAGAAGGGATCGGTTGGTAGGACATGTTTTGAGGCATCAAGGGATCACAGATTTAGCATTGGAGGGCAGCGTGGAGGGTAAAAATCGTAGAGGGAGACCAAGAGATGAATACACTAAGCAGATTCAGAAGGATGTAGGTTGCAGTAGGTACTGGGAGATGAAGAAGCTTGCACAGGATAGAGTAGCATGGAGAGCTGCATCAAACCGGTCTCAGGACCGAAGACCACAACAACAACAACAGCAACAACCACAACACTGTGTAGCGCTCGAATCGGTTTTTCATTTCAAAGGAAATGACGGAAGCAGTGCTGTTGCATGAAATTTTGCAGAAACTGGGTGAGAGTTAGGAGAAAACCATTCAGAAGATTCAGACGGCATTCGGTGATAATGCTAAGATTAAGGAATGATACAACCGTTTTAAAGATGGCTGAACATCGGTGTGGATCGAGCCACGCTCCGGTCTGTTATCAACATACCAAAAAGAATGGGTTATTGCCAAATTGAACGGTGTGGTGGTGCAGGAACGTCCTGTGCCTGTCAGTGAAATTGCGGAAAAAGTGGGCATCAGTACGTCTTTCGGCACATTCCACTGTGACCGAAGATTTGGCTACGAAGTGTGTGTCGGCGAAATTCTTGCCGAAGTTGCTGATGGCGAAGCAAAAGCGGCTTCGTGTTGAACTCTGACTGGACATGTAGGACTCCACAAAGAGTGACTCAGACTTCTTGAAGATCATACGTCACTGGTTACATTCCTCGCAATTGAATGAGACTTTTTTCGAGAAAAACGAGATTCCTGTGGTCCTACTTGACAAATAGGAAGCAGTTTGTGTCTATTAGCACTACAGGGGGACCATAAAAATCAAACACCACTGACATAAATTTTGGTATTCCACAGGGGTCAATATTAGGATCACTTCTTTTTATTATCTATGTTAATGACATTCAGTCCATAACAAACCATGCAACAGCTATCTTATATGCAGATGATACCACGTTAATATGCCGCAATCCAAGTTATTCGAAGCTCGAAGTGGAATCCAATACTGCAACAGGCTTAATTCTGCAGTATTTTAATGAAAACAAACTAAAATTAAACACAAATAAATCAGCCTATATTGAATTTGATCTTGTGAGGCAAAAAACTCATGAAAACCAAATTTTAACGGGTGACAAATACATTAAAAAGCAATACTCAACCAAATTTCTTGGCCTGACACTTGATGCAGAGTTAAACTGGTCTGACCATGTAAATGATATTTGCGGAAAGCTATGTACTACCATATATGTCCTAAGAAAACTGACACCTTTTTGTAACATCACCACTCTGAGGCAAATATATTTTGCACTGTTTGAATCCTACTTAAGCTATGGGATAGAGGTATGGGGATCCAGCAGTAAAGGTAATATGAAAAGTGTACTTATCTTACAAAAGAAGGCACTTAGAATCATGAGAAAGAAATGACCACGGAGTCATGCAGAAATTTGTTTACAGAATTTAAAATACTAGCTTTTAATAACCTGTATGTACTGAAGATAATCATTATGGCAGTAAGCAATAAGAAAACACTTAATAAAGAAATACATGATCACAACACTAGAGGTAGAGAGAGAGCCCACATCATCTCTCATAGAACAACACTTTATGAGAAAATTCCTCGCTATGCAGGCATAAAACTACTGAATTCCTTCCATCCTAGTATCTCCAAATTGCCCATTACAAAACTAAAATAGAAATTAAAATTATGGGTCCTAAACAATACTGTACATTCAATAGACGAGTTTCTAGATTTAGTGCACTCGTATGATGGAAGGCCATCTATCTAAAAATATATGTAATCTCAGATCTTAGACTGTGTCACAAACTGTAAATATTTTAATCTCAGATCTGAATCCCGTGTCACAAGCTCTAGATCCCTTAAGCTTGTAACCTCCCCTATCTTGCCAAAGGTGTTTAATTTCTTTCCATACGTTGTCTTTACTCTGCTCTTGTGCTATGTCTTGTAATGACGACGAAATGAAATTTTCAAATGCAACTTGTTGCATGTGCATGACGCTGAAATTTGCTTTGCAGAAGTTGGTTGCGATGTCTTATTGATTGTTGCTGAGCGAACAGGATAGTGCGTCTGCTACAATATTTTGTGTGCCGGGAATGTGAACAATTGTAAAATTAAATTCCTGTAAATAAAGTTCCCATCTGCTTAATTTGGCGTGTGTAAATTTAGCGGAAAGTAAAAACTGTATAGCTCTATGATCTGTGTAAACGGTAGTGTGTCTTCCATAAAGAAAATGCCGAAATCTCGTAAATGCCCAAACAACACATAATGTTTCAAGTTCTGTAACAGAATAATTGCGTTCAGCAGGTGACAGAATGCGACTTGCAAAGGCGATGTTTTTAATTATTGTAGTAGCATCTTCTTCAATTTCCCGAAAAATGTGTACACCTAAAGCGGTGTTAGAACTGTCGGTGGCAATGGAAAAATTTCTAGTAAGATCTGGATGTGATAAAAGTGGTGCATTCAAGAAAGTTTCTTTCAGGTTCATAAATTCAGAATGTGCTTGCCTATCCTAGGACCAAATAGTGTTTTTACCCGTCAATTGACATAATCTAGAAGTGTCTAAAGCAGAGTAATCAATAAATTTACGAAAAAAGTTAATTAAACCCAAAAAGCTACGTAGTTGTTTCTTCGTCGTAGGAACAGTAATGTCACGTAAAGCTTGAAGTTTTTCCGGGTCAGGCGCAATGCCTTCTGCTGAAATTACATGTCCAAGAAATTTTATAGAAGTTTTGTCAAAGTGCGATTTACTGGGATTAACTGTGAGTCCTTGTGCACGAAAAGTTCGTAACAGTTGTTCAAGAATCAGATTGTGTTCAGACCAGTTAGCTTCTGCAATAATAATGTCGCCTACGTACGTTGTGATTCTGTCTTTAAATGCAAAAGTGTGTCTCGGATGTCGTCAAAAGTAATAACATTTTCGTGAACAAGATTCTGCGTATCTGAAGTATTGCTTGCGTTACTGTAAGATGCAACCTGTACTGTATCTAGTCAAATTCTATCTGACGTGCTATCATTTGCAGGAGGATGCTGTGGCAATTCCACTATTTGTACTGTTCTATTATTTCTTCCTGACGTATTACGTTCGGGATGATATTTACTGTCTGGTTCATTCATGATAATATGTTGTTGCGGATGATTTTGCTGCTGATAAGACCGACTGTTATTAAACGTACGCAGAAAATTGTGCTCATTACTTTTACGTCTGTCATGATAGTCATTGCTATATGGCGCGTTGCGATAGAAATTGAAATGATGTGTTTTCTGTACGTACTGGTTTCCTTGTTTCGGTGCGTTACTATTTGTTGGAGCTGACGCTATACGTGTAGGCGGCGAAACATTAAAGCTCGGTTGACCTTGTACATTACATTGTTGGTTAGGTATGCTAACCGGTTGGTTTTGTTGCTGTTGTTGGGAAAAGCCTCTATTGTTACCAAACGGTGTTTGCTGTTGCTGATAATTTTGACGATACTGATAGTTAAAATTTTGTCTGTTATTAAAGTTGCGCTGGTATTTCTTTTCATTCCGGGAGTGTCTAATGAAAATTGTCACTTTCGGTAAAACTTGTCACATCGGGTTTTCTTTACTCGTTTCTATTTCTAGATAGATCGATAGTTAAAGAGCTATTTTGATAGATATAAAGGGTAGTAGAAGAGAAGGCAGCAGTGCAGAAAACTAAAGATGAAACAGCACTACTATGGCTTGGGGCCCTGTGCACGCTACGGCTCATATTCATCGAAGCGTAATGAATCCCCTGAGGTCTATTACGCGCTGCAAATAAATTTTAGTTTTTGCGTTACAGGGAATGCCGGTGAAAATTCAAAGGCAAATTGTTGCATCCAATCCAATTCTAGTTTCTGCATTACAGTCCGAGCTGATAAAACTACAAAAGCAATCTGTCGTATCCAGTGCAAAGCGTGACTCTGTGTTCTGTCATTATTAAGTACCTTAGATTTTTTTACGGATAAAAATTGCTTATAATCAACGTTATCGTCTCTGAATGTGTGAACAGGTTCAGGTTTGTATAACAGTCTGTTTGTCTGTGACTGTTCGGAGTCTAACTCACGTATTCTCTGTAAATTACCTAGATTATACTGGCTGTGTGAGTGTGACAAATGTTCGGAACGTGGCGTATGCTGTGCCGTGTTAGAGGCTGAAACATTTTTCATCTCTGTCACTTCTCGCTGTAAAATTGACAATTTTCTACGTAATGTATTATTGCATGAACCTATCTCACCGATTGTCTGCTGTAAATTTTGGAATTCAGGTGTTTGATTCAACGAAATCGGTGAAGTATCGTCTGATTTGGTGTCATTATTACTTTCGATAACATCAATACGACTGGTCAATTCATCACATTTTTCAGTCAGTATTTTTACCTGATCATCGTTTTTAGTCTCGCAAGCATTAATTTGTTCTTGTATTTTACGTTTGGTTTTGTTCAACTTTTTAACGTCTGCTTTGATGGCATCAGGATCCTGAATTAGTTCTAATTGTTCAAGTCTGTCGGTCACTGTCTGAAAGTTTATTGTGTGTGTGTCTGTTTTTGTTTTAAGATCGGAGATTTCATCATGCAATTCAGTGTTCAACTGTTTGATAGTATTAATTTCGTCTGATACTGTAGCAATATTGTTGTCTACGTATGTTTTCGCTTTCGTAAACAATTTACGCTTATCTTCCTGTCTCTCTGCAGTAATTGTTTCCATTACTTGTCGCTTTACTTTATTCTGTTCCTGTATAAATTTACGGTAACGCGTTTCACTGTTTTGTAGGTGGTGATTAAAACGTTCGTCAATTTGGCTGTTCTGTTGGTCAAATTTCGCGTCTACTTTTGCATCCAGTGTGCGCGAAAATTCTGCTGACATTTATTTAAACTCGTCGCGTAACTGTGTTGCGTTTTCAGAGCATTGTTTAGCGACTGCACTAATTTCGTCTCTAAGTAATTTAGTAGTGGCTGCTTGCGTATTATTTAATTCTTGAGCCACAGATCTAATTTCTTCACTACTATTCCTAGCACAAACCTTAATCTCCTCACGTAATTGTTCTTTAGTATCACGACATTGCACGGCAACGGCTGTAATCTGTTCACTAAGCTGTTTGAAATTGTTGTCAAGTTTTTTAGTAAGTTGTTTGTAATTTTCATTAAGTTGTTTGAAGTTGTTATCTTGTCTTTCATTCTGTTGTTTGGAATTTTCATTAAGTTGTTGCTCGAAATTTTCACTAGGTTGTTGTTTGAGATTTTCATCATTTTGTTTGTTTGATTCATGAAGTTGTAGCAATAATGCCATAACTTGATCCATGCCAATATTGCCTACTCTATTCTCTGTGCTGTTTAATGGCGTACCTGCAATTGTCGCGTTTTGTGTAACCATTCGGTCATTTTCTGATTCTTGAAAAGGTTCGCCAATTGGATGTGCACTGTTAGTCACTATATCAGAATCAAATAAATCTGACGTATTCTGATTACACTGTTCATTTTCGTTAGAAAAATATGTCTGTTCGTTACGTAAATTTTGCAAACCGGGTG
The DNA here is from genome assembly GCF_021461395.2 of Schistocerca americana. Classification (NCBI taxonomy): domain Eukaryota; kingdom Metazoa; phylum Arthropoda; class Insecta; order Orthoptera; family Acrididae; genus Schistocerca; species Schistocerca americana. The sequence goes on from NC_060124.1 coordinate 52,695,620, forward strand.
TGTCAAACTGGGCAGCGTTCATTGTAATGGAACGTGCCGCATCATCAATTGTCGTTAAATTAACAGAGAACACAATTGAATTTGTTTTTTCATTATTACTAGTGCTCGGTACGCACTGATTGTCTGTAAATGGAGGATTATCATTAAGACATTGAGTGTCGCTAGTATTATCGTTCAAATTATTCGAATCGGCTATTTCACTCACTGCACATCGCGATGTACTGTTAACAGTTTTTCGCAGCATTTTTCACAAATCAAAATTAAGCACAGAAATAAAACAAAGACAAAGAAAAAATGGAACAAACACAATTACAACAAAGAGCAATAAATTGCCGATGATCTGTGAAAGCAAGAGTGACAAATTAGTAAATGCGTTGCGCAGATGCAACCTACGTTTAAGTAAATAAGAGCAGATATATGACTACTTATCAGAAGATTCACAAAGAAATACGATCCTGGCCGGATGTCGCCAAGTGTAACCTCCCCACAAAATTAAAATTGAAATTAAAATAATTATTATGGATAGCGATTCTAATTTTTGTGTGACTTCAGAACAAAATTGGTTCCCATTTATAATCTCCGTGCACAAATGCATTCACATTTAATGTACCCACAAAATTCTTTTCTCATTTAATGTAAGCTCGAAACAGAAAAATTCCTAAACCTCATAACAAAAAATAAATTCAGTAACCTGGTAAAATTTGGACGACAGCAGTGCTGCGTCGTGGCCCTGTAAGATCATTCTGAATAAAAAGCAAAAAATTCTTACCTCAATAAAAAAACGACGAATATATCTGCTCTTACCTAAAATTTTTTTTGGCACAGCTCCGTGCAATGCTGGCTTATACATTTGTGATTTGTGAAAGGAAGCAACTGATTTTTTTTTTTAATGAATGCTTTTTTTGAAAAATTACTTTATATTACCAAAATTATTAATAGGACATTTTTAAAAACATTTGGATGACAGTTCAGATACATTACTAGATATGCGCAACGCTGCTTCTTAACCTTATACAATAATACTCCATCTCCAGATTCCCGACCAGAGCAGACTGCAGACAAGCGCAGACAACCTCTGACACGTGACTAGCCATAACTAACTGCTACAGTTATACAGTTCGTACTGCAGTCAACACTGCTCTCTGGTCAGCGATTCTTATATCGCAGACAACGCATACCTCTTACAAGCTAAGTACTGCAATAACAAACTGTTTTTATGTATAGTCCATATATGTAACATTGTTCTCTCAACTAAATTTAGATAAAGTTGTGTAGATAACAATGCCAGGCAATAATATGTATCTGTAGAAAGTAAAGGCTCTGACTTATCCGGAAGACTGGTACAAAAACAAAAAAAAAAAAAAAAAAAACAAAAAAAAAAAAATTTGAAATCAGTTGATGTTGAATCAAAATAAATAAATAAAATAAGATAAATAAATAAACAGGCTCCTTACTCTCCTGATATGACCCCCTGCGACTTCTGTCTGTTCTCCAAACTCTAGAGGCCACTAAAATGAACGCGATTTCGATCGAGAGTGGACTTTATGACAACAGCGATAACCGGAGTCAATCCCATTCCAAAAGAGGTTTTTTCAGCGTTCTTCCAACAATGGCAGTACCACTGGGAGAAGTGTGAGGAATCCCAAGGGAACAACTTTGAGGTGATCAGGTGTCGAATGCTCCAGGTAAGCCAGTTTTTTCCCAGCCAAAGGTCGAATACTTTTCTAACAGACTTCGTGTTCTTTGCGTTTGCCCTCATGCAAATCAAATTGTTAACCACACAGCGAAGAAAAATGCGTCATATGAAAGAGGGAAGCACCATGACGCTGCCAATGTGCAGATATTATTTGTAATCATAGTGTATAAAAACGTAGAGCATCAAGAATTTTTCATGTATGTGCCAATAAGCGAAAGTATTGCAATTTCTTTACAAATTAAAGCAAAATGAAGATGATGAAATCAAATTGTACCTCTCAGCGAGCAGCTTGGACTGGTACTCTCAAAAGAGTGACAGCATAATGAATTCAGCAATGACACACATTTCAATAGGAATTGATTGAAAACTCAGGGCTAATCGGGTGCCTGATTACATTCTGCAAGATGGCCATCTGGACTTGTGATTCTCGTCGATATCGGTGCTGTGGATGTAGCAGCAAATCACTGTGCACGTCATGCAAACTATAGGGATATGCCACGCTTGCCTCCTCCACAGCATATCCAACTTCCGAATCTGCCACCACTGTGGAAAAGTTACCTAATCCGACATGTACTTTATGGGACAGCCATTGAAACCGCAGAATAGTTAATGAGTGTTGCATGTCATATCTGTCTAAATTGTTTATATCCAGGTGCAAGATGTAACTTGAATTAACGATTGTTTTATTGATCTTTTTGCCCATTTGCAGGCTATTTGCTTTGGCATGCTAATGGACAGTAAGTCCTACGTAAATCCCGATCTCAAGAAACAGCACAATGTGAACATCAGTTAAGAGTTTGATATTGATTTCTGTTCTATTGAGTAAGGCGTCCCATGAAAGACCTGGTGCAGATAGTAGAATGTAGGACCCATTATGGATGTTTCCATGTACACGCTCTGGAATGCCTCGAAAATGTCTGCAAGTAAAGCGTACATTTGTGTTCATGTAGAGCTGTACATAACCTCCCAAATTCGAGGAGTCAGACTGACCCAAATAACCGTGGCGTGCCCATGTTCTGCGTTCGTTATGACATTGCCTGTAAGATGACTGATGTTACATTAGTCTATACGGTTTCATGGAGTTTATCCATTGATTCCAGATACTCGGTGGGAAACACCTTTCGTCGTCATGATCTGAAGCTTACCATAATCAAGATGGGTCTTTGAGTGAGATATAGAAGTTTCTAACGCCTGGGCAAGTTTTTGAGGTGATGCATAAAGCGTAGCGAGTGCAAGAAATGCAGTGTAAAGTTCTTAGTGATTCTCTTGGAATATGAAAAGTATTTTTCTATGTTCTCAGCTAGGATACTAGCCTGATCATTTGTACAAAGTAAAATTGGCCAAGTACTAAACGAGGTAATGAGCATCACACACGCTCATGTTGTGAAGAAAAAATTGTGACGAATCATGGCAGTTTATAGTTCAGATTGTGTATTATGTCCTACATTGACGAACTTCCCGTTTAGATAACAATCATTACTATATGGCGTTCCAATTTTATTGGCTAATTATAGCTCACAAACATAGCAGTCAAATGCATTGTCATAGAATGCTTCATCTTCCTGCAGGGTGGCAGTAGGAATGTTGGTACGATAAATCACACCAATCTTCTTTAGAAGTTCTTCTGGCTCAGTGATCAACACTTTGCAAGCTTTCCCCTAATGTATCATCCCAACCAATTAATATTTAAGTCGTATGAATACACAACCTGATACACTCCCATAAATGGTAAATGTCATTCAGTGAGCGTAGTATTTAAGGCAGTGGGGTCAGCCTCACAGTACGCCATTGGAATGAGAAGGCACTCTGTTACCTTATACAACAAAGGATGCGTGCCCCTGGAGGTGAAATTTCTTAAAGTGTAAGAACTTAGTCGTCTCATTATCTCTGTATGTACCAGTTCTTGTGCAGAGCAATTGAACAGATACTCTGTTAATCGATCGCTTTTATAAAATAGCTTCAGTCATCTAGGGCAAATTTGCCTTGCACCACAATGTTTTGACAACTGGTGGAAATTAGGCGTGACATATTCTCAATCGAGCAGTAGTGTGGGGAGGTTAACAAGAGATCTGCATGCTTTGGTTTCTGACTGGCAAAATGGGCTGGCTTTTGTCTAGGTCGTATATGTGAAAGAGATATGGGGAATCTGCCACTCAAATGCAGCAACATCCTGGAGTTCGACAGGCAGTTCATTATCAGCATGGTTATTCGTCTTGCAAGCTAGAAGTAACTAAGAAAAGCAAAAGTTGTCATTATCTTAGATAGTAATAATACACTTTCTGTCAGCTATATACTCTGGATGAGGAACATAGGAAGAATCCTGCCCCCCCCCCCCACCCCCCCCCCCCCAATTTAATGGATCAAACACATCTGAATAATGTCCAAATACAGGATTCTACTAAGAGCTTTCCCAGAATATCTTTGTTGCCTTTCAGAGAATCGGGCCTTTATGGCAATCAAAGCATGTCTCTCAAACCACTCAGCAGGTGACCCATGCCAGCATACCATTTTCACCTCAGTTATGTACAATGTTATTTTGTTTTGTGTGTGTGTGTGATTCTAAAACGTGCCTGCATGTACATGTAATGGCGGGATACCATGGAACATTGATGAGGTTAGGAAGTTTCCTTTCAAAAACGAATAGGTACATTTCTAGGAAAACGACTGAATGTTGATACCCGAGGGTGTCATTGTCTATGTCGTCAAATAATATCCTATCTCCAAATGCACCTCGAATCACTGAATAAGGCAGTACTGAAGTGTAACATACTTGATACTCATCAACACAAACAGGACAATCTCTGAACCTATTGCTAGCTGATATATTATTATTAGAACTATTCAAGTTTGAAGGACTTGGTGAGGCTGATTGCCTTGGTGTAAACAGTAACAGCTTGGGTGATGATGACTTCATGTACTGCAGTGCTATGCTGAAAGCTCACACAGCCATCAAAATCCAATGACGCTTTTTACATGCACACACACACATACAAAACAAAATAACATTGTACATAACTGAAGAAAAAATGGTATGCTGGCATGGGCCACCTGCTGAGTGGTTTGAGAAACACGCTTTGATTGCCATAAAGGCCCAATTCTCTAAAAGGCAACAAAGATGTTCTGGAAAGCTATTAGTAGAATCCTGTACTTGGACATTAATTCAGATGTGTTTAATCCATTAAATTGGGGGGGGGGGGGGTTCTACATGTGATGATGATTCCAACATTCCCACAAAAAAACCACGGTAGAAAAATATTGTCATGTTGTGTGTGTAAATACCTGGTATGAATCACTTGTAAGCGAAAAGATTTTTTTTGAGATGTACATGAACTAGTATTCATGTAAGCAATCATCTGTGTCTGTATCACACCATGAGGACTTCATCCACATCGAGTGTATCTGGCTATAATTGGGCTAGTTATTCCCTGCTGCCTCAATACTTTCCAAAATATTTGAGGGGGACTCATTATGTCATTATCCAACATTCCTGGAAACAAAATAATCATCAAATAAGCATTGTATTGAAGAATAAATTATTTTTGTAGAAATATGTTTATGAATCATCACTCATGTACACAACTGTCCATAATACCAACTTCCACAAACTCTTGGATAAGAACTGTATAATCATACAAGACTAATCTACCGCCTGAGATTCGGTTGTCAATTTGCAGGTCAACAGATGTTCATCCAAACAAAGGCTGGATGCCTCATCATATTATAATCATCGTCATCATTATGATCAGACGGTGATGGGACCTGGCTATCCCCAATCCCTGACCCCCATCACATCATCAATGCTGGGACTGAGGATTGTCTCAATATTTCCTGAACAAAAAAGAAAAGACAACTATGTCTCGAGTGTAAATATAAATACAAGCATGCACATATGTAGAGAGAGACGTGTGTGCACAACTACACAGAGTGTTATGATAGGATATAGGCCATTACTTACAGGGATTTTATGATTGGTAGTGTTACTGAAGGCTAGTTCTGCCATCTTGGACTGCCCACCATTGGCATATAGGTGGTGCAACCATCCTGGACCTACCAGCTTCGTTTGTTCTCTGAGGGTTATAAAAAGTTGGCCATCAACGCAGACTGATTTGCAGCCAGTGTGGATGGTTCTGCAGTGTTGAGTTATAAGGATCCAAAACTTGATGAGGGACCTGGGCAAGGGAAAGGGGGGGGGGGGGGTTGGTTGAAACTAAATGTCGTCGCCTCCTGCTATGAGTGTCTGCCTAAAATTTCATCTCTGTAAGCGACATAATTAATTCCACTGTCAGGCTAAAATTTTCAGGTGCATGTAATGTGTGTTGTTCGTCGACAGGGGGACTTCGGATGTGAGGAACGTTGTCACAGAGGTGAAGGAGAGGAACACGCCGTTCCCACTGTGGGTAAAGGCAGGCACATACTGCTGGCTGTGGGAGAGGTGGGACACGGGGAGTGGTATGGCAGTGCCAAACTGGTTTGGAAGCGAGGGTGAGATGAGCACTGGCCACATCCTGAAGAGTGGGGGCACATAGTGCTGCTGGTCTGCATGAGTGGAAAGACACAGCGTGGGTGTCAGAATGTGGCGGGCCCTCATCCACAAAAGAAGTGGTCGTGAATGATGAGCCAGTAATGACATTTCAGCGTTGCTGCAAATATTCAGAATAAAAAGGTAAAATTGCTTCCAAATAACGCCTTTCTTTCCCACTACTCCTGGCAGTGCAGAGCAACCATATAAAAACACTCTAACAAAGTCCCTGTATGACTGTTTATATACAGAAACTCCTGAGGGTAACAGTTAGTTCTGCTGTTCGCCTTAACCTTGTTGTCGGAGTTCACCATCTTTGAATGTGACTCGTTCTTGTGTAACACAACTTGCTCTTTATATTCATGAAGTAATAAGTGCTATCGACAGGGGATGTCAAATTGATTCCATATTTTTAGGTTTACTGAAGGCTTTCGACACCGTTCCTCACAAGCGTCTTCTAATCAAACTGCGTGCCTACGGAGTACCGCCTCAGTTGTGCGACTGGATTCGTGATTTCCTGTCAGGAAGGTCACGGTTCGTAGTAATAGACGGGAAGTCATCGAGTAAAACAGAAATAATATCCGGCGTTCCCCAAGGAAGAGTTACAGGCTCTCTATTGTTCCTGATCTATATAAACGAAATAGGAGACAATCTGAGTAGCCGTCTTAGATTGTTTTCAGATGACGCTGTCATTTACCCTCTTGTAAAGTCATCAGATGATCAAAACGACTTGCAAAATGATTTAGATAAGATATCTGTATGGTGCGAAAAGAGGCAATTGACCCTGAATAAAGAAAAGTACGAAGTTATTCACAAGAGTACTAAAATAAATCAGCTAAATTTCGATTACGCGGTAAGTCACACAAGTCTGAGGGCTGCAAATTCAACTAAATACTTAGGGATTACAATTAAAAATAACCTAAATTGGAACGATTACATAGGTAATATTGTGGGTAGAGCAAACCAAAAACTGCGATTCATTGGCAGAACACTTAGAAGGTGCAACAGGTCTACCAAAGAGACTGCTTACACTACGCTTGTCCGCCCTATTCTGGAGTACTGCTGTGCGGTGTGGGATCCGCATCAGAAGGGACTGACGGATGACATCGAAAAAGTACAAAGAAGGGCAGCTCGTTTTGTATTTTGGCGAAATAGGGGAGATAGTGTCACAGACATGATACGTGAATTGGAGTGGCAATCATTAAAACAAAGGCGTCTTTCTTTGCGACGGGATCTTCTCGTGAAATTTCAATCACCAGTTTTCTGCTCCGATTGCGAAAACATTCTGTTGGCACCCACCTGCATAGGGAGAAATGATCATCACGATAAAATAAGAGAAATCAGGACTCACACGGAAAAATGTAAGTGCTAGTTTTCCCGCGTGCCGTTCGAGAGTGGAACGGTAGAGAGACAGCTTGAAGGTGATTCATTGAACCCTCTGCCAGGCACTTTATTGTGAATAGCAGAGTAACACGTAGATGTAGATGTAGATGTAGACATAGAGGCCGGTATCTTTGACTTTCCTGTGACCATTTGACTTTGAGGGCTGAGTCCACCACCTTGGAAAAATTCTGGCAACCATGCAGGCTGCGCCAGTACTCCCAATCAATAGGACAATTGTCTATTTTAGATTTTTAAATTTTCCACCATTTTACATCAAAATCAGAAGTATATGAAGATGATGTCTGTTCTTTCGGACATGTCCGGAAGAACATATACACTTGCGATCTTGCAGCTCTCGAAGAATGAAATTACAATGAAATCCAGACCATTAGCTGCTTATAGACGTTGATAAATATCAACGGAGACAGTTGAAAACGTGTGCCCCGACCGTGACGGGGATCCCGGGATCTGCTTATATAGCAGACGCTCAATCCGACTGAGCCATCGAGGAAACAGAGGATAGTGCGACTGCAGGAACTTGCTCCCCGTGAGACCCACACTTACAACTTACTGTCCACACACTACATTTGTAGTGCCTCTGCCCACTACGCTCATTACTCGCGGCAGTCAGTCTACCGATTCCCGTGATAGTTTGAGCAATGTTGAGTGCATCCGCACTGAAGAAGACAATTGGCCGGTAAGCCTAATCTATCATTCTATTCATCTTCTTATAGATAAGGCTTACCAGCCAATGATTTCCTTCAGTTCAGATGCACTCACATCGCTCCAGAGCGTCACTCCTGGTTGTCGGTCAGGGCCGTATGGCGGGCAATAGTCACGTTCGTATCCCACTACAATCTCGGGCTCCTCCAGTCACGTCTTTGCTGGTCATGGGGGCTCAGTCCAAAGCTCACTCATCACTGTAGACAGTTCTAATCTAGTCGGTCACATTACAAACCAAGACGTGTCTGGAGGCTCTCCAGACTGTGGTGGGACACCAACGTGACTGTCCATAGCATGGTCCGACAACCAGGAGTACTGGTCTGGAATGTCATTTCTTTTCATAGCAGGACCCCTTTGGTTTACATCCGCCGCATCACAGTGGCAGGTCGACGATACTGCATGTCCCGTTTTGTTGCCATTCTGGCAAGCCACCCCGGGCTTACATTTCAGCAAGATAATGCCCGCCCGCACACGGCGAGAGTTTCTGTTTTCTGTCTTCGTGCTAGCCAAACCTTGCTTTGCGCAGCATTGTCACCAGATCTCTTCCCAACTGAGAACGTTTGGAGAATTACGAGCAGGGTCCTCCAACTGCCTCGGGATTTTGCCAATCCAACACGCCAATTGGACACATTTTGACACGATGTCCCTCAGGTCATCCAACAACTCAATCAGTAAATGGCAAGTCGAATAACTGCTTGCATAATGGCCAGAAGTGTATCCAATCTGTTACTAACTTGCTCAGTTTGGGAAGCTCTTTCTCTTGAATAAATCATCGAACCGTTCTGAAACTGTAATCATTTGTTGCTCTTTACATCTATATCACACCTGCATTCCGTGCATTCGGATAATTCCTTCGTGGTGCGTCGTTCTTTTTTTGTTAGAGTGTATTTCCAGAAATTTCCTTGTTAATTACTAGGTGAGAAATCCAGAATTGCCCAGGTATTTAGTTATGGCTGTTCCCCTGTCGTCCTACACATGAAATTGATTTTTGGCTTATAAAACTTCGTTACATGCAACGTTTGAAGTAATATTACTGTGGACGTGAACAAAGAGCTTGTTTGATTCACTGACACGGGAGAGGGTCACGTAGAGCTAGCCGTGCAAAAAGCAAATGACATTTAGGACCACGCCTGCAACACGAAGCATCTGGCCTTGTGCTTTGCTTATAGTCATAGCATAACATAAGCTCACAGGGAATTGTAAACGTTTAAAGCAAACTTGTTAGGAATAACCGGGATCCGGGGTATAAAAATGTGCTTCATTGCATTACTTTAATTCAAAATTTGCGCTTCTATGAGCATACATTTGGAAAAGTAACTACGCCTCGTACGTACCATTATAAAATTTCGGTGCGTTAAAATTTCGCAACGGAATAATCGGGACACAATGTTTTTCAAATTAATCTTATATGATGGAAGGCGAGGTGGTCTAAAACAGTAAAAAAAATTCGACTGGATAGTTGTTAGAGTCATCCAGCTCCATAAATTTGTTAATAGAGATGTACTCTACACTTTCTCCCTCAACATGAGTATGCATGTCCGAGTTAATTTTTGCATCTTGATTGCTTTGAGGTGTCAATATAGCCCTGTTACAAGGGCAAGATGAGTTGTTTGAATTTCATAGCAATAAATGGAAGGACTCAGAGGTGAAAATATGGCAGGGCATAAATTACCAGGCAAAACGATTTGAATTTGTTTTGGAAATTTGTGGTAAGTTCCTATCGGACCAAACTGCTGAGGTCAACGGTTCCTAGGCCTACACACTACTTAATCTAACTTACGCTAGAGACAACACACACGCATACCCGAGGGAGGACTCGAACCCTCGACGGGGAGAGCTGTGCGAACCGTCGCCAGGCGCCTGAGACCGCGTGGCTACCTCGCGCGGAAAAACGATTTGACCATCGTCTTCGGGCTGTGTACCATTGCCAAAACAATAAGTCGGAGAACGGCGGTGTACACTCCTGGAAATGGAAAAAAGAACACATTGACACCGGTGTGTCAGACCCACCATACTTGCTCCGGAAACTGCGAGAGGGCTGTACAAGCAATGATCACACGCACGGCACAGCGGACACACCAGGAACCGCGGTGTTGGCCGTCGAATGGCGCTAGCTGCGCAGCATTTGTGCACCGCCGCCGTCAGTGTCAGCCAGTTTGCCGTGGCATACGGAGCTCCATCGCAGTCTTTAACACTGGTAGCATGCCGCGACAGCGTGGACGTCAACCGTATGTGCAGTTGACGGACTTTGAGCGAGGGCGTATAGTGGGCATGCGGGAGGCCGGGTGGACGTACCGCCGAATTGCTCAACACGTGGGGCGTGAGGTCTCCACAGTACATCGATGTTGTCGCCAGTGGTCGGCGGAATGTGCACGTGCCCGTCGACCTGGGACCGGACCGCAGCGACACACGGATGCACGCCAAGACCGTAAGATCCTACGCAGTGCCGTAGGGGACCGCACCGCCACTTCCCAGCAAATTAGGGACACTGTTGCTCCTGGGGTATCGGCGAGGACCATTCGCAACCGTCTCTATGAAGCTGGGCTACGGTCCCGCACACCGTTAGGCCGTCTTCCGCTCACGCCCCAACATCGTGCAGCCCGCCTCCAGTGGTGTCGCGACAGGCGTGAATGGAGGGACGAATGGAGACGTGTCGTCTTCAGCGATGAGAGTCGCTTCTGCCTTGGTGCCAATGATGGTCGTATCCGTGTTTGGCGCCGTGCAGGTGAGCGCCACAATCAGGACTGCGTACGACCGAGGCACACACAGCCAACACCCGGCATCATGGTGTGGGGAGCGATCTCCTACACTGGCCGTACACCACTGGTGATCGTCGAGGGGACACTGAATAGTGCACGGTACATCCAAACCGTCATCGAACCCATCGTTCTACCATTCCTAGACCGGCAAGGGAACTTGCTGTTCCAACAGGACAATGCACGTCCGCATGTATCCCGTGCCACCCAACGTGCTCTAGAAGGTGTAAGTCAACTACCCTGGCCAGCAAGATCTCCGGATCAGTCCCCCATTGAGCATGTTTGGGACTGGATGAAGCGTCGTCTCACGCGGTCTGCACGTCCAGCACGAACGCTGGTCCAACTGAGGCGCCAGGTGGAAATGGCATGGCAAGCCGTTCCACAGGACTACATCCAGCATCTCTACGATCGTCTCCATGGGAGAATAGCAGCCTGCATTGGTGCGAAAGGTGGATATACACTGTACTAGTGCCGACATTGTGCATGCTCTGTTGCCTGTGTCTATGTGCCTGTGGTTCTGTCAGTGTGATCATGTGATGTATCTGACTCCAGGAATGTGTCAATAAAGTTTCCCCTTCCTGGGACAATGAATTCACGGTGTTCTTATTTCAATTTCCAAGAGTGTATTTTATTCTGTTGCCTCCTATTCGTAATCGCATGTTCACTGTTAGATGTATCCACGTGATTGTCGACACAAACATGAGATCCTGAAGCATGCACATCTGAACGTGTACCCCGTGGTACAACTGGAAAAACCGCCGCAAAAAGCATTGTAATACCACCCATGGGTTGACTGTTTTGTCGAACATTTCTCAGTGATCTATCAGCTGCCTCTACTGCTCTTCGATTAGCCATCGTCTATTTGTCCTATAATACTAAGCAGCAGTCGTCTTGAACACTCGCTTTGTCGCTGTTTCTACAGATGTCAAATAAAGTGTGTTCACTGATACCCTAATCATAGGCAGGATACTCTTTCGGGGAATTTCAGAGTGTGAGACAATGCGTGCCATTCGCGATCAGCACTCAGTCGAGACTCTCTTTTGATAAAAGTTTCCAGAGCTGTAGACAATGACTGGCACTGATGATTAGTGCAATCACACATCTCGTTTTTCACTGAGAACAGTGGCGGTTTTCTCTTTGAGTAAAGGTTCTCGGGAGTGAGATAAAGTACGACGTTCTCGATCAGAGTTACTTCGTGCCTCGTTTTCGGAAGGAATTTTCAAAGAGCGAGTTACAGCCTGGTGTCGATCTGCAACTAGCATTGGCTCAAGAACTACACTACTGGCCATTAAAATTGCTACACCAAGAAGAAATGCAGGTGATAAACGGATATTCATTGGACAGATATATTATACTAGAAGTGACATATGATTACATTTTCAAGCAATTTGGGTGCATAGATCCTGAGATATCAGTACCCAGAACAACCATCTCTGGCCGTAATAACGGCCTTGATACGCCTGGGCATTGAGTCAAACAGAGCTTGGTGGCGTGTATAGGTACATATGCCCATGCAGCTTCAACGCCATACCTCAGTACATTAAGAGTAGTGACTGGCGTATTGTGACGAGCCAGTTGCTCGGCCACCATTGACCACACGTTTTCAAGTGGAGAGAGATCTGGAGAATGTGCTGGCCAGGGCAGTAGTCGAACATTTTCTGTATCCGGAAAGGCCCGTACAGGGCCTGCAACATGTGGTCGTGCATTAGCCTGCTGAAATGTAGGGTTTCCCAGGGATCGAATGAAGGGTAGAGCCACGGGTCATAACGCATCTGAAATGTAACGTCCACCGTTCAAAGTGCCATCACTGCGAGCAAGAGGTGACCAATACGTGTAACCAATGGCATCCCATACCATCACGCCGGGTGATACGCCAGTATGGTGATGATGAATACAAGCTTCCAATGTGCGTACAACGCGATGTCACCAAACACGGATGCGACCATCATGATGCTGTAAGCAGAACCTGGATTCATCCGAAAACGTGACGTTTTGCCATGGTGCACCCAGGTTCGTCGTTGAGTAGGCCATCGCAGGCGCTTCTGTCTGTGATGCAGCATCAAGGGTAACCGCAGCCATGGTCTCCGAGCTGATAGACCATGCTGCTGCAAACGTCGTCGAACTGTTCGTGCTGATGGTTGTTGTCTTGCAAAACGTCCCCATCTGTTGACTCAGGGATCGAAACGTGGCTGCACGATCAGTTACAGCAATGGGCATAAGATGCCTGTCATCTCGACTTCTAGTGATACGAGGCCGTTGATGCCCAGCACGGCGTTCCGCATTACCCTCCTGAACCCACCGATTCCATATTCTGCTTCCAGTCATCGTATCTCGACCAACGCGTGCAGCAATGTCCCGATACGATAAACCGCAATCGCGATAGGCTGCAATCCGACCATTATCAAAGTCGGAAACGTGATGGTACGCATTTCTCCTCCTTACACGAGGCATCACAACAACGTTTCACCAGGCAACGCCGGTCAACTGCTGTTTGTGTAGGAGAAATCGGTTGGAAAGTTTCCTCATGTCAGCACGTTGTAGGTGTCGTCACCGGCGCCAACCTTGTGTGAATGCTCTGAAAAGCTAATCATTTGCATATCACCGCATCTTCTTCCTATCGCTTACATTTCGCGTCTGTAGCACGTCATCTTCTTGGTGTAGCAATTTTAATGGCCAGTAGTGTACATTGGAGTCCTGAAACTGCATGCTCCTCAATCTTTTAGCCATTCAGGTGTACTGAGACCGTTTTCCAGGAAATTTTATTCATAAATAAAATGAAATCAAAAAGTAATAACTAAGCTTTCAAACAACGAAGTAAATTCAACATATTATTTTCTCTATCCAAGAAGTCACATAAAAAACTACCGAAAGAAGCAAAATATTTTCGTGAAGTTTTCAATACATAAAGCGAAATCCTAGTCAAGTAAATTCCATATTAGTTTTTATTTGTAAGGATATAATTGCAGCACTTAATTATAATACTGACGTAAACTTCCGTAAGTACTTTTGTCAATGAGGCAAAACAAAATGACATTGGCATCTATTGTTTCGTTCCTGTATTACGATACTAACAGCGCTGTCTATTGGATCTTTGCTGTACTACGTCATGATGATCGTATCACTGAAACAAACATACCAATTATGAAGTTAAGCAGACTTTTAAGACTTTAAGTTAAGTTTTCTTCCATTATCCGATTTTGAAGAAATAAAACCTTCATGTTGCCCCAAGCTGTGCTCAAATTACCTGTGAAAGCCCCATGAAAACTTAGTAGCGGTAGAGATTAACGTGATCAAACAGACAGACAAAATTTTTAAAATATTCTTACTGCATTCTGCTACACTTTCGGGCTCCCTCCTGCCCCCCTTTCATCCTGTTTTATCCCCACCTAACCTCTCTCTGCCTCCCCTCTACCCCCCTCCTCGAGTCCTTTTGTATACCCCTCCTCTGCCTTTCCCCACTCCCTGTCGCGTCTGCGCAGCACCCGCCCCCTCTTATGGGTCCTCGTCCTCCATCGGCTCCTTTCTCACCTGCCCCCCTACTTCGTTTTTTCCTCTCCTTTCCCCCTTTCCTTTCCTGTCATCTGTCCAGGTTCCCCCATGTGGCCTAGTCTTTGGTATATAATATTTGTGCCAATTTTTTAGTGCAGTGTTCAAGTGAATGTTCAGTGTTGTTCGTCTTTCCAAAACATGCTGTCGCTGAGTGTAAATTTTATATCTCTTGCGAACAGAAACCAGATGGTCACACTGTTTTTTTAATTGTCTGTTTATTCTTTTACCTGTCTGCTTCATATGTATTTTATTAGCATCATCAACCCTTCGTTCTATGTTTTGAGTTCCACGATTTTCCGCCATTTTACCATTTAAGTCACAGATTTTATCGCCTGCTTTTATTATTTATTATCTTCATCCTTTTAAAACAAACTCTGCAGGCTGAAGAGCGGCGTAGTAAGCTACTGCCAACCCGCCCCCTTCGGCGAAAATAGAAACTCAATAAGGAAAAAAAAAAAAAAATCTGTTACACTGTCTACATACCGGCAGTTAGTTTTTGGTCAGTATTTTTAGTGCACGGACACGATGGTTTTAAAATTTTAATGTTGGTATAGATGACACACCATGTACGTGTCATGTTGTTGTGAACGTTTACTTTGTTGCTGTTAAGAATTCTGTAAACCTACATCAAGCTTGTAAT
Source organism: Schistocerca americana (assembly GCF_021461395.2). NCBI lineage: Eukaryota > Metazoa > Arthropoda > Insecta > Orthoptera > Acrididae > Schistocerca > Schistocerca americana. The sequence goes on from NC_060124.1 coordinate 52,710,886, forward strand.
TCGGTAAACAGCGACGTATTTGAAGTGTAGTATTTTCCCAAACCTCGACGAAAGCCTGGAAAAGCGAGCAGACGAGACGACAGAACGCCGTCCTTATTACTTGGCAAATCAGTGGAGTCGCGCTGGCGAGGATACGCGGCGCGGTGCGGCGCGGCGCGGCGAGACCGAGGCCGAGGCGCGTCTCCGGGGCTGCTTCATCTGCGCGCCCGCCTACCGCCGTTAGACGCAGCCCTCAATTCCCTCTGCAGGCAATAAGCAGTACATGTGACAGGCGGGCTTCTCAGAAGCCTCGGGCAGGAGCGACGCTGGGAAATACATTTTTTCATGAGCATCCGCTGTAGCAGAAACCCCGCTCGCCGATTCCTAACACGCCTCTGAATCAAGGCATAGCTGGCGACCTGTAGGGTGACGCCTTAAATTTGTTCACCACTCCAACAGAAATGGAAGCCGTTTTCGAGAAATATCGAAATATAAGTGACCTCAATTTAATTACCACTAAAAGCACAAGGAACAAACTTATTCCGTAGCTAAATAGTAATTTTTCCTGCTCCATTCCTGCTACAGGTTTAGACTTTAGAACTTGAACTGTAAAGCATATACACTACCGGTCATTAAAATTGCAACACCATGAAGTCGACGTGCGACATATGTCGTACTGACATAAAATGTACTTCATTTTTAAACATGCAAATGATCAGGGTATCAGTTCAAGAAAGTAGCTAGGATTAAAGCTATCTACACTCCTGGAAATGGAAAAAAGAACACATTGACACCGGTGTGTCAGACCCACCATACTTGCTCCGGACACTGCGAGAGGGCTGTACAAGCAATGATCACACGCACGGCACAGCGGACACACCAGGAACCGCGGTGTTGGCCGTCGAATGGCGCTAGCTGCGCAGCATTTGTGCACCGCCGCCGTCAGTGTCAGCCAGTTTGCCGTGGCATACGGAGCTCCATCGCAGTCTTTAACACTGGTAGCATGCCGCGACAGCGTGGACGTGAACCGTATGTGCAGTTGACGGACTTTGAGCGAGGGCGTATAGTGGGCATGCGGGAGGCCGGGTGGACGTACCGCCGAATTGCTCGACACGTGGGGGGTGAGGTCTCCACAGTACATCGATGTTGTCGCCAGTGGTCGGCGGAAGGTGCACGTGCCCGTCGACCTGGGACCGGACCGCAGCGACGCACGGATGCACGCCAAGACCGTAGGATCCTACGCAGTGCCGTAGGGGACCGCACCGCCACTTCCCAGCAAATTAGGGACACTGTTGCTCCTGGGGTATCGGCGAGGACCATTCGCAACCGTCTCCATGAAGCTGGGCTACGGTCCCGCACACCGTTAGGCCGTCTTCCGCTCACGCCCCAACATCGTGCAGCCCGCCTCCAGTGGTGTCGCGACAGGCGTGAATGGAGGGACGAATGGAGACGTGTCGTCTTCAGCGATGAGAGTCGCTTCTGCCTTGGTGCCAATGATGGTCGTATGCGTGTTTTGCGCCGTGCAGGTGAGCGCCACAATCAGGACTGCATACGACCGAGGCACACAGGGCCAACACCCGGCATCATGGTGTGGGGAGCGATCTCCTACACTGGCCGTACACCACTGGTGATCGCCGAGGGGACACTGAATAGTGCACGGTACATCCAAACCGTCATCGAACCCATCGTTCTACCATTCCTAGACCGGCAAGGGAACTTGCTGTTCCAACAGGACAATGCACGTCCGCATGTATCCCGTGCCACCCAACGTGCTCTAGAAGGTGTAAGTCAACTACCCTGGCCAGCAAGATCTCCGGATCTGTCCCCCATTGAGCATGTTTGGGACTGGATGAAGCGTCGTCTCACGCGGTCTGCACGTCCAGCACGAACGCTGGTCCAACTGAGGCGCCAGGTGGAAATGGCATGGCAAGCCGTTCCACAGGACTACATCCAGCATCTCTACGATCGTCTCCATGGGAGAATAGCAGCCTGCATTGCTGCGAAAGGTGGATATACACTGTACTAGTGCCGACATTGTGCATGCTCTGTTGCCTGTGTCTTTGTGCCTGTGGTTCTGTCAGTGTGATCATGTGATATATCTGACCCCAGGAATGTGTCAATAAAGTTTCCCCTTCCTGGGACAATGAATTCACGGTGTTCTTATTTCAATTTCCAGGAGTGTATGTTGCGCATACGCAGAATGATTATGGAAAGGGCGTCTCATTGAAAAATTGTATTTCACAGGTAGTTGTTTGTTACATGTCACCATACTGTGCCTTGTGTAAGAAAGAAAAACATCTCCCTGCAAGTGTCAGCAGTCAATAGGGGTTAGATCATTACCTGACTGCAGTTTACGTTTCTGTGATATTGCTGCTAGCGTTGGTCAGGATCGTACGACTGTCACGTAAATATTGAATAGATGGCTTCAGAAGTACCATACTCAACGCCATGTAGAATCTCACAAGGCCCCACGCGACTAGCGCCCAAGGAGACAGACATATCGTTCGCTCAGTCAGGGAGGATCATATAGGCATGTCGCTTATCTTGAATTAGGGAGTGGGTTTGTTTGCAGCACGGTATGTATCTACACTGGTAGCGGGGTGACTTGTGCAGCAGCATAGACTACGAGTACGGTGATCATTTTTGCGCCTTTCCTTCACGGCAGCAGAGAGAGAGAGATGTGTTGCGCCCAATGACAACAATGGACGCAGGTAATTTCATAGCATCCTAATGGACGTATCTGGGTGTTCAGGGTCCAATAAAGACGAACCATGCCACACTGCATCTGTTAACGTCACTTGGCACCATGGCATGTAATGCCAATGGGTACAGATCACAATCATATCTTCTTCCCGTAGCTGGTAATTTTGATAAGCTGTCATTACATTTCACACGAGATTTGTATGTTGACATCCAGTAAGAGCGCTGATGACCGTGTTGCAGAGTGCTGCAAAACCAGCATCGTCATCATCACCATTATAAACATTATTATCTACTTACTTTCTGATATATCTTCTTGCCTTTGACTCTATCCTATTGTACGACCTATCGTGCATACTACTTTAACGACCATTACTTTTCTTGAGGACATTGCAACACCATACAGGTGGCTGTGCTCTTCCTTAGATATCTCCGTTACGCTATCTTTAAACAGGATAATGCAAAACATCTTGCCGTGCCGCCTTGACCGAACTCGCTACCAATGCAGTTTGACTTTTACCCTATTCAGAATCTTCTCCAGATCTTTCACCCATTGGAAATGTCTGTTCATGGGTTGCTGGGAGACTGCAATGCCATTAGTTGGTGCAACTGATTGACGAACTTTGGTACAAAGTAGCGTGGGATCATCTGCCAGTACCTCCCATCCAAGATCAATACGATTCGATGCAAAGCTGCATTAGAGTCGTTGTTGCTTCCAGAGGTGGAAGCTCTGTGTACTGATTTTGAAAGTCAGTACACCCCGAAATCACTACAGTTTTAATCATGTTTTTTTCCTACTATGTCGTATACGCACAATAAGACAAAATTTCTTTGTTTTATACAGGGTGGTCCATTGATATTGACCGGGCCAAATATCTCACGAAATAAGCATCAAACGAAAAAACTACAAAGAATGAAATTCGTCTAGCTTGAGGGGGGGAACCAGATGGCGCTATGGTTGCCCGCTAGACGGCGCTGCCATAGGTCAAACGGATATCAACTGGGTTTTTTAAATAGGAACCCCCATTTTTATTACATATTCGTGTAGTACGTAAAGAAATGTGAATGTTTTAGTTGGACCACTTTTTTCGCTTTGTGATACACGGTGCTGTAATAGTCGCAAACGTATAAGTACGTGGTATCACTTAACATTCCGTCAGTGCGGACGGTATTTGCTTCGTGATAGATTACCCGTGTTAAAATGGACCGTTTACCAACTGCGGAAAAGGTCGATATTGTGTTGATGTATGGCTATTGTGATCAAAATGCCCAACGGGCGTGTGTTATGTATGCTGCTCGGTATCCTGGACGACATCATCCAAATGTCCGGACCGTTCGCTGGATAGTTACGTTATTTAAGGAAACAGGAAGTGTTCAGCCACATGTGAAACGGAAGTAGGTATTTTAGCTGCTGTCGCGGATAATCCGCACATCAGTAGCAGACGAATTGCGCGAGAATCTGGAATCCCAAAAACGTCGGTGTTTCCGTGTTTAGAATGCTACATCAACATCGATTGCACTCGTACCGTATTTCCTATGCACCAGGAATTGCATGACGACAACTTTGAACGTCGTGTACAGTTGTGCCACTGGGCACAAGAGAAATTACGGGACGATAACAGATTTTTTTGCACGCGTTCTATTTAACGATGAAGCGTCATTCACCAACAGCGGTAACGTAAACCGGCATAATATGCGCTAATGGGCAACGGAATATCCACGATGGCTGCGACAAGTGGAACATCAGCGACCTTGGCGGGTTAATGTATGGTGCGAAATTATGGGAGGAAGGATAATTGGCCCCCATTTTATCGATGGCAATCTAAATGGTGCAATGTAGGCTGATTTCCTACGTAATGATCTACCGATGTTACTACAAGATGTTTCATTTCATGACAGAATGGCGATGTACTTCGAACATGATGGATGTCTGGCACGTAGCTCGCGTGCGGTTGAAGCGGTACTGAATAGCATGACAGGTGGATTGGATGTCGAAGCACCATACCATGGCCCCCCGTTCACCGGATGTGACGTCCCCGGGTTTCTTCTGTGGGGAACGTTGAAGGATATTTGCTATCGTGATCCACCGACAACGCCTGACAACATGCGTCAGCGCATTGTCAATCCATGTGCGAACTATTCTCTGTTGAGAGGAATGTCGTTACAAGTATTGCCAAATGTATTGACGTTGACGGACATAATTTTGGGCATTTTTTTGCATTAATGTGATATTTACAGGTAATCACGCTGTAACAACATGCGCTCTCTGAAATGATAAGTTCACAAAGGTACATGTATCACACTGGAACAACCGAAATAAAATGTTCAAACGTACCTACGTTCTGTATTTTAATTTAAAAAAACCTACCTGTTACCAACTGTTCGTCTAAAATTGTGAGCCATATGTTTGTGACTATTAGAGCGCCATCTATGACAAAGCGAAAAAAGTGGTCCAACTAAAACATTCATATTTCTTTACGTACTACACGAATATGTAATAAAAATGGGGGTTCCTATTTTAAAAAAACGCAGTTGATATCCGTTTGACCTATGGCAGCGCCATCTAGCGGGTCAACCAAAGTGTCATCTGGTTTCCCCTTCAAGCTAGACAAGTTTCGATCTTTGTAGTTTTTTTCGTTTGACGCTTATTTCGTGAGATATTTGGCCCGGTCACTATCAATGGACCACCTTGTATACTTCCAGGCGTTGCAATTTTAGAATCAAAGGCTGTAATTTACATAATTATTGTTACTGATCCCATCTCTTCCTTAAGATCGGAGGAACAAAACCTCCAAAACTTGAATTGGAAATCACATTTTACTAATCTTCTCAAACGCTTGAGCTCAGAAGAAGTTTATCAGCGTGAAATTCTTGATTTTGTTTCTAAAAGTATCGGACAATTACCTCATTTTGCGTACATCCATTCATAGTTGTCAAACGGAATGGTTTTAATGTGACAATTCCACCCCTGCACACAATGCATCCATACATGCGGCATTCTATATTGATTTAAAATTCTATTTTCCTATCATTCGGGCTCTGCCATCTGACTCATCACTGCAGCTGCAGTTATGTAATACCTTGGTCTAACCGTGGGTGCCAGAATGATCACTAGACATGTAATCCCTGCAGATTACAGCCCATTGTCAAGAGCTATCATCATGTGAGCGAATAACATGGAGTGTGGTCATCAAAAATACCCTGGACGACGTGGTTTCTGCGGAAGGAGGGCGTAGACACTGCGTATATCCACAGCAACTGGTGGAAGTGTGAGGAGAGTGTGCCCTGTCACGAAAAGTGCTCTTGTACCAGCCAACACTCGTCCCAGTACCAGTCGGAAACCTTGGGCTTTCATCAGTGAATGGGACGCGAGATATCGTCACCTCCACCGTGTTCTTCTGACTTAGCCCTATCTGTTCGGGGCTGTGAAGAAACACGGCTTTTCCTATGTATACAGGCTGAACCAGCGAATGAAAATCTGTACCAAGGCCGGGAACAGAACCCGGGTCTCCTGCTCATTAGGCAGATGCGTTAGCCACTAATGCACCTTGGCACAGCGGTTTACACAACTACATGGACCATTCTGGCACACCTCCCACCTCGATCCGAATACCCTCTCCCACCCCAGTCTACTTCAAATTTCCCCTTACACAACAACAGGATAATATGTGCAGTTGTGTGAACTGCTGCGCCAAGGGGGCTTAGTTTCTACCGCACCTCCATAGTAAGCAGGAGATGCGAGTTCAATTCTCTACCTTCGAACAAATTTTCACTCGGCGCTTCAGTCTATTTACATAAAATCACACCTGTATGAGACAAGTAAAGTCCCTTAAACTGTGTCATTTCGTTTGTATAAGTACCTGTTCCTGGAGCTCCGTTTACGTTCAATGCTGAGGCACTGTTCGAGAACATGGAGAGTGTCGGCAATTCTTTTGATGTGTAAGGGGGGAATTGGAAGTAGACTAGGGCGGTAGTGCGAATTTGGATCGAAGTGGGAGGTTTGCCAGGGTAATTAGTGCAGTTTTGTTAACTGCTCTGCCAAAGTGGCTTTCATCTGCCTCGAGATGCCTGACCTAGGTGATTGTGTTGTCTTCATCATTTCATTACGGCGGCACGGTAGCTCAGTCTGTTCGGTCAGAGGATTTAGCTACCCTCTGTAATAAAAAAACTGAGTAAACGGATGAACGAACAACCTAAACGAGTGTCATCGGGCGTCCGCCACGAACAAATTAAAGAAAAGTGGCAAAATGACTGTTGCACCTGCCTACTGAGCAGGAGACTTCGGTTCGATTCCCGTCCTTAGTACAAATTTTCACTTGCTGCTTCAGTCTATATACATAAAATCATATCTATATGAAGCCAGTTAAGCCTCTGAAACCGTGCCATTTCACAGTTTTTCTTCTTATTACTTAATACTCAATGTGTTGGGCCTTGCCCACTCGCCTCGTATAGGGTGCCTAAGGAATGCTGCATTCTCGGAATACTATACAACAATTCAAGCAAATAACTGTAGCAGTTTTATTTCTATAAAGTAGATTGACAATACTTAACTTTAATGTACAAAGGTGTCGCAAGCGATGGGCGATATGCAAAATAAATCCCAGTCCTGGGTATACACAATGTTCAAACAAGCAATGGATATGGATCACGACAATGTGATATCGCAGCACACTCTGTTAGGCCGTGCTAATACTCTGCGAATCCTGTCCATTAACGTCCGGCCGAGGCTGTCAGGAGCGGCGCTTGTATTCTCCTCTTGTAGAGGACGCTCCTGTCGTAGTGCGGTCCTAATCAGCACGCAATTAGCCGACGTCGTTTAACCGCCTTCTCTTCTCTTGCGTTTTTCGTCTTCGTTACGCCAGAAAAGAATGATTACTAGTTTCAGCGAAGTTAAATCCCCATCAACAGATCATTAATACAAAAAAAAATGCAATGCCAATTCATTTCGTCAACTCTTCACATTAACTGGACACAACAGTGAACAGTCGACGAAATGAATTAGTCTTGCGGATTTTTTTTTTTTTTTTTTTTTTTTTTTTTTGCTATACGGATTACTCTGAAGATGACATTTTAATTTTTCTGAAACGATGAATCATTGTGTATTCCTTAATAAAGAGATCAACCTGTTTAGATTCTGATATCACCTTAACATAGCTGAAAATGTCAGGTAATCGTTATGCTATGAGGATATCTCCGAGTGGGGATCGTTTCACAGTCTTCCACCAGCTGGTAGCAACTGTCCTGCAGTGGGTATGACAGACTCCAGACGAGGGGTTTAAGGAGGGCGTACAGAAGGTAAAGGGACCACTTCAGGAGAATACGGTGGGTGTATACCATTTCAGTGATGACAGCCACGGTTTATCGACTCGTATGGGGCCAAGTGTTGTCGTGTTGCAAGTCCACTTTTCCTGATGGTTCACACTCTAAGCACACTAACACCAACTGCCTATGAATATTTGCAGTGTTTCACCCCCTTTCACAGAACCCACGACGTCCCGTGCTGTCCTTGATGATAACACTCCACGTTGTTTGCAAGTGTACCGATAGCAGTTTGGGAAATGGGCTGTACTGCGTAGGGGTCACACCTCTAGTAATTATGCTGCCACATGACGTTCGACTACAGTATTACATACTTGCAACTGAAATGAGTCAAATGGAGCACCTTGAGTGGTATGAAATAAGAAACTGTAAATCGATATGGAACGGCCCTATTAGCACAGAAACGTGCTGCAAATATCATACCTGGGACTAATCTTGGAACTTCGCAGACGCAAATGTTTAATACATTTACTCTGTTGTGAAGAACTACGTTGAGATGAACCAGGCGTAGACTGAAAATGATAACATTCATAAATACAACACTAGGAACCAAAAATAGCCCCAACTGTCAACAATTCAGCGTTACCCTTCTACAGAAACGATCAGCGAATGGATCCACAAAGAGCACACGCCTTGTGAATTAAAGGTGCCGAAAGGTAATGAAAGTTGAAAAGCAAATAAAAATCATTTCCACTTCACAACTTCTTTTACTTCACTAATGAATTTCTGAACAGATAGTAACTGTATGTGACTGTGTGACACTTATGAAATTTATGTGAATCAAGCCTTAAAAAAGTAGCCATGTTTTCATAGGAAATATGTAAATGGTCTGGAAATTTACTGACACAATCCACCCCATAGTGAGTTACCATGAATATATTCATCGATATGATGGTCAACTGCGGTCCTGAAAAGGACCAAGATGATGTTTCTCGTGTGAAAGGATCAGCCGCCAGGAAACCTGGCGCCCAGGGTACGCCCGATTGCAAGTCTTATCTTGGTCGGAAATCATTGCAATCTTCGTGGAGGCTCCTTTCATTTCACCAGAGAAGGCAAGGCTGGAGTTATGGAAGAAGTCGACGCCTCACCTGCAGACGCCAGAAGGTGAAGGACTACCACCTGGACACAACGAGAGCTGGCTGGTGTAGAAATCTTTAAACAGATTACGATCAAGAGTTGGACCATCCAGAGACAACCTGAAGAGATGGGGCTTCATAACAGAAGATACGTCCTGTGATTGTGATCAAGAACAAACCACAAGCCACATGCTCCAGTGCCTTTTGTGCCCTACATCCCGGACGAAGATTGATCTCCTGCAAGCCACTCCAAGCGCTTTGGAGGTTTCAAAGTACTGAACACATGTAATATAAATACAATATACACTCCTGGAAATAGAAATAAGAACACAGTGAATTCATTGTCCCAGGAAGGGGAAACTTTATTGACACATTCCTGGGGTCAGATACATCACATGATCACACTGACAGAACCACAGGCACATAGACACAGGCAACAGAGCATGCACAATGTCGGCACTAGTACAGTGTATATCCACCTTTCGCAGCAATGCAGGCTGCTATTCTCCCATGGAGACGATCGTAGAGATGTTGGATGTAGTCCTGTGGAACGACTTGCCATGCCATTTCCACCTGGACCAGTCTTCGTGCTGGACGTGCAGACCGCGTGACACGACGCTTCATCCAGTACCAAACATGCTCAATGGGGGACAGATCCGGAGATCTTGCTGGCCAGGGTAGTTGACTTACACCTTCTAGAGCACGTTGGGTGGCACGGGATACATGCGGACGTGCATTGTCCTGTTGGAACAGCAAGTTCCCTTGCCGGTCTAGGAATGGTAGAACGATGGGTTCGATGACGGTTTGGATGTACCGTGCACTATTCAGTGTCCCCTCGACGATCACCAGTGGTGTACGGCCAGTGTAGGAGATCGCTCCCCACACCATGATGCCGGGTGTTGGCCCTGTGTGCCTCGGTCGTATGCAGTCCTGATTGTGGCGCTCACCTGCACGGTGCCAAACACGCATACGACCATCATTGGCACCAAGGCAGAAGCGACTCTCATCGCTGAAGACGACACGTCTCCATTCGTCCCTCCATTCACGCCTGTCGCGACACCACTGGAGGCGGGCTGCACGATGTTGGGGCGTGAGCGGAAGACGGCCTAACGGTGTGCGGGACCGAAGCCCAGCTTCATGGAGACGGTTGCGAATGGTCCTCGCCGATACCCTAGGAGCAACAGTGTCCCTAATTTGCTGGGAAGTGGCGGTGCGGTCCCCTACGGCACTGCGTAGGATCCTACGGTCTTTTCGTGCATCCATGCGTCGCTGCGGTCCGGTCCCTGGTCGACGGGCACGTGCACCTTCCGCCGGCCACTGGCGACAACATCGATGTACTGTGGAGACCTCACGCCCCACGTGTTGAGCAATTCGGCGGTACGTCCACCCGGCCTCCCGCATGCCCACTATACGCCCTCGCTCAAAGTCCGTCAACTGCACATACGGTTCACGTCCACGCTGTCGCGGCATGCTACCAGTGTTAAAGACTGCGATGGAGCTCCGTATGCCACGGCAAACTGGCTGACACTGACGGCGGCGGTGCACAAATGCTGCGCAGCTAGCGCCATTCGACGGCCAACACCGCGGTTCCTGGTGTGTCCGCTGTGCCGTGCGTGTGATCATTGCTTGTACAGCCCTCTCGCAGTGTCCGGAGCAAGTATGGTGGGTCTGACACACCGGTGTCAATGTGTTCTTTTTTCCATTTCCAGGAGTGTATATATATATATATATATATATATATATATATATATATATATATATATATATATATATTGATGTGTATGGCTACTGTAATTTTGTATGTTTCTGACTCTAGAATAAATAAAACCATGAACATGTGCATAAAATTAAAACTATATTAACCAAAAACAACGATGGTGATGTGTGGTATAATTAGATAAAATGGTGATGTCTCCTTTTTCTAAAACAATATATTTTTCCTCAAATATGTTTCTGCAACACAGTGTTGTCATCGTCAAATTATTAATTATTGTCTGATAATTTATGTTTCAACAATGATAGCAGTTACGCTGCAGTGTCAAAGCAGGTTCATAGTGTTTATATTGCCATGTCAGTGTTTGCAATCTTTTAGTTATAAATACCATTCTTAACTGCATACTAGGTCACGTTCCCGCAAAAGAACTGTTTATTACATCAGTTCACATAACAGGAACTCCCTATATTATAATTAGGTTTAAAAATCTAAATGCCGACGATCAGATTTGTGCATGACGCACACGTTATGCAGTGAGATGAAATGTCTTTTTATCTAGATACGTAATAACGTTATGTGAAATACACAGTTACTTGTAAAACAAATAACGTCACTTATTCTAAAATTAAGATAAAAATGACTTGGCATAAGGACCAGTAAATGATTTAGATTAAGATTATAATGTAACTGTAATACTTGTTTAAGATGAACTGCGCAGGAAGCAAGAAGTACGTGTGTTATGGAACACAAGTGATGAAATACAAGGAGATAGTGTGTCTGTCTTTAATGTCGCCTCCACCTCTCAGTGATGTGGGGAGCCGCCAGGAATGACACGTGATTTGGACTCCACGTTAAACCGTTAGTTCCCCTTCCCACTTTGTATAACTTGGGTAGATTAGGTACACGTTAGTAGCCAAAGTGACGTCCAATAGAAAGACTTGCACTCGACCATTGAGCCACACAACATTAATTATAAGGTAAGTACGTTGTTCACCAAAGGAACAGACATTAACCCTTTTGCTATTGTCTGCAACGAGTAAGCCTGTTTAGAGAGTCAGGACCTTGGACATATCGAATTGGAGACGACACTAATATAGAGCTAATATTTATTCTTGGGTGTAGTTACAGTGGTATAAGGCACTAGAAGCTGGGAACGGTGATAGTGAAGTTTCAGATACTGTGTTGTCATTGATACGATTGCGGAAATCAATGGACCTATCTGCTAGATGGTAAGTTGTTCGTTGATTAGCGTAGCATCGTCACGAGGTTTCACAACGGACAGTAGATGGATGGAAGGAAGATTGGGATTTACTGTACCTTCGACAATAAGGTCATTAGGGACGAAGCACGAGCTCGAATTGTTTGTGTTAATGATAGGGAAGGAAGCAGGCCATGCCCTTTCAGGGAACCATACCACTAATTGCTTGGAGCGATTTAGGAAAATCAGTGAAGAGCTACTTCTGAATGCCTGGAGACGGATTTGAACGTCGTCCTTTATAATGCGAGTCCAGTTTGTTAACCGCTGTTCCACCTCGCTAGGTCCGGCAATAGCTGCTAATTAGGATCACGGTCAATGTACTCTTCAGTCACTTGCAGCCGTTGAATCATTTCTCCGAACTGGCGAAATGCCGGTTGCAGTTAATTATCCGGCCACTGTGGCCAACGTAAGCTGGGACTCTGAATATTCAGCTCTGACTATGCTCAGATTCCACGAATAGCTGGGCTCATGCTGCGCACCAGTGGCAGTATTGCTATACCGGCAACTGTGACGACGCCACTCGATGTGCTCATGGAACAACAGACAAGAACTGAAAACAAGCTGAAATAAACAGGTGTCGATTCTCAATAGTACGTGCGGTTCACTAATAGGCACATGTATAATACATGAATGTTTATCAACAACCGCATTGGCAGACAGAATTTAATTTTTTCTCTGCATGTTGCATGAAAGCAGCTAAAATTTGTACTTTCGAGGGAATGAACTTGTAATTCTTTATCTCTAACGTGATGGCTAATGTGGTGAAATTTATTAACATTCTTTATATCTGTGCTTCTGTTGTTTTGGAAAAATTTTCCCGAATACCGTTTGCACCTATTTACCTGCTTTTTGTCTTAAAGTGAGTTCACTGAAGGATCACATAGCCAGACATTTGCTGACCACTGCCGTTTGTTTTCTTAACGGTGCGCTGCTGTAATCGGTTAATGTGACTTCACTTCTCTTCTTTCATTGTCGAAATATCGTGGTGTGGATGTTCAACATTTACGTTGCTTATAGCAATACTTCTTTTTGCAGAACAATTCCAACAGCAATGCGGAACAGTAGCATCAAGGATTTACCAACACAGATTTAGCACTAGTAGTTTTCTATCTTTATATTTCCAAGGAAAGTGGGTGATGTTATTGTGGTCTTCAACCCGAAGATTGTTTTGATGCAGCTCTCCACGCTACTGTTATCATGTGCATCTCGTAATAACTACTGCAACCTAAATTAATCTGAACCTGCTTGCTGTGCTCGTCTCTTGGTCTCCCTCTGTAACTTTTACTCCTCACACTTCGTTCCAGCAGTAAACTGACGATTACTTGATGTCTCAGAATGAGTCCTAGCAAGTGGCCCCTTCTTTTAGTCAAGTTATGCCACAAATTTCTTTAATTTCTTTTCTCTACAGTTCTATACGATACCTCCTCATTAGTTATGTTACCTATCCATCGTACCTTCAATACATTCGTGTAGCACCATGTTTAAAAACTCCAGTTCTCATCTTGTCTGAACTGCTTCTCATACCTTCAGTATAAGCCTACACTCTAGGCAAATACGTCCAGGAAAGACTTCGATAATAACAAATTCCTCTTCCTTAGAAACCACCTTTCTTACCGTTTCCGGTATACACTTTATATCCTCTCTACTTCGGCCAGAATCATACTCTTACCGCCCAACTAGTAAAACGTCTCTGTTGCTTTAATTGTCTCATTTTCTAATCTAGTTCCCTCAGTATCGCTTTACTTAATTCGATCCCATTCCATAGCCCTATTGATGTTCATCCTATACCCTCACTGCAAGGCATTGTCCATTCTGCTCCAGTGCACTTGCTGCCTCTGACAGGATTACAGTAACATAGGAATACTTCAAATTATTTATTTCTTATTCCTGAACTTTTAATTCCTTCTCCAAATCTTCTTTGCTTTCCTTTAGCACCTGCTGGACGTAAAGATTGAGAAATATTCAGGATACGCGGCAATCCTGTCTCACACGCTACTCAACCACTGCTTCTCGTTCATGCCCTTCGACTCTTACCACTGCTGTGTGATTTTTGTGCAAGTTGGATACAACCTTTCGCTCCTTGTATTTTACCCATGCTAATTTCAAAGAGTTTATTCGAGTCAACGTTGCCCAAACTTTTTGTAAGTCTACAAAAAAGGAATTCTGAGTGACTTCTTACTGTAAGTGAGACTATTATTGGAGTAAAGGTGGCCGGCCGCTGGGGCGAGCGGTTCTAGGCGCTTCAGTCCGGAACCACGCTGCTGCTACCGTAGCAGGTTCGAACCCTGCCTGTGTTATGGATGTGAGTGATGTCCTAAGGTTAGTTAGGTTTAAGCAGTTCTAAGTCTATGGGACTGATGACCTCAGATGTTACGTTCCATAGCGCTTAGAGCCATTTGAACCATTTCTTTGAGTAGAGGAGACAATCTTCTACCTTCTTAGTCCGTGTTAGGTTCCTTGTTAGCTACGCACCAGACACGAAATGATTCGAAAGAAGAGTCCAGAAAAGGGGTTGAAACATCGTTTCGGTACGGAGATACTAAGAGGAACTTGAAGTGGCCTACAAAATTTTACTTTTAATAGCAACTGTCACGAAATCATGCAGACTTATTATCGGAGTTATTATGCTTCAAAAGTTTTTGAACATGCGAACGTATGAATAAAGCTTTATTTTAGTCTCTCTGTGACGATGGGATTTCTTACGCAGATACAGAAATGGTTTGTTCGGTTTTACCGATGATCTTTGGAAACCCACTTTCACAGGAATAGCAGGGTTTGTTTTCTTAGGCTGCCGCTTCAACAAAGGCTACTTCACGATGCGATGCGTTTTCGTCTGCCGCTAATTATTAAGGGTAACTGTCTACTGAGAAAGGATTTGTGGCTTCTGTCAGCTAACTTTTCACATTCGTCCAAACGATATGCTACTTTCTTACTGAAGTGAAAGTTGGAAAGAAAGGAAGTGCGGCAAGTTTTTAACGTTTCTTCAATGAAAAATTTGGTGCAGACATACCGTAAGCTAAGGCTGAGTAAGGCTGCTGAAGAAAAGCGATGATATTCTTTACGAGGAACCATTAGTATAAAATGACTTACGGTTACCGCTGAGCACATAGCCGTGGGTCAACAAAAGTAAGAGATCGATGTCGAAGACCCAATACCGTTAAGTCTTCTAAAAACGTATGATGTCCACTGAATGAATCACTTGTTGTTGTTGTTGTGGTGTTCAGTCCTGAGACTGGTTTGATGCAGCTTTCCATGCTACTCTATCCAGTGCAAGCTTCTTCATCTCCCAGTACCTACTGCTACCTACATCCTTCTGAATCGGTTTAGTGTATTCATCTCTTGGTCTCCCTCTATGATTTTTACCCTCCACGCTGCCCTCCAATACTAAATTGGTGATCCCTTGATGCCTCAGAACATGTCCTAGCAACCGAACCCATCTTCTAGTTAAGTTGTGCCACAAACTTCTCTTCTCCCCAATCCTGTTCAATACCTCCTCATTAGTTATATGAGCTACCCACCTAATCTTCAGCATTCTTCTGTAGCACAACATTTCGAAAGCTTCTATTCTCTTCTTGTCCAAACTAGTTATCGTCCATGTTTCACTTCCATACATGGCTACGCTCCATAAAAATACATTGAGAAACGAGTTCCTGACACTCAAATCTATACTCGATGTTAACAGATTTCTCTTCTTCAGAAACGCTTTCCTTGACATTGCCAGTCTACATTTTATATCCTCTCTACTTCGACCATCATCAGTTATTTTGCTTCCCAAATAGCAAAACTCCTTGTAAGGTGTATGCTTCGCTGGCGATGGGCGAGGCATGACATAACCTCTGACCACAGAGTAGTTTATTGTTAGTTGTTGCTTGTCGCGTGTCTGCGCTTGTCTGCGCGAGTCGACAGTAGAAGTCAGTCTGCGCTAGTCTGCAGTAGTAGTCGGTCGGATACAGTAGCGAGTGGACAGCAGTAGTCTGCGGGAGTCGGCATGCGTCGGCTGTGTGCTCTGGTCGCGACTCTGGTCAGGACTCTGGAGGATGAGTATTGTTGTAGAAGGTAAAGAAGCAGCATTCCGCATATTTAATAATGTATGTTAATTTGTTCAAAAAAATTTGCCCCAATAATAATTTTTTTATAAAGTAACTCTTTTAAAGAAAAATATTCATTTCAATTTAAAGAATTTTTCCACTCTTTTGAAGAAAAAGCATTCATTTCAATTTAAAGAATATTTCCTATGCATTCCTTCCAAGAATATATATATACGCCAGCATTGCACGAAGCTGTGTCGATAAATAAGAGCAGATATAGTTGCAGTTTTTATTGAGGTAAGAATTTTGCTTTTGTTATTCAGAATACAGGGCCGAAGGTCAGCGCTGCTGTCCTTATAAAATTTACCAGATATTATTATTTCTGTTAGGAGGTTACATTTCGTTCATGGTTCATTATTCAATTAATATAATTGTTGGCTTATGGTCAACTTTCATTCCTTAATTTTTGTGGGGTGGTTACGCATGGTTCCATTTCAAATTTTTTATTTAACATATTTTTGCTGGGAGGTTACACTTCGCTCCATTCTTATTTATTATTTAATTTTTACTCCTGGGAGGTAACATCCTTTACTACTTTAAGTGTCTCATTTCCTAATCTAATTCCTTCCGCATCACCCGATTTAATATGACTACATTCCATTATCCTCGTTTTCTTTTTGTTGATGTTCATCTTATATCCTCCTTTCAAGACACTGTCCATTCCGTTCAACTGCTCTTCCAAGTCCTTTGCTGTCTCTGACAGAATTACAATGTCATCGGTGAACCTCAAAGTTTTTATTTCTTCTCCGTGGATTTTAATACCTACTCCGAATTTTTCTTTTGTTTCCTTCACTGCTTGCTCATTATAGAGATTGAATAACGTCGGGGATAGGCTACAACCCTGTCTCACTCCCTTCCCAACCACTGCTTCCCTCTAATGCCCCCCGACTCTTATAACTGCCATCTGGTTTCTGTACAAATTGTAAATAGCCTTTCGCTCCCTGTATTTTACCCCTGCCACCTTCAGAATTTGAAAGAGAGTATTCCAGTCAACATTGTCAAAAGCTTTCTCTAAGTCTACAAATGCTAGAAACGTAGGTTTGCCTTTCCTTAATCTAGCTTCTAAGATAAGTCGTAGGGTCAGTATTGCCTCACGTGTTCCAATATTTCTACAGAATCCAAACTGATCTACCCCGAGGTCGGCTTCTACCAGTTTTTCCATTCGTCTGTAAAGAATTCGCGTTAGTATTTTGCATCCGTGACTTATTAAACTGATTGTTCGGTAATTTTCACATCTGTCAGCACATGCTTTCTTTGGGATTGCAATTATTATATTCTTCTTGAAGTCTGAAGGTATTTCGCCTGTCTCATACATCTTGCTCACCAGATGGTAGAGTTTCGTCAGGACTGGCTCTCCCAAGTCCGTCAGTAGTTCTAATGGTATGTTGTCTACTCCCGGGGCCTTGTTTCGACTCAGCTCTTTCAGTGCTCTGTCAAACTCCTCGCGCAGTATTGTATCTCCCATTTCATCTTCTTCTACATCCTCTTCCATTTCCATAAAACTGTCCTCAAGTACATCGCCCTTGTATAGACCCTCTATATACTCCTTCCACCTTCCTGCTTTCCCTTCTTTGCTTAGAACTGGGTTTCCATCTGAGCTCTTGATATTCATACAAGTGGTTCTCTTTTCCCCAAAGGTCTCTCTAATTTTCCTGTAGGCAGTATCTATCTTACCCCTAGTGAGATAAGCCTCTTCATCCTTACATTTGTCCTCTAGCCATCCCTGCATAGCAATTTTGCACTTCCTGTAGATCTCATTTTTGAGACGTTTGTATTCCTTTTTGCCTGCTTCATTTACTGCATTTTTATATTTTCTCCTTTCATCAATTAAACTCAATATTTCTTCTGTTACCCAAGGATTTCTACTAGCCCTCGTCTTTTTACCTACTTGATCCTCTGCTTCCTCCACTACTTCATCCCTCAGAGCTACCCATTCTTCTTCTACTGTATTTCTTTCCCCCATTCTTGTCAATTGTTCCCTTATGCTCTCTCTGAATCTCTGTACAACCTCTGGCTTAGTCAGTTTATCCAGGTCCCATCTCCTTAAATTCCCACCTTTTTGCAGTTTCTTCAGTTTTAATCGACAATTCATAACCAATAGATCGTGGTCAGAGTCCACATCTGCCCCTGGAAATGTCTTGCAATTTAAAACCTGGTTCCTAAATCTCAGTCTTACCATTATATGATCTATCTGAAACCTCTCAGTATCTCCAGGATTCTTCCATGTATACAACCTTCTTTTATGATTCTTGAACCAAGTTTTAGCTATGATTAAGTTGTGCTCTGTGCAAAATTCTATCAGGCGGCTTCCTCTTTCATTTCTTAGCCCCAATCCATATTCACCTACTACGTTTCCTTCTCTCCCTTTTCCTACTACCGAATTCCAGTCATCCATGACTATTAAATTTTTGTCTGCCTTCACTATCTGAATAATTTCTTTTATCTCATCACACATTTCATCAATTTCTTCTTCATCTGCAGAGCTAGTTGGCATATAAACTTGTACTACTGCAGTAGGCGTGAGGTTCGTGTCTATCTTGGCCACAATAATACGTTCACTATGCTGTTTGTAGTAGCTTATCCGCACTCCTATTTATTTTATTCATTATTAAACCGACTCCTGCATTACCCCTATTTGATTTTGTATTTATAACCCTGTATTCGCCTGACCAAAAGTCTCGATCCTCCTGCCACCGAACTTCACTAATTCCCACTCTATCTAATTTTAACCTATCGATTTCCCTTTTTAAATTTTCTAACCTACCTGCTCGATTAAGGGATCTGACATTCCACGCTGCGATCCATAGAACGCCAGTTTTCATTCTCCTGATAATGACGTCCTCCTGAGTAGTCCCCACCTGTAGATCCGAATGGGGGACTATTTTACCTCCGGAATATTTTCCCCAAGAGGACGCCATCATCATTTAATCATACAGTAAAGCTGCATGCCCTCCGGAAAATTTACGGCTGTAGTTTCCCCTTACTTTCAGCCGTTCGCAGTACCAGCACAGCAAGGCCGTTTTGGTTAGTGTTACAAGGCGAGATCAGTCAATCATCCAGACTGTTGCCCCTGCAACTACTGAAAAGGCTGCTGCCCCTCTTCAAGAACCACACGTTTGTCTGGCCTCTCAGCAGATACCCCTCCGTTGTGGTTGCACCTACGGTACGGCTATCTGTATCGCTGAGGCACGCAAGTCTCCGCACCAACGGCAAGGTCCATGATGGTTCTTGGGGGGGGGGGGGGGGATAAATCACTTATTAATGTTAAACTCATTAAAAAACAAAGGAGACCATACTGAAACTTCTACTCGTACTGGACTTCCGCAGCTGCAACATAGTTTATTAAAATTTAGCTTTCGGAAGATAACAAATGAACATATCGAAGATATAGATTGCCAGCGGAGACGATCGAACTCTGGTGTAAATGCGCCCAGCGCGGGCAAGTACGGAACTGTTGAAAGTGGTCATCAGGCAATGCTCGGTGATGTGGATCTCATTATCGAACGAAGCAGTTGTAGTTTGGTACTTCATAGTGATAGAATAATTAAAAGTTTATTGGGCAGCTTTCTATTTGATATAACATGGCTGTCAACAAAAGACAGTGATTTTAGGTGCAGTAGTTGCGGTGCTCGATACTATGTTTAGACTTTGCGATGTATTACGTTTAGACTTTGCGATCGTAGCATCATCCCATGGATTGTCAATTGGCTCTCGAGAGTCACTAAGCTTAGCATAAGGCTAGATAAACAAAGGATAGATAAAAATATGGAAACACCACAGCACATTACCATCCATAATACGGCGACACTGCGTAGGAAAAACCATTAGAATTCAAAACAGCTTCCAGTCTTCTCCTAATCATAAATACAGGTCCTGTGTCGTTTGTAATAGAATCTCACACCATTCTTCCAGCAAAATAGCAGGAAATTCAGATATCAATGATGGAGGTAGTTAGTGACCACGTACACTTCTCTCCAATGTGGTCCACAAAGTCTGAATAATATATCTGGTGACTGTGATAACTAGGGGAGATAGGACAATTCATCCTGATCCTCAACCTCATGAAGGATGCTATCTGCGTGAACAATGCCCTATCGTCTTTGAAAGCAGAGTCACGACTGGTGAAGAAACATTGTATCATCGGATGGACCTGATTGGCAAAAATTGTCACATAATCCTTAGCAGTAATACGACATTCGGTATAAATCTTCGATACGGTGCCTCATGAAATACCAAACACTTCGGCTAACTTCGTTGCGGAAGCACCCACGATAGGAGCGCCAACAATTTGCTCGTGTTCAGATTCACTTAGCCTCCGGCATAAAACACCCGCGCCTGCACAGAACACAGTTCTGCCGGTGACTGACGCTTACCGCATACTGAGGATATTACGTAGCTGCCGATCGTGCAAAAGCACAGCGTGGAGGTTTTGATAGCATCTGGATTTACGTTCAAGCATGGATTTCTAGCGGTGTTCCCACGGTTTTCTCCAGTCGTTGTAAGTGTTTCCGTACTTTGCTTGGATAAATAAGTGAGGTCGTATACTTTTTTCTAACGTGAAAGACATTTAAAGTTATTATAGAGACAGTAATAGCGATGCCAATGGCTTAACTGACCTTCACTATTTAAAACAGTTGTGTTAGAAGCCGCTATCTACGGTGAAGAAATACATATGGGACATGAGGTAACCAGATCTCTGCTAGAACAATCCTCTCATCGTCGAGTGCAGACTGGTTGGACTTACAGTTAGTGTGGCGTCTGTATTTGGCAGTGTCTGTGTATTTCCATGCAAATTTCCTTCAGATATACATGCACGTCTGAAGGAACACACACTACTGACGACCTGCAGTCGTATTAAATTATGAAATGTATTCGCAGACTTAGTATACGATATTACATCAGCTGTACGATTTACCTAGGCTCTTGAAAAGTGATGCCGGATTTCCAGTTTTTCGTGAGTAGTCGCTTTAACGTCTTCTGCTCCGTACACGCCTCATGGGCAGATCGAAACATCGATACGTCATTTCATGTGTGAATCCCGTACACGGATAGAGCGTGTTTCTCCTCTGTTTGTCTTGTTTTGGCCTGAAATACAGTTAGTGTATTGTCTGCATGTGACAGTTTCTGTATAGTTCGATGCAAAAGTCCTTCATACATTGACTATGTGACAAAGACGCTGTGACGTATAGAATTTTGGATAGTTCCAGAAGACGTGCACGGATAGCCGAAGTGGTTAAGACGATGGTTTGCGATAAGCGGGAAATCCTGGCAAAAATTTTCACGTATCTACAGTAAACCATCCAGCTGATGTTACATAGCACTAGCAGTTTGTGAATACATTTCATAATGATAGTATTTACTTTCACACCATATCCAGCTTATGGCTCTGTCTGCAGCTTCACTTAGGGGATAACCATTTCATAATGATAGTATTTACTCTCACATTATATCCAGCTTATGGCTCTGTCTGCAGCTTCACTTAGGGGATAACCAACGGTGTTAGAATATTCAGACGAATTAATGTATCACGACCGTAAGATTTCATAGTCTCTTTTTAACAGAAGACCCGAGGAGTCGCAACAAACTGCTGCCTGTGGTGGCTGCAAGGGCAACCGCTTATAAATAAGCGTAGTGACGTTCAAGTACAAAATTGAATGGTGGTAACTTAGTTAGGAAAAACTACACACCAATTTCCCATATTTCAGATAAGAATGAATCTCTGCCTCTACATCGAAATGTGCACTGTTCTGGAATTTCCTGATAGGTTAAAACTACACTGCCTGAAAAAAATTGAGGCACCCAGAAGAGGGAGAGGAAATGAAATTAATCTTGACGAGTTCTTAAGGTATGGACAAACTCGAGTCGCATTTACATTGAACCTGGCAGTATGAGCCCACTTATCTCTATTGTGTTGTACCGTCTCTGGGATGGATGAATGGGCTCATTCGGTTGGGAAGGACTACTAGGCCGTTGTGTGTCCTTCTAATGCACGTTCTTGTAACAGGTGCTTGACATCCTGGACACTGGCAGTGGGACAGTGTTGACGACAGAGCTGGTCCCAAACATATTCTATGAGTAACAGATGTGGGGATCTGTTTGGCCACAGGACGGTCTCAACACGATACACGCATTTCATAGAGACACCAGCCATGCGAGGACCGCTGTCCCGTTGAAAAATGGCACCAATATACAGGGCTATTACAAATGATTGAAGCGATTTAATAAATTCACTGTAGCTCCATTCATTGATATATGGTCACGACACACTACAGATACGTAGAAAAACTCATAAAGTTTTGTTCGGCTGAAGCCGCACTTCAGGTTTCTGCCGCCAGAGCGCTCGGGAGCGCAGTGAGACAAAATGGCGACAGGAGCCGAGAAAGCATATGTCATGCTTGAAATGCACCCACATCAGTCAGTCATAACAGTGCAACGACACTTCAGGACGAAGTTCAACAAAGATCCACCAACTGCTAACTCCATTCGGCGATCGTATGCGCAGTTTAAAGCTTCTGGATACCTCTGTAAGGGGAAATCAACGGGTCGGCCTGCAGTGAGCGAAGAAACGGTTGAACGCGTGCGGGCAAGTTTCACGCGTAGCCCGCGGAAGTCGACGAATATAGCAAGCAGGGAGCTAAACGTACCACAGCTGACGGTTTGGAAAATCTTACGGAAAAGGCTAAAGCAGAAGCCTTACCGTTTACAATTGCTACAAGCCCTGACACCCGATGACAAAGTCAAACGGTTTGAATTTTCGGCGCGGTTGCAACAGCTCATGGAAGAGGATGCGTTCAGTGCGAAACTTGTTTTCAGTGATGAAGCAACATTTTTTCTTAATGGTGAAGTGAACAGACACAATGTGAGAATCCGGGCGGTAGAGAATCCTCACGGATTCGTGCAGCAAATTGGCAATTCACTAAAAGTTAACATGTTTTGTGCAATCTCACGGTTTAAAGTTTACGGCCCCTTTTTCTTCTGCGAAAAAAACGTTACAGGACACGTGTATCTGGACATGCTGGAAAATTGGCTCATGCCACAACTGGAGACCGACAGCGCCGACTTCATCTTTCAACAGGATGGTGCTCCACCGCACTTCCATCATGATGTTCGGCATTTCTTAAACAGGAGATTGGAAAACCGATGGATCGGTCGTGGTGGAGATCATGATCAGCAATTCATGTCATGGCCTCCACGCTCTCCCAACTTAACCCCATGCGATTTCTTTCTGTGGGGTTATGTGAATGATTCAGTGTTTAAATCTCCTCTACCAAGAAACGTGCCAGAACTGCGAGCTCACATCAACGATGCTTTCGAACTCATTGATGGGGACATGCTGCGTCGAGCGTGGGAGGAACTTGATTATCGGCTTGATGTCTGCCGAATCACTAAAGGGTCACATATCGAACATTTGTGAATGCCTAAAAAAACTTTTTGAGTTTTTGTATGTGTGTGCAAAGCATTGTGAAAATACCTCAAATAATAAAGTTATTGTAGAGCTGTGAAATCGTTTCAATCATTTGTAATAACCCTGTATATGAGGGTGCAGAATTGAGCGTGACGCACCACTATACCGCGAGTGTTTCCTGAATCACTTTGATACATGATTGAAGTCACACCCGAGGGTCCGAATGAGGTGGCAAATTGGTTAACACACTGGACTTTCATTTGGAGGACGACAAACCGGCGTCCGCTCTCCCTAAATTAGGTTTTTGTGATTTTCCTAAATCGCTTCAGGTAAATGCCGGGATTGTTCCTGCGAAAGAGCACGGCCGACTTCCTTCCCCACCCTCCTCTAAACCCATGGGACCGAAGACCTTGCTGTTTGGTCCCCTGCCACAAATCAACAAACGATACCCGCTGGCTTGCTACAACGTGATACATGATCCTTCCAACACATTTGATGAACGAGACCTCTGGGAAGTGCAATATTCAATGATTCAAATGGCTCTGAGTACTATGCGACTTAACTTCTGAGGTCATCAGTCGCCTAGAACTTCGAACTAATTAAACCTAACTAACCTAAGGACATCCCACACATCCATGCCCGAGGCAGGATTCGAACCGGCGACTGTAGCGGTCGCTCGGTTCTAGACTGTAGCGCCTAGAACCGCACGGCCACTCCGGCCGGCCGCAATATTCATCACTGGAATCAATGAGACGCCAGTCATTAGTAGTCCATGCTTCCCGGTCACGGCACCACACCAAACGCAGCAGTGCGTGTTTTGGTGTTAGTGGCGTCCTGCGCATGCGAAGGTGACTCCGTAGTACGGCTGCTGGTCGTCTTCGACCAATGGTGTGGGATGCCACAAAATGTTGCAGTGAGTCCAGTACCAGTTTACGGATGGCAGGCGCATATGAGAAGGGTTTAAGATGTACGAGGTCCATAATACGGCGATTCTCCCTCGTGGTAGCCACAAGTGGACGACGGGAACCTTGGCGACGAATTTGTTTGCCCTCACTTTCCACGCAATTCGACATCAAGCTACTGAGATATCTGGATGTTGCACGATTCGACCAGCTGGCCAAATGGAGACCAACGCTCAGACTCCTTTATATTTTTGTCAGGGACTGATAACGCTCACAAGTTGTAACCTCCCCACTATGTGTTTCTGTATGAAATTTGGCCCAAATTCACCTCCCACCGCATAAAAAGTCTACGTATTACCAAAAATATGTACCCACATACTGTTATCCAACTTAAGCTCGTATACTAACCTTTAACTAAACAGAACCTAATTTGAACTGAACTGTAGCTGATCTGAATACAACATGCTTTTATATTACATTCGCAACTTAAGTTCAAATGGTTCAAATGGCTCTGAGCACTATGGGACTTAACAGCTGTGGTCATCAGCCCCCTAAAGCTTAGAACTACTTAAACCAAACTAACCTAAGGACATCAGACACATCCATGCCCGAGGCAGGATTCGAACCTGCGACCGTAGCAGTCGCGCGGTTCCGGACTGAGCGCCTAGAACCGCTAGACCACCGCGGCCGGCGCAACTTAAGTAAAACAGTTATCTGCCCCTAATCCAAATTTTAACTTACCTCGCGTCTTGACAACACTGTTGCAGCAAATAGCAACCAGACAGCGGTTGAAGCAGATTTCTACTTTCAAATAAAATTTCTAAACAGTAAACTGTTGCTAACCACATGCTGCAAAATGGTTATGAGTAATGATAAACCTTCTTTAAATAGTGTCCGCAGCTCGTGGTTGCGTTCTCGCTTCCCGAGCACGGGGTCCCGGGTTCGATTCCCGGCGAGGTCAGGGATTTTCACCTGCCTCGAGATGACTGGTTGCTTGTGCTGTCCTCATCATGTGATTATCATTCATGAAAGTGGCGAGATAAACTCAGCAAAGGTTGGGAATAATCTACAGGCGCTGATAACCGCGCAGTTGAGCGATCAACAAACCAAACATCATCATCTTTAAATAGTTAGATGCGGAGAGTAACTATTCCTATGAAATGATATTCCAGGACAACGGTTTTAGAATGAAGCGTGTATTCAAAAAGCCGCAGTAAAATTTCGCGTGATCTTCACACATAACATTGGTCTAGACAATACTACCTTTAACAGAGCAAACAATGATTGGAAAAAGTACACTACCGGCCATTAAAATTGATACAACAAGAAGAAATGCAGATGATAAACGGGTATTCATTGACATGTGATTACATTTTCACGCAATTTGGGTGCATAGATCCTGAGAAATCAGTATCCAGAACAACCACCTCTGGCCGTAATAACGGCCTTGATACGCCTGGGCATTGAGTCAAACAGATCTTGGATGGCGTGTACAAATACAGCTGCCCATGAAGCTTCAACACGTTACCACAGTTCATCAAGAGTAGTGGCCGGCGTATCGTGACGAGCCAGTTGCTCGGCCACCATTGACCAGACGTTTTCAGTTGGTGAGAGATCTGGAGAATGTGCTGGCCAGGGCAGTAGTAGAACATTTTCAGTATCCAGAAAGGCTCGTACAGGACGTGCAACATGTCGTCGTGCATTACCCTGCTGAAATGTAGGGTTTCCCAGGGATCGAATGAAGGGTAGAGCCACAGGTCGTAACACATTCGAAATGTAATGTCCACTGTTCAAAGTGCCGTCAATGCGAACAAGAGGTGACCGACACGTGTAACCAATGGCATCCCATACCATCACGCCGGCTGATACGCCAGTATGGCGATGACGAATACACGCTTCCAATTTGCATTCACCGCGATGTCGCCAAACACGGATGCGACCATCATGATGCTGTAAACAGAACGTGTATTCATCCGACAAAATGACGTTTTGCCATCCGTGCACCCAGGTTCGTCGTTGGGTAGGCCATCGCAGGCGCTCCTGTCTGTGATGCAGCGTCGAGGGTAACCGCAGCCACGGTCTCCTAGCTGATGGTCCATGCTGCTGCAAACGTCGTCGAACTGTTCGTGCTGATGGTTGTTGTCTTCCAAACGTCCCCATCTGTTGACTCAGGGATCGAGACGTGGTTGCACGATCCGTTACAGCCATGAGGATACGATGCCTGTCAACTCGACTGCTAGTGATACGAGGCCGTTGGGATCCAGCACGGCGTTCCGTATTACCCTCCTGAACCCACCAATTCCATATTCTGCTAACAGTCATTGGATCTCGACCAACGCGAGCAGCAATATCGCGATACGATAAACCGCAATCGCGGGAGGCTACAATCTGACCTTTATCAGAGTTGGAAACGTGATGGTAATCATTTCTCCTCCTTACACGAGGCATCACAACAATGTTTCACCAGGCAACGCCGGTCAACTGCTGTTTGTGTATGAGAAATCGGTTGGAAACTTTCCTCATGTCAGCGCGTTGTAGGTGTCGCCACCGGCGCCAACTTTGTGCGAATACACTGGAAAGCTAATAATTAATATATCACAGCATCTTCTTCCTGTCGGTTAAATTTCGCGTCTGTTGTACGTCATCTTTGTGGCGTAGCAATTTTAATGGCCAGTAGTGTACATATAGTGACAGAGAATTTCTATAAAAACTAAACCCCTTACTCAGTTGATATCTTAACGCACGACTCAGGGAAGTGATATGGTCTTTCTCTCAGCTCAGGGAAAGTTGACTAGCTGACAATAATCGTTCTAAAAAAACTTAGCTGCGCAGTGCTGCAGTCTTATTACCTCAAACTTTCAAACTTCTTCCCTTCATTGTTGAAAATTTATATTCTCCTCACCTTCCGATAAATACATCATATTCATCCATGCTGTCCTTTTCAGTAAACGTTTGTTCATGTAACAGATACAATCACAAGTCAACAAAGCAGTACTGAATACGTCCATTACCTACCACTCTTCAACTACGAATTTGTCATACTGCGCAGAGGCAAAGACTGTACCACGACGAGGCAGTAGCGTAACTTGCTCTCTTTCTTTTACGTGCACATCAATAACACATAAAAATCAAATTGATACGACCACCTTACAAAGTGTACGCGTCATCTCCGTGTCCTCACAGTGATATTCAACATCTGACGCCCTTATATACCCTACCAGTCTTGGTAACAGTACTAAACAGGACCAACACTAGGGTATTATTCCGCCCATTCTGTCACAGTGAATGAAAATTCTAATAATTTAATACCAGCTCCCAGTGTGAACATGTACAGAGTTATATTAACATCCGACCATGTCTTCTGAGTGCTTCACTTTTTTGCGAGGAATGCACGTATGCATGGTGCACCTTGAATTTAAGGTAGAACTTTGTCTTTGGTCGACTAAGTGCTCTCCAAGTGCTCTCATCAACCACTCTGTCAGCAAGCGCATTGGCCACGAAAGACAAGGTTCGAGGTTTCAAGAGAACGGGCACAAAGATAGGAATTCCATCATCGAATCTAATGATTGACTCCTTACCTCCCTGATTTTTAATCCCAGTTCTACGTCTTTCATTCATTTATGTTCTTCGGTCATTTTTCGACATACAATGTAAAGAACGCAGCAGACGTATTCGTCTATTACGTCCTTTTTAATCCGCACTCTTTGTTTTCCAAACTTACTGTTCCCTCTCGTTCCTGGTAGATAGTGTATATTACACGTTTCTCGCTACCTTGTATATGTAGGTTTCTTCGGATTTCATACAGTTTAGCCACTTAATCCTGATTTCCATTCAAATGTGCAGAATGATTGTATATGTTCTTAAGTTTAAATTAGTATGAGTTCCAGTTTGACAAACCAAATGCTTGAATTATGATACTCTCTCTAATAACATGTCACGTAAAATAAACTCACTTCGACCTGGATATTTGTCTTAGAATACTACTGCTATGTTTTGGCTTTAAGTACTTCAATACGTTATTGCTTCCATAAACATTTTGGACATCAGACTGGAAACAGTCTTCTGATCTTGAAGTATTAAGGTGTCATCTCTACATAATTTTTTTTCTTTTCATTTTCAACATCTGTTTTATTAAATTTTCTCCGATTTTTGTTGTTTACATGAATGCTGAAAAGAGTGGCTGATACTAGGTACCGTTGACCGAAAGATTTATTTATTCAAATTTCGTCTTAGTTCCTCCTGCATATAGAATAATTCCCTTTTTACAGGACTTTTATTGCTTTTATTGATTTGTCAAGGTATTCGTTACTGAGCTCAGCAGTTTTCTATTAATATTCTTCAATGTTATGACTAAGTCTATAAATTTTCTGGGCGTTTAAATTACGTAAGTTCACTTCTCTTCCCTAAAATTTACAGGAAAATAAACTGATTGTTTATGCAATAACTATCGTCTGTTTCTCCTGTATTAAGCGTACTACAGTTTAATAGAGCGTTTCACCAGACACCTTTTGTTTCATTCGTCAATAAAAGCGAAATGCGTCTGGTGTAACACACCCTTAAATGGCACTACGCTCTAAAGAGAAAAAAATACAATAAATTTATATATCTGCCGCTTCGGAAGATGGCCCTCCAACATACGGATAATGTCTGTAATTCTCTTTTTGAGAAACCATTTCTTTCAGCTGGTATTTGATGGTTTAAGCCTCTTATTAATGGTACTTCAATATAATTAATGCATTGAATTCAGGTGAATCATACGTTTATGATTTTAGCGGTCTTGCTGATTGCCGTTTCTGAACAACGATATAAAACTGCATTAATTTTTGATTCCGAAGTGCGATCGGGTAATGGGATCACATTACTTTTGATTGCTATGAACGGGATACGAAACCAAACATTTAAGGTCAAAATTATACAGATGGTGAAGATTACACCATTTGTATAATTTTGACCGTGAAGGCCTGGGACACTGGTTACAGCGATCAAGACTGATCAAGAAAGTATTGTTGTTACATATGATCCGGTTTACTGAGCACGATTTGCTTTGGGAGGTGGCCTGCATTCATCCGATACGTGAGGTATTTAAGTGATGACCACGTCACTTTCACTGAGTAGAGAATAAAGAAAATACTAGTCGCTAACTTCCGTTGTATTTACTGTCACATTCCTTCTGATCTAGCGAACCAACCAGGATGAAAGTATACCTTCGGTGCGTAGACATATGCGCAGTGCCACGTTCCGCGCACCACTCCCGCAAGACTGCGCTACTTCCTTTTCCTTTTTTTTCCTTTTATTTCGTCCTCCGCGCTTCAACTCCGCCGTCTCGGGCGAATGAAATACGGCGGCGAAGGCGAGTAACGACGTTACGCAGTCGGGCTGTAGGAGCCTCACTTCCCATATAGGCCCCGAGGCGCGTCTGCATGGAGCTGCCTTGTGCACTTCCGGCGGCGTATGAAATTCCTAACGTATTGGACCAGAACGCGCACATCTGATCAACGGTGCAAGACGTTGCGTATTCCGCCACTCCTGAAATGAATCCTCTTGCTGAGAAACATCGTCTACTACTCTTGATTTCTGTGGCCTTTATAGCATATCTTCCTAGAGTCAGCGTGTTTATCTGGATTTGGCAATTTTGACTTCACAGTTTCGTCGAAAAATCTTTCTATCGCCACCGCTTCGCCCACGTGCCTCCCAAAATCCCACAAGCGGCGTGACAACGCGCTCGCCAATCCGGCCACATCGCGCCGAGGGGCATAAATAGGCTTTCTATCGAATGGCGATAAGATGATGGTACAATTCGTCGCGTATGATTCCATGGGAATGGTTATTCCCCACTTCCGTAATGTTCACTGACAAGGGAACCTCCCTATCGCACCCCCCTCACATTTAGTTATAAGTTGGCACAGTGGATAGGCCCTGAAAAATTGAACACATATCAATCGAGAAAACAGGAAGAAGTTGTGTGGAACTGTGAAAAAATAAGCAAAATATACAAAGTGAATAGTCCATGCGCAAGATAAGCAACATCAAGGACAAAGTGAGCTCAGGAGCGCCGTGGTCCCGTGGTTAGCGTGAGCAGCTGTGGCACGAGAGGTCCTTGGTTCAAGTTTTCCCTCGAGTGAAAAGTTTACTTTCTTTATTTTCGCAAAGTTATGATCTCTCCGTTCGTTCATTGACGTCTCTGTTCACTGTAATAACTTTAGTGTCTGTGTCTTGCGACCGCACCGCAAAACCCTGTGATTGCTATTGAAATCGCGAGCTATATTTGCTGGATTCATATTGCCCACGGAATACATCTCACGTATTTAATGCACTCTCGTCCAAAGCAGCGAACACTCGGCTGCCAGCCAGGGATCCTCGTTAGCAGTAATATCCTCTCTTCCGTGCGCTGTAGTCGACTGACGTCGTCTGTTTCGATGTTTGTGTAGATGTAGCGTCCCCAAACTACGGCGCAGTTACCTCGCATCGGACGGACGGACGGACAGATAATAATTGTCTGAAAATAAAAAATTAAAATTTTCAATCGAGGGAAGACTTTTTTTTAAATCTCATTTTGTTCTAGTTTGTTCGTTGAATTTGTCCGTGGCGGACGTCCGATGTCACTTGTTCAGGTTGATCGTTGATCCGTTCACTCAGTTTTTTATTACAGAGGGTAGCTAAACCCTCTGACCGAACACGCTGAGCTACCGTGCCGGCTGACTTGAACCAAGGACCTCTCGTTCCGCAGCTGCTCACGCTAACTACGGGACCATGACGCTCATGAGCTCATACTATCCGTGATGTTGCCTATGTTGCCCATGGGCTACTCAGTTTGTATATTTTGCTTATTTTTTCATAGTTCCACACAACTTCTTCCTGTTTTCTCGATTGATCTGTGTTCAGTTTTTCAAGGCCTATCCACTGTGCCAACTTATAATTAAATCTGAGGGGGGTGCGATGGGGAGGTTCCCTTGTGAGGTGACGTCATGAAACAGCGATATGCCCATATACAGCTGCCGGGGGGGTGCGATGGGGAGGTTCCCTTGTGAGGTGACGTCATGGAACAGCGATATGCCCATATACAGCTGCCGGTAGCATGGCGTACACAAGGAATAAAAGGGCAGTGAGTTGGCGGAGCTGTCATTTGTATTCAGTTGATCGATGTGGATAAGTTTGCGACGAGATTATGGCCGCAGGACGGGAATTAACAGACTCTGAACGCAGAATGGCAGTTGGAGTTAGATGCGTGAGACATTCCATTTCGAAAATCCTTTTTTTCTCTCGTATCATCAGTTGTTTGACTGGCCTGACGCGGCCCACCACGAATTCCTTTTCGTGCGCCAACCCACTTCATCTCAGAGGAGCACGTGCAACCTATGTTCTCAATTATATGGCGCCTTCCTCTGCAGTTTTTACGCTCTACAGCGCCCTCTAGTACCGTGAAAGTTATTCCCTGGCGTCATACTAGATGTCCTATTAACTTGTCCCTTCTTCTTGTCAGTGTTTTCAATATATCCCCTTCCTCTCTATTCCATGCAGAACCCCCTCATTTCTTACCTCATCATTCCACATAATTTTGATATTCATCTGTAGCATCAAAACGTAAATGTTTCGTTCACTTCCGTTCCGGATTTCTATGTTTCACTACCACACAATGCTTTGCTCCAAACGTACGTCATCAGAAATGTCTACCTCATATTAAGGCCTGTATTTGATACTAGTAGAGTTATCTTGACTATGCTTTTTATGTCCTGCATATTCTACCCGTTATGGGTTATTTAGGTTCCTAGGTAGCAGAATTCCTTAACTTCATCTACGTCGTGTCCATGAATCCTGACGTTGAGATTCTGTTGTTCTCATTGCAGCTACTTCTAATTACTTTCGTCTTTCTTCAGGTTACTCTCAATCAGTATTCTGTACTCATTACACTGTCCATTCCCTTGAATTGTAATTCCACTCTTGAACCTTTCTTTTAGTTCCACCATTAATTCTTTGATGTATAGATCGAACA
Organism: Schistocerca americana; assembly: GCF_021461395.2. Taxonomy (NCBI): domain Eukaryota; kingdom Metazoa; phylum Arthropoda; class Insecta; order Orthoptera; family Acrididae; genus Schistocerca; species Schistocerca americana. Next base: position 52,743,317 of record NC_060124.1, read on the forward strand.
GCGGGGGCAAAATACTACATCCTTGTCATACACCATTTCTAATCTGGGCACTTCGTTCTTGATATTCCATTTTGGTTCTTACGCATTGTGGTGTACGTACTGTAAGACCTTCGGTACACACACCATCAGATTATTTGACTTGTCGCTCTAACGAAGTAGGCGAGTGTCAGCAATATGTCTCGTGGTCTTATCGTGGCGTGTTTATCTTCTGCCGTTAGGACAGACGATAGAAATGCCACTTGCACGCCTAGAGTAGCAGATTGACGGTGACCTACTTTAAACAGAACTTGATTAATTTTCACACACATTTATTAAAATAATAACAAGCATTAAAATAACTTAACTTGGTTCTGGATGCTATTTACAATTGACAATCTGAAGTTCCTTTGGTCTTGGTACGTTAATCTTATTCTCACATATCTCTAATACTTGACAAAGTGTCTATTCATTTATCTTCATGGCTATGTACAGGAATATGATAATCTTATTAAGCGCAGACTGAAACTTGACTACAGACTGATGCAGGCTAATGCAGACTAATGCAGACTGGTGCAGACAAATGCAGACTGATTAATCGGAGGTCTGTACAGTCGTTATAATACCTCGCGCGTTCAGGTATCACTGCGCGAGTGTGATCGGCGAGGAGAAAAGGTTCTACCTTAGCAGCAATCTCATTGGCTGCGTTACATATTAATACGCGGATCGGCGGAAGCAGAATTTGCTCCGTCTCTCAGGCGGCGCCATCTCGTAGTGCGGAGACGGACGAGAGGGGAGCGCTCTAGCGGGAAAGTTGTGTACGCGCTGACTACGCGGAACTATGTACATAACACGCATGTTGTGTATAGCTCGTCTCTCCTTATAGCTTACTCCGATTTGCGACAGAATTTCGAACAGCTCGCACCGATTGAAACTGTCGAACTCTTTTTGCAGGCCGACAAATCTTATGAACGTGTATTGATTTTTCTTTGGTGCCGCTTTCATTACTAACCAAGGCTCTGTTAAATGGTTATTCTAATACTGGATCTACTATCTTTTCTAAATCGACTCCTATTCCCTCTATTATATCAGAAAAACCTCCCTCGCCCCCGTCCCCTCCCCCCCGCCCCACTCTTAAAGGCCCGCAATGTACTGATTCCAGATATCCACTCTCTCCTCTGTATTTAACAGTGGGAAAAAAAATATTCGGCTCTATCCCCCGCTCTCTCGCTCATACAGATACACACGGTATAAAGATCATAAATAGAAATTAGTAACGAACATATAATTCGTTAGGTTGGCAACAAATGAAATAGGTAAACATACCAAAGAAGTTGAAACACGTAATGGAGTCGCAATATTTACACTGTGAAAAGAAGTGTACGACGAAATAGTAGTATCGAGTGACAAAAGAACAAAAAAGAGTGAGAAACATGTTGAACAGTGTGTGGATGGCGAGAACACAAAGATGTGAATATATGGCAGTGATAAAAGTGGTAGTGCGACCTCCAGACCAGATGTGAGGAAACGTAGATCAGCAAATCGTAAGTAATTACTTTTTCTAAAGTGAACTGTTTGATAATCTATAACTAACAAAACTGTATATTTATAGATCCCACTGATGATGCTTTAGAACAGGAGAAGGCGAAACGCGTATGGGATAAATAAAGTAACTAGCAGCAGGAAAAGGCAGTTTGATTTGCAAAACAAGTATTTATATGCTTGCTGCGGAGGATGGTCACACAAACAGACTTGACGGCCTCTATATTGGCGTACCAGTTAGAATGTGGATAAACAAATGAATTTGGAAATTTTGATCTCTTGAGTAGGAGCAGCGATTAGAAGAATAGTCGACGGATATTTGTTTACCAACCTTATACCTTTGTTCTCATGGAATTTACGTAGTTAACTGCGGAGCACGCAACCTCAGTAATGTTATAATGTCTAGAACGCTACACTATTTTTATGCGAGGTAATCACTCCACGCAGTCATCTTGAGGCCATATAGTCGTTACCTCAGTAACAAAAACATTCCTGTGGATCACAGAGAGTATTCGACAGAGGGAAAGTAGCAGAGTAACTTCTGTAGAGAAAGCAACTGCAGTATGTTGGTACGACCGTTTTCATGCCAGGTGATAACGATACGAACTGAGGAAGAGGCACTTTTTAAAGCAGCAGTATTATTCAATTACATAACCTGTTAGAAGGGGACAACAAACGCCTTAACAACGTTTATTATACGACTCCAGCCATTACTACGCTTGTACAGGGATAATACTTTGAGTGAGTACTGATATTAATACATTCTACTAAGGCAGTATCCCAAGGAGAACAGTAATCACCGATTAACGACTGCGAGTAACAGTACATCTACAGCAAGAACGTATGTTCAAGTCTTCGCGAAACACGCGCGGCGATAGTTTTACACCTTAAAGCTGCTTCCGCCGCGCACCCGGAGAGCAGACTTTCCGCCAATCACGGCGTCACATTTTGTCCCCGCGAGTGGGTGAAGAGCCGGGCAGTACTGGCAGTCGCTCGGCAACGAGACCTGATACTTCCATTGTTTGCAGGAACTGCAAAGGCTGCGAGGTTGCTGGCGGCAAGTTCCGCGGCCTCGCCGTGACGTCGTTTCGGTTCTGTCCACTGCAGTCAGGCTTCCTGGCACATAATTCTCTGAGAAGCGGCAAAAACAGAGCTCCAGGCAGAAAGCCCTCCAGCTACCGGCTTAAGGCCACCGGATTTTCTACCGAAGCGAGCCAGCGATGTCGTAATTGGACGTGCTCTTGTGTGGCGTCTGCCACACTGCTGAAAGGACTGTCTCAGACACGTGGCACTATTTGTACACCATTAAAAGAGAATTAGTGTTTAACATCCAGTAGGACACACCACGTTCATACCGTGTAAAACAGCGTCTACCCTCGATAATGGCCTGAACTGTGGGAGGACGAGCGTCCACAAATTTCTTCTCGTTTATTACATCCAGCACAAGGTTCATTAGACTGTGTAGAAGTAGAGCAGCCATACTGCGGGAACGTTGACGCCGCTGCAAGAAATGAGATGAATATGGCCAATCGAGGTACCTGAGTGTTCTTCAAATTACACTGAGGTAATAGAAGTTATGGGATAGCCATATGCACATATACAGATGGCGGTAGCATCGTGTACACGAGGTCTAAAAGGGCATTGCATTAGCAGAGCTATCATTTTTCCAAGGAGATTATGGCCGCAGGCTTTGAACGCGGAATAGTAGTCGGAGCTAGACGCAAAGGGCACTCCGTTTCGTAAATCGTTACGATATTCAATATTACGAGACCCACAGTGTCAAGAGTGTGCCAAGAATACCAAAACTCAGGCATTACCTTTGTAAGTAGGCTGCTTAGGTTTTTATGTTGGTAACGTCACGTAGCGCTGTGTATGAAAATCACTGGCTGTGCTGTGTGCAGTCTGTGGCTGGTTTGCATTGTTGGAATATTTGCCACTGTAGTGTTGGGCAGTTGGATGTCAACAGCGCGTAGCGCTGCGCAGTTGGAGGTGAGCCGCCAGCAGTGGTGGACGTGAGAGAGAAATGGCAGAAATTTGAGAGCGGACGATCTGGTTCAAATGGTTCAAATGGCTCTGAGCACTATGGGACTTAACTACTGTGGTCATCAGTCCCCTAGAACTTAGAACTACTTAAACCAAACTAACCTAAGGACATCACACACATCCATGCCCGAGGCAGGATTCGAACCTGCGACCGTAGCAGTCGCGCGGTTCCGGACTGCGCGCCTAGAACCGCTAGACCACCGCGGCCGGCGGACGATCTGGACGTGTGTCCAACAGAAAGAGTAAATTTGTAATATTGGATGCATGAACTGATGTATACATTATGACTTTTGAACACTATTAAGGTTAATACATTGTTTATTCTCTATCGAAATCTTTCATCTGCTAACTATGCCTATCAGTAGTTAGTGCCTTCAGTAGTTTGAATCTTTTATTTAGCTGGCAGTATTGGCGCTCGCTGTATTGCAGTAGTTCGAGTAACGAAGATTTTTGTGAGGTAAGTGATTCCTGAAAGGTATAGGTTATTGTTAGTCAGGGCCATTCTTTTGTAGGGATTGTTGAAAGTCAGATTGCGTTGCGCTAAAAAATATTGTGTGCCAGTTTTGTGTTGATCAGAATAAGTACAGAGAGAAATGTGTGAGTACGTTCAGTTCTGCTCAGCTGTTTGAAAATCAAATAACGTAGGGGGTTTATCAGCAGAGTAATTCATAAATTTTTCTAAGGGGACGTTTCACTTTCAACCACGGACAGTGCATTGGCCGACGCCCGTCACTTAACAACCAAGAGCAGTGGCGTTTGCGTTGAATTGTCACTGGTACAGACAAGTAACACTGCGTGAAATAATCGTAGAAGTCAATGAGGGACTACGACGATCGTATCCGTTACGACAGTAAGACGAAATTCAGCGTTAATTGACTACGGCGGCAGACGACCGACTCGAATGCCTTTGCTAACAGCACGACATCGCCAGCAGCACATTTCCTAGTCTCGCGACCATATCGGTTGGACCCTAGACGACTTGAAAGCCGTGATCTGGTCAGATGAGTCCCGTTTTGAGGTGACAAGAGCTGATGGTACGGTTCGAGTGCAGCGCAGACCCCCACGAAGCTGTAGACTGAAGTTATCAACAAGGCACTGTGCAAGCTAGTGCTCATTCCATAGTGGTGTCGGCTGTGTTACATTGAATGGACTTGGTCGTTTGGTCCAACTCAACCGTTCGTTGACTGGAAATACTTACGTTCGATTGCTTGGAGACCATTCATGTTCCCAAACAACGATGTAATTTTTAAGGATGATAATGTGCCACGTCGCTGGGCCTCAACTGTTCGCAATTAGTTTTAAGAACATTCTGGACAATTCAAGCCACTGACATAGACGCCGACAACGCCCAACATTAATCCCATCGAATACTTATGGCAGATAATCGAGTGATCAGTTCGTGAATAAAACCTTGCGCCGGTAACACTCTCGCAGTTATGAATGGCTATAGAGACAGCATGGCTCAATATTTCTGCTGGGGAATTCATGCTACGTCGAGCTGCTGTACTACAACCGGGCAAAAGGAGGTCCGACACTATGTTAGAAGTTTTCCCATGACTCGTCACTTCAGTGAAGTACCAGTCTACTGAACACGCCTGTTGTCATCTTGCAACACAGCGTAATCACATAAAGATGTAGCGGAAGGGCAACACTTGCTTACCGATAATGTTGAATTAAGGGTCGGTAACTTGAACGTTTGGATCCAAGTAGCGGTAGGAAAAATATCCACAAAAGAACACGGCATCACCTCCTTCCTTAATTACACTGTCCATACACTGCTGGGTAAACGCCTCATTGGTCAGATGCTTTCGACGCCTTACATGCTCTAAGAGTTTCTTATATCGCTCTTGCCAACCGTGGATTTTCGCCGTGGCAGGATAATTCACCTGTTACTGAAAATGTGTTATGGAAGATACCTCTTATATCCGCTTATTATATGAATGTTGAGCACTTCCCTAAAATCGCTTTTTGGCTGGCTGTAATAAGAGGCAACTACTTGCTAAAACGTTGTTATTCATGCGTCTCGGGCATGGCCCACCATCACAATATCAGCGAATCTGCTCAACTCAGCATCAATACTACGATAGTTACCACCTGTGACGATGCTCTTTATAAAGTACTTTTGTTCCATCTTCTGATGATGAGCCGTTCTCAAATCGCATAAAAAGTTTTAACGACAGATGTACCCCTTCTACGAATAGCAAATAGACGGTATTAAGGACGTGGTTCAGTATCTACTCTCGTGTTGGAGCTCCCAGGACTCGTGAAGCCCCTACAGTCAGTTGTGTGGAACATTTAGTCCTAATTATATGCCAGTACCTCCGTAGATCTAAAATAGGGCCCCTTGAGCAGAAGAGAGCCGGCAATTTCTTACCGTGATATTCAGTAACGATAATGTAATGTACTACCAGGGGCGTTCAATAAGTAACGTAAAACACCTTTTTTTCTGAAAGCATGATAGCTTTATTGAGGATTGCGGTACACCACATTTTTCCACTCTTTTGACTACAAAACAATATTTTTCATTAAAAACTCCGTTCAGTGCGATGGCCTTACGCTACTTTATTGGGAGGCTTGTAGGCACGCGTGGTACCACTCTATTGGTCGACGTCAGAGCCCACGTCTTGCTGCATCAGTAAGTTCCCCATCACCGACGTATTACTTCCCGCTGAGTGCGTTGTTGGTCGGGCCAAACAGATGGAAATCAGAAGGTGGGAGATTGAGACTGTAGGACGGATGAGGAAGAACAGTTCAATGAACTTTTGTTAGCTGCTCTCGGGTGTACAGACTTGTGAGCCCTTGCGTTGTCGTGGGGAAGGAGAAATTCGTGTGCACTTCCGTGGCGACGAACATGCTGAAGTCGTTTCTTCTACTTCCTGAGTGTAGCGAATTATACGTGCGAGTTGATCGTTGTGCCGTTATGGTGGACATCCAAAGTAACCCATGCAGAGACCCATGACATTATCGGCTGTGGGTGCGACTTCGAACTTTTTCTTTGGAGAGATGGCGTGACGCCACTCCACGGATTGCCGTTTTGCTTGCGTTTCCAAGTAATGAGGCCATGTTTTATTCCCAGTGAAGAAGTTCGGCGAAAAGTCATCACGGTCAACCTTGTAACACGCACAAATGGTCCTTCGTTGCTCTTTATGGTCTTTTAATAGGCGGCGATGACCCCGTGGGCACACACCCTTTGGAGTACCCCAACAGGTGGACGAGTGTGACTGCACTACCAATAGAGAAGTCCAGTTGTACAGTGAGATATTTGTGATACATCTATCATCTCGAATGAGAGTGCCCGCACGTTCCAACTCTGCAGGTGTCACGACTGCGTGCGGCCGGCCGGCACGTGAAAGATCCGACAGGTTCACCCGACCCTGTTACAAAGACGACCGACTCCTCGCCCAACGACTCACCGTACTTTTGTTCACTTCCTGTGAACATCTGCGATGCTTCGATCTTCCGCCAAAGATATTCAGTGACAATTCTGTGCCTGGAATGCTCCTCCGTTACAAACGCCATTTTGAAGGCTATGTATAGCGCCGCCACCTATCGGAACTTCATTAAACTACAGGGGCTGAGGGGGCAATATTTCATGATGTCCCACAACAAATTCTGCCGTTTTTCAACCCAAATTGGCGGAGAAAAAAACTGTTACATTACGTACTGAATGCGCCAAATGTGAGGGCTACGACATGTTGTTACTATTTCACGATGCGTGGAGGCTTTGAAGCTGATCACTCGTGTAGAGCTGATTGAGCAGTGATGACTGTACGACACGTATCTGCTGAAGGTTTTGGTAACGCTTCTTGGGTATGAGAATTGTCATAAATCCTCAGAAGATTCGCTAAGAGTAAGCATTCTATAATATTATCTATTCCTCACGTCAACTTCGCTACGAAGGAAATGATTTGTGCAGCTGCTCTAGCAGTAACAGTCTGACGAATGCTAGACATCCCACAGTGTGTGTCCTGCTCACTGTTTAGAGACGGTCTGATTTACTGCACGTTCTGCAACACAGAAACTAGACCATTAATCAATGTATCAGTGTGCTATTTGCTGATAAATTCCACTTCCTTATTTCTTTCCACACAGGCCATATTATGGAAACAGAAGTGGTATTACGTAAGATAGCCACGAAGAATCATCAGACAAAGAATAATCGAGAAATTAAGTGCTAGCAAGCTACATCAAAGGCACAAGGGGCAGTGGCAGCACGCGCGTAAGTCTCAGTGAAGTTGCTTCGTTATAATATGAGCTTCGCCTCATACAGGCGACACTGCTACGAAAATGATGCATATGTGGAACCAATGGACAGAACAGAGTCGTACACAGCACCTATGCAATATCATCACAGCACGGGACGGCTATCATCTCGTCCGCATGGCTTTTACGGAATGTGTATAATTAGCTGAGCATTAGAGAACTACAGCTAGTTTGGAGATCTTCGTATCATTGGTTCGACGATGACTGCTGCAAAGTAGATTTGTGACGCCAGTGCCATTGCGTCGGCCTCCAGTTTTTGTGAAATATAAACGGCCAAGTGAACGCCATTTCTGGCCCACGAAACAGCAACACGTCACGTTTTCGAAAGGGTCGGTCTTCCGTCTGTCACACGGTGATAGCAGAATACGTGTTAGACACTAACTAGCAGCCCGTAGTGTTGTAGTGTGATGGTTAATGACACCAACAGATACAAAATACAAAATTAACGCCTCTGTATTGAGGACAAAATGAATGTCGACCGCAACACAAGCCTAAGTCTGAGAGCTCGACTTGCGGCCCCTGTTTCAGGGTGATGCACCTAAAAACTTGCACCGCAAGTACTAAAAGGGAAAGTGCTATTGATGTGCGGGTTTCACAGAATGGCTTGATAGTCAGCGACTCGTATTATTTGCCAGTAAACATATTATAATAACTCTCAGAAAGCGATTTTTTGTGCAGACAGACACTTTTTAAATGGAACAACATTAACAACATTAACAAACTAAAAGTAGCATAAATTAGAATGTCAGTGGTGTTCGTTGCAGGATTATAGTGCCAGTCGTATACGAGATATAGTACTTTAAAAAGTTCCCATACCGACTCTTGTACAATACCTGCGGTAGCACACACTAAGTAACATCACTAGAACACAAGTGCATACACTGTACATACGGATTCCGACCAATAACGAGGCAATCGACAATCAGAGGTTATGCTCAAGATTATCACCGGCAGTGGCAGTACACGCTTGCAGTCTGGTAAGGAACGACTGCTGCATACGTGGTAGAATTTCAACGGAGATTACCGCTGAGGCTGCAATAATATGTCGTTATATATTATTGGGTGCAGTCGGTATGTCATTGTAGGCAGTGTCTTTCAGTTTTACTCACAGAAAAAGGTCTACAGGTGTCAAATCGGGGCAACGGGTCGGCCAAGGTACAGCTCCTCTGCGTCTAATCCAACGATTTGGAAAATAATTCTTGAAGACATGCTGCAGTATCTCATGCACTATGGCTGGACAGCCATCATGTGGGTACCACCGGTTCCTCGTAGTCTACAGAGTACTGCAATTCTAGTGTCGGTGGAAGATGGTATGTAAGGAAGCTGCGAAATTTGTGCGCGTTCAGTATTCCATCTATGAAAAACAAGCCTATGAGCTGATGGTTCACTACCCCACACCAGCCGTGCGCTAGTGATAAGCGCCCGAATATAATTGTAAAAATTAACTGATAACATGCACAATAAAAACTTACAGCTTTCTGGACCATATATTCTTGCTCTACAGTAATCCCTGGAATCAGCCATGACATACAGACTGAAAAAACGACGGGGGCTTACGTTTATATGTATAGATGTTATATTCATCTATACTGACACAAAATTACATTTCTGCCACGTTAGGCAATGTCACAAAATTCAAAATAAGCGTGAGTGCAAGACACACGTGTTACCGACAGTGACTAGCAAACCTGACTAAGGTTTATGGAGAAAAAAGTACACTTTAAAGATAGCAGCTCCAGCACTTAACACGCGCGAATTTTTTGGGCCATAATTCTGGTAATACGCACTTATGATCTTCTGAACACAGAGCATTTAAAACTTCACACGCACTGTTTGTTTTTCACTCGTTCCGTCCCACTGCAGCTGTCTAATGCTCGGGTGCGAAGTACCGAATAGCGCTGAGATACCAGAGCTCTCGTACTCACGACATGTTGACGGCGACGGAGAGAAAGAGGGTTGGTGGACGCATCTGCCCGACGTGTTTTGAACTGTTTTTTGAGAATACATATTATTTACGCAAAAATAGGTAATTAATACGACTACAAAAAAAATGGCTCTGAGCACTATGGGACTTAACATCTTAGGTCATCAGTCCCCTAAAACTTAGAACTACTTAAACCTAACTAACCTAAGGACATCACACAACACCCAGCCATCACGAGGTAGAGAAAATCCCTGACCCCGCCGGGAAAATACGACTACGTACTGTATCAAACTCACTCACATATGTGTTCAATATTGCTTAAATAACATTCTTGTATTGATATCCGACAGATATATACAGTCTCATAATCATTATGAGTAAATTTAAACAACGTAAGAGTTATTGTGAAATAAAGTTAATGGCTTCAGAATTACAGTTTAACCATGCCAGTCATGGTGCAGAATAGTGCATCTCCTGTAAATGTATTTCACTTTAGAAGTGTCACCTTTAAAATCCAAAGAAATTAACACACAGCAGCCATCTTAACAAGCAAACAGCGCTATGCTATTCCTTTAGTGACAGCCTCATTCGTTTTAGTCATTTAAACAGTATTTGTGAATAGCAACATAAAAATGTTCGTAGCAAATTGTCTCCTAGCACAAGCTACGGGTGAGAAACCGTGCACACGTATACAATGAACAAAGCATGTTAACACTGTTAAAACAGTACTTCACAAGCCTCTTACTTTCTCCACTGTACAGTACTTCGTGCTCGGGCTTAAAGCGTCTACAGTGAGGCGGAACGAGTCACACACCCGTGCACACGCGTGTTTGAAAGCTGTACGTTCGGATGGTTATAACTACGCACTATCAGAATTAACGCGCAAAATTTTGGCGCGTGGTCGTTTGATGGAACTGACAACTTACAAGTGTGCTTCTTAATGCATAAAATATCACGTCAAGTTGATTTTACCTTGTGATCCTGGAAATAAATTACTACTTGAATATGCACAGTGCATGAGTTTAAAAGACGACATTCAATATTTTTCACATTTGTTAATTTATACACTAATCGTTATTAATTTGTATTTACAGTAATAATAAATTTTGCAGAGTACTGTTTGTAATAACAGATTTTTAATGCTTATTATGTGTTTCTGATATTAAAGTAATTGAAAATTCGTCTCACTCTCTTGATTTCAGTTAAACTCATACCAGTTTTTAATTGAAAAAAATTAATTAAGATTTAATGATACTGTGTTAAGGACAGTGCACAGTTTTAGTAATTATGAAAACATGCAGAAAGAATAATAATAACACAGTGTTACATCAAACGCTCATAATACGAGATTTACAAATGGTGTGAAAATATCAGGATGAACAATTTATCAGATAATATAAATTTTTATATACGAGGTATTAAATAATTGGAAACAGACGAGGTGGTAACTTTTGTTGTATTGTGATCATCATAACTTCTAATTGTATTCTCTAAATTCGAAATATGTACGAACGGTTCTAAACAGTGTAATATGGAAACGTGTACAGAACAAATAATATTGTAATATTTAAAGTAGAGAGATGTATAAGCATAATATTGGTCCTAGACGAATAATTAATGTCTAAATAAAAGATAGAGTCACAGCATTCAGACAGTGCAGACCTACAACTACAGTAGAAATTTACCAAATCAGGAATCCACCAAGGAATTATATCCATTTTTTTCTATAAAAAAAGCGACCAGCCACTTTTTTTAATGCGTTTTATTTAAACCAATATGCATTTCGGGTATGCACCCATCTTCAGCTGGCAAATTACGTGTATCTTCAGTTTCTATAGTGGTACAATGTCGACAGCAGTTTGGATGCTGCAGCTGGCCTGTGCAAAAGGAACAATTCCAATCATTTACTTCAATTTCGCGAGTTTAAAGTTACGCACTATCAGTTGTTCATTTTGTTTACATTCTCCTCTCCTTGTTTTTTCTTCGCTTTTCTTCTTTTTTGTAACAGCACAAACACTTTCTGTCAAGCATTTTACCCAGGCGCACTGCGTTATCCGCCATGTTGTCGACTGACTGTTTTTTATTTTTTTTTACATACAAGCAGTTTATCTTTGGACAGAGTTATATTTTACGAAAATTTTGAGGTTCTAGCTAAGCTACTGTTTATGTACATAAAGGTGGTACAATGTCCAGGACATTTACAAGTAGAAACCTATTACATTTTCCTACTAAACAGAATATGACACATACTATGAATATTACCATTGATGTTTACCTACTGTTACCCTGGTGCTTTTTTTGTCACTCCTTTCCAGATAGCAACGTTGCTGCTGCTTCATGGACCCGCCGAAAACCGCCGTAGAAAGAGATTCCCCAAGAACATGCCCATGCTTTGAATTATTTTCACAAGTTAGCGCATAACATCTTTGTACGCACAGTTAGGCGTAATTGAAGCGTTTGGCGACAATATTTTAATAGTTTACAAGTCTCACTAGTTTGGAAGCTTTTACAATTGTATTATTCGCACAATGTTTAAATACTGTGCATTGATTTATGTTGTACAGGTCGTTTATTTTGACGTAATGTAGGGTGGGATGGAACGTGTACGTTTACGTATATACTCCAAAAACCACCTAATGAGATGTGGCGGATATATGGTGTATGTATCCACAGAGATACTGTAACTGAAAAAAATCTTATGGCTGATGAAAATTAATAACAATTAACGGTCGAAGCTCGTAACAGCGCTGACAGAACAATATAATTTCCAATTCGCGCACTCGGGCTTCGCAGGGCGTCTCCTCACATGCCAGCGACAAAAAATTGTCCGTCACAAAATTTCGTCCGGCGAGTACATCTGGCAGAGAAAGGACGTTAGAGTGGCAATCTGGCTATACTATAACTACATGTACGGAAACTACCTCCGTGCGCACATATTACTATTGCTGTATAATTGGTACGGTGTATAAAGTTTTGGGTTAGGATGCAGGAGGTCAAGGGTTCGATCATGGGTTAGGGTGCATTTTTTTTATTTGCTTATTTCATTCTGACATATCATGCTGTAATATACACCGTTTCTTAGGTCATATGTATCCTAAAATTACAACATTCTATAACGCTGAACATTACAAATATCTGGTTAGACAAGTAAGATATAGGCAGTTGAAAAAAATGACCTGTCGTAAGGCAGAATAACTACAAAAACAATACCAATTTCGAGATGCTAAAGATGATGGCGCGGTATAATTACACAACATCTACTTGTCGTTTATACTACATGTAACAACAGCGGTGAGATGTCGCACATTAGCAACCAGTCACCGTTATAATGTCCTTATTAATGACTACATGACCTTCACAACAGAATACATTGTCCCCAGAACAGCATATGCTCAAAGCGACCACCCTTAACGTCCAAACATTGCACAAGCCGCCGGAACATGCAGGTCTGCACCCTTCGCAGCAAAGCTGCTCCCACAGTAAAAATATGTTCGTCAGGATAGAGGTCAGGAGCGGAGGGCGTTGTAAAATGAAAATTAATTGAGTGGAATGGATCCAGTTTATTCTTGTGACGATGGTACAGTGGTGCCTACGTAGGGCTGAGCAGCCCCAAGAGGGGTTGCTGTCTGCTCATCAGAGAGGCAGAGGCTAGAGGAGCGACTACTCGGGGCCGAGGTCAGAAGCCAAGAGAGCGCGGAGCTGTTTCCAAGCCGCCCTCACCGCTCCCGGCCGCGTCCCCACGTGATCACACGATTAGTCTCTGATTGGAGGATTGATTCCGCCAACGCGCCTTGCTAGTAGCGTACCCCCGCCAGCGCAACCAACCCGTGGGACTTGAGTCTAACCGAGGAGCACGTGGCAGGAATGTGCCGACCATGGTCTTCCGGCCAGCACCTTCCACCACAGTAGGCCCACAGTAGGCCGAACATTATGCGTGGAAAAATTTACTTAATAAAATTTTGTCGGCAATGATCCCTCTTGAGGGTCTCCTCCCTGCACAAATAGAAGCATGAACACGTGCTACCAATTCCTTCACATTTGTCGGCGTGGTGGAGTATACGTGCTCCTTCAGGTGTCACCACAGGGAGAACTCAAGGGAATTTAGGTCAGGTGAACACGGTGGCCATACAATTGAACCTCCAAGTCCGAGTCATTTCCCTGGAAATGGTCTGTCCAAATACTGTTGTGCATTAATTCCAGAGCGTGGAGGTGCACCATCAAGTTGGAACCATCTCCCCTGCCGAACACGTAAAGGAACATCTTCCAGCGCATCAGGCAGATAGTTTGAGATGAATGCATGATACGTACGTGCAGTCAATCGGTCAGGCAACATGTAGGGGTCTAACCACCTGTCGCCCAATATTCTGACCCAGACGTTGATACCAAAGCGAACTTAATATCCAAGGTCGCAGGTGATGTGCCGGTTAACCTCACACCAACGGTGGGCATTGTCAATATTAAAGACACCCTCACCAGTGAATGCTGCTTCATCCAACCATATTACGAAGTCATTGTTGCTTCCTTTTTTTGTTGGAACCATTCACAGATTTGCATCTGCTGATGGCGATCTGCAGGATGCAGGTGTTGCATGAAAGCATAATGATAGGGCTGCAGTCCATGCTCGTGCAGCACATTAATAACCGTGCGTTGCGAGACACGCAGCTGCCTTGCTATGCTATGTTTACTTTTCTGAGGTTCTCGGTGTACGACCTCCAGAATAGCTTCCTTAGTAGCTCGAGTACGGTGAGGCCGTGGACGGAGAGGACATAACTCCCGAAGGCGCAGCTCCAGACGACGAAACACATTTTTATCTGGATGAATGAGGATATCTAGCAGCATATTCACGAGAGACAACACCAACCTGTTTGTCAGATGCGCAAGAACCAAAAACATAATCACATATCGATATGTCTGTCATGGGCACGTTACTCCGCTCGAAACTAGTCCCTGTCTGGTGGACAGCGCATATAGTATAAACACACCGTCAGTCATGCGTGCTGTTCCACTTAACGTGCATTACCCATCTGATAGATATTGTTGCCGGCCGGAATGGCCGTGCGGTTCTAGGCGCTACAGTCTGGAACCGAGCGACCGCTCCGGTCGCAGGTTCGAATCCTGCCCCGGGCATGTATGTGTCTGATGTCCTTAGATTAGTTAGGTTTAATTAGTTCTAAGTTCTAGGCGACTGATGACCTCAGAAGTCAAGTCGCATAGTGCTCAGAGCCATTTGAACCATTTTCATAGATATTGTTCTGCATGATTCATCCCGACACCGGTAATTATGAAATGTTCGGTTTCGAATTACAGTGTTCCCACAATCCAATCGATAGAATATAACAACAATAATAATTATAATAATAATAATGCATTTAGATACGTACTAAATAGTATGCGGTTACCAGACTCAATGTTGAAAGGCATAATTAGTGGGACCATGGTGATAACATATATATATAGTTACCGAGTTTGAACATTATTTGCAAAACCACGTTGCTGGTCCTACTGGTAACTTAAGGCCCCAACGAAATGTAATGACCTGAACAAGGCAAGATTTATAGTTGGTAGTAATCTATGGGACCGTTGGAGTAGGGTACAAGGAAAATTGGTCTCGCATCTAGTAGATGAAATTGTGTGAATAAATTCATGCCCACGACGTGGAGACGGCGTCTTTCAAAGCTGACCAATCTTGCATATCTATGACTGTAGTTTGCAAGTGCAGATGGTTTGTTGAGGACACGCTGCAATCGCTGTTGACGTTTAAGATGCCAGATACCATACTACCTGGACTATGTTTATCAAATAAAACACATATGACACAACCCATGATCAAACCATCGACCCTCTGCTTGCTAAGCCAAAACTCTATCCACTGCACCAACTGTACACCACAAACAATGACCGCTCACAGAGGTAGTTACCATACGTATGGTTACAGTGTTGCCAGACTGCCACTCTAACGTCCTTTTTCTGATTGATGTATGCGCCGGACGAAATTCTGTAACAGAGGTTTTTTTTTATCGTTGGCATGTGATGAGCCCGAGCGCCCGAATTTCGCTTCACCCTGTATATCACGGACCTGTCTAAGCTTACGTCACGAGTTGTGAAACATTCCTTAAAACACGGAACTCGCATACGAGAAAAAGAAAGAAAAGGAAGATTAAAGATTAACGTCCCATCCGTCTGGTAGCACCTGTCTTTCTCCTGCACGCGATGTATTTTACAAGGAATACTGTCCAATTCTCGATTATTGCAGCGTGTCTCACACTAGTGGAGAGCACTACGTGTCTCCGACTTCCTATTTTTGAAGAACGGATGGGTGTCGGAGAGGGTCTCGCGTAGCTCTATTGTTGCGTTTCAAAGGACCTTCCACCTTCTCTAACTGTTTAACTGTTTCACTTAACGATTCTATGATCCGACGTCCCAGTTGAAGCGATTCCCTCTAGAATTTATAATAGAAGAGAAAGGGCTGAGGTATTACTATTGTTATCAGAACTTTTCTCAATACGTCAGGGCATATAAAAATAATAATTATTATGCAATTCCATGACGGTCGAGAGAGACATATAAGGACGACAAATCTCGGCAAATTTGTTGTTAAATGAAATTAATGATTACTGACAAAAGATGTAAATTACTTATTCACATAATTATTAGGTTACCACCTATTAACATCGTGAGTTACGGTATTAATCAAGCCATTGAAGCGAATGCCAACGACATTGTTCGAAGGTATCTGACCGACCGAACCAACATTACTCTTACGTGAAAAAGGAATGGAAGAAAATGGGACAGTTCGAACTCAGGTGGTTCTGCTTAGCGACATTGAAGAGATAGCGAGAGTACACGTAATGTGCTCGGTCGTTCTACTCTCGAACAATTCGTCACTAATCCTTTCTTTACGGCCTCTGAAAAGAAAGATGTAAATATTCGTACCAAGTAATGGTTATTATCATGGAACATGATCAGGTCTGATTCTGTTAGTAAATCACACGTACGCAGTTAAAAAAAGTCGTATATTGTATCTAAAGGTACGGTACATAGAAACATAGGTGCTTACTCTGCAACAGAATGGTGAGAATAAATGACTAGTTTCACTTTTCGTTAGAGATATACAGAGTTCGTTTACGTATGAACCTCTTCGGCAAACGGCTGTGATCAAACGTTTTTAATCATGATTTTAATTACAAAACGTATTTTACTCAGAAAAGAAAAACTAGAAATTCATGACGTATCACAGTTTCGGTATTAATATGTCTGTGTTGGCACATTTTAATCTCACACTTCACACGGTTATGAACTTACGTGGTTGCAATGTATATACATATTTCATGACTTGCACTTATAACGCTGTACAGAGTACAAATTTACAGTGTTGGAACACAGTAGGCATTAATCAGTTTTGCGACATTCGTGTGAAAGTATATTGACATGTAGTAAGTATGCGAGAAGACTGCAAACAATATTGTTGTGATTTCAAGTGCTTTGATTCATAGAATATTTTGTGACACTATACGTAACATTCATTCTTAAAATTATTATTTTAAAATTTTTTCATCTAACGATCTACAGCTAAAGGATGTCAAGACTTATTTATATTTAATAGTTATTTGTTAGTTTGCAGGTTGGTCTTCTTGAGGTGGAATAGGGACAAGGATTTTACACTAAAGACGTAGTAGTACAGTTGGTGAATGCCGCGATGCTTAAACAAGAAGCGGTTATATTTAACACGGCGCTCACTTCTTGGCTCTCTGGATTTTACGCTGTTATTCCAACTTAAACTTTAATATATTCCACTTACTGCTTCATCTTTTCTTCAGTCAAGTGAAAATTAATTACGTAACCTTCACCACCCAATAGAATACTAATGTGTTCTTTAAAAACACTGACTATCCAGTTGAAACAAATTTTGTTGATATGTGCGAAAATCAGAGATATTACTGATTCATCACTTTCCGTAACCTTCACCATTCCAATCATTTTTCGTTTTAAATTCGCAATCGTCATTGAAAAAAAACTTATATGTGGACTGAATTACGGCTACAACATATACTGGTTACAACATTAACATCAACATTACAGTATTCTGAAATTGTTTTATTATTACTAATAATATCCACAGGAAAGCCAGCACGGCTTCGGGCATCTTGCGGTAGATGGCCGCCGACCAGCTGATGGTTTAATCCGGTGACATAAAATTAACATACCGCGCCGTAAGCAGCAACTAACTGTCGCCCTCTCATGCAACAGAGAAAAAACAAATGAGACACTTTTTACTTTTAAACGACATCGTTAGTGCTGTAAGAGTCATTAACATTCATACATAACATATTTCATATATAGCGTAGCATACTTTAGCAGACATCGTGGAGGCGGAAATATCCACAGCGGTACTGCCAAAATTTCATATCATTACACATATAAAACAATGTTATAAATCATCGTTATCTACCCTAATATCCACATGCCTAGTGGTAACAGATTTTAAACTTTGCTGTCACATAGTGGAGCAGCGAACAACACAGTCAGAAAAAAATATTTGCTTTAATCTATAGGCGCACTTTCATTTTATCTGCCGACTACTGGTTTCGGTATCAAGTACTATCATGAGGCCTTCCCCTCGCGCGCAATCGTCAAGATATTTCGCGTTAGAAAGAGCCATGTTTCTTATCTACATATGTGTCGCATGTACGAGGGTAATCTGAAAATTGATGCCTCCAAAATTTTTATGTGAAGACTCTGAAAGCTTTTTAAATACAACAGACGTTATCAACATTCTACATACTTAACTTTTATGTCTACATGTTTTGTTCTCAACACTCACCCTGTCGACGAACACATGACTGCCAACGGAGACCTGCTTGTTAATACTATCTCTGTAGGCTGTTTGACTTGGTTAATGGAGACACAACCTCACGTCCGCTTGCACCGCTTCAGCATTATCAAAGCGAAGTCCTTTGAGGTGTCCTTTAAGTTCTGGCAACCGATGAAAATCGTGTGGGAGCAAGTGGGGACTGTATGGAGAATGGTCGATGACAGTGAACCCAAGGTGTCACATTGTCAAGCTGAAGAAGAGTATGCTCCATGCTTCAACGAACTCTTCTGCAGTTAGAAATTCGAGTAGAGGGTGCTGTTTCTCAAGCATCTTACACATCGCCATGTTAGACGCTACAATTCGGAGCCCCCTAGCGGCAGAGGATTGCAGCTTGCATCAGCAAAGCAGGACAGCCAAGCAAGTAATACGTATGGCATGTAATACCCCATCCGAACTACATCTACTGTAAGGTGCCAGGCAAATCCAACACCTTCCATGAAAACCCTGACATGATAAGCAAATCCGGCAGTATGTCACATAGCTCCGAATAAATCCTGACATTAAATTAACCAAAGTAATACGATCAAAGAGTGAGCAAATGGAATACCACAGACTAACACAAGAACGCCTAAATGCATGTCATACCTTCCCACCGTGAAACAGACGCAGTTCCGAGGGAAAAAACGAGAACAGAAGCCAAGAGCAGAACCGTGTTAAGCTAGAAGGTCCTAGGATAAGGGACGGACACCCATGTTGCCAGCCAACCACCAGGACCACCCCCAGCCCACGTTAAAAGATAGAGCCCTCCAGAGGAACAGTATAGATCTTACGATAACACTAAAAGGGCCACACCAGCTGCACGTTTTAGCGTGAGACTTTTTCGCGTCTCTGTTACGTTCCAAACGTTAAAAACATTGCCCTACCACGAAAAGTATAACGTTTCTCGTTGGATAGACAGAATTTTTGTAGGTGGAGCCTAAGGTTAACATTGAGACCCTGATTGGTCAGATGAAAACACAGCCACATAGTTTTTTTTTAAACCAACTTCGGTAAATTGTAGTAAGGAGAAGTTAGGAGAGAGTTGCTTCCGAGATGGCGAGGTGCGTGGAGCTGTGCCGTCCGCCGCCCCCTGACGAACACCGACAAGATAATGAACACACACGATGCCGCATTTTTGAGCGCATAAGGCTTCACTCAGAACTGCAGAAGTCTCATCTGTTACATCCCCATTTTACGTAATACTGGTGTCGATCGTCAATTGAAGCTCATGGTATTCACATTTGCTACGTAAGTTAAAATCTGAAACGCGATGATTTTTCTGTTATATAATTATTGAGAAGCCACATCAGCCACTAATTTACGACAAGTTAGATAAATAATTAAAGATAATTGAGGGTCACTGTAGACCATTTTGATAGTTTTCTCTTTTGTGAAACTTAATTTAAACCTAGATTATAGATGTGATATGGCATAGGTCATCCTTAGATCCATTGTAGAACTTGGAAACCCACTCAGGGAATATTCGTTCACATTTTTGTTGAACGCAGTTGATTTTATCATCCTGTATTAAAATATTTCCTTTTATCAATAGTGCAATTTATAAACAATGTTTTGTGAGTAGAATAAAAGTTCCAATGGTAAACTTAACTGCTTTTTCGACATTATTTTACCAGCTAACTAAAAATAGGAAAGCCTTGAACCCCTTCCACTAAATTTAGTTAGTATTAAGATTCTTTTACAGGGAGTGCAGTGGAGCTGACGCTGAAATCATTAAGTATTTGGTTACATCATCGCTAGTCTCACTGAACTCTTCTGAACTCTACATGTCATGTGTGGTCTGGCGTCTCCTTACCAGCAATAGGTCCCAGGTTCAAACTAGTCAGTTCCCTAAAAAACACGCTCAGAGCGTCGTTGCGCAAAAGTGGTAGGGAGACACGACTTAGAATAAACAGACACCACGCAGAATGTTAGAGTACGTCCACATCGATACTCTGCAAATTACACTTAAGTTCCTGGCAGAGGTTTCATCGAACTACCTTCACAGTAATTCTCCATTATTCCAATATCGAACAGCACGCGAAGAAACTGGACACTATATCTTTCCATGCAAGCACTGCTTTCTCTTACTTTATTACGATGATCGTATCTCCCTATGTAGATCGGTATCAACAAAATGTTTTCACATTCGGAGGGCATAGTAGATGATTGAAATTTAATGAGAAGATTCCTCTACAACGAAAATCAGTTTTGTTTTAGTGATATCCAGCCCAAATCTTGTATCATGTCGCTGACACTCTCTCCCATATTTCGGGATAATACAAAATGTGCTGCTCCTCTTTGAATTTTCTGTATGTACTCCGTTGATCCTGTCTGGTAAGGATCCCAGATCGCGCAGGAGTTCTCCAAAAGAGGACGGATAAGCTTATTTTCTGCAGTCTCTTCGTAGATCTGTTACATTTTCTACGTGTTCTGCCAATAAAATGCAGTCTTTGGTTTGCCTTTTTCTATATGTTCTTTCCAATTTAGGTTGTTCATAATTGTAATTCCTAGGTATTTAATTGAATTTGTGGCATTTGACTGATTTATCGTGTAACTGAATTTTAACGGATTTCTTTTAGCACTCCTCTGGCTGATCTCATACTTTTCGTTGCTTGAGGTTAGTTGCCAGTTTTCGCGCCTTACAAATATCTTTTCTAAATCGTTTTAGAATTTGTTTTGATGTGTTGATGATTTTACTAGACGGTAAAAGACAGTAGGCCTACCATCTGCAAATAACCTAAGATGGCTGCTCATATTGTCTCCTAAATCGTTTATATTGATAAGGAACACTACGTAGGGGAAATCACAAATCCAGTCACGTAACTCAGACGACATTCTATAAGCAGGCAATTTCACCCAAGTCACTTGTATGGTACAGTGTCAAAAGCCATCAGGAAATCTAGAAATACCGAATTGGAACTATTGCATCAGCATACTCTGAAAGGAACGTATTTGCTATGCGGTCTGGACGGCAATATTTAAGTTCATTCACTAGTCAGAGGATATCTACTTCTAAGTTACTCTTGGTGGCAGCGGTTCTTGATTCGATATTGAGAATAAAATAAAAAATTCGGAGACATTATTTTCCGGCAATTCCTCTTGTATCACACATCTTTTCGGTAGGATACCTTGACGACTGCTTCCCAAGCGACGGCCTGGCACTGAAAACAGTAAAGGTAAGATACAGTACCATCTTCTGATCCTAGACTGGCCAGTCGGTCCCGCCCAGCAGCCGTGTCTTCCTTTGTCAATGGCGTCATCAGACAAGGTATGCAGGGGCGTGTGGTCAGCACACCTATCTCGCGGTCATTGTCAGGTTTCTGAAATTTGGAGCCGCTACTCATCTATAGAGTAGCTCCTCAGCCGACCTCACGAGGCTGAGTGCTTTCCGTACCAGCACTCCCACCAAAGAAAAACCGGTGTGAGGTATTGGTTGTGGTCGGAGAATACCCGTAGGATACACGAAACGAAATTCGGATGCCCAGCAGAACGAAGAACTATCCCAAGTGATTATACAAATTAATTGAAAACAACGATACTGTCGTGCTAACCAGAACGTCTTATTTAGATGAATATTAATAGGATGACCTAATTAAGCAAGAAACAATTGAATACCACAACGCTTACGTAGATATATTGTGGTAGGGCTGATCTCATAGCTATGAATGAAAACAGATGGAAATTAAAATTGATTTATTGACTTTGAACATGAAAGTTACCCACTGACGTCTTAAAAAAACCGTTAATAATCGGATAATGGAATACAACTCAAATGATAACGGGAGAATGAAACAGCTCGCGGAAACGGCCAGCGACTGCATAAGTGGTTCATTAAGTGTATATACGAGGTGCATTCAAGTTCTAAGGCCTCCGATTTTTTTTCTGATTAACTACTCACCCGAAATCGATGAAACTGGCGTTACTTCTCGACGTAATCGCCCTGCAGACGTACACATTTTTTACAACGCTGACGCCATGATTCCATGGCAGCGGCGAAGGCTTCTTTAGGAGTCTGTTTTGACCACTGGAAAATCTCTGAGGCAATAGCAGCATGGCTGGTGAATGTGCAGCCACGGAGAGTGTCTTTCATTGTTGGAAAAAGCCAAAAGTCTCTAGGAGCCAGGTCAGGTGAGTAGGGAGCATGAGGAATCACTTCAAAGTTGTTATCACGAAGAAACTGTTGCGTAATGTTAGCTCGATGTGCGGGTGCGTTGTCTTGGTGAAACAGCACACGCGCACCCCTTCCCGGACGTTTTCGTTGCAGTGCAGGAAGGAATTTGTTCTTCAAAACATTTTCGTAGGATGCACCTGTTACCGTAGTGCCCTTTGGAACGTAATAGGTAAGGATTACGTCCTCACTGTCCCAGAACATGGACACCATCATTTTTTCAGCACTGGCGGTTACCCGAAATTTTTTTGGTGGTGGTGAATCTGTGTGCTTCCTTGAGCTGACTGGCGCATTGATTCTGGATTGAAAAATGGCATTCACGCCTCATCCATTGTCACAACCGACGAAAAGAAAGTCCCATTCATGCTGTCGTTGCGCGTCAACATTGCTTGGCAACATGCCACACGGGCAGCCGAGGTCGTCCGTCAGCATTCGTGGCACCCACCGGGATGACACTTTTCGCATTTTCAGGTCGTCATGCAGGACTGTGTGCACAGAACCCACAGAAATGCCAGCTCTGGAGGCGATCTGTTCAACAGTCATTCGGCGATCCCCCAAAACAATTCGCTCCACTTTCTCGATCATGTCGTCAGACCGGCTTGTGCGAGCCCGAGGTTGTTTCGGTTTGTTGTCACACGATGTTTTGCCTTCATTAAACTGTCGCACCAACGAACACACTTTCGACACATCCATAGCTCCATCACCACATGTCTCCTTCAACTGTTGATGAATTTCAATTGGTTTCACACCACGCAAATTCAGAAAACGAATAATTGCACGCTGTTCAAGTAAGGAAAACGTCGCCATTTTAAGTATTTAAAACAGTTCTCATTCTCGCCGCTGGCGGTAAAGTTCCATCTGCCGTACGGTGCTGCCATCTCTGGGACGTATTGACAATGAACGCGGCCTCATTTTAAAACAATGCGCATGTTTCTATCTCTTTCCAGTCCGGAGAAGAAAAATCGGAGGCCTTAGAACTTGAATGCACCTCGTACGTCACGGAAAAATAGGAGTGAACACCATTAGATTACCAGGCTGCGCATTGGGAGCAACCAGCTGGGTGCATGGCTTTAAGATCGCAGGCTCACCTCCTTGATTCTAAACTGTTTCGGCGGGAGCCATCTTACCAATCTGCAAGTGCGTAACTAAACAGGCTAGCGGTAGCGACGGCTAGAACATATGTTTTGAGCCCTTCTTTAGTACTTAGAGCTGAAGTACAGATATCTTCCCAAGGGTAGCAAAGCTCATCAGACATCCATCCCGCCCGAAGTATAAAGTAAAGTCGTCACTGTACGAAGACCTTAAGTAAAGTGCTTACTCTACAACAACCTGAAAAGAAGTGTTTTCTCCGATGACCGTCTGAAACTCCGTTTTCTTGCTACCAGAACTGGAAATCTCTGCCCAATGATCGCAGAAATCCGTAACACCGTTAGACAATCTCCTCTTTTTCCTATCAGGCTGGCAGGTAGGGCCAGGAGATTTCTCCATGATGTGATTCCGAAATGAACAAAGGGCAAGCCCTGCACACATGCCTAGAGATTTCTTGTCTGCCTATAAGGGCTTCAGCGAAGAATTCGATGTTGCCTCTGATGGAGTAATGCGTTCTCCTCCTCCGTTATTGAGAGTGCGCAGAGGGATGAGAACGCCAGGTTCGCTACCTGCGGACATCCCATTGCCGAAAGTGATACAGCTTTAAGACTGTGAATTCCTCTTAACAGAGCTTTCCAGTCTTCTGGACCACCAGCAACTACACTCCTGGAAATGGAAAAAAGAACACATTGACACCGGTGTGTCAGACCCACCACACTTGCTCCGGACACTGCGAGAGGGCTGTACAAGCAATGACCACACGCACGGCACAGCGGACACACCAGGAACCGCGGTGTTGGCCGTCGAATGGCGCTAGCTGCGCAGTATTTGTGCACCGCCGCCGTCAGTGTCAGCCAGTTTGCCGTGGCATACGGAGCTCCATCGCAGTCTTTAACACTGGTAGCATGCCGCGACAGCGTGGACGTGAACCGTATGTGCAGTTGACGGACTTTGAGCGAGGGCGTATAGTGGGCATGCGGGAGGCCGGGTGGACGTACCGCCGAATTGCTCAACACGTGGGGCGTGAGGTCTCCACAGTACATCGATGTTGTCGCCAGTGGTCGGCGGAAGGTGCACGTGCCCGTCGACCTGGGACCGGACCGCAGCGACGCACGGATGCACGCCAAGACCGTAGGATCCTACGCAGTGCCGTAGGGGACCGCACCGCCATTTCCCAGCAAATTAGGGACACTGTTGCTCCTGGGGTATCGGCGAGGACCATTCGCAACCGTCTCCATGAAGCTGGGCTACGGTCCCGCACACCGTTAGGCCGTCTTCCGCTCACGCCCCAACATCGTGCAGCCCGCCTCCAGTGGTGTCGCGACAGGCGTGAATGGAAGGACGAATGGAGACGTGTCGTCTTCAGCGATGAGAGTCGCTTCTGCCTTGGTGCCAATGATGGTCGTATGCGTGTTTGGCGCCGTGCAGGTGAGCGCCACAATCAGGACAGCATACGACCGAGGCACACAGGGCCAACACCCGGCATCATGGTGTGGGGAGCGATCTCCTACACTGGCCGTACACCACTGGTGATCGTCGAGGGGACACTGAATAGTGCACGGTACATCCAAACCGTCATCGAACCCATCGTTCTACCATTCCTAGACCGGCAAGGGAACTTGCTGTTCCAACAGGACAATGCACGTCCGCATGTATCCCGTGCCACCCAACGTGCTCTAGAAGGTGTAAGTCAATTACCCTGGCCAGCAAGATCTCCGGATCTGTCCCCCATTGAGCATGTTTGGGACTGGATGAAGCGTCGTCTCACGCGGTCTGCACGTCCAGCACGAACGCTGGTCCAACTGAGGCGCCAGGTGGAAATGGCATGGCAAGCCGTTCCACAGGACTACATCCAGCATCTCTACGATCGTCTCCATGGGAGAATAGCAGCCTGCATTGCTGCGAAAGGTGGATATACACTGAACTAGTGCCGACATTGTGCATGCTCTGTTGCCTGTGTCTATATGCCTGTGGTTCTGTCAGTGTGATCATGTGATGTATCTGACCCCAGGAATGTGTCAATAAAGTTTCCCCTTCCTGGGACAATGAATTCACGGTGTTCTTATTTCAATTTCCAGGAGTGTATATAAGAAAGACAGAAGTGAAGCGGAAAACAGCCACTGACAATGCTAATCTAGACCTGCAGTTACAGAACGGTGTACCGAATGACTAGGGAATTAGCATATCGATCTCTATAATATGTTAGTGCAATTGAGCCCAGATCTCCCACTTGGCAGTTAGCCACGCTAAACACTCAGCCAAGGAGGTACGAAAAGCAGAAGCCTGTACATGAAATAAAAGTGCGACTATAGACTGAAGCAAAACGTTTTTCCTTTCCTGTTCACTGTCGACGAAAGTTGGCGCTGCTCCGGACAGGAAAATGTGTCGGCCGAACTGACTGAGTTCCAGAAAGAGATGGAGGCACGTGACGTCCCTCTGTGGCCCTCCAGGCGCTCCTCCGTCCCTCACTTGCTTACCGCACAGACCGGGCTTGATGCCATACCGACTGGGAGACCGGGTCGGTGCGGACCACCGCGGCTGTCAGCAGATTATACGCCCCGAGCAACAGAGGTGCTCTCAAAGGAATTCCCGGCACAGGCAGGCTAGCGCGTCCACTCCCCCACCCCCGGCTGGCTGTTGGTCGTCTCTCTTTAACGAGGCTACGTCTGATCCTCCCCGGCACAGATTAATTTCCCAGAGAGCACGAGCTCACGAAGCTAGGTCAATATCCGTCACATGAGCCTCGTTCATAGAACGTGAACCAAAGGAACGTACCGTTATGTAAGGTAGCAAAAGTTGTACTTAGCAAAATGAAATGTTTGTATAATTTGCCACATAGCATGTGGTTCAGTCGTGACTGTATTATGAATGCGTAACAGTGTCTCTCGACGTCTACTCCGTTAGCATACGTCATTACTGTCTTATATTGCAATTATCATCGTTTGTATCAAGACTGAAATTGATTCAAGACGGGAACAGAAGTAGATCGCTTCAACTAACCCCTTTTACTTGTTATTCGCTCATTTTCTCTACTGTCACAAGCATTTTTGGGCAAGATGCCCGTTTTAAAACGATACGTGTTATTATATCGCCTTCCATTCATATATATGACACGCAGGGTCCATGGACTCATGAGGTTGTATATATATAGATAAAACCTCATGAATCCATGAACCCTGCATTTCAGTAAGGGACTGTTCAAGCTGGTGGAGGCTTTGTAACGGTGTGTGTAGTGATATGGGACCCCTGACATGTCTAGATACGACTCTGACAGGTGACACGTATCTAAGCATCCTGTCTGATCACCTGCATCCATTCATGTCCATTGTACATTCCGACGGATTTGCGCAATTCCAGCAGGGCAAGGCGACGCCCCAGACGCCAAGAATTGCTTTAATCGGTGAATCCACGTGTTTCGGTAGCACGAGTTGTGCCATTGTTCCATGGTCATACTGATACACCCATGCTCTTTCATAATGATCCAGTGGCTGAAGGAATCATCTGAAACGGCCTCACACGGCTGCAAGATCTCCGCTACTATCCCGGATCGTCGGACGTTTCGAAAGGGCGTAAACATTACGGAACACAGCGGGCGGCGACCATTGTCACGTTATGAATGTCGTGCAAAATGTTGAAAATTCATCCAAGACTTATTTTCACAGTTTTTGGCTCTCGCCCTCATTGAGTTACGCCAGTCGTCGAACACCAGGAGCTCCATTACTCTGGCGATTCCCAGATCTTCACAGAGGGATGGTCTGCCAGTTCGTTCTTTCTCATTCAGGCTCGTTCGACCGCACTGGAAACATCTACACCACTGTGTCGTATGAAACTGCCGTCTTGCTGTATGCCTCCACCAACTAAACGTGTACCGGGTGATGATAACTGAAGTGCAGCTTCTCAAGGAAGTCCACTGTGCGCTGTAATAGTCGTATGACAGCGAAACTTGGTAGATATGCTAATGCGTTAGTGCGGAACCGATTTACGCTGAATAAAAATTGTGGCGGTGCTCCACATAAAGTGAAAAAAAATAATATCGAAGAATTTTGCAAATATGCAAAATTGACGTCGTAACGAAATAAATATTATCGCAGAAAAATAACAAATATTGCAATCAATATGGTCTGCAATTGTAATGGTGATCTCTGTTCCTTTTGATAAAGGATCGACACACTTCCCTTTTGTTTCTTGGTAGTGTAAGAAGCCATTTTGTGACGAGGCACGAAAACGTGTAAGTTTCGTGTGATATTTAGACTAAATACGATCAAATATTATTTAAAAGTGTCGCTAATGTTTTACTGTAACAGATCCTATATTCATGAAGAGAATGATGTAAATAATTTATGCAAAGTTCATAGGGGAACGTTGTCGCAGAGGACAACGCCATTGTTCTAAATGATAACGGCCCAGAGTCGCAATAAATATTTTAGTAGTTGGTGGTTCTTTTTATGCTACGTTGTAGTTGTTATTATTCTGCCTGCTTCACGACTGAAAAATTATTCAGGTCATTGACTCTGTTATGGTACTTCTCGCAGTTAGTTTGCCCGACACGCTGTTTTATAGTAAAAGACATCATCAACACGCAATGTATTATAACTGAATTTATTAGTTTGAATCACGTTATGTGAGTGTGATTCAATTTTAGTTAAGAACTGGCTTTAATTATATGTCTAAATTAGCAAATACTAAAGTATTTATTACGACTATAGGCCGTTATTTAGAGCAATGGCGTTGACCTCAGCGCCAATATTCCCTATAAACTTAACATAAATTATTTACGTCATTCACATCATGAATATAGGATCTGTTACAGTAAAACATTAGCGACACTCTTAAATAATATTTGATTATATATACTCTAAATATTACATGAAACACGTTTTCGTGCCTCGTCACAAAATGGCTTCTTACACTAACTAGAAACAAAAGGGAAGTGTGTCGATCCTTTGTCAAAAGGAACAGAGATTACCATTACAATTGCAGAGCATATTAATTGATTGCAATCTTTGTTATTTTTCTGCGATAATATTTATTTGGTTACGACGTCAATTTGGTTATATTTGCGAAATTCTTCGATATTATTTTTAGCGTGATATGGCTTACCGCCACAAAGTTAGTTACAATTTAGGCCACCAGGTGCAAATCTGGTGCTGCACACTGTACGACGGTATGACATCTGTCATTTCAAAAGCCTTAACGTGACTAAACAGTATGGCTTTCTAGAAGAGAGACCGTGAAACTGTTTTATGTGAACGGCAGTAATTACAATGATGCATTGGGAATCTATTGCCCATTGCAAGGTCAGTGGAGCGGCCTGATGTCACTGAATGGATTAAATAAAATGAAAATTGGAAAACGCGGGTGTGCTTGGTGTGGCACCTAGAAGATGAAGTTATTAACAAGGTTGCTGTTACTGTAACTGTCCATGCAGCACGTGCCTCGGGTTGTGCTAGTGCTCTTGCAGTGTCACGAGAATTGTCCATCCCGTGGTCAGCAGTACAGGAAGATTTGCGGTCTGTTTTACACTGGTACTCTGCAAGATCCAGCGATGCAACAACTGCAATTTCGTGATCCACAGCAACATTCTTTATTTGCTCTTCGGTTTCCGGCACGGATCGAAGTTGATGACATGTGGTCTGTCAATATTCTGAGGAGTTAAGAGGACATTTTACACTACAGGTTACAGTGAATATACAGACGTGCCGAATTTGGGATCCACTGTTGTGCACGAGGAGCCATAGAACTCACTATATGTGACCACGTGGTGGGGATTCACGAGCACCTTTATTGTCGGTCCATTCTTCTTTGAAGAGAATAAACCCAGAGGCTCTGTCAGGTGTACTGTAACGCCTGCACGTTTCCGAGACCTCCTTAAAGAGTATGTGATTCCTGCTTTGGAAGAGCGCAACTATGTGTAAACCACTGTCTTTATGCAAGACGGGCGATACCTCATGTCAATCGCATAGTGAAAGATCTGCTTAACGCAACCTTGTCTGAACGTGTTAGGTCCAGAGACTTTCTAGATGCATTATCTGCAAGATCACCCGATCTGAATCCATGTGACTTTTGGCTCTAGGTATATCTGAAACAATTCGTTTACCAGGGAGACGTTCAGTCTCTACCCGATCTAAGGCCCAGTGTACAGGAACAAGATATTCAAATTTCACTGGAACTGCTGCGACCAACTGTTGCTCACGTCGTTTTAGATATGCAGCATCACGTCGATGTCTCCGGTGCTCATACTGAATAAACTGTGTAAGTGGCAGGTAATACGAGGGTTGTCCAGAAAGTAAGTTTCGATCGGTCGCGAAATGGAAACCACTGGGAATATCCGGCAAAGCTTTGCGCAGGTGTGTTGGGCAGTGTCTCTAGTATGACAGTCGATCGTGTCGCGTCGCTCTTTTCAGTTTTGAGTGAAGAGTGAGCACGTAAAGATGAGTACGGAATAGCATCTCCCGCCAAGTATGAGGGCCTGGTTAGAGATTTCGCTTATGTCATGCAGCCCACATAATACAACTGTCGTGCAGTTTCTTCTTCATGCCAATTCTCGGCCACACACTGCAGGGGAAATGAAGACGCTCCTGCAGCGTTTCCGAGGAGAAGTGCTGATAAGCCACAATTCAGTCCGTAATTGGCTCCCCTGAGTCTCATCTCTGCTCACAAGAACCGCTGGCTACGAAGACAAACTTTTTCCACAGACAACGAGCTGCAGACCAGTGCAGATAACTGGCCGAAAGCACAGGCAGCTACTTTCTATGACGAGGATAATGGAAAGTTGATTCTACACTACGACAAAACTCGAAGTTGGAGCGGCGACTGTGTAGAAAAGTAAGCGGAAGGTGTACCTAACTATTGCAAATAAAACGTTTCTGGTTTTCACTGTGGTTTCTATTTCTCGTCCGATCGGAACCTACCTTCTGAACGAACCTCGTAATAAAATCAACGTTATGCCTTTCTCACTTTGTGGTCCTTCTTTTCCCACGTCTCGTTCCTAAGCCATCGCATATGTAAACATTTCTATTTGTCTTTTAGCCCTCATAGCTTCATATTTGCACCTGTATTAACTCTTTAGCATATCTACCAAGTTCCATTGCCATGCTATAATCACAGCGCACAGCGGACTTCTGCGAGTAGCTGCACTTTAATTATAATCATCAGGTGTTAATAATGCGCTGTTATCCTTCAAATTTACCCCCCGCTCCTGAATATTCCACTTCATCGATATGCTCCGCCATATTACTCTGGATCCTGTAGCTGCGTGCTGCAATACTACGACACTGGGATTACAGTGTGCACAACGACAGCATACACGTACCTGCAAGTAAACAAAGAATTAATAATATGTAGCTTTTTTATTCATTCGAGGTAATAACTAATACTCCTCATAGCCATACACACAGACAAATCCATCCATAGCCTGTAAAATGACTCTTTCTACATCAGTATCATGGAAAGCTAAGATAAACTTTGATGTATGGAATTAACTAACTAGCTCAATTAGACAATTTGGTATAATTATCTGGCACAGGCGAACACTGACAGCGAGCCTTGTGAAAGCTGACAACTGAGTGACTCCGCACTACTTACTAACTTTGCTATAAGCTGCTCCAGCCGACACAGACACAATGGTCGGTTTGGAGGCAGAAATGCTGTGCGCCGATGGCAAAACTCAAGTTTGAATATAAAATACTGTCAGTTAAAATGTGGTTTACTAAAATCTCGGCATAACAAGAAATGTTCATCTGAATTTGTTTCACTGGAGCAGGACGGCATACGTCGTGTAAAGGACTCTATGTTGATATGACCGGTCGGCACTACTCCCAGACATGGTCTCGCTTATAGGAAGACGACGGTTAAAATCCGCGTTCTGCCGGACTAAGGCCTTCAGTGATTTCCCTAAGCCGCTCCAGGTAAATGCCTGAATTGCTTCTTTGAAAGGGCATAGCGGATTTCATTACCCATTCTTGAAACACTTCGCGCTTGTGCTCTGTCTCTGATGGCTTCGATGTCGAACGTACGTTAAACCCTTAGCTTTCTTCCTTCCTTTCTTTCTTACTTCTTTCCTTCATTCCTTCTTGATATAGTATAAAAAGTCGTATATGTACAAGCAACGTATATTTCTTTTGCAAAAATAGACATAACGTCTGATGGGATAGCAGCAATCAGTGAATGTATTGTGTTACTTATAATCCGTCTTGATTGCAAAATTTTTTATTCATATGACCGGTTTCGATTCATTCAGAACCATCTTCAGATCTGATATTCAGTTACAGGAGTAACCTGTCCAAATGCAGCAACTTTCACATTTATGTGACGCAGCATGTGAAAGTTGCTGGATTTGGACGGGATACTCCTGTAACTGAAATATCAGATCTGAAGATGGTTCTAAATGAACCGAAACCGGTCATATGAATAAAAAAAAATTTGCAATCAAGGCGGATTATAAGTAACATTGTGTATTTCTTTCCTCTAGAGCATTTCATCACCAACGAGAATGAATTACGAATGGATATACTGGAACATTAGAAGTAAGATGCTGAAAAAGGAATCAAATAAAGTTAGTTGAAATAATGAAAGGTACCTACTCTGAGCCACAGCGCCAGAGAGTTTTGTTTCGCCGCCTCCACTGGCAGTGATTATTGAGAAGTAGCGGAGGACAGTGCTTGTTGAGAACTCGTAGTAGTAAGTGCTTGCTGAGATGTCGTAGGGAAGAGTGCTTGTCGAGATGTGGCAGTAGTCAGTTCTTGTTGAGATGTGGTAGTAGCGAGTCGGTGTGGAGATATTGTAATGATTAGAGTGCTTTCCATCAATATAAATGAAGGTAACAAACTCCTTTTCTTTTTGTTCTCATTATTTCAATGTCCTGAATAATGCATCATTACAGGTTCAGTCAACAAAGCATCTGGCTTGTGTTTTTGTATTAGAGTGTAATTTTGGTTTTCTTGCGCAATTGTAGTATTTCTAATTTTTTTATCACATCAGTATAAATGGTATTTGAAATTTCTTGTCTTATTGAAGAAGAACCGTGCCAGATGTGTACGTTGAGTCATACTTCCACACACAGAACAGTTATACTTGTGCTTTGGTTTCGTAGGTTTTATAGTTGCTGGGGACTTAATTAATTAATTGTATTAACGGAAGCTTTCATTTCATTCTTTGTTGTTGTTCTATGCAGTCAGATTGCGTACAAAAACTAGTCAGGGCCAACCGTTTACGAGACACAGCGTAATCGGACATATAGCTACAAAAATAAAAAATGATTTTCAAACTTAATAATTAAGCCCCCATGCACGTGGCGACCCTGCCAGGATAGTCCCTTGGAAATCTTCTGATTGTAAAAATAGTAGACAGTAGTATTGCTGTAGTAATTTGTAGTTTAGTAATTGTAGTCTATATTGCATGTGTAGATTTGGTAATTGGCATTCTTCTAATGGTATTTTTTTGTTTTGTTTGTAGAATTGAATTTTTGTCGTCTTGTCTACGGGTTTGACAATTTAGTGCAATTATTTCAATTGTTCGTTAATCGTGTTTGAGGGAAACATTTCGTGTGAATGGTATTGTTGGAGATAAAGGGTCATTGAGTGTAATTTTCATATAGTGACGAGTTTTGTATATTTTGTAAATGATTACGCGATCAATGTAAAAGGCAAAAATGATGGATAGTCAGAATGACGAAATTGTTGACATGGCGAACTCGCCAACACAGGGGAACAGTATGATGAATAATGAGGTGGAAAACAATTTAATAAGTCGTGAAAATAGTCTGGAACCATTTCAAAATTTTTCTCAATTAGAAAATTCACAGAATACGAGATTAACGATAGAAGATTCTGAAATAGTATCGAACACAGATAGCCTTATGGCTATGCAGAAGGAAGTTAGTTTTGCGGGAAATGTTAGGGGCGAAAAGAATTTCGAACCTGCCAATATGGAGCAGTTGATGGGTGCTATATTAAATTTGGGAGCACGAATGGAAACACAGTTTAGATCTGAATTAAAAACACAAATAGGAACAATTACAACTGCTATGGGAACAATGGAAACACGGTTAGACCCACTGGGGTCACAAATAGGAACAATTAAAACACAAATAGGAACAATTACAACTGGTATGGGAACAATGGAAACACGGTTAGACTCAGTGGGATCACAAATAGGATCAATTAGGACTGAGATGGGAACAATGGGAACACGGTTAGACTCACGAATAGGGACATGTTTCAAAAATATGAAAGATGAATTAAAAAAAGAAATCAGAGAAGAAGTACAACCGATTTTGAATTCTCACAATAATAGATTAATTGCAGTAGAGATTAGACAAAAGGAACAGGATAGAGAACAGGAAGAAAGAGATCGCGTGATAGTACAAAAATTTTCAGAGTTAAATTTACAACGTGCACACGATAAGGAGGAAATATTTGAGAGAATCGAGGAATCCGTACCAAATGACAGAATAAATACTCTAACACAACAATATGAACAGTTAACTACCAAATGTGTTAATACTGAAACCCGAGTCGCGACACTTACGGAAGACGTAAATAAACAGAAAGAACAAATAGGTGATTTATCGGAAAGAGTTGAGGAGAATTCAGATAAATTGACAAGTCTTAGTTTAAATGGGGACAGAGATTCAGATGATACAGCACCATTGCCATTTGCAGAAACCGAAGAGTACCAGAACATAAATAAACATGTTGAAAATCAGGGAAAATTTAATGAACGCGTTAAAAGGGAAGTTGAGGCATTACGAAAGCAAGTCAAACAAATTGAAGGCAAAATCGTAGGAAAAGACAGCAGAAGAAATTTAGAATCACGGATAGCAGAGGGCTTTGAAGAAAATAATTTATTTCATTTACGAGAAGCAACAAGAGAGCGCCAGGCGCGTGAACTTGACAATAATCGACATTCGGACTGGGACAGACGCGGTAGGTCTTTGTCGCCACGAGGAGAAAACTTTGACTATAGACACTTCATAACTGTTCGGAAATTTAAGATCTTCCGCAATTCTAAGAATGACATACATCCATGTGCATGGTTAGATCAATTTATGTACGCACTTCCACCAAATTGGCCACTAAGTCACAAACTAGAAATTATGTGCGGCTATTAATGTCCTCAGGGGATTCACTACACTAAGTGAATATGTGCCGTAGCGAGCATAGGGCCCCGAGCTGTAGTGGTGCTACTTCCCTTTTAGTTTTCTGCACCGCTGCCTACTCTTTTACTATTCTTTGCATCTGTCAAAAACAACTCTTCTACTATCAGTCTATCTAGACAATCGTTAAAGAATAACCGGATATGACTATTTTACCTAAAAGTGATTTCGGAAATTACCGTTTGGACTTACTGTATCTTCAGCAGCATTCGTTCGTAGTTTAAACGAAATTTTACCTGTTTATCTTTGTAACAATATTACTTCATACGTTGACGATATTCTTATTGCTAAACATTCTTGGAGTGAGCACAACAAAATTTTGGATTCATTATTACGTATTTTTGCAAGAGTTGGCATTACAGTGAACTTGGAAAAATCTGAATTTGGACGTTCACAGGTAAAATTTCTTGGTCACATTATTTCTACAGAAGGTATTCTTCCTGATCCAGAAAAATTAGACGCTATTCGTAATTATGCTGTTCCTACCACAAAACGTGAGGTTCGTAGTTTCCTTGGTGTCTGTAATTTTCTTAGACGCTTTGTTAAATTGGACGATTTGGCCACACCTCGTTTATGTGAACTATCCGGAAAGAATTCTAATTGGTGTTGGGATGAGGAAGCTCAATCAGAATTTGAACAACTTCGTGATGCTTTAGTTGCTGCTCCACTTCTTTCACATCCGGATTTATCTATAGATTTTTGTTTGGCGACGGACTCATCATACAAAGGCCTAGGTGCACATTTATTTCAAGAGATAGAAGAAAACGGCGTTGTAGTACAGAAAACTATTGCATTTGGAAGTCGTGTTCTCTCTAAATCAGAAAAGAATTATTCGATTACGGAACTTGAAGCTTTGGCTGTTGTATGGGCTTTCACTAAATTTCGCACATTTTTGTTTGGCAGGCATACTAAGGTTTACACCGATCATCGAGCTCTGGAATTTCTTATGTCGACAAAATTAACTCATGGCAGATTGTCACGATGGGCGTTGTACCTACAGGAATTTGATTTTAGTATTGTTTACATACAGGGTTCTTCAAATATTGTTGCTGATGCCTTATCACGTGCACCTGTGGGTTTGAAACAAAGTGCTGAAGAGGACTGCAAGGAAAACAATTACTGTTTGATGTATATTCAAGGTGTTGCGTTTGAGAACTTTATTTCGTCTTCGCTCCAGGACATCGCTAAGGAGCAAAATAAGGATCCAATCTGGAAGGACATTAAGGAGAAGTGGAGGAGAAAGGAAAGCGTAGCGATTAGACAGCATTATTTAGTTCGCAATGACATTCTTTTTAAACGAAAATCGGTCGACAACTCTGTTTGGTTAGTTTGTATTCCTGATGAGTGGGTTAATAAGCTGATTTGGTATACGCATTTTAGTTATGCACACTTTGGTCCCAGAAAATGCTTTCATAAATTACGGGAAAATTGCTACTTCAGTAATATGGAAAAACGTATTCGATCTGTTCTGGCCAAATGCAAATTATGTCAAAAGGCTAAGCCGCCAACTATTTCTCACAGAGCACCGTTATTTCCTATCATTCCAGCGAAATTAAAGGAGATAGCTGCAGTCGATTTGTTGGGTCCAGTGGTTCGTTCTACTAATGGTTTTGCGTACATTATCGTAGCAGTGGAGTTGACATCAAAATATGTGAGTTTTACACCGTTACGCAAAGCAACAGCTCGTTCAGTATCTAATGCTTTCATTAACCATTTTCTTAAAGAAGTTAGAAACTAACGGCTACATGTAAACACGCAGAGAGTACAAGGATACCGCCCTGTGTTTTGGCGGCGGCACATACTCAAAGCAACAGTCAAGTCTGCGCGCCGCACAAGGCAGTCATTGACCGCAAACAATTGCTTCCTACGTCACGCGCCTACAGCTGATCGAGCGCTCAGTGCGAATGCACTGACAGCCGTAAACAAACACACAGTCTAATTTCTCCGACTAAATTCAGTATAAAGCTATAGTGACTTGATGAATTATGTTATTAACATTCAGTATTTTTCAGGATACGGTTGTATAAAATATTTAAGAACTTCAGGTAAATTCTGTGTGTCTCCGACGTTAAGAGGACTTGCTATCGAGAAAATTTCAGAAAGAATGTAATTTCCAAGAAGAAACTAATAAACTAAAAAGGTAACTATTAATTGAGTTTATTTTTTTCAGGTAACATATTTCCACTTGGGTACGTACTTTGGACGTAATTTGCTGCTCGCGATTACGTGATTCATACTTTGTGCTAATTTCATGTTCTATGAATTTACTTGTGAAGCGACGTGCTTGCGTACATTTGCTGATTTTTGTCAATGTTGTATTAATGAACAGGGTTGTTATTTGTATATATTATGCATCGCTTGGCTGCACTGCTTTTTCACTGATGTCATATTTTTTATTATGTGCCTGCTGTGCTTATTTATTTAAATTATAATCGTCACCTGATTAGTTGTGCTGTTGTGGTTAAGTGTGTAAGTTATACTTTGTGATTTATCTGCTTGCGCCTTCATGTTTACTTATTAATATGACATATGAACATTTATTTGCTTATGCTGATATGATGCTAATGACCTGTTTATTACGTAAGATATATGTTTGCTGCTATGCGTATGGATTGCATATTTATACATTTCTGTTTGTTGTCATAACTACTCTTTAATTTGGCATATAGAAATGCTGATATACTGTGTACAAACATAGAGTTTAGGTCACACTATTGTATTAATTATAGATTGTTCGCTTGGCAGAGCCTCGTTGTAAGAATTGTGCTGCATCCACTTGTTGACATTCTGTTCTCTACTGGTGTATTTACTCGCTATTGCATGTTTTGCTTACGCTCAGTGCCTTATATTTTTAAGATAAGAAAATGAACTGCTATAATTCGACATAAACGACATTAGTACAAGAAACTTTATAGAAGTCACATGAGCTGGAGGTTTTATGGAAGCTGTATAAATTTATGCTAATAGGAAGGAAGCTAACGACATGACATACCAAAACTAGGTTTAAACCATTGACAGTTATTACACTGCATTTTTCGTGAGCAATTGAAATAGGAAGTGACACTTGACACAAGAAATACCCCACATGTTTGCTTCTGTTTGCCATAATTCTTGAAGTGGTGTACACACTATGAAATATTATGATCATTCACACTCCGTAATCGTACTTAATTACTGAGAGTTATTCGAACTAAGTCTGTTAGAGGTCATGTATGCATTTCTTTTATTTAATGATGGATGAGGTAACCAAAATCCATCTTATAATTTATATTGAGTAGAAGATTTGGGTCAGATGGATTACACAGAGGTTGTGTGTTGACAGTGTGTCTTCGGATTGTATGGGATGATGAGGTTTGCGTTAGGATTTAACTGTACTTGTTCGAGGAGACTGACTAGAGGAAAGAGTTGTTATGGAAGTGAAATGATATTGGCGATAAGGTTTATATGTGTCGACATATTGAAGAGGTATTATTGAGGTATTGAGATTATATGAAGTTGATGATTATTGGAGTTTTTGTGGACAAAAGGTAAGGTAAATGATATTGATGATAAGATTTATATGTATCGACGTAAGAGGTATTATTGAAGTATTGAGATTATGTAATGCTGATGATTATTGGAGTTTTGGTGGATAAGAGGTAAAGAAAGTGAGGTGCATTTTTTTTTTTTTTTGGTCTATATGGAACAAGGAGGATGAAGATGGCAGACTAGAACACTCAAGTAGAAGGAAGATTGTCTACACACATTTTGTTAAATCAATAAGCAGTACACATTTTTTTTTTTTTTTTGGAGAGAGGAAGTAATTGCATATCTTGGCTCACTGACAGTTGTTCAGCAACCGTACATTTTGATCAGGCTTGGCAAACATTGGTCTAGACATGATGACTATGATGTTGACTTAACTATTATTGACTGTTATACATTGCTGCCACTACTACTTGATACATATGATGAACATCAAATTTTGACAGTATTTCATTTACACAGTTAACACTATTCAATTACACAGTAGTACTTAATGTGGATGAAAGATGAGTGAGTGTGTTTTGTGTGTTTTCCTTTCCTAATCCTACCCACCTATCTCCTAAATATTATTTTATTTGTTTGTAGTGGCTTGCACTGACACCCATAAATATTATAGGTTTACTGATATTTGAGTATTTGTAATAGTTAATATGACAATTATCTGATATCATTTGTGTGTTTATTAGAATTTGTATGTTTAGTGTAAGAGCATTAAGAATAATTTTGTAAAAGCATTTGTATGTGCATTCAAACTATTGTTAATGCCTGAACTGTCTGATTAGTGATAGTGAATATTATGGACTGTTACCTGCACATTTTCAACATAATGGGTGCCACTTAGAAATGATTAATTTCTGCTGATGAACAGTGTGATTAGGATAGTGAATATTATGGACTGTTACTTGTACTTTTTCTACATGATTGGTGCCACTAGGACATGTTTAATTTCTGCTTATAAACTCTGATGAACAGTGTGATCAGTGATAGTGAATATTATGGACTGCTCTCTGGACCTGCTCATCATTGCTAGGTGCAACTGATGGACTGCTTCTACTGAAATGATATCACTTGTTGGTGTCTGCACCTGCTCAACATTGCTGGGTGCCACTGATGGACTGCTTCTACTGAAATGATGTCACTTGTTGGTTTCTGCACCTGTTCAACATTGATTGGTGCCACTAATGGAACTGTTTCTGCTGAGTGATGTCACTTGTTGCTGTCTGCACCTGCTCAACATTGCTGGGTGCCACTGATGGACTGCATCTATTGAAAATGTCACTTGTTGGTGTCTGCACCTACTCAACATTGCTGGGTGCCACTAATGGAACTGCTTCTACTGAAATGATGTTACTTGTTGGTGTCTGCACCTGCTCAACATTGCTGGGTGCCACTGATGAACTGCTTCTACTGAAATAATGTCACTTGTTGCTGTCTGCACCTGCTCAACTTTGCTGGGTGCCACTGATGGACTGCTTCTACTGAAATGATGTCACTTGTTGGTGTCTGCACCTGCTCAACATTACTGGGTGCCACTGATGAACTGCTTCTACTGCAATAATGTCACTTGTTGCTGTCTGCACCTGCTCAACATTGCTGGGTGCCACTGATGGACTGCTTCTACTGAAATGATGTTTCTTCTTGCTGTCTGCACCTGTTCAACATTACTGGGTGCCACAGATGGAACTGCTTTTACTAAAATGATGTCACTTGTTGGTGTTTGCACCTGTTGACCATTGCTGGGTGCTGCTGCTGGAACTATCAACTATTTTTTTTTGAATAATTAAAAGTATTTTATGTGAACATTTGTATACACTGATTTTTTGTGTATTGTGTAAACTATTATGTAAAGCCACATGTATGAAAGAATTTGTATTG
This sequence comes from Schistocerca americana, assembly GCF_021461395.2. NCBI lineage: Eukaryota > Metazoa > Arthropoda > Insecta > Orthoptera > Acrididae > Schistocerca > Schistocerca americana. The sequence goes on from NC_060124.1 coordinate 52,783,728, forward strand.
CCTACTGTATTTTATATATTAGGTTATTGAAAGGTCAGTGCAAAGCAAAAATTTTATCTAATTATGTGATATTTACGTATTAATATTATCTTTTATTTTTATCTGTATTTTTTTGACGAATTTGGTGGTATTTTCACCACCAATGCTGGCAAAAATACCATCAAATTCTAGCCCGTGGAGGAAGGGCATATGAAAGGTCGCTACACTGAGCCACAGCACCAGAGAGTTTTGTTTCGCCGCCTCCACTGGCAGTGATTATTGAAAAGTAGCGCAGGACAATGCTTGTTGAGAACTCGTAGTAGTAAGTGCTTGCTGAGATGTCGTAGGGAAGAGTGCTTGTCGAGATGTGGCAGTAGTCAGTTCTTGTTGAGATGTGGTAGTAGCGAGTCGGTGTGGAGATATTGTAGTGATTAGAGTGCTTTCCATCAATATAAATGAAGGTAACAAACTCCTTTTCTTTTTTTTCTCATTATTTCAATGTCCTGAATAATGCATCATTACAGGTTCAGTCAACAAAGCATCTGGCTTGTGTTTTTGTATTAGAGTGTAATTCTGGTTTTCTTGCGCAATTGTAGTATTTCTAATTTTTTTTATCCCATCAGTATAAATGGTATTTGAAATTTCTTGTCTTATTGAAGAAGAACCGTGTCAGATGTGTACGTTGAGTCATACTTCCACACACAGAACAGTTATACTTGTGCTTTGGTTTCGTAGGTTTTATAGTTGCTGGGGACTTAACTAATTAATTGTATTAACGGAAGTTTTAATTTCATTCTTTGTTGTTGTTCTATGCAGTCAGATTGCGTACAAAAACTAGTCAGGGCCAACCGTTAACGAGACACAGCGTAATCGGACATATAGCTACAAAAATAAAAAATGATTTTCAAACTTAATAATTAAGCCCCCATGCAATAAGAGTAAAAGAAAAAATTAGAATCCAACCGGAATTTTCCATTTCTGTTGATGCCGATTGCCGAGAGCTTTTGGCACTAGATGGAAGCGAGCTCTGTAAGTAACGTCAGTAAATAAAAAAACTCAAAGAGAATATAAATAAAGGCAAGAGTAACTGAGGCAGCGTAAATTATGATTTGTAAGCACAAATTTGAAACTGTTCGTTCACGAAACATATATTGATAAGGTTGTTTGTGATAAGTGAAATAACACTGAATGTCTTGACTCCTGTTTGGTTTCTGGTTTAAAAGAAACACGGTAGTCGCCCTGAAAAGGGAATTGGTAATGTTATAATTTTAAGTAATCATATGTGTGAGTATAAATGACGTTTAGTTTGAACAAACATAGGGTTTTTTGCTTAAATGAGAATAATTCCTAATTATGAATGAATACGCAGTGACGCATTAACTGCAGTTTTATGCATCTTTTGTGTGTCGAAACACTGATGTGCCCTCTATTGCAAAGGCAGGAAAAGTGCGATAGAGGACCGTAGGTATTAATTGCGAACATTACAACGAATTTCAAGACTTTCACAAGTGCAACCACATTGCACCATTGTGGTCGAACAGAGGAAGCAAACCGCAGTGGATATAACAACCATGTTACAAATATCTGTTATATATATACATCATTTGTTATTGGTTGCTTTGCAATGCTTAAGCCATCACATTCAGCTTTCGTATTTCTATTATATACTACATACAGGCCGTCCCTCCTCTGGGCAAATATTAGTATTTCGTTTGTGTAACGTTTACCTGGAAGCAGCCCAAACAAATACTACTCATCACTTTTTTCATTCGACGCTCAGTGTCGATCGGAAAGGGTCAGTTTGTTGCCTATTAAAAACAAAATGATTTTTAAAACGAAGATTTACGTCCCCATTCTGTAGAGCGGATCCAAATTAGTCTACTGCTAGGACTGTCTCATCGATATATACTAAAACGGACTGTAAAACCGAAGGATAACCAATACTTCACCAGTGACTAAACAGCGCCTGCATGATGGTAGAGTCAGTGTGGGCAAGGGTGGTGCTGTCGCTGCTCAATTACTGGTTATTCATTGTGTTCTACTGTCCATATTAATACATAGGTCCGAAACGAATGTCGCATTACGCTAATTTGAGATCGGTCTTTCGAATGGGCACATAAAATTCTACCTTAAGAATGAGATTTTTTGGAACAGGGAGCAAGCCAATGCTTTCCATCGACGCTGGAGTCACATGAAAGATGTGATGAGCAGTATTTGTTTGGGCTGACTCGTGCCATACATTGCAAAAATGAAACTACAAATTTGTCGAAAGTCCAGAGAAAATGCGGCCGATGACTCTTTGGGGGACGCTCTGCATACATCGAGCCGAGGTACAGCGCTGACTAACACATGTAGTGATGAGATCCACCAAGTTGTATTAACACGGTTTCCATGGCGATGGTAGTCAGGCCCGCTATGTAAGAGGGTAGAATTTATCATATTTCAGAAGACACATGATACACATCAATAGACAACATGGATCTGTGATATTATAAGATTTGCCAGTAGTGGCTCTTTAAAAATCATCAGACAACTGGACTGACTTGAAGTACTGGAACTAAACCAAAGTTAGTGCAGTCTGCAGTTTTTTCAAACTTATTCAAGTTGGCAGCTCTTCTTTGGTGGTCCCCCACTTACCTGTGTAGGGTGGATGTGGCAATGTCGCATTGTTACATCACCACGCATACTCCTCCCCTCTGTCTCACGTCCCCTACCTTCCCCACTTCTCCTCCCATCCCCCACTTGTCCTTCCCACCCCAATTCGTAAATTGGTAGGAAAAAGGTTCAGTCAGTACTGAGCTTCTGGAAAGTAAGACTGTAAGGCAGTATTTTGGGAATTGTGTTCATTTATTTACATTTGAATATCTTACTGGAAGAATTTCCCGAATTTTAGTGGAGAAGCCGAATTGGCAATTACCCCGCAGCCTTGCTGCTCGAAATTCAAATGAACACAATTGCTTAAAATTGTTGGGATGACAGAAAAACGATCTCATGAAAAAACAGTCGTCCACACATAGAAAGATGCTCAAAAACCGATATCTGAAATAAAAAACCATAAACTCGCCTGCATTTAGAAAACTGCTTTGTAATTCACCGGATGTAGGGAAGAACTGTGAGCTACACATAGAAAAACATCTGAAAAACTTCAACGAAAAGACACATGTTCTAATAGCACACTGCTTCCTACAGATATATGGCAGCCTCATCTGCTCAGATATAGAAACACACGTAGAAAAACTACTCGAAATTCTCGCCCATGTCCTTACGCAACACACAGTGTTAAGAACGAAAATAAGTCTCATGACACTTGCCCTCTTCTTGTGGCCATGTGTGTAGAAATATCGTACATATCATCAAATTCTCGCCCATGCCCTAATGATCTACACAGCGTTAAAAAAGAAACCAAATAGCACGAAACTAGCCCTCTTCCTCCGATTACATGCATAAAAAATCATACTTATCGCTAAAGACCCAAGAACGTGGTCTAAACTCGCTTATAGATTGTATAAAGACCCGCAAACAGATTTCAAAAGTTCGCAACACATGTGCGGGTTGAAGGGCCGTGCACCCAGCGTGTAGGTTCCCCCTGCATCCATTACCCACTCAGCCATCGGTGGATGAATGCGGCGCATTGACTGATGCACAGCGCTACCGCCGGCGGCATCACCACGTGGTGGCCAGTGAAAATACCGCCGTATGACCGGAGGCATCACTCGTTCAACTGGGGATACTGTGCTGGCTGGTAGTCTGCCTCAGGCAGGCTGTCACGACCACTACTCCAACTAGCATGGGCCTATTTTATCAGACTGCTCCGGTCGACAACACGGTACCTGCTCGAGTATTCTGTCTTGCTGTCTGCTTATCGCCCATGTTGTACTGGATTGTGTATGTGTATGTATGTGTGTGTGTGTGTGTGTGTGTGTGTGTGTGTGTGTGTGTATGTGTATGTGTGTGTGTGTGTGTGTGTGTGTGTGTGTGTGTTTTTTTTGCATTCCTCGCTGCAGCTGCTGCAGACAACTGCCATTTACAAATTATCCAGCAGATGCCTCATACCTCTTTAACGATCTGACTGGACTCCTAGGTGGAAACAAGTATATCTCCCAGAAAATCTGAGGGTGCCTGAACAATACACGACTCACCAGCAGCATTCCCGGATACGTGTTTTTTAGTATACCAAGAAAACTGAGACTTGTAAGTTTCTCTGGAAAATAATAAAATGTTTCATTTCGCAACGACGACAGCCAACTGTTTTCTAAGGAAGACAATGGAGCCAGGACTAACAAGTAGAATCCTACAGGTATCTGCCTCCAGTGGCAACATGTAGCTTTGTCTGTAACACTGCAAGAGGCAATAGCAGTCTATCAGCTCCTTCTAAGAACAGGTATGCTCAGAAAGGTTTCGGCAGACCTCTGAATACAAGGAAACTAGGACTTCAGCTTTATCTGAAATAATACAACATATTTCTCTGTCAAAGGCGATACCGACTCCTTTCAGGAGGGAGATGTTTCCCCAGTCAGAAAGGAATCTGGACCACCCCAAAAGAAGAAGTAGGCAGATACTTCCTCTGTGGGAACTTGCGGTTTTCTCTGAAACATGCCAGTTTTCTCACTGGTAACCTATTGGCTCCTTCTAAGCACAAGCTGCAGTTCTCTGCATGTCGAGCACAACTGATCAGAGTTCCTCCAAACCTACTGGCTGCAGCGAGAATGGTGGAGGAGCTTGAGGTTATATAAATCCTACCCCCTCCTCAATCATCTTCATTCTGCCTTTGTCTAAAGCTGTGGTGTCTGCCTCTGACCATAAAATGTTCAGAGACTGGATGAAGAATAAGTATATAATTTCATCTTCGACAAATCAGTGATGTGCTATTTCATTAAAATGAGTTTCATAGCAGGTATGACTACCAAGTACTTGTATGTATTTTCATATTTTGAGTAGATATTTAGTAACTGGGTGCATGTTTCCTTGTTTCGTCATGTTCTTTGTTTCTTAGCCCTCAAATGTAGTTAAAATGACTGTTATTTTGTAATTTAATAACAGATGGGTCAGATTTAATAACTGTGTGTGCTGTGGCCGCCCACTTCATACATCATAGCGCCTAGTGCATCGACATCCCACTTCACGTCCAACCAACACGGGATGCCTACATCATAGAGCGTATATTCACCAGGAAACCCTACGTAGTCACGCAAATATTTACCGGCGGCCACAACACAATACCAGCTCTTCACCAACGGCTGCCAAGGACAGCTGCCCGTTCGCGGAGCCTGCAGAACACCTTCACCAGATGTTGCAGCGAGCCCAGGAACTTCTCTGATACGGCAGGCATGTGATCGCCAATGGATCCAGTAGGTACATCCACCAAACGGGCTTTATAGGGCGGCACACTGCCGGCAAAGGGCAGTTCGACGCCACGTTTGGAAGTCTACAGAGTTTCCACCCTGGCAGCCACGGCCAGACGTCTCTTCTAGCTGGCCGATCTCTTGCTGATGGACTTGGTATATTTGACAAACCTCTTGACATTCTAGAATTGTTTCATTGTGATCTTTCCCCGTAAAGAGACGGGTCTTTTCTACTATTATTATTTGTTGTTTCATATTTGTGACGACCCGCAGTTGGGATGGAGTCTGTTGTTCTTTTGGAGATTGTACTACTGTTTCGTTTTGGTGAGTCCAGTAAATAGCTTTCGGACTTGTGTTTTCCACGTTTCTATTCTGCTACGGCAGATACTTCACAGTGTGTGTTTTTGTGTCAGTTTTCATTAAAACGAATTTCATGCCAAATGGGTGCCAGAAAAGGGGATCAAGAAGCTCTCTGTATTTTCCTTAAGACAATTGTTATTTCGTAGAAACTCAGAGATTTAGTTGCTCTGGGTGTGCTTTTTCGTTAAAACGACTATTGTGTATGTGGTCAGAGTATTCTCGTTCGTCATTTCGTAAATTTAGTACCAAAGAGCTCTATGTATTTTCGTCAATATATTCTCGTTATGTGAGTTTTGATTGCCTATTTAGTGTTCCCATAGCTCATCGTTATTAGCTCTATGTGTTTTTCCATGAAAAGGAATAACGTGCATATAAACAACTGCCATTTTGTAATTTGAGTATCAGGTAGCTCTATAAATTTACCTTAGAACGAATTATGTGTGTGTGTGTGTGTGTGTGTGTGTGTGTGTGTGTGTGTGTGTGTGTGTGTGTTAAGTTGGGAACTGGAGGCTGGAAGGAGGTCGGTTGATGGAGACGTGCAGCCCCCTCAGATCGTGGAACAGCCTCCAGCAGCCATTCCATCAGCATATGAGCCATATGTGTATGTAATTTAATGTTCAAATTTAATAGTGTATGGGTACATAAGAAGAAGTGTACAGTTCTTTTTTCTTGCTACAGTACCTGATCTCGATGAGACTGAACAGGTGTTGGAGAGATATCTCAATGAACAGTCTCTTTCACAACCGTCACGTAAGTGCATAAAATCGAGTTGTGTAGTATATTCAGAAAAAAAGTATCCATTTCTTATTTTCCAGTGTTATTTTTACAGCGTCCATAGATCAATTACAGCATGACCATGGTGAGATGCAGCTGCCTGAACCCCAGTCTAACATCTGGATTTTGTGGCTGAAATTGTATTTGAGTAGGGATATCGTGAATCCCAGTAGCCTCCAATGCCTGATTGGGTACAACAAGTCCAAGATGATGCAGACATCTGTGACAAGGTTTCATTTTTGGGAGACTGGGAATTAGCTTATTATTATTATTATTATTATTATTAGCATATTATTATATGTAATCAGTGTTCTTTGCAGTAACATAAGCAGTAGTAACAGCCTGCGAGTATGTTTTGTTATTGCTTCCCTCTTCACAACTGTATAATGACAATATGCTGTGGCTCAGGTGCAAAGGCAGGCAGTAACACAAGGAACACGCGATCGCAACTGGCGTTCCTCATCCTGCAAGATGAGGGTGCAGCTACACAGCTGCTGCCACTGCCTCCACCACTACAGCCCCCACTGTCACTCCCACCCTGCTTTGACTTCCGTGGGAAACATTACCACTGGTTGTTGGACACCATCACCTTTACCTCAACCATCTGTAGCAGGGGTAGGCGCAGCTAATGGTTCACCTCGTCAACCTGCATCGCTCCAGTCCAGTTAGATTAGATTAGTACTTGTTCCATAGATCATGAATACGACACTTCGTAATGATGTGGAACGTGTCAGGTTAATAAAAGGTGTCTGTACAAGATATTACATTAAATAAAATATTACATGACAATTAATTTTTTTGGGTCTGGGGTGGGGAATTACCCACTTACTATATCCAGAAATTCATCTAATGAGTGGAAGGAGTTGCCATTCAGAAATTCTTTTAATTTCCTTTTAAATGCTATATGGCTATCTGTCAGACTTTTGATGCTTTTAGGTAAGTGAACAAGACTTTTGTGGCAGCATAATTTACCCCCTTCTGACCCAAAGATAGATTTAACCTTGAGTAGTTCAAAAATGGTTCAAATGGCTCTGAGCACTATGGGACTCAACTGCTGAGGTCATTAGTCCCCTAGAACTTAGAACTAGTTAAACCTAACTAACCTAAGGACATCACAAACATCCATGCCCGAGGCAGGATTCGAACCTGCGACCGTAGCGGTCTTGCGGTTCCAGACTGCAGCGCCTTTAACCGCACGGCCACTTGAGTAGTGAAGATCATCCTTTCTCCTAGTGTTGTAGCCATGTACACTGCTATTTCTTTTGAGTTCGTTCGGATTGTTAATAACATATTTCATAAGTGAATATATATATATATTGTGAGGCTACAGTGAAGATCTCTAGCTCTTTAAACAAGTGTATGCCGAATTATCTTCGATGAGCTCCAGCAATTATTCTGATTACACGGTATTGTGCAATGAACACTCTTTTACTCAGTGATGTGTTACCCGAGAATAAGATGCCATATGAAAGAAGAGAATGAATATAGGTGTGGTAAGCTAATTTACTCAGATGTATATCGCCGAAATTTGCTATGATCCTAGTAGCATAAGAAGCTCAACTCAAACGTTTCAGCAGATCTTCAGTGTGTTTTTTCCAGTTCAACCCCTCATCAATGCAACACCTAGAAATTTTGAATATTCTACCTTAACTACTGATTTCTGATTGATGTCTATATTTATTAATGGTGTCATTCCATTTACTGTGTGGAAGTGTATATACTGTGTTTTGTCAAAGTTTAATGAGAGCCCATTTGCAGAGAACCACTTAATGATTTTCTGAAAAACATCGTTTACAATTTCATCAGTTAATTCTTGTCTGTTGGGTGTGATAGCTATACTTGTATCATCGGAAAAAAGTACCAACTTTGCATCTTCATGAATATAGAATGGTAAGTTTTTAATATATAGTAAGAACAGCAGAGGATCCAAGACCGAACCTTGCAGCACCCCATTTTTGATTGTTCCCCAGTTTGACATATCACCAGTTTTTTGCATATTATATGAACTGCTCATTTCAACTTTCTGCACTCTTCCAGTTAGGTATGATTTAAACCATTTGAGCGCTGTCCGATTCATACCATAGAACTTGAGTTTATCCAGAAGTATTCCATGATTTACACAATCAAAAGCCTTTGAGAGATCACAAAAAATCTCAACAGGTTACTTCCAGTTTTTCAGAGCATTTAATATTTCATTAGTGAAAGTATATATATAGTATTTTCCGTTGAAAAACCTTTATGGAAACCAAACTGACATTTTGCTAAAACTTTATTTATACAAAGGTGTGAAGCTACTGTACAATACATTACTTTTTTAAGAATTTGGGATAAGGCAGTCAGAAGAGAGATAGGGTGGTAGTTGTTGACATCAGACATATCCCCTTTTTTATGCAGTGGTTTAACAATGACATAGTTCAGTCTATCTGGGAAAATACCCTGCTTCAGAAGCTATTACTTACGTGGCTAAGAATCCCACTTATGTCTTGGGAATAGCCTTTTATTATCCTGCTGGAAATGCCATCAATTCTTGGTAAGGTATCTTCCATTAACTGCTTTGCTTTCCCTACAACATTTAAAAAATGATTATTCAAAATGTTTTCGACTTCCAGCTTGTTGTTTGTCAAGTTTCCATTCACTGTGATGGTAATGCCGTCATCCTGTACTCTTGGTTGCCCTGTCTCCCATGTAATAACACTCCAAATTGTTTTGATTTTGTTACCAGGGGTGTTAATCTCAGACATGATGCACATGCTTCTGGACTTTTTAATAACCTTTCTTAATGTAGCACGGTAGTTTTTACAATATTTGGCTGTTTCTGGGTAATTACTCTTTCTTGTTGTTATATACAGTTCTCTTTTGTGGTTACAAGATATTTTTATCCCTTTAGTAAGCCAAGGATTTTTGCATGGTTTCTTATAATTAGATTTAACTACTTTCTTGCAGAAACAGTTTTCAAATTCTCTTACAAGTGTATCGTGAAATAATTTATATTTTAAATTAGGATTGGGTTCGTTGTACACCTCATCCCAGTCTAACTGCTGAAGATTTTCCCTGAAATTTCTAATTGTTGAGTTAGTAATTGAATGCACAATTTTCGAGGGTAGTTTTGAATTACTCAATGGAGCTATGTCATATACCGTAACTAGCTGAGAACCATGATCAGAAAGGCCATTCTCAACAGGATAAGAATTTATGTTTTTAATCTTATCTTGGTCATAAAAGTGTTATCTATCATCGTGTTGCTGTGCTTTACTACCCGAGTAGGAAAATTAATGACAGACGTCAAATTGAAAGAACCGAGCAAGACTTCCAGCTCATTATTCCTATTACACTTTGTAATGTTGTTTCTTTAATTTGATCTGAAAGCGGTGCTGATATTCAAGACCATAAAAGTGGGTTAAAAGCTGTGAGCTGTCTGGGGAAGTTAATCTTGCGTTACTGAGCAACTGTTTCACCAGGTATCCAGTCTAGCTTACCAAATTCCCAACCAGACTAACATTAATTATAATCTATTAATAGTCATATGACAACCCGAGATATACACTCCTGGAAATTGAAATAAGAACACCGTGAATTCATTGTCCCAGGAAGGGGAAACTTTATTGACACATTCCTGGGGTCAGATACATCACATGATCACACTGACAGAACCACAGGCGCATAGACACAGGCAACAGAGCATGCACAATGTCGGCACTAGTACAGTGTATATCCACCTTTCGCAGCAATGCAGGCTGCTATTCTCCCATGGAGACGATCGTAGAGATGCTGGATGTAGTCCTGTGGAACGGCTTGCCATGCCATTTCCACCTGGCGCCTCAGTTGGACCAGCGTTCGTGCTGGACGTGCAGACCGCGTGAGACGACGCTTCATCCAGTCCCAAACATGCTCAATGGGGGACAGATCCGGAGATCTTGCTGGCCAGGGTAGTTGACTTACACCTTCTAGAGCACGTTGGGTGGCACGGGATACATGCGGACGGCATTATCCTGTTGGAACAGCACGTTCCCTTGCCAGTCTAGGAATGGTAGAACGATGGGTTCGATGACGGTTTGGATGTACCGTGCACTATTCAGTGTCCCCTCGACGATCACCAGTGGTGTACGGCCAGTGTAGGAGATCGCTCCCCACACCATGATGCCGGGTGTTGGCCCTGTGTGCCTCGGTCGTATGCAGTCCTGATTGTGGCGCTCACCTGCACGGCGCCAAACACGCATACGACGATCATTGGCACCAAGGCAGAAGCGACTCTCATCGCTGAAGACGACACGTCTCCATTCGTCCCTCCATTCACGCCTGTCGCGACACCACTGGAGGCGGGCTGCACGATGTTGGGGCGTGAGCGAAAGACGGCCTAACGGTGTGCGGGACCGTAGCCCAGCTTCATGGAGACGGTTGCGAATGGTCCTCGACGATACCCCAGGAGCAACAGTGTCCCTAATTTGCTGGGAAGTGGCGGTGCGGTCCCCTACGGCACTGCGTAGGATCCTACGTTCTTCGCGTGCATCCGTGCGTCGCTGCGGTCCGGTCCCAGGTCGACGGGCACGTGCACCTTCCGCCGACCACTGGCGACAACAGCGATGTACTGTGGAGACCTCACGCCCCACGTGTTGAGCAATTCGGCGGTACGTCCACCCGGCCTCCCACATGCCCACTATACGCCCTCGCTCAAAGTCCGTCAACAGCACATACGGTTCACGTCCACGCTGTCGCGGCATGCTACCAGTGTTAAAGACTGCGATGGAGCTCCGTATGCCACGGCAAACTGGCTGACACTGACGGCGGCGGCGCACAAATGCTGCGCAGCTAGCGCCATTCGACGGCCAACACCGCGGTTCCTGGTGTGTCCGCTGTGCCGTGCGTGTGATCATTGCTTGTATAGCCCTCTTGCAGTGTCCGGAGCAAGTATGGTGGGTCTGACGCACCGGTGTCAATGTGTTCTTTTTTCCATTTCCAGGAGTGTATATATAAAAAAGAGAATTTAAATAAAAAGAAATAAATCAGTTTATATTCGGAAATTTATTTTAACATTGATCATTGAAATTTCAGCATATTAAATTTGATTCATAACTAAACTGTTGCCTTTTTAGGATTGTGAAAATGTGAGTTTGTAATCTTACGGAACACATCAAATATGGAGCCAAGATTGGGAGACTGCATACAACACTGCATTCATAAAATAACACACGAAGAACGTTGAAACATATGCAAGAGGAAATTAACCACAACCAACCGATTCAATTTTCACCCAAAGAAGTTACGTTCGTAGTGCAATCCTGTCCGTCATGTAATTACCACACACTGGTATATTAAATTCATACTAACTCTCTGTGAAATCTCCCCGAAAAGAATAGCTGAGGGCTACTTTGGTAATTACACCACATGCTTCACGTGGTCAACTTGGTTTACACCAAGGGTGTAACTCCACAATAATTTTGATAATTAAAATAAATTAGATCGAAAAGCAATTTACAAAAGAAAAAGCTCAAACTGGTTATAATCTCACGCACATTCGCATTTAAGATTGATGATCTTAGTTAGCGTTACTGATCAACACGTGGTTCCACTTTATTCACAAAGTAGTGACAAAGCAACTACCGGAAGATATTCTGAGCTTCACACTCGAATTACACTGCGTTGTAATTTAAGAAGACATTAGATATTTTAGAGCTAAACCTGAAATAAAGGTGATTAAATTTTCAGTTAGGCTGAACTTAAGAAATCGATGTTCTATGGATTTAGCAGACACGAGCTTAGCCGGAGATCTTACCACTTCAGACGCTCGCCGCAGACAGACTGCCGTGGGCCCCCTACCAAGGGCGCTTCCCGATACAAAACGGAAGTGACCAGAGAGGCAGCTTCCTATACCAACATGACAAGGGACGGACAGGGCCATACTAAGAATAGAAACCTCTCTGCTTTTAGAAAGCATAGCTACCTGTTCTGACGTTGGTCCTACTGTTCTCTAGCAGACAGGCTTGTCTGCTACCATCAAGCATGCAACTAGAAATACATTTGCTCATTCATCCTCTCACACAGACGGGAAGGGGGATGACAGTACCTTATCATATACAGTATATAAAAGAAAGCGGATGTAGGTTCCATATGAGACTGTGTGACATGAATTACATATAAACTGTGTTTTAAAGTGTAGTAGTGTGACAGATCGTTCTTGTTTATGTGTATAAGTAACACGTTTCACTGCTCAGTCTCCTCCCAGATAGTCAGAAACACCACAGTAAATTTAGAAGAGGAATTTATGCCGTAAATGACAACAGATTTAAGAAATTAACATGAAAGGAATCCAACAGAGACCTTTCATAACCCCAACGCTCCGGGAAAAGACTGTGCAGGGAATTTTCTGGCCATGCTAGGACATTCCCAAGCAGGCTTCTCACACCCAACTTAAATGAAAAATGTAAAGAAAAGGCAAAAGGTCACCAGCTACTTGCTAAAACACAATAATTTCAACATATCTTTAGAATCTACCTATTTCAAAGAGAAAAAAAAATCTGTGACACCTATTTAAAAGATAGTGTAGACCTAATTCGGTTAGCAAGTAAAAACAATGGTCCCTGTGTCATTAATATGAAAACAATTTCTGGTTGTTACCCTTATGGAGTTCACCAGTATTTGCTCATTGCAAGAGCCAACTGAACACAGGAAAATTTATGAGTGTTTATTAACAAGTAAAATTTATGAAAATAGCAAAGGTGCCACAGCAATTAAAAAATATGAAAATAACATCAGTATTATAAAGCAGAACATTACAATGCACAGTCCGCAAAAGCAAAAAAAAAAAAATGATAAGAGAAAAAAAAACAAGTTTTACAAAGTGGTTATCGCAAAAAAATTCTATATCTTATAAAACTAATAATTTGTAGAATTTTGTGGCACTAATTTAATCACTCTACTATATTTCAGTTAGTTAGCAAACAATGATCACTGTGTCATTATACTGAAACTACAATTAATTATGTAATTGTTATCCTTAAGGGGTACCTCACTAGAAATATGACCCATGCAAAGGCTAATCGATCACAGTTCAATGAGAATGAATAGCTATCTGACTGATAAACGAAGCAATGCCACAGGAATGAATTTACGAACAAAATATCACAAATGTAATACATCACACAAAAACAAACATTGAGAAATAAAACAGCTCTGAAAGTAGAGTAGTCAACGCTAAAAATAAATACCAATAAATAAAACACCTGCAAAATACAAGATTCAGTCTAATAAAAAAAAACACCAATAAATCGAACCCCTGCAAAATACACGATCAAAGTTTCTCTGAAAGAACACACGTATATGCATTGGACTAAGAACTGTATAATCACTGTTCACTGGCACACTCAGTAGTTCCACTGTTCCGAGGTACAATATAAGAGGGTTGGGGGGGGGGGGGGTTGTCGCCGCAGCTGTCAGTAGGGATTTTTTTGTCCATCTGTTGCGTGCAATCCCGCCGTCTCTGCCATCTCGTGAAGTTTCTCTTAGTGGCCCGTGTCATGTACATCTAGATTTGGTTGCATGTTTGTGTTGTCAAATTCGTGCGGTATCCTCATTTGACTCGCAGGGTTGATATTCCTGGGCAAGGATGACACTTAATGGCTCTTCCTTGTGCCACCCTTAGCGGCCAGAGAACATCGAACTATGATTTACTGTCGCTTGACACTGGGTATCCGCCAGGAAACGTTGATAGGCGTCATTGAAGTCTGCCAGTTTCTCTGGACAGTACGTGTCAAAAGGCTCCACGCCCCTTGTGTTGTCACATTCTTGAGTTATCCTCAATTGGCTATCCGGTTTGATATTACTGGGCAAGGATGACACTTAATGGCTCTTCTTTGTGCCACCCTTAGCGACCAGAGACGGAGGAGGTTATTGGTGTTTAACGTCCCGTCGACAACGAGGCCATTAGAGACAGAGCACAAGCTCGGATTAGGGAAGGATGGGAAAGGAAGTCGGCCGTGCCCTTTCAAAGGAACCATCCCGGCATTTGCCTGGTGCGATCTAGGGAAATCACGGAAAACCTAAATCAGGATGGCCGGATGCGGGATTGAACCGTCGTCCTCCCGAATGCGAGTCCATTGTGCTAACCACTCGACCAGAGACGCTCGCCGCGGACAGACTGCCGTGGGCCCGCTAACAAGGGTGCTTCCCGATACAAAACGGAAGTGACCAGAGAGGCAGCTTCCTATACCCACATGACAAGGGACGGTCAGGGCCATACTAAGAATAGAAACCTCTCTGCTTTTAGAAAGCATAGCTACCTGTTCCGACGTTGGTCCTACTGTTCTCTAGCAGACAGGCTTGTCTGCTACCATCAAGCATGCAATTAGAAATACATTTGCTCATTCATCCTCTCGAAAAGACGGGAAGGGGGATGAAAGTATCTTATCACATACAGTATATAAATGAAAGCGGATGTAGGTTCCATATGAGACTGTGTGACATGAATTACATATAAACTGTGTTTTAAAGTATAGTAGTGTGGCAGATCGTTCTTGTTTATGTGTAAAAGTAACACGTTTCACTGCTCAGTCTCCTCCCAGATAGTCAGAAACACCACAGTAAATTTAGAAGAGGAATTTATGACGTAAATGACAACAGATTTAAGAAATTAACATGAAAGGAATCCAACAGAGACCTTTCAACTTTTTCAGTGAATCAACATTGAAGTCCACACAAATAATAATTTTCTTTCCCCTCTCTGAAAGATAGCACAACAAGGCATCCACGTTTTCCAGGAATAAATGAAAGTTTCCTGAAGGAGACCTATATACTGTTACAATTATAAAAGAGCCCTCCTTCATCTTAAGTTGACAGCACATGCTTCTATATGTTGCTCTAGACAAAACTTTTTATTATCTAAGCGTTTTACACATTGATAACTTTTGACATATACGGCAACTCCTCCCCTCAACTTATTCTCTCTACTTACATGTGTAGCTAGTTTATAACCACTGATATTTACCTTTTCCATGTCAGACACAATGTGATGCTCTGACAGGCATAGTATATCTATTACATAATCAGCTTCAATGTCATCTAAACAAACTAGGAGCTCATCTACTTTATTCTTCAATCCCGGAATATTTTGGTGAAAAACGGTAACATATTTTACTTTACTTTTATGAGAATCTGCTCTTTTCTTTAATCCAACAATAATTTGGTTAAATATGGTAACATTCTTACTTACTTTACTGTTGTGAGAATCCTGTGGGTTTTGGACCTCTTTAGCACCTGCCTGCCTGAACTTCTCATTGGACACTGATATTAGTCTAAAAAAGAGGTACATCCATGAGTACTAGTGTCCTCCCTTACGGATTTCGCTAACAACCCTGCCAGTTTACCCTTCCCTTTCCTATTGAGGTTTAGTCGGTACCTTGTGAAATCCCCCAATCAATAGCCTCGACAGGAACCAATCCAATGTCGGACAGAGTGGCCGCCCTACGCAACTGATCCAACTCCATATTTACCCTCCTGACAAAGCGGTTCAACTGGAGCTGATCATGCCACACGAAAGCAGTCACCAGCCCAACATTGGTGTGGGTCGTTGCAGAGGCTATTTTCACCAGTTCACACTCAATACTGTAGCCCTGATCCCTATCAATACTGTTTCCCACTCGACCCACTACCATCGCATGATTCTGTTGCATCTTAGCTACATCTGCTTTTATTGGAACTTCTTCCTTACTTGGGTAGCAAAATAAATGTATTGGTTCTGCCAATTGGGAAACTGTCAGACACTGTTCTCTTTCTGTGGCCCCTGTTCGCAGCTACCATTTCCCACCGCTGTTTACCCTCCTCCCCCTAACCTCTTCAGTTCCTCCCTCGCTCTGTCCAAATCAGCCTGAAGGGCTCTAACTTTCTCCTCCTGTTCAGCCATAATCCTATCTCTTGAGCTAACTTTGCAAAAGAATGGAAGAGTCTCGTTTGCTTCCCCAATTCCCACGCCGCTACAATTTCCCTAATGAAACCACCTGTAAGAACAGCTACACAAAACCCTTGAACTAACTTTCCTACTGCAGCTCACACACTTAGTATTCATGGTACTTTGGAAATCAGTTAAGAGATTTTCTAAGTGATAACGATAATACACTCCTGGAAATGGAAAAAAGAACACATTGACACCGGTGTGTCAGACCCACCATACTTGCTCCGGACACTGCGAGAGGGCTGTACAAGCAATGATCACACGCACGGCACAGCGGACACACCAGGAACCGCGGTGTTGGCCGTCGAATGGCGCTAGCTGCGCAGCATTTGTGCACCGCCGCCGTCAGTGTCAGCCAGTTTGCCGTGGCATACGGAGCTCCATCGCAGTCTTTAACACTGGTAGCATGCCGCGACAGCGTGGACGTGAACCGTATGTGCAGTTGACGGACTTTGAGCGAGGGCGTATAGTGGGCATGCGGGAGGCCGGGTGGACGTACCGCCGAATTGCTCAACACGTGGGGCGTGAGGTCTCCACAGTACATCGATGTTGTCGCCAGTGGTCGGCGGAAGGTGCACGTGCCCGTCGACCTGGGACCGGACCGCAGCGACGCACGAATGCACGCCAAGACCGTAGGATCCTACGCAGTGCCGTAGGGGACCGCACCGCCACTTCCCAGCAAATTAGGGACACTGTTGCTCCTGGGGTATCGTCGAGGACCATTCGCAACCGTCTCCATGAAGCTGGGCTACGGTCCCGCACACCGTTAGGCCGTCTTCCGCTCACGCCCCAACATCGTGCAGCCCGCCTCCAGTGGTGTCGCGACAGGCGTGAATGGAGGGACGAATGGAGACGTGTCGTCTTCAGCGATGAGAGTCGCTTCTGCCTTGGTGCCAATGATCGTCGTATGCGTGTTTGGCGCCGTGCAGGTGAGCGCCACAATCAGGACTGCATACGACCGAGGCACACAGGGCCAACACCCGGCATCATGGTGTGGGGAGCGATCTCCTACACTGGCCGTACACCACTGGTGATCGTCGAGGGGACACTGAATAGTGCACGGTACATCCAAACCGTCATCGAACCCATCGTTCTACCATTCCTAGACCGGCAAGGGAACTTGCTGTTCCAACAGGACAATGCACGTCCGCATGTATCCCGTGCCACCCAACGTGCTCTAGAAGGTGTAAGTCAACTACCCTGGCCAGCAAGATCTTCGGATCTGTCCCCCATTGAGCATGTTTGGGACTGGATGAAGCGTCGTCTCACGCGGTCTGCACGTCCAGCACGAACGCAGGTCCAACTGAGGCGCCAGGTGGAAATGGCATGGCAAGCCGTTCCACAGGGCTACATCCAGCATCTCTACGATCGTCTCCATGGGAGAATAGCAGCCTGCATTGCTGCGAAAGGTGGATATACACTGTACTAGTGCCGACATTGTGCATGCTCTGTTGCCTGTGTCTATGTGCCTGTGGTTCTGTCAGTGTGATCATGTGATGTATCTGACCCCAGGAATGTGTCAATAAAGTTTCCCCTTCCTGGAACAATGAATTCACGGTGTTCTTATTTCAATTTCCAGGAGTGTATATTAAATACAGATGTGAAAGGACACTAAATATGTTTTGGAAACTAATATGTAAGTAAACTATTAGCAAATGCACTTAAATTTGTGGGATAACGCTAAATATGCAGGTTCAAATATTAGGCCTAAACAGTTGCTGCAACAAAGACTGTCAGCAGAGCCCTACCCAACCAATAGCTAATTATAGTGTTTCTCTGGTTAGCAGCAGCTCCATCTGCTGTCCTAATATTGATCAACTCTATGTTAGTAATATTGCAGAGCTTGAGGATGCTTTTGATGAGCGAGTCACATGAACTGTGGACCCAGGAGGGGGGTACAAAGACCCATCAGGATTTTTGAATGTGTGCTTTCCCCTGCTGGGGAGAGAGCTCACTCACCTTATTAATCACTTGCAGTATCCCTTCATTAAGTTCAGTGGTTTGTTGCATGCTCAAGGCAATATTACAGAGGAGACCAACATCATCTCTATATTTGGGGGAGCCATGGAGTGGTATTGAGGAGCACATCAGTCGCTACAGGGTTTGTTGAGTGCTACACGAGACAAGTTTTCCAGTATGGAAGTTAGAGGTTCAAAATGGCTCAAATGGCTCTGAGCACTATGGGACTTCACTTCTAAGGTCATCAGTCTCCTAGAACCTAGAACTACTTAAACCTAACTAACTTAAGGACATCACACACATCCAAGCCCGAGGTAGGATTCGAACCTGCGCACTTAGCGGTCGCACGGTTCCAGACTGTAGGACCTAGAACCTCTCGGCCACCTCGGAGAGCGAAGTATGGGGCTCAGCTGAGTAATGCATCTCAACATCCACACGTATGTCCATGACCCAGTCAAGGGAGGGTCCAGCTATATCAAGCTTCCTGATGATTTAGCACCCAATTGGGCGTGTATTAATATCCAAAATGACCCTCAGTATTGATTTTCGTGGCTAATCTTGGCTTGTAAGAGAAATTACAAGAAAATCTTTAGTGTACATCTAGATATTGCAGTGGAAATGAAGGTTGTGGGTTTTATAATTTCGATGGTCTCGAGTTTCCCATTAACCCGAGGATATACTCAAATATGAGGGACAGAAGAACGATATATAGGTTCATCTTTATGCCCTGCGTATGTGCTAGTTGGATGATTCTAAAGTTTACAACAGAGTCGTCAGGCGCTTCCGATTCTCGGAATCTGCACGTCAGCGTAAGATGCATGTGAACAAGCTGTTATTCTCTTATGTGGAAAATAAGAAGAAACGCAATTATCATTACAGTTAGATCAAGGACATATGCCGCCTTCTCTCCTTCCAACTGAATGAACACGGGCATAAACAGCTTATTTGCTTATGGTATCTGAACACGTTTTCCACAAGCAAGTGTTTAACAGAGCATCAAGCTGATTGTTCTACCAGGAAGCTGGTAGGTGTTACAATGCCTACAGAGGAAAAAAAATCTTAAAGTTTAAGAATGGTCACCACCAGGAGCAATACTCTTTTGTAGATTTCAGTCATTTCGAGTGCCTCCCCTTTCTTCTGTCATGTTTTGAAGGCGACCCTGCAGCTTCACATACCATCTTCATAGAGAAATAGGTACCGTACACGGCCGCATACCAAGTACAGTTTAAGAATTCAACTCTTAGCCATCACTAATCACTAATTTAGATGTAATCCTGTGATTTGGTTGTTCACTGAGGTCGAGAAACTTTCATAGGAGGTTGGCAAGCTTCACAGCCCGAACACAAACATTACAAAAACAAAATCCATATTTGTAAGCTGCCATTAGACTGGAAAACGGAAACGCATGGAAGGTGCCAACCAGAGGCGGGCGAAGGGAGTGCATTGTACGGCATGGACTGCTCTTGAGACTGAAGACTGCAGTGCTTGCACAGAAGTGTGCACTGTCTCGAGGGCTTGAGCTGTGTGTATACTGCAATTTGCAATTGGTTTGTTGGTTCATGACGCTAAATCTGTCAGCACCTGTAATCACACTATTCACTTGATAAGTACTGTGTGAATGACAAAGAGTGAAAGCATTATGTATGTACATGGAATAATATGGCTCATTTATTATAGTGTAAATATTTTTAGTGTAAATGTATGTATGTGTGTGTGTGTGTGTGTGTGTGTGTGTGTGTGTGTGTGTGTGTGTATGTGTGTGTGTGTGAGTGTGTGTGCATGTGTGCACATGTGTTTATATTCTTTAAACAGTTCCTGTAAATAGTCTAGTATTTCAGTTTCATCTGCTGCCAACCATGCCTTCTGATTAGTTTTCAGTGTAACAGCTTACCTGCAGTTCTCACAGAGTATACATACACACATTAAAGTTAGTCTACCATTAATTTTAACAATGACTGAAGACACTGAATGTGGTGATGAATAATTCAGATAGTTTTTTGCTGCTGCAGTATTCTAGAGTTTGTAGTCAAACTACTGGTAGCAGTGACTTTACTACGAGAGATATGAACAAAATAAAACACCGTCTGCGGTAATATACCTAATTTCATTCAACAGCCATACACTGGGTGCACCACATAAAAAAATCGATTGGTTCTATCTTTATCTTGAGAGTTCTTGTAAGCACAGAATTCACCATGTATTTCTCTCAAACTCTCAAACTAATGGGTATATCTTCAGCTTCTAAATCGTCTGCATGCACACTATATGTACAGAGATAGTTCACAATATCTTTATACACAGTTCGAATGCAAGGCAGCCATCTTCTCAGTCTTTCTGACGCAAGGGATAGCACCATCTTCTGGCTGGACAAGTTTGTATCAATGGATGGTTGCAGATATATGGATCAACATCCATATCTCATCATGAGTGCTGCGCCATGGTATTGTGATGTTATAGACAGCATCAGGCCAAGCAGTAAATGTCTGAGGGGTGGGTGTAGGAGATCGACAATGCACGAAGGTCATCTGTTGACCTATGTAGGGTTCTGGACAACACAGTTTACCCCATTCCTACTCCAAAAACCGAACATCAACATTTCTCAATTCATTTTCAATCTCTGATACAACGTTCCTATCACTGTCCACTGAAGCTTCTATAAAAATATTATGTGCTTTGCACTACTAGCTGTTCAAGTTGAAGTGAAAAGCAGTAGAGCACTGGGAGGAACTGGCATCTCCTCAACCATCCCATGAACACTCTGACCTTGCAGTAACACAGGAATGTTTTGGGATGGTACGTATGTCGAGACCAGTAATGACCTACACCGTGTGGCATACAACCTCGGCACAATTCTTCTGAGAGATAGGGCTATCTGGGCGTTTTCATTACACAGATCGATGAGCAGGATGGATTATTGTCTGTTTCAACATGCTGGTCAGATGAGCTACAGGATCCACAGTGCTGATGCCGCTGCCTCTCTCAACAGGCCAGGAGTTGCTGCAGGTGCTGACGAGTTAGTGGTGGTTGCTGCTGACCCTGATATGCCGGAAGACGCTGCAGGTCCCAACAAGCTGGAGATTGCTGCCGGTCTGGACATACTAGAGGTCTCTGAACAAAGATAAAGAAGCAATAAGCATTCACATGGAGTTTAGCAAAGACCTGGAACTAAACCACATGTACTTACTTTTATGCGAGGTGGAGGCAGATGACGAGCTCGTCTCTGTTGACTCCTCATGGTTCTTCCACTGGCTGACTAGGACTGAGACCACATCCATCTTATACCCATCGATATCATGATAACCGAATGCAGTGTTGCCATTGGTTCCTGTCAGTTTTTCGTCCATGGTATCACAATTTCGAGATGCGCTGGTGATGGAGTTGTCAGTTGGGTCAGTCGGTCTGGGGCTGTGCCAAAGGACAGCCTGCTGAAGACCTATCTGTTTGACTCTAGGGAGAAACATTATTATTTCAGTGTATTACTACTGTTGGTGTGCTACCCATAAAGAAAAACGTAGCACATAGGAATAACATTACATTTCTTACTGGAATGGTGGAAATTGCCTCTTTTGACATGGAAGATGCAGGTTGATTAGCCATTTCAAAGAAGGAGGTCGGCAGTTCGAGCACCAGAAACTGTCTGTATGAGTTGCGAAGTACATCTTCACCACATCCTGCTGCATCACCATTATTTGACGAAAAGTATTCTTTTAACGCTTCTCCATTATCACATCTTTCCAACCATCAAGTATGAAAAAATGCTCACAGTCCTGGACTGGATGTTTACATGTAACATGGTTACTAAACTCATCTCTGTTGGATGTCCACATGTCATCAGTTGTATATATTTTATGCACACACATGGGTGCGGTGCATGTACACATACACACACACACACACACACACACACACACACACACACACACACACAGTACATATGCAAGTGAACATTATCTTCCTGAAATGTAAGCTCTGGATGGCTTCTGATCAAGAGCAACAAAAAGGGTGTAGAATATCGTCCACGTAATGTAATGCTGTGCTGTAATGATGCCTCCGATGACTACCAAATGGGTTCTGCTATGAAATTAAATGGTACCCCAGTCCGTCACTCCTGATAATTTGGCCGTTTGGTGGGAGACAGTCTGGTTGCCACCTCGTCGCTGTTTGGGCCGTCATATGTTCGGCCTGGAATCTCACTGGCTGGATTAGTACTGAGTTCAGTGACGAGTCACACTTAGAAACGAGCCCCAATGACCAGCGAAAAGTGTCTGGAGATGCCACAGATAGTGGTGGGATACCAATCATACTGTCACCTGTCTACGCCCTTACAACCAGGTGTGATGGTTGCCATTTCATTTCATAGCAGGATCCCTTTGATTATCATCCACGGCACCCTTCAGCACAGAACTACGTCGATCATGTTCTGCACTTTATTGCGAACCATCCTCGGATTACGGTACATTTCTGCAAGATAATGCCCGCCCGCACATGGCGAGAGTTGTTACTGCTAGTCTTAGTGCTTTAAAAGCCCTGCCTTGGCCAGCAAAGTCACCGGATCTCTCCCCAGTTCAGAATGTTTGGAGTATTATGGTGAAGGCCCTCCAACGAGTCCGGGATTTTGACGATCTAGCCTGCTAATTGGACAGAATTTTGCAAGATGACCCTCAGGAGTACATCCAACAACACTGTCAGTCACTGTCAAGACGAACGGCTGTTTGCGTAATGGTCGGAGATGGACCAATCCGTTAATTGTTGGTTCAGTTTGTGAAGCTCTTTCTCTTCATTAAACTGTCCAGTTTTCCTGAAGTTTTATTCATTGGTTTCTACATTACACGACATCTAACATTTCCCTCTCATTCAGATAATGCGTTTGTGGTATGTCGGTTTTTTCGTCTTAGGGTGTCCAGCGGCTCAGTGAAGGCACACTCGGCGGTATTTCCAGTAGTATCATTTTCTGTTCTGAGTAGTTACCAATTTTATGTCTCAATAGCTGGTTGAGTATTTGGGAACGTAGTGAGACTAGGAAGTTGTCTGACGTTACACTGACTATAGATCTAGCATCAGAGGGTAGAATGGACAACACGAGCGTGGTGATTGATTTGGATCTTGGAAATGGATCTGGATGACTGACGTATGAGACTCTCCATCTATGAGATAAACCTGGTACCGCATCTTTCACGTGCCACTGTTTCATTGCTAACCAATACGGTGTTTTTATAATCCTGTCTCGATCATGTTAATGATATCAACAAAGTCACACAAGTGCTGGTGGAACATCGCCCAAAGTACACAACGCAAACATTAGCACTGTGAAAGAAGCCTTTTGGCCGGCCGGTGTGGCCGAGCGGTTCTAGTCGCTTCAATCTGGAACCGCGCGACCGCTACGGTCGCAGGTTCGAATCCTGCCTCGGGCATGGATGTGTGTGATGTCCTTAGGTTAGTTAGGTTTAAATAGTTCTAAGTTCTAGGGGACTGATGACCTCAGATGTTAAGTCCCATAGTGCTCAGAGCCATTTGACCCAAAGAAGCATTTTAATTAATTAATTGAAAAGTAAACTGAACTCAGCATTACGGTGGTACTATTGACTGGTTTTCATTAAATGATCTATCATTTAACTTTGAAAAAACACAGTTCTTTCTGTTCTGTACAAGGTAAGGAAACAGTACACCATGCGAAAAAGGAAACATCTAAACTGATTGTTCAAAATCCCTGCATCTGGTTACTGATCAGATCATTAGTTAAAAATAATTTATTGCAGATCTTCTCAACTGTTTGAGTTTAGCAACATATACCCTATAAGTATTTAGGTGATTCTGGAGGTGAAGGCATTTCCAAGTTAGCTTACTTTGCGTACTTTCATTCGTGTCATGCGTACTTCATGTCAAATGAAATGATTTTCCGATGTAATTATAGAAGCGAAGTATCTATTGCGCAGAAACATGCTGGAAGAATAATATCTGGTGTCCTTCCTCGAACGTAACGTAGGCAACTGATTAAAAATTTGCTATACTAGCCACAGCCTACAATGCATTTACCAAGAGCGGAGCAAAGTATGTAGCCTTCCAAATTTCTAACAACGTACTTTGTGTACAGAACGAGATGACAGGTAATAAAAGTTTTAAAAACAAATGAAGTTCATTTCTTCTTGACGTTTCCTTCTTTTGCATAGACGAATTCCTTATATATAGTATTACGTGCGTGGGCTACATTTATCAAATTTTTGTAGTACATTAACGTAAAAAACAGTACAAGAATGGCCACTATGCAGCCATGTTTTGAAAGAGAAAATATACTTCATTTCTAAACCTACTGAGATATTTCACATGAAAGCGAGCTGCCGCGATCATGGTGCGCGAAACACACTAAAAACTAAACAGACTTTGCTGGTCAAGATCAGGGTAAAGTAACATCTTTGTTTTTCTTGTTTCTTTTTTCTTCATTGTGTGTAATAAGTTCGTTAACGTTGCTTGTTGCGGTGACACCAACATTAGAAGGAGGCAAAGTTGTGCACAGTCATTTTGACACATCGTATTGTAAAAAACGTAGTTTTATTAGGAGAAGTTACCTACGGTTTGAATTTTGATCTCTCTCTCTCTCTCTCTCTCTCCCCTTTAGGTCCTAACCTAAATTGTAGATTATGTGACAATTCTACTATCTATACTCTCACATTCCAGGCATTGGCCATTTGCCACTATTTCACCGAAAGCATCTGTATACGCAGAAATACTTTCGGTAAAAACTAGGAGTTGCTTGTGGAACGCTGGTGCTGACATTGTTTCCGTTGCCACAACGGTGCCAAGAAGCAAGGGCAACTATGTTGCGTAGTTCTTTGCGACAATAAACCACTCTCCGAGCATATCATTGGCCAACCTCCAACAAACAGACCATGAAACGCATGCTGAGGGGCAGGAAACCGGAAGGCCGGTAATGTATTTCTTCCAACACCACTAGTGGCTTCCGGTTAAGAGGAATCACTCTGCTGCTCTGTTTTACATCTTTTCATTACTAAGCAAAGGCGACGTATGATAAGTCTTTCCAATTCCGATTTGAGCAGCTGTTTTTAGATTTTACACGTTGTCATTTATACATTCATTTACAATATCCTTGATTCAGTTGTGCCAGGACAGGGAGGAAAACTAACGGAACTGGCTATTTTATGATATTGGACGTGAAATTTTCAACTGGTTGCTAGAGTTCTCAGTAAACGACCAGTACATTGACTCTTGTTGGTCCACAGACATCAGTTACACTTTTACTGCAACAAAAGAACGAATCGGTGCGGACGAATTACAACTCATGTCAGAGTACTTACGTCGCTGAGGAGCGAAGCATTCCTAGTAATTGGCAAAATGAGCAGGTCATTCCTGTTTCCAAGAACAGCCGTCGATGAGACGCATACAAGTATGGACGATGTATTCGCTATCGGTAGTCTGTTGTACAATTCCGTTACATGTTTTATGCTTTGGAATTGCGATCTTTCAGCACCCGTTAATCTACTGTGCTGAAATCAACACGGATTCTCCGACAACAATGGTGTGGAACCCTACTAGCTCTGTTCAACAAGACGCAAAAGGCCCCCAGGGTGATACAACGTTCCTTGACTCTCAGAGGCTTCAAATACAGTTCCACAGAGTCGTCTAATGAAAGTACGACTGTACAGAATATCTGGCCTGTTTTGTGACTGGATTGAAATTTCCTTGCACGTAGAGGACCGCAAGTTTTGTTAAACTAAGAGAGAGCCATAGACGTAAAAGTCATTTCTGGCGTTCCCCATGGAAATGTTGTAGGACTATTACTGTAAATATACAGTGTGTTTCAAAAGCTTTGCATCAAACGTATAGGGGTGGCAGAAGACGTCAAGGGAAACAAATTTTGCCGCAATGTGACGCTAGACGTCCATAAGTATTCGCCAGCTCTGTAACGTTGAAATTTTACCTAACTAGCAACCCCAGTAAATCAATAGAGTGATTTGCAGCAAAAAAATCCTTAAGAACAAGTGTCTCTATACGAAGAAAGTTATTTTAGAAGCGGATCACGTACTTTAATGTAACGGAGCCTACTCCCTTTCACATAGAGCAGGTGGCTGAATTAAAGGTAACACACAAGGAATACGTGGGGCAAGCTAAGCCTGTAACCTTTTCTTATAAATAAAATGATATAAAACTGCTGCAAGTAAGTCTCGTCGAAATTATGCAGTTCAGATGGGTCGTCTAAAACAAAATCTTAACTTCTTATTATTCGATGTCCTGGTGAGCTTGACAAGAACTGGAACGGTAGCATCACCGTCAGCGTGCATTGTGACTCGAAATAACGGGTACACCTTCATCCGTTTTTAAGACTTTTATTAGTCAGGGCGACATAGATGGTCCGTAGCAAATGGCAGCTCAACAGTGAACCTTGAGCTCCCCAATATGTATACACTTTCAAACAATTACGCCATTGCTGGCTTTCCAGTTTGTAGTAATTGCAATTGAATAGTAGGCCTATTTCATCAAGTCAATTAGACAGACGTACAGAAATAGTAGAAAATTACTGTTTGTTTCACACATACAAATTAGCGAGAAACCAATGATATTATTAGAATTTACATCGGATGTGCCGAATAAATAATGACTTTGACAATATCATTAATTACACAACAAAAAAATGAAATACGGCGTTCCGAACTTGTTTCCGACGAACGTTTTAACAGATCTTTCAGTTAACATGTACATTAATTTTGTGTTTTACACAAAAAGTATCTTTTGATAATTTGAGTACATGCGTTGGACTTTGTTATTTCGTTAAACTCACGTAACTATTTCATATATCAGTACACTTTGTTTCATACGTTGTCTATGAAGATATAATAGCAGTTCCGATATTGTTCGGAACATAACTTTACTTATTTTGGTCGATAAACAAAAATGTGAGATAATTATGGTATAACACGTTTTCAATACATGTTTATTAAAACAGAATATGACGACTTTAGATGTTCCTACCAACTGACCAAGTTTTATAGGTTTTACGTGTTAGTACTTCACAATCACTTACATTACCCACTAGGTGGAGATTACTATTTTGTTTACAATCCCGACATTATCGTTATCTTTTTCTTTTTATAATTTCAAATGGCTGCATATTATATAATTAGTGTCCTAAGATAACATATAAAATAGATTCATTACATTCTTATAACAGTATCTGAATCAGGACGCTGGCTAGTCCTCAGTGAATTAATAGCTGTGGTAATCATTTGTTCATTTTGATTTCCAGTCTGTTCTGCTGCGATTCAGACCTCTAAAGGGCATACCTAGTACGAAAGGACGCCTAGTGTCGTAATGAAGCGTCAGCAAACGTGTCGTCTTTAATGCAAGTCATTCCCCGTTAAATGACCTTTTACACCAAAACGTTTGATGCAAAGACTTTGAAATTCCCTATGTTAATGGCCTGCTGAATGATACAATCTTCTTGACCCTGTTCTTGGATGTTATTGTTGTATACAGAGAGCAGGACGCTAGAAAATTGTAGCTAAATGCAGGAATACCTGCAAGAGATCAACACTTGACGTAGAGACTAGCAGTTCACTGGTAATGTAAACAGTTATAATGCACAGTGGATAAATAGGCTGAAGGGCCCGTTATTACATGACGAGCGAAAATGTCAAACAATCTATGAGCCAAATCTGTTCTTTTTCAGCAGAATTAAAAAACCATGTATCTCTTTTTGTAATAACTTATTTGTGTGCAAAAAACTGCGAACGTATTCCTACGGCACAGCATCGTGCTCCTCACCTCATCACTGCAAAAAATGAGACAAATACAAAATTTATTGGGAACCTTCTAGGTGCGATTCCAGGGAACTAATTGGTCCCAAGTGACAATAAGACATTTTTTTTCTTTCAGGCGCCATTAATTTTGATGGACTACGTTTTAATTGCGCCAATAGAAGTACAGAAGTACTGCAGTAATGTTTTAAGTAGTCGGATTATAGTCAACCAAAACCATTTCTTACAACTTTAAAAATTTTGCGAGAGTAACGAAAGCAAATTCTAGAGAAAAGGTCTTTCAGTATTGACTTATGTGTCTTACACTACTCTATCATTGGAATAGTATGTTTCAAAGTTTGGTGTCGCACTTGCTGGCTGCTGAGGCCTTTCTTTTTTGCAACTGATAAACATGACTGGTCTTTCGGAGCATGATCTTTTCTCTTTGTGCTACACTGACAGTTTTCCATTTTCCTGTTTCACTGTAAGAACTTTTAATAGTTTTTAAGATGGTCATACTGCATTCGTACATTGACCACGATGTTGCAGCAGCATCTGTAAAATAAAAAAAAGGTCTGTTGTCTGCATTGAAATTTTATAGAATGAGTTTACAGTTGTGACTGACCGAACAACCTCATATAATTCTAACAGAACAAAGACTTTGATGCATACCACTTGGAACTCTACAGGAATAACTGACAGTTGGACCATCCACCATCTAGTAACACATGTCTGAAACATTTTCCCTACGATTAGGCGCTTAGTACAAGTCTAGGGACATAACATCGCTGATAATGTATTTTGGAATAGTAACACGTAGGGGTGGGGCTGACTTCAGGCATCATTCCATAAGCTGAGCAGTGAAGTAACATTCTGGTAGGGCCCAAAGGGAGGCTGATGGTCGAGAGTAATATTTCATTAGACTTCAGTTAGACACCTCACCGTTGACAATGCGAGGCAGTGACGCCAAAGACTGGTGCAGCGTGCTGGAGGTGGGGATCAGGTAGCTGGCTTCTGCCACTGCGAAGATGCACAAATGTCAGCGCCCCGGTAGCTGGCTTCTGCCACTGCGAAGATGCACAAATGTCAGCGCCCCGGTAGCTGGCTTCTGCCACTGCGAAGATGCACAAATGTCAGCGCCCCGCGTTGCTGACGTCAGCCCCAGCAGTAGTCAGCAGTCTGACAGTGGGCCAAGAATCTAACGTCAGCAGTGCGTTTCTTCTTCTATCTGCGACTGTGTTCTGCTGTGAAGCATCACATCCAGGAGACTCAGGCCTGGCTCCCGTCCACCGTGGTGACGAGGGAAGACTGCCATGCTCGGGACATGACCTGCTGGCCCGTTGCAGGAGTCTGGTGACAGCAGATACAGACGGCAGGTCGGCGGCGCTGTGACACCAAGTCTCACAGGGGGAAACTTAGAGCAGAGGCAGCTGGCCTGACCTGATCTCGAACACGTGGCTGCCGCTGGAGGTACCAAGTCGTCTCGTCGTTTGGCATCGTGATGACGCTTTTGGACACTGAATGGTCTGTTTAAAACATCACAGCTATTTATACGACTACAGGGTGCATTTTTTCCACTATTACCTAGCCTCCCATCTCATAGCTCGTTAGATGGTGCCTGCCCTGGTATGGTGACACAATCCTGCCCGCTCTGTTCATTACCGCTGCGAGATAATGGTTTTACCGAGCGCGGCTAGCCCATCTTGAAATACTTGTTTTACCGAGCGCGGCTAGCCCATCTTGAAATACTTTTCCGTTCGTGCCACTATAGCTAATATTTCGCGATGGCCTTTACACAGATTCCTACAAGTTTAAAGGTAGGTGGCGACAAAAAAATGGCTCTGAGCACTATGGGACTTAACATCGGTGGTCATCAGTCCCCTAGAACTTAGAACAACTTAAACCTAACTAACCTAAGGACATCACACACATCCATGCCCGAGGCAGGATTCGAACCTGCGACCGTAGCAGTCGCGCGGTTCCGGTAGGTGGCGACACTAAGAATGTTCGACACTGCAACTCTTCATTTGATTACATAATGAAGAACAAACACTAAAAACAGGCTTTTCCCCAGATGTATGGAGTATGTGTACAAAGTGATTTAAAGTAGAACGAACCATAAAATTACTCACAAGGATGGCAGACATCGGTATGAGACTCCTCAGGAAGTGTTTACCTCGCAGGAAGGAGGTTTTAATTCGACTGATACTTGAATACTGTCCGCCCCGATAGCTTCGATTCCCTGATGGGTCGGGGATTTTCTCCGCTCAGGGACTGTGTGTTGTGTTGTCTTCATCATCATTTTATCCCCATCCGGCGCGCAGGTCGCCCAATGTGGCGTCGATTGTAATAAGACCTGCATCAAGGCGGCCGGACCTGCCCCGTAAAGGGCCTCCCGGCCAATGACGCCAAACGCTTATTTCACTGCATTTCATATTTGAATACTGCTTCTTAGACTTGAACCTTTACGTAAGAGGACTGATACAGGAAATAGATAAGGTCAAAAGAAGAGCAGCTCTATTCGTCACAAGTTCGTTTAGCTAGCGCGAAAGCTTAATGTAATGGTCGTTCAACTCATGAGCACACTCTACAAAGTATAGGTTGCAAATCACGGTGTGCCTCACAATTAAAATTCCGAAAGTGTACGTTCCTGTAGCAATCAATCAATACATTTCTTCCCAGTACGTGCATCACCCGAAAAGACCGTGAACGTAAAATTTAGGGATTTGAGAGCTTGTATGCAGCCATACCAACAATCGCTGTGAAGAAAACTCTTGTCTTCAAACGAACTTGTTCATTACTTTCGGCACCGTTCTCTATTCTAGGAACGCCTCTATACGTTTCGTACCACTGACAGTGGCTAATTAGTTTCTCTGGTATGGTAATGTATAGTTACATTTACTGGTATTTTGTCTGTGTGACAATGTGAAGTTGAACTCGTGATTAAAGAAACTGTTAAGCTCGTATTAAGTTAAAAAGTATTCTCGTAATACTTGAAAAGTGATCAGCAATACAAAAGTTAATCAGAAATGGAACGTTAAACCATGTACTGAAACGCTCATGGCGAGAGTACAGTCTGTTCTGTTAAATTTAAGAAAAATGTTCTCTTAGTAATAATAACAGCAACATGACTGCGAGAAAAATATGAAGTATAAATAACTATCAAAAATGACCTATCTGAAAAGTTTGTCACTGGTGAAATGTTAATTGTGTGACACATAAATTATAAATGGCCTAAATGTTTGCGCAATGAATAAATGCCGTGCTGCTCCTGCCTCCAAACTACTGCAGCTGCCGCTGCTATGCTAGTTACAAAATAAAAATTTTAACTATTAGCAACGTAATGTACAACGGATGCTTTAATGTATATAATCTCATTAGTGCAGTGACCACTGTCAATTAAAGTTCTGTTACTGAGAAACTCAAGAAAGCAAAATTATTTATGCGGAACTTGAAATAAGGAGACGAATGCTGATTGATGGAAAAACAATAAAGCAACTGTATTTACAAAACTTTACATCACTAAGGCAAAATATTTTAACACTTGAAATATTAAAAATTCACTTTACATTATTAGTGAAATAACCTGAACAAATTCTCTTTACTTTCTTACAAACACGTATGCCATCAATCTCTGAAGAAAAATCAGTAAATCATAAACTGTTACGTTATCACCTGACCAAATTAATTAGTATGCTTCGATGTCTCAGCAAATGCGCTGTTACAGTATCTTTCGAAGTCTTCTGAATGAATTTACAGAATATCCCTCCATAAATGAAAAATAATATAAGAAAATTATTGCCAGCACACTGCACAGCCTAAACACATCTCACTACATCACAAGACACAACTCAATTACCCTACTATCTCTCCAAGACTGCAATCCATTCACAAGCAAAGGTTCTACTAACAGTCTCTCGCAGTGCAATCCCTTTTGACACAGATGCTGCCCGCTATTACTCAGACGCTAGTGAGCCTTTACTTTCTGTGTGACACCAAAAATATTTCCAAAATTAAATTTTTTGTGTAAAACAAATACCTTATACCGTTTTGTGACCGGTAGGATGAAATCTAGAAGCAAGTTCTTTTTTTTTTTTTTGGGTGGGGAGGGGGGTGGGGCGGATGGATGCCTATTTTGGCCTACTCATCTTACTGCCCGAAGCGTTGCTCGGTTGATATGTGGCACCACGGTCTCTAGTGGGTTGCGCGAAGATCGGAGGCGAGGGGAAAGTGAGAGTGAAATCGGGATGGTGAAACAGTTCGCTCGAGGCGACGCGGCCGATTTGCAACCTGGTGGCGAGGCGAGCAGTATGGCAGCAGCAAATGGCAGGCACAAGTTCGGCAGACAACAGTCAAAGGCTCTTAGCGTATCAGCGATACCAGGAAGAGACACTCAAGGGGGTTCCTGGATTGCGAACCATTATTACCTCGGTTACGGCCGGCTGCAAACCTCTGGACGTGTAGGGAGTGTACCGAGGGGAGGAGTGTATCGAGTGCTTCAATGATTGACCGGTCCTGGGGACAGATGTTGTGTGGATCGATGTACGGGTACGTCTGCTGAGCTTCCAATTCGGTTTATCGGATGCGAATGAGCCGAGCATCGACAATAGCCGTAGCTACAATTGCCATTTCCTGTATCAGTACTGTGACCCTTTAGTTTGATAGTTTTCTGGTTGTTTGTTCGAAGTTCACGTCCAGTTCTACATCAGACTTCCAGTTACTGATACCGCTTCTGCCTCTTGCGGCAAAGTTCTGTGTGCTCTCCGATAAAACTACTGAATTTATTTCTTTATTTACTGCTCCAATCTGAGTTTAGTTTGCTGTAAGGCTTCGGATTTTTGGCGCCGAGCATTTACATTTTAACTGCGTTCATTCAATGCGCCATGTCCCGCATGTACTACACTCCTGGAAATGGAAAAAAGAACACATTGACACCGGTGTGTCAGACCCACCATACTTGCTCCGGACACTGCGAGAGGGCTGTACAAGCAATGATCACACGCACGGCACAGCGGACACACCAGGAACCGCGGTGTTGGCCGTCGAATGGCGCTAGCTGCGCAGCATTTGTGCACCGCCGCCGTCAGTGTCAGCCAGTTTGCCGTGGCATACGGATCTCCATCGCAGTCTTTAACACTGGTAGCATGCCGCGACAGCGTGGACGTGAACCGTATGTGGAGTTGACGGACTTTGAGCGAGGGCGTATAGTGGGCATGCGGGAGGCCGGGTGGACGTACCGCCGAATTGCTCAACACGTGGGGCGTGAGGTCTCCACAGTACATCGATGTTGTCGCCAGTGGTCGGCGGAAGGTGCACGTGCCCGTCGACCTGGGACCGGACCGCAGCGACGCACGGATGCACGCCAAGACCGTAGGATCCTACGCAGTGCCGTAGGGGACCGCACCGCCACTTCCCAGCAAATTAGGGACACTGTTGCTCCTGGGGTATCGGCGAGGACCATTCGCAACCGTCTCCATGAAGCTGGGCTACGGTCCCGCACACCGTTAGGCCGTCTTCCGCTCACGCCCCAACATCGTGCAGCCCGCCTCCAGTGGTGTCGCGACAGGCGTGAATGGAGGGACGAATGGAGACGTGTCGTCTTCAGCGATGAGAGTCGCTTCTGCCTTGGTGCCAATGATGGTCGTATGCGTGTTTGGCGCCGTGCAGGTGAGCGCCACAATCAGGACTGCATACGACCGAGGCACACAGGGCCAACACCCGGCATCATGGTGTGGGGAGCGATCTTCTACACTGGCCGTACACCACTGGTGATCGTCGAGGGGACACTGAAAAGTGCACGGTACATCCAAACCGTCATCGAACCCATCGTTCTACCATTCCTAGACCGGCCAGGGAACTTGCTGTTACAACAGGACAATGCACGTCCGCATGTATCCCGTGCCACCCAACGTGCTCTAGAAGGTGTAAGTCAACTACCCAGGCCAGCAAGATCTCCGGATCTGTCCCCCATTGAGCACGTTTGGGACTGGATGAGGCGTCGTCTCACGCGGTCTGCACGTCCAGCACGAACGCTGGTCCAACTGAGGCGCCAGGTGGAAATGGCATGGCAAGCCGTTCCACAGGACTACATCCAGCATCTCCACGATCGTCTCCATGGGAGAATAGCAGCCTGCATTGCTGCGAAAGGTGGATATACACTGTACTAGTGCCGACATTGTGCATGCTCTGTTGCCTGTGTCTATGTGCCTGTGGTTCTGTCAGTGTGATCATGTGATGTATCTGACCCCAGGAATGTGTCAATAAAGTTTCCCCTTCCTGGGGCAATGAATTCACGGTGTTCTTATTTCAATTTCCAGGAGTGTATACCTGGAGCGCATACTTTCTGTTTGTAAGGGTGGAGCCTCTTAATCTTGATTATTAAGTCTCTCCCTCAGTGAGGACTTTATTTCGCGTTTGTTACTGCTGTCTTATACGTGTCTGCAATGTTATTTGAAAGGTCATATTTCGCCTGCCGTTAGTCAGGGGTTTGTTAGCCAATCGAACGCATTAGCTCGAGGTCTAGAGCTCCGCTACGCGTGGCTGTCATTTGTTTACCCTTACCCATTGGCGCGAATTTGGTACAGTTTGTGGTTGGCAGTCGAACATCATGTTCGGTAACTGTATTTAGATTTTGTCACCTTACAAGTTTCGTTCATTTGACTCCGTTAACTCAGTGAAACATTATTTATTTGTTTTTCTTGTTGCTGTAATTTAGGCTGTCATGTGGCAGCGTTCGTTGTGTAGTAGAGGCCTGGTCCGATTATGGCTGAGCGGTTCTAAGCGCTTCAGTCCGGAACCGCGCTGCTGCTACGGTCGCAGGTTCGAATCCTGCCTCGAGCATGGATGTGTGTGAGCCGTAGCTGGCTCGTATTATGCTTTGCATTAAGCCTTGGTTGCTATTCTGTGGTTAGTCTCCCGCGGTTATCGCGATTATGCTTTTACCCTCTCTATGCCAGTCGCAGCAGCAGTGTGTATTGGTATTCGCACCCTTGTACTATCTTTGGCCTCGCAGTAATAGTTTCTGACAGTGCCGTGTGCAGGAGTTGGTCGGTTGGTGTGGAGCAGAGAGGAAGTCTCCATGGCGCTTGTCTGGCCGGCGTTGGTGGCGGCGCCCACGCATGGTCGGAGTGTGAGGTGCTGTTCCTATTGCTACGAGGTCAGTGGCTCGCCGATCCCGGACACGAAAGTTGAAACTTTACTTAACCTACCAACCAGCCCCACCTGCTCACATTCAGTTGTGTGACTTTCCTTGTGGGCTGTTCGGACATTCCCACGAGCAACAACGTGTGTTTTCAAGTTGGCGAAATTCTAGCTGCCCTCCTGTTGAGTTTAACTTAACATGATTATTTTTGAACTGAAGTGCACCATCGGAGAACCGCGCGTCCGCTACAGTCGCAGGTCCGAATCCCGCCTCGGGCATGGCTGTGTGTGATGTCCTAAGGTTAGCTAGGTTTAAGTAGTTCTAAGTTCTAGGGGACTGATGACCTCAGATGTTATGTTCCATAGTGCTCAGAGCCATTTGAACCATTTTGCACCCGAGGAATCTTCTGCCTTGTGACCGTTAACGTTCTGGTTACCTTCCGTGGGCGTTGACGTAAATTCAGGCAGTGTATTTTCCTCATCGTGTTGTGACTGTTGAGCATGGCGTGTAGTTTGACAGCTGAATGTGTAATTCGTTGTGAGTGCCGATACCTTCTGCGTTGTTCCATTGAACTCCCTGTTGTGTGCTGGTCGGGTGGAGAGGTAGTTATCCTGTGGCTTGGTCCATCGACTGTCTGTCGGTTGCGTTGCCGTTGGATTGAGAATTGCTGGGCCCTTCTGCCTGTCTCACCTAAGCAAGTGTTAGTGTTTGAATTCCAGGCCGACCCTTGGAAATTTCTGATCGTCGTTTGATGTGCTGCCTTTTCTTATTTGTCCTTGTTGTTTGTTTGTGCATGGCTTCTAACCGATTTTAAATTAAAGTTGTTTTGCTCTTAGGGCGTGAGATTGTTTGGGCTTTCAGCCTGATTTAAGGAAATTTTAAGTCTTTCTGCCTTTTAAAATCCAAATTCCTGTTTTGAGCCATAAGTTATTGGCCTTCAGACGATTTTAGGGCGTGAGATTGTTTGGGCCTTCAACCTGATTTACAGAAATGTTTTAAGATAAGGCCTTCTGCCTATTAAATTCAAATTCCTGTTTTTGTGTCTTAAGTTATTGGCCTTCAGCCGATTATAAATTAAAGTTGTTTTGCCCTTCAGGCGTGAGATTGTTTGGGCATTCAGCCTAATTTAGACAAATGTTTTAAGATGAGGCCTTCTGCCTTTTAATATTCAAATTCTTGTTTTTGAGTCTTAAGTGATTGGCCTTCGGCTGGTTTTAAATTAAAGTTGTTTTGGCCCTTGAGGCATGAGATTGAATGGCGCATTTATCCGGGATTAAGATCTAAAATTAATGTTTTGCTTGCTTTGTTTTTAATGTTTTATTTACTCTTGTAATGTTTGTCAAATTAATAAAGTAGTGTGTTCGAGTGCAACTGACAACCACTCATTTTGGCCCCTTTCCACAAATTAAACTATCTGTATAGCAGGGACCTCCTTGTGTGATGTCCTTTGGTTAGTTAGGTTTCATTAGTTCTAAGTCTAGGGAACTAATGACCTCAGATTTTAAATCCCATAGTGCTTAGACCAATTTGCACCTGGTCCAATTCCGGTGCTAAATTTTGTATTTATGTGTCATTTAGGCTACCATTTGTGGATCTTTTGGTGGCACATGGGTGAAATCTGTCTGGTTGATAGACTAGATGCAAGATGAGAAAGCGGAGCCAAGTCTGCGCCCGACCCAACGGCAGCCGGATTCTGGTAGTCCTTCACCACTTTATCTTTCGGAGCCCACTACGCCTTGTCAAGACGTAGCACGTCCATGTATATGTTTGTGTCTTATCATTGCGACCTAATGCACCTCTCCCTTAATTTCTTTTGAGTTCTAGCTCATCTAAATTGTTGAAGTGTTAACTTGCTAATTTGGCAATAGAGTAATTACAAGACTATATACTTATATGTGTTTATGCTAGTGCGGCTCGGACAACTGAACTGTCAGTACTCTATCTCCTTGTGAACACTGTTGGTTTTTGAACTTGCCAAATACTGAGAGATTTATGATTTGTTAATTTCATGAAGGTTCTCACTGACTATTTGTACCATTCAAGAGGCAACATTTAACAGCAATTTTGTCTAGCAATTTCTTTTGAGTGCCTTGCGCGCTTCCGCTATCCGGTGGTATAGTGATTTTCTCATGTGGTGCCTTTTTGCGGAGGAAACGTCTGTTTTGGATTGCAAGTTTTAAAGTTTCTTTCGAGAACGGATTTTTACCGCTTTTGTTGTAATACTACAGCTTTTATTGTTGTATTTAATCCGTTTGCTATTAATCAATCTGGTACAGTTTTGTGAGTGTAAATTATTCCGTTTCTTACTTAGTAGTCAACGCAACTGCAGGTGTCTTACCAGTAGATGTTTACTAAATTTAACTTAGTATGTTCTGTTAAAAGAAAGACAAATTTTAAAACACGGATGATGTTCGGTCTCCCTTTCCTCCCTGTCCTTGCTACCACAGACAGCTTGACGTGGGTACTGCGTACCAGTACCAGGTCAGTATAAAATGTACCATAGTTCTGCGAACGGAGCCTCAGACCAGAGCAGCAGCAGCAGCAACAGCAGACCATCGGTGAGCAAACATCCTCGCTCTGTGCAGATGCATCTGCCATTCCGCTTGTTTGTCTAACTCTGCCAGCAGATTTGCTACCGGATACACACGTACGGCGTCCAATCACCGCAGACCGCAACGTGTGTTCCCAATCAGCCGAGTGTCCACGAACAATAGCCGTAGTAATGTTGTACGACGTGCTCTAGCAAGCGACACCGGGTAATTGCGGGAGAATCCTATGACTAATTACGGATGACACCTTTGTTAAGACCCCAAATTACATACCATGTACGGAGAAACATAGGAAAGATATAGAAAAAATGTTGAATTAAACGAACAAAGCGCACGTAATGACGATGTGTGCACTTGTAATGTCATATGCTTTCCTATTCGATCATTATCTCGGTCTTTTCTTAAAGTTTTGCATTCAGCTAAAAACTTTGTAGTGCCTCTATTAGGTGACTTTAAGAGAGTTACTTATGCAGTGATCCATTTGCTATCATATTGTTTATAATAGTGTCAATAGAGCTAATTGGCGTGAAACATGTATCAAAAGGGTCATTGGTTTTACTCATCTTTCGCATGGCTGTGTAACGTAAAATGTGCTGCTTTAGTAGGAGGGATTGAAAAATTTTAGAATAATGGTTATTATTATTGTTATTATTATTTGTGGTTTATGGCGCTAAACAGTGAGATTATCGGCGCCTTTGCTTCAATTAAATAGAGACGAGCGTGGTGACAGTTTAGTAGAAAGCAGCAATACATAGTAAAACTAAGTAGTGTGCATACTCAAGAATTGAAAAGAGAACCCTGAGGTGGTGAGAGTGATGAAAGACCACCGATAAAAGTGAAATAAAACGCGGAAGAATAAGTAGATAAAATCAGGGGTAAAGTATCAGTATAAACACAGCTAAAAGAGACGGATGACTCTGAATGCATGGGTATTTTGAAATAATGGGTGACTTAGGCTCTCTGTGATGCATTAAAATCCAAC
This sequence comes from Schistocerca americana, assembly GCF_021461395.2. Classification (NCBI taxonomy): domain Eukaryota; kingdom Metazoa; phylum Arthropoda; class Insecta; order Orthoptera; family Acrididae; genus Schistocerca; species Schistocerca americana. The sequence goes on from NC_060124.1 coordinate 52,822,500, forward strand.
TCTCACTATATTAGGAAGATGACCGGACAGCACACAGACTCTAAAGCACGAAAAACACTTGCCTCATTATCAGTTCAAATAGTGTTGCAGAGTACTGGGCCATTGGGATTAAAAGGGCGGAGCGATTGACTGAGCTTAGGTCATACATTTTACATAAAACATTTATTGAAAGTTTTATTAAGTTTAACATTAAGCCACTTCAGGTAGAGTTACACGGACTCACAGCTCTAAGAAATATGAGTTTAAGAGCAAGCCAAAATTACTTAAAAAACTTAAGCCTTCACTTCCGTCAATCACTTTAGAAGTCAGTTCAGCAAATAACATCTAATCCAGACATATTTAGCCAAAATGTCTTTCAGTTCCTGAAGCAGTTTTGCCAGTTTCGGTTAATTCAGAAAACAGTTACAGCATTACAAAAAAGAAAGGCTGGCTAATAACACACTAGTTAAAAATGCTTATCTGAAGGGAGGATTAATGTACTTGAGGAAAATATACTGCCTTAAGACGGCCAGCAAGTGTACCTTAATTGTAAAAGATTAAACCAGGCAACCCATTCTTGCAATCTTAACTACCAAAAGAAATTTTTCATCGCATAGTTCTCTCCGGAACATTATTTCACAAATACAGGGAAGCTGCTTAGAACCTGTCACAGTAGGCATACGGGAAACTATCTTTCAACAGCTCCAACTAACATCAGATACAGTACATTCCTGATAATATACGGTATAAAGAACGTTAGGCTCCCTTGTTCACTGCGTGCTGCAGCAACGTCACTCTCCTTCCCACATGTGGCAGGCATTTAGAACATCGAATCTTCCAAGTGATAAACGTACAGGGAATGGAACCTGCAGTAGACTGTAATTAACAGTCATTAATCACTGTTTTTAATATCAAGGCAGTTTAACACTTGTTTGTTCCATTCAAAAAAAAAAAATGGCTCTGAGCACTATGGGACTTAACATCTGAGTTCATTAGTCCCTAGACTTAGAACTACTTAAACCTAACTAACTAACCTAAGGACATCACACACATCCATGGCCGAGGCAGGATTCGAACCTGCGACCGTAGCGGTCGCGCAGTTCCAGACTGAAGCGCCTAGAACCACTCGGCCACAACGGCCGGCCGTTCCATTCCAGCTGCTGACTAGCGAAAATATCTGTACGCATTCCAGTGTAAGTAGGCTGTTTAGGTTTTTATGTTGGTAATGCCACGTAGCGCACTGTATGAAAATCACCGACTGTGCTGTGTGCAGTCTGTGGCTGGTTAGCATTTCTGGAATTTTTGCTATTGTAGTATTGGGCGGTTGGATGCGAACAGCGTGTACCATTGCACAGTTGGAGGTGAGCCGGCAGCAGTGGTGGATGTGGGGAGAGAGATGGCGGAATTTTGAGAGCGGACGATCTGGACGTGTGTCCATCAGAAAGAGTAAATTTGTAATACTGTATACAGGGTGAGTCACCTAACATTACCGCTGGATATATTTCGTAAGCCACATCAAATACTGACGAATCGATTCCACAGACCGAATGTGGGGAGAGGGGCCAGTGTAATTGGTTAATACAAACCATACAAAAATGCACGGAAGTATGTTTTTTAACACAAACCTACGTTTTTTTAAATGGAACCCCGTTAGTTTTGTTAGCACATCTGAACATATAAACAAATACGTAATCAGTGCCGTTTGTTGCATTGTAAAATGTTAATTACATCCGGAGATATTGTAACCTAAAGTTGACGCTTGAGTACCACTCCTCCGCTGTTCGATCGTGTGTATCGGAGAGCATCGCATTACGTAGGGATCCAAAGGGAACGGTGATGGACCTTAGGTACAGAAGGGACTGGAACACCACATTACGTCCACATGCTAACACATTTTTATTGGTCTTTTTCACTGACGCACATGTACATTACCATGAGGGGTGAGGTACACGTACACACGTGGTTTCCGTTTTCAATTACGGAGTGGAATAGAGTGTGTCCCGACATGTCAGGCCAATAGATGTTCAATCTGGTGGCCATCATTTGCTGCACACAATTGCAACCTCTGGCGTAATGAATGTCGTACACGCCGCAGTACATCTGGTGTAATGTCGCCGCAGGCTGCCACAATACGTTGTTTCATATCCTCTGGGGTTGTAGGCACATCACGGTACACATTCTCCTTTAACGTACCCCACAGAAAGAAGTCCAGAGGTGTAAGATCAGGAGAACAGGCTGGCCAATTTATGCGTCCTCCACGTCCTATGGTAATGTACATGTGCGTCAGTGAAAAAGACCAATAAAAAGGTGTTAGCATGCGGACGTAATGTTCTGTTCCAGTCTCTTCTGTACCTAAGGTCCATCACCGTTCCCTTTGGATCCCTACCGAATTCGGTGCTCTCCGATACACACGATCGAACAGCGGAGGAGTGGTACTCAAGCGTCAACTTTAGGTTACAATATCTCCGGATGTAATTAACATTTTACAATGCAACAAACGGCACTGATTACGTATTTGTTTATATGTTCAGATTTTTTAACAAAACTAACGTGGTTCCATTTAAAAAAAAACTGTGTTAAAAAACATACTTACGTGCATTTTTGTATGGTTTGTATTAAACAATTACACTAGCCCCTCGCCTCACGTTCGGTCAGTGGAATCGGTTTGTCAGTATTTGATGTGGTTTACGAAATATATCCAGCTGTAACGTTAGGTGACTCACCCTGTATATATATGATGACTTTTGAATATTATTAAGGTAAATACATTGTTTGTTCTCGATCAAAATCTTTGATGTGCTAACTGTGCCTTTCAGCAGTTAGTGCCTTCAGTAGTTTGAATCTTTTATTTAGCTGGTAGTATTGGCGATGGCTGTATTGCAGTAGTTCGAGTAACGAAGATTTTTGTGAGGTAAGTGATTCATGACAGGTATAGGTTATCGTTAGTCAGGGCCATTCTTTTGTAAGGATTATTGAAAGTCAGATTGCGTTGTGCTAAAAATATTGTGTGTCAGTTTAGTGTTGATCAGAATAAGTAAAGAGAGAAATGTCTGAGTTCGTTCAGTTCTGCTCAGCTGTTTGAAAATCAAATAACGTAAGAGGTTTATCAGCACAGTAATTGTTAAATTTTTCTAAGGGGATGTTTCACCAGTAACTGACAGTTAGTCACGCGAGTGCGACTCAGATATAGAAAACAGCAAGCAGAAATGTCAGTGCCCAAAGAAACACTCTGTCCTTTAATACAGGGAAAGTCTGTCGGTGGGCTCAATACGACTCACACTGCCATCCAAGACGGAACTCAGCCAATATAACAGTATGTTTCAGCACAAGGAGCAGGCTTAGCCGAGGCTCGCTACACACACCACAAATGAAATGCACACGCTCCCATAGAAAAGGCCCAGCAGGATACAGATGTTCGATACACAATCTTTCAGAGCGTAAACTTAAGGGAAAATGGGAAATCGGCTGCGGACGTCTGTTTACGAGGAGTGCCGTCACAACTGTTCGCTTCCTCCCCCCCCCCCCCCCTAACGTCACCACTCAGTTCCTCCTTGCTGGCCCACAAACATCCTTTCTGGCAGCGACCTCGTAAATTACAGGCGGTGGGGCTATTGCCAGCTTAGGTCATTCCTTGGAACAGTGCCAATCATGGAACAATGGAGTGCTGTTTCCGTGGGAGACAAAGATCTGCTCTCATGTTGTCATATAAATCAAATTCAATTTAAATGTGTCGTATCGGCAGCTCTGTTCCACATCTAAGACACAACAGGGGCTCCTTGCTACGTAAGAGAAACTCATGTATCAATGGGTAATGTCATACTCTAACATGTCATGTACTAACAAGTGATCCTTGAGTGCGAGGTCCCAAAATGCCAATGATGTTTACCGCATTTGATGTCCCACATATTGTCTGCTAATGGTAACGGGGGAGGGGGAGACTAGAATTACCCAGTGGTGAGCACAACTTGAGGCTACAGAGCTTAGATGAACTGCTTAGTCGAAAAATAACAACAGTGCTACTGTGATAGTGATGTTGATACATAGCAGAACTATGACAACGATAAAATAGCAAACATTGCATTATATCGACAAAAACAGCCGCCGAAGTTGTCATTGCGTCAGAAAGTTCCTAAGAAATTTTGCAGAGTGAGGAAGAAGTGGCAGATGAAGTATTGGCGTTTCAGCAAGATGAGTCACTAGAATGTGTGGTGTCGTATACGCTCGACTGTGAAGGCAATGTACATGAGGCGTGCAATGATGACGATACGCGCTTAACAACAGAAAATGATATAGAAAGCCAGGTGGAGTAGCCGAGCAGTTCTAGGCGCTACGGTCGCAGGTTCGAATCCTGCCTCGGGCATGGATGTGTGTGATGCCCTTAGGTTAGTTAGGTTTAAGTAGTTCTAAGTTCTAGGGCACTGATGATCTTAGAAGTTAAGTCCCATAGTGCTCAGAGCCATTCGAACCATTTCATATAGAAACAGCTGTCGAGCCAAGTACATCATCAGCCTGTCCGACTGGGAGCCACAAATCCCGTTTCCAGTGAAACTTACAAGGGGAGGCCGCCAATTGTGAAATTCAGATTCGATTCATACTGCGCATAATAAAAGCTCATGGACAGAGGTGTAATGTGGCATAGCACCAAGATGCACTTCTCAGCCGTTGTCGAGAAAATCGACAGTTAATAGAAACCATTGCGGTGAAATACTCTCTACGATGTATAACTTCCTATAGCGTCGTGGCGCAGGGGTAAGTGCTTGGGTTTGTAAGTCAAAGGTCGCCGAATCGAATCTCTGTCGCTATGTAATTGTTTTTTAGTATTTGTTTTTTGTAATTCAAATATATATATATATATATATATATATATATATATATATATATATATATATATATCATGGGGTCTCTAATTCTAACGTTTGACTTACACTATACGTATTCGTTTCGGAATATCGTTTCTACGTCTTCCGTTAACTACGCGTGTAAACATTATGAAGACAATTAATAACATTTGTGAAATAAAACTTTGTTTGCAGAAAACATAATCATGTTCGAAGTCGCCTGTTTTTCCACGACAAACGACTTTCAGCAACTTATTATATGCATAATTGTTGCAACTGATTGCCGTGAATTTTATATATATATATATATATATATATATATATATATATATATATATATTAATTACAAATAACAAATACCAAAAAAAAAGTTGCATGGTGCGAGATTCGATCCGGTGACCTTCGGATTACGAACCCGAGCGCTTACCGCTGCGCCACGACGGTGTAGGATGTTACAAATCGTAGAGAATATTTCACCTCAACGGTTTCTTTTAACTGTCGATTTTCTCGACAACGGCTGAGAAGTGCATCTTGGTGCTTTGCCACATTACACCTCTGGCTATGAGCTTTTATTATGCGCAATATGAATCGAATCTGAATTTCACAATTGGCGGCCTCCCCTTGTTAGTAAAAGACAGCCGTTGTCCAAGGAGCAGGTGCTAAACACAATTCCGTACATGGAAGATCATCCGCGCCATATTTAAAACAAACAAAAAAAACAGATTTCGAATGAGTCTGCAGCAATATCACCGCGTAGTGCGTAAGAAAAACCACGGATACTCACGGAAGAACAAGGCGCACTTGGTGGAATGAGTGGATTATCACGATTCAAGGATGCTCGATACAATTTACAATATGTGCATGGCAGTGACCTACTACGGTGTGCACATCATATTACGTGACATAGATTATAGTGATTTCAAGGGAAGTAATGGATATTTACATAGCTTCAGTCACGTCAGATAGTGCTACAGAACTGAATACGTAAGATGACGAAATATGAAACAAAGCCTCGATGATGCACAGCAAACTGCGGAATCGGCCCGACAATTTGTTGATGAGATAAACAAATTTATCGCATCGTTCAGTAAGCAATTTGTTTTCACCTCCGACCAATCGGGATTTGAAGAGAAAAAGCATCTGAAAGGAATCCTGGGAACTAGAAGTACCAGGAGAGTGGTTTCAATATCGGCTAATATGAGTGCCTTAATTCATTGGTATACAATTATGCCGACTGTTAATCTGGATGGTAAAGTGAATGGGAAGTTATTTGTCGTGACGGAAGCTGGTGATACTCTGGTCCCTTATGATTCTTTCCCGTGTGGGTGATCTTGCAAGGGCAGTAGGGAATATTTACGTCACAGCAAGCAAGAGTGGGAAAATGGGTGTAAGAAAACTACAATATAGGTATGAGCACTGCTTCTGGCCAATAAGTCGTAAAAATAACTTGCTTCCGATTGATTCCTGGTTTGCGTTTAAAGATAATATTTCTCTAGAACAAACTATTTGCCTGAAAAGTTTGTGTCAGTGCAGTTCATACCACCTGGGAACGTTGCACAAATTCAGCCTCTGTGTGTTTGTTTTTTCCGTGTCTGTAAAACACATTATCGATATACCTGCAGCTACTCCTTAAAGGATATTTAAGTTAGAAGGAACAGTCAAGAGTGGAATAATACTCGTTCATTTACCGGTTTCGGCTTATGTAAAAGCCATCTTTAGAATTTTTGGCCCCCTGTGGCCGGTGCTGGGGGCTCCTCGGTTGTCTCGTGATACCACGATCCTAACAATTTCACGATAAACTCCATGACAAAGTATTTTGCGATCGATTATACACCATTACAGTCCGTCAGTTCTCATCACCCCGTTACACAAATATGATTTCAGACGCATACTTTAAGAGTGAGTACCTACCTGAACGACCTGCGCGATTTGTGACTCCCAAACGAGTTCGCCTTCGGTCTTGGTGGGAACCTTTGTGATCACTGTGACGTACCGTTTTCCATTCGCTTTCATGGCGAAAGTTAAAGGCTAGTTTTGAACATTTCTTCAGTATCGACGGTGTCCATTTTGAGAAGTGTGCTGCATACATCATACAGAAGGATGATCTCTGCACCTCCTGGACACCTCATTTCCTGTAGCCCTCCTTGCACGTAGTAAGTCGTTAGCAGCTAATATTTTTCCTGCCGTAATTGTTAACACAACACTTTCAAATGAGCCTTACTAAAGACTGAACTTGCGACGTCGCATTAGATGGGTTCCTTGGAAGAACTATAACGGTTGTTTCTTCAGCTCATCGGCTTTCAAATGGCTCCAAGCACTATGGGATTTAACATCTGAGGTCATCAGTCCCCTAGACTTAGAACTATTCAAAGCTAACTAACCTAAAGACATCACACACATCCATGCCCGAGGCAGATTCTAAACTGCGACAGTAGCAGCAGCGCGGTTCCGGACTGAAGCGCCTAGAACCGCTCGGCCACTGTGGCCGGCTCAGCTCATCGTGGTCGGAAGGAGGTAAGCCACGGTGGTACTCAAGGTTTCAACGAACACAGCTTCTTATTCCTCACTTCCGGCCACTGTGCCTCGCATCGGCACATTGTTTTCTGAGTCGCAGATGTGGTAATAGCCTGCAGGGGGACTGAACAACTAGCATGGAGATGAATGAACATTAGAATACCAAGCTTCTAAAAACAAATGAACTTTCAATAGGACAGTTAGTTTCTACCATTTTTGCAAGTTATTTGCCAATAGGTAGTTCGACTTGGTCTAGTAGTTTGTTAATTATCATCGTTTAAAGATTTTGTTGGCACCGAAAAATGAATTTGACAGGTGAACATATCCGGGCTACGATTTTCACGATTTTCTAAGGACATTAACGTCTCAACAACGTGAAGATCCACTTATAAATGCATTTGGTGAAGAATCCCCACCTACGGCTACAGTTTGTAATTGGTGCATTGAATTCACAGGAGACTGGTTTCTCTTAGTGAAGAATTTAATGGAGGACGCCAAATTACTGATGAAAATATTGCCGCTGTTCAAGGAATACTTCAAGAAGTCGACGGACATCTTATAAATTTATTCGGGTCACAATGGGCATTGGTAAGACACAAACCCAAAACATTTTACACCAACAGTCAGATGTGAGAAAAATTTCTTGTCGATGCATTCCATAGAATGTTACTTGCGATCAGAAAGAACAAAATATCGACTGGTGTATAAAAATGGTTCAAATGGCTCTGAGCACTGAGGTCATCAGTCCCCTAGAACTCAGAACCACTTAAACCTAACTAACCTAAGGACATCACACACATCCATACCCGAGGCAGGATTCGAACCGGCGACCGTAGCGGTCGCGCGGTTACAGACTGAAGCGCCTAGAACCGCTAGGCCATACCGGCAGGCGGTGTAGAAAAACTCTGAAAAAATTTCAAGGCAGCACTTCAGTTTTCGTCTGGGATATCGTAACTGGTGATGAATCTTCGAATTATTGTTATTATCCTGAAAAGAAAAGTAAGTAGGCTCAGTTGGCCTTTCGAACAGAGCATAAGCCTTTAAAAGGCCGATGGATTTGCAGTGCTGGTAAGAAAATGGCTGCAAGTTTCTTTTTTTTCTAAAAGGTGTCACATTGCCAACATAGCATTAGAAGAAATATGTACCGTTGCTGTCAACTGGTACACAAATGTCTGTTCACCGTCAATTTTTGAAAAAGTTCGTGAAAAAGCGCCCAAAACGGAAATTAATTTTACATTATAAAAACGCATTGTTGCATAAAAAAAAAACTTTCTCTAACCCTCTACCGAAAACTTGTATCGATACAACGAAATATGTTTCAACGGGAAGGAACCGTAATAATAATGACAATCATAGTGGTACATTCGTAGTCCGGTATAACTGACGTAAAATAATTATTCACAATGAAACGAATGTCTATTGATCGCTACACTCATGTTCACATAAGAAAAATTATAGCAGTTAGGCCAGTGCACTTACGACTGCTTGTTGTCACTAGTACACCGACGGTATTTGTGGTACTGGTTCCAATGGTTCAAATGGCTCTAAGCACTATGAGACTTAATATCTGAGGTCATTAGTCCCCTAGACTTAGAACTACTTAAACCTAACTAACGTAAGGACATCACACACATCCATGCCCTAGGCAGGATTCGAACCTGCGAGCGTAGCAGCCACGTGGTCCTGGACTGAAGCGCCTAGAACCGCTCGGTCACATCTGCCGGCATTTGTGGTACTATCTACCATAACAGTATGAAAAACATAGTAGAGACCTGCGCCAAGCACGTTTTATGGAAGCCCCTTTCTAAACACGTGTTTGATTTTGTATCATGACAGCGGAAAACACATCACATGCAGATTTCAAATAATGGCAGAACAGACATATACTCTAAGACAAAGAACGAACCGCACCACGAAGGAATTATCCGAATGGTACGGAAATCAGTAGATGTGATAAACATGAACAGATAAACAAATTATCAAAATTTCAGAAAAATGGGATTATTCATTCAAGAGGAGGATCTTCACAAATTGAGCTACTCAATAACCCGTTGGTCCACCTACGGCCATTATGCAGGTAGTAATTCGGCTTCGCATTGACAGAGTTGGTGGATTTCATACTGAAGGATATCGTGCCACGTTTAGTCCAGTTGAGCGTGAGAGCGTCAGAATCGAGAGGTGGTTTCAGGGCACTGACAATAATACTCCAAACCTTCTCTACTAGCCAAGGCAGGGTTTGCTAAACACGAAGACAAGCGGTAGAAACTCTCGCCGTATGCAGGTGGGGATTATATTGCTGAAATGTAAGCTCAGGATAGCTTGCCATGAACAACAACAATGCGGGTCGTAGAATATCGTCGACACTCCGCTGTGCCTTAAAGGGTGCAGCGGATTGCAACAAAAGGGGTCTTGCTATGAAATGAAATATTACCGCTGACCATCACTCCAGGTTCCTGGGTTTTATGGCGGACGACAGTGAGGTTGGTATCCAATCGTCATCCGGGGTGTTTCCAGACACGTCTTCGCTGATTGTCAGGGCTTAATGCAAAGCGGGACTTATCAGTGAGTGTCAGAAAACACTGCACTTGTTGCCGTAAATTGGTTAACGCTACTCGGTGCAAGAGAAGCTATCAGCTGTGCCCCCTTTCCGTGAGCCGCCTACTAACATTCGTTGTGGTCACGGAAGAACCAGTTGCACGTCGGATTGATGACGATAGTGAATCTGCGGCTCTGAGTTCAACTTTGATTGCTAGGACCTCACGATCTGTCGTCTCTCTACTTCGAACTCTTTCATCACGATGCTGTGTTTGGCCATGGTCGCCCATTCCGGCCAACTTCCGCGAATAGTAGCATCGCTTCTATTCAAATGTCGAGCAATTCGCCAATTACTCCTACCGGCTTTTTTGAGCATCAGCGTGTAATGTTCATGCTCTTGTTTGCGACGTATAGTTTTGCAGTACACGGAATGAAATTCGAGAAGGCTTTATGGCTTGGTATCAGTATGCCACCTGTTTACTGTCCTTGCCAGCTGCGAGGTAAAATTACGCTGCACCGAGACACAATCACCTGTCGGCCGAAATTTTACATTTTCGGTTTATACGTATGTGAATATCAATTTATGACCAATGTGTCCGCAGCTCGTGGTCTAGTGGCGAGCGTTCCTGCCTCTCGATAACGGGTCAAGGGTTCAATTCCCGGCCGGGTTGGGGATTTTCTCTGCTGGGGGACTGGGTGTATGTGTTGTTCTCATAATATCATCGTCATTATTCCTGGCAGTGTCTAGATTTGACTGTGGGAAAAAAAATGGACTGTGCAAAAATTGTGACTTTGTACGGGCACTGATGACGGCCAGTTGAGCGCCCCACAAACCAAACATCATCCTCATGACCAATGTGAATAACTCTCCTGCAGTGCGATGATACGAACTGTCTACTGACAAAGTAACAGGGAGTGAAAGATAATGCAGTTTTTTCGGGATGATATTTCTTTTCAGCCCTGCCAAAATATAGGAGCAATTAGCAATCACTTCAGGGAAATTTTTACTTCTCGATAAACTGCAGGGCTGATGTAACGATGAGCGTTTCGTTAGTACGACCTGCAGCATACACCCTGAGAGAGCGGTTTTATTTTGAAATATTTCGTCATACACGACTGGATTCGTCGCTGAACCGATGCAAGTGTTCGGTGGAATACTAAAAAAGGAAAATGAGAAAATAACGAGACTACAGCCTTGCTTTACGCACATTTTTAATCAGAGCACTTCTTCCTTTCTTGTTGCACCCTCTTGCTAGTGTACAGGTTGTATATAAGTATTTCCCTGGAATCACATATTTTGTACATATTGCGCCATGGTACATTACTGAATTTCTTGGAATGGGCCGGTGGCTGTGGCCGAGCGGTTCTAGGCGCTTCAGTCCCGAACCGCGCTGCTGCTACGGTCGCAGGTTCGAATCCTGCCTCGGGCTTGGATGGGTGTGTGATGTTCTTAGGTTAGTTAGGTTGAAGTAGTTATAAGTCTAGGGAACTGATGACTTCTGATGTTAAGTCCCATAGTGCTTAGAGCCATTTGAACCATTTCAATTTTGGGATGGCGACATATCCATTGGAGGTGTCGTGATTTATTTACGAATTGCTTCCGTTATCAAACACAACTTCAGCACAGCTGCTCTGATACCTCTACCTTTCCTAGAATCGAACTGATCGTCATCTAACAGATACTCAGTTGGCTGTTCCAACCTTCAGTATGTAGTGTGAAACTGAATGGCATCGACAAATTTTCTGGCATGATCCACGGGTACTTTCTGAGTAGTTTGGTGTAAGGAAGCCATAGTCTCCGGTGTCTCGTTACAGAATAACAGCGTAATTATGATTTATTCGATTTTTTACCGTAATTACATTTGTTTCTGTGAAACTAATTTTACAAAAGTTAAAAAACCTGTAAGGTGAAGTCAGCAAAGTGCATAACACAAAGCTTACTGTCGTCGCCAGAAGGGCATATCGACATCGATATGAAAGGGACGCCGTTGACAGTCCGCAGTTGTTTTGTTTAACAGCCGGACTCCGGACGGCGTGCACTTCGCATCACTCGGCATAACACTCTGTGCGGGGTGAGCTGAAAGGAAAGTGTGTTGATGTATTCGAAGCTTTCCGATCGCTGACATTACTTTATGCACACAGTTACTCTTTTGCTCTAGATTATTTCTCTCGGTTGCTGTTGTGGTTTTGTTCTTACGCTGATGACGATTCTTGGCTTTCACGTTTTGACTTAACCGTAGCTGTCCTTTACAATTTTTATACGGTTTTTGCCGTCGTCCACTCGGTTGTTCACACACTCTCCGTTTTTCTCAGAAACTGCCTAGTGGCGTTCGCGTACCTACCCAGTGTGTGACTAAAAATGGCCTGTTCGGGCGGAGTTTAGTCCAGTTTTAGTGACACAAAACAGAGATACTGGGTGAGTCAGAAGGCAAAAAATATACATGCTTTGAAGAGTGAAAGTATTGGTGATTCGGAACAAAATAATTCATACGGACATGCCCTATTACGAATGCTTACGAGATTGAACACATTTAATGCACGCTGATATTTATTTTCTGTATTATTCAAACATTGACATTGCCTACAACGTATCCAGTATTGTGGAGGATGTTGAGATGAGCAATTTGATACAGGACCATATCGTTTATCAAGACGGGAAATTACCTCAAACTGGCCTCCGAAAACTACCTAAGGTACAGACTGTTGTATAGCTAGAGAAGGCCGAAATGCACGCGTTAAACTCAAGCAGGCTGGAGTGAGGTCTGAAACAGGATACGGAATGAATGCTATAAAGAAAAGTACGTAGCTGCTGGAATACTTAACTTTAATCCATCATTTTTATACATCGTTCTTGATGAGACATGCTTCATACGATAACTATCAATTGCTATGGCGCCTTGCTAGGTCGTAGCCATTGACTTAGCTGAAGGCTATTCTAACCATCTTCTCTGCAAATGAGAGCGTAATTCTCAGTGAACCTTTCCTAGCAAAGTCGGCTGTACTACTGGGGCGAGTGCTAGTACGTCTCTCTAGACCTGCCGTGTGGTGGCGCTCGGTCTGCGATCACTGATAGTGGCGACACGCAGGTCCGTCGTATACTAGCGGACCGCGGCCGATTTAAAAGGCTACCACCTAGCAAGTGTGGTGTCTGGCGGTGACACCACACAGACAAAGTACATTGCGCGAGTTTTTCAATAATATCGCTCGCTATTCGCGCAAACTATGAGCACTAAAGGAAAAATGAATAGAACCTTTTCTTACAGGAAATTTTGTGTACTTCAATTCTGTACAGCGATACGTTTTCGTTGGAGTGTGCAGATTTCGAGTTACTCAAGAAAAACATACAAATGTGAAATTAAATGTCTTGTATCTCGGAAATCACCTGGAAGGGGGCATACGTCCATATGATTAATTCCTTCAGATTCGCTAATACTATCCCCCCTCGAAGAATGTACCTTTCCTCCTGACTCGCGCTGTATTTTGTGGAACTTAAATATTTGTTACGTACTCTGTTTACGAAATGCGTGTTAATTCCCAAGGGACCAAACTGCTGAGGTCATCAGTCCCTAGACTTACACACTACTTAAACTAACCAACGCTAACGACAACACACGCACCCATGCCCGAGGGAAGACTCGGACCTCCGGCGGGAGGGCAGAGCGATTCGTGACATGGCGCCTATAACCGCGAGGCCACTCCGCGTGGCTCTCTATTTACGCGCCCCATTTCATGATTATTGATTACACAGGCCGCAACCAAACGAAATTTTCATACTTAAATAAATGTAACTACTCGTTTTACAGACCGTATTAGACAAATATGCAGCCCCCGCTGTTCAGTCCATACGTCGATGCAGCAACGACGGAAATAATACTGAGGTTCAGCAATTGGATCAAATTTCAAAGTGAAAGGCTGTCAGTGGTTCAAAAATGGTTCAAATGGCTCTAAGCGCTATGCAACTTAACATCTGAGGTTATCAAGCCCCTAGACTTAGAACTACTTAAAGGTAACTAACCTAAGGACATCACACATACCCATGTCCGAGGCAGGATTCGAACCTGCGAACGTAGCAGCAGCGCGGTTCCGGACTGAAGCTCCTAGAACAGCTCGCCCACAGTGGCCGGCTGTCAATGACAAGAGTCTCTGATGGCATTTTCATTCTCAGTGAAAGTGGGAAAAAACTGCAAAACTTCAACGTAATGGCCACAGACTCGCGATTGGCAAAGTAGAGAAAGTGAAGGAAATCTGCTACCTAGGAAGCAAAATAGCAAAATATTCAGATGTGTGTAAATTCCTAAGGGACTAAGCTGTTAACGTAATCGGTCCCGCAAAATAACAAATGATGGGCTAAGCAGGGAGGATGCAAAAAATAGACTAGCATTGGCAAGGGAAAAGGTCATTCCTGATCGAAAGACTTCTATGGTATCAAATATCACTCTTAATCTGAGCAGGAAATTTAATAAGAAAATGCGTTTGGAGCACAGCATGGTATGTAAGAAATTAAATGAGGAGTTTCGCCACAGAATCGACTAGGAAAGAAACAGGAGGGAAACAATGACAGGAAGAAAAGAGAGCATAGTAGGACGGTACTTGTGGGAGCTGTAGAAGCACACAAGATGGACTACAATACGGAAACACCAAAAACACAACCCGTTTCTATGCCTAATAAGGCAGAGAAAACTCTTCAGCATTTAAAACAGCTTAGGGGTTTCAAGGAAGTCATATTCCTGCAGAACCCGTACCCTTGTCTTCAAAGTAAACGGAAAGGCTCAATAATATTGAGACCTGTTGACTGCGTTCAAATGGCTCTGAGCACTATGGGACTCAACTGCTGTGGTCATAAGTCCCCTAGAACTTAGAACTACTTAAACCTAACTAACCTAAGGACATCACACACATCCATGCCCGAGGCAGGATTCGAACCTGTTGACTGTGTTGGCGAGGGGAGATGCGACATCCTAGTGCTCACAAAATAGGTCCTGAATCACGTGACCGGTGTGACCAGAGGCCCTGTTCGCTGGGAACACAGCATACCCGTGGGTGAACAAACACTGTACAAAAACGGCACATAGTCCTTGGCAGCAATGCGACCTTGCAGAACAACCATGGGGTCCAGGAAATACCACGCTAAGGCTCCTCAAGTGACTACTGACTACCCGCCGTGTTTCACAGTTGGGACGTAAATTCTCCATAATTTGGAAACAGTGTGAAGGAAGGTTCATTCAACCATATTACTTTCTTCCACTGCTCCACAGATTCTGTTTTAGGGCTTTGGTGCCACGTTTTTCTGTTACGGACACTGCATCAGTAATGAGTGGTTTTGGAGTTTTAGCTGGCCATGCAATTCCCAGTTGATACGTCGCGCGGCTGGCGCCAGTACTTCTATCCCCGCTGGTGTCATCTTTGCTTTCGATTTTCCTTTGGACGGCCGCGAATCAGTTGTTCATTGGGACGGGTCCGGCAGCGCCGAGGCAGCGAGTATTACGGGGTCAGGAGGTTGGCTCTTACTTGTTTCACACGCTCATTGAGAGTGTTAGGAGCGGGGTGTTGCGGACGGAGACGGCGGCGAAGTTGCTTTCTGGCACGACACGTGGTGTTTGGTTTTGTGCTCACCACGCCGAAGCGGACCTCGGGGAAGATCAGTTTGGATTCCGTAGAAATTTTGGAACAAGTGAAGCAATACTGACCCTACGACTTATCTTAGAAGAAAAGTTAAGGAAAGGCAAACCTACGTTTCTAGCATTTGTACACTTAGAGAAAGCTTTTGACAATGTTGACTGGAATACTCTCTTTCAAAGTCTGAAAGTGGCAGGGACAAAATACAGGGAGCGAAAGGCTATTTACAATTTGTACAGAAAGCAGATGGCAGTTATAAGAGTCGGGGGACATGAATGGGAAGCGGTGGTTGGGAAGGGAGTGAGACAGGGTTGTAGCCTATCCCCGATGTTATTCAATCTGTATATTGAGCAAGCAGTAAAGGAAACAAAAGAAAACTTCGGAGCAGGTATTAAAACCCATGGAGAAGAAATAATAACTTTCAGGTTCGCCGATGACATTGTAATTCTGTCAGAGACAGCAAAGGACTTGGAAGAGCAGTTGAACGGAATGGACCGTGTCTTGAAAGGAGGGTATAAGGTGAATATCAACAAAAGCAAAACGAGGATAATGGAATGTGGTCGAATTAAGTCTGGTGATGCTGAGGGAGTTAGATTAGGAAATGAGACCCTTACAGTAGTAAAGGAGTTTTTCCTATTTGGGAAGCAAAATAACTGATGATGGTCAAAACAGAGAGGATAGAAAATGTAGACTGGCAATGGCGAGGAAAGCATTTCTGAAGAAGAAAAACTTGTTAACATCGAGTATAGACTCAAATGTCAGGAAGGCGTTTCTGAAAGTATTTGTATGGAGTGTAGCCATGTATGGAAGTGAAACATGGACGATAAATAGTTAGGACAAGAAGAGAATAGAAGCTTTCGAAATGTGGTGCTACAGAAGAATGCTGAAGATTACATGGGTAGATCACATAACTATTGAGGAGGTATTGAATGGAATTGGGGAGAAGAGGAGTTTGTGGCACAACTTGACTAGAAGAAGGGATCGGTAGGTAGGACATGTTCTGAGGCATCAGGGGATCACCAATTTATTATTAGAGGGCAGCGTGGATGGTAAAAATCGTAGAGGGAGACCAAGAGATGAATATACTAAACAGATTCAGAAGGATGTAGGCTGCAGTAGGTACTGGGAGATGAAGAAGGTTGCACAGGATAGAGTAGCATGGAGAACTGCATCAAACCAGTCTCAGGACTGAAGACCACAACAACAACAACACGCAGTGAACGTTTAGAGGAAGTGTTCGCCGGAGCGTCGCCTGGATTAGCCGTGCGCCAGCTCATACGTGTGAGGCTGGTCCCGAGCGTGGCATGGAAATAAGTCACAGATGCCTTGATAACGGGCCTTGGGCACTGCACCTTGGTTTCTTGCTACTTGATAAAGGATCAGCAAATATATGTAAGCAAGACTGGTGAGCTGCTCATTATTTGGTGATTGTGTGTTTATGGTGGTGCTAACTATGCTTTTTAAATACAAGCATCTACACATTAGTGACCAGTAATGAAAGACGATGCTGTCTTATAAAATCATATCGTGGTTCATGAAACTATATTTCTGCTCGGCCTTGTCTTTAAAATGAACTCAGCAGTTACTGTCGCATGGTGTTATGGTGTTTAAATGAAGTTGCCGAATTTAAAAAAAAAAACTTTTTTTAGGCGAGCTTTCCTGTTTTAAATGTTACGGTATTATGTCTTGCGCGGAATGAATGTGTAAATGCAAGTGTGCTGTTGTAGTTGATTTACGTTTCAGTTACGTGGGTCGCAGTGCCTTTCGTCCGGTATAGTGGGCTTCACGACTTGGCCGTAGCCAGCGGAACTGTGATTCGTTCGACCGGCTCCATGTGGAGGCCCTCGCCCTCGGCTACGTCTTTGGTTCTGGCTCCGTCAGGTCGTTAAGCTTCGTACCCCGTTCCTTTGCCACTCTGGCGAATGTACTTTGGGCTTGAAGTATGACTTGGATCTTGTAATGTTGAGTGGCGCTCTGTCATTAGTGCCAGATCATATTCATTAAGTCTCCGTTTGATTAACTGTCCATTTTTTAGCATTCAGGATTCACCTTGTATGTGAGTTGAAATGTTTAAATTTTTATTAAACAAGGTTTTATGTGTCTGTGTTACTAAACATCTATAGATGCCAAGGGTCTCGTTTATTAATTGTTTGTTATTTTAATTAGTGTATATCTTCACTGGAACCTACTTGATT
The DNA here is from genome assembly GCF_021461395.2 of Schistocerca americana. NCBI lineage: Eukaryota > Metazoa > Arthropoda > Insecta > Orthoptera > Acrididae > Schistocerca > Schistocerca americana. The sequence continues at coordinate 52,840,177 of NC_060124.1, forward strand.
GCCGGCCGGAGTGGCCGAGCGGTTCTAGGCACTACAGTCTGGAACCGCGCGACCGCTACGGTCGCAGGTTCTAATCCTGCCTCTGGCATGGGTGTGTGTGATGTCCTTCAGTAGGGAGCGTTCAGCTGCCTTCAGTAGGGAGCGTTAAGGTTCTAGAAATTATCTTTTCGTTCCTTAGGTTTTGTAATATTTATTTACGTTATTCCTTTGGTATGAAACGGGATTGCAAAGGGCCTTGTGTAGCCTAGTCTTGCCGGTTCTGAGTTTAGCAAGTTTTGGTTTTATTAAACGTTTGTGCCACGAGCAACTTTAATTAATGTTTTATACATTGGTTAAGTAAATGTTCATATGGGTTTGAGAGAAGTTTTATTGTGATTGGGGTGACCTTGTTGAACACCAAGCTGTCTTGTTGTATTAAATTGTGCAAGGTGAATAAAATTGTTTAACACAAGCTGCGTATGTTTGATATTATGGCCCTGTGCTTTCTGTGTAATGCTAAGATGCAAAGGCGGGTCTCACCAACTTCGTGTTCTTTTGGTGCTGACGGGAATCCTTGTCCCATATTCAGATCTGCAGTTATTTTTCGTCACAGTCCTCTTCAATGATCTTCTTTCACGATCACTCAAAACACAGTTCCGTCCGCGTTGCGACTTAGCAGATGATGTTTTTCCTCTTTCCCTGTATGCGTATTCATCTTCGATACAGTGGCTCTTGAAACACCAAACACTTCAGCTGCTTTGATTTAGATGTACCTACCATACGAGCACCAACAACCTGTCCACGCTCGAATTCGCTTAGCTCCGACGTAAGGCACTACGTAGAACACTGTTCAGACCACGATAGATTCTTGCAACGTACTGAGGACATAACACAGGCGCCGTTCGTGGTCAAGCACAGCAGCAGTACCTGCTGTCTTGTCGAGTATCTCCATTTATGTTCGAAAATGCATCCCTCTTGATGTTTTCATATCTTTCTCCAGTTCTTTTAAAAACAATGGGGCAAGATACAGATTAGAATACATCCACAAATAAGGAAGTAGGACGCAAGTGCTACTCTGAGAGAAAGAGTTTGGCACAGGATGGTAATTGTTGTCATGTGATATTAAATCAGTAAGAAGACTGAACACTCAAACAGATGTTATTGTTATTGTATATATGGTTCTCGGGCGAGGCGTCGGATGTCATAGTGAAAACTCCACAATATTTCATCAGTGCAACTGACCGACATCTTCAGGTGCGACGAACACACTGCTAAGCATTGACTAGAGCCCCCTATTTATGCCAGTCTTAGGCACGAAGTGCGCATGCGTGGAGGCGCCAAATTCGATGGCCAGTAGCGACGATATCAACCGGTAGCTGGAAGGACAGCAACGCCACCTGCAAGATGAAGAACCAAAGACTTCGGCGCACGCGCGGAGGCTGCCGCTGCTACTCTGCGCTGCCATCGGCCGCCCCAGCGACCTCTGTCGGAAACCGCAAGCAAAGATGCGCGTCCGCGTAGGCAGTAAAGAGTAGCTCCGTAAGCTGTTAAGTAGAAGACGAAGGGACTTCTACAAAAAAGAGTAACCACAGAAGTTGAAAAGAAAAACGTAGGTAAAGAGAAAATAACGGTAGAAATACCATGGGTAACGGAACAAATATTGCAGCTGATGGACGAAAAAATGAAGTCTAAAAAATTCAGGGAAATTCAGAAGCCGGCCGGTGTGGCCGAGGGGTTCTAGGCGCTTCAGTATGGAACTGCGCGACCGCTACGGTCGCAGGTTCGAATCCTGCCTCGGGCATGGATGTGTGTGATGTCCTTAGGACAGTTAGATTTAAGTAGTTATAAGTTCTAGGGGACTGATGACCTCAGATGTTAAGTCCCGTAGTGCTCAGAGCCATTTGAACCATTTTTTTTTTAAATTCAGGAATACAGAATTAAAAGTCACTTAAAAATGAAATAATTATTAAATGCAGGGAAGCTAAGGTGCAATGACTACATGAGAAATGTGATGAAATGAAAAAAGAAATAATTGTTGGAAGGACAGACTCAGCATATAGGAAAGTCAAAATAACCTTGGTAAAATTAAAAGCAAAGGTAGTAACATTAAGAGTGCAACGTAAATTCCACTGTTAAACGCGGATGAGGGAGAAGATAGATGGAAAGAGTACATTGAAGGCCTCTATAAGGGGGAAGATTTCTTTTATGTGGCTGAAGAGAAAACAGATGTCGAGAGATAGAGGTCCATCAGACTTTCTAAAATCATTTGGGGAAGTGGCAACAAAACATTTATTCACGTTGGTGTGTAGAATTTATGAGTCAGGTGGCCTACCATCTGAGTTTCGGAAAAACTTCATCCACACAATTCCGGAGATTGCAAAAGCCAACAAGTGCGAGAACTTTCGCACAACCAGCGTAACAGCCCATGCATCTAAGTTGATGACTAGAGTAATACAGATGAGAATGGAAAAGAAAGCTGAGAATGTGTTAGATGACAATCCGTTTGGGTGTAGGAAAGCTGAAGGCACCAGAAAGGCAGTTTTGATCTGCGGTTGATAATGGAAGCAAGACTAAAGAAAACTCAAGACACATTCATTGGATTTACAGACATGGAAAAAGCGTTAGACAATGTTAAACGGAGCAAGATGTTCGAAATCCCAAGAAAATAGGGGCAAGCCATGGGGAAAGGCGGGTAACATAAAATACGTACACGAGTCAAGAGGATACAATAAGGGTGTAAGACCATGAAAGAATTGGTCGGATTAAAAAGGATGTAAGATGGAGCTGTAGTCTTTCGCCCGCGCTATTCAGTCTATATATTGAAGAAACAATGACGAAAATAAGTAACAGCTTCAAGAGAGGAATTAAAATTCAAGGTAAAATTATATCAATGATGAAATTCGCTGATGATATTACTATTCTCAGTAAAAGCGTAGAAGAATAACGGGATCTGCTGAATGGAATGACCTGTGTATTGAGTACAGAAAATGGATTGAGAGTAAATTGAAACCATACGAAAGTAACGAGAAGTGATAGAAATAGGAACAGCGGTAAACTTAACATCGGGATTGCTGTTACTCATGCAGCAAAATAATGCACGCGGACGGAGCAAGGAGGACATAGAAAGCGAAATAGCACAGCCGAAAAGGGCATTCCTGGCCTTAATTTGAGGTAGAAGTTTCTGAGAATGCACGCTTGGGGCAAGGCATTGTATGCTAGTGAAACATGCACGGTGGGAAAATCGGAACAGAACAAATCCAAAGCGTTTGAGATGTGTTGCTACATAAGAATTTTGAAAATTAGGTGAACAAATAAGGCAAGGGATGATGAGGCTCTTCGGAGAATCATCGAGGAAAGGAATACACAGATTATCTAGAACATTATGAGCACCTACTAATGTCCGGTATGTCCACCTTTGGCACTGATGACAGGGGCAATGCTCCGTGACGTGAAAGCACTGAGGACTTGATAGGTCGATGAAGGGCTCTGGCACCACTTATGCACACACAAGCAACATAATTCCCGCAAATTCAAATTTGGCCAGGAGGTGGTAGCGAATCAACTGGGACTCGTCACTGTGTTCCTCGAACCATCCCATCGCACTCATGGTCTTGTGACATGGCGCATTATCTTGTTGAAAAATGTCACTGCCGTGGGCAAACATGACAATCACGGAGGGGTGTCCGCAGTCTGCAACCAATGTACAATACTCTTTGGCTGCCATCTTGCGTTCCAAGAGCTTTACTGGGCCCAAGGATGCCAAAGTGGATGTTCTCCCGCGCTCAATGGAGCCTCCGCCAGCTTATCTCCGTCCTGTAGAACAGGTGTCAAGGAGCTGTGTCCCCGGAAAACCATGGATTCACGCCCTCCCATCAGCGTAATGAAGAAGGTATCGGAATTCTTCAGACCATGCGAAATCCGCCTGTGCGTCAATGGTCATACCGATGGTCAACTCGTAGTTGCCGATGTCGCGGTGTTGACATTGGCATATCTATGGGTCGTTGGCAGTGGGAGCCGATCGTTAGGAGTGTTCGGTGTTCAGAAACATTTGTACTCTGCCCAGCATTAAAGTCTGTTGTTAGTTCTGCCACAGTTCACCGCCTGTCTTGTTTTACCAGTCTGCCCAGCCTACGACGTCCGACATCTGTAATGAATCAATATTCTACACGCAGTGGAAAGTGGAAAGTAAGGTGTCTAAAACATCAATGTAGGCCTGTGCTGTGATAGTGGCACGCAAAACAACAAGGGGTGCAAACCCGTTCCGTGAAAAATACGACCACAGCATAACACCACCGCCTCCGAATTTTACTGTTGGCCCTGCACATACTGGCAGATGACGTTTACCGGTCCTTCGCCATACTCACACCTTGCCTTCAGGTAACCACATTGTGTACCGTGATTCGTCACTCCACACAACGTTTTTCCACTGTTCAGTCATCCAATGTTTACACTCCTTACACCAAGCGAGGCGTCGTTTGGCATTAATCGTGGCGATGCGTGGCTTATGAGCAGCCACTCGACCATGAAATCCAAGTTTTCTCACCTCCTGGCTAACTACCATACTACATTCAGTGGATCCTTATGCAGTTTGGAGCGAAGGTCTGAATAGATGTCTGCCTATTACACATTACGAGCCTCTTCAACTGTCGACGAGCTCTGTCAGTTAACAGACGAGGTCGGCCTGCACGCGTTTGTGCCGGCAAGAAGTTTCTGAGAATGCACGCTTGGAGCACAGCACTGTATGGTAGTGAAACATGGACTGTAGGAAAACCGGTACAGAACAGAAACAAAGCATTTGAGATGTGTTACTACATAAGAATTTTGAAAATTGGGTGAACAATTAAGGGTAAGGGATGACATTCCTATGGAGGTTCCAAACAAAGTAAGAAAACTCAAATCGCAGCCTTATGGAAATGGTCGTTCAAATGGGAATGAGGTCGTAGCAGATTTTTATCTGTTCAAAAAATTTAAGGTAAAAAAGTCAATCCCATCCCTAATGAGTACTGGCGGCAATCAATCATACATTACATACATGGGGCAACAAAAGCATGCTTCGTATGTAATGAAACAGATCACGTTAAACTGTCCCAGACGATAATTTCGTCTTGAACTCAACCTAACTAAACGCAAACCTGTATTTTCTCACCTGGAAAAAGGTGCACTCCCGGTATTCCATTTGCTGATAATATCGATATTGCCCTACATTCATCTGACCAGAAATCTTTGTCTTCTTTCCATTTCACGTATTTCTACATGTATTTCGAGCCTTAGAATTTCCCTTTTCAGTTTTCTAGCTTCCTTACCATGTTCAAACTCATGACATTCCACGCAGCGGAGCACAGAATGTTACTCTTTCGTTGGTTAAACATCCTTTTTCTCACGGTACCACCCACTTGGCAGTACCTAACCCTGAAACGCGAATGGGGGAATAAAGCGGAATATTTTGCCAATGGGGAGATCATCATGACATTTTTCCAAGTGCAGGTTACATATCCTGTGGATACACATTATGCAGTCATTTCCATTGCCTTCCACTTCACTATCACCTCGGGAAGAGTGGACCTAGGGATGTTTAGAAGTGTGGAAATCTTGCGTACAGAAGTATGACACAAGTGACGCCCAGTCACCTGACCACGTTCGAAGTCCGTGAGTTCAGCGGAGAGCCCCATTCTGCTCTCTCACGATGTCTAACGAGTACTGAAGTCACTGATCTGGAATATCTGGCAGTAGGTGGCAGCAAACTGCACCTAATACGAGAAACGTATGTTTTCGGGGGTGTACGGATACTTTTGATCATATAGTGTACATGCACTGTGCGTGTGTGAGACTTGCAGTTATTCCCCGCCAGATGACGCTGCATTCGCCTGAATTGTATATCGGTAATAGGTCGATGGTCATGATGTTCTGGCTGAACAGTGTACATAGTAACCACTGGCAAGTAGGTGGTACAGGATGGTACGGCTTCTGAGAAGACATCAGGGAATAACTTTCGTGGTTCTAGAGGCAGCTGTAGAGGACAAAAACCGCAGAGCAAAACAGACCTTGTAATACAGCCAGCAAATAATTGAGGACGTAGGTTATAAGTGCTGCTCTGAGATGAAGAGGTTGATACAAATAGGGGATCCTTCCCGGGCCACATCCGACGTCAGAGGACTGATGACACAAAAAAAGGGCAAGAAGAGTTAGTGAATCGGTAGCAAATAGTACCACATCAAGCGAAAGTCATTAAAATCCCGTACATGATCACCAGACTGTTAAATGAACTCAGTATTATGTCCCAAATGTTTCAAACGAACTTGTATCTCAGCCTTTAGGCGTACATAGAGAGTAAGAACGATTTAAGGTCAGGGATTACTGATTCATTATCAGAAAGTGAAGCCTATACAAGTAGCATAGCTAAGGTTGCTAACACGACTGATACTAGCATTGTCGAGGCAACAAATGGTAAAGAGTTCGCCCGTCAAACAGAGAACGTAATCCGGTTAGACAGTTTACAACAACCGCCTCAGAAATGTTCACGCGATGGACCGTGCTACGGAGCCAAGTCTTCAAAGAAAATCTGTGGTACATCCAGCGGAAGCATCGGCGGTTCCGCCATCAGAACCGATGGGCACGATTGAGTCTGCTGGTACACAAAAACTGAGTCAAGTCTTGACTGAGAAGCCTAAGAGAAAAAATTGTGAAGGTAGTAAATAAAACGAACGAAACGACGTAAGCAAAGAGCCCACAACAACTTCCATTAGTGGCTCAGGAAAATGTGAGATTGAAGATACAACAATGTCTGACTCACAAGCGTTCTCCAATGCCGAACATCAACCCTCTGCAGATAATCACAGCAGAGGAAAGACATTACAGTAGCTGGGGACTCCAGGTTTGGGTAAAACGAAGAGTAAATATAGGAAAAGTGAAGCTAAGCCTCATCTCAGTCCAAAATGCAGACCAATTACAAGATCAGGAACAATAAGTCTATACACCGGAACTGAGAAACAGCAATTTACAACCACAAAAGACATTAGTGATCTTTCAAAATGAAAAATTTGTACTTTAAATATCAACAGAATGTCAACTAGGATAAAACTGATCTGTGTCCAACGGCTCTTAAACGCGGCTGAAACCGACACAGCGTTACTGCATGAGGTAGAAATTGAAAATCCAGACGAAATTTCACAATTCAACATGTCCCAACAAATCTGAAAGTGAAGGTACAGCGAAATTAAAAAGAGATGGCATTCTAGTGATAGAAACTGAAAGGCTTTTAAGCGGTAGAGGAATATCAGCACAACCAGAAAAACAATTTTGGTAATTGTGTATGCTCAGTTTGGAAGCACTCGTACAGATGCGAGGGCTGAGTTCTTCCACCAACGTCCAACCTCATGGAGCAGAGTCGTATTTGGTGGTGATTTTAACTCTAATTAGCAAAAAAGACCAAAACTAAATTTACACAGACGCCTGGGACTCGAATAAATGGTTTGAAATTGAGACATCATTTACACGTGGGAGGCAACAAATGTAGTCTCATTAATGTACACCTACGTCAGTACGTAACGTCACTACGTCAGAAATCTGGCCTTAACATTTTTCCGATCATTGAAACTGTATTACCAGATTCAGTTTACAGAAGCAGATGAATTTTCGTGTAAAAGGACGCTGGAAATTAAACACTGTCTTACTCAGAGAGGACGAATTAAGAATTATGGTGTTGGAAGCATGGAGGGCCTTGTATCACTATCATCAGGAAACACCGCATCAGGTGGAGCATGCGAAACCAGAACTACGGAGATCGTTTAAACAATGTGGTTACAATAAAAGTGTGTGGCAGAGAAGTGCAGAGAAATTTTATTTCCCATGTCTCCAAAAACAGTACCGAAGTACACGTGACGTAAACACTAACAGTTCACAGATAAACGAGATTTAGGCTAAGTGCAAATAATGTCAATTCGTACTAGAAAACTAGAAGATCTGAAAGTGAGGTCTGGAGCTGGCAGTATTATCCAAGAGGAGAATGCGTCACTCTACAAGATATCCGAACATCGAAAAGACCAAAACAGTAAATTAATCGAGAAACGCAGGAAATGGGACCATACACCGGCAAAAACAGAGTGCTGCAAACATTTCAGTAGGTTGTATGACTCATTAGACGTAGACGGGAGCCTCGATTTTTTTTAATGATGTCTATGACAAACTAACAGGAGCAGACAAAAATCCTCTCAGTGTAGGGTTTACAGAAGAGGATATATATGAAGCGCTTTTGAGAAGCTCGAAAGGAAAGTCACTAGGAATAGATGGCATACCAGCAGAATTTGAATTATTCCAATATATTGATAGAGGAGCTTAACATATTCAAGGAGGAGGAGGAGGAGATTAGTGTTTAACGTCCCGTCGACAACGAGGTCATTAGAGACGGAGCGCAAGCTCGGGTGAGGGAAGGATGGGGAAGGAAATCGGCCGTGCCCTTTCAAAGGAACCATCCCGGCATTTGCCTGAAGCGATTTAGGGAAATCACGGAAAACCTAAATCAGGATGGCCGGAGACGGGATTGAACCGTCGTCCTCCCGAATGCGAGTCCAACATATTCAAGAATGCTTGTAATGTGTAAAAGTGTATTGAAAGTTTCCACAAGGTGCTAATCGTACTGGGACGCAGGAAGTACCCACTAACAAATACGGAATACGTGAAAATGATCTGAGCATGTTTGTGGCGGCACAAGAGCAAATAAGGAACAGAGATAATGAATACTTGCTGTGTAGCAACAGGAGCTATGATCAGCTGTATAACAAATCCAAGTTAATGTACGTAAGGAAAGGTGTATTAGTGAATGAAAAACAGTGTTTACCAACAGCAACAAAGATAAGAAGTCTAGGACTAGACGTTATGTGTGACCTACAAAGGATGCAGACTGGCGCTCGATGTTGAACAAAGTTAGGACCAGTTTACAGGTGCATTTCGAGTAAAGTATCGACATGATCTAGAAAGGAAAACTAGTGAACAAGTTAATCTTATCTTCCATTTTGCCAGTACCAGCGCCAATAGCCAGAAGTCTACTACAACCGAATGGGTATTTCTTGCGCCGTCGAAATTTTTACAAGGCAAAATACAGCGCACTGATATTACCCTTTGAAAATGGTGAGATCGGATTAATAGATACTGACGCCACATTTAAGGCATTACTAGCACACAATGTCCTTAAGAGATCAAAATTCAGCCCTCCCAGCCTGACAAATACACTTCTAACAGCAGTTAAGCCAGAAAGCCAAGTATCATCTGTCAGTAGTATCATCCGTCAGTAGTATCATCTGTCAGTATTGGTCAAATACATTCAAAGCTCAGATTCTCAGAACCTCCCCAGTCGAGATGAAATACAAAACCCGGGAAGACAAAAGTGGAACGCAAAAAAAGTTACCATCATATTAAAAAAACGTTCAGGTAATAACAGAATAGAAGCTAAATACCGCCGTGTCAACTGACCTGAGGTGTGGTAGAACGTTCGCAACAAACAGCATACGTCAGATGTTAGGACAGAACTGTACAGAGTCGTCAGTGAAACGAATACTGTGCACCACACTTATACTCCATCCATCTAGAAGGTTCACCGACATGCGAAAAGTATAATCTACAGGGTACACCTTTGCACCGGTTCGCATGTCATCAAGCGTGCGCAGCCCGGGAATGGACTGAAGTAAAAATTTCCAGGACTATTGCGAACGGCAGCGCAGTACATCACGGTGCAAGAAGTTGTGATACCAGAACACAAACGATACCCCGACCAGAAAAATAACCAGGTAATCTCGCTGTCGGATCAATTCCTACATTACGTGATGTCATTAGAAACTCCGAGTTTAAGGGAATGTAAACTGACGACATTTCGCTGTGAACTGCAGGAAAAACGTTATCGAAACAGCTTTCCAAAATACACAAGAACATGACATCCCTGCATCTGAGATATTAAGATCTGTGTATAGATTGCTGAATCCTCCCCTTTTACTTTGTAAATAAGGTTAATACCTTTACATGCAACTTACGTTCTTGAAGTGGGAAGTAGATAGTAAAAAAAAGGTATCTACAACGAAGGAGAAGAAATTGATTTTATTTATTCATCTAATTATCTTAGAAAAGAGACAATAACCGCTCTTTCTATACATGACAAGCGACTGAGTTGGGGCAAGATATCAGAGTTCCTTACATTTATACTGAAGCGTGCGTTTAATTTTTAGAACAAAGAGAGAAAAAGGTGAAATTGACTTATATTTTTACTATTAACCATGAAAGAGACTTTACTGTGTTACAACTGTTCTTTTTCAGTTCCGTGGAAGGAGAAATTTTCCTTATCATTTAATACACAATTAAGAAGAAATTTTATTTAAGTAAACAACAAAAGATAATTGCCACATCAGGCGAAACCATTACGCTAGTCAGTTTCTTCCATTTCCAGGAGAATTTTACTATATATCTAAATGTTTGCGTCAGAGAATGAAAGTGATATAATCAGTGGATAGCTGCTTAGAATCTCGCAATGCTCTTTCTCTTTAGTTTCAATTTTTTTCGTTCAATTCGAATACCTACATCACTTAGTATGAAACTTGTTAACTATATGCTAATTAATACATATTTAGTTATCATTTCCTATGAAAATAAATGTCATCTTTTTAATTACATATTGAATGCATTGCAAATATAATTTTTTTAACTATCGATATTTTGTTAAGCAAAATGAAGAAGTTTGTTTAAATTTAAAAAATTACAAATGTGTTAACAATGTTTTATAAAATATCGATAGTTAACAATTTATATTTGCAATGAAAACTGGAATTTTTCATGAATTATAAACAAGAACTCATGCATTTCTCACGATGATTATATTTGTGTTAATCAGTATATACGTGAAGAATTTCATGTTTGAAGGATGTAGGTATATGACATGAACGAAAACAAATAAGACGAAAAAGAAGCCTATAGCGGAATTCAGACTGTTGACCTATTGACTACACAGTGAACAGTCTCAGACACTACCAGGACAGCCAGCACCACGTCATAGAAACAGCATTCACTTTAATCAAAGAAAGTTCCTCGGAAAATTTCAGAGTAGATTTTCTCGAGAACTGATGATTGCATAAATCTGCTTTGGCATTTCAGTATTTGTATTTGTAACTCACGTATCATAAATATGAAAAGCTACAAAAATACAATAGCTGAACGCTTTTAATCATCTTGAAACGCGTATGTATTCAGTACCAGCGATGGCTACTGATTACTGTATTGAGATCACCAATGATTAATTAATAATGCTTTGTAACTGGGAAATGAATGCTACTGATTACTGTATTGAGATGATCAATGATTAATTAATAATGCTTTGTAACTGGGAAATGAATGCTACTGATTACTGTATTGGGATGACCAATGATTAATTAATAATGCTTTGTAACTGGGAAATGAATGCTACTGATTATTGTATTGGGATGACCAATTATTAATTAATAATGCTTTGTAACTGGGAAATGAATGCTACTGGTTACTGTATTGAGATGACCAATTATTAATTAATAATGCTTTGTAACTGGGAAATGAATGCTACTGATTACTGTATTGGGATGACCAGTGATTAATTATCAACATTATTCTGTAATACTATGTTATTGACTACCTCCTGTTTTAAGAAATGACTTCTGATGATTTGTAATTAAGGAATGAATACCAATGTTCTCTGTAAAATGTTCTCTGTAAAACGAATGACTTCTATGATTTGTAATTAGAGAATGAGTGCCAATGTTCTCTGTAAAACAATTGATGAACATTTTTCTGTGATACTACATACATGGTACAGAAATGTTCAATAACTGGGCTATGATTGCCACAAAATACTAATGTAATTCCTAATGAAGACTAGTATGTGACTTAATGTCTTTCACCTTCTGAACTAACTACCTTGAATTACGGCAATATCCATTTGTCCTGTATATCCTCTTGATCATGGAGCACTATATTTGGTTTTTGCACTAATTCTACGTTGGTGTGCCTTGTAAGAGCGTGGTGTTGACACGACATGCTGTCCACCACCGTGAGCGATGGAGACGTTATTATGGTCCCACTGTTTGGTGTACCTGATGTACTGCCAAAATGATAACATGGAATATTACTACGACATTTCAGTGTCTTGGCTACGCTGATAAACACTTCTGGGAAAAGAACTTCAGATTGTCTCACTTGGTGTTGTACATCTGTGGAAAGATATGGACTTTCAGTGCAGCTGTGTGCAACCTAAAGTGCTACAACCATGATGCAATCCTTCCCTTTCCGATCCTAATTCTTGTAACATAGTGAAAATCATTTTTTTTTTTTTTTTTTTTGCTAACATCATTTGTATTCATGGCCTATATATTTTTTTTGATTTGCTGATATATTCTGAACTACAGTGCGTGTGCACTTTTGTCATTTTTCTAACATGATTTCTACTTATCGCATATTCATTTGTGATTTGCTGATATGTTCTGAACTATAGTACTTGTGCACTTATGTCACTTGTCAACATGATTTTTTTGCCATTACGTTTATTTGTTGTGAAAATGCTAAAGAGTTTTTCAGTGCGTGTGCACTTTTGTCATTTTTGTAACATGATTTCTACTCATTGTATGTGCATTTTGATTTGCTGATATATTTTGAACTACAGTACATGTGCACTTATGTCATTTGTTAATATGTTTTGTACTCATTGTATATACATTTTGTTATTGTCTAATATGTCTTGTACTCGGTGCATGTGCACCACATTTACTTCATGTTCTACATCTGTATATTCTGTGATTGTAAAGTTAATTAGTTAAGAAAAAATTTGTTGCTCATGGCAAGTCCAAATGACTCACCATCGCTGCCAAATTTTTACCCCCACCCCAGTGGACGGTTATGAAATGCGTATGTATTCAGTACCAGCGATGGCGAGGCATGACAGAATCTCTGACCAGAGAGTTATTTATCGTTGCTAGTCTGCGCTTGACCGCGCGAGTGTTCAGTTGCGAGTAGGATGTTGTGTGTAGCGAGTCGCGAGAGGAAGCAGTCAGCCGACTGTAGTAGCGAGTGGACGGTAGTACTGAGCGGGCGTCGGCATGGGTCGGCGGCGTGCGCCCTTTACATCTCTGGTCAAGGTTCGGGACGAAGTATATTGTTAAATAAGGTAATGAAACAGCACTGCGCACATCTGATAATGTAATGTATGTTAATTGTAATTAATTTGTTCAAGAAATGCCCCATTAATAATTTTGTTTTCAAAGCAATCGTTTTTAAGAAAAGAATCATTCCAATTGAAACAATATTTCCTATGTTTTTCCTCCCAGAATCAATTTATCAGATTAATTATTGCACAGGGCCTAAGGTCAGCTCAGCTGCCCTTATAAAATTTATCAGGTTCACCTTAACGTTAATTTTGTGGGGACTTAACGTTTTTGGACATTTGTATTATCATTGAGTTTTATTACTGTGGGAAGCTAACATTTGGCATTATTTGCAATTCTATTCAATTCTTTTCACTTTCTTGTTTTCACGGGGAGGTTACAATCTTCACAGCATGCGCTTATTTCTTGATGTAGTGAGGGTCCTTTACTATACTCACGTTATTATCCGGTTTCTAGGCATTCATGAACGATAGTTTCCAATGTATGCTTACGTTTTTTATTTCGCAATGGTTTTCAACTTTTAAACATTTATGGATGAACTTTGGTTTCGTCATTACGCTGATGTTCTCTTCTTACTACGGAATGGTTATAATTAAACTTTCTCTACTTGAGCTAGTGTAGACGGAAAACTACTCATATTTTCTGTAGGGCCTATTGGTAACCAACTTTATATGAATAATGTTCAGATTTTGCGGTGCAGCATGTGCGTTGTTAGTAACATTAGCGCCATAAGCTGCCGTTATGCGCCGGTACTGGTACAGAGGTACAGAGAGGTAGGGATGAAATCAGAGTGCACTGCAAGTGCAGACAGTTATGATGGTTGTGGACATGGTTGTGGACAGTCAGTCTGGAGAATCTGAGCGGGGATTAACTTGTAAAGCTAAAAAAAAAAAAAAAAAAAAAAAAAAAAAAAAAAAAAAAAAATGAAAAATGATTCAGGTGGCTCGGAGGTCATTAGTCCCGTAGACTTAGCACTACTTAAACCTAACTAACCTAAGAACATCACACACAACCATGCCCGAGGTAGGATTCGAACCTGCGACCGCAGCAGCAGCGCGGTTCCGGACTGAAGAGCCTAGAACCTTTCGGCCACAGCCGATCCACCGTTTTTTCGGGCAGCACCAGGACATCTGTAGTGCGGTTCAAGGCTGTCGTGGATGTAGATGGTCTTCTCTTGAACAATGTCTGTAACCTGAAAGATAAATATGGTACGCAGTTTATAAATGTTACCGTCACATGTGAAAATTCAAACGTGTTTCTTTCAATGGTTTATTCTTTATTTCTCTTCTGCGTGTGCTTAAAAATGTTTTCACAAAGTTTCATTGTCCTACGATCTCTGACTTCTTACGGCTGCACTCTCATGTAACCCTGTACTTTGCGCGGTAGACGTCTGGAAATACCAGACGATGTAGTCGCCACATTACCAAACACGCCGTGAGCCCAGGGCCGCATAGCCTGATCCCTGCGACGTTATGACATAGGCGAGCCAGCCACGGCAGCCGCTCCCGCAGAATTTTGAACAGCTGCGGTTGATAGCCTGCCGCTGCTCTGACAGGGAGTCGCCCACATCCAGGTCACAGTCAATGTATGTAGCTCGCAGCAGTATTTCCATATGTAGAACACCTTGACAGCACTAAGAGAAATGAAACATAGACGCAGCTCAAAAAAATGGTTCAAATGGCTCTGAGAACTATGGGACTTAACTTCTCAAGTCATCAGTCCCCTAGAAATTAGAACCACTTAAACCTAACTAACCTAAGGACATCACACACATCCATTCCCGAGGCAGGATTCGAACCTGCGACCGTAGCGGTCGTGGGGTTCCAAACTGTAGCGCCCAGAACCGCTCGGCCACTCCGGCCGGCTAGACGCAGCTCTACGCGACCGCAACTCTACCTTACTGTTGCTTGCGTTACGGAATAGTCGTTCACCTCTGGTGTTTTAATAGATATACTCCCACGTTGTCCCTTCTTCTTGTCAATATTTTCCATATATTCCCTCCGACGATATTTTTCCCAAGAATCACCTTATCAGTCCACCTAATTTTCAACATTCTTCTGTAGCGCCGTAACTCCAATGCTTCAATTCTCAACTGTTCCGGTTTTCACACAGTCCATGTTTCACTACCTTACAATGTTGTGCTCCAAACGTGTATTCTCTGAAATTTCTTCCAGAAATTAAGGCCTTTGTTTAATACTGGTAGACTTACCTTGGCCAGGAATGCCCTTTTTGCCAGTGCTAGTCCGCACCTTATGTCCTCCTTGCTCCGACCATCATGGGTTGCTTTGCTACCTGCGTAGTAGACTAAATTAACTACGTCTATTCCGTGATCAAAATTGCTATGCTAAGTTTCTCGTTATTCACATTTCTGCTACTTGCCGTAACTTTAGTCTTTCTTCGATTTACTCGCAGTCAAATGGTTCAAATGGCTCTGAGCACTATGGGACTTAACTTCTGAGGTCATCAGTTCCCTAGAACTTAGAACTACTTAAACCTAACTAACCTAAGGGCATCACACACATCCATGCCCGAGGCAGGATTCGAACCTGCGATCGTAGCGGTCGTGCAGTTCCAGACTGTAGTGCCTAGAACCTCACGGCCACACCGGCCGGCTACTCTTAGTCCATATCCTGCACTCATTAGATTGTTAATTCCATCAACAGGTCCCGTAATTCTTCTTAAAAAAAAATGGCACTGAGGACTATGGGACTCAACTGCTGTGGCCATCAGTCCCCTAGAACTTAGAACTACTTCAACCTAACTAACCTAAGGGCATCACACACATACGTGCCCGAGGCAGGATTCGAACCTGCGACCGTAGCGGTCGTGCAGTTCCGGACTGTAGTGCCTAGAACCTCACGGCCACACCGGCCGGCTACTCTTAATCCATATCCTGCGCTCATCAGACTGTTAATTCCATCAACAGGTCCCGTAATTCTTCACATCAGGATAGCAATGTAAAGAACGAATCTTATCACTGACATCATTTCACCTTTAATTTTAATTCTACTCTTGCACCTTTCTTTTATTTCCGTCTTCTTCGATGCATGTACTGAACTGCAGGGGCGAATAAACGACATCCGTATCTTACACCTGATCCGTGCTTGGCTCGTGTTCGTTTCATATCCCATTTGATTTCCTGTTTTTAC
This sequence comes from Schistocerca americana, assembly GCF_021461395.2. NCBI lineage: Eukaryota > Metazoa > Arthropoda > Insecta > Orthoptera > Acrididae > Schistocerca > Schistocerca americana. Next base: position 52,856,468 of record NC_060124.1, read on the forward strand.
TGTACTACCACCTCGTTATGTTAATTTCAATTACTGGTGTCACTGAGTTGCCGCCTTGCCTGCCCGTGAGCGGCAGCAGCGGCGCTTATCGACATATAAGCCCTGGCGTATTATCTTTGCTGACTGCTATTACTTCCCGGTTGTAGTGTGTTCGGAGTTAGTTCGGATCTGCCAGTGAGTTGGCAGGCGCTAGCAGTGCAGTTCTGACCTGGCAGTGTTTGACTTAAGGCGCAGCAGGAGTTCAGTAGAGGGGTGGCTGCAGTGAGGTCCGGACAGCCATGACTCGCCTGACGGTGGCCGATACATATCACTTGAGTGTGGACCACCTTGGTTGGGTCGTCGGTCTGTCGTCTGGTCGGACGACGTGTATGTTGGCCGGCGATCGCTTATGGGTTGCCTGCGAGTGCCGACTCGTCTTTCGTCCTTATTATTGCACAATCGCTGGCATTTGTATTGTCTACTCCTTCGTGCAAGTGTTCGTGGAACTGTGTGTAGCCTGTGATGTCGACTGTTCAGTTACTTTAGTGCTGTCTCCGTGCTGATGTGTGGTGGTCGGTTGGGTGTAGTTTGGCTGGGCCTGCTGGCGGTCTCTACGCAGTGTCGGAGTGCGTGGGGCAGTTCCCATAGCTACGAGGTCCGTGGCTCACCCACCCTGGACACGAAAGTTGAGTTGGGATTTAATTTACTAGCAAGTCAAGACTGTTGACATGTGCCGCTTGGTTCTCGTTGTTGGCTTTTGCGACAATCGTGCGAGCAACAACGTGTGTGTTCGAGTTGGCGAAGGTTTAGCCACCGTCCGGTGGAGTTTAACTATATTTGGTTATTTGCAATTGAAGTGCACCAGCGTAATGTTCTGCCTTGCGGCTGTTAATGTTCCGGTTACCTGCCCTGGCCGTTGACGTAAATTTACGCAGTGTCCTTGCCTCACAGTGTAGTCGCTGTTCAGATCAGTGTGTAGTTTCACAGCTTGATGTATGCTTGGTTGTGGGCGTCCATGCCTTTTACGTCTGCATTGAACTCCCGGTTGTGCGCTGGTCGAGTGGAGCGCAAGTTACCTTGTCGGTGGGTCCGTTGACTGTCTGTTGGTTGGGTTGTCGTCAGGTCGAGAATGGTTGGGCTGACTGCCTGTCTCACCTAAGTGAATGATAGTATTTCAAGTGCTGGCCGCCCCCCGAAAGTTCTGAGCGCCGTTAGCTGCACTGCCTTTGCTTATTTTCTGTTGTGTATTTGTATGGCTCATAGCCGATGGTTTTGAATTAAAGTTGAATTGTTTTTAGTGGTGTTTCAAGTCATGGGCCTTCAGCTGCTTTAAAATTAAAGTTCCTTCCTTTTCAAGTGTTAGATTGTTTGGGCCTTCAACCTGATTAATATATTGTTTAAAGATGAAGCCATGGGGCCTTCAGCCGTTTTTAAATTAAGGATCTTTGTCTTTCGAGCATCAGACAGTTTGGGGCCTTCAGGCTAACTGAAGATAAGGCCTTCTGCCTCGTCTTTATTATTTAATTTTACCTTGAGTGTTAAATCATGGGCTTTCAGCCGTCTTTAAGTTAAGGTTGTTGCTTTTCAAGTGTTAGATTTTGGGCCAAATTGTAGAACTTACTTAACGTGCCCTTTAAATATTGTCTTTGGGGTCTGAATTTTGAGTTAATGGCTTTTAGCCGTTTTTTTTAAATTATGGTGGTTGTGCCCTTAAGGTAAAAGATAGTGTGGCGTACTCAGCCGATAACTAAGTTCAAGAATTTGTACTGTAATGTTTGGTCAAATAAATAAAGTTATATGTGTTCGAGTGCAACTCACAGTGCTCATTTCGGCTCCTTTCCACAATTCCAACTACCTGTCCTGTCCTGCGGGTTTAGCAGGGCCTTTCAACACCCTTTTCAATCCAAACACCGAGCACTATGTTCTTGGTCTTCCAGTCTTATTTTTCCCTTCCGGTTTTTGTGCATGTTGCATATTACCCGTTCAGTGATGAATCGCAGTTCTGCACTAGTCCAGATACCATCGTTGCAAAGTATAATGACGACCTGGGGAGATACACTTTTCTTCCAATGTTCCGGAGGGTCATGGTATGGAGGTCATCTCGTATGACTTCATGTCACACCTGACAGTGATAGGGCGCACACTGATGGTACACTGGTGCCGAAAGGACATGGTGCAGTGTCACGTTTTACCTCTCATGCGACAGACTGGTGACACCATATTTCGGTACTACACTCGTCACACCTGTCTCTGCGAACTCTTTGCTTGATGTTGAGGTACACTCGAGAGCAGCAAGGTCCAGAGATTTGTCCGTGATAGAATATGTGTGGGACCAGCTCGGACATCAATCCATACCACTGCCAGTATCTGGGATACCACGAACGAATTACAACAGTTTGTGGGCAAGAGTACTTCCATAGGGAACACAATGACTTTATGACCGCCATACATCCCATCCTCGTTGCCAGTCTTGTTGTGTCTAGATATCCTGCCTACTAGGTTCGCCAGACAAACAATCAAACAACTCGTCTTAATGAGTTTTACTACAAAAAGACAATCAGATACTTAACTTTGGCTGTTACACAAATCTGATGCAAGCAAAGGGCGACATACGAAATACTCAGGCTTTTCAGTGACTGCTAATCTCTAACTGACAAAAGTCTTTCCTGAACTGCTATTGAAGTGCCTAACGTTGACGCTGCTACACAAGTGGCTTTTGTTGACGCTACTATCCAAGGGGGCCGCCTCCAGTCGGGCGTGGAGCTTATGTCCTCTTCACCTACGGACCGCTGCTGTCGCGTTGTAGTCCTGGAAGGGAGCCAGTCAGCGTGCGATTGGCTGACTTCTTCTCACAGCCGCGTCTTCTCTTTCGTTTCCGACTGGCGTGCAGGCGCTTGACTTTACGCCCTAACATTCACACACTTCCCTACCGAATTAGTGCATGCTTTTATGACAGAAAAAATGCAACGTCATGCTGAGAAAATATGTTTGTAAACTTGCCTCGATTTTGTAATGACACATACCTTCTCCACCCGTACATCATTTCGTTTCCTCCTTCTCTTCTGGTTACTTCATTTGTTTTTTGTCAGGCAACCTATAATCTTGTTTTCATTTCACTTATACAGCCCCACTGAATGTATCTTCCTTTTCAACTTGTCTTTCTTTGCTTAGTGCCGGTTTTCCACTTGAACTCTTGGTGTTCATACAGCTGGGTTTCTTTTCATTTCACCTTTGCAGTAGGTGCTATCTGTCTTTTCCCTACTTACGCATGCGCCTATAGCTTTGCGTGTGTGCCCTCTAGCCATTCCCTTTGCCGTATCTATTTTTTTAGGTGCATATATCCTCTTTCACGCGCTCATTTGCTGAATTTTTAAAGTGTCGCACTTCGTTAATTAAATTCAATATGTCTTGTGCTAGCCAAATATATACAACAGGACTTGATCCTTTGTTGTCTTCACTATTTCTTCTCTCAAAGCTACACATTCGTCTTCTGCTGTACTCCTTTCCAATGTAGAAGTCAATTGTTGTCCACTGCTCTCTTTGAAATCTTTTACAATCTCTAGTTCATTCAATTTCTCCATGCCTCGTCTCTTCCAATTCCCAAATTTTTGCAATTTTTTCAATTTTACTCTACAGTTCATAACAAATAAATCGCGGTCAGTGTCCACATCTGCTCCTGGAAAAATCTTACAGTTTAAAATTATTCCTATATTTCTGTCTTCAGTCTGAATCAAATTCAAAATTTCCAGTGTCTCCAGGCATCTTTCATTCCTTTTCCGACTTCGCTCTAGACCCCCGTGGAAAAAATCACTGCGCTCTCTGGTTGCATTCTTGAGTAAGAATTGTCTGTCATTCTTCCACAAGCATTCACACACCTCATTTAAAGTGTTCCCAACAGAGTTCAAGTGGTACAGAGGCGAAGAGTCAAGACACCCCATATTAATGTCTAGTGGTAAGTGTTCATAAACTTTTGTTCAGACAGTGTATATCAAGTAGTGTAATCCACTGTCCTGAATCATCTGGGTGATTGATCAAAATTAATTCACCGCAGCTGTAGTAATTATTTCACATGTAAGCATATAACTAATTTACTAACACAGTTAATACTAATGTATCATTTTTTGTTTCGTTCATCAGCCTTTTGACTAGTTTGATGCAGCCTGTAGTGTATTCGTCTCCTGTGCCAATCTCTACAGCTCGCAGTGGCACTCACATCCAGCACTCTTTTCTCTGATCTCTTAACACATGTCCCATCGTCTTGTTCCCTCTTCTTGCCAATGTTTTCCATATATATCTTTCCTCGTCGATTCTGCGAAGAACCTCCTCATATCCAATCAGTCCACCTAATTTTCAACATCATCTGTAGTACGCTATCTTAAACGCGTCAATGCTCTTCTGTTCCGAGATTTCCAGTGTCCATGATTCTCTTCTATATAATACTGTGCCCTAGTTTATGTTCTCAGAAATTTCGTTTTCAAATTGAGACCTTATTTGCTACTAGTGAATTTATTTAGACTAGGAGTGTCTTTGCTTGTGTTAATCTGATTTTTATGTCCTTCTGCTGTCGTCGGTTATATTGCTTCCAGAATTCATTGTCACCAGTTTTGATATCGGGTTTCTCGGTATTATCATTTTTACCACTTTCGTGTTTCTTCAGTTTATTCTCAATCCACGTTATGTTCTCATTAGACTACTGATTCCATTCAACAGATCCTATAATTCGCTTTACTTTCCCTCAGTGTAGCAATGTCATCATCAAATCTTTTTTCTGATATCCTTTCAACTGGAACTTTTATTCGCTATATCGAGACTTCCTTTTATTTCCGACATTGTTTCTTCGTTCTGTAGATTATACAAAAGGATCGAAAGACTGCATACCAATATTACACCCTATCTAATCTGGGACCTTTGTTCTTGGTTTTCCATTATTATTTTTCATTCTCATTTTCTTGTATATTGTACTTTACCCGTTCTTCCATATTTTAGCTATTACATATTTTCATGAGAATTTGGAACATCTTGCACTATTTCACATTGTCAAATGCGTTTACCATGTCGAAAAATGTTCTGAATAATTTTCGTAACTTTCGCTTATATTATCAAACATGAGGTTGTAACTGCCTCTCTGGTGCCTTTGCTTTAACTGAAACCAAAATGTTCGTCATCTAACAGATTTACAATAGCTTGTAGATGTATTTCTCAGTAGCAATATTGGTTACATCGCAATGGAGAGAAATGTGCACGGCAAATATTGTGAAAATGGAAAATGCTACTGATAGATTTGTAGTCAGGGGCTAGTATTGTTAGCGAATAAAAAGATTCTAATAATAGTTCGAAATTGTAGTTTTGGTGAAGACATACACTTTTTAAATGAGACATAAACAGACTAAAAGTAGGACAAATTACAATGTCAATGGCGTTTGTTGCAGGGATCTAGTAGGAGTCGTTATCACATACCGTATTTTTAAAGTTTCCACACTGACACTTGTTTGTGCCATTTAAATAGAGCAGTTGTTAGATATGATGTTATGTTTGCTTGAAACTGATTGTATGTTCCTTGCGTGCATTGTATTTGATAAAACTTAATTAAATTGTGGCAGCTGATTGTGCAGCTTGTACGTACAAATCTAACTGTAATTCCAACTACAACATAAACTCTCTCCCGTTTAAAAAATACGCTTTACCAAATCCAAGACAGGGATGTTGTTGTCCATATATCTCGAATTTCTCATGTGAAATGTACATTTCTCGATTTTATACGAGTTATTTTCGAAGACAGATGAAATCGGAAAATTTTTGCGTTTTCACGTCATTAAAGTATCCTCATTTGTTGTGAAAATCGTGTAAAACCATACAGCGTAGGCAACATTTCCTCTAAGCATTCTCTCATCAGGTAAAAAAAATTTCTTATCAGCTTAATATCTAACTTTTAGAAAATGCTGTTAATTCATACAACGATAAATATACCGTTGTTCCTATTGTATGACATGGTTTTGAAAATACTCTCTTACGTTTGTTAAAAGCCTCGGCCAAATTTTCTCAGGCCGCTATCGCCAGAAATATCATACGTATCCCAACGTGAAGACATCCGTCTTACCCACGATGGATTCAAAATGTTTCTTTAATATTACACGATAATCCATTAAACACAAAGCTTAATTTTTTTTCTGTGAGGCCTGATGCTCTAGGTTAGCTGCCTATGTGCAATGGCAGCGTAAGCATTTACAGAAATTCTTGTTAAAAAAAGAATTGTACCTCTGGCCTAATATGAATCGGAAAATATTACAAGACGCCGTTTTCCACTTATTGAGATTATTGTTTTTAATACTTTTAGCATGAAATGATTATTAAAAGAGCTTGTACCATTTTTGTCATTAATGGCGCCGCTACAACAATGAGCCTAAATGAAAATGGCCAGGGCAAGTACTCGCTACTGACATTAACACATTTTATAACCAGTAGTTTCGTATATATTCAAACAAGTTCTAATATTCCCACAGATAATTGTATGTATTACAGACAGTGAACAATGAGCGTCTGTCAGCTAGAACATCAGAATCGAGAAGACAATGAAACAAAAAATGTTCATTGTTTTTATACAAACGGACAAAGATAATAATTATTTCAATTCATAGAACGCAGATCACGCTCCTTTATTGTTGCGTATCGATAACCTACTTATACGCCTTTTTACCGGAGGCTATGCTATAGAAGACATTGCATCAGATAGAAACTGGGAGAGACTGCAGTACTGTGGAGTGTTTCCTAATAGCTGTCTGAAGGTGATGACCTGTACATTTAATGTCATCTCCCACAGTGACGGAGTACCAGATGTCACGGAGTACCAAGAACATTGATTCCACATACTGTTCGTGCATATTGCACCAAGGTATATGATTACCGTTTCAATGTCCTAGGTGGTGGTCATCCTGATCTCCAAATCTTTGGACACTGCGTTTTTCTTTTTTATGACTTACAATGCATAGCTGCGTGCAGGACAAGGGGTTGTTCTGCAGGAATTAAAACCACAGAGCATGCATAGCACGCACTATCAGTTGTCAATATAAGACTAAACAAGTCTGTGTTTGCAATGCGAATGATGTCGGACGTAGGAGATATAAATATAAAAAAAACTGGCATATTTTGATTATTTTCACTCCATTATGTTATATGGTATCATATTTTGGGGTAACTCCACAAACAGAGAAAAAACTTTTAGAGTACAGAAACGTATAATAAGGGTAATGAGTAGTGTAAATCAAAGAACATCATGTCGAAACCTATTCAAAGAATTGGGCATATTAACCACAGCTTCTCAGTGTATTTATTCCTTAATGAAGTTTGTTGTAAGTAATACATCTCTGTTTCCAACTAACTTCTTAGTACACAGAATCAATACTTGGAATAAGAACAATATACACAAAGATTTAAAATCACTTACTCTTGCCCAGAAAGATCCGCATTCAAACCCCATCCGGGACGTAACACGTAATGAATATATGTATGAGCTTTACCCTTGTCCTAACCCGAATTCACCCTCCATCATGGCATCATTCCATGTGAAACCGACCTGCGCGCACACACACACACACACACACACACAGAGAGAGAGAGAGAGAGAGAGAGAGAGAGAGCTGTATGTAGACAACTGTACTATATTTAGAAGCAAATTTAGTATACATGGCCACAAGTGATATCATGATCACATAAGCAGAAGTGACATCAAAGCGGTAAAATTACGAAAATTGACTGAAGACACTTATTAACTGTGGGAGAAGACAAAAAAATTTGGAAATATTGAAGGAGAATGAAAGAGTGTTTTCATGTCTGCTTGGTGCAGGAAAATACTGCTACATGTGTTTGTGTGAGTGACAGCAAGATGAATACGAGAAAAATACGACGAGGAAGCAGTGGGAATCTATGGTAACTGAGTGAACACTAAACGTAGAGTAATAAATTTATATATATCGGGTCCCAAGCCCAGGCGTGGGCCCAAAGTTATTGGCAACCAATTTATAAATTTTTTGAAGTGTCTTGACAGGTGACTATGATAATCTTTATGGCGTCCATAGCTAAAGACCATTGTATTAACAGCTTGGCAACTGCAGTATATAACTACCGCATGGACCACGTGTTTACCCTGAGATAAACTGTTCATGTGTTTTAAACTCTGACAAACAGTATTTAAATTGTGCTTCCCTGTACCCTCTACCAATCACATTCATACAGCGAGAGCTAACAAATGCCACACACAACAGTTGCTGCACTGTTTATGACAACATTCTGCAGTATGTCTACTGAGATAATAGGAAGATGTGGAAGCTGACTGCTGTCTTGGATACTTTCCTAGAAAGACAACCATCTGCCTCTGAATATGGATCTGCATTAAAGAACGATAGAAAGTAGATGGAGTATTTGAGGTAGGATTTAAAGGTAGATTGATGTTCTAGAGAAAGGGAGATGCTGCAATAGGTCATTTATCACCAATTCGACCATTTTTTCCATTGTTCTCTTGAGTTGTATCTGTTGTGCTGTGTAACCTGTGTTCGACTCATATAGAATTACGTGTTCTGGGTGTGACGTAGAGCGCTATTTAGCTGAAATAGTTAACAGCAAACCTCCATGTACCACAGTCAGCAGAAGACTTCCAATGTGTGTGTGATGATGAACCATATCCACCAAACCGATGGAACACCCATTTCGGCACCCATCTCTACACGAACGAAAATGTATGCGAAGTACTCTACTTTCCTGCCACATCTTTGACACAGATCGAGTCTTCAGTTTGACATCTGTAGTGTTTCTAAGTCAGTGACATGGTTTTGTGAAGTACTGCCATCAATGTGTATGCATCTGCTTGGCCACTGCTGTGTGTGGATGGAACAGTGCTGTATTCATGGGGTTCATGCTGCATGGCACCTAAGTTCACATGTCAAACACCACTGCTATGGGACTGAGTACTTCTTAATAAAATGTCATTCTACACGAATTTCCGTTGCTGACGACGTTTTATAGGACTGATGCGAACATAGCAAAGTTTTAGAATTGTAATAGAACATGACCAGTGGGCGCTATACACTTCTGGAAAGCTATATGTTGCATGTGTCACAAAGAATCTACTTGTTTTCTTTTGTGTAGAAGGTAGCAGTTTTATCATCTTGAAGTTTCTCACCATAGTGGGTAGGATAGAAAACTAGTGGGGTGAATGTATGTCACGAGCTGGAAATATATTTCCTGCATTGGAGTATTAATATCAATGTATTTCAAAGAACTAATAAACAGGAAATCATACTGATTTAACATTACAGCATGCTTAAGCGGAGAACCATGTAGCCTAACAAATGCATGTTCATGTTTTACAGTGAGTTGTCTCTTACAAGTACCTCCTTCTATGGAATGCAAGCACTACAACAATACTACAGAATTAACAGTACAATGTAAACTGTTTCAGACATCTTCCATCTGGTGATCTGTCATGAATAAACCATACGTTTCTAGTTATTCTTCTTAACTGTCTGTTACATCCATCTTAACTCTCTCAAATATGTCAGGTTCATACCTACTACACACGAATAAGGAGTGAGAGCCTCCTCTGTATGCTTGCATCTAGAAAGATAGTGTGTGATTGGATGGGTAATGAGAATAAGAATTGAATGGAACAATCTTCACAGAATTGTAGTTACAGTATTGGAATGAGAATTCCAATTTATATCAGTACCATTGGTCAAGATATTTCTCTTTCTGTAATCATTATGTGGACCTCAGCTTGTTCTGTTTTTTTTTTTACGAGATGTTGAATATGATGAGTACAGTACCCTCCTACTTCTGGTCTGTTCCAAACTACATCGGAGAAATTTTGCAGGAATGTTAGTTAAAAACAGAGGACCAGTTACAAAATGCATAGAAAGACCATCTAGAGTTTTCCTATGGATCCTTAGACGATAGATTCAATGAAGGGATAGCTCATTTTGAAATAGAGATATCAGTGCTGATATTGATATGATTGTTTTATTGGGGTATTAATCATGAAATATGTTGGTGATGTCTTTCAGTGTCCAACTTTATCCTATGAATGCGAGAATACTTTATGATTCCCATCCACACAGGGAGATATGGCAAATCGTAATAAAATCTTACCAAAGTTATAAAGTGTTTTACGCTTAAGAATATAGTTTTGGCACCTCCTCTCTGAGGAAGGCTGTTTCCTGTACTTAGAAACAGCATTTGTGTCACGTAATGTAGGCAGGGTAACAGGGTTTGCGATATGTCCACATGTATAGAACACCGGCATAGTAATGGATTGGTTGGTTTAGCAATCGTACAGAAATCGACAACCATGCTGCAATGTCATTGCCTGATAGCATCACGAGACTGACGCAGTGAGATGTTTGATTGATGTGGCAAGTCGTTGAGAGTGGTGGCTGGAACTAGAGTAAGGGGGTAAAATGAAATGAAATTACAGGAAAACTAGGAAGATTACGAAAATTAATAGAAAATACACAGAATTCATGACAATACATGTTACTGTGGAGGAATGGGCGTACTTACATGCATGCTCGAGTGAGTGCACGAAAATCATTCCATTCCTCCAACAGTGGGACTGACAACCGATGGTGCACACTGTCCAACTCTCAGAATATCCCTTGTTCCACATGTGGTTATGTATTCTAAGCCACAAAAATGAGAGACGCAGTGTCCACAGATTTGGAGGTCATGATTACCACCACCTAGCACAACAAAAGTGATCATATTCTTGGACGCAACATGCACCCGCAATATGAAGATTCAATGCTTTTGGACTCTTCGAAAATGGAACACTGAGTCACCTGATACCCAGTCACTGTGGAAGATGAGATTAAAAGTAGATGTCATCATCTTCAGACAGCTGCTTGGAAATGCTCCACAGTGCTGCTGTATCTTCCAGTTTCTATCTGATCTGAAGTCTTTGACATTTTTGTCAATAAGAAACATTGTCTCTTTTATTTCAACCATCCTGTGTGTTATGGGGCAGCTTTTCTGTGGGAGCCAGTGGATCGAAACATGTTAATTTTGGTTGAGCACCTAACACAGATCTCAAAGACATGGTAGAAAAAAAATATGGCGATGTACAAATCTGTAGTCATACACTTCTTCAACGCGTTACTGCAAAAATAAAAAAAGGCGATGTATGAAAATGATTAAGAAAAAACAACATGTGAACTCTGTATTGTGATTTATGGTCTGTGGGATGTGGTCTTCCTACAATACAGGAGACAAAACTTTACACAGGTCCGTGGAAGCGACTTCATACACTGGTCACCTTCAATCGATCAGTACTTGCATATTTAAAGTGATCACCACATATGCTCGATGTCACCACACAGACGGTATTTGTTTTCGATATATCAGAAGACGGAGCCTTGTAAAATCTTATCGAGTCCTCTGCCAGATGAAGTTAGCGAAGATTTTATAGTTCATAGTTTTACTACATTGGATGTTATGTGAATAACATGGACAGAGAGAGAGAGAGAGAGAGAGAGATAGAGAGAGAGAGAGAGAGAGAGAGAGAGAGAGAGAGAGATAAAGTGGGAGTGAGTGAGTTGTCAATGAAGACTCTGGCACCATTACACTGTCATGTTTCTAGTGTAGTAATCATAGGAATACGGTGAATGTGATTAGGTTATGTACAGGAGGGTATTTATAGATATTCGTTAGATATCAAGGAATTGTAAGGGTTATGCTTCTGAATTTCTTTGTGTAATCCACATATACTCTGCATGTTTGTGAATTACCTCCTGTACGTTAGTGTACTATTTTTCCCATTTTGGTAGCCCTCTGACCAGTCAGTGACAGGTGGAGGATTAGACAAAGAAATTTAACATTGTTGTCGGAACATGATGTGATTTCAAGAGAATTGGCATTGGTCTGTGACTTGATGGGGCACATCCCTTACTCATCAAAATCAGGTGGATTCAAATGGTATACATCGAATACTGGAGGATTCGTGAGAATATGGTAGGTAAGCGATACTCTGACGAAATCGTATTGTGGGCAAACATGCTACAACCTTTCACACACGTCTCATGAAATGACTGCAACGAGAAAATCTAGGCTAATAAGGAGGTTTTTATAGACAGGCAACCAGCAGCAGAGGTTCCGTCTTTTGTTTTCTCTATAATTGAGAGACAACATCCTTCTATAAACTTTGTGTGCCTATAAATGGATGGACTGACATACTAATAGGTAGATTAAATTACATCTATATGGATACCTCACAAGCCATCATACAGTGGGTTGCGGATGGTACCCTGTACCACCGCTAGTCATTTTATTCCCTATTCAACTCGCAAAGAGAGCGAGGGAGAAAAGGATTACCTATACGCTTCTGTATGAGCGCTGATTCCTCATATCTTGTATTCGTCGTCTATAAGGGAAATGTATATTGGCGGCAGTAGAATTCTTCTGCAGTCAGCTTCAAATGTCAGTTCCCAATAGTGTTCCTCGGGAAAAACGTTGCATTTCCTCCAGGGTTTCCCATTTGCGTTCCCACAGTAGCCATCGTTAATCTGGCAGGAGCCAATAGGAATGCTTCAATGGGCCAGTATTCTGAAGGAAAACCACGTCTGCAGGCTCATTCACATTTGGAAGTGGCGGCGGTGGCAACTGTTGACATGTGCGCCGGTGGCTGCAGTGGAAATGGGGGCGGAGGCGTCGCAGGGGTGAAATATTGTATTGCCGTCATAGACTAACAGGTCTCAGCAGGATTAATTTGGAAGCAGCACATCAGAAGAATATCGCCTGTGGTCTAGGGGTAGCGTTTTTGATTAGTAATCAAAACGTCCTCAGTGCCGGGTTAGAATCCCACCACCACTTAACTTTTGATTAATAATCAGCAATGGCGGCCAAAGACTTCCTACATAAGAAATCACACTCATTCTGCCAACATCATTGTCAATGGAGGCAGAGGAGCGGACAGAAGTTCAGGGCACTCTCTTGTCCTAAGGGTGAAAAACTGCCCCTGAAGGAGAAAGAATCAGCAATGATCAACGGCATAAGGATGCAGGTGGAAATGGAAACACTGCATTATAGACAAAGAACGCGATTCAACGGGACATGTTGCCTGTAACTGGAAAAGTGTGATGAAGAAGTGTTATGATGATCTCTCCATTGGCAAAAGATTCTGTAATAGTCCCCATTCGGATCTCTGGTAGGGAACTGTCAAGGAGGAGGTGACCACGAGAAAAAGACTCAATACGGAACGAAAGGATAATGTTCTATGAGGACGGGGCGTTTGTCACAAGCTTGAAAGTGACAGGAAAGCTAGAAAATTTGCAAAGGGAAATGCAAAGGCTCAGTCTAGATATAGTAGGGGTTAGTGAAGTGAAATGGAAAGTAGAAAAGTATTTCTTGTCAGATGAGTACAGGGTAATATCGACAGCAGCACACAGTGGTATAACAGGAGTAGGATTCGTTATGAATAGCCAGGTAGAGAAGAGAGGGTGGTACTGTGAACAGTTCAGTAATAGGATTATTCTTATCAGAATCAATAGTAAACCAACACTGACAACGATTATCCAGGTATACATGCCGATGTCGCAAGCTGAAGATGAAGACATAGAGAAAGTATATGAGAATATTGAAAGGGTACAAAGTACATAAAAAGATGAAAATCTGATAGTCATGGGGGACTGGAATGCAGTTGTGGGGGAAGGAGTAGAAGAAAAGGTTACCGAGGAATATGGGCTTGAGGCAAGGAATGGGAGAGGACTAAGACTAATTGAGTTCTGTGATAAATTTCTGCTAGTAATAGCTGCAGAGAATCCCTGGGTAACAGAACAAACACTTCAGCTAATCGTTGAAAGAAGGAAGTACAAAATGTTCAGGGAAATTCAGGAATACAGAAATACAAGTCATTTAGGAATGAAATAAATATTAAGTGCAGGGAAACTAAGGTGAAACTACTACATGAAAAATGTGAAAAAATCGAAAATGAAATGATCGTTGGGAGGACTGACTCAGCATATAGAAAAGTTGAAACAGCCTTCGGTGAAATTAAAAGCAATGACGGTAACGGTAAGGGTGTTATTGGAATTCCACCGTTAATTTCAGAGGAGCCAGCGGATAGGTGGAACGAGTGTTGGCCTCTATGAGGAGGAAGATCTTTCTAATGTAATAGAAGGACAAACAGGAGTCGATTTAGAAGAGAGGGGGGATCCAGTATTAGAATCAGGTTTTAAAAGAGCTTAGGAAGACTTAAGATCAAATAAGGGAGAATGGAAAGATAACATTCCATCAGAATTTTTAAAATCATTGGAGGAAGTAGCAACAAAATGACTATTCACGTTGGTGTGTAAAATGTATGAGTCTGGCGACATACCATCTGACTTCCAGAAAAATATCATCCACAATATTCAGAAGACTGCAAGAGCTGACAAGTGAGAGAGTTATCGCACGATCATCTTAACAGCTGGTGCATACTATCACTGACAAGGATAATATACAGCAGAACGGAAAAGAAAATTTTCGAAAAACTGCGGTAAAATCCTATGGGACCTAACTGCTGAGGTGAAGTGTCCCTATTCTTACACACTACTTAAGGTAACTTAAACTAACTTACACAAAGGGCAACACAAACACCCATGCCCGAGGGAGGACTGGAACCTCCGACGGGGAAAGCCGCGCGAACCATGACAAGGCGCCCGAGACCGCACGGCTACCCCATGCAGCAAAAGAATGTGCTAGACGACGATCAGTTTGGCTTTATAAAAGTTAAAGGCAGGAAAAAGGCAATTCTGACGTTGCGATTGATAATGGAAGCAAGACTAAAGAAAAATCAAGGCATGTTCACTGGATTTCTCGACTTGGAAGAAGCGTTCGACAATGTGAAATGGTACAAGATGTTCGGAATTCTGAGAAGAATGGGTGTAAGCTAAAGGAAGAGATGAGTGATAAACACTGTGTACAAGAGCCAAGAGAAAGTAGGGTGAGTGGATGACCAAGGACGAAGTGCTCAGATTAATAAGGGTGTAAGACAGGCATGTAGTCTTTTGCCCCAACGGTTCAATCTGTACATCGAAGAAGCAGTGTTGGAAATAAAAGAAAGAATCAAGAGTGGAATAAAAATTCAAGGTGATAGGATATCAATGAAACGATTCGCTGATGTCATTGCTACCTTGACTGAAAGTGAAGAAGAAGTACATGATCTGATGAATGGAATGAAGAATTTAATGAGTACAGAATATAGATTGAGAGTAAACCCAAGGAAGATTAAAGTTATAAGAAATAGCAGAAATGAGAACAGCGAGATACTCAACATGGGGACTGATCGTCTCGAAGTAGACGGAGTTAAGGAACTCTGTTACCTAAGCAGTAAAATAACGAATGATTGATGGAGTAAGGAGGAGATCGAAAGCTGACCAGTAATCGCAAGAAGGACATTCCTGGCCAGGAGAAGTCTACTAGTATTAAAGACAGGCCTTAATTTGAGGAAGAAATTTCGGAAAATGTATGTCTGGAGTAGTGAAACATAGCTTGTGGGAAAACTGGAATAGAAGAGAATTGAAGCATTTCAGATGTGGTGCTACAGACAAATGTTGAAAATTAGGTGGACTGATAAGGTAGGGAATGAGGAGGTTGTGCACAGAGTATGTGACAAATACTGATAAGAAGAAGGGACAGGATGTCAGGATAACTGTGAAGACATCAGGGAATGACTTCCATGGTACTAGAGGAAGCTGTAGAGTGGGTTCGGTTGGGTTTTTTGGGGGAAGAGACCAAACAGTGAGATCATCGGTATCATTGGATTACGGAAGGACGGGAAAGGAAGTTGGCTGTGCCCTTTCAAAGGAACTATCCCAGCCTGGAAGCGATTTAGGGAAATCACGGAAAACCTAAATCAGGATGGCCAGACGTGGCGTTGAACTGTCGTCCTCCCGAACGCGAGTCCAGTGTGCTAACCTCTGCGCCACCTAGCTCGGTCTAAGCTGTAGAGGGCAAAAACTGTAGAGGAAGACAGAGATTTGAAGACCTCCAGCAAATAATGGAAGAGGTAGGTTGCAAGTGCTTCTCTAAGATGAAGAGGGTGGCACAGGAGAGGAATTTGTGGCGGGCCACATCAAACCAGTCAGAAGACTGATGACCCTAAAAAAATCACATTTCTAAGAGAACTGCTTCCACATAGCTTGTCAAGGCGACCAGCAGGCAGAATGTGATTAGTGTTGACTGTCTTCAGCTATTTGACAGCAGTTACCAACAAATTTCATGACGGAGGGGGTGACTACCTAGCCTGTTGAAAGCCCCCAGGGATGTCACTGAAACATCTGTAAAGCTTACCTGGCAAGTGTAATCTGACTGCGCTAAAAAAGTTACTCACCATCTAAAGAAACTCCTAGATCAATGTAATTAATTAGTCATTCAATTTCATGTCTGTGGCATGCTACCAGAGGGGTGGATGTGAGGGCGAGAGTATACAGATATGATTCGCGAGTTGTAGATCTAATCGGGTGTTTTTTCGTTGGGATGAGATCTTTTAACGAAATTTCAGTATCCCACCCACACAGAGAGAGATGACAATCGTAAGGAAATTAGTTACATTACCAAATTCATAAAGTCATAGGTAGTATTAAGCTGACTTTTACACCTCCTTTATGCTGCTACCTTAAGAGACTTTGGAGATGAGACAGATAACACCTTTAAGATAGTCTGAAAGTGAGGATGCATCTGGTGACCGAGGTAGATCATGTTCTTAGCATTCCACCTTGAATGAAAAGTGAGTTTAATATTCTAGTCCTGCGATGCAGGGTGTAACATATATTAAGCCGATAAGAACATATTCGGGAGGACGACGGTTCAATCCCGTGTCCGGCCATCCTGATTTAGGTTTTCCGTGATTTCCCTAAATCACTCCAGGCAAATGCCGGGATGGTTCCTCTGAAAGGGCACGGCCGACTTCCTTCCCCATCTTTCCCTAATCCGATGAGACCGATGACCACACTGTCTGGTCTCCTTCCCCAAATAACTAACCAACCAAGAACATATTCTTTAGCTGATGAGAGAATACTTAGCAGAAATATAGCCTATGCCATACTATTGTACAGGATATTTTAGCGATATGAAAATGTATTCGATTTCGTCAATCTTCGAAAATGACTCACATAAAATAGAAGAATCTACATTTCACATGAGAAATTTGAGATGTATTGACAACAGCATCCCGGTCTTGGATTGGGTAAAGTGGATTTTTTAAACTGGGGTATGTTAGAAGTGGAATGACAATTACAGATGTATGTCCAAGCTGCCTGTTTTTCCTGCAGTGTGCTGGCAGGGGCAGTTGTGGAGGCTTGGCTGATGGGAAACTGTGGCTTAGCTTCTGAGGACCAATTAATTACAAAAATAGCTCTGACCTATCGGCTCTTGCCTGCTGCTATGCGGGCAGTTCTCGACAGCAGTGCCCTCTGGATAGCTGAATAGTGAAGGAACAAGTGTGCTTGTTGAGCAGCAACAGAAGTGGATGAGAGTGTTGCATAATAAGTTTCAATATGGCGAGTCTCTGTGCTGGACGATTATTCCCAGATGTAAATTGATCCGCTGACTGCTTGGCGGGCATGGTGATTGTCTCTCCTGTCCCAGAGCATCAGGTATGGCTGGAGATGTGCATGCAGCTGCTGGCAAGCCTGGGGCGTGTGTGGGCCTCTTCTGACCGGTGAGGCTGTGGTTTCCTTGCAGTTGGCGAACGGCGTGCGCTTCGCGATCATGAGTGTGTGCGATCAGAAGGTTCTTTCCACCTGATACATTTAGTGGAAACATTGTAAAGGAAAAGGGAGCTTTTGTTCTAAAATATTGGTGCTTACAAGAACTCGAATATACACTCCTGGAAATTGAAATAAGAACACCGTGAATTCATTGTCCCAGGAAGGGGAAACTTTATTGACACATTCCTGGGGTCAGATACATCACATGATCACACTGACAGAACCACAGGCACATAGACACAGGCAACAGAGCATGCACAATGTCGGCACTAGTACAGTGTATATCCACCTTTCGCAGCAATGCAGGCTGCTATTCTCCCATGGAGACGATCGTAGAGATGCTGGATGTAGTCCTGTGGAACAGCTTGCCATGCCATTTCCACCTGGCGCCTCAGTTGGACCAGCGTTCGTGCTGGACGTGCAGACCGCGTGAGACGACGCTTCATCCAGTCCCAAACATGCTCAATGGGGGACAGATCCGGAGATCTTGCTGGCCAGGGTAGTTGACTTACACCTTCTAGAGCACGTTGGGTGGCACGGGATACATGCGGACGTGCATTGTCCTGTTGGAACAGCAAGTTCCCTTGCCGGTCTAGGAATGGTAGAACGATGGGTTCGATGACGGTTTGGATGTACCGTGCACTATTCAGTGTCCCCTCGACGATCACCAGTGGTGTACGGCCAGTGTAGGAGATCGCTCCCCACACCATGATGCCGGGTGTTGGCCCTGTGTGCCTCAGTCGTATGCAGTCCTGATTGTGGCGCTCACCTGCACGGCGCCAAACACGCATACGACCATCATTGGCACCAAGGCAGAAGCGACTCTCATCGCTGAAGACGACACGTCTCCATTCGTCCCTCCATTCACGCCTGTCGCGACACCACTGGAGGCGGGCTGCACGATGTTGGGGCGTGAGCGGAAGACGGCCTAACGGTGTGCGGGACCGTAGCCCAGCTTCATGGAGACGGTTGCGAATGGTCCTCGCCGATACCCCAGGGGCAACAGTATCCCTAATTTGCTGGGAAGTGGCGGTGCGGTCCCCTACGGCACTGCGTAGGATCCTACGGTCTTGGCGTGCATCCGTGCGTCGCTGCGGTCCGGTCCCAGGTCGACGGGCACGTGCACCTTCCGCCAACCACTGGCGACAACATCGATGTACTGTGGAGACCTCACGCCCCACGTGTTGAGCAATTCGGCGGTACGTCCACCCGGCCTCCCGCATGCCCACTATACGCCCTCGCTCAAAGTCCGTCAACTGCACATACGGCTCACGTCCACGCTGTTGCGGCATGCTACCAGTGTTAAAGACTGCGATGGAGCTCCGTATGCCACGGCAAACTGGCTGACACTGACGGCGGCGGCGCACAAATGCTGCGCAGCTAGCGCCATTCGACGGCCAACACCGCGGTTCCTGGTGTGTCCGCTGTGCCGTGCGTGTGATCATTGCTTGTACAGCCCTCTCGCAGTGTCCGGAGCAAGTATGGTGGGTCTGACACACCGGTGTCAATGTGTTCTTTTTTCCATTTCCAGGAGTGTATTTAGCGCTACGATCTATTTGTGGGGAAAATTTAAGTGCATTATTTGAAAAATGTTTGTGTGCGACTCTTAAACTTTGAAAATATTTTTTTTTTATGAGGAAGACTCATCATAAGGTGTTGGTGAGTGTTTTATTCGATGTATTGATGAGTGTTTCTATTTGACTCCTGCAAATTGTTAATCAGTTTATATGATGGGATAGAACAAATGGATTACTTCTCGCCATTTTTGATATAGCAATTGCATCCTTCGTTCCCATCATTAGCCAGTAGGAACACAGTATTCTGAGGATGGATGAAACCCCACCTGTATGTTTGGACACATTGGTTCATACATGTGTTCACACAGGCAGGAACAAACCACTTGAGAGAGACAGAGGCAGGAAGCAAGTCTGGAATTTCTCACTGAAAGGAATGCTGCCACTAGGTACCTTGTTGGAGGGTCATGAGAACTAATGAAAGTCCTTCACATGGCTGGCACATCACCTTGAGCTAGAAGTTAGAGGTACAGGTGTTACAATAGGAAGAAGAAACTTGAGAGAGGGTAGAGTTGGTTTCCTAGGTATCGAATATCAACGGACGCTGACCTCCAGTCTGCAGTCAGTGATACGTAGTAGCGAAAATAGCGGCTAATATGGCGCACTTCATTTCATTCCTCGGTGTTTTCAGTCATTACGTCATGGCTGGAGGAGCCCCGTCTTCTGCAAAGTGATTAAATAAAGAGTATGCAAATTGCAAATTGACTTGAACAATATATTATTAACACCGATTTGAATTTCGTGTTGTCGCACCCTTCCTCTCCAGAACAGACTTTCTTTTCCTCGTCAATTTCCAGATGGGACTGGCATGGGGAAGTGGTGGAAGGGAGGGGAGGGTTGTGGAATTTCCCAGGATGGAACTGAACTGGGGAGGAGTGACAAGAAAATGTGTCCATTTTCTCAGAGGGATGCGAGAGCAATAGGTGTATGGGAAGAGTTGGAGAGGGGCGGGGGTTCTCAGAAGAACAGATTGCGCTGACAGGATCATAACTGCCAAGGGGTCATAAATTTACAATAACCGTAGGTTAAGGGGATGGGTGAAGAGGGGGGTATGTAGCAGAACAGTAAGTTTAGGGACCTTTAGGTGAGGATGGGTGGCGGTTACATATAAAACCACTTAGCAGAACAATAGGTTTTCGTTATAAATCAGTTACCTGTCACAGTTTCGTTAATTTGCATATCAGTTTGATATCGGAATTGCACCAGAACGAGTTTTGCCCCATTACTGTCATGAGTAGATGATGAGATTTATCGATGCAGAAAAAGTAGACATGCTCTTGGACTATGGAGAGTGTAGGAAGTATGAATTTTCTTCTTGTATGGTGTATGCAAGACGATATCGCAATGGACAACAACTAACTCGGCAATTATTTATCAACGTTTTCTATTAGTTATGTGAAGGTGGTACTGTAATACCTAGATAACATAACAGAGGAAAATAAGCGACGATAGAAGAGAGGAAAATTAACGTTCTTGCTGCTGTTGCAGTTGATCCGCACGTTAGCTTCCTCGGAATCGCATTAGTGAGTGGCATGGGTCATGAAAGTGTCTTTTGCACTCTCCATCAACATAGGTTCCACCCCTATCACATCCCTTTCCATGAAAAGCTGAATGGAATCGATTAAGAGAATCGTGCTACCTTCTGCACATGGGCGCTAAGACAGGGTACTCCAGATGTATCATGGATCTTGTTTAGTGATGAAGCCACAATTACCGATCATCGGCAGGTAAATCGCTGAAACATGCACTGTTGACCTGTTGTCAATCCCTGTTGGCTTCGTCTGGTGGAACGTTGCCGTCCATGGAACGTAAACATGTGGCATGGGATAAAGAACCATCTGTGGTCATAGGCCAGCATTTCACAAACGTAACAACGAACGCGCACAAGTATCGCAGCCTCCCAACAGACCACCTTCCACGGACGGTAGGAGGCGTTCCTCTGCAAACTTGGAGGAAACTGTGGTACAAATGAGATGGCTGTCCTGCCCATAGTGCACAAAGTACTATGGCATATCCTGACAATTTTTTTCCAAATTGTTGGACAGGACGCGGAAGGCCTGAATCCTGGCTGGTCACTTTCCCGGATTTGACGCCTGTAAACTTTGTACTGTGGGGAACGGTGAAAGACGATGTCTTGAAGGACGTATCAACTACAAATGATGATATACAACGACAAACTACTGCAGCCTATTCTGACATCTCACCTGACTACCATCAAGTGGGCAGCAGTAGTTCCACACCAAGATGGAAGCGTGTTTTGCCGCTGCCGTTGGTCATTTTGATCACAGCCTGTGATGGTCAAGTGTCTCGCTACTGGTCTGAATCCACATAACTAGTGTAGGCACTTGTGTTGTTCTTTAATGGGTGCTACACAGGTATTATACAAGTATCTGTGTGGGAACATCTCAAACAACACTATCTCGTAAACGACCCTCACTAAAATCCTACAACAAACACCACTGACATTTTAATGTACCCTGCTTTTAGTTTTCTACGAATTTCTCGTAAAATCAATAGGCGTTGTTCCAATTAAAAAGTGTATGCTCGAATAAAAAATACAGTTCATAAGTATAGCAATAAGCTGTAGCAGTTAAATTTAGATGAACTCTGTCATTCCTGATCACTTAAACGCTGGCAACAGTATTTACACCACTTAGGACGCAACTTCGTGTACGGCAATACAGACAGAAAAATCAAGTGATGTTTAGTCGCCATAAGTGAATGAATCTTATTTCCTCATGGATTCATTTGTGCCAGTACCTTATCTTCTTCTCTTTAAACTCCCAAGAGCATTAGTTCCGCAAGATATGCGGTGATCTTCTGTGAAGTTTGGAACTGACAAGAAGAGATACTGTCGGAAGCAAAACAGTGAGGAAGGGTCGTGAGTCGTGCTTGGAAACCTCAGTTTGCAGAGAACCTGCCAGCAAGAGGCGAAGTACCCAGGTTCGAGTCCTGGTTCACAGCAAAGTTTTAATCTGCCAAGAAGTTTCAAATCAATGCACACTCGCTGCAGAGTGAAAACAATGGCTGTAAACACGTGACATTCGAGGTCAGCTTGCTAAAGGTATAGTTAAGAAAACGTAAGGTAGTCTTATAGTATATAAAGACACCCATGTCCCTTCTTCTACTGATGATATGCTCACCGTCCTCCAATACCAAACACTGTTACCAGATTAGTTAGGTGGTGAAAATTTATTGCCTACCTGTATCTCCGTAAATTAGTACTACTATTTAACCCAGCAGGTATCAATGATTCTGATGCATTATTTTACATATGTGTATATGAATATTATTTTCCGTTAAAACAGTTGTCAAGTTAAAGCCTTTAAACCCCTTTCAAGATTTTACGAGATCACTAAGAATGCCCTGTATTCCCCTGAATTCACTAATAGAAGATAAACTATTTCATAGTTTATTTTCACCTTCTACCGTTACAAGGCATCGTCTTAACTTTATGGACATTTCATCATACCACTTTATGTGAGTGTCACTTACAGGAAAATAGCAAAACACTGCACAATGCAGATCGGAAGGTGGTAACCACACTATATACTACAACAAAGTGTTCATTTCACCTCAAGGAAAAGCGAACTAATTAAGCTCTTGTGGGTGGATGCCACATCGCAAGGTTATGGCCACACTATATAGTATGGCAAAATGTTCATTTCACCTCAAGGTGAAGTGAGCTCTTGTGTTTGTGTGCTTGCCCTTTGTTAATATCTGGTGCCTGTGGAAGGAAGGTAGAGATTTGAAAAGTCAGCAAAGGAAATTGCGAGAGTTAATCCGCAGGAAGTATCGATGATACGGTTCACAAAGTTTAGAAAGAACCGCGTATAAGTAGAATGAAAATTAATATTTGTTGCTTCCCGCGGCCTCGGAAAGTTGAAGCAAAGTACAGCCCGGGGAGTTAACAAGAAAAGCTCGGAAAGAGATGCTTAGCCTTATTAGGCGCTTCCGCCAAGGAGATAAGGAGCTGTGACCGCAAATTCTGAAGCCAGCTTAATAGCAAAGACTCAGTCGTACAGCAGCCCCAGCCCCGTATCTGTCGTAAAATGCTCTTACAAACACTGTGAAGTCATCAGGGAACGGTTTTTAATGTCACGATATTTTGGCAGTGTTTCTAATATCTGATTTAAGTGCCTACTTAACTATTAGGGACTCAGATTTGTAGGACAGGTACAGATAACCTTGCTCCTACTTGGATATCTTAATGCACAGCGCTGCGGCTCTCAATGAAATTCATATATATCCAGATTTCCAGAAGGAAGTTGACACCGTTTCTTACAATCGGCGTCTAATGAAATTGACTGCCTCTGAAGTATCGTTTCAGTTTTGCAGCTGAAGTCACTATTTCTGCGAGAAAGTCACTCCAAGGAAGTTTTACAGGCACCTCTGCCGTCCCTCATTTATATAAACGATTTAGGAGACCATCCGAGCAGTCCTCTTAGATTGGTCGTAGATAATGCTGTCATTGGGCGTCTAGTAAAGTGATCATAAGATGAAAACCAGTAGTAAAATGCCTTGGACACTATATCCGTACAATGCTGAAATTGGCAGTTGTTTCGGAATAAGGAAAAGTACGAGGTCATCTACACTCATGCTCATAAATTAAGGATAATGCTGATACATGGTGAAACAACGCTCTGGTGGGCGGTTCGCGGGATTAAATCACCTCGGGGTATGACCATGCGGTGCACTTGATCTGCGGTCGTCTCATGGTGGCGCTGGCAGCAGTCCACATATGAATAGGTGTGTTGGTGCGTGTAAGAGTACGGTGCAGCGAGTAAGTGTGCAGAAGTTTTCAGACGTGCTAAAGGTGACTGTATGTTGAAATTGGCTCAAAGAACACATGTTGATGACGTTATGAGGGGTAGAATACTAGGGCAAGTGGAGGATGGTCAGACCCAGCAGGTACTAGCATGAGCCCTCCGTGTGCCACAAAGTGTGATCTCAAGATTATGGCAACGATCTCAGCAGACAGGAAACGTGTCCAGGCAGGCAGGCACTACAGTCCACAGTGTACAACACCACAGGAAGACCGATATCTCACCATCAGTGACCGCAGATGGCCACGGAGTACTGCAGGTAGTCTTGCTTGGGACCTTCCCGCAGCCACTGGATCAGTTGTCCCCAGACACACAGTCTACAGACGACTGAACAGACATGGATTTTTCGGCCAGAGACCTGCAAGGTGCATTCCACTGACCCCTGGTCACAGGAGAGCCCGTACAGCATGGTGTCAAAAGTACAGTACATGGTCATTGGAACAGTGGTCCCAGGTCAATTACACGGGCGAGTCCAGGTATTGTCTGAATAGCGATTCTCTCCGCTTTTTCATCTGGCGTGAACCAGGAACCGGATACCAACCACTTAATGTCCTTGAAAGGGACCTGCAGGGAGGTCGTGGTTTGATGGTGTGGGGTGGGATTATGATTGATGCACGTACACCCTTGCATGCCTTTGACATAGGAACTGTAACAAGTCAGGTGTATTGGGACCTCATTTTCACCAGTATGAACGCCTTTCCAGGGGTGTAGTCGGTCCCACCTTCCTCCTGATGGATGATAATGGACGGCCCCACCGAGCTGTCATCGTGGACAGAAGACATCAGACGAATGGAGAGGCCTGCCTGTTCTCCAGACTTAAACCTCATCGAGCACGTCTGGGATGCTCTCGCTCGACGTTTCCCTGCTCGTCTTTAAACCCCTAGGACACTTCAGGAGCTCCGACAGGCACCGGTGCAAGAATGGAAGGTTATACTCCAGCGGCTGCTCGACCAGCTGATCCGGAGTGTGCCAACCCGTTGTGCGGCCTGTGTACGTGTGCACGGTGATCATATCTCATACGCGCAGGAAACAGTGGAGTTTTGCAGCACATGTGTTTCGGGACGGTTTTCTCAACTTTTCACCGATACCGTGGACTTACAGATCTGTGTCGTGTGTGTTCCCTATGTGCCTATGCTATTAGCGCCAGTTTTGTGGAGTGCCACGTTGTGTGGCACCACATTCTGCAATTATCCTTAATTTATGGGCATGAGTGTACATGAGTATGAAAAGAAGTCCGTTAAATTTTGATTACACGGTAAATCACACAAACTCAAAGGCAATCAGTTCACCTAAATATCTGTGAATTACAATTACGAACAACTTAAATTGGAACGATCACAATGGTAACGTCGTGAGAAAGGTAAACAATAGACTGCGTTTTATCGGGAGAACACTTACAAGATGCAACAAGTCTGCTAAAGAGGCGCTCTACACTACGTTTGTTCATTTCCTACCGGAGTACTGTTGCGCCGTACGCGATCCTTACCAGATAGGATTAATGGAGGATATCCAAAGTGTTCAAAGATGGGAAACTCGTTTTGTAACATCGCGAAATAGGGGAGAAAGTGTCGTGGATATGAACCGAATTGGGGTGGCAATGGTTAAAACAAAGGCGTTTTGCGTTACGGCGAGATCTCAGAATTTCAATCACCAACTTTCTCCTCTGAATGTGAAAAAATGTTATTGTCAACGAGCTACACAGGGAGAAATGATCACCAAATTAAATAAGAGACATTAGAGCTCAACAGAAGATTAAAGGTTTCATTTTCAGAGCGTGGAACGATAGAAAAATAGTCTGAAGGCGTTCATGACTGTGGTCTATTGACTATTCCGGACATCGTCAACTTCAACTGATGGTGTTATTCTGAAGACGGCCTAAGACCAGGCCGAAACCAGCTATTTTAAATAAAATAACCATAACGGCCTAGACTGTTTTCCACAAATTTTATATATATTACAAGATCGCTGTTCTCCGAAAACGTTACCAAAAATTTCGCAGTCTGAAGGCGGTTCTAAGAACCTTCAGCCATGCACTAACGTAGCCATTGGCTGAAGGTTTGGATATATAGGAAACGAGAGAAGTGTCCTTATTGGCTGCGGAAGAAAGGTGGGGTGGTCTCTCTTGTCCTTGGGGAAGATAGAGCGAGTCAGTGGCGAGGTGCCACTCAAAACGCATGAACGGTCGAATAACCGAGGCGGCTCTGAAAGTCGAGAGTGCATATTTCGGATGTTAAACAAGACATAAAGTGAAATTATTAGTCATAAGAACGCCTCGTTCTAACATTCTGCGTGGTGTCTGTTTGTTCTATATCGTGCCTCCCTACCACTTTCGCCCAACGACGCTCTGAGCGTGTTTTTTAGGGAATTGACTAGTTTGAACCTGAGACCTGTTGCTGGTAAGGAGACGCCAGACCACACATGACATGCAGAATTCAGAAGAGTTCAGTGAGACTAGCGATGATATAATCAAATACTTAATGATTTCAGCGTCAGCTCCACTGCACTCCCTGTAAAAGAATCTTAATACTAGTTAAATTTAGTGGAAGGGGTTCAAGGCTTTCCTATTGTTAGTTAGCTAGTAAAATACCGTCAAAAAAGCAGTTAAGTTTACCATTGGAAATTTTATTTTTTCAAAAAATGGTTCAAATGGATCTGAGCACTATGGGACTTAACATCTGTGGTCATCAGTCCCCTAGAACTCAGAACTACTTAAACCTAACTAACCTAAGGACATCACACACATCCATGCCCGAGGCAGGATTCGAACCTGCGACCGTAGCAGTCCCGCGGTTCCAGACTGAGCGCCTGAACCGCTAGACCACCGCAGCCGGCGAAATTTTATTCTACTCACAAAACATTGTTTATAAATTGCACGATTGATAAAAGGAAATGTTTTAATACAGGATGATAAAAACTAACTGCGTTCAACAAAAATGTAAACGAATATTCCCTGAGTGGGTTTCCAAGCTCTACAATGGATCGAAGGATGACCTATGCCATATCATATATATAATCTAGGTTTGAATTAAGTTTCACAAAAGAGAAAACTATCAAGATGGTATACAGTGACCCTCAATTATCTTTAATTACCTATCTAACTTGTCGTAAATTACAGTGGCTGATGTGGCCTCTCAATAACTATATAACAGAAAAATCATCGCGTTTCAGATATTTACTTCAAGTGGCAAATGTGAACACCATGAGCTTTAATTGACGATCGACACTAGTATTACGCAAGAAGGGGGTGTAACAGATGAGACTTCTGCAGTTCTGAGTGAAGCTTCATGCGCTGTTATGCGGCATCGCGTGCGTTCATTACCTTGTCGGTGTTCGTCAGGGGGCGGCGGACAGCACAGCTCCGCTCACCTCGCCGTCTCGGAAGCAACTCTCTCCTAACTTCTCCCTTACTACAATTTTCCGAAGTTGGTTTAAAAAAACTATCTGGCTGTGTTTTCATCTGACCAATCAGGGTCTCAATGTTAACCTTAAGCTCTGCCTACAAAAATTCTGTCTATCCAATGAGAAACGTTATACTTTTCGTGGTGGGGAAATGTTTTTAAAGTTTGCAACGTAACAGAGAAGCGAAAAAGTCTCACGCTAAAACTAGCAGCTGGTGTGGTCCCTTTAGCGTTATCGTAAGATCTATACTGTTCTTCTGGAGGGCTCTATCTTTTAACATGGGCTGGGGGGTGGTCCTGACGTAACAGAGACGCGAAAAAGTCTCACGCTAAGGCTCTAGCTTTTAACATGGGCCGGGGGGTGGTCCTAACAGTTAGCTGGCGACGTGGGTGTCTGTCCCTTATCGTAGGGCCTTCTAACTTAACACGGTTCTGCTCTCGGCTTCTGTTCTCGTTTCTCCCCTCGGAACTGCGTCTGTCTCACTGTGGGAAGGTATAACATGCATTTAGGCTTTCTTGTGTTAGTCTGCGGTATTCCATTTGCTCACTCGTTACTCGTATTACTTTGGTTAATTTAATGTCACGATTTATTCGGAGCTATGTGACATACAACTGGATTTGCTTATCATGTCAGGGTTTTCATGGAAGGTGTTGGATTTGCCTGACACCTTACAACGTGTCGTGGGTACTGTCTATCATTATGTAAAGTCAGAAAACGGTGTTAATGTGTGCAGTGGGTAGAATAACGGCGTAGTCCAGAGCCGCCATATTGCAAATGCTGATTCTGTGACGTGTGTGAGAAAGCAATTTCTGTATTAAAACAAGTATAGTTCAAACGTTGTTGACAATTAACCACTGGCTTTCCACTTCAGCCGGGTCACCACCTACATGAAGCATGGCGACTGAGCGCTACTACTGTGCTACAAGTGACTTACCGAAGCAGCAAGACACCAGGTTAGTGATACCGCCCAGAGAAGCACTTCCTTCTCACTACAATGTCACTATGGTTGTTGTAATTTGTCACGTAGATGTAGGTGGAGATGTAGATATAGATGTGAGGCACACTTGAATGGACTCCGACAGTGGGTACGGTGCAACAGCTAGGCTGTGTGTGTATTTCGGCGGACCTTCATACTATCCTATGGAATTGCAAAACCTGTTCCCTGAGTAATGTGCAGGCGAGGGCCAATGGCGAATATCTTATTAAAAATAGATTACAAAATGCGAGTGCGTAAGAAAACCTTGGCGCCTAATAACACAAATTATAAATTCAGAAAACTGCTGGTGCCATAAGTAAGACATCCAAGTAAGACATATTTCGCACAGCCAGAAGCACAATAATTCTTGATTCAAATGGGCAACAGTTGTATAACAGAAGCTATTCTAAAACATATCCGTATATTTCATAGGTAAAATAATCCTGCTTTGCCCAGATTAACTATACGTACAAGTGGTGTCCAAACAAAAAACGACATTTTTTTAGCCCCGTATTGACAAGCGGGTACTCTGTAAGACTAAGACAAAGAACACTGTAATATCTGCAGTCTTCTATTATAAAAACCTCATCATCTGCCACTCCAGCCACAGAAGACAACTACCTAGAACTAACTGTACAAGGACCACAAGAAAATGCAGTACATTACACTACAATCACGTATCTCCTGCCATCTATAGAGGATGGTCGGAAACAGTCTGAAAAGCTTATGAGAGTAATGCAGCGCAGACTGAGCTGAGAAATAATTATTAAGAAAAGAACTTGGTACGTTGATCCGTTTGCGAGTATATTATCACTGAATCAACTAATGAGCTCGCTGCGCATGCAAATTCAAGCGGCACACCAGATAAAATTAGTGTCTTTGTTCTCAGGTTCGGTCCTTACTATCGTTCCATGTCCAATTTCTGTAACTGTCTTTCGGTTTTAGGAATCCAATCGAAGAACACGTTTGGCGACACCGTTTGTGGCCGGCCGTTTGAATTTACGCTCGCAGCAGCCTGATTGGCTAAGTTCAATGTTAATTTAATCGGAATCGGCGGAACATCTAGCATTTTATTCGTAACAATTACTTCGCAGCACAACCTACCCTGAAATGCCGTTAGAAGCCTTACACACTGCCTCTGATCACACAGTATAATTTCGTAACCAACATATTACGCTCTCTGGCACCACGACCCTGCTGTGAAAATCTGTAATTCATCTGATTGTCTTCTCACGACCACGCCATTCTATACATCCACAAGGGACGCCAGCCGTCTTCATCTATCTCGAAGCACAGTGCCGCACCATCAAGTAATCAGCCAAATACCCTCAATGCTTGCTGCTACCTGGTATGCCTCACAAAATTACACGCCACTTTGTCCAATACACTGTCTTACTGTAATCAGCTTCTGCACCGTTCCCACCCACTGGTGTCAACTGTATTCTTCTCCTGGACACTTACGAGAAAGGCAACAGCCTTGCCGCAGTGGATACACCGGTTCCCGTGAGATCACCGAAGTTAAGCGCTGTCGGGCGTGGGCGGCATTTGGATGGGTGACCATCGAGCCGCCATGTGCTGCTGCCATTTTTCGGGGTGCACTCAGGCTCGTGATGCCAATTGAGGAGCTACTCGACCGAATAGTAGCGGCTCCGGTCAAAGAAAACCATCATAACGCCCGGGAGAACGGTGTGCTGACCACACGCCCCTCCTATCCGCATCCTCACTGAGGATGACACGGCGGTCAGATGGTCCCGGTGGGCTACTTGTGGCCTGAAGACAGAGTGCTTTTTTTACACTGACGAGAAGACACTGTCCTCTACTTGTAAGTACTCGGGACCCATTTTGCCGTTATCATTTTCATCGCCATCACTCCTCTCTTTTCCTCATACGATAACAGATATAATGTATTTTCAGTACAAACCTTACAAATTACCAAGAGGAAATAAATTTATTGATATTTTGCAACACCGATTCGCTATGTTGTCAAAACCATAGTCGATAGCCATTCCTGGCTCTGTCTTACACGTAGAGAGTGAAAATACTCCTGAAGGTTTCTGGACTGCCGAAGGAGAACGTTTCATGGACTTCACAGCAAGCGGCGAACTCAAACGAACATTTAGTAATAAATCTCTCTTTGAATTCTGGATAGGGTGGATTGATGTTTTCTACACTAGTAACAAGAACATGTTGTGTGCTATTAGTAGCGATCAAAAAGTTCTTGTTTGAGGGCCTTGCTGCAGAGTATATGCAATGTAGCGCAACTCCGATGCCGGTATATAAGCACTCGAATGTAGGCAAAGGATGAGTGTGGCATTCATGTCTTTCCGATATGCATGCAGTGAATGCGGCAGTGTGTATTATGGCGACATTATTACTAAATGCGTCTAAACAGGATCACTGTGCTGTTTGTTTTTTGTTTGTTGGCTGGACATCCATCAGAGAATGAAAAATTTGTGTGGGAGCATTACTGTCGAAAACCACCGTTGTGGAACGGTGCGCATTGTCATGGACATGAAGCGAATTGGAGTGTCAATCGTTAAAACAAAGGCGTTTTGCGTTACGGCAAGAGCACAAAATTTCAATCACCAACTTGCTCCTCTGAATGTGAAGATATGTTGTTTTCAGCGAGCTACACAGGGAGAAATGGTCACCACATGCGTCTCAAAAGGTAAGTTCATTAGGTCAAAAATGCTGACTGGCTCAAATGGCTCTAAGCACTATGGGACTTGACATATGAGGTCATCAATCCCCTACACTCAGAACTACTTAAACCTAAGTAACCTAAGAACATCACACACATAAATGCCCGAGGCAGGATTCGAACCTGTGACCGTAGCAGCAGCTCGGTTCCGGACTGAAACGCCTAGAACTGCTGACTGGAAAGTCAGTTTCGAACATTCTACACAGAGAAAAGTGTACCGAAACGTAAATTGTATAAAGCCCTTAGCCGATGCTATAAATAACAGCAACATTCTCTCCTACATAATAGACAAAGTTGAAGGTCACACCTGCAATGCAACAGGACAGTTAAAAGAAACGATCATTACAAAGAAAAGCTGATTATAGAATCTAATAACAAGCTGTGTCAAGAGCGAGGGACCTTACAAGATAATTAACAGGTAAAGAAATTAAAAACATCCTAGATACAACCACAGAAGCTAAAACTCAGAAATCCCTTAGAGGAATATTACACAGAGGAAAACGTATTCGTAACGAAGCAGATAATGGGTACACAGTGGTCCTTATCGATATACAAGAATAGAATAACAGAACACAAGAATTCATATCCCAGAAAAAAACCACAAAATGTAAGTCATACCCAGCAAACAGGTTTCACACAAAAATGAA